>NC_137773.1:94807004-96173469 GCF_963455305.1 Plecotus auritus
TATTTAGAAATTCAGTTTTTATTTTATCTAGGAACACTAGTAATATACATGAAATGTAGACTATGATTAATAATAACATGGGTTATTATTTTTGTTAGCAGAAGGAGAACCCAAGGTCCAGAAGATCTAATATACAGAAACCACAGCACAATAAAGGAACCTCTTAGTTACTGGAAGGTCTGCCTAGAGTTAGGAAAATCCCCTTTCCTACAAGTACTGAGCAAAAAGTGCCAGAGATGCTGGGAATGGGATGACTGCTTAGGGATACAAGCAACCACTGCTCAAGAAGTAGTCCTCAACTTCGAGCATCAGAGTTCCTGAGAGGGCATGGTAAAGCACAGACACTGGCTCCACACCCCAAGTATCTGATTCAATAGGTCAGGTGAGCCCCAAAATGTGCATCCCTAACAGCTTACCAAGTGATGCTGGTCAGGGACCGCAACATGAGAACCACTGGACCTAGAGACAGACATTTTCCCAGGTAACAACAGTAACCACAATTTGCCAGCAAAGACAGCCAACCATTCATTACCTAAGATGAATGACTATGATTTTCCTGGGGTATGGATTAAAGATATTTCTATCATTCCAAGGATTCCTTATTTGAAGTGAAATTTGTGTTGTGTTATTTTTGTGTGTTTTGTTTTTTTTTCCCTCCTTCTGGGCAAACCCAGCAGCTCTATGGAAAGAGGAAACGAAACAAGAGTCAGAAACTTTCTCCTCCTGGGATTCTCAGAGAAGCCGGACCTGCAGCCTCTCCTCTTTGGGCTGTTTCTGTTCATGTACTTGGTCACATTTACCGGGAACCTGCTCATCATTTTGGCCATCAGCTCCAACTCCCACCTCCACACACCCATGTACTTCTTCCTCTCCAATCTGTCCTTGATAGACATCTGTTTCACCTCCACCACCGTCCCAAAGATGCTGGAGAACATCCAGACACAGAGCAGAGTCATCACCTATGAAGGCTGCATCACCCAGATTTTTTTTTTCATTGTGTTTGGATGCTTGGACAATTTACTCCTAACCATCATGGCCTATGACCGCTTTGTGGCCATCTGTCACCCCCTGCACTACACCGTCATCATGAGCCCTCGGTTCTGTGGACTACTGGCTCTGGGGTCCTGGTGCATCAGTGTCATGGGCTCCCTGCTTGAAACCTTGACCATCTTGAGGCTGTCCTTCTGCACAAACATTGAAATCCCACACTTTTTTTGTGATCTCCCTGAAGTCCTGAAACTCACCTGTTCTGACACCTTCGTCAATAACATGGTGGTATATTTTGTGACTATTGTCCTAGCTGTTTTCCCTCTCTCTGGAATCCTCTTTTCTTATGCTCAGATTCTGTCCTCCATCCTGAGGATTTCCTCAGCTGGCGGCAAGTACAAAGCTTTCTCCACCTGTGGGTCTCACCTGTCAGTGGTCTTCTTGTTCTATGGCACAGGTCTGGGGGTCTACCTCAGTTCTGCAGCCACTTCATCCTCTAGGATAAGTTTGGTGGCCTCAGTGATGTACACCATGGTCACCCCCATGCTGAACCCCTTCATCTACAGTCTTCGGAACAGGGACATGAAGAGGGCCCTGGGAGGACTCCTTATCGGGGTGGTAACTGTCAGGGATAACGCAGTTACATGACTCCGGTGAGTAGCTGAGCACACAATACTGAGGACCAGAAATCCTGGCTTCTTTTATCTAATATTTTTCATTTTCTTTTTTTTAATATGTTTAATTGATTTTTTAGAGAAAGTGAAAGGGAGAGGGATAGAGAAATAAAAACATGGATGAGAGAGAAGCATCCATCAGCTGCCTCCTGTACGCCCCCTACTGGGGATCAACCCCAAAATCCAGGCATTGTGCCCTGACCTGGAATTGAACCAGCGACCTCTTGGTTCCTGGGTCAACGCTCAACCGCTGAGCACACAGGTCAGGCCATTTTCTTAATTTTATATGTTTTAAAGCAAAACTTTCCTTGGGTCTTCTTTGTTCTCTCACCATTTTTCTTCAGGTCATATCTTGGATTCTCTTTTTCACTTTACAACTAGTCATTTTAACTTTATATGAATAAAGCCTGGTGTTTTCTCAGTTATCTTAAGTAATGGTTTGGATTTTTAAAAAAATATTAGGTCTCATACTGAATCTCCTATATGGAGACTCTGTGCCCTGCTTTGGTCATAGGGGTTCAGGATTATGGAGGTGGAGACAGAGCTTGGCTTGTTCCCAGGGCACTGCCTGCTGAGCCAGGATCACTCCTAGGGCAGCTGCATTAACCTCCAGATGTGCTGTCTAGGTTCCCTTGGTTCCCAGGTAACTCGTTAAGAAAGCCTCATTTTAATGCACCTATCATGTCCCCATATGTCTCTATGCAGCCTACCATCTAGATTTCCAAAGTGAAATGTAAGATTACATTTTTTTAAATTTGTCAACTTTTAAGGTTATTTTCCTTGAAAGATTGAAGGAGGAAATGATAACCCTTTTTCCTCTGACATTGCTTTTGATAAGAGTTTGTCAATGTTATTAGAGTTAAATTGGAATTAATGTCAACTAACCAATAAGACAAAATAGAGCTCTCAAAAAATGTCTCCGGCTTTTAAAATGTATCCTCAGAAGTGATGCGATGTGTACCTAGTTTGGAAGCAGTGCCCTGCAAACTCATTTATAGAGATGATTTCTGAGGTTATGTGAAATTCAGTCAAGTTGCAGAATATGAAATCAATATGTAAAAATCCATTGATCATATGAACATGCAAGGAGAAGAGAGCCATCTACCGGCTAAGGAGAGAAGCCTCAACAGAAACCAGTCCTGCTGACAACTTGATCTCAGACTTCCAACCTCCAAAAGTATAAGAAAATTCATTTCTGTTATTTAAGCCTCCCAGTCTGTGGTACTTTGTCATGCAGCCCTGGCGAAGTAATATACCCTGCTCCTACAAGGAGCACACTGGAAACACAGACCACTGACCATGGGGTGGTGTGAGGCCAGAGGCTGAATTTCTGCTTTGAGCCTGGGATCCCAGGCAAAGTTCCCCAGGGTCAAATGTGGAGTAGGATGTTTTACAGGGTAAACCTCAAGAAGGACTATATCAGCCAAGAAGGTCTCCTTGTGGTTAACTGGGCACAAATTTGCAACCAGAGTCTAGCAGCCATTGCTGACAGAGGCCTCCCCTGCACTGTGCATTTCAGGGGAAAACCACAGACTGAGCTGCCAGCCTTCTGCACTGTGTTCCTGCCATCTGAGTCTGCCCTTAAGAGAGTTCCTGATATCATCTTCCAATCCATGGGCTGAAACCTGTCTTATCTTGCAACCACACAGTTACATCTTCATTTACATCTATACTGACCAATCAGAGCAGCTCCACGGTGATCAATCAGAACACATGATGCTGACCAATCAGGATAGTGCTATTTGGACCAAACTGTGTCCATGTGATTCCTCATTCACCCAAAAATGGACCAATCAGAAACCAGAGTGGGAACTTTCTATGTAAAAGGCAGACCCCCTTTGCCTCAGCAGACACTTTCCATTTCCACCAGAGGCTGCATTTCCCCTATTTGCAAACTGTTCACCTAACTAAAGTCTCTCTTTTCCACACCTCAGATTGGGGACTTTTGTTAACAATAAGCAGAAGAGGCTCTTGCCTTTGCATGAATTATTTCTCGTCTCTGACCATAAATGTCTCCATGGTAACTACAAATAGATTAAAGAATTCTAGAATTCTCTTCCAAATTCTCTCAATTGTTTATGTCCAATGGTTATCTTAGGATCCTAAAGATTGGGATGGGGGGCATTCCAAAACATACCTGTGCTTGAATATCCCTTGGAAAGGATAGGTGCTCAAGTGAAGCTTAATTTCACTTAGAAAAAAAAAATTAATGTCATGCTTCCTGGACAAAAGGGTCATGGAGTTGCGTTACCTGATAGGTAGAATCATTTTACTCTATTTACTTCACATGTGTTTTCCCCAAAGCTTTATTAAGGTCCCAGGTAATGTCCCACCTGGTTTACTAGACTGCGGAAAATAATGCTAAGAGGCCAATGTCCACCCTTGTGTAGTTAGGAGACACAGAACCCCCTGACGCTAGCATGGGGGTGGGGTGTCTAGGCCAATTGCTCTCAGGAATCAAGAGTTGGGGTTATTTATCCCCATTGGAAGCTGCTTTCTCTATTCTCAACTGTGGAGTGTATGAAATAAAAGGTTAAGTCAGAGGACTAGGGGTGCTCAAAGCCTGCACATCCCAAATAAAAGATTGGATCTTCATTGGTTCCTGAGAGGTGAACTTTGAGCCCTTGGGATATCTTGCCTGATAAAAGTATCTTTGGCCTGGCTGGTGTGGCTCAGTGATTGAGCATTGACCTATGAACCAGAAGGTCATGGTTTGATTTCTCGTCAGGGCACATGTCTGGATTGCAGGCTTGATCCCAGTAGAGGGCATACAGAAGGCAGCTGATCCATGATTATCTCTCATCATTAATGTTTCTCTCTCTCTCCCTCTCCCTTCCTCTCTGAAATCAGTAAAAATATTTTTTAACAATTACATTATTTTTAAATCATAGGAAAATGTTTTATTTGTTTATTTATTTATTTATCTTAATCCTTACATGAGGATATTTTTCCATTGATTTTTAGAACAAGTGGAAGAGAGAGGGAAAGACAGAGAAATAGTGATGTGTGAGAAACTCATGGATTGGTTGCCTCCTGCACCTGTCTCAAGCAGGGCCTGGGCTGGGGAGGAGCCTGCAACCAAGGTACGTGCCCTTGACCAGAATCGAACCTGAGACCCTTCAGTCTGCAGGCTGACGTTCTCTCCACTGACCCAAACCGACTAGGGCAAAAAAAATTTTTTTTTAATTTTTTAAGTGTCTTTGTATGCTTGTAGTCTTGAGCTATGCCCAGTAGTCTATGCTGGCAGTGTAATATACAGCAAATGCCTGTTTTTGTTCACTGGGCAATGCTGTATTAGTTTGATCTCTGGGGGAACTGAAGAATGAGTAATTAAGGTCAGCAGGCACTTCACACCTACACAACAAACTCTTAATAAAAACCCTGGACACCAAGGGTCAGGTGAGGTTCCCTAGCTGGCAATACTTTATGTGTTGCCATGCATTGTTGGTGGCAGAAAAAGTGCCATCCATGCAATTCCACTAAGAAGAGACAACTGGAAGCTCATCTGATGTCCCCTGGACCCTGCCCCATGTGCTTCTTGCCTTTGCTGATTTTAATCTGTGTCCTTTCACTGCAATAAACCAGAAATGTGAGCATCAAAGCTTTTCTAAGTTTTGTAAGTCCTTTTAACCAATCATGGAACCTGAAAGTGGTCTTGAGGACCTCCCAACACAGAGGCCATGGATATTGTTTTATTATAAAAAATAGTGGTTTTCTTTTACCTCCTTCAATTACACTGCTCCTTAAGAAAATAAGGAACATGAGATGACCCCTCACCTTTTGAACCTGAAGCTTCCTATACCCACAACCCCAGGAAAAACATTTCCAATTTCCACCTTTGCCCACTCTCCCTCAAGTTCTCAGTATAAGCTCAGAGAGAAATGAAGACTGTGGACATCCTTTCATTCCTGCTCCTTTATCTTAGTTTCCCCCAAACACGTCAGACAGAATATGTGTTCAGGGTGTGGGTCATTCAGGCAGTGGGTCTTTCCCAAGACACCCCTCACATGGCACTCTCATTGCCACCCCGTCCCCTGGATGCCCCCTTCTCTTGTGCCATGAGTGACTTGTAGGGCTTCCCCAGGCTGGGGAGGGTGAGCTCAGCTTCCTGCAGATCTAGCTCCCGCTGAGACAAATGCTCAATGACGGCTGCTCCAATGGCGTCCCCCAGCACATTGGTCATTGTGCGAAGTCGATCCCTGGGGAAGGGAGAGGAGAGAACATTAACCATTAACTTCCATTAAGGCTGGAAGAGCACCAGAGGTAAGATAATACAGCAGAGGGGGTTCCCTATGTCTGAGAGTTGGGGGGTTCACATTCCAATCCAATTCCAGACCAAGCAGGTCTCCTCCCCTCTCTGTCCTCAGTTCCCCTCCTAACAGAAAGAGAATGGAGAGGAATGAGTAATTAAGGTCAGCTCTGATATGCTCACATTTGATCTCAGCAACACAAATTTTTTAAAGGATGTAAACATTCAAAGAGAAAATTAGGAGTTGTGAGCTGAACAGCATACAGAATGAGGAAGTCCAGACTTATTTTATGTAAACCTCCTATTTTTAAAGTTGAGACTTTTAAAAAATATATTTGCATTTCAGCTCTGTCCCACAGATCACCTTTTGTGACTTCTACATAAAACGGGTAAAAAGGGGCCTTTCTGGTTGATGGGTAAAACCTCCATCACTTATCTCCTTTTTGCCCTACTTCCCAAGGTTAATTCTATGGACTTTGGCATCCACAGGCAAGAGTTAGGAGTATTCCCTAAGGCCCCCTTTCACTCTAAAATTCTAGAACTCTGTGTCCTTGATAGAATGAGGACCCATAGGTTGGGCGATCCTGAATGGAAAGCAGGGGTTCGAGGAGAGATAGCAACAGGGTCTGAAGGACACTCACAGGAACCAGTCCACAGCTATGATCAGCGTGATGTCTTCAGTGGGCAGGCCGACTGATGTGAGCACAATGACCATGGTGACCAGACCCGCCTGGGGAATGCCAGCAGCCCCAACACTGGCCGCTGTTGCAGTGATACTGCAAATGGAGAGAGAACACAGGGAAGCAGGAGACGAAAAGGGAGAGATGACAAAGATAGTGAGAAAGAGTATGCAGAAGGAAAAAAATGAGTTCCCCAGAGCATTTTAAATCAAACTCCCCCAAATTAAAGACAAATCCAGTGTGATTCATGGAGTGCCAGTACAGATAGGTCTTCTCATCCTTCATTGGGATCTGGCTGGAAGTCCATCTAAGACGGACTTTTGAACATTTAGACAACTCCTATTGTAGATGCAAGCGTAGGTTTTTAAATGAACTGCCTTGTGGACTAGAAGAGGGCAGAAGAATCACCCGGGCAGCAGCCATGAACCAGGAGGTTGAATTCCTTGTATGCACATATATTGGAAATAAGTAGGTTGGTACAACTGTCAGGAATGGACCTCTGGAAGAGGGGCCAAGTTTAGAACCAAAAGAAGAAATTGTCTATGATGCTGAGCAAGTAAAAAATAATTATATATGGTTTTGAAAAACTAAAAGGTAGAACCCATGGAAAATAAAAGATAGTGGCCCAATGTCAGGTACAAGTCTGACTGGACCAAGAGTAAGCTAGATTTTAGCTCCTACATCAACTCGGATTGCCTGGTATGGGGTGCTAAGAATTCTAAAGCCACTGAGCTTGCCAGGAAAGGCTTTAGTGCCCTGAAGTTACACCCCTCTATCTGGTAGCCTTAAAAGACCCTTCCCAAATTTTATAATTATGAACAAGGAGCCACTTAGGACACTGAGCCAAGATGATGTCTCTATCAGGACAGTGACTGAGCACTTGGGTTCGTGAACAAAGAATGGACTTTGGGATCCAGTAGACTCCATTCATTAGCCACATGACCTTGTACATAAACTCAGAGCCTCTATTTCCTCATCTTATAGATTATTGTGAACAGTAAGAGAGCACAGTGCTTCATGAATGGGGCTTCAGGAAGAGCTATTATTACCATTATTCTAAGTAAGAGAGACTATCTCCCCTAAACACCAGCCCTGGCATGCGGGTACCCTCGGGAGGCACATAGCACTGTCTTAATGGGATGAGCTAATTCTAGCTTGATCCAAGAAGCCAACTCGAAGTTCTTTGGGTTAAGCTCAGATCAGGTCCAAAGTAGGATCTCCAACCAGCCAAGAAACTGGCCCTTGGGCCTCTATCAGCACAGGAGTCACACTGAGTGTCATCTTCCCCAAAAAATCCCTGAATAAGAGAATAGCCTTGCAGAGCTGTGTCTAGCACATTCTACCCAGCCTTTGCTGGGAGGGCATGCAGAGTCCTTACTACCAGGAGCCCAAGCCGTGATAAAAATCCTCAATGGCACCTTCCCAGGACACTGAGTCAGCTGTGCCATCTGATTTCGAAAGACCCAGTGCAGAACCATGAATGTGTTGCTCACAGCCATATTCCCAGCTCCTGGAACCAAGTCAGTACTACTACAATAAACATTTGCTGACTGATTGAACAAGATGCTATTCCCTAATAGTGAATACTTATGAGACCTGTTATAGGAACCACAGGAAATAGACAACCCCAGCCCCATGAGCTCCAGGTACTTCCTGTGCACATGAAGGCAGCATTGAGTTGCTGCATGTGTGGGACAGAAGAAGGCAGGTCTGGTGACTCAAATCCTACCCGTGAGCAAGAGAATCTGAAACTACTGCTCATATATACATACCTCTGCTTCCTAACACAGTTTCCTCCCACCCATCCATCCCTCCTCCCACCCCATGCTCTGCACTTACCAGACTCTCTACCTCTTCCCACTAGGTGACCTTGGGCAAGAAACTTAACCTGCCTCAATTTTCATTTCTTCCTCTCTAAAACAATTATTTGACTCACCAAATGGGGTATGGTGGGAATCAAGCAAATGGGCATGAAAGCACTTTACAGAGCCTTCAATAAATTAACTAGTTCAACCCATATTTATTGAGCATCTACCATGTGCTATGTAACTAGTAGAAATTCCCATAGAAGAAAAGCCTTGCCCAGACAGAGCTACAATCTAGTGGGGGACGCGGGCAATAAGCAAAGGAATAAGTAAAATATTTACTAAAACAGATTGTGCCATGGAGAAATGGTTCAGCATAAGAAAGTCCAGACATGCAATTTTAAATAGGGTATTCAGGGAATTCTTCCCTGAAAAGGTGACATTGGAGCATAGACCTGAAGGAGGTGATAGCATTTGCGCTATTTTTATAATGATTAAGTTAGAACTTCTGGGTGATGGGGCCCAGGAATCCATATTTATAACAAGAACCTCAGGCCATTTGGAAAATACTGGACAAAGGGTCTCCCATAATAGCATGTGAGAGGAGATCTGATTGAAACACCCGGCTAGCTCCTGACAGCCTCGGATTGCAGTCTTACCTTGAACTTCATCTGGCATGGGTGACTGGCCTCTACCCACATCTCCCTGCTAGCACCCAAGGCCTCCCTTGACCTTGAGCTGCCTCCTCCCCTAGCCACGCTAATGACTTCTTAGGTCTCAACTGCTGGCAGGTCCCACAAAGACTATCTCACCTGATAGTTGTGATCTGGCCCAGGTTGAGCTCGTAGTTGTTGACTTGGGCAATGAAGATGGCTGCCAGAGCCTCATAGAGGGCAGTGCCGTCCATGTTGACAGTGGCCCCCACAGGCAGCACGAACCTGGTGATGCGGCGGTCCACACCCAGGCCCTCCTCCAGACAGCGGAAGGTAATGGGCAGTGTCGCAGAGCTGGGAGAGAGAGCCCCAGGAGCTGAGAGCAGGGAATGGCGGTGCGGGGCTGGAGCAGCAATAGGCCAAAGGAGGGTTCCCCTTGAGAACATTGAAAGGCCAGGTGGAAGCCAGAGCCAGGGGCAGATGGCAGGGGTCTAACATTTCAGAGGCTGATAACTGCATGCGGAAGAGGGACTCCTCACAACACAGGGAGCACACAGCAATGGTGTCCTCCAGGCTAAAGGTTCCTTGTCCCAGTTAAAGCCAATAGCTTAAGGATAATTACTGCACTAGTTCATGTCACTAGTTCACTCTGTCTATCCACCCACAGAAAGGGAGGACTAATGGTATTCTGACTTTCCTCCTCTCAGGGCTAAGAGAGTGGTATTATAGAGGACCACCATTCCTCACTCCCCGTGTTTGGTCAGGGAGTGACCTCAGCTACACTAATCCTCTCAGTCTCTCTCCCTACCACTCCCTAGAGGAGGAAGAGTGACTTAACTGATTGGTGTTTTATCAGAAAAGTAGGCATCTCATTTGGGAATCAGCCTGTCCACAAAACATGTGCTCCGTCTGGTCAGCTTTATGTCATGCAGTGAGAAACCTGAACACAAAGAGGGCCTTTGGGCATCCAGCCCCATTCAAGTCCCCCCTCCCAAAATTACTCTCTTCAGAACACTTTCCCTAGACATTGCCCAGACAAGCCCTAGCTCGGGCCCAGGTGAGTTCAATTCTAGGGTATAGTGGCATCAGTCCTACTTGGCCACAGATCAAAAGGCACATTCACCAATCAGCATTATGGGCAATAAAAAAAAATGATATTTTTCTCCCATCTGGTTGGTGTTTGTGATACATCTCAAATTATTTTGAATTTGGATGAGGGAAAGGGTAGCTCTTTATTAACCACCTGAAACCCCCCAAAAAAGAGAAGGAAGCCAAGAGAGCTTCCAGGCACCATCTCAAAGAGAGTGAGACTCTCTGAGTTAGAAAATGACTGGGAACATGGGGCATGTTGGAGCCCTCATCCTAACCACAAAAGTGGCACCTGGCCCTAGCTGGTTTGGCTCAGTGGCTAGAGCATCAGCCTGTGAACTGAAGGGTCCTGGGTTCGATTCCAGTCAAGGGCACATGCTGGGGTTGCAGGCTCAATCCCCACTAGGGGGTGTGCAGGAGGCAGCCAATCAATGATTCTCTTCTCATCATTGTTGTTTCTATCTCTCTCTCCCTCTCCTCCCCTGAAATCAATATATATATATATATATATATATATATATATATATATATATATATATATTTTTTTTTTTTTTTTTTTTTTTTTTAAGTGGCAGCTGGTTCTCCTCCACATAAAATAGAGACACAGGAAAGGAGAAAAGGGGTCAGGAGAGTCAGCCCAGGACAAAAACAGTGCCCAGATAAGCCACCTTCAGGAACCCCTGACATTACTGAACAACTCAGAAGATTTCTGCAGCAGGGGAGGGCTGGTACCCTAGAAGAGCCCATGAAAGACAAATAAACCTAGGAAGTGTACCAGTGTTGAGAGACAAGGTCATACCTGGAAGACGTGCCCATGGCAGTGATAAGGGCCTGCAGCATGCCCCCGATGAAGGGGAAGGGGTTCCGGTGGGTGATGAGGAAGTAGATGAGAGGCAGGACACCACCAGCATGGAGAAACAAGCCCACAATTACAGTCAGGGTGTACATGCCCAGCTGACCCCCCAGAACGGCCATGTCTTCCATCTCTAGGATCTTCCCAGCAATCAGGAACAAGATGCCCACAGGTGCGTACCTGGGCCAAACCAAACACCAGTCAGGGCTCCCTCATAACTTCTCCTACAAGCCCAGAGCTGGCATCCCCAAGGCTTTGCCCCTATAAGACCCTAGAGCAAGACAGTGCCCAGCATTCAGCACTCAACACCACCCACAAACATGTCCTACCTGCTCTTCCTGCCACCTACAGGTCAATCCCAGACAGCAGAAAAGTTCCTACAACTCCATGGCATGCAATCTTATAAGGTCTCTCCTTCATCCACACCCCCATTCAAGTCCCCCTCCCCAAAATTACTCTCTTCAGGACTCTTTCTCGAAACATTGCCCAGACAATCCCTAGCTCTGGCCTTCTAACTTCCCTATTCACTGCCCCCAACTCTTTGTTCTACACCTCTCACTTCCATGCCCCCATTCTCTTGCCTATAAGTGCATATTCTCACTCATTCACTAGCCCTGAGCTATTTCACCTGGATTTCCCACAGACACTTCAAATAACCTATCTCATCAAATCATCTGTTTATTCATTCAGTTCATAAATACCTATTGAGCACCTACTATGTTGCAGTCACATAGCCCCTGCCCTCATGGTGCTTACATTCAAATGAGGAAATTATGTAGTACACATAGAAACATGTAATTAAAAGAACTTCAGGTGGTGATAACTGCAAAAGATAGTCATTGACTGAGGCTGCTTAAATGTGAGAGGTCAGAAAGAGCTTCTCTGAAGAGGTGACATTTAAGCTGAGACCTAAATCATGAGAAGGAACCATGTATCTCTGAGGGGGAAGCATTGCAGGCATAGTGCAAAGACCCTGAGATGAGCATGCGTTGGGAGTGCTGGAGAAACAGAAAGAAGACCAACTGGCTGGGACAGTGAGTGAAATGGAGAGTAGAGGAGACAGAATTGAGTTCTTCAATGGCTCACCTGTTTTCCCCACACACTAACCCATCGCTTAGTCTTGTGTGTGTCTGCCAGTGATGCCATCATTCACCCATCACTGGGTTTCAATTATTATTCCTCTCTCTTTAGAAACTGAAGTCTGTGGTTGGCCATTGTCATGGTGGATGAATTGGAGGAGGTGAGGAACTCTCGGGAATTTGGTTCAATAACTTGGGTCAGAAATCATGAAACTGAAGCTAAGTCGTGAGAATGAGGATGCAGGGTCTTCTCCAGACAAACTCAAGCTGGTCTCAGGGTTAGCTCTGGTCAATGGTTGTTGATTTATCTCCAAGTCTACACCTATCTCTATGATTACTCTGCAAACTCCTTTCCCAACTCTCTCACCTTCATCCATCCATCTCATCCTCTGCAAAATTCCTAACTCTGAATCAATTGCATATCACTTCTCTCCTCCTGTACTCAGCCACCTGGCACATATGGATATTTCCCCCAACCATGCCAAGGACACCACTATAAACTCATGGTTCTCAATTCAGTTGAGCCTTCAATACTCATCAAACTTCTTGCTTATCCTTGATAAGCCCCCTTTCCTTCCCCCTAAGTTGCTTTTCCAAGTTCTTAAATTGGCCTCTAACCCCCTACAAAACTTTAAAATTATTTGGGATGATATACTAAGTCTTTCTTTATTTGGAACCAGAGAGCCTTGTTAACATCTTTCACCACAACTCCCAAGTTACAGTATGCTCCTGACTTCCTGAACTCCTCATCATGCTCCATACAACTCAGGTTTTTTCAGCTTTGCATGGTCTCTTCCCTCTGCTTGAAGTACCTCTTCCCTCTTTCTGTCCTGTTGGATTCCTACTCATCTCTCAAGGCCCAGCTAATAGGTGACCTTCTTCATTACTCCCTCCTCACCTTCCCAGAAAGAGTTCACTGCATATCCCTCCATTGGCTCCCTTCTCCGTGTTCACACTTTTTAACGTACCGTTACTATAGAACTTTCCACCTTGTATTATATTGATCTAGTATGTGTCTGTCTCTCCCAAGACTTTGTAAGCTCCTTGAGGATAAGGACTAATGCATCTTTGTTCCAGAATTCAAGACAATGTTAGCCTGGGAAATGTCTGCTAAATAAGAGAAGAAATTGGTGCCCTAACCGGTTTGGCTCAGTGGATAGAGTGTTGGCCGGCGGACTCAGGGGTCCCGGGTTCAATTCCGGTCAAGGGCATGTACCGTGGTTGTGGACACATCCCCGGTAGGGCGTGTGCAGGAGGCAGCTGATAGATGTTTCTCTCTCATTGATGTTTCTAACTCTCTCTCCCTCTCCCTTCCTCTCTGTAAAAAATCAATAAAATATTTTTTTAAAAAAAGAGAGAGAGAGAAGAAATTGGTGAAGGTGTGAAGGGATTTAAAGAATAAATGAATACATGCATCAATTAAGGAATAATTAGTGAGAGGATAAATGAGTAAAAAAATTAGTAAATGAGACATGAATGAGAGGGAGAGTGAACAAATGAGTGTGTTAAGTAAATGGATGAATAAATGCAGGAAATATCTGAGAGAGTGAATAAATGCAGAGATGAATAAGTGGGTCCAAATGAATAAATGACTGAATAAGTAAGTAAATTAATTAATTATGAATGAGTTCATTAATGAATTTATAAATTAATGAATATATGAATGAGTGAATAACCAATGCACAGATGAATACAGAAGTAAATGAGTGAAGAAATCATTGCAGAAAAGAGTGAATAAATAAGTGATCAAATGAGTAAATGAGAGAGTGAATTAACCAATGCATATGATGACCCTGTCAGCAGCTGCCCCACTGACTGGCTTCCCATCCCTGGCTCCATCCTTCCCTGTGCCATCACCACTCACCCTGTCACAGTCCAGCACTCACCAGATAATGATGCCCACCAGCCTCATAATAGCCTCATTGAGGCTGTCGAAGAAGTCCCGCAGGACTCGGCCCTTGTGTTTCATGCCACCAATGACCAGCCCAAAGGCCACAGAGAAAACCACAAGACCCAGGGCATTGATGCCATTGGCTGAGCCAGGCACAGGCACAATCTCCTCAAAGGTCAGCACCTCCTGCAGGGTGCCCAAGGCTCTTGTGACATTTTCCAGGAGGCTGGTTCCGTTCTCCATTGAAGATGGAGGAGGCATGGAGGCGCTCTGCTCAGATCCATTCTCTGTCCTCACAACGGTCCTGGTTACCAACCTCGTGCTGTACTGTGTCTTGAACTGAAATATGGAGAGATTTGGGGTCAAATTCGATTCAATGGATGCATCAGAATCACCTGAAGAAATGTCTTTCAAACACCAATTCCTGATTCTCACAGCCTGGAGAGCCTTATTCAATAGATCTGATGAATGAATGAATGATTTGACCAATGCATAGAAGAATGAGTGAATGAGTAGAAGAATGAGAGAGTGAATGACCAGATCATCAAAGAATGAGTAGAGTCTGCATTTCTCACAAGCTCTCTGGGCAATGCTCAAATTTGGGGGCCTGTCTTCAGTCAAAAGCCTTGGTTCCTCCTCTAGTACCATCCCCAGGAAGCCCTTGGCCTACATCCTTCTCTCTAACCCTCCCTTGAACATCATGCCAATGGCCATTGCTCTGTCAGGCCTGTCTTCCCACCCCTGATCCCTGGTCTGTTCGCTCAGCAGCAAGCTCCCACCACCCTCCAAGCCTCCTTGATCAAACTGTACTTTTCCCTGACCTGTTTAAAGCAGGCCTCCACAAGGTTGGGCGGAAACATATTTCTGCAGAAAAACATCAAATAAAGGGAAGAGATTAGCTGTTATAAAGGCATCTAGGATGATAATAGTAATAATAATAGCAAAGGCAACAGTAATAATGGCAGCCAACATTTGAACACTTACTCTAGTCCAAGCTAAGTAAGCTAAGTGCCTTACCTATATGTTCTGATTTAAACACGACAATATCCCTAAAAGCGAATGCTATTGCTGTCCCCATTTTACACACACACACAGAACAAAATATTTTATGTAAGTTACCCAAAGCTACATAGCTGCTAATGCATACAGATGGACCTCAAATCCATCTCAGGTCTTTCTGAATCCTATAGTAGGATCCTAATCATATACAGGGACTTCAATTCATATACATGTGCCAGTGATGCCTCAAAAAAGAATAAAATAAACCAGACAGCTCCTGCACTCCTCCACCTCCCCCCAAGTCTGCAGCTAGGGTAGAACTATGGCTAACCTTAATTGGGCTGCAAAATCTTGCTGTTCTAAGAGAATCATTCACCCTCCAACAGATCTTGGGAACAGCAAACATCATCTGTCCTGAGCCTATTCCAAGATATAGCTTCCCTAAACTAAGGGTCAGCTGCTCTCAGAGAATTTGTGCAAAGCTCCAAGCCAGAATATGGACATCAATAAAACTAGGCTCAACTTGGATGTTGCACTTTCAGGCTGGGTCAGCCTGTCCCCTTTGTTTCTGCTTGAGTGTACATTGTTGCTCATAGGGCCATAATTCCCATCAAAATTAGAAAGGACGTCACCTGACCAGATCCATGAAGGCATCAGCTGTAGGGATGGTCTCAATCCGGCCCTCACGGTGCAGACCCTCCTTGGAGCCCTTCCCAGGATGGATGATGGTGACCATGAGGATGCCGATGAAGACCGCAATGACCGTAGTCACCATGTAGTACACAGCTGCCCGCATTCCCATCCGCCCTGTTGCCTTGTTATCCAGGGATGCCATACCTGGAGGACAGGTGGTACAGCCCCAAGCATCTCCATTCACACCCCACCATCCACTCTCCCATCCAGCCACTCTTCTCTCCCATATCACCAGCTCAACCATTCCACCAAGCATCTCTTCCTCCTACACCCACCCAGCACCCACACCATCATTTTTGACCCATATCATCATTCTTCAAACCCCATTCTATTTTCTATATACATCTTCTTCCCCATCCTTTACCCAAGCATCACTTAACTAAGCTTCCCTCTACTCCAAGCTAAACTTTTCAACCCCATCCCAGCCACCATTTACCCTTATTGTGCACTATAACCTCACTTTTGTTCCACGCTCCATCCCACTATCCACCCCATAGTGACAGCTCCCTGCAACCCAGCTCACTGTACACTATCTGTAGTAGATGCTTTTGATGCCCTATCTAGACACCCTTTACCAGGCTGATACCCCTATCCTTCAGCTGCTGAGTGTGTTGGCTGCTAACAGTTCATGCTGCCCCCTTCCCTGAGAATTGTGCTCAGAAAGGCCCAAGGCAGACCTACAGTCAGTGTCTGGTACAAGGATTCAAAAATCCAGTTCTTTTGACTCCAATGGGACCAGAGTTGGGAGGAACAATTCTGTGGTGTGGCTCATGCTCCAGAGCTCCCTCCAGAGTCCAGCATTCTGAACATCTCTGCTTAGTTTCTTTCTCCACCTCAACCTCTTCCCTCACTTCCTCACAGGTTTCTTTGAGAGCAGTCCTGAATAAATTACCTGTGCAAATATCCCCATCTTGTGCTCTGCTTCCAGGAAACCCAACCCAAGAAAGCATTTTTCATGCCTTTGTCTTCATGCCTTTCACAAAATCTGGAGATTGGCAAGCAACCACCCAAGGGCCAAATTTGGCCCACTCCCTGTTTTTGTAAATAAAGTTTTATTGGAACACAACCACCCCCATTTATTCACATATTAATCTGCATCTGTTTTAGTGCTACAGTGGCTAAATTGAGTTGTCATGAAGGAGGCCATATGGCCCCTAAGGTAGAAATATTTACTATTTGGTCCTTTACAGAAAAAATGTGCTGACCCCTGCATAGTCCATCCCACCCCCACCCACCATCCTGTCACCTCTACCTCAAACACCTGATCCATGTCACACTCCCTGACCATCCATGCCATATCCCCCCTACCTTCCCTGGCTCTCCCACCACAGCCTTCCTTTCACCTCTGCATGATACTAAGCTCCTGGCATGCTGGTATTTTATCTCCAATGAAAAGTGTGGAAAACTTACTGAGATAAGTGGTATAGGTAAGATGGGGTCTAGAACCTGGGTCTGATCAGGATCTGGGCTTTGGCCAAGGACTCTGGGCCAGGTGTACACTCCATGTTTGAGGCCCTAAATTAGGGAGGTGGTCCCATGCTTTATACCACTTTGGCTCCAGGTTTAAGCTTGGCGGGGGGGGGGGGGGTGGTCTTAGAGGCCAACACTGGCCTGGGCTCTCTCACCTGTGACCAGGCTGGAGACGATGAGCGGCAGCACCAGCATTTGCAACATCCTCATGAGAAGTTCTCCAGGGAAAGAAAAGTACTTGATCTGGCGGTAGGTGAGCTGGTACGGGCGTAGGCCAAAGGCCAGGCTGACCCCTAAGGAGTGGAGTTTGGGTCACTCAGCCCCAAGCAGGTGCCATCCATCCCAAGAAGGGTGTGTGTCGATGGAGGTGAGAGAAAAAGAGCAGTGTGTGTGTACATTGTAGCAATGAATAAATTTGTGTTACCATGTTGATACTGTGTAAATTTGTGTGTAAAGATCTGCACACATGTATGCATATGTGACAGCATACACTCATTTGTGCATGTGTCTATACTTGTATATGTGGACCCATGCACATGTTTTTCCCACGTGTGTACAGAGGTGTGACTTTTCCTACATAATAAGAGGGTAATATGCAAATAGACCGAAAGGCAGAACAACCAAACAACCAAAGCGTAATATGCTAATGATATGCTAAGGCTGCTCAACCACTCGCTATGACGTGCACTGACCACCAGGGGGCAGATGCTCTGACCGGTAGGTTAGCTTGCTGCTGGGGTCCGGCCTATGGATCAGGACTAAGCAAGATGGGCCCGACACACCCTGGAGCTCTCCCAAGGTCCCTCCCCGGCCGGATCAAGCACCTGTGGGGTCCCTCAGCCTGGCCTGCACCCTCTCACAATCCGGGACCTCTTGCGGGTTGTCGGAGAGCCGGTTTCAGCCAGATCCCACAGGCTACTCCTCTTGGGAGGGCGCCAGATGCAGGGCTCATGGCTGGTGAGCACTGCTGTGGCAGCGCAAGCTTTTCCCGATTGGGACTGATTGGGCAGGAGCCCACGGCAGGCACAGTGGGCCCAGGATGAGCGGAGTGGCAGGTGGGAGCTGCAGGTGGCGTTGGACTGTGGGTTTTCAACCGATCCCCGCAGGCCACCCAGAGGGACCCCACCCGTGCATGAATTCGTGCACCAGTCCTCTAGTATGTATATAGTTTTCAAACATGGAAGTGTATGTGTATTTAAGCTCAAAGTGCATGTGGAGGAATGTGTGTGCATGTGTGAATGTGCATGCAAGTTCCAGTATGTGTGCAAATGTAATTTCTGTGCATGCATAAAAATAATGTATTCATGTTTGTGTATTCATATGCAGAAAGTGTGTTTGTATAGTGTGCACATGTGTGTGCACACATACATATACATATGACATTGTGTGGGCACAGAGCTGTTTCTGCATAAGTGTGCACTATCTGTGTGTGTGTTCTACACAGGAACAGTCACTGGTAGGACAAGACGTGAATGTGTGCAGGTGAGAATGAGTCGGTGAAATGAAGAGACATGAGTGCAAGGAATTTCCCTGAAGTCCCCACCCTCCCAGCCCACTCACCTATGATCACAGCGCTGATGGTCAGCAGGATGAAGGCGTTCCTGCGCAGGAAGCGCAGCACGTGCTCGCGGGTCATGGTCTGCAGGCGCAGGCGCGTGCGCAGTGCTCTCTGCTGCATGCTCTCCTGCAGCCGCTGCAGCCAGCCCATCCTGCCAAGCCGCTGGCCACTCTCCCGCAGAAACAGGCTGTTGGCGTGGCTGCTCATCGTCTATCTCCAGGGAACAGAGGGCCCTGGGCCTGGTGAGGAACAGGACAGAGTAGGATGTGGGCAGAGACAGGAGGGTAGCAGGGTGGAGGAAGCTGGTGAGAAACTCGAAGAGAATCCAGACAGCAGGGGAGGGGCATCTGCTGGGATGTGCCCAGGCTGGGACACCTGAGGACCCTGCCTAGGGTTGTTCAAGGGTCACAACTTGGCAGAAAAGAGTGAAGGTCTCAGAATTGCTTCCCTGCTTTTCTGGGAAGAGGTAGGGAAGGAGACCACGATATAATAGGTTCTTTTGCCATTCCCTGACTCCAACCCTGTCCTTATTCCATAAGATCATCACAAGCAATTGGTGGCTGTGCCATCTAATAAACCAATCCAACAAGGCCACTGCATGCAGAGCCCTAAACATGGTTCCTTGGGGCTAGCCCCCCTCCATTTTAATACGGTTTTGTGTCTGGCCTGGAGACGCTCACAAATGGCCTTTCAACAACAAAATAAATGACAGCAAGTGCCTGGCAAACAGTAGGTGCCTAATAAATGCAGCTGCTCTGCCTGAGTGCCTGGGTGAGCAACAGGAAGGGAGAAGAGTCTCTTGGGAAGGAAATGGTTATAATCCTTGACCCTGGTGGTCCTTTAGGATCCACCTTTGAAGGTAAATGTGATGTTCAGAATCTCACTGTTTTCCCTACTTCAGACTTTTGTGTCTGCTCTTTAAATTTGGCCATATCCATATAATCTTATTTACGTTCTAAATAAATGTATCTCAAATGGAAACTTTAGATACATTGGGTCTTTAATTATGTTTTTTTCATCTTTATTGTTGAAAGTCTTACATATGTGCCCCTTTTCCCCATTGACCTCTTCTAGCCCGCTCCGCCCCCATCTCAGCTAATTATGTTTTAATACACATTAAATAAAATACATATAAAAATAAACACCTTCCTAACCTTTTACCAACTAAACATCTTACATCAAGCATATCAAACTCCCGGCTCAGGACTTTATTTAAACGAGGCCTGCAGCCTACGAGCCACGAGTTTGACATGCTTGCCTTACATGTATAGGGCAGCATAGAAATTGTGACTTTCATGGGCCTGAGGAACTTTTACCTCTGTGGACTCCTTCCTCCATTAAAAAAAAAATATAATAAAATTGTATTTCACAACTGCATGGATATAAAGATGAATATATAATCTTGTAACTAGGTAGAGGTGATGGTTGTACAACATTGTGAATGTACCAAATGCCACTGACTGCCACTTTGAAATGGTTGGTTTTCTGTTATGTGAATTTCACCTCATATTATTATATATTAAAACTAGAGGCCTGGTGCATGAAATTCGTGCATGGAGTGGGGGGGTGTCCCTCAACCCGGCCTGCACCCTCTCCAATCTGGAACCCCTTGGGGGATGTCCGACATCCCTCTCACAATCCGGGACCACTGGCTCCTAACCGCTCGCCTGCCTGCCTGCCTGCCTGCCTAATTGCCCCTAACCACTTCTGCCTTCCAGCCTGATCGCCCCCTAACCACTCCCCTGCCAGCCTGATTGATACCTAACTGCTCCCCTGATGACCTGATCACCCACAACTGCCCTCCCCTTCCAGCCTGATCACCCACAACTGCCCTCCCCTTCCAGCCTGATCACCCACAACTGCCCTCCCCTGCCAGCCTGATCACCCATAACTGCCCTCCCCTGCCGTGACCCACCTCCTCCGCTGCGACCGGCCTCCTCTGCGCCGCATAGAGCAGCAGGACCCCCAGGCATCACTGCGCCGAGCAGCCACCAGGCCCTGCCTCCGTTGTGCGCATGGCCATCTTGTGGCAGCAATCTTGTGATGGCTATCTGGTGACGACATCACGCAAGAGTGTCGCACAAGGGCGTGATGCCACCTAGGCTTTTATTATTTAGGGTATTTTCTTTGACTTGAAGTTTAATTCTTTCTCCTGATTTTTAAAGAAGTGAAAACATTTCTGTAGGTTCCTAAACGTTTCATGGACCCTGGGCACTGGGCCTCCAGTTCCTGAAGGATAGGCAGCCTTGCCTATACTGATCTACAGCAAAAAAAAAAAAAAAGTGGGTCCTGGAATTCTGTTATTCCTCTAGATTCACTCCCAGGTAAAAGGCTGACCACTAGAGATGGCATTGCCCAGGCTCCCTTGCCCACTGGCTCCCCTCTGGGTCAGGCCAGTGGAAGGCAACAGGAGAGTGGAGGGGGGAGGGGATGGAACATTGGTTCTCCCAGTTGCCCCTGCCATGCCCCTGTTTGGCAATGGTTATGTTCCTCTACCTAAGGCCACAGCTTCCATCAGACAATCCTCTCTGCCTATTGGCATCTAGATGTCTTCCTTGGAAAAATGTCTATACAGTTCCTCTGCCCATTTTTTAAATTGGACTTGGGAGGTTTCTTTGGTTATTGAGTTGTATGAGTTCTTTATGTATTTTGAATATGAACCCATTTTCCAATATATGGTTTGCAAAAAATTTTCTCCCGTTCTACAGCCTCGGGCAGCCCTGGGCGGCTAGGCAGCCACCATCCGAGGCTTGCCTGCACCTCGGGCTGGCCCTGGATGACTGGGGGGCAGAGGGGACTGGGGGAATCTGGAGGCAGGCACGTGGAACGGCTGGGCCCCGGCGGGCTGAGGGGACTGGGCGCTGGCATCTTTGAGGTCGGGGTAGTCAATTAGCATATTCCCTCCTTCTTGGCTGTGGGCACCGCCATCTTTGCAATGGTGTAAGGGTCAATTAGCATATTCCCTCTTTATTAGATAGGATTGTTGCAAGATTAAAGTTAATTTGCTTTGTTAATTCTTTCTTCTGCTGTTCAGAAGCTTTTAAGTTTGATATAGTCCCACTTGTTGATTTGTTTTGTTGCCAGTACTTTGGGTGTCATATCCAAAAATCATTGCCCAATATCAAGGAGCTTCTTGCCTCTGTTCTCTCCTAGGAATTTTATGGTTCAGGTCTTATGTTTAAGTCTTTGACCGATTTCGAGTTAATTTTTGTGAGTGGTGTGAGACAGGGGTCCAGTTTCGCCATTCTGCTTTTGTTCATCCTGTTTTTCCAACACCATTTGTTGAAGAGACTGTCCTTTCCCCTATGGGTGCTCTTGGACCTCTTGACGCAATACAGGTTCTAACTCTCACTATAATGGCAATCACAGTATTATACATAAATGTATCAAAACAACATGCTGTACACCTTAAATTTTCTCAATGTTATCTGTCAAATATATTTCAATTTTTAAAAATTACATCCTCTGTTACAGCCTCCACTCTCCTTGGGTCCTTCTCCTGCTCCCTCCCTGCGAATTTCCACTCATCCTGGTCCCTGAGTGCTACACCAGCCTTACTGGTTTCCCTTAACCCTGCTCAGACCTTTGTAAATAGTCCTTATCTTAAACTCTTTTCAGTGTGCTTGTCTCCTGACTGATACACCAGATTCACCTCACTGTCAGAAAAAAACTCTCCAAGCTTGGCAGGCATGGCTCAGTGGCTGAGCATCCACCTATGAACCAGGAGGCCACGGTTTGATTCCCTGGTAGGGCACATGCCTGGGTTGTGGGCTCAATCTCCAGTGTGGGGTATGCAGGAGGCAGCTGATCGATTATTCTCTCTCGTCATTGATGTTTCTATCTCTTCCTCTCCCTTCCTCTGTGAAATCAATAAAAATATTTTAAAAAAAAAAAAAAACTCTCTAAGCCAAAGGAAGGCAGTAAACTGCAGAACTCTGCATATTTGGTTTGCCTGGGATTGCTGCACCGGTAAGAACTTGGTCTCACCCAGCTAGTCTCTGAGGGATCAGAGCTTTGGATGTGTCTCCTCACCCCACTCCCACTGCCTGAATACATCCAGGTCAGAGCTGGGAGTCTGTAGGAAGTCTCAGTTCCACCAGCAGGTAGGCCTCTGGACTTCTTGTTTTTTTCCTGCCATTGGCTGAGCAGCTACTTTTCTGAGCTCACTGTCTTCCTTGCCCTCCTTTGCTTCTCCCTACATCTGAGGGATGGTTCATCTGCCTCAGCTTTCCAGATCTCAGTTCCAGGTCCCGAATGCCAAACCCCAGTTGGGTCCTGCTCCAAATGGATCCATTGATGCTGCTTCTCACCTTGCTGTGAAAGATCCCAGACATGGGACCACACATAACACAGGAAACGCGTAATTTCTCCCTCTCCTCTAGGATGTATGTTTCCAGTCTTTGAGCCGTGGTAGCTCCGAGCTGCCCATGGGTCCCAAGGGACTGTTCAGCTGAGATCTAAACTTGTCACAACAACACCAGAGCTAGTTTTGTCTCTTTCCTTTCTCTTCTTTACAAAAAAAAAAAAAAAATAGTATGGCATAGAGCAGGCATGGGCAAACCCGTAGTCTGAGGGCCAAATCCAGCCCCCTGCTTGTTGTTGTAAATAAAGTTTTATTGGAACACAGCCACACTCATTCCTTATGTATTGCCTATGTGCTATAATGTCTGAGGTGAGTTACTGGAAGGGAGAGTATATGGGCTACAAAACAGTCAGTCTCTCTGGCCCTTTAATGAAAAACTTTGCTCAACGGGTCCATGAAACTTTGCTGGCCTATTAGAAGAGCATCCCTGAGCTCTTATTTCAAAGCCCGCTCCGCCTTGTAGGAACCAGTCTCCTTCTATGTGGTTTAGATGGCCCAGTTCAGGTGATGCTTAGAACAGCGCCTGGCGAGCATGAAATAGATGCCAACTGTGGTTCATATAAAGCAGAGACCCAACAGACTCGTGATTGAGGACAGAAAAATGCTGAAGCAGGAGAATGTCTTCCTCTCCATTTTTCTCAGTCCTGTCCGCGTCACTTGTCAGGCAATACTTGACTTGAAATGGTTTTCCCAGGACCTTGGCTTCCACTTGGGCCTTTCTCAGTCTCCCTTGGACGCCTGGGGGCTTCTCCCCTCATCCTGAGTTCTCTCTTTTCTAGTGTCTCCCGGTCCTAGGTATTCTCTCACCCCTGTTTCTTAGGCTTCCTGCTTGGGAAATGGCCCTTCTAGTGCCCCCATGTCTGCAGAGATTCAAGGATCCATCTCCCAGTGGTTCCCCCAACCTCCAGGCTCCGATGAGATGTGCTGGTGGCCCTCAGAGCCACGGGGAAAGAATAAAGTCTCTTATGTTCTAAAGCTGAAACAAACTATGGTAGCCACAGCAAGGTGGCTTTCCATACATTTTTATCTCAATCCTCTGCTAGCCTAACCGGAGGAGTGAGGGGAAAGAGAAGAAGGAAATCACACACATCTCACACACACACTTGACACACAACCACACAACACCTCTTGTGTGCAACTGACACATACGCCCTCACACAGAGACACACAATCACACATGGAGAACTGCTCAGACATATAGCCCCAGGCACAGCTTCAGAAATGCAACTGCACCCAATGCAGCATCCGTCATACAATATTTACACGCACAGATACATGCGCACACACGCGCCACATTCATGCAAACCATCCACCACACAACCCCACATTCCTCTTCAAGCAGGCAACCCACACACACCTTCACAGCCCTAGGCAAGTCCCCTTTGTAAATGACACTCTAGACACGCAGCGCCAGTCAAACAATCCCTACACTCACACAACTTGGGACACAAGACGGAAAAACTTCAGACATTCAATTCATTCCCACGTTTAAACATTTAGCCACACATACACCTCTTCCTTTGGGAAGGCAGCCCCACTCGTAAATTGTCCCAAACACACACACACACACACACACACACACACACACACACACACACACTCACATCACCACCACCTCCCACACATCTTTGGACCTAGTCTCCCTGCAGCGGTGACCAGTCTCGGCCACAACCAGTCTGTGGAGTTGGAGGAAAACCCTCTGATAGACCAGGGACGGAGCCCTGGAAAGGGTCAAGGCATCAGACACAGAGCGGGAACCTGCCCAGGAGCCGAGGCCACAGGTAGAGGGACAGAGGCCACAGGTAGAGGAACGGGATGGGGACGAGGGAGGGGGCAGGGAGACCCGGCTAGGTAACTAACGGTAGGAAACTCAGCAGGACTACCGGGAGGTGAGCGGCGGCAGCGGGTCTAAAGGGCAGGGAGGAACTGAAAGAGCGGCCAGAGATGGCGCCCCACCCGCCTGACCCCAGGGTGGTCCAAACCCGCCTGGGTGCGGGTCGTGGTGTCCGCACTCACCCGCGTCTGGAGCGGCGCCTCGGCCTGTACGCTGCGTCCCGGATGCAGGAGCCGGAGCCCCGCAAAGCGCCGGGCTCGGGCAGCGGGGACCCGCCAGGGACAGCGCGGTGCTGGTGTGGGGACCCAGACGGCGGAGGCACGGGTGCCGAGCCAGGATGCGCTGTGCAGCCGGTGGGATCCGCGCCGGCCGTGCGCTCACGTGGGTGCCGGGGCGCCAGGCAGCCGGGGGAGGGGAAGGGATCCCCTCAGGGATGCCCCCCGCCTCCCCTGCGCCCAGCCCAGACTCCGCAGCAGCGCAGGAAAGGGCGCACCGCGCTGAAGGAGGGGGATCCTGAGGTGGGCGGGGTGGGTGGCTCTCTCGCGTCCTGCCCCCGCCCCCAGCGCAGAGCCGCGCCTCCGAGCCCCAGCCTCCTGCTGCCTCCCCAGCCCTCGGAGACCGGAACATCCCTGAGAGCCCAGACTCGCTCCTGGCACCCCTGGAGTGGGCCCGCGTCCGCATCCTGGGCGGAGGCCCCGGGAAAGCGTGGGTGCGGGAGTCCCAGTGACCACAGCTCCCGCGCGTGGGCTCCTCGGCCCGCTGCTCCCCTTGGGGGCCGTGTGCCTTGGCCGTTGGGTGTGCTTGGGCCAGCCCCTCTCCCTCTCTGAGCCTGGCCTCCTTCTCTAAACAACGGATAGACTCTGCTGACCCCACAGGAAATTAAAGCGCATACCTGTTACTATTGTAATTAATATCATTCTTTGCTGTCTTCAGCAGTAATTTATCGAGCACGCTGATCCTGCTTTTCTTCTCAAAGGGTACTGACATCGCTGCCAACAACTCCCGCCTCTCTGTAAACTAATTGCCATTTTTAAAAGGTGAGCACAGAGCCACACGAGTGGTTTAAAAATCAATACATGTTTGCCCTGGCCCCTGTGGCTCCGTTAGTTGAGCCTCCTGCCCTTCAGGCTCGTTGACTTGTATCTGAACTGCACACCCCTATGAGGTAGATATCACTACCCTCAGTTGCAGATAAGGGGACGGGCCTCAGAGAGGTTCAGTAACTTGCCCAAGAGAGAGCCAGAGAGCAGCCACCTCCATTCCAATTATTTGTGCATACAGCCTGGACTCTCCTCCTTGACAAATCTGCTATCCAGGTGGTTCTCAAACTTAGCAGTACTTGAGAATCACCAGGGGAGCTTTTAAAAATTCTGATTCCCTCTGTGGCACCCCAGCCCAATCACATCGGCGTCTCTGGGCACCGGGCTCAGGCTAAAGCTTGGCATATTTTAATGCTCCCCAAGTGGTTTCAATACTGGCTTAAGGCTGAACCCCTGCACTAGATGTCAGGTTCTCCTGCAACTCCTCCCTGAAGCTCTCACTCCCTCCGTCTCAGTCAGGAACTGTGCACGGGGGATTTTGCATCCTTCTCTGAGCCTGGAGCTGCCTCTGAGCTCCTGGCTCTGGAAGTCACTCTGTCCACGAATTTCTTGTACCTCCATGCGCGCCAGGCTATACTAGAGGCTGGAGACTGAGCAAGGAAGAAGACAGGGCACACTTGCTCTTTTACACAAAATAATAGCAGCAGTTCTCAAACTATTGGGCCTCGGAACCCCTTTACACTCTGAAAAGTTATAGAGCAGTTGTCGGCAAACTCATTAGTCAACAGAGCCAAATATCAACAGTACGATTGAAATTTCTTTTGAGAGCCAAATTTTTTAAACTTAAACTTCTTCTAACGCCACTTCTTCAAAATAGACTCGCCCAGGCAGTGATTTGTGGAAGAGCCACACTCAAGGGGCCAAAGAGCCGCATGTGGCTCGCGAGCCGCAGTTTGCCAACCACGGTTATAGAGGACCCCACGAAGCACAACCCCAGTTATGGTTAGGTTTTTTGTTTTTTTGAGTCAGATAAATTCCAGGAGGGTGCATCCTACAATAAATCTGACCAGTGCTTCTCAAAACTGTCAAGTCATCAAAAACAAAGGAAGTCAGGCCCGGCTAGTGTGGCTCAGTGGTTGAGTGTCAACCTATGAACCAGGAGGTCATGGTTCAAATCCCAGTCAGGGCACATGCCCCGGGCTTGTGGGCTCGATCCCCAGTGTGGGCCGTGCAGGAGGCAGCCAATCAATGATTCTCTCTTATCACTGATGTTTCTTTCTCCCCCTTTCCCTTCCTTTCTGAAATCAATAAAAATCTTTAAGAAATAATGCTAACAAGAACTAAGAAAATCAGAAAAACTGTCATAGGAGACTAAGGAGACATGATGACTACTAATATAAGATGGGGTTCTGCAGAGGCTCCTGGAACAGAAAAAGGATGTTAAGAGAAAACTGAGAAAATCTCAATAGGGTGTGGATTTTAATAATAATATATCAATATTAACTCATTAAGTATAACAAATGTATCATACTAATGGACGATATTAATAATAAGGGAGCCCTGGCTGGGTGGCTCAGTTAGTTAGAGAGTGGTCCCATACACGGAGAGGTTGTGGGTTCCATCCCCGGTCGGGGTGCATATGAGAGGCAACCAATCAATATTGCTCTCACACCTCTCTTTCTCTCTGTCTGTCTCTCTCTCTCAAATCAAAAAACATATGGTTGAGTGAAGATTAAAAACAATAGCCCAGCCAGTGTTGCTCAGTGGTTGAGTGTCAACCTATGAACCAGGAGGTCACAGTTCAATTCCCAGTCAGGGCACAAGCCTGGAATGTGGGTCCAATCCCCAGTGGGAGGCATGCAGGAGGCAGCTGATCCATGATTCTCCCTCATCATTGATGTTTCTCTCTCTCTCTCCCTCTCCCGTCCTCTCTGAAATCAATAAAAAAATATTTTTAAAAAATAAAATAATAATAATAATAATGGAAATTGTTGGGTGGAGAGGATAAGGGAACTCCCTGTACTATCTTTTCAATTTTCTTGTAAATCTAAAATTATTCTAAGAAATTGTGTGTGTTGATTAAAACAATCATGTACAGTACAGGGAATAGAGTCAATAATGTAATAACTTTGCATGGTGATAGATGGTTATGAGGCTTATTGTGGTGGTCAATTACATCATAAGGTTTACAAATGTTGAATCACTATGTTGTACACCTAAAACTAATATAATATTATATGCCAACATTTAATTTTAAAATGTAAATAAAATAATAAGATACTGGAGGACTCCAAAGAATATGCATCTATATGAGTTATAACAATTAATTACTGTATTAGAAATTAAAGCTGAGGGTTTTCAAATATGTATTTATTCATTTTCACATAAAAAGCATATTTTATGAAAAATAACATTTTCTAAAACAAGAAAAAATTAGTGAGAAGAAGGGCAATGTTTCACACTTTTGCAAGTGGCTTTGATGTCCTGCTTAATAAAAAGAAAGTGGGTGTTCATACAGTTGATCTTGATTATGGGTACACTCCATAGTAGCAATCCACCCACTCGCGTAAACATATTTGTAACCTAAAATCAATGCTCGTGGCACTTTGGTGGTCATTAGCGAGCTTGCTCGGAGCAGTGCAAAATTTGAACTGGCCAGCAGGTGTGTTCCCAGCTGCGGTTGAACAAGGCTATGTATGCTCTGCCTCTTGGACCAGCTGTCTTACTATGAAAGATGGCCTTCCCATGTCTAGTTGGTGCCACCTTTTTCTCATTTTTGTAGATTTTAAAATAGCTCCCAGGCATAGTGCTGAAGTGCTGTCTACTGTTTGTTAGCATAAGAAGGCTGTGATGTGTGCCACGGGGAAAATATGTATTAGGTAAGCTTCATTCAGGCATGAGTTACAATGCAGTTGGCTGTGAATTCAATGTCAGTAAATTACATATAGATACGTATTATCATGGACTATATTAAATTGGTGTCTTTAAACAGAAACGCCCATAAAACAGTCAGATATTGATTGGTTGATGACTGATTGACAAAAATGTGAGCAGAGGCTCGCAGCAACCTCACCCAGTCTATCTCCCTGGGAGCAACAGTTTATCCATTAATTCAGTGTTTGCACAACTTTCTAGAACAAAATTACCATGAATCACGAAAATTAAATGTATTTGGTGCATTGAATCTTCGGGGATATGTTGTTTTGATTGAAGTATTTGAAGAAAATTCAATCTCACACTAACAGGTAATTTAAAAAGGAAAGAGTATTTTGCTCAGTTTTTCAGGTCATTGTGACTATTCTTTGAGACTGCACCAAAACGCAACACGTTTTAGTTTCTTTTTTTTTTTTTTAATATATTTTATTGATTTTTTACAGAGAGGAAGGGAGAGGGATAGAGAGCTAGAAACATCGATGAGAGAGAAACATCGATCAGCTGCCTCCTGCACACCTCCCACTGGGGATGTGCCCGCAACCAAGGTACATGCCCTTGACCGGAATCGAACCCGGGACCCTTCAGTCCGCAGGCCGACGCTCTATCCACTGAGCCAAACAGGTTTCGGCACGTTTTAGTTTCTTAAAGAATAGTTGCAAAGTGGAATCTGAATTATCAGTGAAGTTTTGTACTTTTTAAATTAACATTAAAGTCCATTGAGTGCATCTTTACCCATGCATGATTTTGAAACATCATGCACTAGTCATTCGAAAAATATTAGTTCACTGAATTACAAAGATCTCCCAAATATTAACACATTTCATTATTCAATATCCAAAATGAATGAAAAATATCCACAATTAACAAAATGTCAACATTTCCCAAAAAAGGACAGGATCAGAATTCCTGATTTTTCTTTTGCTTCGGTCTACCATATGGCTTGGCTCAACACTCACAGATTCTGTCTTTAAACTTTTATATTTAGCTCACCACTGATTTTTTTTTCAAAGATGTACATAATACCTTTATTCACTATGTTAAAAAATTGGAAACAACCCCAAACCCAAGGATAAACAACAGGACTAAGCAGAGCCTGCTTTATCAACGCACTGCATACTCTGTACCTACTTTACTATTTTTTTAAAGTAGTTTTTAAAGATCATCACTGATTTTTGCATTAATTTTATTGGGGGGAGGGTTCAACTGACATTGAAATATGATTTATCTTTTTTAGGAGAATATCTTTATTACCTCTGAGTGGAGAAAAGATAGTCTAACTATATCTCCAAAGAATGACTCATGAAGAAAAAAAGAATCTGAACTATTATTGAAAATAGTTTTTTAAAAGAGAAAAATCCTATATAATAAAAGGGTAATATGCAAATCGACCAAACAGCAGAATGACCAGTTGCTATGATGAGCACTGACCACAAGGGGGCAGACGCCCAATGCAGGAGCTGCCCTTTGGTGGTCAGTGCGCTCCCACAGGGAGAGTGCTGCTCAGCCATAGCCGGGCTGACGGCTGGTGAGTGCCGCGGCCCGCCTCCGCAGCAGCACTAAGGATGTCCGACTGACGGCTTAGGCCCGTTCCTATGGGAGCAGGCCTAAACCAGCAGTCAGACATCCCCTGAGGGCTCCGGAACTGCAAAAGGGCACAGGCTGGGCCAAAGGACACCCCACCCCCACCCCAGTGCACAAATGTCGTGCACCGGGCCTCTAGTAAGTAAATAAATAAATAAATAAATAATGATAAAAAGAATCTGACATATTTCACTCTTTTGAAATTACAGATACACCCAAAGCGAGTGCCCACTCTCCCCCTCACCCTGGCTCTGGGAGTGTCTCATTCTCTCAGTAAGGGAAAGGCTACTGGCTACATTTACAGGTGTAAAAGGGGCTCACAGCCCACATTGTTGAGCCAGAGCTTGAGCCTACCTCAGGTCCACTCTGACCAGTGGCTCCAGCTCTGGCCCAGCATTAGGATGGAGCATCCCCAGCCTGTCGCAGATGACTGCCCTGTCTGAGGGGTGGGGCCTGAACAGGGGCTTAGCCAAGAGGAGCCTGAGACAGGAGGAATCGAGGCTAATCCTCTGTGGGAAGTGCTCCCTATTAATTAATTAGGGCAGAGTTGGCCTGAGGCATCCCCGCAGCCCCCAGAGTCATTAAGGGAGAGGGAGTCTCATTATCAGCTGTCAGGTTCCCCATCGTTCCCAGGGCCCCAAAGGGAGCAGAGGAGAAGGGAGAGAAAGGCCAGGTCCCCCGCCTCTGAGCCCCACCTCCCTCCTTATTACCAGAGTGGCCCGATATGCAAGTGAAGTGCCTGAAACCACAGGCAGAATTTCAGGGGAGAAAAGGAGAGGAGAGTAAAGATGAGGGGGATGAATTCATTTCCCTCCAAATTCAGCCTGGGTTTAGACTGATATAAGATATTCAGGATAAGTCAATCCATAAAGACAGAACACAGCTGAGTGGTTGTCAGGAGCTGAAGGGGGAAAGGAATGGAGAGTGACTGCTAATGGATGTGGGGTTTCCTCTTGGGGCGATGAAAAAGTTCTAGAACTAGATGTTGATTGCACAATATCATGAATGTACTTAATACCACTGACGTGTGATTTTTAAGTGGTTATAACGGCTATGATGGTAATCATTTGTAATACATAAATGTAACAAATCATCACATGCTTAATCTTACACAGTGTTATATGTCAGCTATATCTCAATAAAGCTGGGGAAATAGTTACAATGGTAACTTTTGTTATGTGTACTTCACAATTTAAAAATCAGTCTCCTTCTAGTCCCTGATTATTTATTTAACTTTTCTGAGCATCTGTTTTGTGCCCAGCATTGTTCTGAGTAGGGAAGCATAGCCCTGCCCTCAATGCTCTGTCTCAATGAGAAATAGCACTGGAGACCTTCCCCATGACTTCCTGGGACACTCTCCTTTCTCCACTGCTTCTGTGTCCTAGGACTTTGACCCTCGTGGGTTGTACCAACAGGCTCCCTCACTCTCTGGTCCTGGCTGGGTTCAGGTAAAGGAAGAGACTTGCAGGAGATCCGAAGGATGGAGGAGAGTGAGGCCAGGGCATGTTGCCCTCAGGCCCCTCCTTCCATTCTCACCGCAGATGGCTGTGCCCCTGGACTGTAGACCACAGGTCCTGGCAGGTGGCCCTCTTCAGATTCTGGCAGTAACTGCTCCCTCCTCCTCCTGCTCCTGCTCAGAGACGGTAACAGCTCCCAGGTGCTGCTCGCTCCAGGTTACTGCACCATCCTATACTGCTTCCTTATCCCACCACCACACCTTCACCAACTCTCCTGTTTGAATCTTCTTCTTGCTGAGTCTTCCCTCTAAACGGGCACTTAGAAGCAGCAGCAGAAAAATGAACAGACACGGATAAAGGGAGGTCTAATGCACAGCATAGTGATTACAGACAACCACACACTGTGTTATACACTTCAAAGTTGCTAAAAGACTAGATCTTAACTGACCCCATCACAAAAAAAAAAGATGATAATTATGTGATATGATAGAGGTGTTAACTAACATTACCATTTAATCATATTGCAATGTATAAATGTAACAAATTAACACATTGTACACTTTAAACTTACACAGTGTTGTATGTCAATTATATTTCAACTAGAGGCCTGGTGCACAAAATTCGTGCACTTGGGGAGGGGGGGCCTCAGCCTGGTCTGCGCCCTCTCGCAATCTGGGAGCCCTTGGAGAATGTCTGACTGCCAGCTCATTCCTACGCCAGCAGTGGGACATCCTTAGCACTGCGGCGGAGGCAGGAGAGGCTCCCACCGCTGCCGCTGCGCTCGCAGCCGTGAGCCAGGCTCAGGGCCTCTGGCTGAGCAGCACTCCTCCTGTGGGAGCGCACTGACCACCAGGGGTAGCTCCTGCATTGAGCATCTGCCCCCTGGTGGTCAGTGCACATCATTGCGACTGGTCGTTCCACTGTTCGGTCAATTTGCATATTAGCTTTTTATTATATAGGATAAAAATAAATTTGAAAAATAAACACAGTAGTCACGCCCTTACCTATGGAGGTTACATTCCCAGATTGCTAGTGATGTCCTTTGTATACTATTTTTCTATACATACACACCTGTGATAAAGTTTAACTTATAAATTAGACATAATAAGAGATTAACAATAATAATAAAATAGAACAATTATAACAATGTACTGTAATAAAAGCTATATGAGTGGTTTGGGGGCCATTATTAAGTAAAGTGAATGTACTTAAAAAAATAAAAATAAAATGAATGTACTTGAACACAAGCAGTGCGATACCATGACAGTCAATCTGATAACCCAGATGGCTGCTAAGTGACTAATGGGCAGGGAGTATATACAGCACACAGGGTAGACAGAGGGATGATTCACACTGGGGCACAGTGGGGTGGCTCGGTTTCATCATGCTACTCAGCATGGTGCACAATGTAAAACGTGTGAATTGTTTATTTCTGGAATTTTCCATTTACTATTTTCAGACCACAGTTGGCCATGGGTAACTGAAACTGCAGAAAACAAAACCATGGATAAAGTGGGACTACTGCAAAGAAAATTAGCCATCACAACTTAAGAAGAAATAAAATCCAATAAACAGGCGATGAGAAACACAGTGTAGGATCTCAGTGTGTCCTTGGTGGCAGCTGCAGGAGCTGGGGAGCCTGAGCGAGAAACACTAGAAAGCAGCAGCACGGCAGGAAGAGAGCGAGAAGGAACGGGGGACAGACATTTTAAAGACTTTTTTATGATCACGGTAACACCTGCTTATTGTAGAAAATTTGGAAAATGCATAAAGTGTAGAAGGAAACAAAAAAGTCACACAAATCATTTTTATACAGCAATAATGAACTATCAGAAAGTGAAACTAAGAAAACAACCCCATTGATAACTTCATCAAATATAAAATAAAATATCTAGAAATAAATTTAACCAAAGAGGTAAAACACCTCTACTCAGAAAATTATAAGACATTGAAGGAGACACTAATTAATGAAACATATACAATGCTCATAGATAGGAAGAATTAACATCATTAAAATGTCCATACTACCCAAAACAATCCATAATTCAACACAATTTCCATCAAAATACCAATGGTGTTTTTCACAGAACTAGAACCAAATAATCCAAAAATTTGTATGGAAACATAAAAGACGCGGAATAGCAACAGCAATCTTGAGAAAGAAGAACAAATGGGAGGTATCACACTACATGATATCAAGCTACATACTACAAGGATATGGTAATCAAAACAGCATGGTACTGGCATAAGAACACATATAGATCAATGGAATGGAATAGAGAGCCCAGAAATAAACCCACATGTATATGGTCAAGAATATACAATGGGGTAAAGATAGTCTATTCAATAAAATGGTGTTGGGTCAATTGGAGAGATACATGCAAAAAAAAAAGAAAGTAGGCCACCTTCTTACACCATATACAAGAATAAATTCAAAATGGATTAAAAACTTGTACGACTTAAAACCACAAAAATCCTAGAAGAAAACATAGGCAGTAAAATCTGGGACATTTCTCATAGCAATATTTTTTCTGATGGATCTCCTCAGACAAGGGAAACAAAAGAAAAAATAAACAAATGAGACTACATCGAACTATAAAGTTTTTGCACAGCAAAGGAAACCATCAAGAAAATAAAAAGACAACCTACTGAATGGGAGAACATATTAGCCAGTGATATAGCTAATAAAGGGTTAACATCCAAAATTTATAAAGAACTCATACAACTAAATACCAGATAAAGAACCCAGTAAGAGACATCTGTAATACTTTAAACAATAAAGAATTTTTAAAAAGAAAAATAAAAAGAAACAGCACAGTTAAAAAGTGGACAGACGAGCCCTGGCCAGTGTGGCTCAGTTGGTTGGGCATCGTCCTGTGCACCAAAGGTTGCTGGTTCAATTCCAGGTCAGGGTACATGCCTGGGTTGCCAGCTTGATTCCCAGTGGGAGGGCCTATAGGAGGCAGCCAATTGATCTTCTCACATGAATGTTTCTCTTTCTCTCTCTTCCTCTCCCTCTCCCTCTCCCTCTCCCTCTCTCTTTCTCTTTCTCTCTCTAAAAAGCAATAAAAAATATTTTTTTAATGTGGGCAGAAGACCTGAATAGACACTTCTCCAAAGAGGACATACAGATGGCCAATAAACACATGAAAAGTTGCTCAACATTACTAATTATCAGAGAAATGCAAATGAAAAGCACAATGAGATTCTACCTCACACCTGTCAGAATGGCTATCATCAATAAATCAACAAACAACAAGTGTTGGCAAGAATGTGGAGAAAAGGGAACCCTTATGCACTGTTGGTGACAATGCAGATTGGTGTAACCACTATGGAAAACAGTGCATGGGTGTCTCAAAATTTTTTAAATGGAACTGCCTTATGACCCAGCAATTCCACTTCTGGGTGTTTATAAAGAAACCTAAAACACTAATTCAAAAGAATATATGCACCCCTATGTTCATTCAAGCATTATTTACAATAGCCAAGATATGGGAGCAACCCAAGTGTCCATCAACAGACAAGTGGATAAAAGATTTGTGATACATATACGCAATGGAATATTAGTTGGCCATAAAAAAGAATGAAATCTTACCTTTTGTGACAGCATGGATAGACCTAGAGGATATTATGCTAAATGAAATGTCAGACAGAGAAAGATAAATATCATATGATTTCACTTATGTGTGAAACCTAAAGAACAAAATAAATAAACAAATAATAGGAACAGATTCATAATTACAGAGAACAGACTGACAGTTGGGGAGGGGAGCTGGGGGGCTGGGTGAAACAGGTGAAGGGATTAAGTGGAAATTGGTATTTACAGAACAGCTACAGAGATGTAAATTACAGCATAGGAAATCTAGTCAATAATAATGTAATAACTATGTATGGGGCCGGATGGGTACTTGAAATATGGGGGGGGAGGGTTGGGGACCACTCCATAAAGTACATGATTGTCACCTAATCACTATACTGTACATCTGAAACTAATACAGAATAATATTGAATGTAAACTGAAATTGAAAAATTCAAACAAATCTCATTCATAACGTTCACTAACATGTTGTATTACTTTTAGGTAAGGATATTTTTCCTGTCAAAATTAGAATCATGCCTATATGCTACAGCATGGATAAACCATGAGGCAATTATGCTGGGTGAAGGAAATAAGCCAGATACCAAAGGACAAATACTGTGTGATTCCACTTATATGAGGCACTTAGAGCAATCAGATTCAGAGAGAAAAAGTGGAATGGCCAGGGACTGGAGGAGGGGGAAGGAATATAGGGAGTTAGTGTTTAATGGGGCAGAGTTTCAGTTTGGGAAGATGAAAAAGTTCTGGAGATGGATGGTGAAGGCTGCACAACAATGTGAATGTACTTAATGCCACTGAACTGTACACTTAACATGGTTAAGGTGGTAAGTTTGATGCTATGTATATTTTACCATGATTTTTTAAAAAATAGAATCATGTCATTTTGGCAGTTTATTGTCTTGCTTATGATGGTATTTATTTGATGATGATGATGATGATGATGATGATGATGATGATGATGATGATAATGATGACGATTTATTGCACCTTAAGCAATTACTTCTATCAGACATGATCTCAGTGGTTTATTTTATTTTATTTTTTAACAGGAAACAAAGGTAATAGTAATATTACTATTATACATTGGAACATAAATCACAGTCAAGCACAAACATCAAAACAGTAGACTCATTTCTCATCTTTAACCTGTTTGTTTTCACTGGTTTCTTCCATAATCAAAAGTGAATGGTTTGTCATAGCCCATTAGATGGTCATAGTCTTCAGGGTTTGGAAAGAGACCTGGATTAGCTAACAGTGGTTTTGCTTTAGCATAAAATGTGGTGTTTGTAATCTTCATGTCATTCTGGTGAAACACTGTACTCATCTCTGAAAGCACAACATTATAAGAAATGGCTTTATCAGTGTCTGTTCTGGCCTTGTGGCACAACCAGTGACCTAGCCTTCTGTAACAAAGAGAAGCAGTGCTGGGGTGGTCACTAGAAAGCGTCCTATGATGCCATAAAATAAGATTTGCAAAGGCAGGCTTCCACAGATGATATTATTCTGTGAAAGAATGTGTGATAGAAAGGCAAGGCTGATCACACTTGCAGAATAAGAGAAACATTTCACACCAGATGTTGTTTGGGCCAGAATCCCAGTATAAATCAGCCTTCCAGATTCTGATTTTTCAGCCTCTGTATGTAAGCATCAAACACATCTTTCCCAACAGATATGTTGGCACAGGATGCCAGAAAAGTGGTATGGCTCCCTGCAGCCCTGTGCTCCCACCAATGTCCACCCTAAGGAGCTGCTGCGGAGCAGGGTGGCCTTCACAGCGCTGCCCTCTTCCCACTCAGCCATGATTGGGCTACCGATGGGCCAGCCAACCCCGGAAGCAGCATTCTGCACCTGACAAGTGGCCATGGACAGGCTGCAGTGGCAGCTGGGAACCATAAAGGCCTACTCTTCACCCGACTACTTGGTGGCTTAGTTTAGTTTCTCATTTTCCATCTCCCCCACGGGACGAGAAGCTCCATAAGGGAAGGGTCTTTGTCTCTCATCACTCTTGGCTCCTGGTTCTAAGCCCAGTGATGACACAGAGCAGGAGCTCAGTAACATTTGTCCAATAACTCAATCAGCCAGCAGGAAAGAGATTTTCTGGTGGATCCCCAAGTCCACCCCTCACCCATCTCCAACCTGCTCTGCACCCCAGGTAATGGATGGATCTGTGTGGACCATATCAATGGGCTCCCTGTTTCCAGGAATCTGGCAGATGGGTTTGACTTAAAGGAGGGTCCAGCAGGAGATGACAGGAGCATTAAGATTAAGGTGGAAAACTAACAGAAGATGAGTTCAGCCAGGTCAGTGTGGCTCAGTGGTTGAACATTGACCTATGAACCAGGAGGACCCGGTTCAATTACCAGTCAGGGCACAGGCACGGATTGCAGACTCAATCCCCAGTGGGTAATGGGGGGAACATGCAGAAGGCAGCAAATCAATGATTCTCTCTCACCATGAATGTTTCTATCTCTCTCTCTCCCTCTCCTTATCTCTCTGAAATCAATAAAAATATACTAGTATATTTTAAAAAAGAAGAAAATGATGATGAGCTCAGAACACCAGGAGAGAACACAGCTGCCTCTCTCTGGTTCTGCTCCTTGCTCACTGAAGAGATGCTTTCAGTGTGCACAGGTGATTGGGAATGCCCCATAGAGAGACAGGCCAGGGGTAGGCAAGGGACCTCCGACTAAAGAGACAGATGTCATTATATTAGTTTCCTAGGACTTCCATAACAAATTACCACAAACTGGGTGGCTTAAAACAATAGGAATTTATTCTCTCACAAACCTGGAGTCCAGAAGTCTGAAGTGAAGGTGTTGGCAGAGTCGTGCTCCCTCCAAAGGCTCTAGGGGAGGATCCTTCTTTGCCCCTCCCAGTTCCTAGTGGTTGCCAGCAATCCTTGGTGTTCCTCAGCTTACACCTGCATCACTCCAGTCTCTGCCTCTTTCTTCATGTGGCCATCTTCCCTGTATGTCTCTGTGTCTTCATGTAGCCTTCTTATGAGAACAAGAATCACTGGATTAAGATTCCACTCTACTACAGTATAACCTTGTGTAATAACCAATTACATCTGCAAAGACCCTATTTCCAAACAAGGACACATTCACAGGTACCTGGAGTCAGGACTTCAGCATCTTTTTGAGAGGACACAATTCAACTCATGACAATGGGTGAGGCCCTCCATCAATCCTGACTTTCACCTAATTTGTGTTCCCCCATAAATTAGAAGGGTGCGTGGAAATGGAGCAGCCAGAACACAAATGTCCATGACAGAAGCAGCAGAGAATCTTAGTCCACTCATGGACTATGTCCAAGTATGACAGAGCCACCTCATTCAGTCATTCAAAAAGTAAGTATGAAGGGCCTGCTTTATGCCAGGAACTAGGCTTGGCAGCATAGATTCAGTGAGGACTAAGAGAGATAAGAGTCCCATTAATAAAAAACTGTGATATGTCTACACAATGGAATACTACACTGCTGTAAAAAGGAAGGAACTCCTACCATTTGCAATAGCATAGATGGACCTGGAGAGCATTATGCTAAGTGAAATAAGTCAGTTGGAGAAAGATAAATATCACGTGATCTCACTCATTTGTGGAATATAATGAACAACATAAACTGATGAACAAAAACAGATCCAGAGGCAGAGAAGCATCAATCAGACCGTCAAACCTCAGAGGGAAGGCAGAGGAGGGTGGGGGTAAGGGGGAGAGATCAACCAAAGGACTTGTATGCATGCATATAAGCATAACCAATGGACACTGACACCAGGAGGGTGAAGGCATGAGCGGGGGGTGGGGGGGGGGGCAATGAGGGGATAAAGACACATATGTAACACCTTAATCAATAAAGAAAAAAAACACTGTGGCAGGCCAATAAAAAAAGAGTCCCATTAAAGGGCTAATATATAGAGAAGGAGGTGAGAGAATCACAAACTGATGAGTATTATGAGGAGAAGGAGTGATACAGTAAGGTATGGTGTGTGATACTTCAGATCAGATTTCAAAAAAGGGCTTTTTAGGAGATAAAATTTGAGCAAAAACCTAAAGGATGAAAGGGGGTGATCCATATGAAAATTCAGAACATATGAAGAGGGGGAAAGCAAGCACAAAGCCCATAAGATTAAATAAACTTGGTGAGTCTGAGCACCAGCATGGCTGATCCTTAATGATCTAAGGACAGAGTGTTTGGATATGGGGAAGGAAAGGTGGGCAGGAGCCAGGTGGTAAGGAACCGATATTCTGCAGATTATGGTAGGAACTTGGATGCTGTTCTAAACTTGGCACTTGCCTACCCATTGGTCTTAAAGCCACAGTTGCCCTAATCTAATAAGTAACATCTAAATCCACCAATATGGATGAGCTTTTCCAGGGGAAGGGTGAGGAATGAGAAGTGACTAGAACATGGGAACCTAATACATTAGTTAGCTATTGGTGCATAACAAACTATCACAAAACTTAACAGCGTAAAACAACAAATATTTATTTTATGGGTTCCTGTGAGTCAGGAATCTGGTCATGGCCTACCTGGGTCCTCTGGCTCAGAATCTCTCACCAAGTTGCAGACAAGGCATCAGCTGGGGCTGTTATCTCATCTGAAGGCTGGACTGGGAAAAGGTATACTTCAAAGCTCACTCATGTGGTTTTTGGCAGGCTCCAATTTCTCACAGGGTATTGGACTGAGGACTTCAGGTCCTTGCTGGCTGATGGCCAGAGGCTCCCTCAATTCTTTGCCACGTGGTCTTTCCATTTCTGAAAGAGTGAGGTAGAAACCATGATCTCTTATAACCTAATCTTAGAAGGAATATCCTTTAATGTTTGTCACATTCTATTGGTTAGAACTAGATCCAACCTACATGCAAAGGGAGGGGATGACACGGGGCACGAAGACCAGAAGATGGGGGCCCCTGGGAGTCATCTTTAAGACTGAAGAACACTATATTTGAGGGGGTGGGTGGCAGACAACCAGCCAGTGAAGGATCAAGATCAGATGCAAAAGGGAAAAGTGTGAAAGAGTACAGGTGAGGAGCTGAAACTGGTTTGGCTCAGTGGATAGAGCGCCAGCCTGCGGACTGAAGGGTCCCGGGTTCGATTCCGGTCCAGGGCATGTACCTTGGATGTGGGCACATCCCCAGTGTGGGGTGTGCAGGAGGCAGCTGATCAATGTTTCTAGCTCTCTATCCCTCTCCCTTCTTCTCTGTAAAATATCAATAAAATATATTTTTTTTAAAAAAGAGTACAGGGGAGGAGATTCACGTTTCAGGTAGTAAACAATTTCAAATTCTACTTACAGGTCAAGTTGAATGGAATAGAAAAGAAACTATGGAATTTGTGAATTGCAGGAGGACATGACTAACTTTTGCCTGAACCATTTTAGGGGACTGATGGGGACTAAAGCCATACAGACCGGTCCTCATTCCTCACCAACTAGCAGGGTCACCACCTTTGCAAGAGGGACTGGTAAAAGCCAGGAAGAATCTCCCCTCCCAGCCTGGGGCTTCCCACTCTCTCCTGACACCTCCCCCAGGAAAGCGACCTCATTTCTCAAAGACAAAACTGATTCTAGGTCATATCCCCCTGGAATGAGAGACTAACTGATGTGATTATCTTCAAGAGAAAGGGGGCACCTACTAAAAGTAGGAGCTGGTGCCCCAGAAGGGAAGACATCAGGGAACCGGAAAAGGGGTCTCTGATAATTACCTGCCAAGATTTCAGAATGAAGGGCATCAACGTGCAATAACAAAGGAAAAAAAGGAAAGAAAAGCTAGAAGTTTTAGAAGGTTTTTCTTCCTCATACATCCTGCAATTTCATTCTATTTAATCCAAGGACAGAATTCCGCTCCCCATTTTGTAATACTCATAACATAGAATAAGTGGTCCCAGCAAAGATGGCCACACAAAGGAATTTCTATAAAACAACCTTCATTATAAAAATCAGAGAGCTAATTTCACAAATATTATTCCCCATTGGTCTGAGTTGGACATATTTGAGCATTAGTGTACTGGGAGGAGGGAGATGTGTATAAATACCTACACACACGTGCACACACACACACAGGGGTGGGCAAAAGTAGGTTTATGGTTGTGAGTACGTGAAACACAGAGTTTGTTCTTGTATTATTTATTAATTGTTGTATTATTTTCTATACAAACAACTGTAAGCCTACTTTTGCCCACCCCTGTATATGGAAGGGGAGTTTCAGGAAATGGCTAGAGTGAAATCAAAACATGTTCAGAATAGATATCTCTGGGTGATGAAATTATAGGTGATTTTTCTTTTCTTCATTATATTCTTCTGGGTTTATGCCAGGAACTAGGCTAGGCAGCATAGATTCAGTGCATACATTACTTTCATAAACCTGTGAAAACAGGTTTATTTGTTAGCTTAAGAGAGGTATTTGAGTTTTGTAATAGTGAAAAATTTTCCCAGCTAAATGTTTCTGTAGCATTTTTTAAGCATCATTTCTCTTCAGCCACATGCAGTTAAATCTCTTGGAGACTGTTAGTCCCAGCCCTACTATGGTTCCTTCCAGGTACCTGCTGTTTTAGTCTGTTTGGGCTGCTATAAAGAATGCCCCAGACTGGTAGCTTAGAAACAACAGAAACTTAATTCTCAAAGATCTGGAAGCTGGTAAGTCCAAGATCAAGGTGCCAGCAGACTTAGTGTCTGGTGAGGGCCCACTCACTTCCTGGTGTGTAAACAGCTGTCTTCTCACTGTCTTCATAGGGCTGAAGGGGCAGGGGAGCTCTCTGAGGACTCTTTTATAAGAGTGCTAATCCCATTCATGAGGTCTCCACTCTCATGACCTAATCACCTCTCAAAGGCCCCACCTCCTGAAACCCTCACATTGGGCATTAGAATTTAACATATGAATTGGGGGGATGGGGCACAAACGTCAGTCTATAGATCCTGCCAACCCAAGCTGTGATCAGCAGGCTTTGAAAGCAGAAGGTGGTTTGCCTCGTCCTCAAACACAGGCTTAGTGTCAAACTAGAGAAAAATGTCCAAAATGGACCATCAAAACTAGGAATCAGAGGAGAGTTTTAGAAGTTGATATAAACTGGGGTTGGAAGATGAAAGCGAGAAGTTGGTGGGCTGAGCAATGGGCAGTGGTATATACTGATTTCAATGCTCAGACAATGGTGGTATATACTAGGGCTTGTTGGCATGAATACATTGAACCAATTAAAAGCCAGACTAGGACAGACTACACCTCCACCCATAGACATAATGAATTTCATCACAGACCTATGTGGAAGCCAAAATCATCTTTATGTAGATCTGACACAAGAACACAAGGTCGTTTGGCACAACACTACCCAACAGAAATACTCCATACACCAGGCCGCAGACCAAGACAGTGAAATCCTCCAGTTGGGAAAATGGAAGCACTAAATGAATAAAGCAAAGATGGATGGCTGAGTGCTTAATGTTGTCCCAAGTAAGCTATCTCCCTGGTTCTTTGTGAAACCCTCTCTGCATCTCCTGGTATTAGAAAAGCTCATTCATCTATTCATTCAGTGAATAAAAATGAAAAGGAAGCACTTACGGAGTGCTTACTCTAATGTCAGCCACTGTTTAAGCACTTCACTCTTATTAACTCATTTAACCCATGCCACGATCCTGTTATCCTAGTTAATGGGTAAGGAAACAAAGGACACAGAGAAGTCAAGTGACTTTGCCAAGGTCACACAGATGGAAATGTCAGAATTATAATATGAACCAGAGTTGTCTGGCTCTAGGATCCTGACCATGATTTGAGGCGCCTACCAAATGCCCAAGTAAAGATGCTACTGCTGAGAGGAAAGGAGGTGGAGAATCGGGGGGAGTAATAGAGAGTAGTTGTCCCTTTTTTCTTCCCCAGACTCTGGCCTGCTTCCCATGTTGGAGGAATTCCCCATATGAGTCTCGGTGGGAAACAGTTTTTCTGCCTCCATGGAAACAGGAAGTTCAGACAGGACTCTGTATTTCTTTGAATGTTTTACTGTGATTCTGATGGTGAGGTCACCTTTTCCGTTTCTTGCACTAAAAATCCTGCGTAATGGGAGAGAGTGAGGCTTAGATATAGTGCTAAGGAAAGATCCTTTGAAGATGATGATGTTTGAGCTGGGTTCTGAAGATTGAACATGAGCCAGCCATGGGAAGAACAGGGGAAGGAGTATGCCACGCAGAGGGAACAGCAAATCCAGCGCTTTGCAGGGAGGAAGAGCTTAGCGTGTCCTCAGAGCAGGACAAAGGCCCGTGTTGCTGGTGGGTAAGAAGTAACAGGGAGAGGTGGGTAAAGTGAGGTCCTCCTTCTCAAGGAGCTCGGATTCCAAGCCACCTCTGCAGAGCTCCAAAGGCTCCATCTAGCCGCTAGCGCCTCCCTGTCGCCTTCCCCCTCCCCCACCTCTGGAACTCCGCGCTCTCCTGTCACCGAGGTCATTGTGATGAGGACTCCGCTTCACTCACGCTTCAGGACATGAGAGAAGTGCGTGTAGTTGAGTGTCCCTGCCTCTCCCCGTGGAGGACGCGGCCCAGGCAGGGCACCAAGCAGGGGCCATGCCCGTGCTGATACCCCAGGTTGAGCAAAGCCAGAGCACGCGCGTCGGGGCCCCGGAATGGCGCGAGGAGGCCCAGGCCAAGATGTTGGAGGCACAGCAGCTGACCGACCGCTGCGGGCAGGAGGCCGTGACTATGTGGCAACCCAAGGACAGCGTGTGGGACCCGCACGTGGCGCGCCACCTCTGCCGGGCTGCCTACATCCTGCCCTGGCGCTTCCGCGTGGAGATGCTCCATGATGGGAGCACCTTGGAGAAGCCGCCGCCGGGCGAGGGCGTCACGCTGTGGAGGAGCAAGATGAAGCCGCCGGCCTGGCATGCGCGCCTGCCGCTGCCCCTGAATCGCGATGCGCGCGCCCTGCAGACCGTGGATCTGGTGCAGGCGCACGCGCGCGGGGCGCGCCTCACCGCCGCCCGCCTGGGCCGCGCGCAGCAGCAGATCAATGGGCAGCTGCAGCTGCTGCAGCGCCAGCGCGAGGCCACTGACCACAGGCTCAGCGAGGTGCGCAAGGGCCTGCTAATTAACCAGCAGAGCGTCAAGCTGCGGGGCTACCGGCCCGAGTCTGAGAAGGTGGGATACCCCTCCTCCACCCAAGCCCAGTCGCCAAGACTGAAGCCTTACTTAGCTCACCCTGGAAGAAACCCGCCCCGCAGAGAGAGCACCCATCCCAGGCCCCAGTTCCAGTGAGCAAGGGCCCAAGAAGATGAGGACACTCCCAAGATAAGGTGCCTTGGTCCCCAGCCCCAGAGAGGGAGATTCCCTCCCTCTCCCCCCACCCCACCCCCCACAAGAGGATGAGTTCCTCAGTCACCTTACCCCAGATGAGTTCCTCAGTCCCCTTACCCCAGTCCCCCAGTGAGGAAGAGAAGATGGAAGATGAAATTCTTCCCAGTGAAGCTCACAACCCCCAACCCAGGCATGCAGTCACCCACCCAGCCCCCAGGCCCCCGGTATGAGACCTGCCTGTGGTCATGAGACCCTCAATGCCACGCCCAGTGAAATATGCAGCTGAGAAGAGTGGGTGATGTCCTGGTCCCAACCCATGAAACTCGCCTCAAAATGTTTATAAAAACAAAAACAAAACAAACAAACAAACAAAAAACCTCTCCCCAGCCCCAGTGAATGAGAAACCCTCCCCAGGCCTCATGGGAAAATTAAGGAACAGGTCCTGCCTACAGGTTGAGACCCTCAGACACCCAGCCCCCACACCCAAAAGTTAATTCCAGCCAGGGAGAGAGAGCCCCTACCTAGTCCCAGCCCTATGAAATCCTCCTCCAAAGTGAAACCCTAGACTTGGACCCCAAAGCAGGAACATTCCAGCCTCCCTGGGGATGAATGAGAGCCCACTCAGGGGGTGGTATTCCCAGTCCCAGCCCTGAAATTCAGAGAGTAAGACCCCAAAAAGGCAAACTCTTATCATATCTATAATGAAATTCCTTACTACTGGCCAGGGAGGTGGGGGGGGGGGCGAGGAGGGGGGGTAAACACCATTGCCAAGGAAGGGGGTCCCCCAGCCCTAGAGAAAACTTCATCCTAGCTCACTGTGAAAGGAAGATACCCAGCCCCACTCTCTAGCCCCCTGAAAGGACAAAGTCTTCTCAGAGAGACCCCTGACTCCATCCCCCCAACCCAGAGTTTATAAGGTTGGCAAACCTCTACCACTCTCCTGCTGGCCTCTCCTGGGAGTGAGAGCATCTCTCCTCGCTTTCCAGATCCCTGACAAAGCTGACAGTATGCTTACCTGGGAGAAAGAGGAGTTAAAGAGCATGAAGAGGAAAATGGAGAAAGACATGGAAAAATCAGAGGCCATGCTCAAGGTTGGGAATCCCTGGGACCCAGTGAAGTGGGCTGGAGGGGTACCCCTGGCTGCCTAATGAACGAACCTCTCTGACCTTGGGGACCAACAACAACAAACCTCTCAACCCACCCACCACTCACACTGACTTGACATTCACTGGATTTCTGCTTTGCTCTGAGGGATGGAGTTGGGCCTCAGAATAACAATGAACACCCTCTCTGTGCCAAGCCCTGTGCAGTCATTGAGTCAGCTCCTTTAAGCACTCCTGTGCAGTAGAAACTGTGATCTCTTATTGGAGATGGGGAAATTGAGGCTCAGAGAGAGATGGCCCCACCCCAGGCACAGGACTAGCCAGTGGCAGGATTGTGGTTTTAGGTCAAGTATCCTTTTCTCTCCAGCTTTAGTGAGGTATAATTAACAATTTTAAATTGTACATATAGCCTGGGTGGCATGGCTCAGTTGTTGAGCATCGACCTATGAACCAGCAGGTCACGGTTCGATTCCTGGTCAGGGCACATGCCAGGGTTGTGGGCTCGATCCTCAGTGTGGGACATGCAGGAAGCAGCCAATCAATGATTCTCTCTCATCATTGATGTTTCTTTCTCTCTCTCCCTCTCCCATCCTCTTTGAAATCAATAAGTATACAGATATAGATATAGATATAGATATAGATATAGGATATTTAAAATCTACAACCTGAGATATGTTATATGTATACATTTGAAATAATCACCACAATCAAGGTGTACAGAACCTTACATAGCTACTATGCTGTGTGGTCAGAACACTTACCATCCACCCTTTAAGCAAATGTCAATTATAAAATACAGAATTGTTAACTATAGGCACATTGCTATACACTAGCTCTTCAGAATTTACTCATCATGCATAACTGAAACTTTGTACCACTTGACCAACATCTCCCCATTTCCCCCTCCCCTCAGCCCCTGGCAACCACCCTTCTACTCTTGGCTTCTATAACTTTGACTATGTTAGATTCCTTATATAAGTGAGATAGTATTGGTCTTTAAGCATCTGGCTTATTTCATCCATGTTGTCACAAATGACAGGGTTTTCTGCTTTTTTAAGGCTGAATATATGTATGTATGTATGTATGTATACTAGAGCCCAGCACACGAAATTTGTGTGCGGGTACGGTCCCTAAGCCTGGCCTGCAATCAGGGCCATCCTCCCTGGCTGCCCACAGCTGGCCCTGAAACCCACCGCCACCCACTTCCGGTTCCCCTTTTGCCATAGGGTGATCAGTGCCTGACGGCCGGGGGAAGGGACTGAGAGGTCAGCTGTTACCGCCTGCTCACCAGCCCCGGCCCCGCTGTGGATTGCCCTAGGTGTGGGGGCGACTAGCGGGGTGAGGGCCTTGGCCTGGCACTGCCCGCATCCCCGGCCACCCACCCCCAGTTCCTCGTTTGTCATCAGGTGATCAGAGCCTGCCGGCCAGGGAAAGGAACCTAGAGGTAGTCAGTGCACCTCCTAGTGACTGGTCCATCCTTTAGGGTCAATTTGCATATTACCCTTTTATTATATAGGATAGAGGCCTGGTGCATGGATGGGGGCCAGCTGGCCTGCCCTGATGAGGGCCCCAGATCTGGGTGGGGAGCCCCCATTGGGGGTCAGGGCTGGCCTGGGCGAGGGGCCATGGGAGGGGTTGGCCAGCTGCCCTGCCCTCAATCAGGGTGGGGGAGGCTGATCAGGGGTGGGCCCAGCCAGGGACAGGAGCTGGGCATCATAGTGACCAGTCATCCGGTCGTTACAACGTTACAGTCGCTGGCTTTTTATATATATAGATACTAGAGGCCCGATGCCTGAAATTCATATATATACACTGAGTGGCCAGATTATTATGATCTCTGAACACATAATAATCTTGCCACTCAGTGTATATCCTATATAATAAAAGGCTAATATGCAAATTGTCCCCTTGACCAGGAGTTCGACCAGCAGGCAGACCCGGCCAACCGCCCATGTCCCCTCCCCCTAGCCAGGCTGGCCAGATCCCACCCATTCACAAATTCATGCACCGGGCCTCTAATATACATATACACTGAGTGGCCAGATTATTATGCGTTCAGAGATCAAAATAATCTGGCCACTCAGTGTATATACTAGAGGCCCGATGGCACGAAATTCATGCAAGGGCCTTGGCCCTCGCAGCCCCAGCTTTGTCCAAATCATCCATAAGGACATCTGGAAGGATGTCCAGAAGGTCATTCAGCTGCCCAGTCTAATTAGCATATTATATTTTTATTATTATAGATATTCTAGAGGCCTGGTGCATGAAATTTGTGCACTGGGGGGGGGGGGTCCCCTCAGCCCAGCCTGCACCCTCTCCAATCTGGGACCCCTCAGGGGATGTCTGACTGCCGGTTTAGGCCTGATCCCAGGGATTGGCCTAAACCTGCAGTAGGACATCCCTCTCACAATCCGGGACTGCTGGCTCCTAACTGCTCAACTGCCTGCCTGCCTGATTGCCCCTAACCAATTCTGCCTGCCAGCCTGATCACCCCCTAACCGCTCCCCTGCCGGCCTGATTAACACCTAACTGCTCCCCTGCCAGCCCAATCACCCCCAACTGCCGTCCCCTGCCAGCCTGATCTCACCCCCAACTGCCCTCCCCTGCCAGCCTGATCTCAACCCCAACTGCCCTCCCCTGCAGGCCTGGTTGCCCCCAATGGCCCTCCTCTGCTGGCCTGATCTCACCTCCAACTGCCCTTCCCTGCCGGCCTGATCACCCCTAATTGCCTCTGCCTGCCTGATCACCCCTAAGTGTCCTCCCCTGCCGCCTGATCTCACACACAACTGCCCTCCCCTGCAGGCCTGATCTCACCCCCAACTGTCCTCCTCTGCCAACCAATTTGGCAATGATTGGTCGGTTTCCATGCCAGTCAGCATCAAAAGCTCTGCCCCCTAGGCAGCCATTGGGTCCTCACAGTTGACCCAGATTTGCTTCTGATTGGCCAATTTCTATGCCAGTCAGCGTCAAAAGCTCCACCTCCTAGGCAGCCATTGGTTCCTCACACTTCACCCAGATTTGGTTCTGATTGGTCGGTCTCCATGCCAGTCAGCGTCTCTGGGCTTATCAACAGGGCCTGATCAGAAAGGTGGGGCTAATCAGCAGCCCCTGTGGAGGCCTGGAGAGAAATGGAGGCAGGCTGCTGGCCAGGCCCAGAGAGAGAGAGGCAAGTGCTTATCAACAGCTGCCACAGAGGGTACAGATCAGACCCTGCTTCTCTCTTCAGGCCTCTCTCTGGGCCTGATCCGCAGCCCCCTCAGCAGTCAGTGCTGGGTCACCACACCTGCAGCTGCAGCAGTCAGTGCTGGGTCGCCACAGCAACCCAGCCCTGACTGCAGGACTGACTTCTGGTTGGTCGAGCCTCCGGCCGTTGTGGATGTGATGCACCCAGGGTTTTTATATATTAGGATGCTTTATTTTATAATGGTGGAAATATGATTTGGATGAGGTGAAGGTCTAGATGCAGTAGATCCAGGGAAAGGGACTCTGGGGACTGCAGAGGGCTCCTGATACTCATTTGAAAAGAGAAAGTGGGACTCTGAGGCTAGGGATGAGGTGAATGCAAGTTGAGGAGGAAAAGGATGGCACAGGAAGACAGATGTGGGCATAGCCAGGGCTCCCGCTCCACTGTATAGATAGGGAAGTCGATGGGGGAGGGGCTTTCTCAGGGTGCCAGAGCAAAGCCAGACACAGAACCTAAGCAATGGACACCAAGACAGGGGAGCTGCCACCAGGCCCTACTGCTCCTACGCTCCCCACTCCCAGGGTCAGAAGGCTTCTGGACAGAGGGTGAGAGGGTGCGGTGTCTGAACTTCAACTTGAAAATTGCTTCTTTTCAGCCGCAATTAGAACCGAAGAGGGTCAGTTCAGAGGCAGAAACACTTTTCAGCCCCCAGCAGAAAAATCAATTCCAGCCACCCCCACCCTCCCAGCACGCTTTCTGCCCTCAGCTCGACCTCTCTCCCACTCCTCGCCCCCAGAACCTGGCCTCCTGCCGAGACACCCTGGTCTTCTGCTGCAAGGAGAGGCTCCAAGTTGTGGACTTAATGAACAAGCCCCTGGACAAGGTTCTGGAGCTGGCAGGCCGCCACTCCTGGGTGGACCTCTCCCGCGTCCCCACCCCCAACACTCAGGGTCAGAAAACGCCTCCTCCAGACCCCGTGGGCACGTACACACCAGGTAGGCCCTCTCAGAAAGGAGTCCACTGTAGTGGATGCCCATCCACTCCCCCTCCACTTCTCAGCTGCCCCTTTTCCTGGGGCATTGTCCCCCTAGACCAGTGGTCAGCAAACTCATTAGTCAACAGAGCCAAATATCAACAGTACAACGATTGAAATTTCTTTTGAGAGCCAAATTTTTTAAACTTAAACTTCTTCTAACGCCACTTCTTCAAAATAGACTTGCCCAGGCCATGGTATTTTGTGGAAGAGCCACACGCCAGGGGCCAAAGAGCCGCATGTGGCTCGCGAGCCGCAGTTTGCCGACCACGGCCCTAGACCAAATAAGAGGGCTGAGAGTCAGGCTCCAGCTGAGCCCCCCTTCTGGAATAGCTCTTCACCCTGCCTACTCCTGCTTCCCACACCCTCTCCTCACTCCACAGCCCCTCCCCTGGGCCTTCTCCCAGGCCCTCAGGAAAGCCCCCTTGCCCAAGGCCCACCACCACAGTAGCAATAAAGAAAGGGATACAGCCCTAGCTGGTTTGGCTCAGTGGATAGAGCTTCAGCCTGCGGACCAAAGGGTCCGGGGTTCAATTCTGGTCAAGGGCATGTACCTTGGTTGCAGGTTCCTCCCCCAGCCCAGGACCTGATCAGGGCTCCTACAGGAGGCAACCAATCGATGTGTTTCTCTCACATCATGTTTCTCTCTGTCTTTCCCTCTCTCTTCCACTCTCTCTAAAAAAAAGAAAAAAAAAGGAAAAAAAGTCAATGGAAAAATATCTTCGGGTAAGGATTAACAACAAAAAATAAATAAACAAACAAAAGAGAGGGACAGGAAGAGCCAGGGTGGGGTAAAGGAGGGCTTGGCACCCACGCGGATCCCATCCTCCTGCAGAGTGTGCCTCTGCGCTGAACGAAGCCAAGCGACTGTTGTTGGAGTCCAAGGACACCTTACAAGAAATGGCAAAGAATGAGGAGGAAGTCCGGGAGCAACAGCGGCAGATCAGCGATAGCGTGTGCTCCTCGCTGGCCCTAAAGATGCGCGAGACCACGGAGCTGAAGGTGCGCGTGGGCGCAACTCGGGGTGGTGTCTGGGGGCTAGGGTGGGAGAGTACCAAGGCCGAGAAGGGGCACGGAAAGAGAGTGGACGGGAGCCAGCTTGATCCCCCTGCGCTCCCACCCACCCAGGAAAGAATGAACATGACGGTAGGACTGATGAGGGGAACCATCCACCGGTGCACGAAATTCAACCAGGAGATGTACATCACCCGCGGCCTCATCAAGGTATGGTTTGGGGGCAGGGCCTGCCGGGAGGAGGCCGGGGATGCCCGCGTACGTTCCGAGGGCCTCACTACTCGGCACCCCACCCTTCGCCAGGGTCCTCTGTCAAAAAATCACCTGGAGACGCGAGAGAAACTGGATAGACCCCTGGTCCGCGTGCACCAGAGACACGTGGGCACCCAACTCCCGGAGCCCGCGCGCCTCACCCAGGTACGCCCCTCTCATTCCCCGTGGTGAGACTTCTGCCTCAAGGACACGCAGCCCAGGGAAGAGCCTCTCACCCAACTTTGTCAGTCCTTCACTACCTCCCAAATGAGTCCCCAACCCCTGCCCCTCACCCGCCCCACTCACTCATGGTCCGACTCCTCTCTCAGTCCCGCCCTGAGGAAGCTCCTGGCACACTTTGCCCAGATGCTGGCCCTCACCCCAGGCCCCGCCCCTCCCTCAGCCCCGCCCTGGCGCGGGTTATTTTTCAAGCACTTCTGGCCCAGGTGTGCCCCCCCCCCCAATCCGAGGCCCACCGTTTCTTCAGCTTTGTTCCTTACACACGCACATCTGGCCAGATGTGTCTGCCCCCTCCCTCCCCTCATCTCCTCCCCCCTTCCTTTCCTGGCTCCCCTTGGGCGGTCCCCCCAACGCGGCACGCCCTCTCCCCAGGGCACTGACAAGCTGCAGCGCCACATCTCGCACGTGGAAAAGAACCTGGAGGATCTGCGCACCACGCACAAGAACCTCACCCGCAGCCTCGACTGCAAGAGGATCGGGCACGAGGTGGACTACAACGTGGTGCGCCTGCGCCTCCGCCAGAGGCACCCGCACGTCAACTACCAGCAAGCGCAGGGCCTGGTCAACGACTGGGACCCACGCACACCGCCAAAGACTGGGACCCACACACAAACGCCGCCAAAGACTGGGACCCACCCACAAACACCGCCGCCAAAAGCGGACAGCAAGGCTGCCAAGTAGCAGGCACACCACCTACCCCCACACACACACCCCACCCCATGGCAGGTTCCCCTGGGAAACTCTCAGCCTGGTGACCCTCCCTCTTCCCTGACTCACCCTCCCTCCGAGCGCCCTCTAGCAGAATTATAATTAAAAAGAACAATAATTACACTTATTAGACATCTCCTGTATATCAATCATTTACCCTACAGCACTTTGGGAGCGGTGTATCCTGGAAGTCAACTGGATGGATTTGGGTACCAGGTTTCCGGGGGTTCAAAATCTGGCTTTCCAAGCTATGTGGCCTTGGGTGTCTCTACCAGTAAATAGGAAGAATTGCAGCACCCACCTCAAAGGCTTGTAAGGATAGATGAGTTCATACGTAGAATGCCTGTAGAATGGTGACTACATATTCAATACCCTCAATGCACTGAGTCATTATCATCCTCATTTTCCAGTTGAGGGAACAGGCACAGTGAGGTTGAGCAGCTTCCCTGAAGCCCTCTCTAGTGGAGGTTTACTCTCCCAGACCCCAAGCAGCTCACGTGGAAAGTTGGGGTTGAGTTCCACTGCCTTTTGCTACATTTACCAAGAGGGGTTTGGGGGGTGGGGTGGGGACAGCTCCTTCAAAATCCATAGCTTGCTTGCTTGCTTGCTTTCTTTCTTTCTTTCTTTCTTTCTTTCTCTTTCCCCATCCCACCCCCCCCCCCACACACACACACACACACCCTACAAAGTTTCAGGTTCTGAGCCAGGCACTGAGAGTGCAACAGTGAACAAGATTGCCATGGCCCCGGATCTCAGGGAGCTCACAAGTAGACCAAGTGCAGCCAACATCATCCTTTTGGATGCAGCTGCAGCATGGCCTCTTATAGGAAGCCCACCAGCTGCAACCACCCACCCATCAGCTTCTCCTCTCTGTTCTCCTAGCCCAGTGGTCGGCAAACTGCGGCTTGTGAGCCACATGCGGCTTGTGAGCCACGGTTTGCCGCTCTGTTGACTAATGAGTTTGCTGACCACTGACCTAGACTCTTGATTCCAATAATTACAGGCTGTTGTTGTTCCTTGTGATTAAGCCCCTATCCCAGTGGTCGGCAAACTTTATTAGTCAACAGAGCGGCAAACCGCGGCTCACGAGCCACATGTGGCTCGCGAGCCGCAGTTTGCCGACCATTGTCCTAGCCTGTTGACACCCTCCCATCACACCACGCTGTCACAATCATCTGCTCTTCATGGGGAGGTCTCAGCGTGTGGCATACGTAGGATACACTGTGTTCAATCGAGCCACAAATATTTCCTAAGCAACTGTTCTCTAGAGGCTGTGTTCAGTGCTGAGGATACACTGAAGACCAACAGAGGCATGGTCCCTCCCTCGTGGAACTGACTGTGTATATGCGGTGAATGGTCCTCACAAATATTATCTTTTTGGCAGAGCCAACCAGTCACATGGATACAACTTAGCCCTGCCAATATTTTACAGAGAAGGCAATGAAGTTCAGGAAGGTGAACTCACTTGCCCAGGGTTACAGAGCCAGAGAGGAAGTAGGGCTAAACCTGGGTCTGCACTCTCCCTTGCTCTACACTGCAAGCATCGGCCATGAGCTCACCATGATCTTCATTGGTCTCTTAACAACCAAGTGAAGATGGTGTCAATTATGGCCATTGGACAGGAAATACACAGAAAATAAGTAGCTTCCTACCCAGGATCACAGAGATGAGAAGGAGTAGGGCTGAGGAGTTCAAATGAACCATCTCTGTCTCAGAACCATTAGGCATCACAGCCATTTTCCTTATCTCAAGAGGGACTTCACAGCCTGAGGGTCATCAGGGGCTCCTGAGGGTCAAGAATGTTCTTCCTGCCGTGGCTGGTTTGGCTCAGGGAATAGAGCTTCCGCCTGCAGACTGAAAGGTCCCAGGTTTGATTCTGGTTAAGGGCACATGCCCAGGTTGCAGGCTGATCCCCAGTAGGGGGCAGCCAATCAATGATTCTCTCTCATCATTGATGTTTCTATCTCTCCCTCTGAAATCAATAAAAATACATTTTTTTTAAAAAAAAAATTTCTTCCTCTCTATACCAATCAAATACCTACCAACAGGAAGCAGATATATGTCAACTATAATTTTTTTTAAAACCAAGCATCATTTTTGAGGTCTACCTACTGCCATGTTTTTCATATTTTTGGTTTTTTCGTTGGTAATTTTGCTCTTTAAAATGTTTCCTAAGCATGTTTCTGAAGTGCTCTATAGTATTCCTTAGGCAAAAAGACTGTGATGTGCCTCACAGAGAAAATGGTGTGTTAGACAAGCTTCCTTTCACCATGAGTTATAATTCTGCTGCCTTAAGTTTAATATTAGTGACTCACAATAATAATATATTTTTGAACAAGGTGTATTAACTAAGGCATCTTCAAACAGAAACACACACAAGACAAAGTTATGGCCCTAGCCAGTTTGTCTCAGTGGAAAGAGCGTCAGCCTGCAGACTGAAGGGTCCCAGGTTCGATTCAGGTCAAGGGCATGTGCCTGGATTGCAGGCTCGGTCCCCAGTGGGGGGCGTGCAGGAGGCAGCTGATCAATGATTCTCTCTCATCATTGATGTTTCTACCTCTCCCTCCCTCTCCCTTTCTCTCTGAAATCAATTTTTTTTAAAAAAAAAAAAAAAGAAAAGATATATCTTTTTTAAAAAAATACAAGGTTATGTGTTGAGCAGTTGACAAAAATGTTATGACCAGAGGCTCAAAAGAACCTGTCCCTTAAAGTATTTCCACTGGGAGCAATGGTTGCTTATTTGGGCAACTTTATAGAATATAACAACAGTGAATGATGAGAACTGCCTTTATTTGCAAAGGAGTAGGCAGGATGTAGGGACAGTTCCAAGCTGCTAATTATCGTGGGGAGCTGCCTTGCCTTTGATAAGTCCAAAGGGACAAGGTAGTCAGAAGCAGGCAGCCTGGCAATATCCCCTCTCTCTCCATTGGTCAGTGTCTCCTACTGTTCAAAGGCAGAGAGAAAGGAGCCCATGGGTGCAGTCCATATATCCTTCCAGGACACAGGGCTGCCGCCTCCACCCTACTGACTTTTGAGCCTCTTGCAGGTCCTTTCTGGAGCTGGGGGTTGTCCCTTTTCTTGAATCTTTGTCCATCCATTCTTCCCAGGAACCTCGCTTGGGGATGCAAATGCTCCCCTCTGGATAATGTCTTACCTCCGATTGAACCAGCCCATTTGTCACCTCAGTCACCCAGTGTTCCCCAACAGCATTTGCACAACCCCCTTCGTTGCCTCAGAGCTGAGATTTCAGCTGCTGCCCCAGGCTGAGTTGTGGGCACCCAGGGAGCCTCTCAATGACACCATAATGTAGGTGTCATCATCCCTACGCGAAAGATGAAGAAATAGGCTCCACGCAGTGGAAAGATTTCAAAAGCCACCCAGCAAATGAGGGGTCAAGTCAGGACTTTAAAAAGTGAGGGGGTGCCCCCCCCCCCGCTGGAGATATGCCACTGCACCCAAAGAATGGTCCAGGTCCCATCCTCCTGAGAACAGCTCCTGGGCCACCTTCCAGACCTACAGAATCTGAATCCCAGTGGGCAGAGCTGAAGGCTGTGCATTTCTAATGAGCGTCCCAGAGAAGTCTGATGCATGCCAATGTTCGAAATGCATTTCCTGGGGAGAATATGGGGACATCAGTAGTAGTGTCAACAATAAAAAGAAAGAAAGAAAAAAGAAATGCATTTCCTCTCTGCTGCCAACTTCCCAGGCCGAGTTCTTCACCAGCCACAGTAGACACTAATGGAGGGGCTGGCACAAATGTTTTCATTTTAATTTCTTTCTTTCTTTTTTTTAGATTCTTTTTTCTTAATATGTTTTTATTGATTTTATTTTTTTTTAATATTTAATGTTTTATTGTAGTAAACAGAAAGGCATTTGATTACAAAAGAAAGTGAATAAGTCATATCTTTTAGTTACTTCAAAGCTACATTTTCTTTAATAATTACCCAAAGGAATTGTTTGAAATAACTGTAGTTATTGTCAAAATCATTCTTTCAAACTCAACACACCTTAGGTTTTCATTCTTCCCTCTCTTTCCCTGCACATACATACCCTTTCTAGCCCTAAAATTATAAAATCATTTGCCTATATTACACTGACTGAATGAGTTCCACCTTAACAATCAGAAGAGAGCCTAGCAAGAATGCAAAATTATACAGCCTTTTTTCTACATTAAATGCAAGTTGAAAATATGAGTTAATTACAGCTTAATGATCTACAATAGGTTTTCAAAAAGCTCATAATCAATAATTAGATTAATAAGCAGTAGTACTTTTGTAGATACACATTACTTACAATTGAAATTATTTCCAGTTTTAGAGATTCCTATGAGCAAACTCAATCACCAAACCAAAAAAGAGTGTCTAATTCATAAGACCCATGAAAATTACATTTTGAAGATTTATTTTGACCCCTCACTGTGATAGAGACTTCCAGTAATTAATGTTGCTGTGTGGCTTTATGATTAAATAAAATTATAAACTTCACATCAAAGAGCTACGATTCTGCATGAGATGGATAAGATATTCTTAACAAACAACTTACACTATTGAAAGTTACCAAAACCTATAATTCAAGATAAGATAAATGAGTTTGGTATGGACAAACCTGGATTCTATATTCCTTGCTCTCTCTCTTCCACTTCTTCACCAGAATGTCTCCAACTACAGCCTGAGTTTCCTCTTTCCTTTAGGAAGAGACCTTTGTCTCCCTACTCAAGTTGAAGTTCCTCTACTTATGCTCTCGATAATCTACCCTCCCATTGCTCTTGAGCTCAGTATCCAATCCTTCTTGATTCTGAAGGAATGTTTCATTTTCCAAGAATTTCATCTCTTTGGTATTTACATATGCTCAAGTTACACCTATAATAATTACAAACAAAACCAAACCAAGTACACTATTGCCTTACTGTCCTATGTATGCATACATTTAAGTCTTAAAGGAGGGACACACTGTCAGTGAAAACAACAATTAGAAGACCACCACCACAACAGAGAAGAAGGAGAAGTAGGAGACCAAACTAAGCAAAAGTGATAAAAGAGCTTATTATTAAAACTTGCCATGTGCCCAGATAATAAAATTAAGTACTTCTTCTACATCTATACTTACTACAAACACACACCAGCAAGTAAGCATGACCGAAGTTTTTGCCTGTGAACAGTAGAATAATACATCCAAATATAAAATTAAAAATAACACATTGCAAGTTCAGAAACATATATTAAGAATGAAAGTGACTCAAAAATTAAAAAAAATTAATTTTGACTGATAAAATTAATTGGATAGACATGGCAATTTAAGACAATTCACTTGTAAAATTATCAGAAATAGAAATAAATCCAAGTGTGCAAAATAGTGTGCCTTACTGAATCCAAAATTCATTTTTGGAAGACAAACTCAGTAGGATCTCTTGACATAATTTCAAGATTAATTTTAAAATGTAGCAAAGAACGATAGCCAGTTTTGCTCAGTGGATAGAGCATCAGCCTGCAGACTGAAGGGTCCCAGGTTCAATTCTGATCAAGGGCACATGCTGGGGTTGTAGGCTTGATCCCCAGTAGGGGGTGTGCAGCAGGCAGCTGATCAATGATTCTCTCTCATCATTAATGTTTCTATCTCCCCCCCCCCCTCTCTCTCTCTCTCTCTCTCTCTCTCTCTCTCTCTCTCTCTCTCTATATATATATATATATATATATATATATATATATATATATATATGGCAGTATATGGCAGGAAGAGAAGGGAAAGTAAGAATAGACTCAAAGATGACGCAAGTTGTGTTTTTTTGAAGGCAATATTAATCTCTCTAGTGTGATTTAATGTTCAAAGTGAGAACTACCTTTAAGAACTCTGAATCCATCTGCCTTGCTAGTAATCCAAAACCAGGTAATCAAATAAACTCAAAATAACTGCTAAAAATGCAATAATCAATGCTGTAAATGAAAATGAACTTAACTGTCATACTGTTGCAATGAGATTACAATATATCATTTACTTATTACCCTATCAACTGCCATCTCTGTGGTGCTCCTAGTTTATCATGGGAAGTCATAGATGAAAGCTCATCTAGAGGAAAGAGATCATGATTGAAATCCTCTTTCATCAGCCATTAATAGTGACTTTAGGCAAATTACTTAATTTTACTGAGCCGCTATTGCCACTAAAACAGGACTAATTAAAACTTATTTAAACCATTGTGACTATTAAATAAAATAACACACAGAAAGTGTCCTTCACTTACTAGTTCCCTTCCCCATAAAAATTCACCATCTATAATAATAAAACCATAATATGCTAATTAGACCAGATGTCCTTCCAGATATCCTTCTGTCCTTCCAGGTGAAGCTGGGGCTGTGCGGGAAGCCCAGGTCCCGGGTGCCAGAGGGAAGCCGGTGCCAGCAGCCGGGGGAAGGAAGGCCTACTCTTTTTTTTTTTTTTTTTTTTTTTAAATAAATCTTTATTCAGATTATTACAATTATTTCTCCTTTTTTCCCCCATAGCTCCCCTCCAGCCATTTCCCACCCCACCTTCTGCCCTTATCTACCCCCCACTGTCCTCATCCATAGGTGTATGATTTTTGTCCAGTCTCTTCATGAACCCCCCCATACCCCTTTCCCCCTGAGAATTATCAGTCCACTCCCCTTCTATGCCCCCGATTCTACTGTATTCACCAGATTATTCTGTTCCTCAGGTTTTTAATTCACTTGATTTTTAGGTTCACTTGTTGATAGATATGTATTTGTTGTTCACAATTTTTATCTTTACTTTTTTCTTCTTCCTCTTCTTTAAGAATACCTTTCAGCATTTCATATAATACTGGTTTGGTGGTGATGAACTCCTTTAGCTTTTTCTTGTCTGTGAAACTCTTTATCTGCCCTTCAATTCTGAATGATAGCTTTGCTGGGTAGAGTAATCTTGGTTGTAGGTTCTTGCTATTCATCACATTGAAAATTTCTTGCCACTCCCGTCTGGCCTGCATAGTTTCTGTTGAAAAGTCAGCTGACAGTCGTATGGGTGCTCCCTTGTAGGTAACTAACTGTTTTTCTCTTGCTGCTTTTAATATTCTCTCTTTGTCTTTTGCTCTTGGCATTTTAATTATGATGTGTCTTGGTGTAGTCCTCTTTGGATTCCTTTTGTTTGGGGTTCTGTGGGCTTCCTGGACTTGTAAGTCCATTTCTTTCACCAGGTGGGGGAAGTTTTCGGTCATTATTTCTTCAAATAGGTTTTCAGTATTTTGCTCTCTTCTTCTGGCACCCCCATAATTCTGATGTTGGTACGCTTGAAGTTGTCCCAGAGTCTTCTTACATTATCTTCAACTTTTTGGATTTTTTTTTTTGCTTTTTGCTTTTTCGGTTGAGTGTTTTTTGCTTCTTTGTATTTCAATTCTTTGACTTGATTTTTGTGTTCTTCTTGTCTGTTTTTGGGTCTCTGTATAATATTTTTTATTTCAGTCAGTGTATGTTTAATTTCTAGTTGGTCCTTTTTCATCTCTTCGAGGGTCTCGTTATATTTATCGGCCTTTTCTAGGATATTCTTAAAAAGCCTTATAACCGTGGTTTTGAATTCTATATCCAGTCGTTTGTTTTCCTCCATTTCTTTCGTTTGTGATCTGATTCTTAGACGCCGCATTTTCACTGCTTCCCTGAGTTGGTAGATTTGTGTGCTAGGTTTCCAATTTGGCCCAGTGGGTCTGCCTCCCCAGTTAACCTGAGGTGGACACTCTTGGTTCACACCTTTGTGGACTGTGTGTACAGCCTTGTTGTAATTAAGTCTTTATTGTTGTTGGTATCACTGGGAAGAATTGACCTCCAGGCCAGTTGGCTGTAAGGATCAGCTGTGTCTATGCTGGGAGAAGTCCGGTGCTGGAGACAGCCTTATAGGATTAGACTTGCCAAATTGCAATAGCCTCTGTGCTCAGCTTGGATGGGGTGGAGTCTCAGTCTTGGCTTCCCATCAGCCTTGCCCTTGCTAGCACGTGTGTGCCTTCAGTCCTCTGCCTTCCCGGCTCCCGATTCTCCGCCCGAGAGTCCAGACTCCCCCCACAAGAGCGTGGGTCTCCGGGGGCTCGCCTGGAACTGGGGTTCACTGCAGTCAGAACTGGGGCTCACTTCAGTCAGAACTGGTGTTCAGTGCCGTCAGGAGCCTCTGACTCCCTTCTGCTAGGGAAAGCCTGTGGCAGCCCCCGCAGCCTTTGTGCGCACTGGCGCGAGCGGACTTTCAGTCTTCCGCCTTCCCCGGCTCCCGAGTCTCCGCCCGAGAGTCCAGACTCGCCCCACAAGAGCGTGGGTCTCCAGGGGCTCGCCTGGAACTGGGGTTCACTGCAGTCAGAACTGGGGCTCACTTCAGTCAGAACTGGTGTTCGGTGCCGTCAGGAGCCTCTCACTCCCTTCCGCTAGGGAAAGCCTGTGGCAGCCCCCGCAGCCTTTGTGCGCACTGGCGCGAGCGGACTTTCAGTCTTCCGCCTTCTCCGGCTCCCGAGTCTCCGCCCGAGAGTCCAGACTCCCCCAACAAGAGCGTGGGTCCCCGGGGGCTCGCCTGGAACTGGGGTTCACTGCAGTCAGAACTGGGGTTCAATGCGGTCGGGGGCTCCCTTCCCCCTTCCGCCAGAGAAAGCCAGCCAGGCACTCCGCCGCCCTTCCTCTCTGCGCGCACAAAGACCCTTTGCCGTACCTCCAATTCTCTGTGAGCTTTTCTCCTTCCTTCTAGTTGTAGAATTTTCACTCAGTCAGCTTTCCTGCGGTTCTGGATGGTGTCCGTTCTGTCTTTTAGTTGTAGTTTTGAAATTGTTGTGCGAGGCAGCAGTTTAGGTGTTTACCTATGCCGCCATCTTGGTTTCTCCTCAGGAAGGCCTCTGTTTTTATTGATTTTAGAGAGAGAGAAAGGGAGAGGGAAAGAGAGATAGAAATATCAATGATGAGAGAGAAACATCATCAATCGGCTGCTTCCTGCACGCCCCCTACTGGGATTAAGCAGCAACCCAGGTATGTGCCCTGACTGGGAATCCAACCAGTGACCTCTTGGTTCGTGGGTCGACACTCAACCACTGAGCCACACCAGCCAGGCCATTTTAATTTCTTTTAAAGTCAGAAGAAACATGAATATATACCATGGAACTATAATTTATTTATATAATATACAATAGTTTGTCATACAATATAATTGTATAATTATATACATTAATAATTGTATAATAATCTGAATTTTAAAATTATATTTATCTTTATACCAATGCAGTTTTTATCAATATATTTAATTGTGGTAAAATACACATAACATAAAATTTACCATCTTAAGCATTTTAAAATATTTTTTTTATTGACTTTAGAGAAAGAGATGAAGGGAGAGGGAGAGAAACAATGATTAACTGTGTCCTGAACGCCCCCTACTGGGGATTAAATCTGCAACCTGGGCATGTGCCCTAACCCAGAATCGAACCAGCGACCTCTTGGTGCATGGGGCAATGCTTAACCAACTGAGCCACACCAGCTAGGGCTTAAGCATTTTTAAGGGTCCAGTTCAGTGGCAGTAAGTACATTCACATTGTTGTGCAGCCATCACCACTCTTTATCTTGCAAAACTGAAACTCTGTTCCTATTAAAACTCCCCATCTTCCTGCCCAAACCCTGGCAACTACCATTCTACTTCCTTTCCCTATGATTTGACTACTCTAGGGACCTCATTTAAGTTATACTAATATAGTTTTCTTTTTTTTTAATATATTTTATTGATATTTTACAGAGAGAAAGGGAGAGGGATAGAGAGTTAGAAACATCGATGAGAGAGAAACATCGATCAGCTGCCTCCTGCACACCTCCTACTGGGGATGTGCCCGCAACCAAGGTACGTGCCCTTGACCGGAATCGAACCTGGGACCTTTCAGTCCGCAGGCCGACGCTCTATCCACTGAGCCAAACCGGTTTCGGCACTAATATAGTTTTAAAATAATTTTTAAATATTTTTACGAAGGGGCCCACAAAGTCATTCAATTAGTCATTCAGTAACATCAACTGAATCCAGCCACTATGCTAAGCCATAGGAGCAGGCATATAACAAACATTGGGTAAACATTTATTACTTGAATTAATAAACAAATAAACAGTTAACTTTAAATTTGAAGAGTGTTTCTGTGTGCATTGCCTTATCTTTTTCACACCAACGAAAACAATAATCCTATGTAATAAAAGTCTAATATGCTGTGTCCAGTCCGATGTTCAACCAATCAAGGCATAATATGCTAATGATATGCTAAGGCCGCTCAACCGCTCACTATGACATGCACTGACCACCAGGGGGCAGACAGTCGACTGGTGGACCCGTCACTATGACATGCACTGACCACCAGGGGGCAGAGCTCTGACCAGTAGGTTAGCTTGCTGCTGGGATCCAGCTAATCGGGACTGAGCAAGATGGGCCAGACACATCCTGGAGCCCTCCCACAGTCTCTCCCCAGCTGGCCAACCTCCTGTGTCCCTCCCCGGCCCTGATTGTGCACCAGTGGGGTCCCTTGGCCTGGCCTGTGCCCTCTCAGAATCCAGGACCCCTCAGGGGATGTCAGAGAGCCAATTTTGGCCCTATCCCACAGGCCAGGCCAAGGGACCCCTCAGGTGCACAAATTCATGCACCGGACCTCTGGTTTTTTAATAACATCAAATATCATAGTTAGCATTTAACTTTGTCCAATTAGTTAATTTAAAAAAATATATTCTTCAAAACACAATTCCAAATAAGGTCCATACAGTTATGCATTGCCTTTTTAATTTTCCATTTTAGAAATGCAGCCCTAACCAGTTTAGCTCAATGGATAGAGCGTCATCCTGTGGACTCAAGGGTCCCAGGTTTGATTCTGGTCAAGGGCATGTATCTTGGTTGCAGGCACATCCCCAGTAGGGGGTGTGTAGGAGGCAGCTGATTGATGTTTCTCTCTCATCGATGTTTCTAACTCTCACTCTCCCTTCCTCTCTGTAAAAAATCAATAAAATATATTTAAAAGAAAAAAAAATGCAAAGAAACAAAATTGAAACACACTCATAGAGAACAGACTGGTGGTGCCAGAGGAGAGGGGTTTAGAGGACTGGGTGGAAAAGGTAAAGGGATTGAGAACTACAAATTAGTAGTTACAAAATAGTCACAGGGATGTAAAGACAGTCATTAATATTGCAATAGCCCAGCCTGTGTGCCTCAGTAGTTGATCGTCCATCAGGTCAGGGCACGAGCCTGGTTTTGGTCTTAATCCCCAGGAGGAGGCGTGCAGGAAGCAACAATCAATGATTCTCTGTCATCATTGATGTTTCTATCTCTCTCGCCCTCTCCCTTCCTCTCTCTGAAATCAATAAAGACATATTTTAAAATAATAATAATATTCTGTTAACTATGTATGGTGCCAGCTGGGTACTGGAAATATCAGGGGGAACACTTTGCAAAGCATATTATTATCTAAGCACTATGCTGTATACCTTGAATCAATAGAAAACAATATTAAAAGTAAACTGTAATTGAAACTTTAAAAAAAAAGAAATACAAAGATTCTTTAGTAATCCTCTATTTCACTGTCACTTAGCTGGCTTCCTTATTATCTTTCCAGTTTTCCTGGAAAATAAGAGACTGGCAGAGGAGGCAGTACAGCATCACCGGAGAGAAGTAGACCTGGGCTTGCTTGACCCTTCCTAGCTATGTTACCTTAAGCAACTTGCTTAACCTCTTTGAGCCTGTTTTCTCACCTATACAACTGTGGGTATAGCAGTATCTCTCTCACCAGGTTGCTGTCAGGATTCATTGAGACAATGCTGTAGGTCGTTTACCTCAGTGCCTGATATAGAAGGACATCTCCATAAATGGTAAAACACATGCTCAATGTTTTTTATTGAGGTGAAATTCAGGTGACATAAAATTAAATACAGCAACATGATAGGAGTGGTTACTTCAGAGCAACAGTTTTTCTATTTAAGGTGACACAGTCCCATCATAAATACTTCTACCTCAAACTCTAGGACCTCTGGGTGATGAGAAGTTCCCTCCAACAGGTCCAATGGCAGTCTTTCAGTCAGTAAACTAAACAATAAGTTATCTGCCCCATACACATCAAATATAGTGTTGGAATCAAACAGGCGAGTAGTGATTTAAAACCCCTATGATGAAATTGCCCTAGCTAGTTTGACTCAGTGGATAGAGTATTGGCCTGAGGACTGAAGGGTCACTGGTTCGATTCCAGTCAGGGGCATGTACCTTGGTTGCGGGCACATCCCCAGTGAGGAGTGTGCGGGAGGCGGCTGGTCAATCTCATGGATGTTTCTAGCTCTCTATCCCTCTCCCTTCCTCTCTGTAAAATATCAATAAAATATATTTTTTAAAAAAAATTTTTTTTTTGATTTCCAAGAGGACGGGAGAGGGAGAGAGAGATAGAAACATCAATGATGACAGAGAATCATTGATTGTCTGTCTCCTACATGCCGCCTGCTGGGGATCAAGCCAGAAACCCGGGCACATGCCCTCACCAAGAATTGAACCATTACCTCCTGGTTCATAGGTTGATGCTCAACTGCCGGAAGCCAGTTCCAGCATGTCATAATTGCAAGAGTTTCATCAAAAGGTTGATGAAACTTGGGGACTCAACAAGGGCTGAGTCACATATGTTATTGCCTGTTGGGAATGGCTAAAGGCATTTCCCCAAACCTGAAAAGGATGCATTAAATTGATTGTTTGCTGCCAGACAGCTCAGGGCATCTTAATCTACATGTTGTTGCCTCCTACTGGCCAAACACCTGAACAGCTGCAGGCAATTCCCCATTCAGACAATGGGACTCTGTAGACAAAACTCTACCCTTTGAAGTGTATATCTCCACCTTGCCTTGGGACAAATTGTGTTAATAAAAAGCAAGGGGTCCTGAGACAAGGAGAACTTAGTTTCTTTATCTAGGCTCCTCTGACCCCCAGCGCCTTTTGAAATTATCTTTTGTCTCTGGAGTCTTAAGTTACTCACAGCCTTTCTCCAGATTGTTGAACCCTTCTTAATGCCGGAACAAGAACCCCAGCACTCAATCACTGAGCCAAATCAGCCAGGCAAGTGAGCTTCTTTTGCTCAAGACAAACTCAGGATGTTATTAGAAGGTACTTACTTGCAACTAGTAGATAAATACGTCTTAAAAATCTAACACACATACAGTAATTATAGACAACAAAACTGTATTATAAGCATTAAATTTGCTTAGAGACTAGATCCTAATTGTTCCCACCACTGAAAGAAATGATTCATTATGTCACATGACAGGGGGGTTAGCTAGTGTTACAATGGAAATTTTATTGCAACATAAATTTATCAAATCACTAGGTTATACAAGTATACTTTGGAGATATTGTCAGTTTGGTTCCAGACCATGGCAATAAAGTGAATATCACAATTAAATGAGTCATATAGAATGTTTGGTTTCCAAGTCCATGTAAAAGTTATATTTACACAATACTGTAGTCTATTAAATGTGCACTCACATGTCTTAAAAATGTATAATTAAAAACACTTTATTGCTTAAAAAAAATGCTCTCATCTGAAATATGGCATCAATCAAACTAAGAAAATAATCCCGTGTACAATTGTATTTTTTTAAAAAATGAAGAATAAACTTAACCAAGATGGTAAAAGACCTGTACTCAGAAATTTATAAGATACTGTAAAAGAAGATACAAATACAAGACAGACCCAAGATGGTGGCCTAGGTAAACACAGGTACTTTCCACCTCCCACAAGCACATCAAAATTACAACTAAAATACAGAGCCACCATCATTCAGAACTGCCTGAAATCTGGCTGAATGGAAGTCCTACAACTAGAGAAGTAAAGAAAGCACCGAGACTGGTAGGAGAGTGGAAGCCTGGAACAGGCTGCTCCGACACCCATACGAGGTGTTTTTGTCAATTGGGAGGTATATCTCTGCTGCAGAGGACTCCCTTTAGGTGTAAGGGGTCCCCACCCCACACCAGACTCCAGCCCATGGTTTCAGAGATGGAAAGAGAAGTCCCTGTAACTTCGGGCTGGGAAAGTGGCTGAGTGACACAGAGGCAGTTGGAGCCTCAGGCAGTTCCTCTTAAAGAGCCAGCACATGAACTTACATGGACTCACTCCCTCTGAGCTCCAGAGCTGGGGCAGCAGCTTGAGGGGATCCAGGGGCATACGGAGTGGAACTGGATTGTCTACCATCAGAACAAGAACTCAGGAGTGGCTTTCTCCCAGACAAGGGTGCTCGCAGGGGTCATTGTTCCCATACTGAGACCTCACCCATTGCAGAGCTGACACAGTCATATCTGAGTTTCCATCAGCCTAGCTCACACCGTTTGCCTCACCCTGATGATTCCCTGAGACCCCGCCCATGCAATTTGCAGCCGCACCCAAGCTGTTTGCAGCAGCTTTTCTGTATGAATGGCCTATCCTGGCTCAGGCTTTCAGACTTTCCTAAAATCCTTCAAATAAGCAGCAGTTGCTGTCAGCATGTCCCATACCTATCAATAAGTGGCCCAAGACAGCTTGGCCTTGCCTGGGCACTTCTAAGCCCAACACAAGTAACAACCATCTGTAGATATCTCTGTGGTGCCTGCTGGGTGGCCCCAAACAGTGGCTGACTTTTCACCTCCTAGGAGGCCCCTGAGTCAGCGCTCCCAGTGTACAGCTTCAGACCACAGCAGATTACAACTCTACACATCCACAAGCGACACACTCAAGGGGCAGACTCAGTGAGCACCAAAGCCCCATTGAAGGAAGTCCTGATCTATAGGGGTGTCTCCTGCACAGTAGCTCTCCCACTGTAGTTGCAGCTGGTCCTCACAGCCAATTGGTCTGGAGGTCATTAGCCCCCAGCGACACCAACAGCAATCAAGGCTCAACTACAACAAGACTGTGCACACAACCCACACAGGGGTGCACCTAGAGTGCCCAGCTCAGGTGACTAAGGAGGCTGAGCCACTGGGCCCTACAAGACACCTACTACACAAGGCCAATTCCAGGAGACATAGCAGCTCTACTTAATGTGTAGCAACAAACTAGGGAAGCAACCAAAATGCAGAGACAAAGAAACATGTCACAAATGAAAGAACAGAATAACTCTCCAGAAAAAGAACTAAATGAAATAGAAGCAAGAAAACTACTAGATAAGTGATCACCAACCTTTCAGACCTCACTGACCACCAGTGGTCCAGTATCTTAATGAGAGCTTCAAGAGACTTAGTGAGACTTTCAAGGATCTTAGTGAGAATTTCAAAGACATGAAAAAGGACCAGTCAGAAATGAAGGATGCACTGAATGAAATAAAAAAGAGTTTACAGGGCTCCCATAGGAGAGTAGAGGATTTTGATAATCAAATAAATGATTTGGAATATTAGAAAGTAAAAAAACACCCAATCAGAAGAGCAAAAAGAAAAAAGAATCCCCAAGTATGAAGATAGTGTAAGGAGCCTCTGGGACAACTTCAAGTATAACAACATTCACATTATGAGGGTGCCAGAAGGAGCAACATATTGAAAACGTTTTTGAAGAATTAATGACAGAAAACTTCCCATACCTGGTGAAAGAAGCAGACTTACAACTTCAGGAAGTTCAGAGAGTCCCAAAAAAGAGGAACCCAAAGAGGACCCCACCAAGACACATAATTAAAATGCCAAAAGTTGTAGGGGAGACTGGGGGAAGGTTAATAGGGGGAAAAAAGGAGACATATGTATTACTATTTGTAATACTTTAAACAATAAAATAAAATAAAAAATAAAAATAAATAAAATGCCAAAAGTTAAAGACAAAGAGAGAATTTTAAAAAGAGCAACGGAAAAGCAGTTAGTTAGAAGAAGGGGGAGAAGAAGATCAAATATATGAAAAATAAAATGGCAATAAGTACATATCTATCAACAATTGAACCTAAAAATCAAAATGAATGAACAAGGAATCTAATGAACAAAATAAAATGCTAAATAAAATAGAACCAGAGGCATAGAAACATGGAACAGACTGATAAGTCTCAGAGGGAAGGGGGAGGGGCAAGAAGAGATTAACCAACGAACTTGTTTGCATATTTACCTATGGAAACAGACAATAGGGTGGTGAAGGCCTGGGGTAGGATGGGAACTGGGTGGAGGGGGACAATGGAGAGTAAAAAGAGGAGCATCTTTAATACTCTCAACAATAAAGATTTTTTAAAAGGAAAGAAATACAAATAAATGAAAGTATATAGCATGCTCATAGAAAGAAAGAATTAACATCATTAAAATGTCCATACTACCCAAAGAAGTCTATAAATTCAACTCAATCCCTATCAAGGCACCATTGGCGTTTTTCATAGAACTAGAACAAATATTCCAAAAATGTATGTGGAGCCACAAAAGACCCTGAGTAGCCAAAGCAAAACTGAGAAAGAAGAACAAAGCTGGAGGTATCATTCCACATAATATAAAAGTATACTGCACGGCCATAGTAATCAAAATAGCATAGTATTGGCATAAAAACAGATATATAGATCAATGGAAAAAAGAAAGAGCCCAGAAATAAACCGATGCCAAATGGTCAATTAATATGTGACAGAGGATGCAAAAAAGATACAGTGGCTTAAAGACAACCTGTTCAATAAGAGGTGTAGGGAAAACTGAACAGATACATGCAAAAAAAATAAATTAGACTACTTTCTTACATCATATATAAGAATAAACTTGAAATGGATTTAAGATTTAAATGTAAGACAGAAAACCATAAAACTTCTTAAAAATAGGCTGTAAACTCTCTGATATTAATTGCAGCAATATTTTTTCTGATATATCTCCTCAGGCAAGGGAAACAAAAGAAAAAAAACCAAATGGGACTACATCAAACTAAAAAGGTTTTTCAGTGCTCACTTGGGCAGCATATACACTAAAATTGGAACAATACAAAGAAAATTAGCATGGCCTCTGTGCAAGGATGACACACAAATTCGTGAAACGTTCCTTATTAAAAAAAAGGTTTTTCACAGTAAAGAAAACCATCAACACAATGAAAAGACAACCCGCTGAATGAGAGAACATATTCACCAATGATACATCTGATAAGGGTTTAATATCCAAAATTTATTTTTAAAAAAACACTTATAAAACTCAACACACACACACACACACACACACACACACACACACAAAAGATCCAATTTAAAAATGGGCAGAGGATCTGAATAGACACTTCTCCAAAGAGATCATACACCAAGACTACTCTCTGTGCTTCTTGGACTTGTAAATCTATTTCTTTCACCAGGTATAGGAAATATTCTGTCACTATTTCTTCAAATAGGTTTTCAATATCTTGCTCTCTCTCTCTCTCCTCTCCTTCCGGCACCCCTCGTAGTGTGAATGTTGGTACATTTGAAGTTGTCCCAGAGGGTCCTTACACTATCTTCACATTTGGGGATTCTTTTTTCTTTTTGCTCTTCTGATTGGGTGGTTTTTGCTTCCTCGTATTTGAAATCATTGATTTGATTCTCAGAATCTTCTAATCTACTGTGGAATCCCTGTAAATTCTTCTTTATTTCAGTTAGTGCATGCTTAATTTCTGATTGACTCTTTTTCATGTCTTTGAAATTCTCACTAAGAACCTTGAAAGTCTCACTAAGTCCCTTGAAGCTCTCATTAAGATCCTTGAGCAACTTATAAACATTGTTTTGAACTCTGTATCCAGTAGTTTGCATGCTTCCATTTTTTTCATTTGAGACATGTTTCTTTGTCTCTGCATTTTGGCTGCTTCCCTATGTTTGTTTCTACACATTAGGTAGAGCTGCTATGTCTCCTGGAATTGGTAGAGTGGCCTTGTGTAATAGGTGTCTTATAGAGCCAAGTGGCTTAGACTCCCCAGTCACCTGTGTGGGCTGTGTGCAAAGTCTTATTGTAGTTGAGCCTTGATTGCAATTGGAGTCACTGGGAGGAATTGGCATCCAGGCCAATTGACTGTGAGGACCAGCTACAACTACAGTGGGAGAGCTACTGTGCAGGAAACACCCCTAAAGTTCAGGACTTGCTTCAATGGGGCTTTAGTGCTCACTGAGTCTGCCCCTTGAGTGTGTCACTTGTGAACGTGTAGAGTTGTAATCTGCTGTGGTCTGAAGCTGTCCACCAGGAGCACTGGCTCTGGGGCCTCCTAGGAGGTGCAAAGCCAGCCACCATCTGGGACCACCCAGTAGAAGCTACAGAATGATCTTCAGATGTCTGCTATTTTGTATTGGGCTTGGAAGCCTCCAGGCAAGGCCCAGCTGTGAAGTAAGGTAGACTGGTGCTAGTGCCAGGTCTTGGGCCTCTTATTGATATGTATGGGGCATGATGATGTCAGCTGCTGCTTGTTTAAGAGATTTTAGGAAAGTCTGAAGCCTGAACCAGGACAAGCCAATCATATGGAAAAGCCACTGCAAACAGCTTGGTTGCAGCTGCAAATTGAATGGGCTGGGGTCTCAGGGAATCACCAGGCAAACAGTGTAAGCCAGGCTGATAGAAACTCAGATATGGCTGCCAGTCAGCTCTGTGGCAGGGGAGGTCTCAACATAGGAACAATGACCCCTGCAAGCACCCCCATCAGGAAGAAAGCCGCCCCCAAGTTTCTGCCCCCATGCCAGACAATTCAGTTCCTCTCTGAATGTCCTAAGTTCCTTTCAAGCCTCTGCCCCAGCATTGGAGCCCAGAAGTATCGAGTCCAAATAATTCATGTGCCAGCCCTTTAAGAGAAACTCCCTAGGTCTCCAGCAGCCTCCGTGTCACTCAGCCACAATCCCTGCTGGTTTTCACAGCCCAAAGTTACGAAGTTACTGGGACTTCTCTTCCCAGTACTGAAACCCTGTGCTATGGGGTCTGGTGTGGGTCTGGGACTCCTTGCTCCTCACAAAGGCCTCTGCAGTCACAATATCTCTCCTGATTTAAAAACAAACAAACAAAAAAAAAAAAAACACCAATGTGATGTCGGACTAGCCATTCTGCACCTCCACCCCTCCTACCAGTCTCTCTGTGCTTTCTTCTTTACTTTTCTAGTTGTAGAATTTCCATTCTGCTAGCTTTCAGGTGGTTCTGAATGATGGTTGTTCTGTATTTTACTTGTAATTTTGATGTGGTTGTGGGAGGCAGTGAGTACTGGTGTTTACTTACGCTGCCATCTTGGTTCCTTCTAGTCATTTTTCTGTTCAAAATCTATATCATTTTATTAACCAGTGTCATCCCAGTAAATTCAGTAAAAATTTAAATAAATAAGTAAACAAGATGAGGTATTCCTGTATCCCTTAAACTAACACAATGTTATATGTCAATTGTGGCTCAATTTTTGTAATAGTTTAAAAAAAATGGGAGTAAATTTGAAACCTATTTTGTAATAGTTTTAAAAAAATGGGAGTAAATTTAAAACCTATTTTGTTTGGTTAACTGCAAGAGAATCTCACCTTCAGAGAACTGGCTCTCAAAAACAAGATTTGATGCATATGAGCATGACCAATGGACACAGACAATAGCAGGGTGGAGACACGTGCTGGGGGGCAGGATCTGGCGGACAGAGGTCAATGGGGGGGAAAGGAGACATATATAATACTTTCAACAATGAAGAACTTTAAAATAATAATAATATTTGACATATATTTAAAAGCTAAACCCACAAAAGTTTGGTTATTATGTTCAACATTCTAATTGGTGGAGGAAAAATAATAGTTCCTCACTGTGGTCCTGTGTAGGTGCCAGTACTGCAAAATATCAGCAAAACAGGTACATTGTCTTCTTTTAAGAAGTCAGAAACATATGGGCCTGTATTCATTATCTAGTGCTATGAAAAAATAATCCAAAAACTCAGTGGCTTGAAACAACATTTATTATCTCTCAGTCCTCTTACAAAGCTGAAGTCAAAATGGTAGGTGGGGCTGTGGTCTCATTGGAAAGCTTGACTGGGGGAGGCTGCTCTTCCAGCCTCACTCACAAGGTTGTGGCAGGATTCAGTTCCTCACAGGCTGTTGGCCAGAGACTGCCCTCCATTCCTTCCGCATGGGCCTCCCCAACATGCAGCTCATGTCCTCAACATGTGAAAACCAAGGCAAGCAAGGAGATGATCTTTGAGACAAGAGTCCACCATTCTCCCAGGTTGTCACCTGAATAAATCTCTTTCTTTTTGCACCCAAAAAAAAAAAAAAAAACAAGGCAAGTGAGACAAGCCAGGGAGAGAACACAATAGAAGTCATAGGCTTCTTATAATCTAACCTCAGAAGAGACATTCTGTCAATGTTGTCATATTCTATTCGTTAAAAGTGAGCCACTTCATTCACCAGATAAATAGAAGGGACACTTCTAATGAAAGACTCAGTGAAATATAACCTGAAACAATGAAACAGACATCAATACATCAGTAGAGTGAGAAAAACAACCAGTAACCAGAAGGCTTAGTGAGGATAAATACAAGATGGAGAGGCTCAGCTTGAACAAAGGGGTCACATTGATTGAAAGAGTGGTCCTTATGTGGTGAGAGCTAGATTCTGTATGGAGCAGCTGCTCTCAGAAGGAAAGAGTAATCAGCCCTAGCCAGTTTGATTCAATTGTTAGAGCATGAGCCTGTGGACTGAAAGGTCATGGGTTTGATTCCGGTCAAGGGCAAATACCTTGGTTGCAGGCTTGATCCCCCACTCCGATCAGGGTGCATGTGGGAGGCAACCAGTCGGTGTGTCCCTCTCACATCAATGTTTCTCTTTCTCTCTGTCTCTCCCCATCCCTTCCATTTTCTCTTTTAAAAAATCAATGGGAAAAAATATTCTCTGGCAAGGATTAGCAAAACAAAAAAATAAATAATAAAATAATAATTAATCCCAGTCAAGGTATTGGTCTTTCAGCCTCCAGGGACTTCCTCAGTTAGCAGTTCTATTTTCAGAAGCAGAGGATAAACCCATGATTTAATCTCACCATTTAAAATCTAGTAAATGGATGAAAGAAGGTGAAGGGATCAGCCAAAGAACCTATATTCATAACTCATAGACACAGACAACAGTGTGGTGATGACCAGAGGGAAGGGGGTGAGGGCTAGGTGGAGGTGGGCAAAGGGTGGGGAGTGGGAGAAATGGGGACATCTATAAACATCAACAACAAAAATAAAGTTTAAAAATAAAATCTAGTAAATATATTTATCAAACAAAAAAAGAAGTAAATCACTAGGTCCAGTCCACACTCAAGGTGAGCAGGTCACACAAAAGGAGAGAGAATACCAGGAGATGGGACCATAGAGAGCAATGTTAGAAGCTGCCTACCACAGGGCCCAATATTTAATCTATTTAGGGTTTAGTGTTAAGCAAAACTATTGAGCAATTTAAGAAAAGACCAGATACACTTTTTTGTGTAGTTTTCTCAGGATGCAAGAGGTTTTCTAAGTGTCATGTGTGATATGCATGTTTAGGCATGATGAGAATTTGGATAAGCTAAGGGTGGACTTAAAGTTTTACTTTTCTACTTCCTTCTTCTCTTTTAGAGAAATGTCCTTGTCCACTATCCTCCATGACTTCTGGCTTTGCTCCTGGAGGGTCTTCCTTGTTCACCCTCTCCAAAAATACATCTTAAGTGGGCATAAGAGATGAAACCTTGGGGCGGGAGGGTGCAGAGTTCAAAGTTCACTTCCTCCTAGGATAGATTTAGAGCCAGAGATGTTTCAAGGTTTGAACAATCATAGGCAATTCTATTGTAATCCATTTCCAGTAGCAATTTTCCACCCAGGCACCTTTTCATACACTGGCTGAGATTCTATCTCACTCATTTGTTTCCATCTCTTTGCTCACCCATTTCTGAACATGAAAACATGTTTTTGACTTCTTTTCAAGAGTAAGCACAATTGCCATTTCTGCTAGTTCATGTCATTAATACATGATAATTAGTCTTTTATCTTCATCTCATACCTCATTAATAGCACAGCAGCCATCATTATACACACACATCTACAGCAAATTGGTAGATGGGAGCAACTGAGACATGGATGCCCCAGAGTGGACCAGGCCAGAAAATTCCAGATCAAAAATAAATAAATAAATAAATAAATAAATAAATAGCTACTCTCTCTGGCCCAAATGGAAAACCCATACCCATTAAACAGTCCATTCTTTCCTACCAGTCCTTGCACCCATGACTCTGGATTCATTCTGTCTCTATAGACCAGTCTATTCTTATTCACAGTAACCAAAAGGTGGAAGCGACACAAATACCTATCAATGCTACGACAAATGTCTGCTATTTTGTTGCCTATGGCTTCTTCTAACATTTTTATGGTTTCCCATCTTATGTTTAAGTCCTTTATCCATTTTGAGTTTATTTTTGTGTATGGTGTAAGTTGGTGGTCTAGTTTCACTTTTTTTTTGCAAGTATCTGTCCAGTTTTCCCAACACCATTTATTGAAGAAACTGTCTTGACTCCATTGTATGTTCTTGCCTCATTTGTCAAATATTAATTGCGCATAATGGCTTGTGTCGATTTCTGGGTTCTCTGTTCTGTTCCACTGGTCTATATGTCTGTTCTTGTGCCAGTACCAGGCAGTTTTGAGAAAAATGGCTTTGTAGTATAGCTTGATATCTGGTATTGTGATGCCTCCAACATTGTTCTTCTTTCTCAAGATTGCTGCAGCTATTCAGGGTCTTTTTTTTTTTTTCAGAGAACAAGAAAAATATGTTTATTTGTGTTACACTTATTAATTTGTGCAGTTATTCAGTGTCTGGTAAGTTAATGTTCAAGAAAAATATTAAAAATATTAATTTTTATTAAAATGTTCTATTATTTTATGTTAACAATTAGTCATCTATTTCAGCACTTTGTATTCAGCATGTCTCTATTAAAATAAACCTACATTTCTTTTTTTTAATTTTTTTTAATTGTTTGAAGTATTACAAATAGTAGTACATATGTCTCTTTTTTTTCCCCCATTGACCTCCCCCCAGCCTCCCCTTCCCCCCAGTACATGCCTTTACCTGCCCCCCCCCAGTGTCTTTTATCCATTGGTTATGCTTATATGCATGCGTACAAGTCCTTCAGTTGATCTCTTACAGCCCCCCCACCCCAAAACCTCCTCTGCCTTCCCGCTGTAGTTTGACAGTCTGTTCAATGTTTCTTTGCTTCTGTATCTATTTTTTCCCCTTTTCTTTCCTTTAAAAAATCTTGCCTCTGCAGACTAGAAATAAACATATAATAACAAAAAATGTTTGAGTCCCAATTTCCATGTCCAACAGTTCTGAGTCCCCGTTTCAATGTCAAACAGTTCCTTATGTGTACATGTCAGCAATGATATCTGGATGGTGGGCACATGGTGGCAATGCAGGTCCGACCCTCTCTGGTTTGGTCCTAGGCAACTTGCTGCGTCGCACAGCTTCTGACTGCTAGCGTGGCAAGGCGTCGTCAGCGTCTCCCATCTCTGGACTGTTTCTCCTCTTGTCTTCGTGGTTGGAGCAGACCTGTCAATTCCTCTCTGTTGCAGGAATCCACATGGTCTTGGAGTTGTTTTCTGAAAATATACAAACATATTCCCTGACAAAGTTTATATAAAGTTACAAAAAGAAATTGTCAGCCAGTTTGAAATTGAATTGCCATGGCCTAGAGCAAAGAATATCCTTACATGATATTATTCTACAATGTCATTATAATTTTAGATATTTTACAACAGCATATTGTACAATTATCCCAAACAAACTTACAAACTAATTCTTGGAATGTTTGGCAGCAATTTAAAAAAATAAATAAATAAAATAAAGAGGACATGAAAGGACTTAATCCCTTTCAGAAGGAATTAAGGCACTGGGAAGGCACCTGAGCATTCTATATTGGCCCCTCTTGCCTTTTGTGCCAAGAGGGATCCTCTTCTCACAATCCAATTGCCCTCAGCTGTTGCCTAAGCTTTCTTTTCATGCTGAGCTTGAAGCCTCATGGTGGCTGGTACCATGGATCTGTCTCTCGCCCAATTGTGTGAGCTGGGCCCTGCCTGGAGAAGAAACCTGAGATCCCGGAGATATGTGATCAGTTCTGGGGCCCCGCCAGCAGGCCAGGGGATCCCAAGGCAGGTGCTGGGCGTGGAGGCCATGGGGGCATAGGCTACCAAGGAGACAGAACTGAACCTCTTTTTTTATTCCAGATGAATTTGTGGAGAATTTGTTCTAGGTCTCTGAAGTATGCCGTTGGTATTTTAATGGGGATTGCATTGAATTTATAGATTGCTTTGGGTAGTATGGACATTTTAATGATGTTGATTCTACCAATTCATGAACATGGTATGTTCTTCCATTTGTTCATGTCTTCCTCTATCTCATTTTTAAGCGTTCTAAAATTTTCTGAGTATAGGTCCTTTATCTCCTTGGTTAAGCTTATTCCTAGGTATTTTAACTATTTTTGTTGCAATGGTAAATGGGATTGCTTTTTTAATTTCTCTTTCTGTAAGTTCATTATTGGTGTATAGAAAAGCCATAGACTTCTGGGTGTTTATTTTGTATCCTGCTACACTGCCGAATTCATTTATTAAGTCTAATAGTTTTTTATGGAGTCTTTGGGGTTTTCTATGTACAGTATCATGTCATCTGCGAATAAGGACAGTTTTACTTCTTCTTTTCCAATTTGGATGCCTTTTATTTCTTCTTCTTGTCTGATTGCAATGGTTAGTACTTCCAGTACTATGTCGAACAGGAGTGGTGAGAGTGGGCATCCCTGATTTGTTCCTGTTCTTAGTGAAAATGGTTTTAGTTTTTGCCCATTGAGTATGATGTTGGCTGTGGGTTTGTCATATATGGCTTTTATTATGTTGAGATATGATCCTTCTATTCCCACCTTGCTGAGGGTTTTTATCAAGAAAGGGTGTTGGATTTTGTCAAGTGCTTTTTCTGCATCAATGGATATGATTATATGGTTTTTATCTCTCAGTTTGTTTATATAGTGAATCACACTTACTGCTTTGCAGATATTGTACCATTCTTGCATCCCCAGAATAAACCCACTTGGTCATGGTGTATGATCTTTCTAATGTAATGCTGGATTTGATTTGCTAGAATTTTGTTGAGGAATTTGGCTTCTATGTTCATGAGGGACATTGGCCTGTAATTCTCTTTCTGTGTATTGTCTTTATCTGGTTTTGGGATTAGGGTAATGTTGGCTTTGTAGAAAGACCTTGGAAGTGCTCCTTCCTCTTGCATTTTTTGGAATAGTATGAGGAAGATAGGTTTTATTTCTTCTTTGAATGTTTGGTAAAACTTTCCTGTGAAGCCATCTGATCCAGGGCTTTTACTTGTTGGAAGATTTTTTATTACTGCTTCAATTTGCTTCATAGTTATTGGCCTATTCAGATTTTTTTATTCCTCCCAGATGAGTTTTGGAAGGTCATATTTTTTTAGGAATATGTCCATTTCTTCTAGGTTGACCAGTTTGTTGGAGTAGAGTTGCTCATAGTATTTTTTTTACAATTCTTTGTGTTTCTGTGGGGTCTGCTGTTATTTCACCTCTTTCATTTCTGATTTTGTTTATTTGGGTCCTCTCTTTTTGCTTCTTGGTGAGCCTGGCTAGAGGTTCATCAATCTTGTTTATCCTTTCAAAGAACCAGCTCTTGGTTTCATTGATCTTTTGGTGTTTTTTTGTTTTTTGTTTTTTTGGTCTCTATGTCATTTATTTTCACTCTGATCTTTATTATTTCCTTCCTTCTGCTCACTCTGGGCTTTTCTTGTTGCTCTCTTTCTAATTCTTCAAGTTGCAGAGTTAGATGGTTTATTATCAGTTTTTCTTGTTTTTTTGAGGTAGGCCTGTAATGCTATGAACTTCCCTCTCAGTACTGCTTTCATTGTGTCCCAAAGATTTTGGATTATTGTGTTTTCATTGTCGTTTGTTTTGAGGATGTGTTTTATTTCTTCCTTGATCTCTTTGGTAACCCACTCATTGTTTAATAGTATGCTATTCAGCCTCCAAGTGTTTGAATTTTTGTGATTGTTTTTACTGTAGTTGATAACTAATTTTATGCCATTGTGATCTGAGAAGATACTTGATATGATTTAGATCCTCTTGAATTTGGAGAGATTTTGCCTGTCTCCCAATAAGTGGTCTATCTTTGAAAATGTCCCATGTGCACTTGAGAAGAATGTATATTCTGTAGTTTTGGGGTGGAATGTTCTAAAGATGTTGATTAAGTTTATCTGATCTAGTGAGTTGTTTAGAATTGAAGTTTCTTTGCTGATTTTTTGTCTAGAGGATTTATCCAGTGATGTTAATGGAGTACTAAAGTCTCCTACTATGATTGTGTTGCTGTCAATCTCACTCCTGGTATCTTCCAGAAGTTTTTTTATGTATTTGGGTGCTCCTGCATTGGGTGCATATATGTTTACCAGAGTTATATCCTCTTGTTGTATCAATCCCTTTAGAATTATGAAGTGGCCTTTCTTGTCTCTTGTTATGGTCTTCACTTTGAGGTCTATTTTGTCAGATATAAGTATTGCTACCCCAGCTTTTTTTTTTTTTCCATTTGCCTGATAGATATTTTTCCATCCCTTTACTTTCAGTCTGTGTGAATCCCTTGCTCTGAGGTGGGTCACCTGTAGACAGCATATATATACAATTTACAATAGCTAAGATTTGGAAACAGCTTAAATGTCCATCAGCAGATGAATGGATTAGAAAACTGTGGTACATCTACACAATGGAATACTATGCTGCCATAAAAAAAGGAATTCTTACCATTTGCAACAACATGGATGGAACTGGAGAGCATTATGCTAAGTGAAATAAGCCAGTCAGTGAAAGAAAAATACCACATGATCTCACTCATTTATGGATAATAAAGAACATTATAAAATGATGAACAAAAATAGATACAGAGGCAGTAAGCATTGAACAGACTGTCAAATGACAGCGGGAAAGCTGAGGATGGTTGGGGGGCGGGAGGGAGGTAAGAGATCAACTGAAGGATTTGTATGCATGCATATAAGCATAACCAATGGACGCAAGACACTGGGACTTGGGTGAGGGCATATGCCGGGGGGTAGGGGAGACTGGGGGAAGGTCAATTGGGGAAAAGAAAGGAGACATGTGTACTACTATTTGTAATACTTTAAATAATAAAAAAGAAAAGAAATAAATAAAAAAGAAAAAATGCCTATCAATGGATGAGTGCATACACAAAACATAGTCTAGCTATATACAATGGGATATTATTCAAGACATAAAAAAGAAGGAAGCTCTGGTATATGGTACACTATGGATGGTTCTTAAAAGCATGCTCAGCTAAAGGAGCCAGACACAAAAAGCCACATAGTATGTGTTGTCACAAGATTTTTAAAAGCCTCAGATAACTGTTATGTCATATAAGCAAAGCTTTCGAACCACTGCCTTACACTCTGCAATAAAAGATGTATGCCCAGGCCATGTAGAGAAGGTCGGAGAGAGAACTCTTTGGTTTCCAAACCTGCTTCAGGTCACCCTGAGAAACTTGGGCGGCTCACTTATTCTGCTAAGCTCATGTGACATCCTCAGGCTGGAGTTGAGAGAACAGCTAAGCCCTTTTTAAATTTCTTTTTCTTTGATCTGAGTCTTTGGTCAGAATGAAGAACAATAAGTGGACTCAGGAGTCTGAGAGAGCTGCCACTTTTGAGCCAACTTACTTCACTTTTCTAACCCTGTTTTCTCTGTGCAATCTCACAGTCATCAGCACAAAGTTCCCATCCTTCAAATGCTCGGAGTGGGTGCCTGAGAAATGAGAGCTGCTTGCCTATACTCCCCGTTCTATTGCAAGCTCAGTGGTTTGCAAAATGTTAATATGTTCCTAAAGGGAAGGAACTCTTGGTAAACATGGGTGTCTTCCCTGACTGTGGCTGATAAAATCCTGTTGAACAAGATACCAACTAAGTCTTGTCTTGTCAGGTGCCCTGGGTTATTTACCCTCCGAGGGAGCCTGGAATGACAAGAAGTCTTTAAGCAACACCACCTCCTTTCATCACAATGAGTTCTCACCGCTGCAGCTCCATAGGCAAAGGGTGCCTCAGAGGTCAGGACGTGAGGTTCAAATGGAACCATCGGCTGGTGACACAAATGAAAATAGAGGCATTGAGCAAGGAAAGGGATCAATCGCTGCAAAGATGAGTTCATGCATGTGTCCAGGGGATGAGCATGAGCTCTTTGGGTAGATGGCCATTCTCTGGCAGTGTGCGAAAGCAGAGCACGCCCACCATGCCTGCAAACTCACGAAAAGTGGTGCTCAGGAAGCAAGTGCATGCTCAGTGAAGCATCTCCCCTCACTTTTCTTTTTTCTTTTTTTTTTATTTTATTTTATTTTTAAAATAAATCTTTATTCAGATTATTACAATTATATCTCCTTTTTCCCCCCATAGCTCCCCTCCACCCCTTTCCCACCGCACCTTCTGCCCTTACCTCCCCCCCACTGTCCTCATCCAAAGGTGTATGATTTTTGTCCATTCTCTTCATGAACCCCCATACCCCTTTCCCCCTGAGAATTATCAGTCCACTCCGTTTCTATGCCCCTGATTCTATTATATTCACCAGATTATTCTGTCCCTCAGGTTTTTAATTCCCTTGATTTTTAGGTTCACTTGTTGATAGATATGTATTTGTTGTTCATAATTTTTCTCTTTACTTTTTTCTTCTTCCTCTTCTTTAAGAATACCTTTCAGCATTTCATATAATACTGGTTTGGTGGTGATGAACTCCTTTAGCTTTTTCTTGTCTGTGAAACTCTTTATCTGCCCTTCAATTCTGAATGATAGCTTTGCTGGGTAGAGTAATCTTGGTTGTAGGTTCTTGCTATTCATCACATTGAAAATTTCTTGCCACTCCCGTCTGGCCTGCATATTTTCTGTTAAGAAATCAGCTGACAGTCGTATGGGTGCTCCCTTGTAGGTAATTAACTGTTTTTCTCTTGCTGTTTTTAATATTCTCTCTTTGTCTTTTGCTCTTGGCATTTTAATTATGATGTGTCTTGGGGTGGTCCTCTTTGGATTCCTTTTGTTTGGGGTTCTGTGGGCTTCCTGGACTTGTAAGTCTATTTCTTTCACCAGGTGTGGGAAGTTTTTGTTCATTATTTCTTCAAATAGGTTTTCAGTATCTTGCTCTCTCTCTTCTTCTGGCACCCCCATAATTCTGATGTTGGTATGCTTGAAGTTGTCCCAGAGTCTTCTTACATTATCTTCAACTTTTTGGATTTTTTTTTTTTTGCTTTTTGCTTTTTCGGTTGAGTGTTTTTTGCTTCTTTGTAATTCAATTCTTTGACTTGATTTTTGTGTTCCTCTTGTCTGTTTTTGGGTCTCTGTATAATATTTTTTATTTCAGTCAGTGTATGTTTAATTTCTAGTTGGTCCTTTTTCATATCTTTGAGGGTCTCGTTATATTTATCGGCCTTTTCTAGGATATTCTTAAAAAGCCTTATAACCGTGGTTTTGAATTCTATATCCAGTCGTTTGTTTTCCTCCATTTCTTTCGTTTGTAATCTGATTCTTTGACACCGCATTTTCACTGCTTCCCTGAGTTGGTAAGGTAGATTTGTGTGCTAGGTTTCCAATATGGCCCAGTGGGTCGGCCTCCCCAGTTAACCTGAGGTGGACACTCTTGGTGCACCCCTTTGTGGACTGTGTGTACAGCCTTGTTGTAATTAAATCTCGATTGTTGTTGGTATCACTGGGAAGAAGTGACCTCCAGGCCAGTTGGCTGTAAGGATCACTGTGTCTATGCTGGGAGAAGTTCAGTGCTGGAGACAGCCTTATAGGATTAGACTTGCCAAATTGCAATAGCCTCTGTGCTCAGCTTGGATGGGGTGGAGCCTCAGTCTTGGCTTCCCGTCAGCCTTGCCCTTGCGCGCACGTGCGTGCCTTCAGACCTCTGCCTTCCCGGCTCCCGAGTCTCTGCCCGAGAGTCCAGACTCCCCCCACAAGAGCCTGGGTCCCCAGGGGCTCGCCTGGAACTGGGGTTCACTGCAGTCAGAACTGGGGCTCAGTGCATTCAGGAGCCTCTGACTCCCTTCCACTAGGGAAAGCCTGTGGCAACCTCCGCAGCCTTTGTGCGCACTGGTGCGTGCGCACTTTCAGTCCTCCGCCTTCCCCGGCTCCCGAGTCTCCGCCCGAGAGTCCAGACTCCCCCCACAAGAGCCTGGGTCCCCAGGGGCTCGCCTGGAACTGGGGTTCAGTGCAGTCAGAACTGGGGCTCAGTGCATTCAGGAGCCTCTGACTCCCTTCCACTAGGGAAAGCCTGTGGCAACCTCCGCAGCCTTTGTGCGCACTGGCGCGCGTGCACTTTCATTCCTCCGCCTTCCCCGGCTCCCGAGTCTCCGCCCGAGAGTCCAGACTCCCCCCACAAGAGCCTGGGTCCCCAGGGGCTCGCCTGGAACTGGGGTTCACTGCAGTCAGGACTGGGGCTCAGTGCATTCAAAAGTCTCTGACTCCCTTCCACTAGGGAAAGCCTGTGGCAACCTCCGCAGCCTTTGTGCGCACTGGCGCGCGTGCACTTTCAGTCCTCCGCCTTCCCCGGCTCCCAGTCTCCGCCTGAGAGTCCAGACTTCCCCTCACTTTTCTTCACAACAGTCAGAGCAGCTGAGCAGCTTGGGGACAGAGCACCCTCACTCACATCTGCTTGCGAAATAAGTTTCTTTCAGGTTTGGGATGTCATTGCTAAATGTAATTGTGAACAGTGTCACCCATATCTATCTGGGCATCAATCTTTTACTGATTGAAATGCAATATAGTATAAGGCAGTGCTTGGAAAGCTATGGTGATCACAGTCATCTGAGGCTTCTAAAAATCCTATCTCACCACATACTATGTGGCCTTTTGTATCTGGCTTCTTTAGCTGAGCATAATGCTTCCAAGATCCATCAATAATGTAGCATAGGCCTTACCCAGTCTGGCTCAGTAGACAGGGCCTCAGCCTGCAGACCAAAGAGTCCCAGGTTTGATTACGGTCAAGGGTACGTACCTCGATTGCAGGCTCCTCCTCGGCCTGGGCCCTGGTCATCTTTCACATCGATGTTTCTCTTTGTCTTTCCCTCTCTCTTCCATTCTCTAATATTAGTGAAAAAAGATCCTCAGGTGAGGATTAAAAAAAATAATAGTGTAGCATATATCAGAGTTTCATTCTTTTTTATATTTTGAATAATGTCCCATTATATGGACATTTTGTTTATGCACTTACCCATTGGTGCACATCTGGGTACTTCCACATTTGGTTATTGTGAATAAGAACAGGCCAATCTATAGAGACAGAATGAATCCAGAGTAATGGCTGCAATGGTAAATATATGTTATGCATGGCCTCAGCCCCAACTAAATCAGATCTCTAGTGATGGGAGCCAGGCATTAATTTTTTAAAACGCCCTCAGTGATTCCAATGTGCAGCCAAGTTGGAGAACCAGTAGTATAAGGGAAAGAAGAAGCAGCCCTGTAAATTAAGCACCTACACTTCCCAAGACTTAGTTTGAGTGCAATCTCCCCCAAGATCCCACCCCAACCATCCTAGTCATTCTCCATCACCTCATCTTATCTATTTCCATTTTAAACATGTGTCACCATCTGAATTATCTTATTTATTCAGTTTTTCTCTGTCCCTTCTTACAAAACCAATGGTATTTTACCTTGCAACACATTCAATTCACCTGGGTTCCTTTTTTTAAAATACCACTGTCAGACCCCACCTTGATAGTTCAAATCAAAATCTCCTGGAGGAGGAACCAGGCATCTGTATTTTTAAGAACTCCCCAGGCAATTGCATCGCGCAGCCATGGAAGAGAAACACTGCCCTGATGCCTGTTTTCATGAAGACCACAGCTGCAAAAGCATGGTCTCACCCAGAGCCTGTCCAATGGTCAGGCGATGCCAGGTCACCTCACCGTAAGCATTTTGTTTGATCCTCAGAACAGTTCTCAAAATAGGTTTTAACAGGTAAGGCAATTTTGGCTCAGAACAGTTCATTAATCAGCCTGCAGCCAAGCCACAATGGGAACACAGTCCATTCTGCTTTCTGTGCTGGGCCAGGTCAAGGGTATCCCCCAGGCTCCCAGAGCCCCCTGTACCCTACCTCAGCACTGGTCACCTTAACCTCTAAGGGCTATCTGGATCCCCCATGAGAGCTCCATGAAGATAGTTCACTGTAAGAAAATAAAACAATCAAATTTCATCAAGTAATAAAAGTAGGCATCTATTGCATTAGTAATAATCAATATAATTTATCAATTTAATTAGTTGATTAATTAACTTAGAGTTGTTCCCATCCATGGAGAATCATTCTTTTCTCCTTATCATTCTGGTTCATGCCCCACTAAGATTTCTTGAGCATCTATTCTTGAGCCCCCCTTCCACACCCAAAACTTACGTTAGATGTTTCCATACTATAGTTGTAATGGCGGAGGTAGTATTTTTCCCAATTTATACCCATAGGGTTAGGGAACACAAGTGTCAATTCTGACAACACCAGGCATTTATGAGCCATGCCAGGTGCCAAGTAACCAACAGCTATAAATGTATAAGTCGATGCAGAGATGCAGATTTGGAGAGAAACTGCCCTGTCTGGTGCCTGAGTTACCTTGAAACAAAAGGAAGACTTGGGGGGATGATAATGTCCCAGATTTTGTTTGTTTGTTATTGTGGTAAAATAGACATAATATAAAAGTTACCATTTTTAAGTTTACAGTTCAGTGGCATGAAGTACGTTCGCATTATTGTATAACATCACCACTGTCCACCTACAGAACTTCTTTTAAAAAATATCTTTTATTGATTTTTTACAGAGAGGAAGGGAGAGGGATAGAGAGTTAGAAACATCGATGAGAGAGAAACATCAATCAGCTGCCTCCTGCATACTCCCTACTGGGTATGTGCCCACAACCAAGGGACATGCCCTTGACCGGAATGGAACCTGGGACCCTTCAGTCCACAGGCCGATGCTCTATCCACTGAGCTAAACTGGTTAGGGCCCTATAAAACTTCTTTATCTTGTAAAACTGAAACTCTGTCCCCATGGGACAGTAACTCCCCATCCCCCTCCCCCAATTCCTAGCACTCACCATTCTACTTTCTCTCTCTATGAATTTGACTCATCTAGAGACCTCATATAAGTGGAATCAGACAATATATGTCCGTATGTGTCTGGCTTCTTTCACTTAGCATAATGTCCTCAAGGTTCATCTGTGTTGTAGTAAGTGTCAGAATGTCCTTCCTTTCTAAGGCTGAGTATATTCATGGATGGACCACGTTTTTCTGTCCACTCATCTGTCAGTGGACACTTGGGTTGCTTCCACCTTTTGACCACTGTGAATAATGAGCTGCCATGAATACGAGTGCGCAAAAATATTTTCAATATTGGGAGGTATAAAATAAACCCAGAAATGGAATAGTAATAGCTTTATCAAATAGTAATTCTGTGTTTAATTTTTTGAGGAACCATCTTTACTGTTTTTCACAGTGGCTACAGCATTTTATAGGAATGTTCCAGTTCTGCTGAATATTTCACTTCTACATAGAAGCCCAAGAGAAATGAAAAGTTATATCCACACAAAGACTTATATGCTAATGTTTATAGCAACATCATTCATAATAGCCAAAAGTTGGAAACAATCCAAATATCTATATACAGATGGATAAATAAACAAATGAGGTATATCTATACAGAATATTATTTACCCATAAAGGGATGACATACTATATAGGCTACAACATGATGAACCTTAAAAATACTATGCTGAAAGAAGTCAAACACTTAAGACCACAATTACATGATTCTATTCATGTGAAATGTTTGTAACAGGGAAATCTATAGAGACAGAATATAGACTAGCGGTTGCCAGGGGCTGAAAGATTTGGATGGCGATTGGGGAACATTATTAAAGGGCACGGGTTTCTTTTTGTAGTAATGAAAAGGTTCTAAAATTGACCGTGGTGGTGGTTGCACAACTGTGAATATAGTAAAACACACACACACTCACACACACACATTGAATTGTTCACTTCAAATGAGTGAGTTGTATGATATGTGAATTTTATATTTTTAAAGCTGGTAAAATAAAATAAAGGCTGAAAAAGAATAGAGGAGGAAGGTCATGAGGAAGAGAAGAGAAAAGCTGGATCAGCTGTGAAGTATCAGTTGCGGCCATTGGACTGGGCTCTCGGAGGCTTGGCCCTCCTGGGTTTGAATGCCAACTGTGCTAACTACTGGCTAAGTGGCCTTAGGCAGTCATTTCACCTCTATGAGTCTCAGTTTGCTTTTCTGAAAAAATGGGAGCAAACAATGCTGGTCTCTTCGGGTTGTTGAATACTCGATGAGAGAATAAATAAGTGAAGTTGGTATTATCTGCACTGTTGAATGTGGAAGCGATGGAAGTGGGCATGATGATGGAAATGATGGGTTGATAATAGCCAGATGAGCTGGACCAGGGTGGGGAGGGGGGAGGGAGGGAACCGTTCTTGAGGGGGACGAGACTGGTGTAAAATCTCTAGCTAGTGTGGATGCTCTGCCTCAGCCTCCTTAGCCAGGGGGTGTTGGCTGAGCTTTGCCATCACTCAATCTGTGGGCGTTTGCGTCCATTTCTTCATCAAGGGTGTGTCCCTTGTGTCGTGATGTTTATTGAGTGACAGAAAACTTAGGGGCAATAAAGACCCAGACAGCTGTGCTGCTCAATTTACAGACAGGCCCCTCCAGAGAAACCTGGGAAGAATCTGCACTATCAGCTCCCTCTCTAAAGTCAGCACGTGGACCTGACCCCTCTTTGGTGCCCAGCCTTGTTGGCAACTAAGAGAGTGGTGAGACAACCTGGCTTTAAGAAGCAGCTACTTCTAGAATCAGTAAGTGATTTGGCAGATCTCTCTCTCTCTCCCTCTCTCTCTCTCTCTCTCTCTCTCTCTCTCTCTCTCTCTTTCCCCTCTCACTGAATGAATGCACCTATTCATCCTATTCATCCATCCATCCTTTCTTTCATTTGTTTATTATTTGTTTGCTCAACAAATTCTCCCCAGCACCTCCTCTCTGCCTACTCCCCCACCGGTGACTCTGATGGAAATGGAGATAAAGAAATCAGGCTTTCAAGTGCTAAAAGCTGAGCTGTCAGCTCAGCCATGAAAATAAAAATCAAAAGCACCACTGTAATGCAAGTCTAAACAGGCAGAGCTGTGGAGTCCAGAAAAGGGAGAGGCAACTTTCAGTGGCTTAACAGGGACCATTAAACCTACCTTGCTTGCTCTGACTGTAAAGCATCTAGTGCTCTTTCAAGGTCCTTTCAGATGGGAAAACTGAGTCTCAGAGAGGAGAGTGAGATACTCAAGGTCACACAGCTGGGAAGAAGCCAAGGCAGAACTTGATTTTGGTTTTGGTTATCTGGCTCCAGAATCCATGCTCCTTCTGTCCTTCTACTTTCTCTCCCTCACAGTATTTGGCTTCTCTTTCCTTACAGCATTGAGATACCCAGAAAATATTTACTGGGTAGATAGATATATGGGTGATTGGGTGGATAAGTGAATGGATGGAAGGGTCAATCAACTGATCAAATGATAGATCAATGGATGGATAAGCAGATAAATGAGTGGAGAGATAAGTGGGTGGTGGGGAAAGACACGACAGACATGATGCCTATCCAAACTGGCAGAGAAGGGCCTTGACTAGTAATGACGCATTCCAGGCTGAGGAAGAAGTGTAAGAAAAGGCAAGGAGATGGGGAAACACCAAGAATATGGCAAAAGTCATTCTATTCAGCCAGAAAACAGAACAGGACTCAGATGAGAATGAAGATCTTAAAGGTTCTCAATGCAGAGAGAGGGAGTGTTTCAAAGTACAGACAGTCTTCGGGTTACGTCGGACTCAATGTATGTTGTTTTGTGATTACGTCGCCATCTCCCATTTATTAAAACAAAAAAAATTCAGTCATTTCAACGTATGTACATATGTGCTTTATGTCTTTATGTTTTTTATTATTTATTTACCACAAGTAAAGGTCAGGAATTGTTATCTTTTAATTTTTTTTTAATGTTTCGCTTCATTACTGCTGTGTATGTGCTCCATATAAGTGATGTAGGTGCTTAGGTAGGTGGGTTCTGACTTATGGCGAAAATCGCATTACATCGCGCTGTAGGAACAGATCTCGGATGTAACCCGAGGACCTACGGTAGTATCCCCCACTTTGATGATCTTCTCATTTTAAACCCAACCCATCTCCTTGTTGATGCCTCTTCAACCAGTCAGCTCCTGGGTGGCAAAGGGGAATACATAGGCCACTTGTCCTGCTCATCAGTCCAGTAATGAATTCAGTCTGTCACAGGCTTGTGAGTGTCCTGGGGGAGAGATAGGGAAATTTCCAGATAAGTGGCATTATGGGTGGGCCTAGCAAGAGTTCTGGAACATCCAGGGGCAAAAAACACCACTGGAGTGTCCCAGTAGAGAGGACATACTTCATGGACTGTCATCTCTTGCTCAGATTTGACCATGAAACCAGTCCCCACCACTGGGGTCTCAAAAATCCAGATGTACAAACTAGCCTGTACCCTGATCCCCTCTGCCTTCCTTTGGACACCTTCAATCTCTCTTCTCTTGAACCCCCAGGATCAGTCCAGGGTGCTGAGAACCGGATTCAGAATCAGAGGAGACATGAGCAATCCTCGGCCTTTGGAGGAGGTGTGATGGGTGCAGGCTTGGGGAGAAGGGTGGGAGCCTCTGAGGAAAGGGGAGGTGAAGAGATTAATGTTTCAGAGACAGTGGAGAGGATGCGAAATCATGACCTGAATTCAGAGCTAGAAGGTGCTTTGTAATCATTCAAATAAAAAAAAACACCACTCAGAGATGGAACCCAAGTCGGAGATGGGGGGCAGCCCTATTACATCTCTCTCAAAGTATCATGCTTCTCTTCTGGAAAGAAATTTTGACCCAAACATTCTTCTTCCTAAGATGGGATAAGATAGGATCTCAGTATTAGCTTCAGAAATTTGGAGACCTCTGCAAGTGAGAAAGTAATACTCAGAACACACATGAAAAGGATGAAGAGACAAAGCCACCAAATGTGACAACTGGAAGGAACCTTCAAAATCCTTCACACACACACACTCATTGTCTGTATTTGGAAACTGAAGCTCAGATAAGAGGAGTGACTTTCCCAAGTTCATTCAGGACTAAAACAGAGCTGGACTCCTAGAAGCAAACTAGATTTTTGGTAGTGAACACACAAGATAGTACACAGATATGGAATTATAATGCTGTATACCTGAAATTTACGTAATGTTATTAACAAATGTTACTTAATAAATTTAATTTTAAAAATAAAGAATGCCCAATCAAATTAGAATTTCACATCAACAACAAATAATCTTATAATATAAGTATATCCCATGCAATATTTGGGACACACAGTCAAACCTCGGTTCTCAAACATCTCCCATCTCGAACAATTTGTTTCTTGAACAAGTTGTTCACAGGAAAAGTGTGTCTCGGTTGTCGAACAAAACTTCAGTTCTTGACCAGACAACCCTTTCATGCTGATACCTGTATGATCAATCATGGGTATCTCAGGTGACAAAGGAGAGACTGCGGGACTTTTAGTCAGTTTACCACTGAACCTCGCATTGTTAACACCTCAGGAAATTGTGCTATGAATATTTTCTAATGGTAAAAAATGATTCAGCTTTCAAACAAATTGCTCCTCAGCCTTCAGAAATGAATTAAGTTTGAGAACCAAGTTTCCACTTACTTACACAAAAAAATCTAATTTTTTTTTTTATTAATCTGAAACTTGAGTGTAACTGGGCATCTGGTATTTTACCCCAACCCCTCTTTGGACCACATCTCCTGCTTCTCCTTGACCTTTCTACCCCTTTGATGATTTTCGTCATCTCTTGGCTCAGGAGGCATATGACATGTCAGGTGCCCGCGTAGCCCTGACGCTGTGTGTCACCAAAGCCCGGGAAGGTTCGGAGGCAGACCTCGTCGCCCTGGAACGCATGTTCCAGCAGCTAAGATTTGAGAGTACCATAAAGAGAGACCCCACTGCTCAGGTATTGTGAAGCCAGTCCCAGGCAACGGAGGAAGGGCTGGACCGGAAGGTGGGCTCCAGGGATGCACCTGAATCTGGCCATTCCTCTTGCTCTTAGCAATTCCAGGAAGAATTGGAAAAATTCCAGCAGGACATTGATGCCCGGAAAGACTTCGTCAGCTGTGCTTTCGTGGTGCTCATGGCACATGGGCTAGAAGGTCACCTCGAAGGAGAAGACGAGCAGATGGTCAAGCTGGAGAACCTCTTTGAGGTTCTAAATAACAAGAATTGCCAGGCCCTGAGAGCCAAGCCTAAGGTGTACATCGTGCAGGCCTGTCGAGGAGGTGGGGACAAAGCCAAGAACACAGAGCTTGTGTTTCTGATCCAGTCCTATCCCAGATCTAGAGCCCCAGCTATCTTGTGTTGCTAATTTATCTTATGACCTTCTCCTTTCCCCCATCTTTCTCTCTGACTCTGACTTTTCCTCTTCTTGGTGTTTCAGAACAAAAGGACCCTGGTGAAACAGTAGGTGGAGGCAATGTAGAGATGATCACAAAAGACAGTCCCCAAACCATCCCAACGTATACGGACGCCCTCCACGTATACTCCACAGTGGAGGGTATGTGCTCCCAACCCAGCAGGTGGCCTCTGCTGCCCCGTCCTGCCCACTGCTCCTGACCCCTGAGACACTCCTCCAGGACCCACCATCTTCCGGGCCCTCTTGCACCACACAAACTCCCACCCTTCCACCTCCATTGGAGCTCCCCTGAGCCCACTTCTCTGCAATCCACAGGGTACCTTTCCTACAGACATGACAAAGAAGGCTCCTGCTTCATCCAGACCCTGGTTGATGTGTTCACAGAGAGGAAAGGACCCATCCTGGAGCTTCTGACTGAGGTGAGTTGGGACAAGGTACCTGGAATCCCTACCCAGCCTGAGCAGGGAAAAAGCAGAGTGGGCTGAGACTCCTCCAAGCCTTTCTGCATTTTCCCTTCCCCTATTCCCAGCCCCAAATCCAACCCAGGTCCCAACACAGGAACTAGGATGCCCATTTCCTAGCAATGACTTTCCTTAATGCAGGAAACTTCAAAGTCCACAATATGTGAGATAATTTAGATAATATTCAGATAAATTTCTGTAAATAAATCAAAATATTCTGTTAAAGTTTGGGCCAACTTTTTTTTCTAATGGTTATATGATTTTATGGTGGATTAGAAAATAACACATAACAAGAATGTCCAACCAATGATTCCATAGAGATGATAATATAATCGAAACAATAAAGGTCACCCATCTGAGGACAGGAATACCCACTTGCTTTCTTCTTTAATCTTCTCCCTATAAGCCTGTTACACCAACACCCCCAGGGCCCAGCCTCAAGATGACCACACCTCTTGTTGCAGGTAACCCGGAGGATGGCAGAAGCAGAGGTGGTTCAGGAAGGGGAAGCAAGGAAAGTGAACCCTGAAGTACAAAGCACCCTTCGGAAACGGCTCTATCTGCAGTAGATGTAGAAAGGACTGGGAGGGGCATCGTTTCAGGTGCTCTGTCTCCCCCTTAGATGTTTAAAGGCAGTTCTCACTACTCCCCCAAAATCTTCTTCCCCCCCCACCTCCCCCTCAAAGGTAAATGTCACTCAGTTCTTTCATCACACCCCTTACGCAGGTTCAACCTGTCCTTCTTAAAGCAATCCAACTAAAACTGAGCACAGGCATGGTTGTAACAATAACATCACCTTCCTCAGGCTGGCTATTTACCTCTATTAATGCAACCAAGAGGGTACTCACTTATCACACTTTCTGCTCCTATGCTTATCTGAAACTCATTCTAGCTTTTATGAGTTATACCCATACAACTGTAACTGGATGAAGCTCAAGATTTTTCACTAATAAACCAATGCTCACTCACCTCCTCCCATCTCAATCAAATTTTTGCTGGCTTCTAAATCTCACCTAGAGTTGTAACTTCTTCCTGAGCCCACATCCATTCCAGAGATTCCCTCCCAATTCCTAAAAATTCAGTAAGGCAAGAATCGTTCTCTCTCTTTCTTGGCTAGCAAGCTGGTGCCTTGACACTGTTCTCCTAGTTTATGGGCTCTCTCTGGCTAATAGAGATGCCTCCTCCTTTTCCGGATCTCTCCCTCCTAATTAACACTGCCGCCCCCCCCCCCCCCACACACACACACACACACACACACACCTCCACCACTAGGCCCTGGACTCTGCCCTGTCTCCAGAAACTCCATCCATTCATCCATTCTTATGATTACAACTTTCAACACTCTGAATCAGAACAAATTGAAACTATGGCAAATTCCCTAGCGTCACCCTATTATTTTGTAGACAGCATGATAGAAGCTCAGAGAGGTTACATGGCTTGTCAAATGCCACACCGTAAGTCTGGCTTCCATCCCAGCCCACTTTCCACTGCCTGCTAAATCTTGATCTATCAGAAAACTTTTCTAATTAGAGGAACCACCTAATAAAAGTTCTCCCTACCTTGGAGATTGGAGCTCCCTGGAAGACTTCTAGAAATCCTTGATAACCAGCATTTAAGGTTACATCCATGGAATTCCAGCTCTGGCCTGGAAGCTGGATCAGATGTACTGTCTTCCAATTCTGAAATGCATGTCTCTATATTTCTACCCTTGACCTTTCTCATGATATAACCTGTGGTCACATCCACCACCATTGAAAACTCATGGTTAAAGATGTCTTTTCTTCCTGGTCCAACCTCGTTCCCTGTCACCCTCAACCTCAGACCCCAGGTTCGGAAATCTGCCATTATCTATAACACTCTTCCTCTTGCAACCTTCCAATACCACCAACCACCATGCCCAGCCCAGCCTGACTCTGAAACACTTCTCAGCTCTGTCTTCTCTTCCCTAACATGTCATTCTCCAGGCTCAAGTCTCACATGTTTACATTCTTTGCATGTTTACACCAGGTTCCTTTCTTGCCTTCCCGACTGACCATCTTACCCCTCCTTTGTGCTCCATACTATCTATAATTCTTTATCTTCCTAGAACACCCAGGAAAACACAATGGCACCCCATCATTTAGAGACCAGGGCCAAACTCACATCCTGATATCTCACACCCTTATAATTCTACTTCCAACCAGCAGTCAGCTAAATTCATCCCTCACTTCCCCCATCATGAATTCACCCTTCCAACAAGACTAATGTCCTTTTATTCATACCTGCCTCTAAGCCATATCCCCAAGCTGGAGTGCCCTCTCTCTCCCTTCACCTATGTTCCACAACCTCCCACCCCTAATTATTCCAGAAAGTCATCCCGAATAGTCTTCCTAGTTAATTCTGCTCTCTTACTAGGATGACACTATTACAATTTCTTGAGGGCAGGGAACAAATCTTTGATTATTATAATGGATGCTCAATAAACAGTTGTCAAACTAAAACTATATGTTGGAATCTTTGCTATGAACTTAAACCATGAGGCTGATGTGAATGGCATTATGGATTTGGCTTCTTTTTTCTGATGGCCAGCTGTCTCCCCGGTGTGCCTATCATGAACAGAGCATCAGGATCTCATCCTGTCTCTCATAAAAGCCGATGTGTTAGGCATTTGTAAAGTTCCAGGCCACACTACCATGCCAGTGACTATATTTTACACGATGGTTCCATCTCCGGGATATTCCCAAAGAAGTATCCAGACACATAACTGTAGCTTCTCGGAAGGGACCTTGGCGATCAGCTAGTTACAGGACTCATTGCAGACATAATTACAGACATAATCACACTTTCTTTTCTACTTAACTAGGGTCTAGCCTCAAAGTCTTTCTCCTCTCAGCACCCCAGGAAGCATAGGCACATTATTCCTGATCCAGTTTAACCTGCTCATGAGGGAACAATTTGTCTAGAGTCACCAAGTTATTAAGCAATAAACCCAAGCTCCTCACCTATGATGCCATAATAACCATGGCAGCAATTGGGGCTGTATCCATAGGAATAGCAGAGCAAGTGGCTGAGGCAGGGGTGAGTACACAGGACCGAGTAGATCTGGGGTGATGCATATACTGAGTCCTGTAGACTCACCCATATGCAAACCTGTGCTCCAAACACTCAATGATCTTGGAGTCTCCAAATACAGGAGTCAGCAAATTATGACCCAACTCACTCAACCCAGACTGCAGCCTATTTTTATAAATAAAGCTTTATTGCTGCACAGTCATGCTCATTCATTTACATATTGTCAATGGCTCATTACACTGTACAATAAACAACATATGGTCTACAAAGCTGACCCTTTACAGAAAAATGTACTAACCTTGCCCTAATATCTTTCCAACAAATTCTCATTTTGCTAAAGTCGGCCAGAATGGCTCACCACCAAGAACCATAACTGATTCAACAGGTGACACAGTGGCTTAATTTTTCCCTGAGTAAGTGTTGCCCTCAATTACTTATTAAGGATTTATAAATTTATCCTGAAAGTTTGTTTTTAAGTAGGAGGGGCAGATCCAGAACCTGTACAATTGGTGCAGGAGTCCCTCCTTGAGAAAAATACAAAATACCAACACAGAGTCAGTACAGCACCATGAGCACATTGTCAGGTCCCTCCCAGGCCGTGGAGGGGCTAGGATGTGAGGCCCTACATTCACTTCACAGCATCTGTTCTCCAAGTCATTCTCCAACTACAGCCGGAGTCATTCTGAAATGAAAATCTGACCTGCTGCGCACCTTAAAGTCTTGCACTGCTTTTTAGATAAGGGGGAAAGTCTTAATTTGATCTCTAGGTTCTCATCTCCAGGTACCTCTTCATCCTATAAATGAAACCGCCTTAGAAATAGATAGTGGTGGCTTTTTTTCCGACCAAACACCAAATGGCGGATGACGCCGGTGCTGCGGGAGGGCCTGGAGGCCCAGGGGGCCCCGGAATAGGAGGTCGCGGCGGCTTCCGTGGAGGATTTGGCAGCGGCATCCGGGGCCGGGGCCGGGGTCGCGGCCGGGGTCGGGGCCGAGGCCGCGGAGCCCGTGGAGGCAAGGCCGAGGACAAGGAGTGGATCCCTGTCACCAAGCTGGGCCGCCTGGTCAAGGACATGAAGATCAAATCCCTAGAGGAAATCTATCTATTTTCCTTGCCCATCAAGGAATCTGAGATCATTGACTTTTTCTTGGGGGCATCCCTCAAAGATGAGGTGTTAAAGATCATGCCTGTGCAAAAGCAGACACGTGCTGGCCAGAGGACCCGGTTCAAGGCATTTGTCGCCATTGGGGACTACAATGGACATGTTGGTTTGGGTGTTAAGTGCTCAAAGGAAGTAGCCACTGCCATCCGTGGAGCCATTATCCTGGCCAAGCTCTCTATTGTGCCCGTGCGGCGAGGCTACTGGGGAAACAAGATCGGCAAGCCCCACACGGTTCCTTGCAAGGTGACTGGCCGCTGTGGCTCTGTACTGGTGCGTCTCATCCCTGCCCCCAGGGGTACGGGCATTGTCTCGGCCCCTGTGCCTAAGAAGTTGTTGATGATGGCTGGTATTGATGACTGCTACACCTCGGCCAGGGGCTGCACTGCCACCCTGGGCAACTTCGCCAAGGCCACCTTTGATGCCATCTCTAAGACCTACAGCTATCTCACTCCGGATCTCTGGAAAGAGACTGTGTTCACAAAGTCTCCCTATCAGGAATTCACTGACCATCTTGTAAAGACACACACCAGAGTTTCTGTGCAGAGGACCCAGGCTCCAGCTGTGGCCACCACATAATTTTATATAAGAAAAATAAAGTGATGATTTAAGCCTGCTAAAAAAAAAAAAAAAAAAAAAAAAAAAAAAAAAAAGAAATAGATAGTGGTGTTGGTTGCACATCACAAATGTCATTCATTTCATTGAATCGTACACTTAAAAATCATCAACATACATGGTGTGGCTCAGTGGTTGAGCGTCGAACTATGAACCAGGGGGTCACGGTTCGATTCCCAATCCCAGGTTGAGGGCTGTGGGGTGTGCAGGAGGCAGCCGATCAATGATTCTCTTTTATCATTGATGTTTTTATCTCTCTCACCCTCTTCCTTCCTTTCTTAAATCAATAAAAATATATTTTTAAAAATTGTTAACATGGCAAATTTTGTTATATATACTTTATCACAGTTTTCTTAAATTAATAACATACAAAAAAACACAATGAATTATTAACCAGGTAAAGGAAGTTAACATCATGTGGATTTCATGTATTCCCTGATATGATGTAATTAAATAATACGATGTAATGTGATTCATCTTTGGGGTGTTCTTTCCAAACAGGTATTTTTAAAGCTTATTGAGATACCATACAATTTGTCCATTTATAGTGGACAATCATTGTTTTTTGATATGTGAGAATGTTGTGGCCAATGGCCCAAGAGAAGGACAGCTGGCCCCCAGAGGAATCAGGAAAGTAAAACCTTTATTACGCAGTGCTGCTAGTCCAGGGGACTTTGACCCAAAGCCTGAACTGACAACGTGGGGGGGCTTGATATATATATATACCTTCTTGTGGCGGGCCCCTCGGGGTGAGCTTTGCAGCTCCACCCAAGTCAGTTAGAATGGGGAAGTAAGATTACTCTTTAGCTAGATACTGAACTAGGCTGTAAGCCCCCAACGTTGCCCCCCTATTTTCCTTCTCAACATTATTAATTTTCTTAAATCCATGATCTCAGTTTAATCATGAGAAAAACATCAGACAACCAGATTGGTTGACATCTAATACTACCTGGCCAGCCCTCCACAAGACTTTCAGGGTCATGAAAAATAAGGACCCAATATGTGGTCTATTTTTGAAAATGTCCCATGTGCACTTGAGAAGAACGTATATTCCGTGGCTCTGGGGTGAAATGCTCTGAAGATGTCAATTAGGTCCATCTGATCTAGTGAGTCATTTAGGATTGCTGTTTCTTTGCTGATTTTTTGTCTAGAGGATTTATCCAGTGATGTCAGTGGGGTATTAAAGTCCCCTACTATGATTGTATTGTTGTCTTTCTCTCCCTTGATATCTTCCAGGAGTTTTGTTATGTATTTGGGTGCTCCTGCATTGGGTGCATATATGTTTATCAGGGTTATATCCTCTTGAAGTATCGATCCCTTTAGTATTATGAAGTGGCCTTCCTTATCTCTTCTTATGGCCTTCACTTTGAGGTCTATTTTGTCAGAAATAAGTACTGCTACCCCAGCTTTTTTTTCATTTCCATTTGCCTGAAAGATATTGTTCCATCCCTTCACTTTCAGTCTGTGTGAGTCTCTTGTTCTGAGGTGGGTCTCCTGTAGACAGCATATATATGGGTCGTGTTTTTTTATCCATTCAGCCACTCGATGTCTTTTGATTGGAGCACTTAGTCCGTTTACCTTTAAAGTTATTATTGAAAGGAACATATTTGTAGCCATTTTTATTTTTTGTGTCTGTGTTCCTTCTTACCTTTTTATTTCTTCTTTTTGCTCCAGTCCCTTTAGCATGTCTTGCATTGCTGGCTTGGTAGTGATAAACTCCCTTAGCCTTTTTTTGTCTACGAAGCTCCTGATTTCCCCTTCAATTTTGAATGATAACCTTGCTGGATAGAGTATTCTTGGATTCAGTCCCTTGGTTTGCATCACTTTGTAATTACCTTCCATTCTTTTCTGGCCTGATGTGTTTCTGTTGGGAAATCAGTTGATAATTTAATGGGAGCTCCCTGTACCATCTCACACCTGTCAGAATGGCTATCACCAACAAATCAACAAACGACAAGTGCTGGTGAGGATGCGGAGAAAAAGGACCCTCTTGCACTGCTGGTGGGAATGCAGACTGGTGCAGCCACTGTGGAGAACAGTATGGAGTTTCCTCAGAAAACTAAAAATGGAACTCCCATTTGACCCAGTGATCCCACTTCTAGGACCATATCCCAAGAAACTAAAAACACCAATCAGAAAGGATATATGCACCCCTATGTTCATAGCAGCACAATTCACCATAGCTAAGATTTGGAAACAGCCTAAGTGCCCATCAGCAGATGAGTGGATTAAAAAAACTGTGGTATATCTACACAATGGAATACTACGCTGCGGTAAAAAAAAGAAGGAGTTCTTATCATTTGCAACAACATGGATGGAGATGGAGAGCATTATGCTAAATGAAATAAGCCAGGCAGAGAAAGATAAATATCACATGATCTCACTCATTTGTGGAATATAATGAACAATATAAACTGATGAACAAAAATAGATCCAGAGACAGAGAAACATCAATCAGAATGTCAAACCTCAGGGAAGGTAGGGGAGGGTGGGGGTAAGGGGGAGAAATCAACCAAAGGACTTATATGCATGCATATAAGCCTAATCAATGGACACAGACAACAGGGGGGTGGGGGCCTGAATGGGAGGTGGAGGGGGGGTAATGGGGGAATAAGGACACATATGTAATACCTTAATCAATAAAGAAATTTAAAAAAAAAAGAAAAATAAGGAATGCTTGTGAGAAATTAACCCAAAATGAAGGCAACAGGGAGATGTGACAATCCAACCTAATGTGGTACCCAGGATTGGAGCATGGAACAGAAATAGGGCAATGATAGAAAAACTGGTAAATTCTAAAAATTTAGTTTTTAAAAAATAACTACCTGGGATGTTTTCTTCCCAAGATTCCATAACCCCTTTCTAACAATGAGGAAACATCAAACAAACCTAAGGAACACTATAATAGGGGACCAGTACTCTTTAAAACTGTCAAGCTCATGAAAAACAAAGACAAGACAGAGAAATTGTCATAGATTTGAGGAGACACACACAAAAAATTACTAAATGCAATGTGGTATCCTGCACTGGATCCTGGAACAGAAAAGGGACATTTGTGGGTAAATTGATGAACTCTGAATTCGAGAGTTTAGCTAAGTAGTTCTGTGTCAATGTGAGTTTTAATATACTAACAAGTACCTGGTTAAGTAAGATGTTAACACTAAAGGAATAGAGCAGGAACTTTCTGTATTATTCTTACAACTTTTCTATAAATCTAAAAAGATTACAAAATAGTTTATTTAAAACAAAGAAATATAGTAACTGGGTAGTCTTTGTTTCCCTGACTTAACCCTGAGTGCTACAGGTGTAATCACCATTGGTTTTAAAATAAAGAAAGTAGACCTATACAGTAGTATCTAATCTATGTAAATGAGTGTCAGGTTTAATCTGTTGCTATTAGAATACAATGTAATTTCTCAGGCATGATAAAAGATTGGCAAATCAATGCTAATTCATTTTAGCATTTCAATATTTTTCCAGTTTTATTGAAATATACTTGACACACAGCATTGTAGAAGTTTAAGGTGTACAGCATAATAATTTGACTTACATATATTGTGAAATAATTACCACAATAAGTTTAACTAACATCAATATATAATCTCATACACATACCAAAAAAAAAGAGGTGTTTTTCTTGTCATGAGAATTCTTAGGATCCACTCTCTTAGCAACTTTCAAATATCCCATACAGCACTGTTCACTATAGTCACTATGCCATACATTACATCCTAGTACTTATTTATCTTATAACTGAAAGGGTGTACCTTTTGACTACCTCCCTCCAATTCTCCCACACCCAACTCTACCCCTGGTAACCACAAAGCTGATCTCATTGAGTTTGGGGCAGGGTGTTGTTTTCGTTTTTGCTTTTATTTTGTTTTGTGTGCTCTGTTTTAGATTTCACATATGAGTGAGATCATGTTAAATTTTGATATTACACTTAACTTGAGAAGTGAGATTCTTCCCCTGGTGCTTGGGGTTAGAACGCTACTGTGTCAAGATGAAGTGTCATTCAACCACTCTACACCATCCTGGGTGGGTTTAACTCTTTAAGACAACACACCTATTCCTTTGAACAGGTTGAGGAGAGGGGAGGGTTGGAAGAGACTAGGGAACAGATATTGAGCATTTCCAGACCACACCCAACATTCTCCTATTCTGTAGAAGTGGGTGAAACCAGCTTTGGTGGGAAGACTGAATGAATGATCCACCCACTTAAACCACAGAATTAAAAGAATGTTTGCCCACTCAGAAGACACACCCCTGGTTGTTCACGTTGACTGTACATGAATCCAAATGGGGTTTCTATATTACAGTCTCCCAAACTTTGGTCTTTCGCATGCTACCTTCATCCATATCTACATATCACTATATTATTATTTCATTGATATTTTTCTTTAAAGCAATTTTATTTTTTATTGAAAAGGACACTATTAACACTGCAATTATCCATACAATGCAATATTATTTGCAATTAAGGAGGAATGAAAGCTAATATGAGCTGCATCATGGGTGAACTTTGAAAACATTATGCTAAATGGGGGAGAAAAAAACACATTTTCTATGAAATTGTTGTAGGATAATGAAAATCTAGGAAAATTCTGGGACAACTGGAATAGGGAAATTGAAAGAGGAAAGTTAAACAAAGCCCAAAGGCTTTGCAGGCCACTTGTAGCAGGGCCTTATCTTGAGAACAAAGGGTTAAAACCTCTCCTCACAAAAGAATGCAGGAGAGGAGGGGGAGGGAAGAGGGATACAAGGAGTAATCTTAATGCAACTAGAAAATACATCATTTAAATCACCCTGAAACCAAAAAAAGATCGCAGAGAGGAGGGAGAAGGGAGGAGGGGGAAGGAAGAGCGCAATCTTAGTTCGTCCCACTGTTTAAACAGAAAAGCCAACAGTCTCAGGATTTCATGGCTTCTCCTAAGTCCTGGGAAGCCATTACAAATAAAGGGGGAGCCCTTCAGAGTTCATCTACACCAGAATCTCTAGCAGAGGAATTTTTTTAGACAGAAGGTTTTATAACACCTAGAACCCCACCAACTCACTCTTCAGATTAGCGCAGAGCCCACCTGCGCTTCATAAGCCAGGTGAAAGATTTGCTTGCCTTGCTCTTTTAATAAATGTGCAAACTTTAATTTTTTAATACATTCACTTTAACACAATGCAGGTATCTGGAGTCACTTGTTTGTATTCATTCCTACAAGAGGTGGGACAGCCCTTTCCCTCTGACTCAGGGGGCGGTCTAATAGCACCTCTGTGGAGAGAGGTGCCTGGGGTCAATGTTCAGCAGAGATCAATCGTCAAGACCAACCGGAAGCATATTAGTAGTTGAAGGGTTTACAGGGAGGGAGAAGTAGAGAGTGACTGCTTAATGGGTACGGGGTTTCCTTTCGGGGTGATGAACAAGTTCTAAAATTGAATATTGGTGACAGTTGCACAGCTCTTTGTATATTCCAAAGACCATTGAATTGTATACTTTCAAAGGGTGAATTTTATGATGTGTGAATTATATATCAGTAAAATTGTTATTTTAAAAATTAAACTGTTACCTATTATAATAGTATCATTTGCCATAAATAGGAAATAAGCATATAAATAAAAGTATGCAATAAAAATTTTAAATGTTCGTATATGAACTACCAAAGTTATCTCAATGTATCACCAATATGAGTTCCACATACTGCCTCTCAATACCATGACCAGTATCCTGCTGTATGCCTCTATGTGCACACATACAAACATTTCTCTGAGAGCAGAATTGCTAAGTCAAAGATACAAGCATTTTTACTTTGATATGTGTGTTCACTCATTCATTACACTGAAATAATTTATCAAACCTTGTCAAATGCCAAATACTGTCCTAGGTACTAGGAATAGTGTGATTGACATAGCCCGTGATCTTGTGGGACCTACATTCTGGTGGGAAGGCTGTCGATAAACAAATAAATTATACCATAAAATGATTTTTATCATATAACATTATTTTTAGTAGTGCTAAATACAATGGAGAAAAATTCAGCTGTGTAGCAGGATACAAAATTAACCCCCAGAAACCAATGGCATTTTTATACACCAATAATGATCTCTCAGAAAGAGAAACTAAAAAAACAATCTTATTTACCATTGCAATGAAAAGAATAAAATACCTTGGAAATAACTTAACCAATGAGGTAAAAGACTTGTACTCAGAAAACTACAGGGCATTGAAAAAAGAGATACAGGAAGATATAAACAAGTGGAAGTATATACCGTATTCATGGATTGATAGAATTAACATCATTAAAATGTCCATACTACCCAAAGCAATCTATGGATGCAATGCAATCCCTATTAAAATACCAACAGCATATTTCACAGATCTGGAACAAATACTCCAAAAATTTATGTAGAACCAAAAAAGACCCTGAATAGCTGCAGCAATCTTGAAAAAGAACAAAGTTGGAGGGAACAAAATACCAGGTATCAAGTTATACTACAAAGCTACTATACTCAAAACAGCCTGGTACTGGCATAAGAATAGGCATATAGATCAATGGAACAGAACAGAGAACCCAGAAATCGCCCTCAGCCATTATGCTCAATTAATATTTGACAAAGGAGGCAAGAGCATACAATGGAGTAAAGGCAGTCTCTTCAATAAATGGTGTTGGAAAATTGGACAGGTGAATGCAAAAAAATGAAATTAGACCACCAACTTACACCATACACAAGAATAAACTCGCCCTAGCTGGTTTGGCTCAGTGGATAGACTGTCAGCCTGTAGACAGAAGGGTCCACATTTGCAGGTTCCTCCCCAGCCTAGGATCTGGTCGGGCGTGTGCAGGAGACAACCAAGTGATGTGTTTCTCTCACCTCGATGCTTCTGTCTTTTCCTCTCTCTTTACTCTCTCTAAAAATCAATCGAAATATATCCTTGGGTGAGGATTAAAAAAAAAGAAGAAGGAAGTCAAAATGGATGAAAGATACTTTTTAATTGTGGCAAAATACCACTTTAACCATTTAAAGGGTACAGTTCAGTGGCATTTAGTACATGCAGTGTTGTTCCAGAACATTCTCATCACCCCAAAAGGAAACCCCATGCCCTGGTGGGTGGGCAGGGAGGAGGTATTTGAACAGAGATCTATCTGAAGGAAGAGCAAATGAGAACCATGTGAAGATCTAATGATCTTTACATGTAACTTTCACCTCTGTACTATTCTTTTATTCATATTTTTCTTTAAAGTAATTCCTTTTATTACTTAAAAGTAAACTATCATCCATACAATGGAATATTACTTGGCAATTTAAAAAAAAAAAAAAAAGTACTGATTCACTCCATAGCATGGATGGGCCTTGAAAACATTATGCTCTTAAAGGGGAGACCACTCTTTGCAGCTTTGGGTGCAAAACAAGGACCCACGGGCAGAACTGTTAAGGAAGCGGATTTGAGCTTAACCTCAGGAAGAACATCTAGCACTGTAAACTCTCCTCCACCGTTTGAAACCATCCAGCTCTGAATTTCAGCACCTCCCTCCTCAGGACCTTCACCTCTGAAGCTACTTAAGCAGACAGAGCTCATCCACAACAATCCCCAAAGGAAAATCGCCAAAAGAGTCTGTACAAATCACAGGGAACCACCAGGAGTCAACGAAATGCAAATGTTAAAACCCTCACACCTACAGGCGGGGGTAAAATTGTTACAGCCTTTGGAAACACTGGCTTTGCCCAGAGCTATAAAAATGTTCTGTCTTCTTTTAATCCAGTAATTCCACTTTGGGAAAGTTAGCATAAAGAAATAATTCAACTCTAGAAGGAAAAATGTAAGTGGTTAATTCAGCCTTATCTATAATTTTTAAAAGCAACCACGAGGTTAGGTAACTCTGGTCAGTGTTGCTCAGAGGTTAGAATGTTACCAGTTCCATTCCAGATCAAAGGCATGTACCTGGGTTGCAGGTTCAATCCCCAGCCCTGGTTGGGGAGTGTGCAGAAGGCAACCAATTGATGTGTTTCTCTCACATCAGTGTCTCTCTCTCTCTCTCTCTCTTTCTCTCTCTCTCTCTCTCTCTCTCTCTCTCTCTCTCTCTCTCTTTCTGTGTGTGTGTGTGTGTGTGTGTGTGTGTGTGTGTCTCCCCCTCCCTCCCTCCCTTCCACTTTCTCTAACATGGAAAAAATATCCTTGGATGAGGAATAACAAAACAAAAAAGGTTAAGTTAATCGTGATTTCTGCACTCCATGGAATATTAAGCAGCCATTGAAGCGGTGATTATGAAGAATGTGTGGCAATAGAGGAGAGAGTGATCATAGGATATTGGGGAGAGGAAAGCTCAGAGGAAAATGATGTCTTCCATGCATTTCCAACTAAGCAAAAATAAATATGCATATGGGCCAAGAGTAGAAGAAAATTATACTGTGCAAGACTCTTCAAATGCAGCATTATTTTTTACACATTCTGTTTTCTCTGCCTGGGATTCTGACACATATAGACACACACAGCTGTACACATTCACATATAGGCATATACACTTACATATATACCATTATACACATGTCCACACAATACACATACACACACATAAGTACACACTTGTACACATTTATATGCATGCATACATATACATACACATATAAGTACACATTCACATTTATATATTCCTGAGCACACTGCTTTGGACTGCATTGTGTCCTCCCAAAATTCATATGTTAAAGTCCTAACCCCGAGGGTCTCAGAATATGACTGTATTTGGAGACAAGATATCTAAAGAGGTAATTACGGTAAAATGAGGCCCTAGGGGTGGGCCCTAATCCAATATGACTGTCAATCTTATAAGAAGAAGAGATTAGAACACACACAGAGAGACCTTGTGAGGACACAGGAGAAGACCGCCATCCACAAGCCAAGGAGAGACATCTCCAAAGAAACCAAGCATGTCAACACCTCCATCTCACACTTTCAGCCTCCAGAACTTGAGAAAATAGATTTCTGTTGTTTAAGCCACCCAGTCTGTTGTAACTTGTTTTGGCACCCCTAGGACAGTAATATACATGTACCTATGCTCACAGAACACACATACACACATATGTACACATTCACAAACACATGTACACTTATACCAGTATACACACATGCACATGTGCCCACACAATACACGCACACAAACATACTCACAGACACTCCCTTCTCCTTCAAGAGCTGGCTCTCATCACCACTTCAGGTCGTACAAGTTGCTCCTTCCTCCACTATCGAACTCTGTTCATTCACTTTTTTTTCATCCCACAAATATCAGTTGAGCACTGACATTCCTCCAGGAGCTGCGAATACAGCAGTGACCAGACCCAATGTCTTCTCCTCGTCACTCAGTTATAACACTTGTTTTATTATAATGGAGTTTTCTGGCTTATATGCCTGTCTTCTCCCTTGAGCAGATTCACTACAGGGTTGGGCTGTCTGAGTGGGATGAGCTAAGAGTGTACCGGACACCCAGTCAGGACAAAGGATCAAGACTTGAGAGGTTGAAGGGTGCACAGAAACAATCCTGAGAGGAGACAGCGATAATTATCAATCCTTTTCACAGATAAGGAAAGAGTCTCAAGAGGTGACATCGTGTGCCTACATTCCTGCACCGTGTATGTAACAAGGATTATCTGTTGTGGTCTGTTTACAAAGCCAGAGCTCTCCCTGTTGGGCCCACTGCTGTCGATGAGGAAGCCTAGAGATGCCCAATTACAGCCACAAATCCTTAACTGCCTGTGTCCGGGTGCTGCAATGGCCTAGCATCTCCTCTGAGGGAATCATCAGCCTCTAGAAGCCCAGAGGTGCAAAAGTGCCGAGTTGGAGGCACAGGGCGATGGACCAGCTGTGCACAGTGAGTGTGCCTGCCACCTGCAGGAGAGCGCCAGAACAGTCTTGTTCAGTGCTCCTCAATGTTGATCAGTAACAACCCGCATTAAGGTGTGGCACCATCTGAAACTTTCTGCTTTGCCTCAAGTGAACCCATTCCTTGTTGACTATATAACTGGCCACAGTTCATGGGACTGGTCAGAATAGCCTTTCTCTTCCCTTTTCCCCCAGCTAGACTTCAGTACCTCTTGGCTAGAGCTGACTAAGGGCTGTGACTTTGAGAATGCAACACTGTCAGCTTCGCTCTGGGGGAACATCTCAGGAGCTGGAAACATATGCAAGCCCGCTGAGCTCTAGAAGCCAGCATTCAACGGAGCTACCGTGAAATGACCACAGGCACCTTTACTGAGTGTGTGCTGTGTGCAGTAGCTGCCCTATGAACTATACACGCGCTGTGCCACGTAAGCCTCACAACGTGCCTGTGAGGTGAGTAACAGTGCCATCCTCCTATCTCAGGTGAGGAAAGGAAGGCTCTGTTGTATTTACTCACTTCCAAAGCATGCCACACAGCTGCAAAGTGGAAGAGCTAAGGCTTGTCTGAATTTAACCACTGTGCTCTTTTACCTCCCCACGTTCCCAGAGATCACAGCCATGTACAGAGGGAAATGTACAGTACCATAGAAAGAGGTCCAACGAACTGAGCAAAACTCAGACTCTATCACCTTCCAGCCAGCTGACTCTGAGCCAATCTCTCTTGGAGAATGTTTACTGAGGTGGGTTTTTAGGTCTTTGGAGTATTTTATTTATGATGCTCACCTAAATACTGGATATCAATTTTCAGGATTCTTTATTCCAAGAAAAAAAAAAAACTCAACTCAAAATATCTTAACCAAATTGTACTGTAAAGCAGTAAAGAGAGATAAAATACTGCTAAATACAACAACTGGAATGAATCTCACAAATATAATGCTAGGTCAAAGGCACCAGAAAAAAAGTACACATCCTATGTGACAGGTTTAAATAAAGTCCAGGAGAAAGCACAACTCATATAGGGTGTTAGAAATCAGGAAAGTGGTTATTGTTGGGGAGAAGAGATAGAATAAGAATGTGGGAGCCATAAATGGGCTTTGGGGTGCTGGAGAGAAAGAAGGGAGAGAGAGAGAGAGAGAGAGAGAGAGAGAGAGAGAGAGAGAGAGAGAGAGAGAGAGAGGGGGAGAGGGAGAGAGAGAGGGAGAGAGGAGAGCAAATATAGTTTTATATATAGTTTCTTATAAACATATAAGAATTTTTGTATATTCTATTATATAAATAGTTCCTTATGAAGTTAAACATACCCTTTACAGATAACCCAGAATTCATACTCCTAAAAGTATGAAAATATATGTCCATGCAAAAAAACTATACATGAGTGTCCATAGCAGCTTTATTTTCAATTAGAGGTCCAGTGCATGAAATTCATGCACGGGTAGGGTCCCTAGGCCTAGCCCAGGGGTGGGCAAACTTTTTGACTCGAGGGCCACAATGGGTTCTTAAACTGGACCGGAGGGCTGGAACAAAAGCATGGATGGAGTGTTTGTGTGAACTAATATAAATTCAAAGTAAAGGAGCGGAGGGGAGAGCAAGAGAACCGGATAGAACAGCCGGATCCGGCCCACGGGCCGTAGTTTGCCCAAGGCTGGCCTAGCCAGTGATCAGAGCCGATCTGTGGGGCAACCGGTGGGGCGATTGGGGCGGGGGACCCCCACTGGCACCGCCTTGGCTGGCCTGGGGCCTGCAGGCTGGGGTCAGCTCCTGTATTGAGGGTCTGCCTCCTGGTGGTCAGTGCGCATCATAGCGACTGGTCATTCCGTCATTTGGTCAATTTGCATATTAGGCTTTTATTATATAGGATAGCCAAAACTGAAAACAACCTTCAATGAATGGCTGGATAAATACATTATGGTTCATTCATACCATGGATACTACTCAGCCATAAAAAGGAATGAACTATGGATATATGCAACACTACTCAAATGGGTCTCAAGAATATTATGCTGAGTGAAAAAAAGATAAGTATTGTCAAAAACCTACATACTGTATGATTCCATTAATATAACATTTTGGAAGTGACAAAACTATAGTGTGAAATAATATGTGTATATAGTATTCATTTTAGCAAAGACTGGAAACATTCATCAATAGAAAATTGGTTGCACAAATTATGGCACCATCAATAGAAAATTAATTACATGGATTATGGTACCATTTGTTCAATGAAAAATAAGGAGCTTTAAAAATATTAAGGATATTAAAATATCACCAAGCTACATTAAGGTGTAAAACAGTATTATGGTATGCTACTTTTATGTACAAAAGGGAGTGGAGAATAAGTGTGTGTGTGTGTGTGTGTGTGTGTGTGTGTGTGTGTAGAAACTCTGGAAGGTTACATAAGAAACCATTAACAGGGATTAACCATTGAGGCTAATTCACCTCATATATAAAGAGCTCCTAGAAATTAATGAGAAAAAGATCAACAAGTGGAAAGGGAAATGGGCAAAGGATTGCTAACAACTGGAGGGTTAGGGGCACCTAAGTTGGGGGATGGAATTTCATTATTTCATGGCATGAATCCTTTCTTAACCAAAGTCAACATTACACATTTTTAAAAGTGAAATTTCTAAGACATCAAAAAGTAAAAAAGAAGAAAATTTTACCTTTTGTGATAGCATGGATGGACCTGGATTTATTATGCTAAGTGAAATAAGCCAGTCAGAGGAAGACAAATACCACATGATCTCACTTATATGTGAAATCTAATGAACAAAATAAATGAACAAACAAAATAGAAACAGAGACATGGATACATGGAACAGGCTGACAGCTCTCATAGGGGTGGGAGGAGGGTAAACTGGATAAAAGAAGGTGAAGGAATTAAACAAAAGACATATATACAGAACACAAAGACACAGGCACAGTGTAATAATAGCCAGAGGGAAAGGGAATGGCGGTAGGTGGCGGTGGGGAAATGGGGACAGAAAGAGACTTTGCTTGGGGTGATGGGCACATGATGCAGTGTGTAGATGATGTTTTATTGAGTTGTACACTTGAAATATGTATAGTTTTGCAAACCAACATCACCCCAATAAATTCAATTTTTTAAAAAAACAAAGACTTGGGGGGGCGGAGCTAATGGAGGAGAAGGTAAAAATAGGAGGATTCTAGAAGATACAGAGGCGGAGAAACCAAGATGGCGTCATAGGTAAACACCTAAACTGCTGCCTCGCACAACAATTTCAAAACTACAACTAAAAGACAAAATGGACATCATCCAGAACCACAGGAAGGCTGGCTGAGTGGAAATTCTACAACTAGAAGGAAAGAGAAAAGCACACTGAGATTCAGAGGAGCTGCAGGAGGCAGAGGTACTGAGATGCTCACGCGGAGAGGCCTGGAAACTGAGTGCGCAGCTGGCTTTCTCAAGGGGGAGGGAGACAAAAGCTCCTGACTGCACTGAACTCCAGTTCAGGCGAGACTCTGGGAATCCAGACTCATTCAGGGAGAAACTGGACTGTCTGGCAGCGGGCAGAACTTGAGGGCGGCTTTCTCTCAGAGGTGCTTGCAGCAATTACCATGGGACACTGAGACACAGGGGCCTATTAGGGCAGGGCTGATGGGAAACCAATGCTGTCTGTTCCGCCCTGAGACTCCACCCCATTCAAGCTGAGCACAGAGGCTTTTGCAAGTCTTCTCCCATAAGGGTGTCTCCAGCAGAGAAGTTCTCCCAGCGTAGACACAGCTGATCTTCACAGCCAGTTGGCCTGGAGGTCAATTCCTCCCAGTGATACCAACAATCAAGACTTAACTACAAGACTGTGCACACAGCCCACAAAGGAGTGCACCAAGAGTGTCCACCTCAGGTAACTGGGGAGGCTGAGCCACTGGGCCCTAGAGGACACCTAGCACACAAAGCCACTCTATCAACTCAGGGAACCAGCCAAAATGCAGAGACAAAGAAACAGATCACAAATGAAAGAAATGGAGGAAAGCAAATGACTGAATATAGAGTTCAAAACCATGGTTATAAGGTTTTTCAAGAATTTCCTAGAAAAGGCCAATAAATTTAGCGAGACCCTCGAGGATATGAAAAAGGACCAACTAGAAATTAAGCATACACTGAAATAAAAAATAATATACAGAGAGGGAAACCAAGATGGCGGCATAGGTAAGCACCTAAACTGCTGCCTCGCACAACAATTTCAAAACTACAACTAAAAGACAGAATGGACACCATCCAGAACCACAGGAAAGCTGGCTGAGTGGAAATTCTACAACTAGAAGGAAAGAGAAAAGCTCACAGAGAATTGGAGGTACGGCAAAGGGTCTTTGTGTGCGCAGAGGGAAGGGCGGCTGAGAGCCTGGCTGACTTTCTCTGGCAGAAGGGGGAAGGAAGCCCCCGACTGCACTGAACCCCAGTTCTGACTGCACTGAACCCCAGTCCTGGGCGAAACCCCATGGACCCAGGCTCATACAGGGGGAGTCTGGACTGTCAGGTAGAGAGAAAGGCACCCGGAGACTCAGAGACCCAGGGGGGACCCGGGAGAGCCCCGGCGGGCAGGGGTCTGGAGGCTCGCACGCCAGTGTGCACAAAGGCTGCGGAGGTTGCCACAGGCTTTCCCTAGTGGAAGGGAGTCCGAAGCTCCTGACTGCACTGAACCCCAATTCTGACTGCACTGAACCCCAGTTCCAGGCGAGCCCCTGGGGACCCGCGCTCTTACGGGGGGGGAATCTGGATTCTCGGGTGGAGACTCGGGAGCCGGGGAAGGCAGAGGCCTGCAGGCGCGCACGCATGCAAGGGCAAGGCTGACTGGAAGCCAAGACTGTCTGCTCCGCCCTGAGACTCCACCCCATCAAAGCTGAGCACAGAGGCTATTGCAAATTGGCAAGTCTAATCCTATAAGGCTGTCTCCAACACTGAACTTCTCCCAGCGTAGACACAGCTGATCCTTACGGCCAACTGGCCTGGAGGTCAATTCCTCCCAGTGATACCAACAACAATCAAGACTTAACTACAACAAGGCTGTACACACAGTCCACAAAAGGGTGCACCAAGAGTGTCCACCTCGCCGAAACCGGTTTGGCTCAGTGGATAGAGCGTCAGCCTGCAGACTGAAAGGTCCCGGGTTCGATTCCGGTCAAGGGCATGTACCTTGGTTGCGGGCACATCCCCAGTGGGAGGTGTGCAGGAGGCAGCTGATCGATGTTTCTCTCTCATCGATGTTTCTAGCTCTCTATCTCTCTCCCTTCCTCTCTGTGAAATATCAATAAAATATATATATATAAATAAATAATAAATAAAACTACATCCTTCACCCTTTATAAAAAAAAAAAAAGAAAGAAAGAAACAAACAAAAAAAAAAGAGTGTCCACCTCAGGTTAACTGGGGAGGCCGACCCACTGGGCCATATCGGAAACCTAGCACACAAATCTACCCTACCAACTCAGGGAAGCAGTGAAAATGCGGCGTCAAAGAAACAGATCACAAACGAAAGAAATGGAGGAAAACAAACGACTGGATATAGAATTCAAAACCACAGTTATAAGGCTTTTCAAGAATTTCCTAGAAAAGGCCGATAAATATAACGAGACCCTCAAAGATATGAAAAAGGACGAACTAGAAATTAAACATACACTGACTGAAATAAAAAATATTATACAGAGACCCAACAACAGACTAGAGGAACACAAGAATCAAGTCAAAGAATTGAAATACAAAGAAGCAAAAAACACTCAACCGAAAAAGCAAAAAGAAAAAAAAATCCAAAAAGTTGAAGATAGTGCAAGGAGCCTCTGGGACAACTTCAAGCATACCAACATCAGAATTATGGGGTTGCCAGAAGAAGAGAGAGAGCAAGATACTGAAAACCTATTTGAAGAAATAATGACTGAAAACTTCCCCCACCTGGTGAAAGAAATAGACTTACAAGTCCAGGAAGCGCACAGAACCCCAAACAAAAGGAATCCAAAGAAGATCACACCAAGACACATCATAATTAAAATGCCAAGAGCAAAAGACAAAGAGAGAATATTAAAAGCAGCAAGAGAAAAACAGTTAGTTACCTACAAGGGAGTAAGTACCCATACAACTGTCAGCTGATTTCTCAACAGAAACTATGCAGGCCAGATGGGAGTGGCAAGAAATATTCAAAGTGATGAATAGCAAGAACCTACAACCAAGATTACTCTACCCAGCAAAGCTATCATTCAGAATTGAAGGGCAGATAAAGAGCTTCACAGATAAGAAAAAGTTAAAGGAGTTCATCACCACCAAACCAGTATTATATGAAATGCTGAAAGGTATTCTTAAAGAAGAGGAAGAAGAAAAAAGTAAAGATAAAAATTATGAACAACAAATACCTATCTATCAACAAGTGAATCTAAAAATCAAGTGAATAAAAAAATCTGATGAACAGAATAAACTGGTGAATATAATAGAATGAGGAGCATAGAAAGGGAGTAGACTGACAATTCTCGGGGAAAAGGGGGTTTTGAGGTGCAGGAAGAGACTGGACAAAAATCGTACACCTATGGATGAGGACAGTGGCGGGGGGTAAGGGCAGAGGTGGGATGGGAACCGGGTAGAGGGAGCTATGGGGGAAAAAAGAGGAACAATTGTAATAATCTGAACAATAAAGATTTATTAAATTAAAATAAATAAATAATTTTTTAAAAAATATACAGAGGCTTCCTGGGAAAACAGAAATGAGGGTTATGGTGTAGGCACCCCAACGGCAAAGAACAAAGCCCATCAAAATTGGTGGGCAAAAGTAGAAGAGAGATTCCCTCATTCCCATGCAAAGTGGGTTTGGTAGGGACTACAATAGGTTAATAAAGAGTGAGCCCTTTTGTGTCACTGACAGGAAGGCAATTTTAACAAGAACATGGTTCAAAACCTCAGGGCCAAGCACAGCACCTGACCTATGGCAGGTGACCAAGAAACACTTGATAAATGCATTCACTCAACATACATTTATTGATTGTTTATCACTTTCCAGGAGATCTCATTGGTGAACCCAACAGTATAAATTCCCTTTCCTCGTGGATTTTCCATTATGATGGAACAAATGAAAGAACATCTGGAATGCAGACATCTGAATGCACTTGGACCTCCAGACCACCTGCCTGGGACCTGCCATGGTCTCCGTCTGAGCTGGGAGGAAACACTAGGAGGGTGTCTTCATGAGAGTGAACCCCTAGTGACTTGAGTAGAAACAAAATAATTAGCATCTTCCTTCTTAACAAGGAGCCATGGGATTGGAGACCCCAAGAGACCCCAAACAGTAAATATCTTGCTGTGTCCCTGACCCCCTACTCACCTGCCCCAGGCTGGGGGGCGGGACACATGCTTTTCCCTCACAGACATCAGACTGGCCCCAGCCATCACAGTGGAGTGGTCGCCCCTGTCCTTTTTGCAGCCTTAGTGCTGTCCTCAGGATCCTCTGACAGCCAGTGCAGAAGGAGGCTTGCGAGACCGTCCCCTTGGTGACACCATACTGGTAAGTCAGTGAATGATGGAGAAGGGGAGTTAACTGATGGGATTGGGGAAGAGGACTCCTTCTCCTTCCTGGATGGCCAGAGAGAAAGAGAGAAATGACTGAGGTCAGTACTATACCTGCTGAGTGGACAAAGACAAGAGGGCAGGCCTCTGTAGAAGGTCCTGTGGGGGAAAGGCATCTAGTGTCTGTGGTTGGCGGACACACCTGCATAAATGGGAGAGACACTGCAAACTTGCTTTCTCCAATGCAGGGTTCTCCAAGAGTGGTCCCCATGCCAGCATCAGCAACCCCTGGGAACTTCCTAGAAGTGCTGATTCCCAAGCACCTCCCCAGGTACTCTGAGGCATTGGTCCAGAGCTACCTGTCTTAGCCAGCCCTCTAGGTGACACTGATGCATGCTCAAGTTTGAGAACCACTGCCCTAGTGCAGTGGTCGGCAAACTCATTAGTCAACAGAGCCAAATATCAACAGTACAACGATTGAAATTTCTTTTGAGAACCAAATTTTTTAAACTTAAACTTCTTCTAATGCCACTTCTTCGAAACAGATTCGCCTAGGCCATGGTATTTTGTGGAAGAGCCACACTCAAGGGGCCAAAGAGCCGCATGTGGCTCGCAAGCCGCAGTTTGCCGACCACTGCCCTAGTGCCACCCAGGACTTCATGCCACTAACCGAGGACTGCTCACGTGACATAGGCAACCCACAGAAACCTTAGCATCACCCGACAAAATCCTCAAACCCAACTCCAAAAATTTGTAAAAAGTAATATAAGGCTTTGCTGGAGATCTCTTGCAGTTACCAAAGAGATGATCATGCTGCTAATTTTCCTGAAAGCCCCTGTTTTGACACTTCTTTCATATATATATACACACACACACACACACACACACACACACACACACACACACTAGAGGCCCGGTGCACAAAATTCGTACAAGAGTAGGCCCTTGCAGCCCCGGCTTCGTCCAGAAGGTCATCTGGAAGGTCTTCCGGACTATCGTTCCACTGTTCGACCATTTGGTCAATTTGCATATTATGCTTTTATTATTATAGATAAGAGTCCCACCCTCACAGCCCCAGCTTGGTCTGGAAGTTCGTCCAGAAAGACGTTCAGAAGGTCATTCAGCTGTCTGTTCTAATTAGCATATTATGCTTTTATTACTATAGATTACTAGAGGCTCAGTGCATGAAATTCATGCAGGGGGGGGTCCCTCAGCCTGGCCTGCACCCTCTCACAATCCAGGACCCCTTGGGGGATGTCCGACTGCTGATTTAGACCTGATCCCGCAGGGATCTCTGCGGGATGGGGCCTAAACCAGCAGTCGGACATCCCTCTCGCAATCCAGGACCACTGGCTCCTAACCGCTCGCCTGCCTGCCTGCATGATCGTCCCTAACTGCTCACCTGTCTGCCTGATCGCCCTAACTGCCTCTGCCTCAGCCCCCGACCCAGGACCCAGGCTTCCTTCCTCTGGCCGGCCATAGGCACCCAGGATCCGGGCTTCCCTCCCTCTGGCCGGCCGCAGGCACCCAGGACCAGGACCAGCTCGCTCAGGCCCCCAGCCACAGGCACCCGAGACTGCGGGTGGCTTCCCCTGGGCCAGGCCCTGGCTTTGTCAGGAAGGACATCCGGGATGATGTCCGGAAGACATCCGGTCTATCTGGTCTAATTAGCATATTAGCCTTTTATTAGTATAGTTTTTTTATTTCAGAGAGGAAGGGACAGGGATAGAGAAATAGAAACATCAATGATGAGAGAGAATCACCGATCAGCTGCCTCTTGCATGCCCCCTACTAGGGACCGAGCCCGAAACCTGGGCATGTGCCCTTGACTGGAATTGAACCTGGGACCCTACAGTCTGCAGGTCAATGCTCTATCCGTTAAGCCAAACCAGCCTGGGCTTTGACACTTCTTTCACCTCCCAGGGTCCTTATGGAGATATTGGCAACTTATTCTCGCAACACCTCAGGGTCACCTAGATAACCTTTTTTATGCAGACCTATCTATATACTGTGTTCTCCCATTTACATCCTGATTCCACTTCAGCAAACCTTAAATCTCTCTGGAGATAGATGTTCCTTAGAAGGCACAGAAATAAGAATATTAAGTGCTTGTAATTGCAGTTTTCCCAGGCACATGTTGAGCTAGCACAGATTAGCTCTGAAATGCCTGTGCTTATTAAGGAGTGTTACTGGCTGCACTCAGAGAGGCAATGGAGTATAAGGAATCAAAAATAAATCTCAGTTCCAATGAGAGATCAAGCACTTGCAAGTTAAGTGCCCCTGGCACCCTTCTCAGCCCCGTCTTCTCATTGTCAGTGGTAGTCAACACCAGCTCCCTCTCGGAGTGGTTGTGAGACCTACACATAAAAATCATGTGGCTCTCGCCCTGGCAGGGTAGTGCATTTAGCTGGAGTATGGTTCTATACACCAAAAGGTTGTGGGTTCAATCCCTGGTCAGGGTGTGTATGGAAGGCAACTGATCGATGTCTCTCTCTCTCACTCTCTCTCTCCCTTCCTCTTTCTAAAAATCAATTTAAAAAATTAATATATTTTATTGATTTTAGAGAGGAAGGGAGAGTGAGAGAGAGATAGAAACATCAATGAGAGAGAATCATTGATTGGCTGCCTCCTGCACGCCCCCTACTGGGGACCGAGCCCACAACCCAGGCACGTGCCCTTGGCTGGAATCGAACCTGGGACCCTTCAGTCTGCAGGCCGACGCTCTATCCATTGAGCCAAACCAGCTAGGGCTAAAAATCAATAAAAATTTATCCTCAAGTGAGAACAAAAAAAAAGAAAAAGAAACAAACCCCGTGGCTCTTTAAAAGGCTCAACATATCACAGACACTGTCATTAAACTCCTCTGACGTGTTCTTGTCAGCAATTGGTTGTAATACATGGGCACCTAACCAGGTAAGAAATGAGTTAAGCAAAGGAAAGAGACGATGTTAAGGTTTTACAAGGACTGGATGAGTCATGCCATGCTGGATTATTTTTCTGTCATCGTTGTATCATAGGAGACATGGATAGTGCCTGGCACCTAACCCATTCTCCCTCCCTAAATGTTCATTTAAGTAGAAGGAAGGATAAATACACCCACTGGAAAATGGAGACTTAGAAGTGCACATGCAACCAGGCTCCGCTGGTCTTGTATGGATTCAATAAAGACCTGCTCTCTCTGGGCTTTTGACACAAAGCTGCTTCTAAGGCCCAAACTGCTGAAGACAAAGCAGAGAGTTCAAAAGTCACCTCTGATTTTCTATTAAAATGGACTGGGATGAGCTCCAAATCCCGTCCTAAATGGACGACGAAATACTACCTGGGTCGTCGCAATTTAAGATGGGTAAATGAGACTATGGTAAGAACATACCTACGTGTTTGCATTTCGTTAAATAGTGCTCTCCCATATTCATTGCTTCAGCAATTCATCGTTATTTTCTTATTAGTTTATAGCAGAATGTTATTTTATAAACTCCCTTTTCCTGTCATCATATCAACTACAGGGATAAGCACGTAGCACACTTTGCTCTCTATCAACTAGGCATTTGCTCACACCTTTGTCATTTTTTATAAAAATGGTTTACCTTTGAACAGTCTGGGCTGTTCATTTTTAACAAACTTTTTTTATATATTTTTATTGATTTCAGAGAAGAAGGGAGAAGGAGAGAGAGACAGAAGCATCAATGATGAGAGAGAATCATCGATCGGCTGCCTCCTGCACACCCCCCACTGGAAACCGAGCCCGCAATCCGGGCATGTGCCCCTAATCAGAATCGAACCCGGGACCCTTCAGTCCACAGGCCAATGCTCTATACACTGAGCCAACCAGCTAGGGCTTGAACAAACTTTTTTAACAGCTGTATTACTGAGAATGTAAAGCTGTTTCAGTTGATAGTGACAGTCTGTAGAACATGAGAAAATATAAAATTTCTTGTCTTGCAAAGCTACTGCTGGTGGCAAATATATTTCCAAAACATATATTTAAAGCCATTAGTTTTAAAACTCCATATGTCAATTTTTTCTGTAAAAGCTCTGGTTAGCCCGGCTGGGGTGGCTCAGTGGTTGAACATCAACCTACAAAACAGGAGGTCATGGTTCGATTCCTGGTCAGGGCACATGACTGAGTTGAAGGCTCAATCCCCAGTGTGGGGTGTGCAGGGGCAGCCTATCAATGATTCTCTCTCATCGTTGATCTTTCTCTCTCTCTCTCCCTCTCCCTTTCTCTCTGAAATCAATAAAAATATTTTTTTTAAAAAAACATGTCCGTGTAACTAGCTTTCTGGGTCCATCCATGGTCTCCATTTCCCCTGAAAATACACTGACTGCTGTCCCAGCATACAGCATGCTCAGGCCAGAAAACTACATGCTAGCTCACTGGAGCATTTCTACTCTAATCAGTTGAGTTTAATCACTTTAGGTAATCCTCAACCAGGTTACACTGGTTATAGTTGCTGTTGCAATTGTATCATTTAATTAGATGTTACCTAAATGAAAGAACTACAAGAAGAAGAAAGGGAGGGAGAGAGGGAGGGAGGGAGGGGAAAATGTGGTTTTATGAAACACAAGTTGAATGCTTTGGAAAGACTTGATAAAAAGGCATCATTAAAAAACAAAAACAATTGCTGCCTGGCCGATGTGGTTCATGGTTGAGCACTGACCCATGGACCAAGAGGTTACAGGTTTGATTCCCTGTCATGGCACATGCCCAGGTTTCAGGCTTAATCCCCAGTAGGGGGTGTGCAGGAGGCAGCTGATGGATGTTTCTCTCTCATCCATGTTTCTATTTCTCTATCCTTCTCCCTTCCTCTCTCTCTAAAATCAATAAACATTTTTTTAATCTAAAAAAAATAAAACTGTGTTAGTTTAGGTTTGGTCCCACTTTATTTTGTTTTTACAAATCTTTGCTCTTCTGAAGAGACACAGAGATGTTTATGAAAAATATGCAGGTTGTCTTTAAACAACTCAGGTCTTTGAGATACAGACTATCTCAGGCATGGATGGTTTAATTTGGAGAAACAGAAATCCACTGAAGGTAGCAGAACAAAAAGATTTGCTGTAAGGATTCCATGGATTGTCATGGAATCCTACAGATCTCAGTGGAGAACTGGGACTAGGACTGCATCTCTGACTCCCTGCTTTATGTTGCTTCCCTCTCGCACCCACCCACCCACCCCACCCCCTTTTTTTTTTTCAGTAGACAAAGACTGCTCATGGAACCAGGAAATCAAACAGTAGTCTCAGAATTCCTCCTCCTGGGACTCTCAGAAAACCCAGAGTATCATGCCCTCCTCTTTGGGCTGTTCCTCTCCATGTACCTGATCACTGTCTTTGGGAACCTGCTCATCATCCTAGCCATTGTCTCAGTCTCCCACCTCCACACACCCATGTATTTCTTCCTCTCCAACCTGTCCCTTGTCGATGCCTTCTTCTCATCTACCACTGTCCCCAAGATGCTGGCAAACCTCTGGTCCCAGAGCCGAGCCATCCCTTTTGCCGGCTGCCTTGTCCAGATGTATGCCTTCCACCTGTTCGGGACCATGGACAGCTTCCTCCTGGCAACGATGGCCATTGATCGGTTTGTGGCCATTGTCTACCCTCTGCGCTACTTGGTCATCATGAGCCCCCGTGTCTGTGGGCTGCTGGTCGGTGGGCCGTGGCTGATCACCAACCTCCAGTCACTCGTGCACACCTGCCTCATGGCTCAGCTGACCTTCTGCGCAGGCTCTGAAATCCCCCACTTCTTCTGTGACCTCATACCCCTGCTGAAGCTCTCCTGCTCCAACACCCACACCAATGAGCTTGTGATCTTTGCTTTTGGCATTCTCATGGGCATCAGCCCACTCTTGTGCATTCTCCTCTCTTACACCTGCATCTTCCGGGCAGTCTTCAAGATCCCTTCTGCTCAGGGCAAATGGAAAGCTTTCTCCACTTGTGGCTCCCACCTCACTGTGGTGTCACTGTTCTATGGCACCATCTTTGCCGTGTACTTGCATCCCGCATCTCTCACCTCCTCCCAGAAGGACAAGGCAGCTGCCCTGATGTGCGGGGTGGTCATCCCCATGCTGAACCCATTTATCTACAGTCTAAGGAACAAGGACATAAAGGCAGCCCTGAGGAAGCTCCTCAGCAGAACCACCTCCTCTCAGTCCTAGGGCAGAACAGGTATTGAGCACCTACTGTGTTCCAGGACCACAGTAGGGTGCTGAGGAGAATGAGATGCACGCTATCCCTGACGTCAAGGTGTTCAGATCTAGTGGGATAGAGACATGTAAATAAATCATTACAATATGACAAATGTGTCACAAAGAGATGAATAAAGAGCCACAGGAACCCAAAGGGAGAGGCATGCATTTCCCCGGATTTATCTTCCCTGTGAAGATCACAGTATCAGGGAATACTTTCAGTTAGCCTTCTCTGGGGTATCAGCCTTATAGGATTGCTATGTGGATAATACTAGCCAAACAAAAAATTGGCTACTCTCATTTTAATATTGATAAAGCCAGCTACTTAGCCTTGCTTCCTTAGTGACCTGGGGACGAACTTTGATAGTATCTGATTAGGTTATCTCTCTTGTAATTGGTTTCAGCAGCCACCAGGTATCACGGAGGGCCTTGTGGCCATGACTTTGGGTGGGAATTGTCGTCATCAACAGGCCTTCAATGCATGCCTTCCCAGCCCCGCACTGGATCCCAGGAGACCATGGCATGGGCTCAGGGGATTGTGATTCATTGGGCTGACACTGGACTTTAGAATTTGCCTTCTTGACCTAGCTGGTTTGGCTCAGTGGATAGAGCACCAGCCTATGGACTAAAGGGTCCCAGGTTCGATTCCAGTCAAGGGCACATGCCTGGGCTCCGTCCCCAATAGGGAGAATGCTGGAGGTAGCCGGTCAATGACTCTCTCTCATCATTGATGTTTCTATCTTGCTCTCCCTCTTCCTTCCTCTCTGAAATCAATAAAAATATTTTTTTTACAAAATAATCTGCCTTCTCCATAAACTCTCCAGGCGGCTGATGTGGGGAATCCATGGGTCACAGTTTGAGGACACAGGCCCTGGGTGAGCTCCAGAATCCATGTGTTTCCTATGATGTCCTATAACTGACTCCAAACCCAATATAATTCTACAGGCATGATCAGCAACAAGCAGATGGGGTGGCCTGGAATGTCAGAGTGTTGGGGTTATGAATTGTGTCCTCCAAAAAAACTATGTCAAAGTCTAAGCTCCAGGACCTCAGAATTTGATCATGGGTTCTGATCCAGTATGACTACTGTTGTCCTTATAAGAAGGGAGAATTTGGCCCGGCAGGCATGGCTCAGTGGTTGAGCGTTGACCTATAAACCAGGAGGTCATGGTTTGATTTCCAGTCAGAGTACATACCCGGGTTGTGGGCTCAATCCCCAATGCAGGAGGCAGCCATTCAATGATTCTCTCTCATCAATGATGTTTCTATCTCTCTCTCCCTCTCCTTTCCTCTCTGAAATCAATAAAAATACATATTTTTTTACTTATTTAAAAAAAAAAAAAAAAAGAATTGCAGCTACAGTTTGAGGCAGTGGCCACCAGGTGGCGATAGTATCATTTTACAAGATGGATCTAAAGCTCTTTTCAGAAACATCCTAGCTGTGAACTGGCCCAGCTCCACAAGTGTAATCCGCCCTTGAGAGGGAACAGCATGTGCAAAGTTCCCATGGTGGGATGAAGCCTCAACTTGTTCAGAGAAACAACCCACAGTGAGAAGGGACTGGGGTGTGCAGGGGGCTGTGGAGGGTGGCAGGGGTCAGCCCTCACCACCAATTGGTCCACAGGGTAGAGGCAACCGTGATAGAGTTAAGCAGGGACATGCGGAGGGCCTGTGCTATAGAACCAACCCGCTAGTGAGCCATGGATCTGAAGTCAGAAAATTTTTTCTTTAAGGGCCAGAGAATAAATATCATCAGCTTCATGGGTCAGACAGTTTCTGTCACAATGCCTCAGCTCTGCTGCTTAGAGTGGAAGCCACCATAGAAAATATATCAAGGAATGGGCATGGCTGAGCACCATGAAACCTTATAGACACTGAATCTTGAATATCCTATCATTTTACATGTAATGGAATATTGTCCTTTTTTTAACTGTTCCATTGAAAATAATGTATTGAAGTCATCAAAAGGATTCAGAAAGATTCACAACTAATATCTACCTTCTATGTGCTCTTCTCCCCCAAAATGTAGTGATAAAATATGACATGTAAGTTTTTTTAAAAAAAGTAAAAAATACTGCAGAAATAGATCTTCTGAAAGTGGTGCCACAGGCCCTTTGCATATACTGCTCCCACTTCCTCACATCCTCCCCGAGTTAATGCCATGCAAACCCCACTTCCTCGAGGAAGATTCTCCTCTCCCCCTCCCTGCCCCAGTTAATCATGTGCCCTGATATACTCACTATCCTCTCATTCTCCTCACCACATCAGTGCTTTTATATTCATTTGTGTGATTCTTTATTTTTATTGATTTCACAGAAGAAGAGAAAGAGAGAGAGAGAGAGCAACATTAGTGAGGAGAGAGAATCATTGATCTACTGCCTCCTGCACACCCCACACTGGGGATCAAGCCTCAAACCCAGGCATGTGCCCTGACCAGGAATTGAACCATGACCTCTGGTTCATAGGTTGATGCTCAACCACTGAGCTATGCCAGCCAGGCCATTTGTGTGATTCTTTTTTTTTTTTAATATATTTTATTGATATTTTACAGAGAGGAAGGGAGAGGGATAGAGAGCTAGAAACATCGATGAGAGAGAAACATCGATCAGATGCCTCCTGCACACCTCCCACTGGGGATGTGCCCACAACCAAGGTACATGCCCTCGACCGGAATCGAACCCGGGACCCTTCAGTCCGCAGGCCGACGCTCTATCCACTGAGCCAAACCGGTTTCGGCTGTGTGATTCTTTTATGAATGTCTATTTCCCCCACTTGACTGAGAACTGGGGGGTGAGACCATATTCTGTTTACCTTGCCCAGCTCCATACCCTCACACTTAGTATAGTGGCCACTCAAAATATATTTGTTGAGTGAATGAAATTAATAAGGAGACAGCATGATAAAAAGACTGTAGGATGCCAGATGAGATGACTGAGGTAGGCTGGGTTGGAACAGAGATGCCAAGGTTAAGTTGCTGTGGTATGTGATGTAAATTCTTCCTCCATTCCCCAACTTTCAGCAAAGTTTGTCACCTTGGTGACATCAAGGAAAGAAGCAGGAACAGCAAACTCACAATAGAACTATTTAACTCAGCAGTAACTGTGAGAAAATAATCATCTAGGGATTCTCCAATATCTCAGTGATGGGTTGGAAGGGGGTTGAGCCCATTTTACCTAAATCTGAAGGATCAGAGTGATGCTGGCCATTGTCAGAGTACAATAATACTTCTTTCTCTCCATATGGGATTTTGTTGGGTGATTCAAAGCAATTTTGGAGATTCAAACACTACATACAGTTCAGAGAGGGCAACTGACTATCACAAGGCCACATGCTGGATTTGGGCAGGGGGATTCCAGTCCAGCTTAGAGTGACCCCCAAAACCTGAACTCTCCTCTCTCCATCATGACACTGATGGCCTCCCAGGTGGGTGACTTGGCTAAAGTCACACTGCAGCTTGGAACGGCTCAAATCCTGCCCCATGTGGGGCTCTGGGGAGCAAAAGGTAGATCAGCTGGTGGAAATGGCTACAAAGCTGCTGCTGGCAAAGCATGAAGAAGGACTCAATAAGACTGGCACCCAAGGTCCTGGAGGGGGAGCTCTTACTCCCAAGTGTACGCATGACAGGGACTTGAGAAGTCACTACCATTTCTGTGAACCTGCATAGTGGGAGATCCCCAAGACCTTCCTCACTAGAAGGACTCAGAGAACTCAGCAAAGCTGTTATACTCATAGTTTATTACAGGGAAAGAATATGGATTAAACTCAGCCAAGATAAAAGGCACATGGGATGGGGTGCAGGAGAGACCAGGTACAAGCTTCGGTTGTCCTTCCTGTAGAGTTGTGTGGACAGTGCTTAATTCTGCCAGCAATGATGTGTGTGATGCACTGCCAACCAGGGAAGCTTACCTGAGTCTTAGTGTCCAGGGTTCTCATTGAGGGTTGGCCACTGTATCAGGTCCCTAGAGCTGCCATAACAAAACACTCCAACTGGGTGGCTTAAACAATGGAAATTTATTTTCTCATTTTTGAAGGCTGAGAGTCTGTAGACCTCAAGGCATCAGTAGGGTTGGTTCCTTCTGAGTCCTCTCTCCTTGACCTGATGAGGAAACGGAGATAAAGATTCAAGTGCAAGTAGTTTACTTGGGAAGTGATCCAGGAAATGGTGGAAGAAGCTGGAGAAGTGAAACTGGGAAGGGAATGAAGTTGGTAGAGTACATTGATATGCAAGTTTCCACTGTGAGCAGCTGGAGCTTAATCCCATAGGGACTTCTATGGGTCAGTCACCAGAACATACACCTCAGCCATCCCACGTGAGGGGTGAGGGAACTGGCTTACTTATCCACCAAATCCCATTGTCTGCCACAGGGGTGCAGAGCTCTGCTCAAACCTGGCCAACCCCCTCTACCTGCATTTCTTCTTTCCAAAATTCCACATATATATTGGGGGCTGAATTACCCACCAGTTACCATAAGCACAGCACATCAGGTTCTACAGCCAGTGAGAACATTTGGGGAAAAGAAAACGCGCACGCACGCGCGCACACACACACACACACACACACACACACACACACACACACACGGGCTCCAAAATCCAAATTGCAACTTCCAAAATCCAGATGAATAATAGTACAAATATCACAAAGTGTGAAGTTTAGCATTTATAATAATTTCATTATACAGTTTATAGATCATTTGTTCTCACTTATCAAGAATTCCTTATTGCTGAGAAAGAACCAGAGACAAATGTAATATGAGCTACATAGCCAAATAAATGTAACAGAAATCGTACAGAAACCCTCCCAAAAGGTTTACCAAAAAAAATAATAAATATTGATATGGCTGCTTTTTAATTATTTGATGTGATATGGGTGGGGCCAAGGGCTGCTCTCACCCCCATATTGGCCTCCAGCTCCTCTGAGGTTCTAGGGTACCCCAAGAAAACCCTAGTCCTACACCCCCTGCCTTGGACTTGTAAATAGGTGTTGTCTTACCCCCAACCACTCTCCCCACTATCGGCAGCTACCTCAAAGACATCTGGGCAGGGATCTGATGAGGTGCACCCCATCCCTCTCCAGCCTGACTCCTCCCAAACACACATACATCCAAGGAAAATACACAGAGCTAAGAGACCTGTGAGACACTACCAACATACCAACATCTACATAATGGGTCTCCCAGAAAGAGAAAAGAGAAGGGTGCAGAAAGAATAGTTGAAGAAATAATGGCCAAAAACTTCCCAACATTGATGAAAGATATGAATCTACACATCCAAGAAGCTCAAAGATCACTAAGTAGAATAAACACATAGATCTACATTGAGACACCATAAGCAAACACACTTTCTCTGTCCAGGCCTTCTAGCCACCCATCTTGTTCAAAACTCCATCACCTGGCACCTGATCTCCTACCTGAACATTCAGCAGTGAAATAGACAGACAAGCATCTGGTGGACGTAGATAAACTAGAACAGTAGTTGGCAAACTGAGGCTCGCGAGCCACATGCGGCTCGCGAGCTGCGGTTTGCCGCTCTGTTGACTAATGAGTTTGCCGACCACTGAACTAGAACAAACTACTGGTGCTATTAAGTTTAAGCTGAAGCAAGTATTCAAAGAAATGAAATACAGTGATGTAATCGTGACTGGGTGGTGGTAGGTTGTCAGGGAGGGCCTCCCAAGGAGGTGCCATTGAAACTAAAAGATGCGAAAGAGACAGCTTCAGAAGAATGAAGGTTTTGCCCAGCCAGCTTGGCTCCGCAGTTGAGCATCAACCTATGAACTAGGAGGTCATGGTCCAAGTCCCAGTCATGGCACATGCCCGGGTTGTGGGCTCGATCCCCAGTGGGGTGCGTGTAGGAGGCAGCTGATCAATTATTCTCTCTCATCATTGATGTTTCTATCTCTCTCTCCCTTCCTCTCTGAAATCAATGAAAATACATTTTTTAAAAAGAACCACCAAGGTTTCTGAGGCAGAGGAAACTGCATGTACAAAGGGCCTGGGCCAGGAATAGTTTGTGAATGAGTCCCAGAGAGGAGGCTGAGCTGAGTGCTGGGGACAACAAAGGAGATGAAGGCAGAAGTTTTGTTGGAACTGGATTTTATTCGTGGGGATCTGGATTTTATTCTAGGTGGGGTGAGCAGTCACAAGAAGACTGTTCAGCAGGGGTGTGCCATGATCAGATTTCAGCTTTTTAAGTCCACTCTGGGTGCTGTGTGTGGAGAATGGAATGTAGGGATGAGGGGAGTTAACTTTTCCAAAACCACCCCAATAATCTGTCTCATCCCACATCCTCTTGCACAAGGTCACCTTGACACATCACCCACTGAGAGAGACGGTGTCTATGTCCCTTCCCCTTGAATCTGGTGCCAGAGTGGCACACTGTGATGGTGGGTGGGTCAGGAAAGGTAATACAGCACTTTTGGAGCCCTGGATGGCTGTGTAAGAAGCCTGCATACCTCCCAGGACAAGAGGCCCCTGTAGGTGCCCCAGCCCACAGCTGGTATCAGTTGCAAGATCTGTGAGTGAACATGCCTCCAGATGATTCGCCTCAACGTCTTTCCAACTAAGGGGCAGAGGCAATCAGTGTCAGCTCTGCCCTGCCCCAACTCCTGACCCACCACGTCTGTGCGCATCAATACAACGGCTGTTTTACGCCACCGAGTTCGGGGATTGTTTGTTAAACAGCAGTAGGAACTGGAATTGGGGAGGAGATAGAATTAGATGGAGGAGGAGGAGGAGGAGGAGGCACTGTGGCATCCAGGAGACTAAGGAAGAGTTTGCAACAGGTTAGAGCAGTATATGGGGGAGTAGAAAGGTCACGTGCAGGATGCGTTTTGGAGATAAAACCAAGAGAATTAGCGATCACCAAAGGAGAGGGGAAAAGAGGTAGGACTGGGGCCCCGGGCTGCGCCGCGATAGATATCGGAGTTGGAGCCCAGGGAGGTAGCCCAGAGCCCTCCTTCTCTCCCCTCCCGGCCGGGGCGACTACAACTCCCAGCATCGCCCGCTCAGGCCGCGGGAAGGGGGAAAAAAAAAAAAGTTTGGGCCAAGCATTCCCGGAATGCGCTTCCTGCTGGCGCTGGGCGGGAGGCGGGCGGGGCGCGACTGCCCGGGTGGGGCGGGCAGGCGGGCGGCGCGGCCGGACCCAGGGCTCGCACTCGGCCTGGCCGGGGCCCCAGCATGGCTGAGCCGCTGCTCAGGAAAACCTTCTCCCGCCTGCGGGGCCGGGAGAAACTTCCCCGGAAAAAGTCGGATGCCAAGGAGCGCGGTGAGCGGGACAGGGGACGAAGGAGGGGCGCCGAGCACCGCCTGGCCTGGAGGGGGTCCCGGGGCCCAAGGAGAGGCTGCTGAGGGGACAGGGGAGCCCGGCGGAGCCCGCTGCGGGCTGGGGTGAGGGATCCGGACGGGCAGAGGTCCTGGAAGGAAGGGGCTGGGGGAAGAGGGGCGCGGACCGTTATGTGCGCCCAGCCCAGGATGCCAGGCTGCGGGCTCCTTGGGAGGCCCGGGAGGGGGCCTCGCCCCTGACAGGAAATGGGCCGATACGGTGCGCCTGGAGAGTGGAGGCGCTGAGGAGGAGCTGGGAGCTGGGACACTGAGCCCAGTCAGGACAAGGGGCACTCTGAGCCCTGGAGACCCGAGATAGGAGATGGGGAGCGCACTTCTGCAGGAGGGAGACCTGGCGCCTCAATCCTAGTAGGCGCCCCTCACCCCTCCCACCTATTATTAAGCAGTGACTGCAGCTGCATCCACCTTCAGCAGCCCCAGGCAACTGTCCCCTTGATGCAGATGGGGAAACTGAGGCACGCCGCAGTTGGGTAATTTGCCCAGGGTTAGTGAAGTGACTGAAACAGCTCTTTGGACTATGCTCCTAATAGAGAGCCGGGAGAGAGTCCTGTGGGTGGAAGTCGGAGGTGAGGGGAGGAGGGAGTCTGCAGGCAAGCAAGACGAGACCTAAAAGAAATGGGAGCTGCCTAGGACAGGAAGTCCGAGGAAGGAAGGAGTTAAGGAGGGAGACCAGATGACTCCTGGATCGGACCTCCCCACCAGCCCTTCCCAAAGATTCCCAGAGTAGAGAGATGGGACTGGTGCCCACGCACAAACACACACAGGAAACAGCCTGGGATGTCGGAGGGGAGAGTGGAGCAAAGGGAGGCGCCAAGGCACTGACCGGGGGTTCTGGTCTGGGCTGAGAGATGGCCCACTCCCGGGAGGGGCAGAATTTGGAAGACAGACTTGGGGGGAGGAGAGTAACATGCTGCGGGAAAGGAGAACCCTGTGCTCAAGGTCATGCTCCTGTCTTCCGAGCAAGCACACGCCCAGCTCCCTGAAGCCCCCCTGGAAAGAGCATCAAATCCCCTGTGTCACCGGACACACTGGGGCTCCGAGATGGGAAGTGACTTGCCCTAAGCCACCCAGTGAGAAAGAAGCAACAGGGGCAAGGGTCCATGTCAGGGTTCATGAGAGGGGTGGAGAATCAGCCAGGAACACAGAGCCCCACCAGAGGACCCCTGAGGCCAGAGGCAGAGGGACATTAGGGACCTCGGGGACTGAGATGGGGTGGACTCTAAACTGGCAACCAATCCCATTCCAAACAAACATCCCAGCCCCTGCTGGGGGAAGAGCCTGGGCTGGGGCTGTTCTTTGGGGGGATGAGGGCCTGGGCCTGACTCCCTTGCTCTCCAACAGGCCACCCAGCCCAACGCCTGGAACCCAGCCCTCCAGAGCCAGAGCCCCAGGCCCTCGAAGGGTCCCAGGCTGGAGCAGAGGGGCCCCCCAGCCCTGAGGCATCTCGAAGTCCCTCACGGGGGGCCTACCTGCAGAGCCTGGAGCCCAGCAGCCGAAGATGGGTACTGGGCGGGGCCAAGCCCCCAGAGGAGGCCAGTTTGGGGCCTGGGGCACCTGGCAGTGGGGAGCCTGCAGGCGAGATCTGGTACAACCCCATCCCTGAGGAGGACCCCAGACCCCCAGCACCTGAGACCCCAGGGCCACAGCCAGGCTTAGCTGAGCCAGAGGGTGTGGCCCCACAAGGTGAGCACAGCCTTACCCACTCCCCTACCCCCACCCTAGCTCCCCAAGATGACCACAGGCCTCAGCCCCATGCCAAGCCCAGGTTGCTGAACTCTGATGTTCCCACAGGTGTGGCCCCTTCCAACTCCCCAACCAAAGCCTCTCGAACTAAGTCCCCAGGCCCCGCCAGACGCCTCTCCATGAAAATGAAGAAGCTGCCGGAGCTACGGCGCCGCCTGAGCCTGCGGAGCACCCGAGCTGGCCGGGAGCGCGAGCGTGAGCGGGCCGCCCCCGCTGGCTCTGTCATCAGCCGTTACCACCTGGACAGCAGTGTAGGGACCCCTGGGCGGGCAGCAGTGGCCGGGGGCTCTCGAGGCCTGCGGGCTGGGTACCTCAGTGATGGTGACTCACCGGAGCGCCCAGCAGGGCCCCTGTCACCTACCGCCTTCCAGCCGTATGAGGTGGGCCCATCGGCCCGGGCGCCCCCGGCCGCACTCTGGGGCCGCCTCAGCCTGCACCTGTACGGGCTGGGGGGGCTGCGGCCCGCACCTGGGGCCACCCCGAGAGACCTCTGCTGCCTGCTACAGGTGGATGGAGTGGCCAGAGCCCGAACCGGGCCGCTGCGTGGAGGGCCAGACTTCCTGCAGCTGGACCACACCTTCCACCTGGAACTCGAGGCTGCCCGGCTGCTGCGAGCCCTGGTGCTGGTGTGGGACCCTTGTGTGCGGAGGCACCGGCCCTGTGCCCAGGGCACTGTGCTGCTGCCCACGGTTTTCCGAGGTAGGATGCCTGGCTGCGGGGGAAGGATCCATAGGGTACAGGATTCAGCACTTCTCCCAGAGTGCCCAGGACACTAAGCCCAGGGTGGGGGTGTGGATTGGAGTAGGAGGCCAGGGCGCAGGAGCCTGTGAGGGCAGACCCCACTTAAGTCCCTTTGTGTCTTTAGGGTGCCAGGCCCAGCAGCTGGCTGTGCGCCTGGAGCCTCAGGGGCTGCTGTATGCCAAGCTGACCCTGTCAGAGCAGCAGGAAGCACCCAACACAGCTGAGCCCCGTGTCTTTGGGCTGCCCCTTCGGCTGCTGGTGGAGAGGGAGCAGCCCCCGGGCCAGGTGCCCCTTGTCATTCAGAAGTGTGTTGGGCAGATCGAGCGCCGAGGGCTGCGGGTGAGCCCCTCATCCCACATCCCAACTAGCCCCCAGACCTCAGATCCATTCCCCAGGACGCCCTATATACTGAGGCAAGGACTTCCTCCCAACCCTGCCTGGGATACTCCTAGCTCCAATCCCAGCCTAGACAAGGGCAGAAGGTCCCCCTAGACCAGTGGTCGGTGAGCCGCGGTTTGCCGCGCTGTTGACTAATGAGTTTGCCGACCACTGCCCTAGACCATGGCACTCAGCCCCAAACCTATGGGTCATCCACCCAATTAGTGATACCAGATCCCAGCCCTTCTGGAGCTCAGAGTCTCCTGACGGAAAGACATAACTCCAATAATAAGGTACAAATATCACACTGTGGCTGAGATAAGACTGAAGAAGCTGGGAAAGCTTAGAGCAGGACCTCACCTGCTGGGTAGTCAGGGAAGGCATCCTAGAGGAGGTGACAAGTGAACTGAAAAGGAGTCAGAGGTTCCTGAGTCAAAGGATGTGGGTACCAGGACAAGTGATAGAAACAGAGGATTTACATATCCAGATTGTCCAGGCAGCCAGGTAGGGACCCCATGACAGGTGTCAGAGGAGCAGGAAGGCAGCCAATGAGGCTACAGCTAGCCCCCAACTTTTCAGCCTACTGCTACCCTGGCCCAGAACTCCAGACCTCACCCCACCGAGCCCTGATCAATCTGTAGCCCCAGCAAAAAGACATTACCTCTCTGCTCCCACACCTAGGTAGTGGGGCTATACCGTCTATGCGGCTCAGCAGCTGTGAAGAAAGAGCTTCGGGATGCCTTTGAGCGGGACAGTGCAGCAGTCTGCCTCTCTGAAGACCTGTACCCCGATATCAATGTCATCACTGGTCAGCATGCCTCTTCCCCTCCCCTGCCTGCTCCTCATTCAACCCTCACCTCATGGCAGTCCCTGTGGCCGCTCTGGGACCTCACCTCTTCTGTATGGCCTTGTTTTCACCTTCCTGCACCTGTCCTCCTCCTCTTCCCTCCTCTCAGCCCCAGCTGACCCCTCCAGAAGCCAGGGTTGCCCTGACCAGAGTGGGCCCTGTGTCCACAGGCATCCTCAAGGATTATCTTCGAGAGTTGCCCACACCACTCATCACCCAGCCCCTCTATCAAGTGGTGCTGGAAGCCATGGCCCGAGGGCCCCCAAGCAGGGCTCCCCCCAGCGCTGAGGGTACCCGTGGGCTCCTCAGCTGCCTGCCAGATGTCGAGAGGGTGAGTTGGGCATGGGTGGGAGTGGGTAGGACAAGGAGTGGGCTCACATTAGTAGAACGTTTCACCCATGCCTGGGCCGGAAATGGCCAGGAGCTTGTGGCATCATTAAGTAGGAGTTATTGGTATCCCCACTTCATAAAAGTGGAAAATGAGGTCCAAAGCAGTTGAGTGAGTTACCCATGGTTGCACAGCCAGGATATATCAAAAATGCACAAAGGAGTTCCTGGCTACAGGATCCTGGACAAGTCCAGACCCTCTCTGTGCCTCAATACCCTCGTCTATAAAATGGGATTAATATCAACCCAGCCTAACACACAGAGAAATGGGTTCAAGTCCAAGCTTTGTCATTCCAAAGCTGTGACCTTTGGTCTCCCCTCCAGCAAAATGGGATCATAATACTAATACCTGATGGTTAAGTCTTAGCTCTGTCATCTCCCAGCTGTGAGACCTTGAACCTCAGTTTTCCCATTCCTCATGCCCTCCCAACCCTCTTTCCTCAGGCCACGCTGACGCTTCTCCTGGACCACCTGCGCCTCGTCTCTTCCTTCCACACCCACAACCGCATGACCGCGCAGAACCTGGCTGTGTGCTTCGGCCCCGTGCTGCTGCCAGCGCGCCAGGACCCCGGCAGGCCCCGAAGCCGCAGCTCTGGCCCGGGCCTTGCCAACACAGTGGACTTCAAACGACACATCGAAGTTCTGCACTACCTGCTGCAGGCCTGGCCAGGTGAGTCCGCCCCCAGCTCACGCCGCCAATCCTAGCCATGCTGCTGCAGTAATGCTTTCTCTAGCAGCCAATCAGATTCTCGGGCCTCAAGTAAGCCACGCCTCCTCGTCAGAGTAAACCAGTGCCTGGTTGCCTCAGCAACCAGTTCAGATCCAGCCAATCCAGGCTTGACGCTGCTTTTTTAACATGCCAATCAGAGATATCGTGATCTGGCTGGTTACCTAAACAGCCAATCGGAGATCTGGCTGCCGCCTTTACGTAATGTCATCACAAGCCCTCCCTCTCCCTCTGCAGATCCCCACAGGTCCCCAGAGGCTACGGACCTCGCCCCGTACTTGCGGCCCAAACAACAGCCGCCGCTGCACTTGCCGCTGGCGGCTCCTGAAGTAGTGACTCGGCCCCGCGGTCGGGGCGGCCCCGAGAGCCCTCCGAGTAACCGCTACGCCGGCGACTGGAGCGTTTGCGGGAGGGACTTTTTGCCCTGTGGGCGGGACTTCCTTTCCGGGCCCGACTACGACCACGTGACGGGCAGCGACAGCGAAGACGAGGAAGCAGGGGAGCCGACGGGCGCCGCAGACTTCGAGGATGACTTCGAAGCGCCTTTCAACCCGCACCTGAACCTCAAAGACTTTGATGCCCTCATCCTGGACCTAGAGAGAGAACTTTCCAAGCAGATCAATGTATGCCTCTGAGCCGGGTGGGGCGGGACACCGGTTACTAAGGGCCGGGCTCCTGGTTGCTAAGCCAGTGCCCTAAAGATAGAAAGGGACCAGACCTGTCTTTCAGGCCTAGCTCCTGATTGCTGGGCAGTTGCCTAGCGACCAGCCAGCAGATGCTGAAATTTCATTTCTCGTTTCCAGTGCTAAATTATTTGGGTACTGGTTGCAAAGGCCAGGGACTGAAGATTTGGGGACCAGCTGTTGTGGCCATCTTTTCTGAGTACCAAGAGCATCTCCCCCTTGCTGGGCTGGCCTCTCTTGCCTCCCCTTGGCCGGGGCAACACCAGTTAATGTGAGCATCACCCTGGGATGGTGAGACACCCCCCAGTCAATTCTCTTGCTGCTGCCAACCAAATCAGTATTAGCTTTGAGCATTGCACTCTGCTTCTCCTTCCCTTTGGGAGGGCCCAAGGACTATGAGGAGGCGGTTTGTGGTGGGGTCAAGAGCAGCCCCTACCTGGGCTCCAGCTGGATAGGGGCAGCCCGGGCTTATAGAAAAACAGTAGGTTTCCCCACTCTCTCCCAGGGAAAACCCCACAATTGCCTCAAACCAGCATATTGAGATCGTAGAGTTTGGCCCTTCCCTTCCCCAATTCTTCCTCAGCGTCCTTGAAGAAATTGAGCACTTAGAAGACCTCCCTTTTGGAGGGGCCCCACCTGAAGTGTCAGGCTGGGGCACTTTGGTACGGAACATATTTATTGCCTCTGTGTGTGTGTCTGAGTGTGTGTGAGGATGAGTGTGCATGGACACGTCTGGAGCAGACGTGTGGGGCTCTTTCAGGGACCACAGAGCGGGGAAAGGGTTCACAATGCTGAGTATCCTGAAATCCCCAGTACTGGTGCCCAGTGGGTCCCAGAGTTCCAGTGGGAGAGTAGGGTCCCCTTCTGTCTACCCCCCTCTTCCCCTCACTTCCAACTTTGTGAACAATAAATCAATATGCACAGGTTCTGGGATGAGTACTTGGGCCCACGTGGACCAGAGGTGATTTATTCAGTGTGTAAGAAAAAAAAGAGAAAGGGCACAAAGAGAAAGGCTCCAGAGCTCTCCTGTACTTCCAGGGAGCCTCTCTGAACCCTGACCCCTCCAGCCCCTCCCTGACCTCAGGGAGGATTATGGGGTCACTGAGCCCCATGGGATAGCCCAGAGCAGGAAAGGAAGAGACTCCAGACCAGCTAAGCAGTCCAGGTGTGGGAAGGCACCCACGAGGCCCTACACAGCAATGGAGCCATCGCGGAAGTCTGTCCTCCCAATGAGGATATTGACGACGACTGGATGGCCATCTCGGCACTGCTGCTGGGCATCACGAAGCACCTTAACCACCTGATCCTCATTCTCCCGTGAGAGCAGCAAGCCCTGGGCCCCCAGACCCATGGCTGCTTTGTGATAATCTAAAAAGGGAGATCAAGTCAGATGGTGGCAGGGACCCAGCCCAAGAAAGACACACCCAGCCGAGCCAGAAACAGCCTCCCCCATGCCAGGCCCCTCACCAGTGTAGGCCAGGCCACAGGCCACATTGCTGCCCAAAGAGGGCACCTGCTCCCGAGAAATCTGGGTCCAGCCAGCATCATTCCCTATCAAGGCCATCACTGGGATCTGCAGGGAGAGAATGAGGCCAGGCCACAATATTCAGCCCCCAGGCTTGGCCAGCCAGAGGACCTCCGCCAGACAGAAGCAACCCCCTCCCCAGCCCAGCCCACCCTGATGACATCTCCCAGAACCTGAGGCTTCACCTGGGACAGCCAGTTACCTTGTGTCTGACAAAGGTGTCAAATTCGATGAGGCTGTACCCAAAAGCTCCATCCCCAAACAGGCACCAGACCTGAGGTGGGACAGGACATAGTTGAGGTTGTTCATGGCCCAAGAAAACAGCAAGCCTCCTGCCTCCAGGCTCTGACTCACCTCAGCATCTGGCCGGCACAGTTTGGCCCCAAGTGCAAATCCTGCACCAACCCCCAGAGTCCCGAAGGCCCCTAGGAGAACCAAGAGCATGTGGCTGTGAAGGGGACTGGATGGTACAAGCTGCCCCAGGCGTAGGCCCTTCCTTACCAGGATCGAGCCAGCACAGGGGGCCACGGGGCTGCACCAGGTGGGCAGCAGTGCCCACAAAGTCCCCGCCATCTACCACCAAAATCGAATTGTCAGGCAAAGTTTCTTCCACCAGCTGCAGCACCCGCACCGGGTTCAGGTGTTGGGATACAGGCATCATCGCCTTCTCCCTGCAATGGACCAGTGCAAGTCAGCAGGACCAGGAGCAGACCTTGCTGGGAACCTACCACCCTCCATGTCCACCTGCCCCACCAAAAGGACTTCTCCTTCTGCTGGTCAGCTTGCCGAAGCTCCTCTGCCCAGTCTGAGGCCCATGTCTGGCCCTGGAGGCCCTCCGCCAGCTTCAACACAAAGGAGCCCACGTCTCCTGGGGAAGGAAGAGGGCACAGCTGCAGAGAGGTGGCCTCCTCCTGCCCTTCCAGCACAGGAGGCCCAAGCCAACAGGAAGCCAACAGTAGCACTGGAACAGGAGGCAAGGAGGCAGGCCAGGGGCGCTCCTTGAGCAAACCGGGGGAAACATACTGGGAACCAGGTTAGGGCAGCCAGGGTGAGAGGGAAGGCAAGGCTGGAGAAACAAGATTTAGGGAGGACAAAGTGGATTAGAAACCCAAGCCAGCCTCCCCATCACACCCCAGATCATTCGGTCCTATCAGTTCTTCCTCTGAAAGATATCACTAAAAACACTATCTGCCAAATACATCTCTACAACCCGGGCACACAGAGTGCTTGTGAGCAAATATACGAGCTGGTGGTGGTGTACTTTTCATCATCTGCATTCAGAAATAATCACCTCGAGGCTCAGAGAAGGTGAGTTTCTCTTTCCCTGTCCATCCTCGATCCAGGCCTTGTCATTTCTGTCCTGACCCAGTTTAACAGGCCCCTTGACACTGCCTGGCCCCTCCAACTTGCTGCCTACCCAACTGCTACAGTGGGCCTTCCCAAACATGAATGAACTGCCACTTCTCTGCTTGACAGAGTTCCCTGTCATCAACACTGAAGGGAAGTCAATGTCCTTGCAACGATGGGCAAAGCAGGACACAGAAAGGCCAGAAGAGAGGACTGATCAGGGGTTGAGGTTATGACAGGATGACAGAGACCTCAGGGGCCAAGGAGTGAGCTCTCTGTCCTAACAGCAGCGGGCAGCGTGAGAGGATTTGCAGCAGGGGACACGACCACATGCACATTCCCAGGCCTTCCCTCTGGTGCACACCCACCATGTGTTCATCCAGAAGCACTCATCAATCTGAAAGCCGAATCTATGGCTCTGGCTGACTGGGTGCTCCCTCAGGCAAGGTCCAGAACCCAGAACCCAGCTCAAGCCAGCTGCAGCAGAGGCCAGGAGAGGGCCCAGGAGCACATGTGTGGGGCGTTAGGGGCTCACCCTGCACAGCTTCCTGGGGCTTCCAGAACATGTCTGAGTTGATCAACATCTCTTTCCGGTTACGGTTGACAATGATGATCTTGCTGCTTCGGCTGAGGACACGGCCATAGGACAGACGGAAGTCACACACAACTCCTAGGGTGGGAGAGAGGGGAACAGTGGATGGAAGGCCAGTGTCTTGGGGGATGCCCACTACCTAATTTAATCCACCATAGCAGACTGAATATAAAAGGGTACCTGTTCTTCACCTCTCCATGGACCCATGCCACCTGTGATGACTTTGAAGCTCCCCAACCCTTAAACCTGGGCTGGCCTCGGGATGTGCTCTGGCCAGCAGAATGTGTCAGGAGTGCTGGCATGCGTTCCTGAGACCAGGCTTCCATAAGCCTTGCAGCTTCCACTGTCTCCTTTAAATAACCTTGCTCCCCCCGCCCTACATGTTTCTCATCCTCCGACAAGTGAACCAGCCCAAGCCAGCCTGCTGGATGATGAGGAACACGGAGAAGGAGGTAGAGAAGAATGAGAACTCAGAATCCTAGCTGAGGCCACGCCAACCCAGCTACAGCCCCAACCAATCCCCAAGTAGCTGAGCCAGCCCGGCCTAGATCGGCACAGCTGCCCTCCTGCCTCCCCAACCACAGACTCCTGAATGAGCCCTGCCGAAACCAGAAAAACTACCACCTTACCTGTTGGTGGGTCTTGAGAAATAATAATTGCATTTTAAGCCACTGAATTTTGGAATGGTATTACACAGCAATAGCTAACTGATAGAAGTATTATGTGTCCGGCAGACTTCAAAGCACTTTATGTGGAAATGTATATGCTGTATGTGTACATGCTATATAAAGTATAAATGCTGTCTAACATGTACAAATGCAAATGCTGTGCAGAAAGTCCCACAGAGCCCACTATCTGTGTGTCCTCCTTTGCGCAAAGCTGGGTCACAGCACACAACTACAACCTGGCAAGAGTTGAGGTGAAATTCAAATTCAAAAACCTTGAAAGGGGAAGCGGTAGGGCCAGGAGTGCCAGATTAGGAGGGGCAGGATCACAGGGTAAGGGGGATCCTGGAGTGAGGGAAAGGGAAGAGTGGGGGTGGAGGCTGAAGCCCACCTGCCAGGAGAACGACGTCTGCCTTCTTCAGGGCGGCACTGCGGTTCTGCCGGATGTGCAGGGGGTGATTTCGGCCCAGCAGCCCCCGTGCCATCCCGCCCAGGAAGCAGGGGACACCCAGAGTCTCCATGGCAGCCCTGCAGGTCCAGGTAAACAGAAGTGAGTGTGGCCACAGGCCTGCCAGTCCCCACAAGGCACCAGGGGACCAGGGACCAGGGACCAGGAATGTGATAGTAAAGGCAGGGCTGAGGCTTCTCACCGAAGCTTGCTGGCAGGTGTCGGGGGCAGTAGGGCCTGGCTCCCCAGCACTACAAGGGGCCTTTTGGCCCGACTCAAGATCTCCACACAGCGCTGAACCTGGGGCAAGAGGTGGAGCTCAAAGAGCCGACCCTGAGTCACCATTAGCCCCCAAGATCAAAGTCCCAATACTGACTCAGGGATAGGCTGTCCTGCCAGGTGGGGTCCTCGGCCAGGAAAGAGAGGCAATTTACCTGCTGGGGGGATGCCTGGGGGATGTCCAGAGGCAGGGGCCCTTCGGGCCGAGGCTCCCAGGCTCCTGCAAAGAGATTGGCCAGGTAATTCTCTAAGTACCTGTGAAGAGGAAAGGAAAGAGTGGTTACCAGGATTCATTACTGAGGTTCCAAGAGCTGAAGGAGGGAAGTTGGACAGGCACAGGGATGGTCGAACAATGGCCCATGGACAAACCCCAGTGATCAAGTCTCTAGCAGCCAGTTTCCCCTTGGAAGCTTCTGATGACCACTCCAACCTGACACAGACCCTCAGAAACAAGTGATACAGGCATGGAGTGCCAGGATCAGGGCCACAGGTACAGGGTTAGGCAGAGGTGGCTCTGCCGCTTCCTAGCTGTGTGATTTTGGGCAAATGATATATAACTTTTCTGAGCATAATGCTCTGTAAAATGTAAAAGGAAGCCTCCCTCCCAAGGTTCAGTGAACTATCCATTCAGTATATAAAGCACTTTGCAAAACCCTCCATCAGTGGAGCTATTCACATCATCAGTACGCTTGCCTTTCTCTAGCTTCTGACATCCCCTTCTCTGTCTCCTTACTCACTGTGTCACAGGGCCCTGGCTGTCCATGAAGCCCCATGTAGGGCTCTGGAGATACACAGATAAATCCTGCTCAGCCCTGCCCTTAAGAACACCCAATCCAGACAAAACCAGATACATGGGTGTTGACAGGAAGCAGTCGGAACAGGAAGCTTCTGTTTCTCTTTGGAGTCAAGACTGCAGAGAATGAGAAGAGGCCAAGAAGGAACCATGGAGACCCCCAACATGGAAAGAAAAGGCAAAAGCCAGCCTTGCAGGGAGCTGAGGAGGGAAGCCTGAGAGGAGGGGAGTGGAAAGGACTATGAGGCCAGGGAGCAAAGAGGCTGTCAGGGCCACAGAACAGAACTGCTTAAAACTTCTGCCTCCCAGATATGACTACTGACCATTTCCTATGTGTTAGGACCCCTGAACCCCACTCTCTATTTCTGGTTCCCTAACCATGTTGAAGGAAGGATAGGAGACAACTTGCCTTTCACCTGATATGACGATGGATTCAGCCCTGTTCTTATTTAAAACTAGAGGTCCAGTGCACGAAATTCATACACTCAGGGGGGTCCCTCAGCCTGGCCTGAGCCCTCTCGCAGTCCGGGAGCCCTCGGGGGATGTCCAACTGACAGCTTAGGCCCGCTCCCTGCCTAAGCCATCAGTTGGACATCCTTAGCACTGCCGCAGAGGCGGGAGAGGCTCCCGCCACTGCTGCTGTGCTCACCAGCCATAAGCCCGACTTCTGGCTGAGCAGCACCACCTCCTGTGGGAGTGCACTGACACCAGGGGGAAGTTCCTACATTGAGTATCTGCCCCCTGGTGGTCAATGCACATCACAGCAACCGGTTGTTCTGCCATTGGGCCAAAACCAGCTAACATCCCCCAAGGGGTCCTGGATTGCAAGAGGGCACAGGCCAGGTCCTGGATTGCAAGAGGGCACAGGCCAGGCCGAGTAACCCCACCCATGCATGACCACCTGTGCATGATTGGGGCCAGGGAGGGACACAGGAGGTTGGCCAGCTGGGGAGGGACCACAGGAGGGCTCCAGGGCATGCCCGGCCTATCTCACTCAGTCCTGATTGGCCGGACCCCAGCAACAAGCTAACCTACTAGTTGGAGCATCTGACCCCTGGTGGTCAGTGCATGTCATAGCGACTGGTCAACCAGTCAACTGTCTGCCCCCTGGTGGTCAGTGCACGTCATAGCGAGCAATTGAGCGGCCTTAGTATATCATTAGCATATTAACTTTGATTGGTTGAATGGACAACCAGACGACCGGACACTTCGCATATTAGGCTTTTATTATCTATCCTAATATATAAAAACCCTGGGTCCATCATGACCAGAGGCTCAACCAACCAGAAATCAGTCCTGCAGTCAGAGTTGGGTTGCCGTGGCAACCCAGCACTGACTGCTGAGGGGGCTGCAAATCAGGCCCAGAGAGAGGCCTGAAGAAAGAAGCAGGGTCTGATCTGTAGCCTCTGTGGCAGCTGTTGATCAGCACTTGCCTCTCTCTTTCTCTCCAGCAACCACACCTCCATTTCTCTCCAGGCCTCCACTGGGGTTGCTGATCAGCCCCACCTTTCTGATCAGGCCCCGGTGATAGGCCCAGAGATGCTGACTGGCATAGAAACCAACCAATCAAAACCAAATCTGGGTGAAGTGTGAGAAGCCAATGGCTGCCTAGGAGGCGGAGCTTTTGATGCTGACTGGCATAGAAACCTACCAATCAGAACCAAATCTGGGTGAACTGTGGGGAGACAATGGCTGCCTAGGAGGCAGAGCTTTTGACGCTAACTGGCATAGAAACCGACCAATCAGAACCAAATTGGCCAGCAGAGGAGAGCAGTTGGGGGCAAGATCAGGCCTGCAGGGGAGGGCAGTTGGGGGCAAGATCAGGCCTGCAGGGGAGGGCAGTTGGGGGTGACCAGGCCGGCAGGGGAGGGCAGTTGGGGACCATCAGGCCAGCAGGGGAGGATAGCTGGGTGCAAGATCAGGCTGGCAGGGGAGGGCAGTTGGGGGTGAGATCAGGCTGGCAGAGGAGGGCAGTTGGGGGCAAGATCAGGCCGGCAGGGGAGGGAAGTTGGGGGTGAGATCAGGCTGGCAGGGGAGGGCAACTGGGGGCGATCAGGCTGGCAGGGGAGCAGTTAGATGTTAATCAGGCCTGCAGGGTAGCGGTTAGGGGGTGATCAGGCTGGCAGGCAGAAGCGGTTAGGGGCAATCAGGCAGGCAGGCAGGCAGGCAGGCGGGTGGGTAGGAGCCAGCAGTCCCGATTGTAAGAGGGATATCTGACTGCCGGTTTAGGCCCGATCCCACAGGGATCGGGCCTAAACCGGCAGTCAGACATCCCCCAAGGGGTCCCAGATTGGAGAGGGTGCAGGCTGGGTGAGGGACACTCCACCCAGTACACGAATTTTGTGCACCAGGCCTCTAGTCTACCTAATAAAAGAGTAACATGATAATTGACCGTACCTTCATGACGCCCACCAGCCAATCAGGAGTGAGTATACAAATTAACCCAAGAAAGATAGCAGGTTAATTTGCATACACAGGTGCCAAGCGGCCTGGGGTGGGGCCTCTGGGCAGCGTGGGAAGGCAGAAAGGCGGCTCTGGGCCGGGGCGGAAAGGCAGCTCCAGCCAGAGCGAAGGCGGTGCCGGCAGCCAGGGGAAGAAAGGCCCATTCTTGCATGAATCTTCGTGCATCGGGCCTCTAGTCCTATCTAATAAAAGCCTAATATGCAAATTGACCATCACTCCAACACACAAGATGACCGCCCCCATGTGGTCAAAGATGGCCACCACAAGATGGCCTGCAGGGAAGGGCAGTTGTGGGCAATCAGGCCAGCAGGGGAGGGCAGTTGGGAGGGACCAGGCCTGCAGGGGAGGGCAGTTGGGGGCAACCAGGCCTGCAGAGGAGGGCAGTTTGGGGGGGACCCAGGCCTGCAGGGGAGGGCAGTTAGGGGGGACCAGGCCAGCAGGGAAAGGCAGTTGGGAGGGACCAGGCCTGCAGGGGAGGGCAGTTGGGGGCAACCAGGCCTACAGAGGAGGGCAGTTGGGAGGGACCAGGCCTGCAGGGGAGGGCAGTTGGGGGGGACCAGGCCTGTAGGGGAGGGCACTTTGGGGGAAACCAGGCCGCCTGCAGAGGAGGGCAGTTAGGGGTGACTAGGCCAGCAGGGGAGGGCAGTTGGGAGCAACCAGGTCTGCAGGGGAGGGCAGTTAGTTAGGGGCGACCAGGCCTGCAGCAGAGGAGAGTAGGGTCAACCATACCTGCAGGGGAGGGCAGTTGGGAAGGACAAGGCCTGCAGGGTAGGGCTGTTGGGGGGGGGGGGACCAGGCCAGCAGAGGAGGGCAGTTGGGGGCAACCAGGCCTGCAAGGGAGGACAGTTAGGGGTGACCAGGCAGGCAGGGGAGCAGTTAGGCGTCGATCGGGCTGGCAGGGGAGTGGTTAGGAGGTGATCAGGCTGGCAGGCAGAAGCAGTTAGGGGCAATCAGGCAGGCAGGCAGGCAGGCAGGCAGGCTAACGGTTGGGAGCCAGAAGTCCTGGATTGTGAGAGGGATGTCCCAGATTAGAGAGGGTGCAGGCTGTGCTGAGGGACAAACCGCCCCCCGTGCACAAATTTCATGCACCAGGCCTCTAGTATATATATAAAAGCCTAAGCTATGACCTGTACTGACTACCAGGGGGCAGACACTCAATGCAGGCCTGGAAAAATAGAACAGACTGATGAATCTCAGAGGGAAGAGCTGAGGGGGGAGGGCGGGAAGAGATTAACCAAAGACCTTATATGCATACTAGAGGCCTGGTGCATAGATTTGTGCACCAGTGGGGTCCCTCAGCCTGGCCTGCAGGGACCAGGCCAAAACCAGCTCTCTGACATCCCCCGAGGGGTCCCGGATTACAAGAGAATGCAGGCCAGGCCAAGGGACCCCACCAGTGCATGAATCCATGCACTGGGCCTTTAGTATAGGATAATAATGGTTAATTCTTTTAAATTTCAGCATTTGCACTATCAAAACTATCTCATTTTATTCTTCACAGACTCTTAGTCTAGAAAGAAAAGCAGACAACATTCATCCATTTTACAGATGAGGAAGCTGAAGCCAAGAAAGGTTTAATCACATTATATGGAAGTCAAATCATTATGCTGTACACCAACTTAGAGTGCTGTCTGTCAATTATATCTCAATAAAAATGTGGGGAAATGGTTTAACCATTTGCTCAAGTTAACACAACTAGTTAGCGGCAGTCCTGGGATTTGAACCCATGTTTCTGGACTTCCATTTCACTCATTAGAGATGGCACATAGCTCTGTGGGTAAAGCGCTGAAGGCTCCTCCAGGCTGAATCCTCGTGTGCCATTAACAAGCTGGATGACTTCATGCAAGTCATTCAGTAAAATACCTTAATTCGAAGGGGTGTTATAAGAGACATGGAGTAAAACCGCTACTCCTTGAACTGCCCCTCAAGGTGCATCTCCCATGCCCAGGGTTCAGGAACTTGTCTGTCTTGTTTACTGTCACCCATGTTCATCCTGGCACATGGCACATAGCGCACTTGCTAAATATATAAAGGAGGACTGGAAGGAGCAGGGGCAAGGACAGGCAAAGGGGTGGGTGGGGCAGGGGAATTGATTCTTCCTCCTCCTGTGCAGTTTCAGCCAGGCCCACCTAGTGGTGACCAAAAATGGACCCTTTCACATACCTCCTCTTGAGCTGTGCCCCTATTCCCTTTATCTGCTCAACTGAAGGAAGTGCCCCTCAAACTCCTTAGCTCTTTTAAACCCTTCAGGTTTGTCCCAGACCAGCCCCACTACCCTGCTCTCTCCAAGATCCTAGCCACTTGCCACTCAAAGCCCCAGAGTCAGCTGTGCCCATGTCACAGGCCTGCAGGGACCCACTCCAGTCCCTTTCTCCAGGTATTCATACGTGATCCATCCATGTCTCTGCATCCTACAGCCACTACCCAGATCCAGGCCATCATCACCTCTCATCCTGGGCACAACCACACCTCCTCCCTGGCTTCCCACCTTCCACCCAACCATAGTCCATTCTCCAAACAGCCAGAGAAACATAATAAAAGCCTGAATCAGGGTACCCCACACCATTGATTAAGGCCCTGCAATGCTTCTTAATGGACCTCGAATTAAAAATAAAACTGCAGGCACTCCCAGTAAGCCATGCTGGCTGCTCTAAACTTAGCCCCTGTCCCCTCTCCTCTTTGCTCACCTGCTGCTGCCACAGGCCACCTTGCTCTCCCAACCCACCAAGTTCGTTCCTGCCTTAGGACCTTTGCATATGCTATACCCTCCACCTAGAATTCTCTTCCCATGATTTGTTCCTCTCCATTAATGTGCAAATCAATAAATGGCTCAAAGAGGGATAAATGCTGGCAAAAGGTTGCAGGAGAAGAGAGGAAGTCATGGTGGGAGTGGGGCTACCCACCAATAAACTGCTCGACCCATGAGGCCCTTGGGTGGCTTGGCTGGCACCATCTCCTTCTGGACCATGAAGTAGGGATACAGCACATCGATGGGCAGCTCCACAAACACTGGGCCTGCGGGAGCAGGGAGGACACTGAGCTTGCTGGACTTCCCTAACCCCCAGGTCCTAGGACCTGACCACTACCCAGCCCTCTACCACCTACCTGGGGTGCCCGACTGGGCAGCAGCCATTGCAGTCCTCAGAGTGGGCATGATGTCCCGCACCCTGTGCACAGAAGCACAAAACTTGCAGAGTGGCCGGAACAAGGACATCTGATCAATGGCCTGGAGTGCGCCCCGGTTCTGGTGGAAATGGGTTCAAGGGAGTTATGGGGTAGGAGCCCTTCAAACCTCCCTGGAGCCCCTACCACCTCCTGAGGGCAGGGTACCTGCAGCAGAGTACTGGCGGCCCCACCCAGAAGCAGTACTGGGGACTGGGCTATCTGGGCATTCTTCACTGCTGTCACTGTGTTGGTCAGGCCAGGGCCTGCTGTCACTGCCACCACGCCCACCGTTCCTGGAACATAGACCCTGTCACCCTCTGCACCCATGCCCATCCTACTGGCCACCCCCCAAAGAAAACCCTGCCCCTCAAAGATCCCCCATCCCAGCTCCTAGCCCTCTCTGCTCTGCCCTCACCAGTCAGGCGGGCCACAGCATCAGCAGCAAACACAGCTGTGACTTCATGGCGCGTGTCCACCACACGGATGCCCAGCTTCTCACAGGCCACCAGCAGCGGGGAAATATGCCCACCAACTAGTGTGAAGAGGAACTTCACACCATGAGCCCTCAGCACAGCTGCCACGCTCTCCCCACCATGCCGGATGCTCACCTTGTCCACCTAAGCCCATGAAGCAGAAGAGGAAGACTGTCAAGAACCAGGGCAAGGGTGCCAGGGCAGGTGGGAAGAGGGGTGATCCCCCACACCCAGGAAAGAGGGAGGGAGCAGGGCCAGAGGGATGTGGGGAAGACACATCATCTTACCACCTCATGTCATTACAGTAGACCCTTGAACGGTTAGAGTCAAAAATTCACTAATAACTTCTGACTCCCCCAAAACTTAACTACTAATAGCCTATTAACCGGAAGTCTTATCAATAATATAAACAGTTGATTAACACATATATTGTAGGTTATATGTAGATTATGCTGTATTCTTACAATAAAATAAGCTAGGGGGGGAAATGACATTATTAAGAAAATCATAAGAAAGCCCAGCTGGCGTGGCTCAGTAGTTGAGAGTCGACCTATGAACCAGGAGGTTACAGTTTTATTCCCACTCAGGGCACAAGACCAGATTGTGGACTCAATCCCCTGTGTGGGGTGTGCAGGAGGCAGCCAATCAATTATTCTCTCTCATCATTGATGTTTCTATCCCTCTCTCCCTCTCTCTGAAATAATAAAAATATATTTAGAAAAAGAAGAGAAAGAAAAAGAAAGTCAATAAGGAAGAAAAAGCACATTTACTGTATTCTGTATTTATTGAAAAAAATCTGCACATAAGAGGACCCATGTTAATCAAGGGTCAACTATATCCTTTTACAGCTAAGGGGACCAAGACTTGCCCAAGCAAGATTCAAAGTCCCATAAAATCAACATTGTTAAGCACCCTGCTCTGTTACACTGTCCGCCCAGAGATGTTGGGAGAATCAGGGAGAGAGGGGGAAGGTGGACCTATAACACCCAGGGAAGTGTGGCCAAAAGCACAAGGCAGGAGTTATCAGCTGTGACTCCAGAACTGCCTGCCCTCGAATATCAGGGCCTGGCAGCCTGACTGTTGACTCCAGACTACCAGATTCCCTCCCACTCCTGGGCCAGGCCCAGTTGACAAGCTGCCAGCCACCAAATGCCTGGCAGTGGGAGCGGGCTCCCAGCCCAGCTTCCACACAACCCCAAACACCAACAGCCCTTTGCCTGGAAGCGCCACAAGTCCTCAAGGCCAGTGGTGCTGCTTCTGTCTAAAAGAGGAAGTTCTGGGAAGAGATCAAGGTTGCTCCAGGCTAAGAAAGATTGGGGAAGGAATCTGGGGAAGGGGTAAATTTCTGAGGTGCCAAGTAGTTCAGAGACAGGTCAAGCTTTTCCCCAAAGAGGTCATTTGAGGCAAGCTACCACATAACCTCTCTGAGCCTCAGTTTTCTCTGAGGAAAATGCAGACAGAAACAAGGGCATCTATTCTGGGGCATGTTGGGTACATGAGATAATCACTCTGAAACACAGAGCTCTGCAGAGAGCAACTGTCCCAGCCACATTCTCCTGTGCTTGCCTTCCTAGCAGTAGCAATGACCCCCCGCCCCGCCCCGTGTTCAGGTAAAAAGACTCTAGCCCCCTGGGGAAGGAGGTGGATGGAGTGTTGAGTGCCCTGGCAGCTGTAACTTCCCAATTACCTCTCACAAGGCAAAGTCCAGGGCTTGTATGGGGTAGGGCCCTAGAAAGACTCTCCTGACAGTCCCTCGCTAGGTCTTTCTTTGGCTGCCCCCAACTCGCCTCCCATCGGTGCCCCCGCACCTTGTGCATCAACCGATATAAAAGCCCCAGGCGATGCGCGGCACCCAGCACGGTAGCCACTAGCGTCCCGCAGACCAGGAGCTGGAAGGAGGGGAAGAAGCTCCCCGCAAGGGCGGCGGCCGTGGACATCTCCTTATGGTGACACCTAAAGGAGAAAGGGTAGTTCCAAGGCCAGAACGCAGAGATAAATTATTCAGAGGAAGACACGCCCCGTCTCCCGCACGGACCCTGGGCCACGCCTCTCCTCCGGAGTTTCTGCATGGCCACGCCCCTTACATACTAAGCTTGGTCAGAAGCCACGCCCCTCAAGATCAGGCCACGCCCCTCGGGATCCAGACCGTGCCCTTTGCCACACTAGGTTCCCTCCTTTAAGTTGCCAACACCCCCAGACTAGGCGACTACAAGTCAATGCAACTACAATGGCTTCAAAATAGTTTTTTTCCGCTTACCTACTTCTCAATGAATCGCCTACCTTTTCGTCAAGGTGCCGAATCTCAGCCCCAGTGGAGAGCCCCACCAGTCTAGCCAGGCCCCGCCCCCTAGCGAGCGCCAGAGCTCCAGCCTGACCCCAACCCCGAGGTTAGGTCACATCAGGATGTTTCTCCAACCTCCGGAGCACTTCAACCCTCACCTACAAGAAATGACTTCACAGGAATTCAGCGCACCTTCTAGTCACGTGATCCAGGCGAACGGCCGCGTTCCTTTCACCCAAACTGATCGGCAGCGCCAAGTAGTATGGCCACTCGCGCGTGCGCAGAGTCGTAGCCACACTTCGGGACATAAGCAGTTCCTATAAGACCTCTGTCGCTACTGGCCGCCTTGTATACAGGCCCCGCCTTTTCTCGCTTTTCATTGGTTCGCAGTGCAAGCCTCACGACCGTCTGTACAGGAGGCCACGCCCATCGACGTCTGCCATTTGCCAAGACTCACTCAGGCCCACCTTCCGTGGTCTTCCATTGGCCCCACATTGCAGGCCCTTGTTTCGGACCTTCCGAGTCCAGCCCGCTTTTCATGCCTGAGGTGCGGTAAAACCCTTCAGGGTGGGAGGTCGTGGAAGGTCACGGGGCGGCTGCCCAAAGTCCACCATCTGGGGCCTCTTCCCAAACAAGTCTCGCCCCTCGCTCTAACACCAGATCCCGCCTCCTAGCCAATCGTAACCCAGCAAAGGCAGATGCTCCGCCCCCCGCCGGTAGGCCCGCCTCCGCTGTTGGCCCCGCCCTGCCCTTGGAGTTTCTGGACACTCCGAAGCCTGGTGGTCAGTGGTTCAAGCCGGAATTCCAGCCGTTTGGCCTCGGGAAAATTATCTCCCCATCAGTAAAAGGAGAATAATTCTAGTACCGAGCACTCTGCTTCTGGTCCAAGACAAACCCTGCCATTTTTACGCTGGCTCCCATCCCTTGATAACTTTTGGGATTTTCCTCTGAGGATTTCATCGTTAATTTTATCATCTAGTGAATCATTCCTAGGTTTTAATTTAACCTATTTTTTTAAAAAGAGAGAAAGAAAAAGGAAAAAAAATATTTTTAACTCTTTTGGCCCCACATTCTCTACTTGTTGCTATCCTTTGCTCCTCTTTTTAGCAAAATTCCTCCAATGAGTTATCTGCACTTACTGTCCCCCTGAACCCTCCTACTTATCTTCTTGAAAAAAACTTTAAACAGGCTCTTCCCCATCACTCTGAGAGCTGTTCTGTATTATTCCAACAGTCTCCAAACAGGTCCCCTCTCCTTCCTGTCTCTCACCCACCAGCTCAACCCCCGCTCTATAATCCTATCTAATAAAGAGGGAATATGCTAATTGACCTTCACACAGTTGCAAAGATGGCGGCGCCCACAGCCAATAAGGAGGGAATGTGCTGACTGCCATGCCCTCAAAGATGGCGGCACCCACAGCCACAAGATAGCAGTGCCCAGTCCCCTCAGCCCAGCCAGGGCGGCAGGCATGCCTACCTCCGGAGTCCCCAGTCCCCTCAGCCCCCCAGCCGCCCAGGGCCGCCTGAGGCTCAGGTAACCAGGGCCAGCCGAGGCTTGCGCTGCCAGCAGTGGCAGCAGCAGAGGTGTGATGGGGCATCGCCTTCCCCTGATTGCCAGGTCACCTCCCGCCCCTGAGGGCTCCTGGACTGTGAGAGGGGGCAGGCCGGGCTGAGGGACCCCTCCCCCTCCAGTGCATAAATTTTCATGCACCGGGCCTCTAGTTAACAAGATAAAATGCAAACTTCCTAGAAGGGTCTTCTAGGCCCAATTAAACTTCCTAAGCCAATAATAAAATAGTGATCATATTTTTTGTCAAGCACTTATGTGCAAGAAGCTTTTCCATGCACTTTTGACAGGTTAAATCGTTTAATCCTCACAACAGCCAGGTAAGGGAGGTGTATTATCATTATCCTATTTTACAGATGAGGAAACTGAAACACACAGAGGTTAAGGAATTTGCCCAAGGTCACATAGCTTGTAAGAGAAAGAGGCAGAATGTGAACTCAGGCAGTGCTGCCTGGGTTCCCATAGTGAGAGCATCTCAAGAATGGGTACACACACACACACAAAAAAAAGAATGGGTACAGTGTTTTAACTATATGGTTTCCCAATGCTTGCAGGGTGTAGTGTTTGGGGCCCACCCAGGTCCCCTTGTACTCACATCAGATTTTATTCTAAGTTACTTGGGAAGCCAGAGAGAATTTTGAACAGACTAAGTCACACAAAATGCACATGGTTGTTTATAGGGGCCTTATTTGTAATAGCTAAAAACTAGAAAAATCAAAATGTCCTTCCATAGATGAGTGGTTAAACAGACTGTGGTCCATCCTCACCATTGAACACTATTCAGCAATAAAACCTGTAGGTTCATTTTGCTCAGTGGATAGAGCATTGGACTGCAGACTCAAGGGTTCCAGGTTTGACTCCAGTCAAGGACATGGTTGCAGGCTCAATCCCTGGCCATGGGAGGCAACCAATCGATGTGTCTCTCTCACGTCGATGTTTCTCTCTGTGTGTCTCTCCCCATCCCTTACACTCTCCCTAAAAATCAATGGATCTGATGAGGATTAACAACAACAAAAAAGTTACACACTATGTGATTCCAATGATATGATATTCTCCAAGTAACAAAACCACAGTGAGGGAGTACAGATGAGTGGTTGCCGGAAGTGTGGGATATGAATGGATGTGATAACCACCACATTCACAGCCCTTAAAAGGGAGGGGTGTATGCCCCTTTGAGCACTACATTGTTTCCTATAGCCTGGGATGTAGATATGATGGCTGGAACTAAAGGAGTTACTTTGAACCCAGAGATGGAAGCCATGATTTAATTAAAGCAGAGCCACTTTACCAGCCCTGAACCACACACCTCTAGACTGTTGTTACATGAGGAAAACATAATATCTCTCTATGTTCAGCTACTGTGTTTCAGCATCTCTTTGTTATAGTAGCTCATACTGTACAAAAACTACATAAAAGTTAATACCAGAAGTTGGTTCTGCAGTAATAAGTGCCAGAAGTGGTGTTCTAGTACTATGAGGCATTGAGTTACCAATGAGGTCATGAAGACACAGATACAAGGTGGAAAGCCAGTGATCTACGCAATGTCTTCCATGACAGATTACACTGAGTGGCCAGATTATGATGATCTCTGAACACATAATAATCTGGCCACTCAGTATATATATATTAGAGGCCCGGTGCATGAATTCGTGCATGGGTGGGGTCCAGCCAGCCTGGCCAGGGGGAGGGGACATAGGCGGTTGGCCAGCCTGCCTGCTGGTCGAACTCCTGGTCGAGGGGACAATTTGCATATTAGCCTTTTATTATATAGGATATACACTGAGTGGCCAGATTATTATGCATTCAGAGATCATAATAATCTGGCCACTCAGTGTATGAGTCTGTAGCCCTCCAGCAAGCAGTTGGGAGAAGCCACACTATTTGTGTGTTTGCTACTTCTTGACTCTGTTTAAAGGGAGAGAGAGGTGGCCTGGGCAAGCAGAGATGGAAGGGACCACAATCATATTAAGGTAGTCTCCCTTCATGCAGGTTACAATTTAAATTGACTACGTCTAGTGATTTGGGACTCATGGGGAAGCAATAATACAAAGGTGGTCCTGAGGAGGCAATTATAGCAAGATACTGTGCCTTTCTCAGCATCAAGAGAACACCAAGGTCCAAGCATAGAGGTCAGGAAATGAATGAGGGCAGCATTCAGGTTTGAGGACTATGTCAGATGGATGAACCTTGAGGACATGATGCTAAGTGAAATAAGGCAGTCACAAAAAGACAAATACTGAATGTTTCCACTTACATGAGGTACTTAAAGCATTCAAAGTCGTAAAGGCAGACAGTAGACTGATGGTTATCAGTGACTGAGGAGGGAGAATGGGGAGTTAGGGTTTAATGGGGACAGAGTTTCAGTTTTACAAGGTAAATAAGTTCTGAAGATGGATAGTCGTTGTTCAACCATGTGAATGTATTTAATGGCACTGAACTGTACACTTAAAATGGTTAAGATGGTCAAAAAATGGTATTGATTTTCTTTTTTTGAGAGAGAGAGAGAGAGAGAGAGAGAGAGAGAGAGAGAGAGAGAGAAATGGGGAGAGGGAGAGGGAGAGAGAGAAGGTGAGGGAGAGGGAGAGAAAAACTTCAATGTGAGAGAGAAACATCAACTGCCTGCCTCCTGCACACCCCCTACTGGGGATCCAAGCCCAAAACCCAGGCAATGTATTCTGAGTGAGATTTGAACCAGCAACCTTTTGATGGTTGGACAATGCCCAACCAACTGAACGACACTGGCCAGGGCAAAATGGTCAATTTTATGTTATGTGTATTTTACCACAATTTTTAAAATTGAAAAAGGCAATAACTTTATCAGAGGAAATGTTTGGCTGTGGTTGCTTGCACATGGAGCTGCCTGGAAACAAAAAGATGGGATGCCTACTAAATTTTTGAGAGAAACCATGCCTGGACTGGAAAACACTATGACTATTTGGCTTATAAAACAATGTTCCAAGGTTGAACCATGAGGCCCTCAAAATTGGACCAACAGGAAATGAGGTGCAAAAGCTGCAGTAGTAGCCATGGGGGACAGAGGACAGCGAGGAGCCTCCCAGAGGTCAGAGCCAAGGACCATGGAGGACAGTAAACAAAGAACTTATTCACAGCAAGGGAAGGAAACTTCACAATTCCTGCCTAACAAAATTTATAAATTGCAAGATGCAGAGACTTCTGTGTGTTTCCCATGCTTCTATTAAATTTTTTTTACTATGGTTTTAACATTTATTTCTCATATAGATCAGGAAAAAAAATTTTAATCCTCACCCAAGGGTATTTTTTAATTGATTTTAGAGAGAAAGGAATGGGAAGCGGGGGGGAGGAATACATATCAATGTGAAAAAGAAACATCAATCAGTTGTCTCCCATACATGCCCGGATGCAGGGTCAAACCTACAACCTAGGTATGTGCCCTGACCGGGAATTGAAACTGCCACCTTTTTGTCTATGGGTTGACACTCCAATCAACTGAGAAATCTAGCCAGGGTGATCTGAATTTTTTTTTTTAAGCTTGTAGGTCACCAGACCAAGAGAAGCCTTCCCAGAGCTTGAAGGACAGATCTTAAATTTCAAACTGGATGCAGTGAATGGCTGACTCTTCAGGCTATATTCCTTGGAGGGGGGTGCTGTATGTACGAGGAGGGATACACGGATATTTTGTGACTTTGTATCTGGCTTATTTTATTTAGCATAATGTCCTCTAAGTTCATCCATATTGTGGCATGTGTCAGAATTTCCTTCCTTTTAAAAGCTGAATAGTATTTCATTGTATGTATATGCCACATATTGCTTATCCATTCACCCACTGATGAAGACTTGGGTTGCTTCCACCTTTTGGCCATTGTGAGTAACGCTGCTATGAACATGGGTGCACAATACATCTTTGAGATCCTGCTTTCGGTTCTTTTGGATGTATATCCAGAAGTTGAATTGCTACATCATATGGCAGTTCTGATGTTTTGTTTTTTGATGAACCACCATAATGTTTTTCACAGCAGCTGCATCATTTTAGATTCCCAACAACAGTGTACAAGGGTTCCAATTCCTCCATATCTCTGCTAACACTTGTTATTTTCGGGGTGGGGGGGGGAGGGGGCGGGTTGTACTAGCCATCCTGATAGAAGCGATAGCATACTTTTAATTCATCATTTTGTCAACAGTCATTCTTTCTTTGCTTTTGCCAATGCTTCTCCCAGAAAAGCAATAGAATGAAAGCCGTATCCTAACACAAACACACATGTCAAATTCTGTTGTGCTACCCAGTGTGTCTCAGTTGGCTGAGCATTGTCCCATGCACCAAAAGGTCACCAGTTCGATTCCTGGTCAGGACACATGCCCAGATTGCGGTTTCAATCCCTGGATGGGGTGCATACAAGAGGCAACTGACCAATGTTTCTCTCACGTCGATGTTTCTCTCTCTCTCCCTCTCCCTTCCTCTGTCCCTAAAAAATCAATAAAAACTTTTTTTTAATTCTGTTTTCCCAAAGAGGGGGTTAAGGTAATCCAGTCACACTAAAGGAACACTACGATCCATGTTTCCCAACATGATGTTCACGCACTATTTCTGACTAATTGTTTTCTAGAACAACCACCCAATTCCCCCAAAATTGTACCAGCAGGAAAGGAGCTGAGAAAGTTTCAGTAGAGGCCCTGGGGACAGAGGCCAGAGAGGAGCCTCCCAGAGGACAAAGCTAGATATGGAAAGAAAATGAGCCATCTTTACTTCCTATAACTTTTTAAATCTTGGCCGTCAGTTGTTGGCATCTGGATAGTAGGAAGGGAAGGGGTGGGAAGTAAAACCATTTCAGCTTGAGGGGTGCGCTTTGGGGGTGCAAGTATTGAAAAACCCAAATGCAAGTTGGTTTAAATGAGACCCATAAATAAAATGACAATTTGTTCTTTTACACACCAAGAAATGTCAGAGGACACCTTCCAAGATTTCCCTGAGACCTAATCTAAAGCAGGGTTCTGTAAGCAAGAAGAGAGAACATGGCCCTAACCGGTTTGGCTCAGTGGATAGAGCATCAGCCTGTGGACTCAAGGGTCCCAGGTTCTATTTCGATCAGGGGCATGTACCTTGGTTGCAGGCACATACCCAGTAGGGAGTGTGCAGGAGGCATCTGATCGATGTTTCTCTCTCATCAATGATTCTAACTCTCTATCCTTCTCCCTTCCTCTCTGTAAAAAATCAATAAAATATATTTTTTAAGAAAGAAGAAGGAGAAGAAGAAAGAACGTGGATGCTGTGCGAGCAGTCCTGCATCGTAGGCTCTTCCTAGAGTTCACATCAGAGAGAAGAAGTCCTTCAATGTGCTTCTTCCCCCATACACACCCCTTATTAGTTACCTAATGCTGCATTACAGATTACCCCAAACTTGGTGACTTAAAAACACACATCTTTTTTATCTCAAATTTTCTGTAGGTCAGGAATCTGAGTATGGCATAACTGGTACCTCTGCTTCACAGTATCTCATGTTGGTCAGGGCTGAGGTCTTCTCTGAAGGCTCAACTGGAGAAGATTGTTTTCCTAGTTCTCTTATTTGGTTTTAGGCTGGAGTCAGTTTCTCAAGACCTTCAGGACTAAGAGCCTCAGTTCCTCACTGTTGGCTGGAGACTACCCTAACATGGCAGCTTGCTCCATCAAAGCCAGCAAAGGAAAGAGACTGCGAGCAAGATGGAAGTCAGAGGCTTTGTAACCTGATCGTGGAAGTGACATTCCCTCAATATTTTCATAATTTGTTGGTTAGAAACAAGTTACTCAAAGGGAGAGAATTACATGAGGTCATAAGCACCAGGAGGTAGGATCACTGGAGACCATCTTAAAGGCTTCCACCCCCTTTCTGCCCCCTTTTATTTATTTTTATTTTTTTAATATATTTTATTGATATTTTACAGAGAGGAAGGGAGAGGGATAGAGAGTTAGAAACATCGATGAGAGAGAGACATCGATCAGCTGCCTCCTGCACACCTCCTACTGGGGATGTGCCCACAACCAAGGTACATGCCCTTGACCGGAATCGAACCTAGAACCTTTCAGTCCGCAGGCTGACGCTCTATCCACTGAGCCAAAGCGGTTAGGGCCCCCCTTTTATTTTTATTTATTTATTTTGTTATTGTTGTTAATCTTCAACCAAGGATATTTTTTTTCTTTTTTTTTTTAAACATATTTTATTAATTTTTTACAGAGAGGAAGGGAGAGGGGTAGAGAGTCAGAAACATCGATCAGCTGCCTCCTGCACACCTCCCACTGGGGATGTGCCCACAAACAAGGTACATGCTCTTGACCGGAACCGAACCTGGGACCCTTCAGTCCGCAGGCTGATGCTCTATCCACTGAGCCAAACCGGTTAGGGCCCAAGGATATTTTTCCATTGATTTTCAGGGAGAGTAGAAGAGAGAAGGAAAGACAAAGAGAAACATCGATGTGAGAGCAACACATCGATTGGTTGCCCTCCCGCACAAGCCTCGACCAGGGCCCTGGCTGGGGAGGAGCCTGCAACCAAGGTACGTGCCCTTGACCAGAATCGAACCCAGGACCATCTGATCCACAGAACAACACTCTATCCACTGAGCCAAACCGGCTAGGGCTGCCCCCTCTTTTATTGATTTTAGAGAGGAAGGGAGAGAGAGAGATAGAAACATCAATGATGAGAGGGAAACATTGATTAGCTGGCTCCTGGAGGCCCCCCACTGTGGCTGGAGCCTACAATCTGGGCATGTGCCCTTGACTGGAATCGATTCTCCCTCTTTTAGATTTCAGGATTTCAGTGCCTGACCACTTGTTTCCCCAACTTCCACCTCCACCCTCTCTTCTCTCCTCCTGGTACTAGAAAGGCGTTCTCCACCCACCCCCGCAACCCCTGCCTGAAATAAGCATCACCCTCTTTTTTTCACTGTACAACAACAGCAGAATAATTTCAGGGGAACCCAACTCAATGGGAGAGGGGGGAAGATTTCAAGAAACCCATCCATTTAGGATTTTCAAAATCTTATTCCTTTGAGAGTCATATAATCATATACATGCTGAGCTATGCAAAATGGGCAATAAAATTAGAAAACAAAGAAGCCAGAAGAGGCACCCCAAAGGCAAGGCCCAGTGGACCCTGTGAGAAGTCAGAGTTTCCAAAAATGGTGGCTAGGTTTCCCCAACACGATCAGAGGTGTGTAGATAGGGAGAGTTTTTCTTAGGTTTTGCCTCCCGCCTTTTTAAGAGATTTCACTTGTAAGTTTACCAACCAGGATCCAACAGGAAACAGTTGACACACTCCTGATGGACAATACAGGAACAGATTCTTAAAATGGCTGTTGGTAAAGGTATGGGTAGAGTTAAGGGCTGGTGAAGCACCCCAGAGCTAACAAAACTGGAGATCTGTTCATACCTACTTGCCTGAAGGTACAAAGCAGAGGGTGGTTACAGATACAAGAGAAAGCGGCTTTGTGGAAGGGACTGTGGTCTCTGGTTTTGAAGCATAGTAACCTCCATTTTGTATAAAAAACCTGCTGTTTGAATTCTCTGCTATTGTTAGATAGTCCCTAGTCCTGTAAACTCTGTCATTATAAACTGTCACTTTAAGACAGTCTGTTATTCTGTAAAATGACTTTGTTTTTTAGTTCAAATAATAGGAAAAGATAAACTTAACTGTCTGAACTTGCAAGCTAGCCATCCAATGTAATAGATAATTCCCATATTCTTCTTTTTTTTAATATATTTTATTGATATTTTACAGAGAGGAAGGGAGAGGGATAGAGAGCCAGAAACATCGATCAGCTGCCTCCTGCACACCTCCCACTGGGGATGTGCCCACAACCAAGGTACATGCCCTTGACCGGAATCGAACCTGGGACCCTTCAGTCCGCAGGCTGACGCTCTATCCACTGAGCCAAACCAGTTTCGGCAAATTCCCATATTCTTATGCCAAGTACAAGCTCATTATGTATTCAAGGTTACAACTGTCTGTAACAATAACTCACACAGAGCCCTTTGTAATATCTGCAAACAAAGGGGCTCGGAAAGTATGAATACGAGACACTTCCTCTATGTCGGGGCTCAGAGATTTGGAAAGAGACACCTCCCACTGAGCTGTGCACTATAAATGACTCCTAATTAATTGGCTCATTAAGGCATCTTGTATCTCATTCGATGATTTACAAATACGACAGTTTTAAGACAACAGTCGCCGATGGCACCAGTTAGAGAGAGATCCAGGAGAGTAACACCCTGACCTTCCCTCCTCCTGTCCTCCACCTCCTGCCTGTGCCTACCATTGGCCAAAACCAACCAAAAGCTGGAGAGCAGAGAACAACCACTGTGGTCCATACAGGTTGGTCTCCTGAGACAGAGAGCAGGTGGACCTGTTGGGACAAGGGGAAGGTGCAGCACATTAAGCACAGACCATAGTTTCCTGGAAAATATCATGTTGGAAGACCCACCACCAGTATTCCTCTGATCTCTATTCTAGTCCCTTGAGATATAAAGTTAAATTATTAAATCGGAATCTTCTTTTTAAATGGAAGCACTTACAGTTGTGAATTTTCCTCTGAGCAATGCTTTGGCTGCACCCTCTATGTTTTGGTATGTTGGGTTTTCCTTTTTTTTTTTTTTTTTTTTTGATATGTTGGGTTTTCATGTTCCTACATCTCAAAGTATTTTCTAATCTAATTTGTAATTTCTTATTGGACCCATTGGTTAAGAATGTGTTGTTTAATTGCCACATATTTGTGAAGTGTCCAGTTTTCCTCCTGTGACTGATTTCTCATGTCATTTCATTGGGATCAGAGAAGATATTTTTTATTATTTCAATCCATCACTAGGGTTTAATTAAACAAAAGTGAACTATTAAATCACGATGAGATACCATTTTGCATCTACTAGGATGGCTATAATTTTTTTAAATGGAATATAGCAAGTGTTGGCGACAATGTGAAAAAATTGCAACCCTGCTACACTGCTGGTGGAAACATACACCGCTATGGAAAACAGTTTGGTGATTCCTCAAGAAGTTAAACAAATAACTACCTTATTATTCAATAATTCCACTCCTAGGTACACGCCCAAAGGGAACTGAAAACAGGGACTCAAACAAACACTTACACGTGAATGTTCATAGCAGCACTATTCACAGAAGCCAACAGATGGAAACAACCCACGTTTCCATCAACAGATGAGTGAATAAACAAAATGTATATCCATGCAATGGAATATTATTCAGCCATAAAAAAGAAGGAGGTTCTGATACATGTTAACATGAATGAACCTTCAAAACATGTTAAGTGAAATAAGCCAGACACAAAAGGACATATATTAAATTATACCATTTATGTGAAATATCTATCATGGTACATTTACAGTAACAGAAGGTAGGTTAGAGGTGACCAGGGTCTGGGAGAAGAGGACATGGGAAGTCATTGCTTAATGAGTACAGAATTTCAGTTTAAGATGAAAAAAGTTTGGAATATAGACCATGGTGGGGTGTGCAGGAGGCAGTCTATCATTGATTTGCTCTTATCATTGATGTTTGTATCTCTCTCTCCCTCTCCCCTCCTCTCTGAAATCAATAAAAATAGATTTTAAAAATTGTGAATATAATTAATGCCACTGAATGGTACATGAAAAAGGTTAAAACAACAAATTTTATGTTCTATATATTTTACAGCAATAAATTTTTTTAAATACCCCTTCTTTCTTTTTCTCCCATCATGCACCAAAGAAATACAGGCAGTCCTCGGGTTATGTCAGACTCGACGTATGTTGTTTTGTGGTTACGTCACCATCTCCCATCCTATATAATAAAGAGGTGATATGCAAATTCGCCCTCATGCCCTCACAAGATGGCTGCCTATGACCAGGCCGTCAGGAGGTTAGTGAGGGACAAGCAAATGACTGAACAAGCAGGCTGCGTGGGGCAACCAGGCCGGCAGGGGGGTTAGTGAGGGATGACCAGGTCAGTAGGGGGGGCAGTTGGGGACAACCAGGCTGGTGGGGGGTGCAGTTGGGGGTGACCAGGCCAGCAGGAGGGGGCAGTTGGGGGTGATTAGGCTGGCAGGGGGGGCAGTGAGGGGCAACCAGGCCTGCAGAGGGGGGCAGTTGGGGGCAACCAGGCTGGCATGCAGGGGCAGTGAGGAGCGATCAGGCTGGCAGAGGGGGGGGGGCAGTTAGGAGCCACCAGGCAGGCAGGCAGGTGAGCGATTAGGAGCCAGCATTCCAGGATTGTGAGAGGGTCGGACATGCCCCGAGGGGTCTCAGATTGGAGAGGGTGCAGGCTGGGCTGAGGGGAACCCCCCCCCCCCGTGCACTAATTTTGAGCACCAAGCCTCTAGTTTATTTATTTTAAAAAAAAGTTCCATCATTTGGACTTATGTACCTATGTGCTTTTGTGTTTTTTTGTAATATTTTTATTGATTTCAGAAAGAAAGGGAGAGGAAGAGAGAGATAGAAACATCAATGATGAGAGAGAATCATTGATTGGCTGCCTCCTGCATGCCCCACACTGGGGATTGATCCCGCAACCTGGGCATGTGCCCTTAGCCGGAATCAAACCCAGGATGACGATGCTCTATCCACTGAGCAAAACCAGCTAGGGCTGTGTTTTATGTTTTTTATTATTTATTTACCACAAGTAAAGGTCAGGAATTGTTATCTTCCTTTTTTTCTAATGTATTTTATTGATTTTTTACAGAGAAGAAGGGAGAGGGATAAAGAGTTAGAAACATCGATGAGAGAGAAGCATCCATCAGCTGCCTCCTGCACACCCTCTATTGGGGATGTGCCCGCAACCAAGGTACATGCCCTTGACCAGAATCGAACCTGGGACGCTTCATTCCACAGGCCGACGCTCTATCCACTGAGCCTAACCCGTTAGGGTAGGAATTGTTATCTTTCTTTTAATTTTTTTTATTGTTCCACTTCATTGCTGCTGTGTATGTGCTCCGTGTGAGTGACCTAGGTGCTTATGTAGGTGGGTTCCGACTTAGGGCGAAAAGCGCTATACCTCCCGTGGAGGACCTACCCTGCAGGACCAAAAGGAAAGCAAGCCAGGGGATAACCATGCCAACAAGTGCAGTTAGTGTACAATCCTGCAGGAAAAACAAAGGGAGCCCTGGGCTGGTGACACATAGCCCCGCCCCCAAAATGTGGGAAAGGTTCTGAATGAGACAAGATAAATGGATGCTGGACCAGTACCAATGCCTGCTCACTGCTCACTAAATCACCACCTTCCACTCCTGTCACAGCTGGGCAGGGTCAGTGGCGCCCCCACTGGTAACTAACCTGCACTGCAGGCCGTATTGCAGTCCCTCCACCCCACTCACCCAAAGTGGAGGTAATCCAGACGAAAGGAAAAGGCAGCCTTTACGGAGTTCACGCTAGGTCTCGGGCACTGTTTGTTAGCGGCCTCATTAAATAGAATAGTTCTTTTTTTAAATATATTTTTATTGATTTCAGAGAGGAAGGGAGAGGGACGAAGATAGAAACATCAATGATGAAAGAGAATCACTGATCAGCTGCCTCCTGCACACCCCCTACTAGGGATGGAGCCCGCAGCCCGGGCCTGTGCCCTTGGCCAGAATCGAACCCGGGACCCCTCAGTCCGCAGTTGAAGCTCTATCCACTGAGTCAAACCGCCCAGAGCAGACTATTTTATTTAAGGTTCTGGGAGCGGCCCCGTTTTCCAAACGGAGAAATGAACGTCAGGTAGGGCACACGACCACGAAAAAGCTAGAGCCGGAATGCAGAGCGAGTGTTTATTTGAAAACCCCGCAGCTGCGCGCCAGGGTCCTCCTCAGAGCCACCCGCACCTCCTTGTTGCGCAGCGTGTACACCACGGGGTTCAGCAGCGGCGTCACCACCGTGTAGAAGACGGCCACCAGGCGGTCCTGGGCAGGGTTCCCCCCGGACGCGGGGCGCAGGTAGATGATGGAGGCGCAGCCAAAATGCACGACGACCACGGTGAGGTGGGCCGCGCAGGTGGAGAAGGCCTTGCGCCGGCCAGAGGCCGAGGGGATCCTCAGGATGGCAGCCACGATGAGGGCGTAGGAGAGGAGGATGAGGAGGAAGGAGACCAGCACCACCAGGACGCTGAGGAAGAAGATGGCCAGCGCTTTGCCCGCGCTCTGGGCGCAGCTGAGCTTCAAGACGGGGGCGATGTCGCAGAAAAAGTGCTCCACTCGGTCGCTGCTGCAGAAGGGCGACGAGAAGATCATGCTGGTCTCCATCAGGGCCACCGAGAACCCCGAACAGAAAACCAGGGCTCCCAGGCAGAGGCAGACTCTGGGTCTCATGAGCAGCGAGTACCGCAGCGGGTGGCAGATGGCTACGTAGCGGTCATAACCCATCAGGGTCAGGAGGAAGCAGTGGCTGCAACCCAGCCCCAGGAAGAAGAACATCTGAGCCCGACAGCCAGCAATGGAGATGGCCTGGCTCTCTGTGAGCAGATGAGCCAGCATATTCGGGATGGTGACCAGCGTGTAGCACGTCTCCGAGAGGGACAGCACCGCCAGGAAGCAGTACATGGGGGTGTGAAGGGTCCGATCCACATGGATAATGGTGATGATGGTGACATTGCCACTGAGGGTGACCAGGTACATGAGGAAGAACAGCGTGAAGAGGGTGGTCCTCAGGTGTGGGAGGTCGGAGAAACCCACCAGCACAAACTCTGTCACCAGCCAGGTGGCATTTTCCCACTGCTTTTTAGGAGTCTGAGAAGAGAGGACAGAGTAAATGCAATAGAGCAAGTTAGGGGGGGTCAGCTACGCATCCTTGTTTTACAAAAAGGAAAAGAGACCCGGAAATGGTGTCACACAGACAACAGTGTGGGATGGGGGGACATGGTGGAGGTGGAAGAGGGTGTAGGGGGGACAAATGGTGATGGGGGAAAAAGAAATGATGTCACTTGTTTTCCTAATATGACCCAGCTAGCAAGTGTCTCTTTAATAACAAGAAAATCACAGATGTGGGAACAGCCTACGTGCTTGTCAACAGATAAGTGGATAATGGAGACATGGTGACATATGGAGTGGAATATTATTCAGGCATGAGAAAGACTGCAATCCTGCCATTTGCAACAACATGGGTGAACCTTAAGGGCATTATTCTAAGGAAAATAAGTCAGACAGAAAAAGACAAATACTATTTGATCTCACTCACATGTGGAATCTGAAAGAGTTAAACTTCCATAAAAACAGAGTGAAATGGTGGTTGCCAGGGGCTGGAGGGTGGAGGAAGAGAAGAAATATTGCTTAAGGATATAAACTTTCAACTAGTAGACAAATAAGTCCTAGAGATCTAAGGCACAGAAAAGTGAATATAGACAACAATATTGTATTATAATTATCAAACTTTCTAAGAGACCAGATCTTAACTCTTCCCACCACACAAAAGAAATGATAATTTTGTGACACAACAGAGGTGCTAATTATTGCTACAATAGCAATTATATTACAACATATGAATGTATCACATTAGCATGTTATACACCTTAAACTTACACAATGTTACATGTCAAATACATTTCCAATTTTTTAAATATATTTTTATTTATTTCAGAGAGGAAGGGAGAGGGAGAGAGAGAGAGAGATAGAAACATCAATGATGAAAGAGAATCATTGATCAGATCCAGCCTGCAACCCCGGGCATATGTCCGGACCAGGAATCAAACCGTGACCTCCTGGTTCATAGGTCGAAACTCAACCACTGAGCCACGCTGGCCGGGCAAATACATTTCAATTTTTAAAAAAGAAAAAAATCACAAAAATCTATAAGGAACAGATACTTATATTGGGGTTAGGGAGAGGTGGTAAGAACATCAGTGCCTTAATCTGAGTCCCCTAGAAACAGATTCTGAGGCAAGGATTCAAGGGCAAATAGTTTATCTGGACCGTCATCCTCCAAATCATAGGCGGGAGACTCGGGGGAGAGAGAGATAACAAAGGCAAGTTGTCAAGGAAATTACCACTGGCGACTAGAATTTAATCCCACCTGAGGATCCCTTTGGGACAGTGAGGAAACTGGTGTATTTACCCATCAATTCCTCGTTTGCCATTGCTTGAGAGTTTCTACCAGGAGACATTAATCTCCCAGCACTTCCAATTTGCCAACATGTACAGAGAATTCAAGGAAATAATAAAAGCCAAGGGGGTGTGGGCCAAGCATTTACTACTGTGTCTGCTACAGTTCAAATACCCGAGAAAAGCAAAGCTTGTAACACTGTCATTGTCTACATGTTTTTTTAATTTTTAAATTTTTATGCTTTAGGGCTGCATTGGTGTAAAGATGAATGCATGCTTCAATCCTAAAACTGCATTTATTTCTTCTGATCTTAAGAGAGATTTAAACAACATCACAGGCCCCCTTAAATGTATTGCAGGCCCCAGACATTGTGCCCCATGGACACATCTGTATTCATTAAATGGAACATAACTCTGAAATAATTGACCATTTTAATTCAGATTATGAGACATCAGTAGAAATACTGAATGGTTATCATTGATTACTCTCTACCTCAGAAAAAAGGTACAGTATCTATATTAGAGTGTTTTTGAGGTATTTTTCACTCAGTTGGAACATGGGACTCTGCTTTCAGGGAAATGGTCCCAATGCAATCTTTCCCTGCTTATTCAGAGTTAATTGGTTGAGAGATAAACATACTAGTAGTTCAGCCTGGAAATCCTCAAACAACACGAACTCAGATAAGAAGGTGGGGTCCACAGAGAGCAGAGTCCTGATTTATCCGCCATCTAGTGCCACTTGGGGTGATCTGCAAACCAGTGATCCTTATAAGAAGAGAACAAAGTGTGCCCCTGAAAATACTCACCCACAGCAATGGGGCCAGAGAAATTGACAATGGCCATCTAAATGTCTTGGAAGTTTAATTGATTTTTGCAAGTTTAATTCTGCAAAAATCAATAATAGATTTTAGTTCTGAAGTTATATGGAGAAAAGCAACAAAAATATGTGCTTGGTCAAGTCCAGAGATATTCTGGTTATGAAGATAAGACAAGGCAGGACCGTCAGAGAACTTAACAGAAGCAACTAGGTAATGAGGGAGGGATGCCCCTGTTTTTCATGAAGAAAGAAAAACCAGTTAGCAGGCAGCAGGCAGCCATGTTGATCAAGCACAAAGTACATACTTGTTCTGTAAAGAGAGAGACGGTGAATATTTTAGGCTTTGTTGGCTATCTGAGCTCTGTCTTAACTGCTCGATTCTGCCATTCTAGTGTAGAAGCAGCCATAGACACATATAAACAAGTGTCATGGCTGTGTTTCTTATTCTTTTTAAAGATATTTTATTGATTTTTAGAAAGAGAGGGAGAGAGAGAGAGAGAGAGAGAGAAGGAGAAACATTGATGTGAGAGAGCAACATCGATCAGCTGCCTCCTGCATGGCTGCCACCAAGGATCAAGCCCACAACCTGGGTATGTGCCCTGACCAGGAATTGAACCAGCGGCCTTCTGGTGCATGGGATGATCCCTAATCAACTGAGCCACCGCAGCCAGGGCATGCCTGTGTTTCAATAAAACTTTACTTACAGAATTTGCATCTTTCAGGGGGAGAAAGCAAGATGGCGGCATAGGTAAACACCTAAACTGCTGCCTCGCACAATTTCAAAACTACAACTAAAAGACAAAACGGACATCATCCAGAACCACAGGAAAGCTGGCTGAGTGGAAATTCTACAACTAGAAGGAAAGAGAAAAGCACACTGAGACTCAGAGGAGCTGCAGGAGGCAGAGGTACTGAGATGCGCATGCACGGAGAGGCCTGGCAGCTGAGTACGCAACTGGCTTTCTCAAGCGGGAGGGAGACAAAAGCTCCCGACTGCACTGAACTCAAGTTCCAGGCGAGACTCTGGGGACCCAGACTCATTCGGGGAGAAACTGGACTGTCTGGCAGTGGGCGGAATTTGAGGGCGGCTTTCTCTCAGAGGTGCTTGCAGCAATTACGACGGGACACTGAGACACAGGGGCCTATTAGGGCAGGGCTGACAGGAAACCAATGCTGTCTGTTCCGCCCTGAGATTCTGCCCCATCCAAGCTGAGCACAGAGGCTTTTGCAAGTCTTCTCCCATAAGGGTGTCTCCAGCACAGAAGTTCTCCCAGTGTAGACACAGCTGATCTTCACAGCCAATTGGCCTGGTGGTCAATTCCTCCCAGTGATACCAACAATCAAGACTTAACTACAACAAGACTGTGCACACAGACCACAAAGGGGTGCACCAAGAGTGTTCACCTCAGGTAACTGGGGAGGCTGAGCCATTGGGCCCTATAGGACACCTAGCACACAAAGCCACTCTATCAACTCAGGGAACCAACCAAAATGCAGAGACAAAGAAACAGATCACAAATGAAAGAAATGAAGGAAAGCAAACGAATGGATATAGAGTTCAAAACCACGGTTATAAGGTTTTTCAAGAATTTCCTAGAAAAGGCCTATAAATTTAGCAATACCCTTGAGGATATGAAAAAGGACCAACTAGAAATTAAGCATACACTGACTGAAATAAAAAATATTATACAGAGATCCAACAGCAGACTAGGGGATCGCAAGAATCAAGTCAAAGATTTGAAATACAAAGAAGCAAAAAACACTCAACCAGAAAAGCAAAAAGAAAAAAGAATCCAAAAAGTTGAAGATAGTGTAAGGAGCCTCTGGGACAACTTCAAGCGTACCAACATCAGAATTATGGGGGTGCCAGAAGAAGAGAGAGAGCAAGATACTGAAAACCTATTTGAAGAAATAATGACTGAAAACCTCCCCCACCTGGTGAAAGAAATAGACTTACAAGTTCAGGAAGTGCACAGAACCCCAGACAAAAGGACTCCAAAGAGGACCACACCAAGACACATCATAATTAAAATGCCAAGAGCAAAAGACAAAGAGAGAATCTTAAAAGCAGCAAGAGAAAAACAGTTAATTACCTACAAGGGAGCACCCATACGACTGTCAGCTGATTTCTCAACAGAAACTATGCAGGCCAGACGGGAGTGGCAAGAAATTTTCAAAGTGATGAATAGCAAGAACCTACAAACAAGATTACTCTACCCAGCAAAGCTATCATTCAGAATTGAAGGGCAGATAAAGAGCTTCACAGATAAGAAAAAGCTAAAGGAGTTCATCACCACCAAACCAGTATTATATAAAATGCTGAAAGGTATTCTTTAAGAAGAGGAAGAAGAAGAAAAAGGTAAAGATAAAAATTATGAACAATAAATACATATCTATCAACAAGTGAATCTAAAAATCAAGTGAATAAAAAATCTGATGAACAGAATAAACTGGTGAATATAATAGAATCAGGGGCATAGAAAGGGAGTGGACTGACAATTCTCGGGGGGAAAGGGGTGTGGGGGGTGCGGGAAGAGACTGGACAAAAATCGTACACCTATGGATGAGGACAGTGGTGGGGGGGTAAGGGCAGAGGGTGGGGTGGGAACCGGGTGGAGGGGAGGTATGGGGGAAAAAAGAGGAACAATTGTAATAATCTGAACAATAAAGATTTATTAAATTTAAAAAAACTTTATTTACAAAACAGGCAGGGGGCCGGATTTGGCCCTCAGACTGTAGTTTGCCAGCTCCAGATCTAGCACAAAAAAAGCTAAAAGAATATTCAGCTTAGAAAAACTCCAATGAGGTCCTCTGAAGGATTCATGCTATGAAAAAAAGGAAAGCCTGACTTGAAATGTTCAGAAACTAAAGCCAAATGAAAGTCTAAAACCAAGAATCTCAGACTCTGCTTAGGAAATGCAGATCTAAGAAACGGCACACTGGGCAAAGTATTTGGATATGACTCTCAAAACATATAATTTCTGAATATCATTAAACATGGTTAAATTGAAACAAACCACAAACTAGGAAAGGTTGTGATCCTAAAAAGTGTTTAGCTCTTACAAATCATTAAGGAGAAAATGAAAACTTCTAGTTCTAAATAAGCATTGGGGAGGTAATGCACAGCATGGTGACTATAGTTAATGATGCTGTTTTGTATGTTTTAAAGTTGCTAAGAGAGTAGATCTTAAATGTTCTCATCACAAGAAAAAACTTTGTAACTATGTGTGGTAATGGATGTTAACTAGACTTATCGAGGTGCTCAAGTTGCAATATATATGCATAACAAATCATTATGTTGTACACCCGAAACTAATACGTCAATTATACTTTCATTTTAAAAAGAAAAAAAATGGCCCTAACCGGTTTGGCTCAGTGGATAGAGCGTCGGCATGCAGATTGAAAGGTCCCGGGTTCGATTCTGGTCAAGGGCATGTACTTTGGTTGCAGGCACATCCCCGATGGGGGGTGTGCAGGAGGCAGCTGATCGATGTTTCTCTCATCAATGTTTCTAACTCTCTGTCCCTCTCTCTTCCTCTCTGTGAAAAATCAATAAAATATATTTTTTTTAAAAAATAAAAGAAAAGAAAAAGAAAAAAATGAACACCCAGGCCCATCTTACCCCTACCCAAATATTTGTGGAATTCAAATGAAGACTCATATACCATATGACTGAATACTTAAAGTTAACAAACAGTTAAGTGAAGTATGTTCTAACTCCTCACCTTCCTAATGACCTGTGAATGGCCTACAGGAACAGGTCAGGCCTTCTTAGGCATCTTAAAGATGCACTCAGTGTAGGAGTCTCTTCTACCAATTATCCACCCTCTACTCGCATGCCTCCAAGGACAAGGAAGTCACTCCCTGACAAAAATCCCATGACGTGGAGCAGAAACTCTGTGCTCAAAACAGCCCTTCTGGTACCTGCAAGAACAACCAAACTGGGCTCTGGAATCAGACAGGCCTACGTTTGAAAGTTGGTGCCTGCACTTCCTAGTGCAGTGTGACCTTGGGCGGGTGGTTTGGGCCCTGGGAGCCCCGTCTATGAAAGTGGAGACTGATCCGTGAGCTCTCAGATAATAGTTCATAAGATGCCCTGAACAATGCTACAAACCCTTTGGTCTCAGACTCCTTGCAAGGAGAGACAGGATGGTCATTCTCGGCTTTGCACTGCCGAGGAAGCGGAGCATATATGGGATAATCTCTCATTCTCACTATTGTGGTGCCAGGATTCAAAGCCAGGAGTGTGTGGCTGGAGGCTGTGCTTTAGAGGGCTGCGAGTCTGCAGGCTCGCTTTTCATTCTACGCTTATTCATTGAGCACCTGTTCTGTGTTGGGTGCTGCTCTGGGCACTGAGGACACAGCAGGGAACTGAACAGGCAGAGATCCCAGCTTTGGAGGAGCAGAAAGTTCTAGAGACGTGAACCAGGCAATAAATAAGGAACGTGATAACCAAATAAGTGAGACAGCATTTTGGACAATAAGCGCTGCCGAGAAAGAGATGCAGTTACTTAAACGGTCATCGAGGGGTCTGAGGAGGGTGGCAATTTTACATAAAATGGTCAGGAAAGGGCTTCTTGAGGCTTAAAGTTCAGTCACTCAGAATTTCTTGCTTCCCCTCCCTCATTTTCAGATCTCACCCGGAGGACTGGGGATGGGCCAAGGTGGCTTCTCCAGCCGAGCAAAGGCCCTGAATTCACACTTGAAAGAAATGAACTTGTATGCATCCATGCATGACCCTTGGACAGACAATGGAGAGGGGTGAAGGCCTGCTTGTGGTGGGGGCGGGGGGAGGAGGAGGATGGGAGCAGGCTGGAAGAGGTTAATGGGAGGGAAAGTAGGACCTATGTAATACTTTCAACAACAACGATTAAAAAGAAAAAAAAAGAAATGAGCAAATGAGTCAAGAGGATACTAGGGGAAGGGTGTCCTCGGTAGAGGCTGCAGCCACTGCCAAGGCCCTGGGCCTGGACTGTGCCTGGAACAGGAGCAGCAAGGAGGAAGAGAGGGGCAGAAGGAGGAAGTGAGAGGGAGGGAGGTGGGGGTGGGAGGTGATGAGAGCATGTTTCATAGGGTCCTGTGGGTCAGTGAGGACTTCAGCTTCTACACCTAGTGATGTGGGAGCCAGGAGGACTCTGAGCAGAGGAGGGACGTGACCTAACTCGGGTGTTCCCGGGTGCCCTCTGGCCACTGTGGGAGAACAGAGTTTAGGGAACATGAGTGGGAAGGATGAGGGCTGGACCAGGGAGGTGGTGAGAGGTGGCCATTTATGGACAGATTGTGCAGGTGGAGCCCGCTGGATCTCCTGACAAGATATGGGTATGAGAGAAAGCAGTGTGTGGGAGCTGGCAGAGCTGCAACAGGAGGGTGGGGTGGAGTCCATCCAGCCAGAGATCAGAGGAGACTCTGTTCAGCTCTGGGAATGCCAGAGGCAGACACACACCTAACATGATGGACTCATACGGAGAGCCAGGCCCCGGTCCACCCTGGCCACAGAGGTGGCAGGTGTACCAGCCCCCTGCACACACCTCAGAGAGAAGGAAGAAGGGGGACTTCCTGAATGGGGCTGAAATTGAACCCTGCAACACCTGAGAACCTGAGACTTTGAATTTGCCTCAAAGTGTCCAGATTGTGACAGGTGAGTGTCTGGCCAAAAGGAAGTCAGGTTACACAACTAGAAAGTTCCTCATTTGCATACCTGGAACCTATGAAGATCCCACCTATGGTGAGATACCTGGGCCAGCTGCTGGCTTGGTGGGAGAGTTAGTGGGAGGCAGTGGGTACTGAGCTTGGGGGCAGGCCCATGGCAGGAACGCACACGGTCTGGAGTCTTTTCTTTTCCTCTTCCTCTTTCTTCTCATCAGGAAGCCACCCTGGAAGAAGGAGCCCCTTCCCCACCACCTTTAAGCTCTCGCTGCTGAGTAACTCACTGAGTATGTGTGCATTCACGCCTATGAAGCTCCTGGATATATGCGTGCATGTGTGTGCCTGCTGCTTGCAGGGCATGCGTGTGTGCATTTGGTACCCCCATGTGCTCAGACCACACATGAGCTGGGGGTGGGCTTGGGTGGCTTCTCCAGCCGGGCAAAGGTCCCGAATTCATACTCACCATGGCCAAGGGAGTTTCCTGCCTGCATCACTTACTGCTTGTAGCCTAAGAAGGGAAGGACTGAGGACCTGGGTCCTGTTATACAGGGGATCCCTAGAGCTGCTGTCTCAGGGGCCCCCAGCCACTAACAAGCCCCCCAGGGCTCAGGCTGGAGACACCCTATGGGGTTTTTTCCCTCCTGGAAACTGGAGACCCCAGGGTCCACTTCTCCGGCTCCCAGGCTCTCATGGCAAAAAATGGGAAAGGACTAATTATGATTTCTTGTTGTGGATGGCTGTCACAAATGCTCTCTCCACTCCATCAGTGCTCCCCAGGGCCTGTCAGTGCCCACCCTGCAGGGCAAAGCTGCTACCCCAAGGAAAATGCACCTTCAGCCCTGACCTAAAGGAGGGAAGGAAGAAGTGGATCACTTGATGTTGTTATACAAATGTTCCCCAGGCTCAAATGCTTAGAGTGACCACAGCCCCTCGATCCCTCTCCCTGTTCTCTTCAAAATTAGTCGCCAAATCTTCTCCACTCTTCCTCCCCAAGTTCCCATCCCCTCAGCCCCACCCGAACTCAGGCTACAACATTCCCACCTGTTGTAAAAGTTTGCAGCATCACCTTCCTCTCTCGTCTGTCCTCTGCACCGGCCCCAGAACAGGAGTTCTGGCTGTGTTCCCGCTCTACTCAGGGACCTTCCAATGCTCCCCATTGCCCTCAGAGTAAAGTTTAAAATTCCCCATCTTCACATTTAAGACCCTTCTGATCTGGCTCCTGGTACCTTCTCCAGTTCCAAATCCATCCATTGCTCCATGCAAATGGTCACACATCCGTTTATTAAATTAACAACAAGAAAGTGAGGCATAGACCCAGGCATTCCAAATCTCTGACCCTTCCTCTGAGATTTCCATGCTGTATCACACCATTTTGCCCCTCCCTATGCTATTTCTTTTCCCCTCCTCTTAGTCTCCTGGCAAACTCCTAGCCCTGCTGAAAGACACATCTCTAGCATAAAGAAGATATACACACATCTTTAGCCATTCAGCCATTGACTGACATTAGGTTGTTTCCATATTTTGACTAATGTGAATAGTGCTGCAATGAGCACAGGAGTTCTGGCTGAGAAATTTAACTTCATGAATTAAATTTCATGACTGGACATGAGTCTCATAATTTTGCAAACTCCTGCCCTAACCCAACAACCCCTGTCATATTTGGGGTCCTCCCAGAAGTGACCCTGAGACAAGGATTTGAGTAGAAGTAAGTCTACGTTGGAAGTGACCCTAGAAAATACAAGCAAGGAAGTGGAATAATGAGAAAAGACAGGAAAAGAAGCTAATAGAGCATATGTTATCAGGCAACTTACCCCTGTGGCAGCTGGGATTCACTCCCACTGGAAACCTCTGGGAAACAGCGTGGAGTATTTATTAGTTGCTTCCACAAAATTCCCGCTTCTGCAAACCTGATTGCCCCTCAATTTACCCCATCCCCAGTTCCAGAGCACAGACTGATTGCTTTAAAAAATCAGCACATCCCATATCCCATTACCATAATGACTGAGTAGAACAGCAGTGCTAAAAAGCAATCCCCCCAACCACCATCACCAGGGGACAACTGGCAAGGCCTGGAGACATTTTTGGTTGTCACAATGGAAAAGAGGCATCTAGTGGGTCGGGGCCAGGGATGCCATTAAACATCCTACAATGCACAGGAGAGCCCCCTTTGGTAAAGAATGACCTGGCCCCAGGAATCAATAATGCCAGCATTGAGAAACTGTCAGTAAGAGGATGGGCACATGACCCTATTGGAGTCAATACAAAATCAACTCCAAGTCTAGAAGCGTCTCAGGTCCCTGGAAAGTGCCCTATGGTTAATGATCTTTGCACTTACTTTGCTAACACAGAAGGAAGGCTATAGCTGTGAAAGTGGGAAGATAAATTGGATTGGGTACCATGTGGAGCCTGAGGATGACACTGATGCCTAGAGAAAAATCTGTAGAAATGAAGAGAAATTCAGCCCTAATTTCTGTCACTAGATCAAATCTCTCCTGAAGCTGGTCCTTATTAGTTACATGAGCTAATAATTTTGTTTGTTTGTTTGTTTGTTTGTTTAAATCAGCTGGGTTAATTTTTGTGTCACATACAACCAAGAGCACTCCAAGAGACAGGGGAATCAATGAACATTAACCCATCCTCTTTTCCTGGAGGACCCCCTATGTGAACACAACCTTCTCTTGGAGTACAATTGGTTGCAAGACATAGAAACCCACCCAAGCTGGTATATGTAAAGGAGTATTTATTACATAGGTGCAACATTGTCTCCATACCCCAAGGAAACATAAAGTAAATGTGACTTTTATGAAAAACTAGCATCAGGCACTTAGAAGGCAATGAAAAAATAACTGTGATGTCAATAGAATGAATACTCAATTAACGGGAATTGATACTTCTGAAACTAAGATACTCACGCCTTCCAACTCTAGAACCACTGGCGCACTTTTCTCTGATTCTCCCTGCATACTAGCTCCATTCTTCTGCTGTTTGCAGAAGTGCCTACCACTCCAAACTGACCACCCATATTTCTTAATCTGCTGGTGACCTTAAAAGCTCCACCAACTGTCAGCTTTCTTAGCATTTCCATTAAACAATGTTTCCAAGAAAACCTGATTGAATCATCACAGGTCAGGTGACCACCCCGATCCAATCAGTGGAGTCATCTGCCAAAAGAAGAAGAAACACAAGTGGGTAGGCAAGCTAAATGGGTTTAACCTAAGATGGCAGCTCGTTGGCCTTGGAGAGACAGAAGATCCGCCACTGTCACTCCCCACCTTATCTAGACACAGATCAGTGATACTGAGTGTTAACTATTCCTTTATTAGGTGGTGAGGCGAGTGGGGGCTGTACAATGCGAGGCCTGGGAACTTAGCTACACAGAAATTGTGATCAGAAGCCATATTACAAAAATAGCCTAAAAATACTTATATTCTGCCATGGGAGTGGGCCAGGGGAGTACCAGGAGAGGTGCCACTCAGGCAGCTCCTTCCCATCTTGCAGTCCCATATGTACAGGGAGACAAAGTGAAATGCACATATCTCCCCTAATCCTCATGTTCCCACCACCCACCCCCAAGCTCCCAAAGGGAGGTGGCCCAGGGTCTAGGGAGGGGAGACTATCTGGGGGTGAAGGGCCCTTCCCCCAGCAAAGCTATAGAACAAGTTCCATCTGGAATGCAGTGAAGTGAGGGACGTGGGGCAGAAGGGCCCTTCCCCCAGCAAAGCTATAGAACAAGTTCCATCTGGAATGCAGTGAAGTGAGGGAAGGGGGTGGGAAGGAAGCTCCCACATCTTGCCAACCCCTCGCCCCAGAGGGTGTGCCCAAGGGTGACTACTTGGTACACACCAGGGTCATGTACTCGGTACACAGGATCCCAGTCATGCCTGTGTACTCGGTACACAGAATCCAGCTTGGCCAAATGGGCCCACAGACTCAGCCCCATGGGGGCACTGGGGGGTTTGCAGGGGCAGGGAGCAGCTCCATATATATATTTTGTAAAAAATAATAATAATAATAATAATAAGTTTGTTTAAATGAATTTTGTTTCTATACAAAAATGTAAAAAAAAAATAAAAATCCACTCATGTCAGAGTGTGAGGAGTGAAAGAGGCCAGAGGAGGCAAGAAAGGAAGGAAGGGTGAGTTGGGGAACAGGAAGAGGGGAGGACAGGAGGAGGTCCCAGACTCATCACAAGACCCATGGGTGGAGGTCAGCCTGAACCCCTTACAAATAAGGGAAGATTGAAGTCCTAGCCTGGTAAACTATGTCAGTCACACTGCAGGGGTAGGGGATGCAGGGAGATTGGAAAAGAGAATGAAAAGGATTAAAGGAAAATGGGGGAGAGAACAGAATCAAGATAGGGTGTCTCTTCAGTTGCCCAAAATACAAGAACTGAGGAGCATCTCAAGCCAACACCTGTCTCTTGGGAGTGACTTCAGGCTGGGGCCCCAGCTGGGTCTGGGCCTGAACTAGGGGGCCAGGGACAGACAGGGAGAGTGGCTGGGCCGGAAGTGTCCCAGCAGCTGTGGCCGTGGCCCTAGTGGCAGTGGCTGGGCTGGGTGTGGAATCGGACCAGTCCGAGAGTGAGGGAGGCGAGGGGCTGGCCCAGTGCTCGGGGGACTCAGGGGACGGGGTCAGGTAGGGATGCTCACTCGGGACCCGGAGGAAGCGAGCCTTGGGGGGGCTGCCATGGGCCCCAGGTACTGGATACTCCTCACCATGTCCCGGAACAGCCAGATATGGTGGGGGCCGCTCCTGAGGAGACATGGGGGTCCCAGGGTTCAGCAGCTGGGGTCCCGGTGCCAGTGGCAGCAGGAACGAGGGACCTGGTGGGGCAGGTGGGGGCAGCCGGGCCCAGTCGAGGGGAACGGCCACAGGTTTCAGCAAGCCCAGGCTGAGTACACAGCCCCCGGGGGGCTGGCGCCCTAGACCTGCCCTGCCCGCACCACCAAGTTGTGCCAGGGACACAGCCGTGGTGGTGGCACTCATGTAGGGCCCTTCGAGGGGGAAACCTCCAGGGGACGCAGGGGGCCCACCAAAGGGCCGTGGGGAGTCCAGAGAGTCTACAGGCGACAGTGTGACTGAGCTCTCAGCCAGAGGACCCGGGCAGGCCAGCGTCAGCTTCTTGCCCCGGCCCCGGGTGCCCTGTGGTCCCAGCCCTGCTTTCCCTGGTGGCCTTCGGCTCTTCTTGCCCCCCGACTGTGCCGCCTTGAGGCCAGGGAGGAAGGCCCCAGGCGGGCAGAGCAGGGGCCCCAGGCCATGGGAGCCCGGGGGACTGCGTGGCCCACTGGGTTGGTCTAGCAAGCGCACGATGTCCTGGTGCAGCCTCTCCTGGGCCACGTCACGCGGCAGCCTGTCCAGATGGTCAGTGATCTCCCGGTTGGCAAAGTGATCCAGCAGGAGCTTGGCAGCCTCATAGCTGCCCTCCCGGGCAGCCAGGAACAGTGGTGTCTCCTCCTGGGGGGAGCCGAGAACCAGCAAGGTGTCAGGGTCACAAGGGCCAGGACGAACTCCTGGCCAGCAACACCAGGGCCTCCGTCCTCTGATGGAACCTGAGAGCTAAGAGTTCATCCTCTCCAGCCTGAGAAGACCTGGGTTCAACTCCCCGCTCTGATGGGGAAGCCAAGGCAAGTTCTTTTATTTAAACCACATTCGTGGCACACCTACTAAGTGCCAGGCCCCAGCGCCAGGAATAGGGTGAAAAGAGTAAGGCACTCGCCTTAGGCACAAATTTTAAAGGGGCACCAAAACTCTCAGTCATCAAAATAAATATTTTAATGCAATGTTTTTTAAAAAAAATAATTTCAATTAATGCAAAAAATTCCATAATAAATAAAATATGGAAATTTTAAATAAGGACAGAATCCATCCTGCACCCTTCTGAGCCTCATTCTGCTTATCTGAGTAGAGTAACACCACCTTCCAAGGCTTTTTAAACAACATTCAAAAAGTCACCTTTTATTGAGCTAACACATTACCTCACTGAATCCTTGGAAGAGGCAATGAGATAGGCACTGTTGCTTCTCCATTTCACAGATGAGAACACTGAGGTCCAGAGGAGTTAAGCAACTTTCCCAAGGTCACATAGCAACTGCCACACACTTCCTCCTCTGATCTACTGTTGGAGCCTCTTGAGCCCAATGCCCACCCCTGAAAGCTGGCTGCAGGCTGGGTGAATGCTCCCACTTGCCTACCCCACCCCACTCTCTGCTACCTGGTAGGGGGAGGTCTGTGCTAGGGATGACCCTCTGGTGAGCCAAGGGCTAGGGCTCACCTTGCTATCTTGCATGTCCTTGTTGGCTCCATTTTTGAGCAGGGCCAAGGTGGCCTCCACGTTGTTGACAGCTGCAGCCCAGTGTAAGGCTGATTTCCCTGGGGGGAGTGGAGAGAGGTCAAGGTCAGAATCAGGCTCCTGTCCTGGCCCTCCAAGGCAGAGAAGCAGGAAATGCCCAGAATATGGCCTGGTGAGAAGGAGCGGACCTGCCATGAGTATCTGAGCACCTGTGTATGGCTCTGTGTATGTGTGCAGATCTGTAGAATGGCTCTCTGTCCAAGGGAGACACTGTGCATGTGTCTTCCATAGCCTGGGGCTCCTGTACATGTGACTCTCCGTACACAGAGGGAACTACGCAGCCCTCACTTTTTCATTCCTAGAGGTGTGCTATCTGATGTAGTTGCCACCAATCCCATGTGCCTTTTTACATTTAAATTAACTAAAATTAAATAAAATAGGTGTCAAAACCATTCAATGGGGAAAGAACAGCTTTCTCAACAAATGGTGCTGGGACAACTATTAAGTTGGACCCCCTACCTCACACCATATTAAAAAAAAAAATAACTCAAAGACTTAAATGTAAAAGCTGAAACTATAAAATATTTAGAAGAAAATATAGGAGTAAATCTTTATGATCTTGAATCAGACAAAGATTCTTGGATATAACACCAAAAACAGAAGCAATAATACAACAAAAATACATAAACTAGACATTATCAAAATTAAAACGTTTGTGCTTTGAAGGACAACGTAAAGAAAGTGAAGTCCTCACTCAGTTGTTTAGAGTGCCATCCTGATATGCCAAGGTTGCAGGTTCTATTCCCAGTCAGGATACATGCAAGAATCAACCAATGAATGCATAATTAAGTGGAACAACAAATCAATGTTTCTCTCTCTCTTTCTCTCTCTCTCTCCCCCTACAAATTGGGAGAAATATATCTGATAAGAAACATACCTTCAATACATAATCTTTGTAACTCAATAATAGAAAGACAGCCTGGCCAGCTTGGCTCAGTGGGTGAGCATTGACCTATGAACCAGGAGGTCATGGTTCGATTCCCGGACAGGGCATATGCCCAGGTTGCGGGCTCAATCCCCAATGTGGGGTGTGCAGGAGGCAGTCTATCAATGATTTGCTCTTATCATTGATGTTTGTATCTCTCTCTCCCTCTCCCCTCCTCTCTGAAATCAATAAAAATAGATTTTAAAAATATAGAAAGACCAATAACCCAATTAAAAATGGGCAAAACATCTGAGTGGACATTTTGCAAAAAAAGACACATACAAATGACCAATAAGCATATAAAAAGATGCTCAAAATCATTAGCCATCAGGAAAATGAAAATCATAAACCACAAGGAGATACCAATTCACACCCACTATAAACAAAAAAAAACAATAAAAAGTGTTGGCAAGGATGTGGAGACATTGGAACCTTCATACACTGTTGGTGGGAGTGAAAAATGGGGCAGCCACTGTGGAAAACAGTCCCTCATCACAGAAAGTTCTAGTGCTCCTCTAAAGCCATATTTCTCAACCAGGGGTCATTTTCCGCCCAGTGACATTTGGCAATGTTGGGAGATATTTTTGGTTGCCACAACTGGGAGGTGGGCTACTAGCATCTAATAATTCAAGGCCAGGGGTGCTGCTTAACACCCTGCAATGCAAGGATGCCCCCCCCCCCAACCAAAGATGCTCCAATCCCAAATGTCATTGGTAGGTTAAGAATGCCTGCTCCAAAAGTTGAGAACACCTACTCCAAAGGATGTTTGTGAGCATCTGAGTGTGTCTGCATCTGTGTGAGGTCCTCTGGACATAAGGGCAGGTTATGAATCTCCACAACTCTGTGCAAGAAGCCACCTCCATGCCCTAACCGGTTTGGCTCAGTGGATAGAGCGTCAGCCTGCGGACTCAAGCGTCCCAGGTTTGATTCTGGTCAGGGGCATGTACCTTGGTTGCGGGCACATCCCCAGTAGGGGGTGTGCGGGAGGCAGCTGATTGATGTTTCTCTCTCATCAATGTTTCTAACTCGCTATCCCTCTCCCTTCTCTGTAAAAATCAATAAAATATATTTAAAAAAAAAAAAAAAAAAAAAAAAGAAGCCACCTCCAGGGACTCTGCTAGCAAGCCATTGGTAGGGAGAGGCCACTGCATATAAATGGGTCGGTTAGCAAATTTATTATAACAGCTACCTAGCAGATGGCAGCAGGGACTACTTCTAAAAAGTAGGTGGAAATGAAGTGTCTTGGGGAAGGGCACCTTTATCCAAGTCACTGATGTGTCGATGAGCTAGCGGATGCCATAAGAAAAAGCACGAGAGTGTAAGTCCATGCTGCAGCCCTGTTATGTGTACAGGAACTTCAGTGAATGGGTCGCAGTGTTCACAGTGGGTGAGAGTTCACACAAACAAGACAGTCAGGGTCCATGTGACATCCTCTCAGCCCCCACCACCCACCAGCCTACCAAGTTCGTCCACAGCATTGACATCAGCGTGGCTGGCAATGAGCTCTTCCACCATGCCCTCCACCGCCAGGCGGGCCGCCAGGATCAATGCGGTCGACCCATCTGCCATGCGGGCATCCAGGTCTGTGGAGCGGTTCCGGATGAGAATCTAGGGGAGGGAGGGTGTAGCAGGGGTAGTCATGGCAGAAATAGGGGGACCAGGAGCACCTCTAAGCCCTCTGAGGACCCAATCCCCACATCTCCTGGAATCAATGAGATTCAGGGAGCAGCTACTTGCCAGAAACTGTACTCCCATATAACCCCATTTTACAAAAAAAAAAAAAAAAATCTGGAAGGCAGAACTGGGGCTCCAACCCAGATCAGTTCAATGCCTGTCCCAGCTCTGATGTCCAAAGAGGCAGGCCCATCTCACCTGGAAGACGCCCTGGGCATCGGCAGTGACAGCCGTGTGCAGGGGGGTGCGCCCTGAGTGGTCTTGGGCATTGGTATCTGCTCCAGCATCCAGCAGCCGCTTGGCTGCATCAGCCCGGGCATAACGGGCGGCCAGGTGCAAGGCCGTCTCACCCGTGCGGTCAGTCCGCGCTCCAAGCTGGGCCCCCTGGCAAATCAGGTCTGAGATGATGCTGGCTGACGTGTCTTCTGCCTCGTCCTCCTCAGCTGGCATGGGCTCCAAGGCCCCCCCGCAGAAGGAGGCCAGCATTAGCGGGGTGAAGCCATCTGCAGGGAACAGGAACATATCACAGGAAGGTGGATACAGGGGCCTTTCCAGGGAATCCTGCTTAGGGCACTGTATTAGGAGAAAGTGGGATAAATGGAAGTACATCTGCATGCACACACACACACACATCTGTGTCAGGGGCCCCAGAAGCCAACCCAGGATGAAGATTCATGGGCATGTGATTTGCCCCAGAAGGGCTCCGAGGCAGAAAAGGATAAAGGACAAGGGAGGGAGGAAGACAAACAACATGCCCCTCAGACAAATTCCCAGTGGGTTATTTCAGCCTGATCTCAAAGGGGAAGGCTGGAGGCTGAGTTATACCTAGAGTTACCATCCAGCTCGAGGCAAAGGAGCTGTGCCTTTCAAATGCCCACACCCACTGGTTATGAGCACCCCCCAGGGACATTAAATCCCTTAGGGACTTCAAAAGACGCAGGCCTTTTGGAGCAAAACAGCGCTAGGGGGAGAATACCCTGAAATATGGCAAAGATGAATCCAACTGGATCCAGATAACATGGTCAGCAGCACTTTGTGAGCATTTGGCCTGGTTTCCTTATGGAGACACTTGCACCCCATTCTCCATCCTCAAGCTCTGGTTAGAGCCAAACCCCCATCCCCTAGGGACAGGCATATGGCCCAGGCTTGGTCAGTCTGCATATTCCAGGCCCCAGACCACACTGACTAGTTCAGGGATGGGCATATGACCCTGGTCTGTCCAATCAGAACTCATTCTGGTATAGATGGGAAAAAAGGTTTTATAAGGCTGGTCCTGCCTGTGGCCATAGTGTCCCCAGGAAAAAGTCTTCCTGGGCTGGAGCCAAGGGGTGGTGAGTCCCTGGATCCAAATGCATCTGATGCTTCCAGTTACAAGAGCCAGTAAATCCCTTGTTTTGCTTAAACTTGGATGAACTGGGCTATTATCACTTACAACCAAGAGTCCTGATTAACAACCAGCCCCATAGATGAACACCCAGACATACCTAGCTCTCCCCAGAACACAGACCCAGACACAAACTCTCACAAGCAGGAGGGGGGAGCAGGAGGTGCCATCACTGACCTGGGCCACGCACGTTGACATCCATGCCATCAGCATCCGCATCGCCCTGCGGTGGTGTCAAGGCCATGGCTGGTGCCACTCGGATGTCAGCAGCAACCAGGTGGTGTTGAGTCCACTGGCGGCAATCCACAGCATCCTCAGCCCCCACGCCAGGCTCCTCTACCTGGAGACACAAGGACCCAGGTTCTCACCAGGAGTTTGGAGAGACAGAGGGACAGTCTGGGTTTCTCTCATGGAAATGCACACACAGCCCCCCCAAAACCCGATTGTTTTCTAGATCAGGAAAAAGGAAATTGACATATAGGAGGTCAGAAAACTGTTAGAGGAAAAACTGGAATTTTAATCCAAATTGGAAGGGGGGAAGGGCTTGGAACCCAAGGTGGGTGACCAAGGAAGAGACACAGCATCGTAATGGTCAGCACACATCTGTCCATACACTAGACACAAACACACTGAAAACAAGATTAAGTTGACAATTCTACTGACAACAGCATCAAAAAGAATAAAATATTTAGAATTATATTTCACAGGAAAATAATGCAAAACTTATACTCTGGAAACTAAAAATAATTGGAAAAGAAATGTGGGGGCAAGGGAATCCTTCAAGGATCAGTATTAATCTGGGAACATGAATATGATCATGAGGTATAGGGACCAAATAGTCACACACAAATGTATCGATGAACCTTCATGAGCATAGCAACTGGGCCCCTCGCTGGAGCTTGAAAATTTCAGACTCATGGTCCAAAAGGTGTGAATGATGTTATGGAAACAGGACAGAATATTCTTAACCAGTCTGCCAGCTCACTTAAGAGCCTTTGGGCACCAAACACAGAGCCTGATCAAGCTAGCCCTGAGCTTAAGGATCCAGGTGACGTCCTCTGAGTTTTCCCACTGACCTTTGGGGCCCCACCCAAGACCCTGAAAGCAGGGTTCAGAAGAGGGGGCACAACCTTCAGTCGCTTGGCCTCTGGGCACTCTGTGTCCATCCAGTCTGTTGCCACCTCCCCCATCAGACTCTCCCCCTTGGCCATATTCCTGTGGAGACAATGGAAAGGGGGAAGGGTGAAGGGGACAATTGAGACATGTGACCTGGAAGAAGATTTTGGGTGGGGTCACAGTAGAGGTCCCAGAGGTGAGGTCAGGGTCTGGAGTTGGGATAGGTCAGTTGGCACAGGGAGCAGGGTCGAGATACAGGGTCCAATGAGGGAGTGCAGAATGGGGTCAAGGTCACAGGGAGTGCAGTCAGAAGTTATGATGCGTGACAGCCAGGGTCTAAAGGTGGGAGTGTGGAAGGAGACAGGAGTAGGATCAGGAGTCAGAGTAGTGAGCTGTGGGATAGGTGAGGGTCATGGGCATACATCCGGGCTCAGAGAGGATGATGTTGTAACAGAATAGAGTTAACCTCATAACAGGTAAGAGACATAGCCAAGATAAGGAGGTTGAGGGGTCAGGGAGTCAGGAGGTCACAGGGGAGGGGTAAATTCGGGGGTTAGGCCAGGGTGGGGTTTGGGTCTTGAGGGACAGATTCGGGAGTTGGAGGTAGAATCTAGGATCAAGGCCAGGATTGAAGGTGGTGGGGAATGGACATTGAGTTGGGATGGAAAGGGGATCAGAGAGGAAGTCAAAGGTCAGGGTGGATTAGAGCCAGAGGTGATATTGGGGGTCACAGAGGAAAGGCTGAGGGGTCAGGAAGGGGTTGGGGTACCCAATAGGGGTCATGGAGCCAGCAGTCATGTGGGAATGAATGCTGAGTATTAGCATGAAATCTGAGAGGCAAGGGTTGGGGTCGAGTCCGAGCGGGGTTAGGATAGAATTTGAGTTAGAGGAACTGGGACATAGGAAATGGAATCAGGGGTCACGAATGAGGGGTGATCCCCAAGGGATCATAGAGTCAGTCAGTGGTCAAGGGGATAAATAAAGGCTGCAGTCTGAAGTTAGGGTCCAGTTGGGGTCAGAGTCAGGTCAAGGTGGACTCAAGGGCTCACAAGGCCCCTAAAGTCAGGGACAGGGAAAGGGCAGGGTCCTCACTTCATGCCCAGTGCATCTTGGCCCACAGGCTCCCTCCGGCCCTTGTGGCCAGCGGCCACGTCCTTGTGCAGCGCAAAGCCCTCGGGGAACCAGAGGGTGCTGTGCTCACGCTTGCGCCGGGCCACCATGACCACCAGGACAAGGATGACCAGCAGAAAGACCCCACTGGCAGCCAGCAGCGGCAACAGCGGCACACTAGGCTCCAGCGGCTCCAGCGGCTCTCCTGCAGGCAGGAAATGCAGGACTTCACCCACGGCCTGGACCCCACCAGGGGAGCCCCGGTCCACCCCGGTCGCCCACCAGCCAGGCTCACCCCGCGCAGCCCACAGTGGGTATGGGAAGTCGAGGCGCTCCACCGCGGACAGCGCTCCCAGGTAGTCGGCCGCACTCTGGGCGTCAGGGAAGCAGTGGTCATTCTCGGGCAACTGCAGGCACAGTCGGTTGTCAATCTCCAGCATCACCACTGAGCTGTGGGGACACAAAGGAGGGATCGGCTGGCTTAGTGGGGCACCGACTGCCAGGCTGGCACCAAGCCCCATCTCCCATCCCAGCGCCAGGCTCCAAAGAGCTGTGTCCACTCACCGTGTTACCATGGCCCACCTGCCCCCATCTGGCATCCAACCCCACCACACTCCCCAAACCAGTTTGCTGAGGCCACCAGAGTCCCCCAGACCATGGCTCCAATGGGCACTGTTTTCATGTCAACATCTCTCATGGCTGCTGCCGGCACAGGCCCAGATCTCCCTTATCAGGTTGCTGCATCCGTCTCCGGACTGTTATGAGCTCTGGCTTCTAACAGCGGGAGCCCCCCTTCTCGGGAGAACTGGCCTCACTCGGCAAGGTGGGAACCCACTCTCTTGGGAAGTGACACCTCTTAGGGGAGCATCAGCCAGTGACTGGCTGATGTGAGATATACAAAAGCTGGCCCTCCTGTCTCAAGGTGGGACTGGCACTGAGGTGCTATTCATGCTCCAGAGCACTCCGAGGAATCAGCCTGAAGACAGACAGTGGCCTGGGCTCCCTCCTGCCTCAGTTTCTCCCCTACCCCATCCTGCTTCCCTCATCCCTCTCTCCTGAGAGCACCCTTCCATAGGGCACATATATCTGAGTGCCCATCTCAGGCTCTGCTTCCAGGAACCCAAACCCTCCAAATCCCTTTTTCCTTGGGATCCCAAGTACCCCATAATCCATCTCTTCCTATTTCTCCAGCTGCCCCTTTTCCTCTTGTAATCACAGAACTGGCCCTATCCTATTTCTAACAAGACCCCAGAACTAAAGTTTAAACCTTGGGTAGCCCTAGCTGGTGTTGCTAAGTGGTTAGAGCATCGGCCCGAGGGTCACAGTTTGATTCCAGGTTCCAACCCCAGCCCCAGCCAGAGCACATGCAGGAGGCAGCCAATCAATGTGTCTCTCACATCAATGTTTCTCTCTCTCTCTCTCTCTCTCTCTCTCTCCTCCCCCCTCCCTCCCTTCCTCTCTCTAAAAATCAATGGAAAAAATACCCTCGGGTAAGGATTAACTACAACAACAACAAAACCACCTTGGATACACGACTCACGAGTAACTTATGAACCCTCAGCTGCTCTCCCTATAGAACCAGAGAACCAGAACATGACCAGAACCTGAAGGCTGGAACCTTTTGAGAGGTGAAGGGTCCGAAGATCTGACACTGAAACCCCTTAAATCTTGCTCCAAACCCTGCATCAGGGAAATAGATTTGAGCCTTGCCAGTGCCATAGTATTGGCTTCTATGCACATCAGGAAGCGAGCTGCTGCTTGGTGTCACTCTTTTCTGAGCTAATTTCCCTCAACCAATCCTTAGGTCTCAGTGTTCCCAGATCATTCTTTAAAATATATATATATATATATATATATATATATATATATATATATATAGAGAGAGAGAGAGAGAGAGAGAGAGAGAGAGAGAGATTGATTGATTTCAGAGAGGTAGAGAGAGAGCCTGCATGCCCCCCACTGGGAACGGAGCCCACATCTCATGCATGTGCTCTGACCGGGAATCAAACCATGACCTCCTGGTCAGAAGTCGACACTCAACCACTGAGCCACACGGCTGGGCCCCAGATCATTCTTCTATCCCCACCTCTCTCCCCATTTCTTTGAATCCCTCTCATGACTTCAATGATTGCCAACACCCTTTTGTCTTTCTTGTGTCTATCTTCAGCCCCTGGTTGCCTTCTGGGGATCTCCAGACTCCTCAGATGCTACAAGCCCCAAAGCAACCCTATTTTTCACCCTGTGTCCTCAATTTGATGAGATGCCCTCCAGCCACTTGCTCATCCCAGCGAGGGTCTGGCACATAAGCCACCCTCTTCCATCCCCCCCAGCCCAGCTGCATCCCATCGGAGCCCATGCCCCCATCTCTAAAACTCAACCTTCCTCTGTGTCAGGGCCCACCCTGCTCAGAGACCACACCACTCTCTGGCACTGTCCGGCCCGGTAGACCAGGCCACCAACCGGAGAGTCCTATGCTTTCCATTTCTAAGAAAAAACTACACATGTTCTTAACGATTCTGCTATACCCCTGCCTCTCCAGAAGGAGGTAGGTCTATATCCAGGGGCAGTTCTGCTCCCCAAATGACCCTTGCCTATATCTTGGGGGTAGGCAGCTACTTGTATCTAGTGGGTGGAAGCCAGGGATGCTGCTCAACATTCTACAGTGCACAGGACACCCCGCAGCAAAGAATGATCCTGCCCCAAATGGTCACGCTGTCAAGGTTGAGACGTGCTGGACTTATTGTCAACAAGAAGGCTCCCCAAGATGTTAAGGAAGTGAAACACACCAGACCTCACCACGGTGCACTCTCCCGTCCCCCAGTCCCCCACGCAGGCACTGCGAGGCCCCCACAGCTCTCAGGGTACAGCCACTCACCCAATCACCTCGGGGGCCAGCTCGCGCAAGTGAGGGGCTTCCGAGCCAGGGTCCTGCCGGTGGTAAGGGAAGACCATGGCCTGGCCACGCTCGTCCAGGCGGAAGCGCAGGGAAGTGCGCAGGATGGCGCTGAGCCGCTGCAGGAAGTCGGTGCCTGAGTGCAGCACCTCCGTGGGCGGCAGCAGCACGGTGAGCACCAGCATGCCGCGGGCCAGCAGCGCCGGCACCTCACCCGCGCAGTCCAGCCCGTCCCAGCCGCACTCCTCGGTGTTGCAGCCCTGGTCGCAGCGGCCGTCTGCAAAGTGGTCCGCGCAGTACTTCTCATAGACCGGACTGGGGGCAGGAAGGGGGCACGGTCAGGGGGCCTCCAGCCCCCCGCACACAGATCACCCCAGCTCCGGAGACAGAAGGGGATCAGACAGCAAGCACAGAGGACTGGAATGTATCCGAATACGTCAGGCTTTCTGAAAATCCAGCCACTCCCTCAGTAACTATGAATAAATCACTGTGGATAACACCTGGTAGGTGCTGAGCCTGCTGCGGGCACCCAGGATAGGCCCAGGCATACCCGTGAACACGTGGAGCTGGCATTCGGGGGGTTGGGGACGGATGGTAAAGGAGACAAATGAGAGAGTATAACAGCATTTCATTTACACGACAGTAAAAGCTAAATGTAAACACACACAGAATGCTATGTAGATTACATGCTAAGGAGGAAAATGAAGCAGTGGGACAGAAGGGACAGAGCACAGGTTGGACAGATGGAATGCATGGGACAGACAGTTGGGGGCATGAGTAGACACAGAGAGGGGCAGGACAGGCAGGCAAGGGCAAGGACAGCTGTGTGGGCATAGAAAGGGGCAGAGGGGTTCGTGGAAGGACAGGAGGACAGACAAGGAGACATAGATGAACAGGTGGGACACAAAGATGGTCAGATGGACCGATATATGGGGCACATGGACAGACAGACTGGCATACAAACAGATAGATGCACAAATGAGATGGACAACATACAGCTTGGCGCACAGAGGGGTGAAAGGAATTCATGAATGGACAGCAAGATGGACAAACAGGGCACAGGGAGGGAAAGATGGAGTGCAGAAGTACACAGAAAAAGAGAGAGGCGGGTACATGGATGGACAGACAGATGGGAACATTGGGACAGGCAGGGCACAAGGATGGACAGAGAGGGCACATGGACAAGGATGGACCAACAGACAGAAGTGGCACTCAGCTGGGCAGGACAGGTACACTAAGGAGCCGACAGGGCAAATGAATGAACAGCCCAACAGTCTAAGGATGGACTGACAGGCAGACAGACAAAGGCAAAGGAATGGACAGATAGAGAGGCAGGACCCGTGGACGGTGAGATGTGGCACGTGGACAGACAAGACACAGACTGGGGTGAATGGATGGATGGATAGATGGACAGAGGCGGGGCCCATAAACAGACAGACAGAGGGAGGGGCTCACTTGCAGGTGCGCTCACGGCCTCCAGCCCGGCAGTCAAAGTTGTCGTAGAGGCAGGCGGGGGAGCTGCAGGCGGGGTCGCAGCGGCTGTTGTTGAAGAGGCGCCAGCACTGCAGCGCCGCGCACTGCCGCCAGGGGTCGCCCACGCTCAGCGAGCAGTCGCCGCCGTCCCAGCCGCAGCCCGGGCTGTTGCATTCCCGGTCGCAGCGCTGGTCCCCGCTCTTGGCCTCGCAGGCGGCACTCGGGCACAGCGGCTCCTCGGGGGCCTCGGGCGCCGCCGCCAGCACCTCGCAGCGGGGCCCGCCCCAGCCGGGAGCGCACGCGCAGCGGAAGAAGGGCGCGGAAGGTTCCGGGATGCAAGAGCTCCCGTGCAGGCAGGGGGAGACCAGGCAGCTGGCGTTAGTGGCCCCCGGCGGCGGCTCCTGGACGCCGCGGCAGGCAGACCCTGACAGCCCCACAGGGCAGGCGCAGCGCGGCCCACGGACCGTCTGCTGGCACGGGATGCCCGCGGGGCACTGCAGCTCCCGGCAGGATCGCGCCACCCGCTCACACCGCGGGCCCCAGTACGGCTGGGGGTGGGGGAGCGAAAAAAGAAAGCCCGGGGCAGGGGTTGGAGAAAGGGAGAGAGAGGGAAGGATGGGGGTCAGGACTTGAGAACGCTTGAGCCTCCAGTCTCCGCAGGTCTTACCAAACCTCTCCCCCTTCCACTGGAATCCCCATTATGCACATACGCCTTGCCTTCCCCTAGAAGCCACGCCTCCAAGACCCAGCCTCTCCCCTTCCCAAGACTTCCAGGTAATGTCCACATTTCCCAGAACCCCGTTTCCCTGGCGCCTCTTCTCCCCTAAAGGCACGCCCTCCCACCAGGCCACAGAGACCCTGATGTGACCAGCCACCCCCACTTACCGAGACACAATGGCAGGTGAAGGTCAGTGCACTCCCAGAGCCCAGGCCAGGACGGCACTGGCCTCCATGCTGGCACGGCTGGGACTCGCAGGGAGACAGGACAGTCTGACAGCGGGGACCTGAGCAACCAGGAGCCCGTGGGTCAGCCACAGTGGGGGAACACAGGCCGGAGCCTAGGTCAGCCCCCTTGCCCACCCTTACCTGTGAAGCCGGCTCGGCAAAGGCAGCGGAAGCCCCCACCTGGGTCCTGCAGGCAGTCCCGGGTGTGAGCTGCGTGGCAGGCGCCCGGGCGACACTCATTGATATCGGCCTCACAGCGCAGGCCAGTGTATCCTGGGGGGCAGGTACAGCGGAAGCCGCCCACCAGGTCCACACAGGTGCCATTGTGCAAGCACCTGGGACCTGGGTCCTGGGGTGGGCCTGGGCCACAGTCGTCCTCATTAATCTCACAGAGAACCCCTGGGGAAAGGAAGATTAGGGGAGTAGTCAGAGGCGGACAGAGACCCAGCCTCCCAGCCTGTCCCCAACCCTGGCCCTGGCATACCGAGCGTCCCAGGAGGACAGGAGCAGAGGTATCGGGCCACAAGGTCAATGCAGAAGCCCCCATGCTGGCAGGGCTCAGAGGCACACTCATCCACGTCAGCCTCACAGTTGTCACCAGCGTAGCCAGCTGGACACTGTGGTAAGGGCGAGACAGGGACCCACTCAGCCCCGAGGGACACAGACACTCCCCGTGAAGACAGAAACTCCCAGCACAAAAAGACACACACAGTCACCCAAAACACAGACATGCCCAGCGTGCAGAAAACACACTCCCAGACACAGAGGACCCAATGCAGATGGACACACTCCTACAGACACACAGCAGAAACACCCAGATACCCAGATATACCCGAGACACACAAGCAGAAACGCACACTCAGACACCTGCATGTGCCTTCATGCCCAAAGAGACACCATGCACAGAGACACAGGTATGCCTAGGAACCAACCAAAGATAGACATACACCCAGACAGAAACACCCCCAGAGGTACCCAGGGTGACACCCACAAAGACATACTCAGTCATTAAAGTAAAAGCCTGGCCCTAGCTTTTACTCCTTGGCTCAGTGGATAGAGCGTCGGCCTGCGGACTGAAGGGTCCTAGGTTCGATTCCAGCCAAGGGGCACATGCCTGGGTTGTGGGCTCGATCCCCAGTAGGGGGTGTGCAGGAGGCAGCTGATCAATGATTCTCTCTCATCATTGATGTTTCTATCTCTTTCTCCCTCTCCCTCCCTCTCTTAAATCAATAAAAAATATTTTTTTTAAAAAAAGTATATACATTTTTTTAAAAAAGTAAAAGCCCAGAAATGACGCCCTGGCTGGTGTGCTCAGTGGTTAGAGCATTGGACCGTGCACAAAAGGGTCTTGGGTTCAATTCTAGTCAAGGGCACGTACTTGGGTTGCAGGTTCAATCCCCGGCCTCAGTGGGGGATGCATGCGGGAGGCAACCAATTGATGTGTCTCTTGCACATTGATGTTTATCTCTCTTTCTCCCTCTCTCTCCCTCTCCCCACCCCCCCTGCTTCCACTTTCTCTAAAATTCAATGGAAAAAATATCCTTGGGTGAGATTTAACAAAAAACAAAACAAACAAACAAAAAAAACAGACTGGCCTAGAGAGACACACCCACACCAGGCTACAGACACAGACATGTGTGCCCAGAGACACCTCATGTGACTAGTTCCCCTCTCCCCTCCCCTGGGTGCCCCTTACCTCGCACACATAACCCCCCATGTAGCCTTGGCAAGTGCCCCCGTGCTGGCAGGGCTGGGCCAAGCAGGGGTCCACCTCTTGCTCACAGTGGCTGCCTGTGCGGCCCGCTGGGCACACGCAGTAGTGGGAGCTCTCCTTGTCCACACACTGCCCACCAGCCTGACACAGCTGCTCCAGCCGCACCCCTGCACAGAGAGGGGTGTCAGGCACACACTCCCCCCCACCCACCCCCACAACACACACAGTACCACCTAACATCCCTGCTGCCACCAGTCACCAGGATCCCACCACCTCCAACAGGCTGTCACACATCCCTCTAAACTGCATAGTTCTCATCACTGACACACACGCGTTTGCTGCCCACACCAGCTCCGTCGTACGCTGCACACATCATTCCAGTGGTCTTATGGGGACAGATACACACACCATGTAGTCATGCCACACAGTCACACTCAGCTGCACACCCCATCCCGCCCATGTGTTCTGTCACAGCTTCCTTGGGCTCGCACTGGCAGGAAGCACATGCACACATGCCCTCCCCAGCTGCACACACCAGCCACGCGCTCCCGCTCACCCATCTGGGCCGCAGCCTCTCTGCAGGGCAGGCTTTGGATGTCACAGAGGCTGCCGCTCCACCCCGGAGGACAGAGGCAGTAGAAAGAGGCCCCTGTCTGGGCACAGCGGCCCCCGTTCTGACAAGGCTCAAGGCTGCACCAGTCTACCAGTGTCTGCAGGGGAAGCCCACAGTGTCAGCACGCAGCGACCCCCAGAAATCACTCCCCAGATTCTCCCCCAGGGTCCCTGCCAGGCCCCTCACCACAACCGCCCTGATAATCCTTCCCCAGGAGCGAGGAGGCTTCTCCCCCAAGGTGCCCAGCAGGCCCCCTGCCCAGGATCCCATACAGGCCCCTCCCCCAGACACCCCTCCGGACACTCCCCCAAAACCCACCTCCCAGTGACCCCACCCACCTGACACTGAGCACCAGTGAAGCCCTCTGGACAGGTGCAGATGAAGCCAGGGTAGGTGGCAGTGCAGACACCCCCGTGCAGACAGGGCCGGGAGAGGCAGGGGTTGGCCTCCTGCTGGCAGTGCGCGCCAGTGTAGCCAGGGCGGCATAGACAGCTGAAAGAGTTCACTCCATCCAAGCAGGTCCCACCATTGAAGCAGGAGCTAGAGGGAAAGCGAGGGTGGGTCAGGCCCCGCCCCCTTGGAGGCCCCCCCTCCCCCCGGGCCCTGCCTAGCCTTGAATGCATCTGCTTGGACCCCTACCACCCACCAGGAGAGACTGCAGCCCTGTCCTGTCCCTTAGCCCCAATTTACCAGGTACTTCAGCACCAAGGTGGGAACCACATGGAGGCCCCACTCTGGTCTGGTCTCAACCCCTTAGAGACCAGCATCTCTAAGATGACCCTGCCCCTTCCCACACTGCCCCATCAGGCACCAGAGGCCTGAGTTGGGTACCAACCTGAGGACCCACCCTTCTTAGCCCCACTCCTGCTCAGGTCCCATGCCCCACCCAATGCCAGGGTCCCTGAGCTCCCAGTAGAGGGTCCACCCACCTGGGGCTGCAGTCGGGTAGGTTCTGCTCACAGCGGAAGCCTCCATAGCCTGGGGGGCAGGTGCAGGTGAAGGAGGCCACGTGGTCGGTGCAGGTGCCCGGGCCACAGGGACTGCTCAGACACTCGTCCACGTCGCGGGCACAGCGGGGGCCAGCAAAGCCTGGGAGGCAGGAGCAGGAAAAGGAGCCCACACGGTCCTGACAGGAGCCACCATTCAGGCAGGGGTCTGTGGTCAGAGGGAACGAGGTCTGGTCACTCACCCAGGCCCCCTTCAGCCTTTACTGACCTGGCCAGACCTTGCATAGCGGGAACTTGGAAGTCGACCAGGCTTATTTGGAAAGGGCACATTTGCTCAGTCATCAAATTGCCCCCTTTGTTGCCGCATCCCCTCCCTTCTCTGGAAACCTCACCTATGTGGAAGAGGAAGAGCTGGGCAGAACTAAAGGGCCTTTTGAGCTATTAAGCACATACTGTCAGCTGTGTCTGCTTAATTCCTTGACTCAGCACAGCGGGCTTCCTCCGGACCTGTACTGGCCAGGATAGTGGCCACTGGCCACATGTGGCTCTTAAGACCTTGACATGTGGCTGGCCCAAACTGAGATGTGGTATAAGTGTAAAATAAACACCAGACTTCGGATTCTGAAGACTTAATATATTTTTTAAAAAAAGAAGAAGAAGAAGAAGAAGAAGAATGTAGTCCTGGTTGTGTTGCTCAGTGGTTAGAGATTCAGCCCTTGGACCAATGGATCACGGGTTTGATCCCTGGCCCCAGACCAGGGCAAGTGTGGGAGGCAACCAATTGATGTTTCTCTCTCTCTTTCTCTCTCTTTCTCTCTCTTTCTTTCTCTCCCTTCCTTCCCTCCTCCTCCCTCCCATCAATGGAAAAAATATATATATATCCTCGAGTGAGGATTTAAAAAAAAGAAGAATGTAAAATATCTCAGTAATTTTCTATTGATTATATGTTGAAATGATAATTTTATATATTAGGTTAAATGACATATTATTAAATATAATATCACCTTTCTTGTTTTTTTAACTTTTTAAGTGTGAGTGCTCGAAAAATTGTAATTGCCTATGTGGTTTGCGTTGTCTGTAGGACAGCACTCCTAGAGAACTCACTAGGGGCCTATGATCTCATACTTTACCCACAATCCTAACTTGCTTGCTCCCAGACACTGAGCATCAGGCAGACGTGTGCTCCAATCCAACGTATCCCTTACCTGCTCCGTGACCTTAGGCAAGTCACGTGACCTCTTTAGGTCTCAGTTCCAGGAGTAAAATGGAAAAAATAAGAGAACTATGAAGATGAAATTAAAGCACAATGCCCAGCACACAGTATAGGCTTAATGAACATGTTTCCTAGGACAGCACCCTCCACAGGCTCCCCTGAACTCACTGGGGTCACAGTCATCGATGTCCTGGTCACAGGAAGAGCCACTATACCCCCCATGGCAGGTGCAACTAAAACTCCCCGCCAGGTTGGTGCAGGTCCCATGGGGGCCGCAGGGTGAGGGGCCAGCACACTCGTCTACATCCTGCTGACATCGAGGGCCTGGGGTGGGAAATAAGGTGATATCTAGGGTTAGAGGGTACAGGGTAGGGTCCAAGGGTACCTGTCACAAATGAAGAACCTAAAGGCTGCGAGGTGAATGCAAGAACAAGCTCTGCCTCACTGGCCTCTGGGCATTTTGTACAGACTGTTCTAGGACTGCCTTCTTGCTGCAGCGGGTGCTGAATGTATGCTGAGTTTTACTCCTCCAGGAAGCTGTCCCCAAATCCCAGCCTGAAACCAAGCTTCCCCCGCCACCTATCCCTTCTTCTTCTCTAGCAATGACCATAGGGGCTGCCAGTGTCTGTGTCCAGCTCTGTTCCTTTCCAAAAGGAAGCTTCCCAGAGAGGCAGGGTCAAGGGTGAGTCCCCCACTGGGTCCCCAGGGAGGAGAGGGGAAGGGGAGAAGGAAGAGGAAGATGAGGAGGAGGAGGAGGAGGGGGAGGAGGAGGAAGCTCATGTACCTTGCCAGCCAGGGGGGCAGGAGCAGACAGCCAGATGGCCAGGACCAGGCTCGCAGTGGCCCCCATGCTCACAGGGGTTCGGGGCACAGGGGGACAGCAGCTCACACTGATGGCCTGTGGTGGGCAGGCAGAGTGAAATAGTCTTAAGAGTTTCCTTGTTCCCATCTCCCCCTAGTGTCCCCACCTTGATCCCCACCTCCCAAGCTGCAAGGGGAAAAAAGAAAATGAAAGAAAGGCAAACATACAGGAGGAAGAGAGTGGAGCAGAGGGAAGGAAGAAGGAAGAGGGAGACAGGAGAGCCTGGGCGGGAAATGTGGGGGCACATACCCTGCATGCCAGGGGGACAGGTGCAGTGGAAGTCCATTCCATTGCTGGTGCAAGTGCCACCAGCCCCACAGGGTTGAGACTCACAGGCATCTCGAGTGAGACTCTGGCTGCACTGGGGGCCACTCCAGCCAGGATCACATACACAGCGGAACCTGAAGGGGGAGGCAGTCAGGGCCAGCAAGTGGGTGGAGAGACAAGGGGGGCGGGGGGAGTCGGGTCATGAGATGGGAAAAGGCCTCACCCTCCTGGCGCGTCATGGCAGACACCGTGATTGCATGGCTCCTGGGCACAGGGGTGGCTGGGGGGGAGGCACAGTGGAGGCAGGGAGCCAGGTGGGCAGAGGCAGTGGAAGCCATCTTCCCCATCCACACAGGAGCCTCCCTCCCCGCAGGGGCTGGACGCACACTCGTTGATCTCCATGTTGCAAAGAGGCCCTGGGGATCACACAGGCAACCTCATCCACAGACAAGGACAACCCGGCCAACAGAGAGGGTCAGCCTGGCCCCACTGAGCACAGCCACACCCTGGAGCAGGGACATGCTCAGTCTCCTAACACATCAGCTCTTCTGCAAACCAAAACAGCCACCTCCTCAACCCAGAGCTGCCCTGCCCCAGATCATCTTCATCCCCAAACCTACATGAAGTCATTTTCATTTTCACTGGAAATTGCATCGGCCCCACTCAGAAATACCCCCCTCCCAACAGAACACCCTTATCTATGTTCCAGGATAAACTTGAACCAATATGGGGACAACTTTGTGACAGACAGAGAGACCATAAGATGTGGACAATCTCACTGGACAAGCCAGAGCAAAGAGGGGCAAAACCTGGCCAAGAAAGATGGGTGATTTCACCCTCACCCTCTAAGACCCCCCTTTCCATGGCAGCCGCTTGCCCACCTGTGAAGCCAGGCTGGCAGACACAGTCATAGCGATTGATACCGTCCCGGCAAATTCCAAAAGTGCAGGGGTTGCTGGCACAATCATCGATGTTCACCTCACAGTTCACACCTGCAAAAGGAGAACAAGACAGGGGTAGGTCCTCTCCATTCCCGAACTCTTGAAACCCTCCGGATGTACTGTTGCTGCCCCAGCCCAGCCCTCGGTCCCACCTGTGGTGCCAGGAGGGCAGCGGCAGAGGTATTTGTCCACCAGATCTAGGCATTTGCCCCCGTGGCGGCAGGGCTGGCTGCGGCACTCGTTCACCTGGCTCTCACAGCGTGTGCCAGTGTAGCCCGGGGCACAGGCACAGGAGAAGCTGGCGATGCCGTCCACGCAGCGCCCGTGATGGCACGGGTCAGGAGAGCAGTCATCCACGTTGAGTTCACACAGTGTGCCCTCAAAGCCTGCAGGGCCAGAGGGTCAGGCTCCGCCCACTTTCCAAGGTCACAGCCATGCCCCCAATCAATCCTGGCTCAGCTCTGCCTCAGGCCCCCAATCAATCCTGGCTCAGCTCTGCCTCAGGCCCATAGAGACAGCAGAAAGCGGGAGCAATTCCGACCCTGTCCCTAGTTGGCCTCCACTGCATCCAGCTACAAGCTACAAAATTCGCCCCCGACCAAGACCCTTCCACGGTTAAATCCCACCCCCAGTTGTGACCCCGTTTCCAGTTCTTACACTATCAGCCCAGTTCTGCCTCTCCCTCAACTGCAAATGGGGACACGTGGGAGGTGCCTAGGGATAGTGTTGGTCAAGCCTCACAGTTAGTTATCTGCGCCCAGTATCCCACCAGAAGCTTTTGGCTCCGCCCCCTGGCTGTCATTGGCTCTGACTTGATGCAGTCCTGCCCCAAAGCCCTTTCTAAGGCTGTTATTGGCCCTCACCCCCACTAGCCCAGCCTCCAAATCCCCGCCGGCCTGTAATTGGCCCGCCCTCACCCTCTGCGCAGCGGCACTCGTAGCCGTCAGGTTGGTCCACGCACTTGGCTCCATTCCTGCAGGGCGTGCTCGCGCACTCATCGACATCCAACTGGCACAGGGCCCCGCTGAAGCCTGAGGTGGGGAGTGAGTGGGGTGAGCAGAGGCCCAGACAGGGTCAGAACAGTCACCCCTCGCCAGTTCTGCCTTGTATGGATGGGAAGCCCATTTACTTAGTTTTAAATTCATTTCAAATTTTTTTCATGACGTGGTTTCTATTGCAATAGTTTTCTGCTAACATGGCTCCCATAGGCTCCCATCCTGGAGCTTTGCCCCTGCAGGGACCTGCTTTATCAGGCTCCCTGGCCCCAAGATCCTCACCAGAGGGACAGGTGCAGCTGAAGCCATTGACTCTGTCCTTGCAGACCCCGCCATTGACACACGGGCTGCTCTGACACTCGTCCATATCCACCTCGCAGTAGGTGCCTGTGAAGCCTGGCGGGGGAGGGGGGGGAGAGGAGAGAGGGATATTAGGGTTGTAGGAGTTTCCCTCTGGCCTGAAGAGAGGGCAACGGGTAGGTACTCCCCTTCCCAAATCAGTTCCCCTAAGCATTGGCCTTCCCCCCAGTGCAACCCTACATTCAATTTTTGTCCTCAGGCTGGACCTTCACCAAGCTGTGGTCCCAACTAGTCCAAGGCTTATGGGACTCCATATGGACCTTGCCTTTAGACCACCCTCTTCCCTCTCCAGTCCACAGACATGCCCTGTCCCCAGCTCCCAGGCCCAAGGCCCAACATCGCCTTGTGCACACCCCAGCAAGACAGTCTGCAGGCTCCACCTAAACCTCACTCCAGCCCCTGCCCCCATATCGTTCATGCCCCACACTGGGTCCTTAGGTCCAGACTCCATTCTCAGCAGGAGATTCTATTGGTTCCATCTGACCACGCCCCCAGCTTCTCACAAGGTTCTACTCTGGCCCCACCTCCACCTCATCCCAGGCTTCACTTTCTCCGGGTCCCATTGGGAACCCAGTTCCACCCCATCCCTTCCTGCAGGCTTCTCTTGCCTGAACCCAGCCTTAGGCCTAGCCTCTACCCCGTCCACCACGCACCTGCCATGCAGATGCAGGTGAACTGGCCTATGCGGTCCAGGCATGTGGCCTGGTTGCGGCACGGCCCGGATAGGCACTCATTGACGTCAGACTCACAGCGCGGGCCCGTATAGCCTCGGCCACACTGGCACAGGAATGAGCCCTGTGTGTTCACACACTTGCCCAGGTGCTCACATGGGTTGGCGCCTGCAGAAATAGGCACATCTAGTGTGGGTATGGCCCGCTGAGGAGCAAGCTGTCCCCTCCTTCCAACTCAGACAGTGACCCCCTCACCAATAGAGCACTCGTCCACATCCTGGTCACACGCGCCACCGGTGAAGCCCGGTGGACAAGTGCAGATGGCCCGGCCGTTCACCGGGTTTGTGTCGCAGATAGCATCCTCATGGCAGGGATTGCTGACACAGGCATCGTCCAGGTGACACAGAAGCCCTGGAAAGGGACAGGCAGAGGTCAAGGGCAGACCCTCCGGCTCTGTCCAAAGGTCCCACAGACCCAAATAGTGTTTTACGTTTTGTTCTTATTAACCTGTAGCATATTTAGTAGCTATTTTTTCCTAATTGTTTATTATGAAAAATTTTAAACATACAGAGGTTGATTTATACACCCACCACCTAGATTCAGCTATTGTAAGACTTATCTGTCCTTTTTTCTGAATCATTTGAAAATAAGTTGGAAACATGAAAGGGTCCTATCTCAAGCCTTTGCTTCTGTAGCACCCTCTGCCTGACATGCCCTTCCCTCCATTTTCAAATCCCCCTTCCAAACACCTTCTCTGACTTTTGATACTTGCAAAGGTCTCCTCTCTTTCTTGCTTACAGTATATCTCTCTATGTCCATGGCATCTGTCCTGTACCATACACAACCCCTCCTCCCAGGCCTCTCCCAGGCTTACCCTCCTCCCCATATCTGGCCTCCAGCGTAATCATTCTAACACTCAAGTCAGATGCCATCCTTGCCCCCATTCAAGAACCATCAATGACTCCCTTGCTGCCTTCATGGGAAACAGCCACTCACCAGTCTTGCCCATGGGGCAGGCACAGTAGAAGGAGGCCACGCGGTCATGGCAGGTGGCCCCATGGAAGCACACGGCCGTGGCACAGTCATCAATATTCTGACTACAGCTCTCACCGGTCCAGCCATTGACGCACACACAGCTGTGGCCACCCAGTGTGTTAAAGCAGGTGCCCCCATTGTGGCAAGCATTGGGCTGCAGCTGACACTCATCCACGTCCTCTGTGCAGAACTGGCCTGTGGCACACAGATGCACCAGTCCAGTCACCTGGACTGTGCATCCCCACCCAAGGTCTGCCACCCAGCTCCCTTCAGCCCCAGTGCCCACCTGTCCACTCTGGAGGGCACTGGCAATTGTAGGTGTTGACGCCATCTACACATGTCCCCCCATTTAGGCACCGGTTCCCTGGACAGTCATCCACATTCACTTCACAGTTCTGGCCCTCAAACCCTAGCATGGGAAGAGGAGGCGAGTATTGACTGTAGGCTAGCGTGCGGTTTTCCCACCCCTGCTGCCTCCCCCAAGAGCAGCTTCCTCACCAGGAAGGCAGGCACAATCATAGGTGAGATCGCCATTCTGTCTACAGGTGCCTCCGTTACGGCACGGTGAAGGCGCACAGGGCACTGCAGGGGTCTCACACAGTGGCCCCAGGTAGCCAGCTGGGCACTGGCAGCGGAAAGAGCCAGGTGTGTTGAGGCATGTGCCACCGTGATGGCAGGGACCTCCCGCCCGGCACTCATCCACGTCACTTCGACAGCTGCGGCCCTGGTAGCCAGGTGGGCAGGAACAGATGTAACGGCCATCAGGCCCCACTGAGCAGCGGGCCCCATGGGCACAGGGGCTGCTGAGGCAGGGGTCTGGCAGGGAGCAGTCAGGGCCTGGAGGGAGCAAAAGAGGGTGAGTTAGGTGGACCAAACCCTTACTACCTCGGGGTCCCTTCCAGATCATCCCTTACCTCTGAACCCACGGGGACAGCGGCAGGAGAACCGGGCAGTGCCTGCTACCACCGAGCTCTGGCAGACACCACGACCAGCACAGGGGCCCGAATGGCAGGGATCTTCCAGCTGGCACCGCTCACCCACCCAGCCTGGTGGGCACCTGTAGGCAGAGACAGCTCAGTAGGGGCAGGAGATACACAGACATACACACAAGACAGGCAAGAAATACATGGGCAAACTGATCAATAAATACACACACTCATTCATTCACGCAACAAACATCCACTAAGTACCTACTTTGTTCTTAGCAATTGGAATACAGCAGCAAACACAATAAAAGTGTTCCCACCCTCTTGGTGCTCACAGCTAGCTTGGGGGAAGAGAAGATATACAAATCACAAGTTAGTATACAGCATGCTGGCAGGGGGTGGTGGGGGCCATGATGGCCATGAAGGGCATGGCATAGTATAGAGTGGTGGCCCTAGGAAAGAAATGTCCACGTCCCAGAACCTGTGTCTGACATTATTTGGAAAGAGTCTTTGCAGATGTAACTAAATGACATAGCAAGATGAGATCATTCGCCCAGCTGGTGTGGCTCAGTGGTTGAGCTTCGACCTGTGAAACAGGAGGTCACGGTTCAATTCTGGGTCAGGGCACAGGCCCGGGTTGAGGGCTCGATTTCCAGTGGGGAGCATGCAGGAGGCAACTGATCAATGATTTTTCTCTCATCATTGATGTTTCTATCTCTCTGAAATTAAAAAAAAAAAAATTCTTTAATAGTTTTTTTAAAAAAAGAGATTAGATCATCCTGCATTTTCCAGGTGGGCCCTAAATTCGATGATAATGTTCTTTTAAGAGAAAGGCAGAGGGAGATTTGGGAGAAAGAGGAGAAGGCCCTGCAGAGTCAGAGACTGGAGTGGAGTGTTGCACCCACAAGCCAAGGAAAGCCTGGAGCTACCAGAAGGTGGCAGAGGCAGGAAGGAAGGACTCTCCCCTCAGGCCATTGGAGAACAGTGGCTGCCAACACCTTGGTTTCAGACTTCTGGCCTCCAGAACTGTGAGAGTAAATGTCTGTTGTTTTAAACACCCCCATTTTGGGTCATTTGTCACAGCAACTACAGGAGATGGAAACTAAGACACAAAATAAGGGGCATAGAGGAATGGGGGTGGGAGGCAAATATCTTTTCATGGACTGAAGAAAGGGAGGAGGCCATGGGATGTGTGGGGAAGAGTGCTCCAGGCAGAGAGAACTAGTCTCAGACTCCAGAAGACAAGCACCCAGCACACACAGACAGATCCAGGAACATACACAAACATACCAACTCCACATATTGCCTGGCAATACTCAGACACCAACCCATAGAGAGGGGCAACTTTCACATGGATAGACAGAGGACCCCACAAAACATCTACTCCTTTTCTGGGAACACATACATCCCTTCTTTCCACTGGTGGGAGCGAGGTAGACACTAATATTGATGCCTCTTTGGCGCGGGGTTAAGGGGGGTGTCCTTTAGCCCGCAGTCCCCTCCCCAAGCCCACCAAAGCAAGCGGGACGGAGTGTGAGGGAAATACGAGACCTGGGAAATGGGTGGTCTTAAGACTGGAAATTTCCTGCGTGGTCAGAGGGAGGGGCCTGGAGAGGCTCGAGGACCCAGACCCCACCCCCGACGCTGCCCACTCTCCTGCTGGTCCCTCCCTCTGGCTTGTTCCAGGCGCTTAGGGCTAAACTCAAGCAGCTGACTCAGTCCTCAGCATCATCCACAAGATCCCCCCACCCCGGCCCCCAGCGAAACAGGTCGGGACATGGCCGGACAGGGGCGCAGGTGGTGTCCTGAGGGGATAAACCAGCTCCCAGCCCCCTCCTCAAAGGCCCGCAGGGCCAGGATAGCCACCACCACTGCGCGCCAGGAGGGGGCGCGCTGCACGGGGCGCCCCGAACTGCGGGGTCCCACCGCCAGGCAGGGCGCGGCCCCGCGGCCCTCTCCCGGCGCCCCCGGCGGGTTCCCACGATCTGTGCCCCGCGCCCCTGCCGACCGGTCGGGCCGGTTCCAGCCTCCGCCCGTGCCCCGCCCCACGGCCTGGGTTTCGGGGGAGACGGAGGGGAGAGCTGACTTGGGGGGGGGGCGGGGAGCATGGGAGGCGAGGACTGGGAGACGGAGACAAGGGCTTAGAAGCCTACTTTGGGGGCAAGACTTGAGAGTCCACTGTCGGAGGGGCCGTCCTGAAAGCACACGAGTATTTGGGATGTGTAAGGAGATTGGGGGGTGCGTGGGCAGTGGTTCCCACAGCCCAGCTCTGGGGACTGAGTCCGCTCCACTCCGGGGAATCCGGGCTCCGGGCGGCCACGCGCGCCGGTGATTCACCTGTCGAGGGGCGGGGCAGCCGCGGGCGCATTCACCTGTCGGCAGTATTCCAGGCGCGGAGCTGTACTGCGCAGGCGCCCGGCCCTGCGGCTCCACCTCCAGGTGAGTGGCTTCAGATCGGGGCCCCACTTTTCCCTATTTTCTCCTTTGCGGACTCCCAACCCGAAAAGCCCGCTCAGTTAGGCTAAGCATCCCACCCAGATGAGCTCAAGTGGTCTCCATTCAAAGTGTGTGTATAACTTGAAAGCGGCTCTCCTGGGTCTGAAGTCACATGTTGTTGAATAAATGAATAAATCAATTAGTTAATGGCTACTGGATGAACTGCTCTTACTAAGGACAATATTACAAAAGGAACCAAGCATTTCCCCATAATCTTGAGAGGTTCCCCCTTATGGCACCTACTTCCTGTGTCTCTGCTGTTATTATTTATAACTAGAGGCCCGGTGCTCGAAATTCGTGCAAGGGGCTCGGCCCTCGCAGCCCCTCGCAGCCTCTCGGGCCCTTGCAGCCCCAGCTTCATCTGGAAGGTGGTCAGCATGAAGGTCGTCCTGCTGTTCGGTCTAATTAGCATATTATCTCTTTATTATATAGGATAATAACCCCTACTGGCCCTCCTCACTAAAGACAGCCTAGAGAGGACAGCAGTGAAGAAGACAAGGAAATCAAGGAGGTGATACCCAAGGTCAGCAGCCACAGCAACCGTGGTACCCTTACCACTGCAATGCTGCAGCTTCAATTACCGATGCAGATGCCCAGAAAACCCTAAGCCACGAGATGGCAGAGACAAAAGCAGCGGATCTACTGGCTGAGAGGCTGAGAATTCGTTGCTCCAGAGGCTGAACAGGTGGGGCTGAGTAAATACCGGCTTCCCATCTCTACTACCTGGTTTAGCCATCCAACAAGAAGAAGTGAATATGAAATTCCAGCATTAAGAAATGAACATAATATTGGAGCTGAAGACCTTCAGTGCTGGCTTTTTGCCCAATGACCAGATATACATTTTTTACCTAATGATTTCTCTTTTTGGTAATGACAAACACGGGTGTGTTTTTTTAGGTGAGTTTTTTTTAAGCCTAGTTTTTCTCAATTCACCTATGAAAGTTTTTTAATTGTTACATATCTGTTCAAGTTGTGATTTTTAAGATCCTCATTTTTAATTTGTAAGTAAAAGTTTACAACTTTTTTAAAAAGTCAACAAACTGTAAGCACCTGTTAATAAAACTCTTAAACAATAAAAATAAGCCCTATTTATTGAGCACTTGCTGTATCCCAAGCAGTATGCTGAGTTCAATGTATGAAGAATTTATTTAAACCTGTACAATCAACTCAAATAAGGAACTGTTATTGCCCCAATTTGCAGATGCAGCAACTGAGGCTCCGCAAGCTCAAAGATCTTGCACAAGGTAACCCAGAGCCCAGAATTTAAACTGAGCTGTTTGCCTCTGCTCAGCTCTCTCCCAGCCTCTTCCCTACTCCCCCCCCCCCCCCCCCCAGCCCTCTGCCTTTCCCAAACTCTTGGGCTCCTTCCTGGTCACAAGCCCCTATTTCACATATGCAGTGAGGTTCAGAGAGGGGAAATGACTAATCCAAAGGTCACACAGCAATAAAGTGGCAGAGCTGGGCTGTATTACAGGCCTCCGGTGCCCCCACCTTGAAATCTTGAGATAGGGGAGGGTGCAGATGTACCCTTCCAAGCCACTGCTATTGGTCCCTGAAGATCTGTTGATTAAATTATAACTACCTCCATTAGGGGCTTTACATATGACCTCAGGCAGCTGAGAATTCTGTGAGGTTGGGGATTACTGGGCTCATTTTCCAGAATAGGACACTGAGACTTAGAGTTAAGTCGCAGCCCTGGCCAGTGTTGCTCAGTTGGTTGAGTACCATCTTTGCACCGAAAGGTGTAAGGTTGCCAGTACAATTCCTGGTCAGGGCACATGCCCAGGTTGCAGGTTTGATTCCCCATCCAGGTACATGTGGGAGGCAACCAATCCATGTCTCTGTCTCACGTCAGTGTTTCTCTCTCTCTCTCTCTGTCTCTCTCTCCCTTTCTCTCTAAAATCAATAAACATATTTAAAAAAAGAAAGAGAGAGAGAGAGTTGAAGTCCCAGCCAGTCTGCAACATGATGTGGGATTTGAAGCCAGGCCAAGCAGATGTCAGAGCTCCTGCTTTTAACCCTGCTGATTCCAGGAGAATCAAGAAGTTGCCCAAGCCACACATGTAGGAAGTAGTAGAGGCATTCATGGTGGACACAGAAGCAGGAGGGCAAGACAGACTGCCTCCCCACACAGGGCCCACTAATGGCTCTGAGCCAGGCACTCACAGGCAGGCAGCCTCCCGGGAGGACAGCTGGGTGCAGCGACCTCCATTTGAACACGGGCTTCCATCCAGGCAAGGGGGAGCTGTGTGGGGCGAACAGAGGTGGGCAGGTCAGACAGGTGCCCAGGAACCCCAGCTCAGAGTGACAGCCCCCCTCCTTCCCTTTTCCAGGCAACAGCTGCACAGAGCTGGGGGTGTCTCTGAGGGTGCAGGGAGCCCCTCCATCTAAGGTTCCCACGGCTCCCCACCCTGGCCCCAGCTGTTGGGGCCGCAGCTGTCCCTGCCAGCTTGAGCCCTGGGAACCACAAGACAGGGGCGGACAAGAGGAGATGCTGACTTGTGCCAGATGTGGGGGCTCAGGAAGTGGCCAAAATGGGGGGTGCAGAGGCAGGAAGTGAGGGTGCAGAGTGTTAAAGGGAGGTCTGAGGCTGTGTGCCCAGATCCTGGGGTAATGGAGGGGGCAGCAGCAGGGAGTCCTGGGCCATGGCTCGCTCTCTTCCAGTGATGTTGGGCGCCTTCTCCAGCTGTGCAGCCCTGAGCAGTGGCTCTGGGGAGAGAGGCCAGGGCATGTACCCCAGGCGCAGCCAGCATTGGGTGTTGCAGGGTGTGTGTTGAAGGGAGGGGCAGCTGGCCCCAGACATGTACTACCCTGTCCAGCATCCCCAACCCTGAGGGCTGCCCCTCTGGGGTGTGGCACAGTCTAACTGTCCTGCCAGACGGGTCTGGGGCATGGCTGGGTGTGAGCTAGTGGAGAATTGTGTGTGCTGGCAGGTGTGGGGCCAGTGTGTTCATGTGTGTGTCACTGAGAGATAGAAAGATGGAGGGAGATAGAGAAAAACAGAGACAGATATAAAAAAGGAAACTAGGAGCAGGCAGCACAGAGAGAGGAGACAGAGAAGTATAGAGACAGAGAGATAGAAAAGGAGACACCGTAGAGACAGAAGTTAAGCGGGACATGAGCATGGGCCAATATGGCATATGTCTCCTGAGGAGGGGACAAGCAGGGACAGGACACTATCACCCCATAGAGGCCGATGCGTGTTTGTGAACTCACACTGGGGGCCATGAGACCCAGCCTGAGGGCCTCTCTCAGCTGTGGGATCTGTGAGCCACGCATGTGTACGTGATGTGCATGGGTGTACAGATGTGTGTGCCATATGTGTGCAGGCTGGATCTGTTGTGTATTTGGGTGTCTGTGTGTGTACATGTGGCTGTGTATAGGTTGGATGTGCCCATCTGCACGTGTGAGCTGGGCATGCCCTTGGATCTGTGTCTGTATGTGTCTGAGTGGGTGAAGACAGCATGTGCAAGGCCTTGGGCCGGTGTGCACACTTTGTATGAACACGTGTGATTATATGCGCACATCAGTGTATGAGCTGTGTGTGCCTGGCTATGTCTTGTGTGAGCTGGGGGAATGGGGGTGTCTGGGGGTGTACTGTGTGTGTGCACATCTACATCTCGATATGTGTAACCCAGGGCTGTGTGTGCCTGCGAGTGTGTGACAGACCATGTGGGTGCCCACTGGCCTTGCGGGGGCGGCAGCTCTTGCCCGGTCCTGCCCGGTGCGGGCGGGGGCACGATGGGGGGGGAGGTGATGTATGGGCTTGGGAGGCCCTCATGCACTTCCACCCCTCCCAGAACCCAGCCCTGCGGAGGCGTCCCAGGACCCTCAGCCAGGGCTGCTGGGCCCGCGTCCCTCCTCCGCCCGCCAGGCCTCCCTTGGGGGGGATGCGCCCCCACAGCCCCCGCTCGGCCCCGCCGCCCATCCCGCTTTGTCTGGCAAATAAAGCGCGAGGCCGGCCGGGGGGAGGGGGTGTCTAGACGCCGCGGCCATTGTCCCAAGCGAGGGAGGGGAAAATGTGGAGGGGGAGGGGCGGGGGGCCCCAGGCCCGCTGGGGAGGGGCTCGGGCTGCAAGGTCCGGGCACAGAAATCGAAGAGGAGCACGTGGGCTCGCACCCCCCCCCCCACCTCCCTTCCCAGGGCGGGGACCGGGCCGGGCCGCCGGATCCGGACGGGTGGGGGAGGGAGCGGGGCCGGGGCCGGGGAAGGGGCGCGGGTGCCGCAGCGGCTCCGGCTCCCGCGGCAGCTCCTGCTCCGGGTTTTGCTGCGCTCCAGCCTGGGAAGTTTCCTCCGAGTTCGGAGCTGCGAGAACTTCGCGCCCCCTCCCCGCCCTCCGACCCCCGCCCCGCGGGTCTGAGAGTTGGGGGTGGGGGTGGGGGTGGGGTGGGGCTTTTGTACGAGGGGTCCCCGCCCTGGGGGCACTTGAGCTCCAGTCGTGACCTTCCCAGGACTCTGGATGGGCGTGGGTGGAGAGGGAGCCCCAGATTCTGGGTACCCCCCCCCAATTTTGAGTCCCTTGGTCCCCGCATCTCGAGCTCCCAGTCCCGGACTTCTGGGTCTCTACATCCCCAGCCCTGATCGCTCCTGGGCCCCTGTGTTCCTCGCCCCCCTGTCCCCCGGGGCTGGCACGCAGTCCGGGCTCCAGCGCCCCTGCCCCTGCTCCTGCCCGTGCCCCTGCTCTGGTCCTTGGCTTCCAGGGTCCCCCCACCAGCACCAGACTTGGGGGTCCTTGCACTCCGCTCTCCTCCCTTCCTCCCCCCATTCGTTCCACCCTCAGGTCCCGACCCCTCACCTGCAGCCCCGGGTCCCGCTAGCAGCAGCAATAGGAGCGGTGCCCGCACGGACGGCAGCGGCGACATCAGGCCGCGGCGGCGGACCCGGGTCCCCGGCCCCATGGCGGCCCGCCGCGACCCTCCCTCCTCCCTCCTCCCTCCTTCCCTCGGCTCCGGGCGCGTCCCGGGCCAGCCTCAGCGCCGCCAACTTCGCCGAAGTGAGGCTGTGGGGCCGCCCCGCCCCCAGCCCTGGCGGTTCGCTCCGCCCAGGGGCCAGCCCCGCGCTCCCCGCCCCTCGCCCGGCCTCCCAGGGTCCCTGCCCACCCTCCACCCATCCACACAGCGTGGGACCCGCGGACCCTCAGAAACTCAGGCCGGCCACGCGGGGAGATGCGGGACCAACCAACTCGCAATGGCAGACACACCCAGTCTGGTGATTACCTCTGCTCCCAACACACCCAGAGCCAGAGACACATAGGGCCCGGACACAAACACAGACCCCCCAGATACCCCGAAACTGAGACGAGGCAGGTCTGCGAGGCTCAGGAGCACACAGCCACCACGCACAAATGCAGACACATGCACCGAACTTCACGGGGACTTTAAATCTCAAACTTTGGAAAACCTGAAACTCAGGCCCAGCCAAGCCTTGAGCCTGGGGCCGTTTGCAGCCTCCGACCTCAAACACAAGCTAAGAGGAGTTGCATGAATAACGGCAAGATGCACATACTCCTAACACCCCTTCCTCTTCACAGCCCCGTGTGAACCCCAGAGGTGACTCCAGTCCCACCCCATACTCCACACAGCTCTGCCACTCAACTGGATCAACTGACTTTTCCAAAATGTCTCCATGGTGAGAAAGGGGACCCCTGAAAGGCCACCCCACCGGCCCAGCCCTGGAGGAGCTGTCATTCTGCGGAAGAAAGAGCCAGACACAGATGCCCCCAGCACTGGGGACTCAGGGCTGGTCAGAGGAAGGGGCAGGGTCTGGGGAGGGCTCAAAGAAGGGCTGGTGAGGGTTCTGCCTGGAGGGTGGGCTCCCTATTTCTTCATTCATTCATTCAGCAGATAGGTATAAAGCCCAGCTCTCTGTCTGGCTTTGTTCCAGAGGCCGGGTGCACCTTTTACCTCCAGAGAGGACTTCCCAGAGAAGGATCCAATGGGGCTCAGCCTGCATGAACTGAAGGAATGACATCCCAGCAGAAGGACAGCCCTACATCCAGAGAAGGGGCAGAGTCCTGAAGGAGAATGGGCAGGCCAGGGGTGGGGCTGGCCATGAGCGGGAGAAAGAGGTCAGGCTGGCCCCCTGTAATCTGGCTTAGTGATGAGGCTGCAGGGAGGAAGAATGGGTTGAGGGTGATGAGGACCATGCAGAAGGCAGCTGAACATTGGGGCTGAGCATACAGGAGTCCTGACATGGGCACCCCTGAGGTCTTTGAGCAATTTTAAGACTTTTTCTTTTCTTTTTTAAAAATTTAATTTGAGAGAGAAAGAAAGGAAGGGAGAGAGAGAAAGATGAGAGAGAAACATTCACCAGCCACCTCCTGCACATCCCCTGCTGGGGATCAAGCCCACCACCTGGGCATGTGTCCCAAATCAAACCGGTGACCTCTTGGTGCATGGGACCATATTCAACCAATTGAGCCAGAGCTAAAACTTTTTCTTTTAAAATACTTTTAAATGCACAATAATACAATTTCCATATGCCCTTGGTCCATACTTACCCACACTTTGCCACATTTGCTTTATAATTACATATATACTCCCTAAGAACAAGGGCACTCTCTTATCTAAACACAGTACAGTTTCCCCCTCAGTCCATATCCAAAGTTTTCTGTTGCCCCAACAATATCTCTGTAGCATGTTTCTTTGCTGGTCCAGGATCTAATCTCTGATGATGTGTCGTATTTAATTGTTATGTTTCTTTTCTTCTCTTTTTCGTTTTACTGATTTTAGAGAGGAAGAGAGAGGAAAAGAGATAGAAACATCAATGATGCGAGAATCACTGATCAGCTGTCCCCTGCACACCTCCTACTGGGGATCCAGCCCGCAACCCAGGCATATGCCCTGACCGGAAATCCAACAGTGACCTCCTGGTTCATAGGTCAACATTCAACCAGAGCCACACTAGCCAGGTTGTTTCTTGTTGTCCTTTAATCTGAATTGGTTCCTCAGCCTTTCTGTCTTGCACAACGTTGACATTTCTGAAGAGTCGAGGTCAGTTGTTTCACAGATTCACTAGGCCTTCTGGTTCCCCTTGACCAGGTTCAGGTTGTGTGTCTGACAGCATGGCTGATCCTTCCCAGTGCATCGGTGCATCGTATCAGGAGGCACCTGACATGAGTTCCCAGCATTTCTGGGGTTCAACTTTGATCACTTGAGTGAAGTTGGCCAAATTTCCCTATTGTAAAGTACCATTTTCTTCCTATCCCCTTCCCCATAATAAATAAATGTCAATATCAGATGGGGAGATACTTTGAGACTGTGTGAATATCCTGGTGCCCATCAAACTTTCATTCACTGTTTTTGGCAGTTGTTAATAATTTCCTCTGGTGATTTGTTTTTTAATTGAAGCAAAATTTACATAACATAAAATTAACCACTTGTCTTTTTATTAATTTTTTTCAAATATATCTTTATTAATTTCAGAAAGGAAGAAAGAGAGAGAGAGAGAGAGAGAGAGAGAGAGAGAGAGAGAGAGAGAGAAACAATAATGATGAGAGAATCATTGATTGACTGCCCCCTGCACGCCCCCCACTGGGGATGATGCCCACAACCTGGGCATGTGCCCTGACTGGGAATTAAACCGTGACGTCCCGGTGAACCAGGCCAGTCAACACCAGTTTCCTTTTTAAAGTGTAGAGTTCAGTGGCATTCAATGCATCCATCACCTCTATCTTGTTCTAAAACATTTTCATCACCCCTAAAGGAGACCCCATATCTATTGGCAGTTGCTCCCCATTTCTCCTCCCCCAGCCTCTGGCAACTACTCATCTGCTTTCTGTCCCTGTGAAGTTGCCTGTTCTGGACATTTCATATAATGGAATCATATACCATGTGGCCTTTGTGTCTGGCTTCTTTCACTCAGCATGATGTTTTCATCAAGGTTCCTTCACATTGTAGTGTGTGTCAGTGCTTCCGTCCCTCTTATAGCTGAGTAATATCACACTAAATGGCTGCACCACGTATTGCTTATTCATTCATCCACTAATAACTTGGGTGGTTTTTAAATACAGGAAGAGGAAGATGTGAAGAAGGCAGAGAAGTACCATTGGACAGAAAGGAGAAGCATGAAAAGCCAAGGGTGAAAGTTGAATGACTGACCAGAGCCTGGCATCAGAGATGACCCACAACCCCATTACATGAGGGGGCTATATGCCATCTTACGGTGACTTGCTGGAGGCTTCTAGAGGAAGAGCTGAGATTGGAACCCAAGTCTGAGTGACTCCAGGCCACATGGAAAGTGAGGGATTGGGAAAAGAAAAAGACTAAAGTTACACAAGAAGGGGCACAGTATGACTCACAAGGAGTGTGCTGAGTCAACAGGCCCGTGGGCCAGGCCCAGCTTGAGTCCTCCCCATGCCTATTACCCCAGGAGAAAACCCAAGTCCCGCACCCTGTGGATGGGGGCCTGACCTCTGGCCCGTCCTGCCCCGCTTATCATCAGACTGAGCCAAACTTCACCCCCACCCAGCAGGACTTGTACTCTCCTGGCCTTTGCCCTCTGCCTGGGATCCCAGTTGGACAGGGACCCTTTTGCTTCCTTTCTAAGCAGGAACTCACAGGAAATGTGTTCTCTTTGAAAATGCGTTTTCCTCTGGTTATATAAGGCATGCTCTACTATTTCCCACACATGCCACCCCTTTGCCTATTCTGGTCCCTCTTTCTAGCGTGAATCCCCTCCCCTCATTCATGTACCTGGTGAACTCCTGTTCATTCTTCAAGGTTCCAGCTCTAGGAATCCCTGCTCCCCACCCCTCCACCCCCTGCCCTCAGACCCAGCTCCTCCGCCACCCCGGGCTTTACCGGGGCCCTCCTGCCCTCCAGCTCAGTCTTGCCCACAAGGGGATGTGTCCTGCTCTGTCCCCTCCCTAGACTAGGAGCTCCCCAGGGGCCAGGCATCATCCAGCATGGGGTGGGCACAGAAGGGGTGACATGGGAGGTTTTGTTGACTTAGGAAGTGGCTGAAGGAGTTGAGATGCCCAGCCCAGAAGGGCCACCACGGGGGCCTAGACCACTCTCTTCAGTACCATTTTTGGGGTCTGGGGTCCAGAAAAGAACCTGGGGCAAAGGTAGGGGCTTTAAGAAAGGGGGGCTAACTCCTCCCCTGACCCATCTGAGAAAGGGTTTTCTGCTGGAATGAATATTCTATGAGATGCTGAGCTCTCCATCTCAAGGATCAACCCATGGACAAGACACACATTTTGCTAGGCAGGAAGTCCAGAGTCTACTACTCTGCTGATACAGCAGCCCCTGGTCTGTGGCAAACAGAGAGGAGAGGGAGCAGTAATGATGAAAATATAGGCTAAGGATAGCATGAGGAGAGTGGGGACAAAAGGAAGACACATTTACAGAGCTTCTACTATGTGCCAATCCCTTTCTGAAGGCCCCATGTCTTCAAAGGAACCCACTCAGCAAGGAGAAAGTGGGGTCCTGGCTTCAGGGTCCTTCTGCTGTCCTCCAGCCACATGGCAGGACCAGCCCCAAGGTGTCCTGATCCCTGGGGGACAGGACAGTTAAAGAGACCATTCCCACGGCCTTGCAGGGGGCAGCCACACAGTTCCCAAATGGTGGGGGTAGGGGATGCTTGAACCCTCCCCCTGGCCCTGCTGGCTTCCTTGGCTGGGGACTGCATTTCTCCTCAATGAGTCAGTCCCCAGGGATTGGGGACCTGGGGCCAGACCAATACACAGCTGCTGGGCTCAGGCCTGCTGACCAGGAACCTGAGAACATGCCCTTGGCTTCTCTGCTGGTACCACGTCCTGCCCTCTGCATGGAAGCTAAGCTGGGGCCAGGCCTTGCTGCCCAGGCAGTGAGCTGTGCCAGACCCAGCAGTAGTGAGGGTGGGTCCTTGGCAAGAGTGGGATGGCTGGACCCAGGGGCTGTGGGCTGCAGACCCAGCCAGGTCTCCTGACCACTGCCTTCCTCTCCTGCTCAAACCCTCCAAGGCTCCCCACTGCCCAGGGCAACACCCTTCCCACCTTCCCAGCTTCACTTTCCCATCTCCCAGCCTTTCTCATCTTTGCACAGGCTGTGCCCACTGCACACGCTCCCTTCTCATACCCAGAAGACTCCATTCATCTGACAGCTCACTCTGACCCTCCAGCTCTTCCTCCTTCAGTTATTCAACAAACATTGACTGAGTCCCTACTTGGTGCGAGGCCCTATTATATATAGGTAGAGAGGACCAACACGGAGCAAGCTTCTTCTACAAGAAACAAGACTGCCAACAGCCAGGCTGGTGGTGCTCAGTGGTTGAGCATTGACCTATGAACCAGAAGGTCAGGGTCAGGGCACATGCTCGGATTGCAGGGGATTGCAGGCTCAATCCTCAGTGGGGGGTGTGCAGGAGGCAGCCGATCAATGATTCTCTTCCATCATTGATATTTCTATGCCTTTCTCCTTCTCCCTTCCTCTCTCTGAAATCAATAAAAATGTGTTTTGTTGTTGTTGTTGTTGTTGTTTTTTAAAAAAAGACTGCAAACAAATAAAAACCGTGAGGGAGGAAGAGATTTTGGTGCTGGGGAGGAGAGGTCTGTTCTTGCTGATGAGTGAATATGAGAACTGAGACCTGAAGGAGAAAAAGCCAGTGAGGCAAACAGCTAAAGGAAGGGTGTTCCAGGCAGAGAGAACAACATTGCAAAGGCCAGAGGAGGAAAGGTCAGGTGGATGAGAGGAACATCGAGGAGGCCAGGGTGCTGCGTACAGAGAGAGCAAGTGGGGAGGAGGCCAAGGATGGGGCCCAAGTCCCAAGGGGCTGAAAGGTCTGGGATCCTGTCCCAAGCACAGTGGATGCCACTGGAGGGTTTAGCCAAGCGAAGCTGATCTGGGGGTTGGAAAAGATCACCCTGGAAGCCCTGCCCTCTCTTCTCCCAGGGAGCCTTCCTGCAGCTACACAGCTACACACCGTCTCCTCTGGCTCCCGCCATCGCTTCCATCTCAGCTCCCACCCTGCCATGTGATCCTGCCTGGCTCCACATGAGGTTCTGAGCTCTGTGGGCATCTGTCTTGCTCACTGACGAATTTCCAACATCTAGCATGGAGCCGGGTACACAACAAGTGAAAAAACTTGTCAGTTGACAAAGGAATGTGCTCCGTATATCTTGGAGCAAAGCAGGACCCGGGGGGCTGGAACCCAAACACGCCCAGCGTCAGCTTAGCTGTGTTCCTGTCTGGACGCAGACACATCCAGCCCCCATTAGATCAGGACCAAGTCAGAAGAAGGGCGGGAGGCCTGGGGGCTTCCTGGAGGAGGAGGGGATGTGAGAGCTGCATGTGGAAGGAAGGAGAGTTAGGAGAAGGGAATTCACACCCGTTGGAGCACCGCCTGGCTCTGTAGCTCTGGGCACGATAAGAGGGCAGGGCACTCCCCACCCCTTCTGCGGGCTGTGGCTTCCTTGCCTTAGGACCCTCCATTGGGTGGGACAGCCAGTGGATGTCTTGGCCGCCTGGGCCCTGGGTTCAGACCACCCAACCTTCCATGGCCATGGCCTCCCTCGGGGCCTCATCTCCTCCTGCTCCTCTCTGAACCATGAGGACCTGATGTCCTCTACCTTTCTGCCCTTGCCTCCCTGGCTCCTGAAGCTTATCTTCCTTCCCACAGGTGTGTCGCTTGTCCTCCCCGCCTTCCCTCTTGCTTCAGAGAAGGGGAGCACCTCCCCACATCCCCTCCACTCTCAGGACTTTTCATTCCCCCCTCCCTTGGCCATAGGTTGAGGTTTCTTCTGTGAAAAAGTAAAATTCATAGCGAATACGCATCTCACATTCCTCACCCAGCCTCCAAGCTCCTGTCTCCGTCCCCACGGGCTCCATTCTTCCCCTTTACCCTCCACGCTGTGCCCCAGAGGCTGACCTCTCCGGACGGTCCTCCGGCTTCCAGGTTTGGCCAGCAGGAGGTACAGGCAGCAGAAGAAGCCAGAGGAAGAATGGGATATTAGTTCTCCCACATCCCTCTTTGTAAGGTCACCTCAGTTGCCTGTGTCCTTTGACCAAAGGCCCTGTCCACACCGCTCTCTCACTAGGTTCTGTTAACCTCCTTTCTTCCTCTTGCCCAGTCAGGGAGACCTGGAGACGGCTTTGGCTCTCGCCCCATTGGCTTCCCCGGGCCCTGCCGGGTATATAATGGTCCCTGGAGCACACCCTATTTGAACGTGCCGGTTGTTTCCTCCAGGCTCCCCATGGGTGTCCCCACGCTCTCTCCCTGTTCCTCCCTGCTTCACTGCCCTCGGAGCATCCGAGCCCTCTGTCCTCAGCTCCCACTCCAGGGTTTCCTCCCTCAGGTTTACATGGCTCAGTCCTCTCGGTCTCTCAGCGCCTTCCGACACCAGGAGCCTGCCCTTCCTCCCCTCCTCCCCTCCTCGCCTCCTCGCCTCCTCCCCTCCTCGCCTCCTCCCCTCCTCCCCTCCTCCCCTCCTCCCCTGCGGTGACACCCAGCGCCTGCTTCCCCCTTCCTCTGCGGCCTCTCTCCTGTGCCTGCCCCTTAGGTGACGGGGACCCGGGCTCTTGACTGCAGTCTTGTTCTCCACTCTGTTCTGGGCGACTTCACCCTCTCTCCCAGTGTCAGTGCCTTCCGTTCCGCTGGGCTCTCTTTGTCTTTAACCCATTAGATGTGTCTAGGTCCCTGCCCCAGGGGCCCAGCCCCCAAGTAATGTTTTAGACACACAGATCTGTTCGGGACCCTTTCCTGCTTGCCCCCATCGCGCTCGGGACCAATTGCACGTCTTCCCATCCCAAACTTTCCTCGTGGTCTCACGGAAGTGCTAAATCATCAGGGCACGGAGCACACCCTTGCAGGGTCAGCGCCAAAGCCACCTCCTCCAGGAAGCCTTCCCTCGCCTCCTCCTAGGTAAGTCCCCCCCCCCCCACCCCCGTCCCCAAGTTCTTCAACAGCTGGGGCCTGACCACACCGGGCTGGGAGCGGCGGCGCCTGGCTCCGTCCCCACCCCACCCGCCCCTGTGGCGGGGCCAGCAGCTTAGAACGGGTGGTTAGAAACAGATGAATGAGTGAAAGCATGAACGAGTGCAAGATGGAAGGGGGTCTGGAGGCTAGAGCTCCGAGCTGGGAGACGGAGAGGCCGAGGTTGGGAGGGCCCAAAGCCCAACCGCCGCCCTGCAAGCCCCTCACATCCCGGCTCCCACCGAGCCTCTTGGCCAGAAGACGCGCCAGGACTGGCTGAAGCTGGAGAGGCGGGCTCCGGCCGAGCCGCAAGCCGCTACTGGCTCGTTGTCCAGGACTCTGCCCAATCCACGCGATCGCTTTCCTCCCTCCGCCCCTGCTTTTCCCCTGCAGCCGCGGAGGCGGCCGGCTGCGCCTTCTCGTTACCATGGCAACCGTCAGCGGACACTGTTGCTCCGGCAACTGTCGGAGGCCTCCAGTCAGCCTTCGCTGGGGCCCCTCCGGTCACCCAGACAACTGCTACCCGTTCTGCTCAACCATCAGCCCTTCCCCCGTCACTCCGGCAACTGTCGCCAAACCCACCGCCCCTTTGACACAGTCCCGCTCCTGCTGCAAGCCTCCCCGCCCAGACCCCCGCCCCAGGTTCCTCCGTTCATCTCTGGGCCCCTAGGGGGCACTGCTCCCACCCCGGCGGGGGGTCCCAGTTCGTGTCTCTGCCTCGGGCAGACGCTGCGAGCCTTGCGCGCACTCTTGCGTGGGACTGTCCAGCTTTTCAAAATGCAAGCCATGTCCCTCCCCTGCTGAAGCCCCCAACCTCACTCTCCTGGAGAATCAAGTCCAAACTCATGGGTCTGGCTGCCTCCTCCCTTGCTCTGCCCCAGCAGGGACTCATCTTAGCCTTGTTACTCCAGTAGCCGGAGCTTATTCCAGCCTCCCATCGCGGGATTTATCGCTCCCCACTCTCCAAGAAAAGTGCGCCCCACAGCGAGGGAAGCCTTTTCTGAACCCCGTCTCACACTCAATAGCTCTGATACTTCTCTGTTGACTCCAGAATGAGGCATGTTGTTGTTCACACTATTCCCCCTGGAGAACAGTGCCTAACACATTATGAATGAAAGTGTGATAGGCAGTTAGAAAGACATGAGCAGAGCAAGGAGGATGGGCCAGGTACAGAAGGTCACTAGGGCAGAAAGCCCTGGGTGCCTAGCAAAGGACAATTGTAGGGTGGGACCTCCTCCCCAGGGTGACCTTTCTTCCCCTAGCATATTGCTGCTCTTGCGGTTTGGGTTTGGACTCCTTGACCTTTCCTCTCTAGAGGCCTCAGTTGTATTTCAGCTCCAGGCCCAGAAAGCAGCCAAACCAGACAAGTGACACCACAGCTGACCTCAGGACCAGCTGCATTGAATAATGACCCCTGCCCTGACTCTGACCAATCCATCAGTGGAGACCCAGGCCCTGAAAGGACACACCTGGAAAGCTGCTGAATATTCCATTGAGATCTTCCCCCTGGGACCTCTCTGAAAATCTCCATCCTTAAAACCCTTAGGACAGAGAACCCAGTGTGCTCTCCCTCCCAGGACCATGCCTGTATCTTTCCCTTTCCCTTCTTTCCCTCCCCTAGCAGGGCCACCTTTATCTTCCTCACTTCTAAGGTCCAAGGGCCCTTCTGTAACTGGAACCCAAGTTCAGTGCCTGCCACCACAAAATCCAGATTCATTAGGTAGATACTGGTGAAAAAGGAAAGGGGTTTATTCAAGTGCCATTCACCTGAGGAGATGGGGGACTCTTGTCACAAAGCCCATATCAACATCTCAGGGCAGACAGAGGTTTTTATGAGGAGGAAGAGGCAAAGCAGAACAAAGAAATCAAAGGAAGGGGGTTGAAAAGATCTCTATGTGCAGGCCAGTACAGTCCATTCCAATAAGGATCTCAAAAATGGTCAATGATGGTCTGGTGCAGCAGTTGCCAACTGATGGTCTGCAGTCCGAAAGGTTGGCGACGGCTGGTCTAGTGTGTGTCATCCTGGTCTTGGTCATCCTGGTTCTTTTTCATCCTGATTCTATGTTTGAAGGTCAGCAAATCTTCTGGAACTGGGATGACTGAAGGTTGGAGTCTGTATCTTCTGAAGTTCATTCCTAGGATTCTTATACAAACACTAGAGGCCTGGTACATGAAAATTCATGCACTGAAGGGGGGCGTCCCTCAGCCCGGCCTGCCCCCTCTCACAGTTTGGGAGCCCTCAGGGGCAGGAGGTGAGCCAGTGATCAGGGGAAGGCGAAGCCCCCATTATACCTCTGCTACTGCCACTGCCAGCAGCGCAAGTCTCGGCCAGCCCTGGTTACCTGAGTCACGGGCCGGCCCTGGGCGGCTGGGCTGAGGGGACTGGGGGACTCCAGAAGCAGGCGCCCCAAGGGGGCTGAGGGGACTGGGCGCCGCCATCTTTGAAGGCGGGGCAGTCAATTAGCATATGCCCTCCTTATTGGCTGTGGGCGCTGCCATCTTTGTGACGGCATAAGGGTCAATTAGCATATTCCCTCTTTATGAGCTAAGATGTTATTTATTTATAAGCTACATATTAGAGTAAGCATTTACAGAAACAACATCAAAAGAATAGTGGGTGGGCCCTGACCAGTTTGGCTCAGTAGATAGAGCATCAGTCCACAGACTGAAGAAGGGTCCTGGGTTTGATTCTGGTCAAGGGCATGTACCTTGGTTGCAGGCAGGCAACCAATGGATGTGTCTCTCTTACACTGATATTTCTCTCTCTCTGTCTCTCCCCCTCCCTTCCACATTCTCTAAAAATCAATGGAAAAATATCCTCTGGTGAGGGTTAACCAAAAAAGGGGGGGGAAAAGAATAGTGAGTGGGTTATAATTTTCCACTGTTACAATTCTCCACTGTCAATTTTTCTTCCATTTCCATGGAAGTTAGGGGGTTGTAGACAAAATTTTTCAGAAAACTGGAAAAATTCAGGATCCAGTGTAGTTCATAGGTGAAAAATAAATTTTTACAGAAAATTAACTGAACTAGAGTCTAATATCTACAACTGTATGTTATAGATTCTATTGAAATACATTTTTTCTCTTAAAATCATCCTAATTTTTAACAAAGAACCAAGTCAACACCAATTCATTTACTGTATTAAGTCCAGTTTTAATTTGGCCTGATTATTTGCATAAACACAGTAGGAGTAGGAATTTATCACATAGACTTTTAAAATCTTCCTTGCTGGAATCTCACAAGATCTCCTCACAGTGCAAAGAAGCCAAGCCACATAGTTGCCATCAGGCTTTCTTGCAATACCTATAGATTTGGGTAAATTTCTCAAGTTCTTTTTTTAAAAAAATATTTTTTATTAATTTCAGAGATGAAAGGAGAGGGAGAGATAGAAACATCAAAGACAAGAGGGAATCATCAAATGGCCCCCAACTGGGGACAGAGCCCGAAACTCAGGCATGTGCCCCGACTGGGGAATCCAACTGTCACACACACACACACACACACACACACACACACACACACACACACACACCATTCATAGTTCGACGCTCAACCACTGAGTCACACCAGCCTGGCTCTCAAGTTCTTGAGGTCCCCAAATGTCTTGAGGATCTTTCCTTGCCACTTCCCAGGAAAACAACTTTCACCCCTTATCTGGAAAGACTACCATGAACCATGTAAATAAGCAAGTTAACAGGCTATTTTTCCAAGCAGCTCTAATTGGCTTCAGAGTCAGTCTCCATTCCTTAAAGCATTTTACTGACATCCAGAATTTAGGAATGTCTCTCTCAAACATCCCAGTCAAAGTCTTGGTTAATAAAACCACAATTGGAAACTGGCTTTATGTGTCCTGTTATGAAGAAATCAGATTCCTATTGGATTCATGCAAATAAACAATGTAATTAAAATAATAATACTCATTAAGAGTTTTTAATTTCTGGAGGGATCAAGTAGGGGGAAATATATAAATGCTTTAATATTACTTATCAAGGTACAATTTACCAAATTGTTCTAAGAAAACAAGCAAGTTTTTAAAAATGAGCAATATTTTTAACAAAGTCATAAGAATAATTATCTTCTGTTTATTCAGGCCCATAATTAATTTTTGTTCATCCTGATTATTTGCCAGTATTTTTATGAATCCAGTTATTCCTTAGAGCTCTATAAATTTTTATCTATTTTAAAGATATGATCTGAACATTTATTCTCTGAAATTTATATTTTATTTATTTAAAGATGTTTTTATTGATTTTAGAAAAAAAAACAAAGGAAGAGGGATGGGGAGAGAGAGAAATGATGTGAGACAGAAACATTGATTGGTTGCCTCCCATATGCATCCTGACCGGGGATTGAACCAAAAACCTGGATATGTGCCCTGACCAGGAATTGAACCAGTAACACTTTGGTGCATGGGCTGATGCTCAACCAACTGGGCCACACCAGCCAGAGCCCAAAATTAATATTTTAGAATAAGTCAGAAGATGTAGCATTTTTGCAAATGCGTAAGAGTAAAGCAATGACTGTCTCTAAATGACAAAAAAAATACTTAAAATAACATGGTTATAGATCTGATTATAATGCAGTTTGCTTATTTTGTAACAACATTTTAAGATAACACTCAGAATTACAAATAAAAATATATAAGACTAAGAAATTAATTAATTTGTCCCACTGTCAATTGTACCTGGGGTTCCTGGGGTCCCAATTGGTTTTGAAAAATCAGAGGAAGCTTCCTGGGCTTTTTTCATTTGTCATTAAAATTACCATTCCACTTTAATATCTACCTATGTGCCTTCCTTCCTCCTTCCTTCCTTCCTTCCTCCCTCCTTCCTTTTTTTTTTTTTTTTTAATTATTATATTTCATTCTAAATGCATCAAGGGCAGAGAACTTACCCTTTTTTTAAAAAAAATATATTTTATTGATATTTCACAGAAAGGAAGGGAGAGGTATAGAAAGCTAGAAACATCGATGAGAGAGAAACATCGATCAGCTGCCTCCTGCACACCTCCCACTGAGGATGTGCCCGCAGCCAAGGTACATGCCCTTGACCGGAATCGAACCCGGGACCTTTCAGTCCGCAGGCCGACGCTCTATCCATTGAGCCAAACCGGTTTCGGCCTTCCTTTTTTTTTAATATATATTTTATTGATTTTTTACAGAGAGGAAGGAAGAGGGATAGAGAGTTAGAAACATCGACGAGAGAGAAACATCGATCAGCCGCCTCTTGCACACCTCCTACTGGGGATGTGCCCGCAACCAAGTTAGGTGCCCTTGACCGGAATCGAACCTGGGACCCTTCACTCCGCAGGCTGATGCTCTATCCACTGAGCCAAATCCTTCCTTCCTTCCTTCCTTCCTTCCTTCCTTCCTTCCTTCCTTCCTTCCTTCCTTCCTTCCCTCCTTCCTTCCTCCTTCCTTCCTTTTTTCCTTCCTTCCTTCCTTCCTTCCTTCCTTCCTTCCTTCCTTCCTTCCCTCCCTCCTTCCCTCCTCCCTTCCTCCTTCCTTCCTTTTTTCCTTCCTTCCTTCCTTCCTTCCTTCCTTCCTTCCCTCCTTCCCTCCTTCCTTCCTTCCTTCCTTCCTTCCTTCCTTCCTTCCTTCCTTCCTTCCTTCCTTTCTGTTAATCCTCATTTGAGGATATTTTCCCATTGATTTTAAGACAGAGAGACATCGATTGATTGCCTCCCTCTCTCGCCCCACCAGGGCTGGGGATCGAGCCTGCACTGGCATGCATGTCCTTGACTAGAATCAAACACAGGACCCTTCAGTCCGCACTATCCATTGAGCCAAACCGGCTAGGGCTTCTTTCTTATTTCGTTTTCCATTTCCATTTCCTTCTTGAGTATTTCTCCTCCAATGTCTTTTTCCTCATAATATGTATGTCCCTTTCTTTGATCTTTCTCACCTTTTTTACTTCCTTCATTCTTTCTCCTTTTGCTTCTTCCCTCTATACCATTCTTTTTCAACTTACACAGACCCTCTGCAACTTGCACAAACCTTCTGCAACTCACATGAACGCTTTGTGACTTTCCTAATTCCTCTGTTTATTTTTTCTTACATTATTCAGAAATAACCAATTTTAGAACAATCTACTTTCAATTCTATATTACCGAAACCATGTCGTTTCCTTTCGACTTAATTAGAATTCTCAAATCTTAGAAACCTTTATTTTTAGTGACAACTAAAAGCAAGCAATTAATATTCTTAAGATTGGCAAATTTATGAACACATTTCATAACTTTCAGAAGCAGGCTTTTTTTCCCCACTGGAAAATACACTTACGTTTTTAAGAGGCATAACAGAGATAACATAACATTGACCACTGTTAGGAGGCTGGAGAAAAAGCAGGGGGTTGGGAGAGGTGGCAGGCCCTGCAGCTTGCTGGCTTGTTCCTGGGGCTGCAGCAGCTCCAGGGCTTCCGGAGATGAATTTAAAAGTTCTATTTCTTCCCCTTTATATTGAGTTGGGGCACTGGCCCCTGCTGCTTCCACAGCCTGCACAGGGTTTGGGGGTGATATTAATTGCTCCCAGGACCACTATAGCTCCTGGGCCTCCAGGAGAAGTATTTAGGCAGGGGTCCTCAAACTTTTTAAACAGGGGGCCAGTTCACTGTTCCTCAGACCGTTGGAGGGCCGGACTATAGTTTAAAAAAAAAAACTATGAACAAATTCCTATGCGCACTGCGGGCCCTGGACTAGTCGGCTGCTAAGCAGGACAGGCAGCGGCACCCGGCAGGCCGGATAAATGTCCTCGGCGGGCCGCATGTGGCCCGCAGGCCATAGTTTGAGGACCCCTGATTAAGAGTGCTTAAAATTTTATTTCATCACATTTTTTCTTTTATTCTCTGGGAGGGCATTGAGACCTTTCCCCCCCCCTCTTTGAATTGTCAATTTATTTATTCTTTAAAATATATTTTTATTGATTTCAGAGAGGAAGGGAGAGAGATAGAAACATCAATGATGAGAGAGAATCACTGATCAGCTGCCTCCTGCATGCCCCACACTGGGGATCGAGTCCACAACCTGGGCATGTGCCCTGACCGGGAATCGAACCGTGATCTCCTGTTTCATAGGTCGATGCTCAGCCACTGAGCCACGCCAGCCGGGCTGAATCGTCAATTTAGATCTGAGTAGAATTCTTATGATGTAGCAATAGGAAAGCTTGCACGTAAGAGATCTTATCCTATTTACCAGACCTTTGGCAAAACAACTCCAATTGCAAAATAGTAATAACAATTAGACAAACAGAAAGGAGCAAGCAACTATATAGCAATGTGATTCCTATGCAAATTTCTCTAAGCAACAATATTCCAAATTAAAAACATCCGTTAAGCCCAGCTGGCATGGCTCAGTGTTTGAGCAACAGCCTATGAACCAGGAGGTCACGGTTCAATTCCCGGCCAGGACACATGCCCAGGTTGTGAGCTCAATCCACTGTAGCCGACGGGTGATTCTCTCTCTCACCATTGATGTTTGTTCTCTCTCTCTCTCTCTCTCTCTCTCTCTCTCTCTCTCTCTCTCTCTCTCTCTCTCTCTCTCTCTCTCCCTCCCTCTCCCTTCCTCTCTGAAATCAATAAAAAAAATTTTTAAATAATTTTAAAAAATCTTTTAAGACAATCTACAGATATAGGCAATAAGAAAAGCAAAACAATACCCCCAAATCCAAATACCAAAATCAAAAAAGCACTCCAACTAAATCCCACACTGGGAACTGGAATTTCTCTTAGTCACTGAGCCATGCCTACTGCCATGCAACACCTATTGATTCCTATGGAATCCCAAATTGTTCAAAAAATGCCACATCGGGGGAAAGGGGTCCTGGTCATGCACACCAAACACTACTCAGTTTTGGAGTCCAACAACTCCCCAAAGACCTGTTTCTTTCACCAGCTAGGCGTAGCATGTAACCAGAACTGAGAAAGAGTGAAGGACAGTCCCCAAGTAAAATCACTTGGCAGCTGTTAGGGACTCCCAAGTTCTCTCACCAGGTCAGTCAGCCACAGGCAGCCTGGAGAACCCCCTCCAAAGTCCAGGGACTTACTGAGGGGGCTCCCCCAACCTCCTGGCTGGCTCACCAAAATTGTAACTGGAACACAAGTTCAGTGCCTGCCACCACAAAACCCAAACTCGTTAGACAGATGCTAGTGAAAAAGGAAAGGGGTTTATTCAAGTGCCATTCACCTGAGATGGGGGACTCTTGTCACAAAGCCCATATCAACATCTCAGTGCAGACAGAGGTTTTTATGAGGAGGGAGAGGCAAAGCAGAACACAACAAAGAAATCAAAGAAAGGGGTTTGAAAAGATCTCTATGTGCAGGCCAGTACAGTCCATTCTAAGAAGGACCTCAAAAATGGTCAAATGATGGTCTAGTGCAGTGGTCGGCAAACAGCGGCTCGCGGGCCACGTGCGGCTTGCGAGCTGCGGTTTGCCGCTCTGTTGACTAATGAGTTTGCCGACCACTGTCATATACTACCCTTTACCTCTTTGCACACAATATGCCACAATTGCCTAATCCTCACAGCTTCCAACTACACGGTAACATTTAGTCTAGTCCAGTGGTCGGCAAACTCATTAGTCAACAGAGCGGCAAACCGCTGGTCTAGTGTGTGTCATCCTGGTCTTGGTCATCCTGGTTCTTTTTCGTCCTGGTTCTATGTTTGAAGGTCAGCAAATCTCCTGGAACTGGGATGATTGAAGGTTGGAGTCTGTATCTTCTGAAGTTCATTCCTAGGATTCTTATACAGATATGCTGTTTAATTACAAGCTACATATTAGAGCCAGCATTTACAGAAACAATGTCAAAAGAGTAGTGGTGTCGGATACAATTTTCTACTGTTACACTTCCTTTGCCTCTGTAACTTGTTTCCTAAGCCCATTTCTTCTACAGATTACTTCTTCCACCACTGCTATTTTATAAATAAATGTTCTCTTATAGTTTGAGTCTTCTCTCTGAACTCTTTCCTAGGCGGAACTCAAGTACCAAGGTTGCTGAACCCAGGTTCCATCTGAGGCCATGGGTGTAACACCTGGTGTGGCTCCTGCCAGCCACATTATGGTGTCATGACTCGCACTGTGTGTCAGGATTCCAGAGAAGCTCACCCAGGACCACCTTGCAGACCTGGACCAGTGCTAGGTACTAGCAGGGACCCATTGGGCCCTACCAGCTCCTTACTTTGCATCAGGTGGACTTGGGTGAGTTTCTTGGAATTCGGGAACTCTTTGTTTTAAGATAAGAGACTGGCTTCCTTTGAGCTGTTTTATTTTGAAATACTCAGGTTTGAGCTAAGGGTTAAGGGTTGAGAGACCCTAGGCTATAGATAAGCATCAAGATAACTACGGAAAGAGAAAAAATGGATGGCTGCCTTTTAACTTTTCAACTGGAATTGCTTTCTGGGGGTCTGAACAAAACCTTTTGCTGGATAAAGGAGAGCCTAAACACATTCAATAAGGGGCACCCAGAGCTTCTAATCTTCCTAGAGAAGGTAAACATGCCCAGCTAACATAGATAGATCACCAGGAATCTTCTCTGATTCCTTGGGGTCTCCTGGTTTTAAAAATACAACTCTGCATACTCCCTGGGGTCCCTGAAGCTGGGGAGTGAGTCTTACCCCATGCTCTGAGGGCAGACTTACCAACAGGGGTCTCATCACTGTGACCACTGTTGGTAAGTCTGCCCTCAGAGCATGGGGTAAGACTCTCCAGCTGGGTGGCACCCAGATGGCAGGAAATGCCTGTGGAATGGAATCCACCTGTCTGAGCCGAGTAAGTCCATCCTCCCCATGCTGGCCATCAGGGAGGACGCTGATAAGTCTACCCTCAGGGTACAGGGTATGCTCTCCACAGCCCAGGCATGTCCCTGGGTGATAGGGAACCTATGCTATTGTGGATTTGACCACAGGACAGCCCAGAGACCAGTAGGGATGCCTCTAACTCTCTAACTTGCTAGGAGTTTACCTGTCTCTTCATAGATGGGGAACCTGTCCACAGTGCCTCAAGATACCCCTTTAGGATGCATATTCGCCACCTGGGAGAAATTTGACCCGAAGTCCCTCAAGCTTCTTTATAACACAGCCTGGTCCCGCTATAAAGTGGGCAATGGAGAGATTTAGCCAGTTAATGGCACCATTGCGTTTACTAGTAATACTATCCTGCAGCTAGACCTGTTTTGCCATTCCCAAGGGAAGTGAATGGAGGTCAATGTCTCTTTTCCATACATGCAAGTCTTCACGGCTCTCAGAATGACTCTCAGCCATGTACTACCTATAAAGCTAGATCTCTCTGTAATTGCTACAGAGCCTAAAAGAAAAATATGCCCAAATGGAAAGAAACATTCCAAAGATGGATGAATGAAATTGTCAGCCCTTTAACAACATTTGCCAAACCTTGAGATATTAAAAAAAAAAAAAAAAAGACTGTCCTTCTTTTATAAATGAAGTCTTTACAGGGCCAGAGGTGTGTCTCCAGAAACAGTTCACAGCCACCAAATCTTATCTTAGCCATCTTTTAAAATGCACATTTCTGGGAGGTAATTGTTTTAAAAATATATATATTTATTGATTTCAAAGAGGAAGGAATAGGGAGAGAGAGATAGAAACCCCAATGATGAGAGACAACCATAGATTGGCTGCCTCCTGTACACCCCTCAGTGGGGATCAAGCCCAACACCTGGGCATGTGCCCTGACCAGGAATCGAACTGTGACCTCCTGGTTTATAGGTTGACACTCAACCACTGAGCCACACTTGCCCAGCTGGGAGGTAATCTTATTGAAAAAAAAATCTTAGCCACTTAAGCAGATCAATTAACTCATCTCAGCTGTAACATATTGCTTGCTAGACAAGTCTTAAGTTCACCTACTTTTGGCCCTTTATTATAAAAAATGCTTTAAAATAAATTTGGAGTTGTTAATGTCTTATATATTTTTAAAATATATTTTATTGATTTTTTACAGAGAGGAAGCGAGAGGGATAGAGAGTTAGAAACATCGATGAGAGAGAAACATTGATCTGCTGCCTCCTGCACACCCCCCACTGGGGATGTGCCCGCAACCAAGGTACATGCCCTTGACCAGAATCAAACCTGGGACCCTTGAGTCTGCAGGCCGACGCTCTATCCACTGAGCCAAACCGGTTAGGGCTAATGTCTTATATTTCATTAGAAATACTAGAGGCCCAGTGCAGGAAATTGCTCAGCCCCGCCCACCCGAGTGGGCCTGCCTCACCACACCCACCTGCCCGCCTCCGCCCCGCCTGCCCACCCGCAGGCCACCAGCCTTGCTTCGATGGGAGCCTGTGGGTCACGGGGGAGGGTCTGAGAGGTGCTCCATGCAGTTCAGGGTGACTGGTAGTTTGGTCGTTTTGGTCCTGAAGCCTCTTGGCCTTTTATTATTATGATGTCTCTTAAAAGCATGAGTGTGTTTGCCAATAGAGAAGCCTGTTTCTAAAAGTTATAAAATGTACTTGCCAATTGGAAGGATACTAATTGCTTACTTTTATTTTTAAATATATTTTTATTGATTTAAGAGAGGGAGAGGGAGAGAAACATCAATGATGAGAATCATTGATCAGCTGCCTCCTGCACGCCCTCTACTGGGGATCAAGCCTGAAACTCAGGCATGTGCCCTTGACCAGATAGATCCTGGGACCCTTTAGTCCACAGGTCAACGATCTATCCACTGAGCCAAACTGGCTAGGGCTAATTGCTTACTTTTTAGTAGTCACTAAAAATTAAGGTTTCCCAAGAATTAAGAATTCTAATTAATTGGAAAAAATTTTATGATTTTGGTTATAGAAGGTATAAAGCAGGGGTGGGGAACATCCAGCTCCCAGGCCATATAAAGCCCAAGAAATCATTTGGTCTGGCCCTGCCAAGACATCAGGGCAAGTTAGTTAAATGTTTGACCAAATATAGCTAGCTAATTTTTAAGCTGATAATTTTGTATGGCCCATGAAGAATGTTATAAATATCCAAATGGCCCTTGGCAGAAAAAAAGGTTTCCCAACCTTGATAAAAAGTATGGAGATATATATATATATATATTTTTTTTTAAAAAAAAAAGAGAGAGCCTGGCTGGTGTTGCTCAGTGGTTGAGTGTCGACCTATGAACCAGAAGGTCACGGTTCAATTCCCCGTCAGAGCACATGCTGGGGTTGCAGACTCAATCCCCACTAGGGGGCATATAGGAGGCAGCCGATGGATGATTCTCTCTCCTCATTTTATCTCTCTCTCCCTCTCCCTTACTCTCTGAAGTCAATAAAAAAAAAAAATAAGAAAAAAAGTGACTTGTTCTAAAGCTGGTTATTTCTGAATGGGTAAGGTTTATGAAAGTTGTAAAAAGGTTTGTGAAAGTTTTAGAAAGGTTTATAAAAAAATCTTAAAAGGAGCCAAAACCGGTTTGGCTCAGTGGATAGAGCGTCGGCCTGTGGACTGAAGGGTCCCGGGTTCGATTCCGGTCAAGGGCACGTACCTTGGTTGTGGGCACATCCCCAGTAGGAGGTGTGCAGGAGGCAGCTGATCGATGTTTCTCTCTCGTCGATGTTTCTGACTCTCTATCCCTCTCCCTTCCTCTCTGTAAAATATCAATAAAAATATAAAAAAAAAATCTTAAAAGGAAATTATGTAAGTAAGCTAAATAATGAATTCAATTAAATAAATAAATTTAAAAATCAAAAGCAAACTAATACAGAGTTAGAATTTGGTTCTTTTTCACTCTGTTAAAAGGACAAGAATTTTCCTCTGGCTTCCCAAATACAAGGAGACTTATTTTTTTTTAAAAAAAGGATTTGGTATGCCTGGCCAGTGTAGCTCAATGGTTTTAAATATATTTAAAAAAAATAAAAGGATTTTGAACATTGAATTTTTCTCCCTACCTAATCCCTCCAGATTTTGGAAACTGAAGTACTACTATTTTCATGGCAATATGTGTGTGTATGGTTTTTTGTTTTGTTTTGTTTTTAGCATGATTTCAATAAGCCCAGTTTCCAATTGTGGTTTTATTAACCAAGACTCTGACTGGAATGTCATGCCTGAGAGAGACATGCCTGGACTCTGGATGGCACCAGAAAACCTGAAGGAGTAAAGATTGACTCTGAAGCCAATAAGTCCCTTGGAAAAATGGTCAGGCACCTTGCTTGGTCACATGGCAGTCTTTCTAGGTAAGAAACCAAGGTTGCTTTCCTGAGAGATGGCAAGGACGGAAACCAAGAACTTGAGGACGTCACCCAAGTCTATACATATTGCAGACAAACCTGATGGCAACTAGGGGGCTTGGCTTCTTTGCCCTGCCTGAGGGGCTAATTAAAGCTCAATCATGGGATTCCAGCAAAAGACTTAAGAAAGCCTAGCCCGGCTGATGTGGCTCCATGGTTGAGAATTCTATGAACTAGGAAGTCACAGTTCCGTTCCCCGTCAGGGCACATGCCTGGGTTACAGGCTCCATCCCCAGTGTGGGGTGCACAGGAGGCAGCCAATCAATGCTTCTCTCTCATCATTGATGTTTCTATCTCTCCCTCTCCCTTCCTCTCTAAAATCAATAAAAAAATATATTTTTTAAAAAAGAAAGCCTATTTAATCAATTGCTATTCTGTGTTTATGCAAACAATTGAAACTGGACTTAATACAATACATAAATTGGTCTTAATTTGGCTTTTTATTAAAAATGAGGGTAATTTTATTTTATTTTATTTATTTAATAAATCTTTATTCAGATTATTACAATTGTTTCTCCTTTTTCCCCCCATAGCTCCCCTCCACCCGGTTCCCACCCCACCTTCTGCCCTTACCTCCCCCACACTGTCCTCATCCATAGGTGTATGATTTTTGTCCAGTCTCTTCCTGAACCCCCCCCATACCCCTTTCCCCCTGAGAATTATCAGTCCACTCCCTTTCTATGCCCCTGATTCTATTATATTCACCAGATTATTCTGTTCCTCAGGTTTTTAATTCACTTGATTTTTAGATTCACTTGTTGATAGATATGTATTTGTTGTTCATAATTTTTCTCTTTACTTTTTTCTTCTTCCTCTTCTTTAAGAATACCTTTCAGCATTTCATATAATATTGGTTTGGTGGTGATGAACGCCTTTAGCTTTTTCTTATCTGTGAAGCTCTTTATCTGCCCTTCAATTGTGAATGATAGCTTTGCTGGGTAGAGTAATCTTGGTTGTAGGTTCTTGCTATTCATCACTTTGAATATTTCTTGCCACTCCCATCTGGCCTGCATAGTTTCTGTTGAGAAATCAGCTGACAATTGTATGGGTGCTCCCTTGTAGGTAACTGTTTTTCTCTTGCTGCTTTTAATATTCTCTCTTTGTCTTTTGCTCTTGGCATTTTAATTATGATGTGTCTTGGTGTGATCTTCTTTGGATTCCTTTTGTTTGGGGTTCTGTGCGCTTCCTGGAATTGTAAGTCTATTTCTTTCACCAGGTGGGGGAGGTTTTCAGTCATTATTTCTTCAAATAGGTTTTCAGTATCTTGCTCGCTCTCTTCTTCTGGCACCCCCATAATTCTGATGTTGGTACACTTGAAGTTGTCCCAGAGGCTCCTTACACTATCTTCAACTTTTTGGATTTTTTTTTGCTTTTTGCTTTTTCGGTTGAGTGTTTTTTGCTTCTTTGTATTTCAATTCTTTGACTTTATTCTTGTGTTCCTCTAGTCTGCTGTTGGGTCTCTGTATAATATTTTTTATTTCAGTCAGTGTATGTTTAATTTCTAGTTAGTCCTTTTTCATATCTTCAAGGGTCTCGTTATATTTATCAGCCTTTTCTAGGATATTCTTGAAAAGCCTTATAACCGTGGTTTTGAATTCTATATCCAGTGGTTTGTTTTCCTCCATTTCTTTCGATTGTGATCTGTTTCTTTGACGCCACATTTTCACTGCTTCCCTGAGTTGGTAGGGTAGCTTTGTGTGCTAGGTTTCCAATATGGCCCAGTGGGTCTGCCTCCCCAGTTAACCTGAGGTGGACACTCTTGGTGCACCCCTTTGTGGACTGTGTGTACAGCCTTGTTGTAGTTAAGTCTTGATTGTTGTTGGTATCACTGGGAGGAATTGACCTCCAGGCCAGTTGGCTGTGAGGATCAGCTGTGTCTACGCTGGGAGAAGTTCGGTGCTGGAGACAGCCTTATAGGATTAGACTTGCCAAATTGCAAAAGCCTCTGTGCTCAGCTTGGATGGGGTGGAGTCTCAGGGCGGAGCAGACAGTCTTGGCTTCCCGTCAGCCTTGCCCTTGCATGCGCGCGCCTCCAGACCTCTGCCTTCCCTGGCTCCCGAGTCTCCACCCAAGAGTCCAGATTCCCCCTGCAAGAGCGTTGGTCCCCAGGGGCTCGCCTGGAACTGGGGTTCAGTGAAGTCAGAACTGGGGCTCAGTGCAGTCAGGAGCTTCTGACTCCCTTCCACTAGGGAAAGCCTGTGGCAACCTCTGTAGTCTTTGTGTGCACTGGCACGCACGCCTCCAGACCTCTGCCTTTTCTGGCTCCCAAGCCTCCGCCTGAGAGTCCAGATTCCCCCCCATAAGAGCGTGGGTCCCCAGGGGCTCGCCTGGAGCTGGGATTCAGTACAGTCAGGAGCTTCTGACTCCCTTCCACTAGGGAAAGCCTGTGGCAACCTCCACAGCCTTTGTGCACACTGGCGCGCGCGCCTCCAGACCCCTGCCCGCCGGGGCTCTCCTGGGTCCCCCCCAGGTCTCCGAGTGAGTCTCCGGGTGCCTTTTTCTCTGACAGTCCAGACTACCCTGTATGAGCCTGGGTCCATGGGGTTTCGCCCAGAACTGGCGTTCAGTGCAGTTGGAACTGGGGTTCAGTGCAATCGGGGGCTTCCTTCCCCCTCCCGCCAGAGAAAGTCAGCCAGGCTCTCAGCCGCCCTTCCTCTCCGCGCGCACAAAGACCCTTTGCCGTACCTCCAATTCTCTGTGAGCTTTTCTCTTTCCTTCTAGTTGTAGAATTTCCACTCAGCCAGCTTTCCTGTGGTTCTGGATGGTGTCTGTTCTTTTAGTTGTAGTTTTGAAATTGTTGTGCGAGGCAGCAGTTTAGGTGCTTACCTATGCCGCCATCTTGGTTTCTCCCAAAAATGAGGGTAATTTTAGATGGGAAATTATGTTTCAATAGACTCTATAATACACAATTGTAAATATTAGACTCCAGTTCAATTAAAAGCTTTATATTTTTTACCTATAAACTGGACTGGATCATGAATTTTTCTAATTTTCTTAAATATTTGGCTACAACTCTCAAAACTGTTTTTTTCTCCCATCCTTTTACTTGGAATTAATGAGAATGAGAACATTTTTTCCTTCCACTGGATCATTTGTCGTAATTCTTGCCATTCTAGCTTTTGCCCCAATAATACTAAGTTTTAAAAAATTTTTAAATATATTTTTATTTCAGAGAGGAAAGAAGAGGGAGAGAGAGATAGAAACATCAATGATGACAGAGAACCATTGATCAGCTGCCTCCTGCACACCCCCCACTGGGGATCGAGCCTGCAACCCGGGCATGTGCCTTTGACTGGAATTGAATCTGGGACCCTTCAGTTCACAGGCCGACGCTCTATCCACCGAGCCAAACTGGCTAGGGCAGTGGTCGGCAAACTGCGGCTCGCAAGCCACATGTGGCTCGCGAGCCACGGTTTGCCGCTCTGTTGACTAATCAGTTTGCTGACCACTGGGCTAGGGCAATACTAAGATTTTTAACACAGTTTGTCTCCACCATGTTACAAACCCTACTCGTACTCAGGAATACCACCTCTAAACACCACCATCACCTCCTCTGTCCTCAGGTCTCATTACTCCTTTGACAATGAGCAAGGATCTCTTAGCTCTGAAGGAAAACTTCATTCTTCTTCAGCAGGAAGCAGCTACAGAAGAGACCCTGTGCCCCTTTTCTCTGAAAGAATCCAGAGCCAAGATCCTTGAGGCGGGGGGGATGTGGTACACAGACAGACATGAGCAGAGCAAGGAGGATGGGCTAGGTACAGAAGGTCACTAGGGCAGAAAGCCCTGGGTGCCTAGCAAAGGACAATTGTAGGGTGGGACCTCCTCCCCAGGGTGACCTTTCTTCCCTTAGCGTATTGCTGCTCTTGTGGTTTGGGTTTGGACCCCGAACTTTCCTCTCTAGAGGCCTCAGTTGTATTTCAGCGCCAGGCCCAGAAAGCAGCCAAACCAGACAAGTGACACCACAGCTGACCTCAGGACCAGCTGCATTGAATAATGACCCCTGCCCTGGCGCCGACCAATCCATCAGTGGAGACCCGGGCCCTGGAAGGACACACCTGGAAAGCTGCTGAATATTCTACTGAGATTTCCCCCGGAAACCTCCCCTAAAATCACCACCCTTAAAACCCTTAGGACAGAGGATCCAGTGTGCTCTCCCGCCCAGGAGCATGCAGGTGCCTTTCTCTTCCTCCTCCACTGCCCCCCAGGGGAGTCACCTTTACCTTCCTCACTTCTAAGCTCCAACGTCCCTTCCTTTGCCTCTATAACTTGTTTCCTAAGCCCATTTCTTCTACAAATTACTTCTTTCATCTCTGTGATTTTATAAACTTTCTCTTATAGTTTTCAAGTCTTTGCTCTGAATTCTTGCCTAGCCAGCTGAATTCAAGTACCAAGGTTGCTGAGCCCAGGTCCAGTCTGACCCCATGGCTGTAACACCTGGTGCTTGTTCCTGCCACCCACAACCAAAGGATGTTACATTGGGCCTGGCCGGTGTGGCTCAGTGGTTGAGCATCGACCTATGAATGAGGAGGTCAGGGTTTGATCCCTGGTCAGAGCACATGCCCAGGTTGCGGGCTTGATCCCCAGTAGGGGGCGTGAAGCAGGTGGCCCCTCAATGATTCTCTCTCATTGATGTTTCTATTTATCTATCTGAAATCAATAAAAATATATATATTTTTTAAAAAGGATGTTTGTTACATTGGAGACAAGGGAGGGCCAACTGGTGTGACCAACAGGCTGGCTTTGGCCAGGCAGGCCCCTCCCAGAGATGAGAATGTATGGATGAGGTCTGCTGGATCCCCAGAGAGATTTGTCATGCTGTAGGTCATGGTACTGTCCCCAAATGCCAGACAAAGGTTAGGGAGATAGAGGTTGATGCTGTGACTAGTCTGAGGCAGGTAATCTACCCTTGACTTGTACCACCCTCAGTGGGAGGTTGGAGCCTGGGGCCCCAAAAGTTATCAACAGAAACTGGTGAATTTGGAACAGATGACTCCAAGAGCCGGAGAAGCAGGCCTCAGACCCTGGATGGCCATTCAGCGAGCTGGTCCCTTCCTGTGCCCAATCCAGAATCTCACCTATCCTAAGGGAGAATCTCACCTATCCTAAGGGAGCCAAGAGCTGTTTTCCCATGGACCTGAGACAAGATCCCAGGCATCTTTCCTAGGCTGCTGTGAGAGAACTTGACCTTTCAAGGCCTGGAGTTAAGACTGGATGATCATGGGAGGGCGCTGCCCAGGGCCTAGCTGGAGAGGATTCTGGGCACCCACTTGCCTGCCCAACGGGTCCTCCGTTGGAGAGGTGGTCAGGAGCCAAGCAGGAGGCCCCCTGCACTAGGAACATCCTCATCAGCGCTATCTGATAGGACTTTTTAAAAAATATATATTTTTTTATTGATTCAGAGAGGAAGGAGGAGGGAGAGAGATAGAAACATCAATGATGAGAGAAAATCATCAATTGGCTGCCTCCCATATGCCCAGCGCTATCTGATAGGACTTTTTAAAAAACATATATTTTTTTATTGATTCAGAGAGGAAGGAGGAGGGAGAGAGATAGAAACATCAATGATGAGAGAAAATCATCAATCGGCTGCCTCCCATATGCCCCCCACTGGGGATCAAGCCCGCAACCCAGGCATGTGCCCTATCAGGGAATCGAACCGTGACCTCCTGGTTCATAGGTCAATGTCACCCACTGAATCACACGGGCCAGGCTGATAGAACTTTTTATGTTGATGCCCTTGAAAGATGGCTAGTGTGACTGAGGAATTTAATTTTTAATTGTATTTAATTTTAATTAATTTGCAATTAAATCAAAGTAGCCAGGTGTGACTACCAGTACTGTATTGGACAAAGCAGCATTTAGCTGAAGACCCAGACTGGATGGAGATAGAAGCCAGGGACAGGAAAGTAAAAGTTTACTTTCAGGGTTTCAGGGTGCTGATTTTGGCAAGAAAACTGGGGGCCTAGCGAAGGGAGAGAGAACACAGCATTTAGCTCCACGGAGTAGAGGCATCCCTGGTTTCCTAGAGTCAACGTGCTTGCTCACAGGTACACACTCATGCCTGTGAGTATATGGGTTGGTGTGCTCCAGGACACCCACCGATGCTCTTGTGTGCAATCTAGGGGTTCCACCCCATGCATGATCCAAGAGAGCAACTGTGAATGAACACTGTGTGGTCTCCCAGGTGCACGCAGGCCAGTGAGCAAGGGCCACTAGTGCAGCAGGTCTTGTAAGAAGGCCCACATGTATTGGTGCATTTCCTTAGGGTGGCTCTGTGGGATCCAATGCCCCACGCCTGGCAGAATGTGCGCTTCCAGCCGGCCGGGCACAAAGCGCCTGCTGATGGCCCCTACCAGCCCCTGCTCGAAGTAGGTGTCCTTCTCCCCCCACAGCAGCAGGGTGGGCGTGGCCAGCTCCTGGGGCTCCAGGGGGAAGTTCCTGTGACCAAGACAAGACAGGCAGAAGGATGGCAGACCCTACCTCCTTCCCCACCAACTCTCCTGAGCTTCTGCCTGGGTCTGGACTTACCTGAAGATGTTTCGGTAGTAATTGAGGGGCCCAGTGAGGCCACTGGGCTGTGAGAAGTCATAAAGAAAGGCCTCAAGCTCATTGGGGCTCAAGTGTGGGATGCCCCTCTTATGGTGGGTGAGGGTGGTCTTCAGGATCTGAGAACAAAGCAAGACTCTGGCTTCAGTGCTCAATCTACCCAACCAATTGCCCTCCACCCACAACCACCCCAGGCCTTCACTCTACTTCACCTGGAAGTCAGACATGGACAACAACTTCTCAGGCAGCCAGGGAAGCTGGAACAGGAACACATAGTTGGAACGGAAGAACTGGCCAATGTGGCGCATTGAGTAATCTAGGGGGAGGGGAATGCGGACATGAGGTCTGGGCCTGGGATGGCTCCACATCCCTGTACCCCTAAACACACCCTGGTCAGGCACACAGATGCACCAACGCTCAGGCATGCAACCGCAACCTGTCTGAGCTGTGAAGACACCTGACGTCCCCCTTTACCCTGGCACCAGCTGCCCTTCCTGCAGAGTAGGCACTGTACCTACAGAAGGGGGCACCTTCCTCTGCAGCTCCTGGGAGCGCCCACCTCCACGGGTGTGCTTTCCTTGCCCAGGCCTGCTTCATTCAACGAACATTTATTGAGCACCTACTGTGTGCCAAACCCTGTTCTAGACTCTGGAGACACAGTGGTGAACAGGACAGACAAAACTCCCTTGCCCTCAGGGAGCTGACAGTCTAGAGATGGAAACAGGCAAGAAACAACAACAAGAGAGACAGAGAGAGAGAGAGAGAGACAGAGAGAGAGAGGGTGGGGAGGGGTGGAGAACAAGTATTCAGCTATGACTATAATGCTGGAATTAAAATCAGGTGATGTGATGAGCACTGGGTAGCCAGAGATGGCATCTTATGCTATTGTATTTGCTTAGTGACCTATGCCTTCACTGCTAGAAGAAAACCATTTAACTTTTCTCAGTCTCCCCAACTGGACCATGGGGGTAACACTTTCATAAGCCTAGGTGGCTTGTGAAGGTTATTGTATGAGGCTCCTTGTCAGAGAAATTGTTATAGTAAGTGCTCAAAATATGTGAGTTACTCCTAAGTGAACTGTCATTGATTGTAGATTGGGAGTGCCACAGGGGAAGGGACCCAGGTTCGCTGCTGACTCTCCAGCCACCGGAGTGTTGACTGATGGACAGAGAAGTGTAGACACAAACACATGCTCCTTCAAACAGACACACTCCAGCACACTGGACTCCCTGACACACCTTGGTACACTGACATGGGGGCAGCACTGACCACCACCATCCGCTCAACCAGGGATGGGTAGTAGATGGAGAAATTCCAGGCTAGAAGTGCGCCCCAGTCGTGGGCCACAAGGATACACTTGGAGTAACCTGAGGGATCAGAGGAAATGGAGTAAGTGAGATACCAGGCAGAGGTGAGTCAGGGGTGGGGAAGGCCAAGGTTGGGATGGGGACACATCCCCACCCAGGCCCAGGATGACATCCTGGATGTCCGCCATCAGCAAGTCGATAGTGTAGGAGTCCACATCCCTTGGTGCATCAGAGGAGCCGTAGCCACGCAGGTCCACAGCTACCACGTGAAAGCGGCTCTGGAACTCCCGGAGCTGGTAGCGCCAGGAGAACCTGTCGAGCAGGCAGAAGAGGAAGGGAGGTTGAGTCAGGGTCCCCAAGTTGCACCTCCATCCCACACCTAGCAGAGGCCTATCCCAGGCAGTATTAACATAGATTCTTCTTCTTTGTCTCATCCCTTGGGGCCTCTGGTTCCTGGGTCCTCCTATAGACCTGTCCCACAGCGCCCCATTTGAGCCCTATATCTTTTCGCCCCCAGTCTACCCGGCCCTGGTCCTGCCTCCTGGTTACCCTGGTCGTCCGAGTTCCCCCTCCCCCGAGCCCTGTGCACCCAGTCCCCTGGGCCTCAGACATACCAGTTCTGGGGAAAGCCGTGCAGAAAAAGCATGAGGGGCCCGTTGCCGCGTCCAGAAGAGACATAGTGAAGACGCAGGCCCGAGCTCTGGGGGAGGTACAGTCTAAGATCTGAGGAACCCCTCTTCCTTATGCTTGAAACCAACCCTTCCAACACCTCCCACCCCCCACCTCGGCCTTAGATTTGGATTCAGTCATTAGCGCTCAGCTCACGAAGCCGCAGCCCCACCTCCCAGCCTGCTCGAGCCCCGCAACCCCGACGGCACTCCGTGCGCTCACCTTGAGGGTCAGGAAGCAGTGCTCCCCTAGCTCAGGGTCGCTCAAACAGACCGGTGCCGTGCGCCGGGGGAGCCCGCAGCAGCCGCGCCGGGGCCGGCACAGCACGTGCGTGAGCGCAATGCAGCCATAAACCGCGGCGGCCACCAGCGCCGCCGAGAATACCAGGCTCCACATGAAGGCGCGCAGCAGCTTCAGGGTGAGGCGCGACGGCGCCAGCAGTGCCGTCACCACCAGCTCGGGCATGTCGCCGTGTCCTGGGACGACTGTGCTGCCGTCGGGATTCTCGGCCAGGGGCGCGCGCAGCAGCGGCGAGGCGGGGTCCGGGCTGCGGAGCCCACCGCCTTTAGCCTGGGGTCCCTCCGTGCCGTCGGGGTTTGCGGAACGCACGGAGAGAACACGACTTACCTGAGTGCCAGTTGAACACCTGGGCGCGATGGCCACAGGGAACCAGACTAGGGTGCAAGGGTGGGGCCTGAGGGGACCAGGCTTCGGTGGGTGGGGAGGAACCTTGGGGTGAAGGGGTGCGAGGAACTAGAGCGGTGGGCGGGACTTAACATGTGGGCGTGGTCTAGAAGGATTCCCGCAGCAGGTGGGTGAGAGTTTAACTCCAGAGGAAGATTGGAGTCCTGCAAGAACAGGAAAGAGAGGGAGACCTGAGTGACACCCGAGGAACCTGGAGCCAAGGGGCGGGGAACTGAAGGATAGGTATGACCTACGAGACGGAAGGGTGGACCCAACCTGGCCCAGGAGCCTTGTAAGGGTTGGGGGCGTAACTTAGGTGTGTGGGCGGAGAGAAGGCGGAGCCCAGAGAAGGCGGGGTCTAACTTTGGGCGGAGAAGGACTGAGCAAGAAAGCTGGGCCAATGAGCTGGGGGTCGGCCTGGACCCGGGCCAATGAGGCAAGGGGGCGGTGCCAGAAACCAATATGGCGGGCCAAGCGGACCCAGAAAGTGTGAGGAGGGGGCAGCCCGCGCCACCGCTGAGATTAGGAGGGCGGCTGGGGATATTGCTGCAGTCTGAGAAGGCCTCCCTCAGGAGTCCCCGGACGCCATCTCCCGGGAGTTCCCCTCCCCGGGGAGCGCGTGACCCACCCTTCGGCCTGGCTCCAAGAGATCTAACAGCACCTTCTCCCAGCTCTGGTTTCAACGGTGGGTCCTGCAGCCTCGACCCCGCGCTAGTCTCCAGTTGGCCCAGTGGGCCCTTCGGCCCGCCCCTGCACAGCGGTGATTGGACTTTGGCGGTCTTTTTGACGTGCAGGCGACAGGTCCCGCCCGAGAGCCCAGCCGCAGGTGCTGAGGCCCGGGCTCCGCGGCAAGTGGAGGAGGGGATACTCTTGACTCCTCGGAAGACCGGGCCTGTTGCGTCACTGGGACTGTGGCCGAAAGAGGAAGTAGGCCTGGGCCGGGCAAGAGACTTCTTCCTCGTTTTGCAACCTTTCCCCAAGACCCTGAATATGTCACGGTCCCTTATTTAACCCTTATAACAACCCTATTACGTGTAAAGTGCTATTATCACACTCCTGCATTACAGACCACGAACCTGCAATTTGAGGATTAAGTCATTTGCCCAAAGTCATACAACTGGCTAAACAGCAATCCAGGATTCTGAGAAAAGCAGCAGTCTTGAGCTCCACCTCCCAGCCTTTGGCAGCCATAGGAACGCTTTTGGCTTTCTGTTGGTATCGTGGGTACCTCAGTGTGCTTATGTGCCTACTTCTTTATATATATATAAATTTCAGAGAGGAAGGGAGAGAAACATCAATGATGAGAATCATTGATCAGCTGCCTCCTGCACTCCCCACACCGGAATGTGGCCTGACTGGGAATGGAACTGTGATCTCCTGGTTCGGGGCTGTGCCTACTTCTTTATTATCAATTTGGGATATTATCCATTGACTCGATCATGTCACCACCACTGGACATGCTTTTTCCATCTGTAGTTTTTCTACTGGTTCCTCTAATTTGAAACACTCCACTCATCCCTTTTTGTCATCTCTCACCCTCCCTTCCACCTTCCACTGTTAATCTTTTTTTTTTTTTAATATATATATATATATATATATATATATTTTTTTTTTACAGAGAGGAAGAGGAATAGAGAGTTAGAAACATCGATGAGAGAGAAACATCGATCAGCTGCCTCTTGCACACCTTCTACTGGGAATGTGCCCACAACCAAGTTACGTGCCCTTGACCGGAATCGAACCTGGGACCTTTCAGTCCGCAGGCTGACGCTCTATCCACTGAGCCAAACCGGTTTTGGCTCCACTGTTAATCTTACCTTTGTATTGTCATTGCTGAACACTATACTGTCCTGGGACCATAATTAAGTCTCTGGGTTGCTACTTAAAGGGAATAGTGGTTTACATGGTTCGGCCTTAGTAACAATGCACTCAGTCAAGTCGTTGTCTATGATTACTCTGCCTGTATTGTATTGTTTCCCCTGCACTTAACCTTTCTTTTCTTGCACGATTAGACCGTCATAACTTTTGTTTCTTTTACATTTTCTATAAAATCAATTCTCTTGACCACTTGACAACCCTGATATCCCTCCTGAGCTCTCTAATCTTGCTGCATGACTGGTGGGCTTCTGGGGACATTACTTCTTCCCCTGCTACTAGTACACAACACTGTGACTCTCACTCCCCGACCCCTAACCCTCAAACAAAAAGACAGCAGTAGTCATAGGATAGTAATTTTATATTCAGTACAAATGTTTATTTTTGCAATGAGAACTGCACAAAAAAAAAACCTTTAGTATATAAGTGAAAAGTCTACGAATTCCCTTCTACAAATGTCTAAAGTGTTTAATACAAGTCTCAGATTCACTGACATAATTATTGGCCAAGCGATCCGTGCATACAGTACAGTGGGGGCTTGTACACACCTCTCACTCTTGTATAGGACTAAGATTTCTAGTACTGTGGGAGGGACTGGAAATGGCCAGAGAAATTAAATAGATCCAAGTTCTAATTATAACCCAGTTAGAGAAACACCTATGAGGGAGGTGTGGAAAGGGCTATGGCAGAATTCACTCTTTAGAAGGAAGGTGGAGACAACCATTTCTCCAGCTAAATAGTCGGATCTGTATGCATCTGGGGAAGTGTCAGAACAAAACACAGAACAAAAACAAGGGAGGGTGTGGGATGAGATATAGAAGCAACCCCAAAGAACCAAAATGTAAGTCATACTTGAACCAGCACAGTGTTTATGAGGAAGAGCATGAAGGGTGGGGCAGGGGCGCAGGAGGGGTGGTGGTGGTGGGGCTGGCTAGATGCCAGAACTGCACCTCTCTGAGAGGTTTGGGAGATCCCAAACACAATACACCGTTAAAGGGGGGATGTGGATTAATAAACAGTGCTAGCAATGTTTCAATCAGTTTGTGTCTCTGCATACATATAAATGATATACTTTCATCCTAGGGGCTGCTCCTGGGTACCCCGCTTGCCTTGTGGCTACTGATGGGCACACAGACAAGGGTGGCCACCTGGTGGACTTTCTCTGGCAGGAATGTGTGGGTGTGCATCTGTGTGCATGTGAGGGAGGATCCTAGTTGGGAGGATGTACACTTATCTAAGAATATCTGGTTAACCCTGAGCTTAAATGAAAAGAGTTAAATAGAGGGAGACAGAGTGGGGTAAGTGGCCCAAGTCCCCTGGTGAATAGGGGACAAGGATGTAGGAAAATACTGTCTGGAATCTGGCCAGGTTCCCTCGAGCACACCACCTGCCTAGGAGGGAAGAATGGGTACCTGGGCTCCCTGTCACAGCTTCAGCTTGGGATGGCAGGGAAAGACCATGGGAAATGGGCTAGATGGCCCCTGGTGGGAGTTATATAGACATGATTCGGGGTCTGGAGACTCCTGGGCCTAGCCTAGATAACAGGTGGTTCACAAAGAAATGTCAGGGAGACACCAGCATTAAAAAAGAGAGATGTGTTTATTCCATGATCAGTACAGACCAAATGCATATTCACTGTATGAAAGTCAAACCAGTCACTGACTCCAGAGTATGGCCAACACTGAGGCACCAGTGTTGTGGTGTAGAGTGGGTTATCATGGCACGTGTAACCTCACCAAGGGCTCCAATTATAAAACTTAAAAAAAAAAAAAAAAGTGAGGGAGGTGCCCGCAGGTGGGCACCAAGTGGGTGCCAGGCCAGGAGCCTCTGCCTCAGTCTGTGGCCCTGGCACCCGCCTTGTCCCCTAGCCCGACCCTTCCTTTTCTGGTAAAAAACAACTCAAAACAGATTTGACATTAAAAACAAAGAAGCCAATGAATGGGTTTGGAAAAAGAAAACACAGCTTTCTGGTTTTGTTATTAACAATAGACTAATAAAGTTTGAAACTGAGTACAATGTAGGCAGTTTTTTTGTGTTTTGTGTTTTGTTTTGTTTTTGTGGGTTTTTGAGGTTTTTTACACCAGTTTGGTGGAGTCGCCAACAAACTTCAAACAAAGATATGCCAACTATGTTTCACTATACAGCCACAGTCACACACTACCCACAGCGCAGTGGCAGCTGCTGCCCAATGACGAGAGGATTACACCATTTCAGAGATAAGCAGTGCCATTGTTTGGAGGAGAAGAATTAAAAATAAAATAGAATCCAACAAAAAATATATATATAGAAAAAAAACCCAGAAACACAGGTGGGAAGGAACTGACTTTGGTTGGTGGCCTCACTCACCAGGCGAGGCTGGCCCACACGCGCGTGACAGTTACCTCGCTCTGGATTGCCATGGACACACACACCTCCACGGCACTATTCCCTTTTGCACAAGCAAACACTTACAGAGAGCGGCTCTTGATTAAAGGCTTGTGGGGGGAGGGCAGGGGTGGGATCTGTTCAAGGCAAAGTCAGTGCCAGCAAGGGGGTGGACCGGTGCCCTCTTTTGCCTCCAGCTCACTTGGGCCTGTCCTGCTGCCCTGGGGGCAGGCATCTGAGGCTGGGGTGTGGGGAAGGACTCCCGGCAGGCAGGACGTCATGAACGTCATGTTCTTGGGGACAGAAAACCAGTCACGGTGGCGGCAGCAACGATGTCCTCTGTATACTGTGTAGACATTTGGCGGAGAGTAGGGCCTCTGCCCGCACGCGGGGACGCGGACTTGGGTCTGGCCGACACTTGCTCATAGTGAGACGTGTTCTGAACTGATGTCCTGCGAGGGTGGCAGGACGTCCGGCTGGCTGTAAGGCAGACGGGCTCTACAGTCCTTAGCTGCCCATCAAGCCTGCCCTGGCATAGCATGCACAAGGGCCAGGCCCAGAGACAGGTTGTGGATGCTGCTACCGCCTCCGCTGCCACGCCTAACACTATGGAGAGTCAACTTTTTGCCAGAAAATCAAAGTCAGAAGTCACCTAGGTGCTCTCAGAAAAGATTTTCTTCAAATATTGACAATAGGTCACTCTGGAAATTCATGTCAATGGTAGCTGCCATCTGGAGGAAAGAGGAGGGAAGAGTCAGAGAGTGAGAGGACCCCCCACCCCTCCAGCATCGGTAGCTCCCTTAGGGCCCATTCCCTGGAACCTCATGGCTCCGAGGCCAGCTGGTGTGGACAAGCAGGTTCCCTGCTCCAAGCATACACCTGAGGGTCTCCCTGCCTGCCCCACTTCTCAGAGTGATGCTCCTGCCCCTCTCTGAGTTCAGGTCCCCTTTCCCAACTCCTCCAGGGTTGTACTCCTGCCCTGGGGTTCCCCAGCAGGGCCCCTGACTCACCGCTTCCCGGCGCCTTCGCTCCTGCTCCCGCTTTCGGGCCAGTTCCCGCTGCTGGTCCAGCATGGATTGGGGCTGGGAGCTCTGGGCCTGGGGGGCGGCGGCAGCTGCAGCCACTGCAGCCGCTTGTTGTTGCTGCTGCTGCTGCTGTTGCTCCTGCCTCTGCTGCTGCTGCTCCTGGCGCCGGCGTGCCTCCTCATGGGCTCGCCGGGCCTGCTCCAGTGCGTCCTCATCCTCACGGCTCCTGAGCAGAGCAGGGCTCCAGGTCAGCCTGGGGCCTGGGGCGCCCCAGGAGCCCCCGCCCGCGGAGCCCGCGCCCACCTCATGCGCTCCTGCCGTAGTCGCTCCTTCTCCTTCTCTGCATGTTCAGCCTGCGCCTTCAGGGCCTTTTCCCGTTCCTCTTTCTCACGGGCAGCGCGTCGGAACTGCTCAAAGCTGTCACTCGATGACTTAGCTGTGGAGGACGGGGTGGTGGGGTGCTTCTGCACCAGGCTAGCCCAGGAGCCCATGTTCTTGATTTTAAGGTCCTGTGAGGCAGAGAGACCACCGGGTGGGTGAGGGGGCCCTGCTGCCATATGGAGGCCTCCTTGGGGTAAGGGGAGTGAGGTGCACTTGTGGGCTCATGGACCCTACCTTTTTAGGGGCAACTGGTGTTTTCGGCTCCTGTTTCTGTTTGTCCTTGTCAGGAGCCCCTGACGGGGGTGCATTCTGTTCAGGGGGCCGGATCACAGGCCTTCCAACATCCACGGGCTTCATCTCAGGCCCTGAAACACAAATAGCCTGTGGGCCTGGATCCCCCACGGGGCAGGCATGGCAACTGGCCGGCCAGTAAGAAGCTCACATTTAGCACTGGCAGAGAGTGGACGGGACACTCACGCTGGGGCAGGTGGACGGGAGCCTTGATGTTCTCTGGGTGCTTGGGGGGCTCCGGCCGCAGCGAGGGGCTGAAGGGCTCGCTGCGGATGATGGGTGAGTGGATCTTCTCTTCCTTCACCACCACCAGGGGCTGGGGCTGGGACTGGACCACAGAGGCTGCACGCAGCTCCTGGGACGGCACAGGCATGGCGACCGGTGAGGCAGGCAGGCGGCCTTGGCCCTGGCCCGTGCCTGGCCCTGGGGGCCGAGGCCCAGCCCTGCTCTTTACCTGCTTCTTCGGCTGGACGCTTTGCTGGGGTGGTGATTGGTGGGTCAGGCTCTGGAACTGTTGCATCTGGGGGGAATGTATCATAAGCGGGGAGGGGGCTTCACGGAGGTGACCTAGGAAAGGGGACAAGGAGCATGTCAGCTGGACTGGTGTGGAGGCTGCTAGTCCTGGGCCCAGTCTGGTCCCCCAATCCAATTAGAGCCCCACCAGGGAGCCCCGCCACATGGGGCCTATGGGCCTGCTCAGTCAGGCCCCAAGCTCAGTGTGGAGCAGGGCTTTGTGGAGCCATGCACTTAGTCCTAGTATCTAAAACCTGTATCAGAATCATCAGGAAGGTATGAGAAGTGTATAACCTGATACATTTGGTCCCAGGTGGGGACTGGGTCTGAGTACTTTTTAAAAGCTTTCCAGCCTAGCCAGTGTGGCTCAGTGGTTGAACGTCGACCTATGAACCATGAGGTCACAGTTCAATTCCTGGTCAGGGCACATGCCCAGGTTGCGGGCTCAATCCCCAGTGTGGGGCGTGCCAGAAGCGGCCAATCAATGATTCTCTCATCACTGATGTTCCTATCTCTCTCCTTCTCCCTTCCTTTCTGAAATCAATAAAAATATATTTTTAAAAAAGTAAAAAAGCTCTCCAGATAGTTCTATGGCAATGCCTGGGTTAAATGCAAGGCACATCAATAACCACACAGAATAGGCAGCCTGGGTCCTGGCTGTTCCCGTGTGGCCTGGCCTGCCTGCCTAGACAGCTGCTTCAGGCCTAGGATAGCCTGGAATTGGCCTGCACCACAGCAGAGTTAGGGAACAGGTCCTGTGCTTGTGGTTCCTGTAGGAAGTGGGCCAGTCCACCGATCTTTATCCCAACAATGGGTGTAGGGACCTAGGCAGCCACAGGGTACAAACACCCTATATAGGGCAGGAGCCTAGAAAAGGCCCACTACTGGTCCCTGGGAAAGGTGTGGCTAGGCACTGAAGCCTGACATCTTAGCCTCATTGGTGAGGTAACAGCCCTAGATCACAGTGGGTCAGCCCCTCAGGACTGGGCAGCGGAGGAGACACCAAGTCCTGCCCTAAACTTTTCCATCCACCCTAGCAAGGGTACACCCTCCTGTCTGAATCCTACAGGTCTTGGCACCCTGGGACACGCCACAGTATCCACAAAAGAAAGACACCGCTCCGCAGTGCCTGTGTTCCTGGTCCTTCCTCACATTGAAACACCTAACCCAGGCTCTGTGTACTAGCCCTGACATTGACCTGCCTCTGTCTGCCAGCACAGACACCCTTGGTGCCCAGAGGTGCCCATTTTAGTGGGCCTGGAGTTGACCCACAACTGATTCCCCTACACTCTCTCTCGAGTCAGAAAAGCTGTTATGGATATGACATGATGGCAAGGACCAGCCTTGTGCCTGTGCCTTGGCCCCCAGCACCAGGTGGCTGGTTCTGCCAGCCAGCCACAGTCACACGATTGTGACAGCCTCCTGCCTGGGGAGGCTCCCTTTAGAACACCTACAGAGGTGACTAGGGCAGGCTCTTAGGCCTATGATCTGTAGGAATCGCCTGCCGGCTGGTGGCTTCCTCTACCAACACTTAGAGGGGAGGCCCAGTGGCGATGCCCGAGAGCTGGCTCAGCACCCAAGGATGCCTGCTGAGTTCCTTAGGATTCCAATGCATTGGCCTTAGACCCAATGGGTTCCAATCCACATCACTCCCTGGCCATGGGAGCTGAAGGTGAGATAGACCCAGATGACCAGAGGGGACCTGTCTCCCCGCCCACTGCTGGCTCTTCTAAAGGTCTCATCACCTATCACCACTCACTACTGGAAGCCTGGCCTTGTTCACAGATGGGAAGAGGCACAGCTGCATGGCTGCCAGGACCAGCACCCATCTTTCCCAGGAAGGACAGACAGCTGTTCTTGGTCCAGGTCTGCAGCAATCCACTTGGTACCTGGCAGCTTTTGCTGGGTTTAGCAGCAATTACAACATAAAGTTATGGCCTGTTCAATTTGTGAGCAGCAATGCTGCACTCCCACAGGGACCTCAACTCTGATCCTTGTATGTCAGTATACCATGAGGCATCGATGCCACATTGCCACACCAGGGTTGGCCAGAATGTTTTGTTTACAGACATTTAGATAACAAATGCCCAAGAAAGGCAGGAAGGCATGACCTGACCAATGCTGTGTCGGAAAATAGGGCAGCCTGGACCAAGCAGCAGGAGATAGGAATGGTTTCAGGGGAAGGTGGGAGGCATACTACCTTTGATCTTCCGCCCAATTCTCCCCAACATGGTCCTGGCTCCACCAGATGGGCCTCGTGACACCAAGAGCAGAGCACCCATTCTTACAGATTCTCAAACAGCTCCCACTGCCCACACCTGCCCCTGGGTTTGCCTGGAACTCACCCCCTCCCCATCTGTTAAACTAACTGCTGCTCATCCTCTGGCCACCTTCTCCTGGAAGCCTGCTCTAACCACAGATTGGAGTGCCTCCCCAGGTTCTAGGCTTCCCACGTAGCAGGAATCACGATACACTGTAACATTCTTGACTGAATTCCAAGAGGAGGGCCAGTGGGGGCCATATTCTCAGCTTGCAAGCAAGACATACCTGATAGAGACACTACAAGAAGCACCCACACCATGTCAGCCACCCCTCTCCAACCTCAGCCTGAAGCATGAGCTGACCTGCCTGGCTGCTCAAGGACAAAACCCTGGACCCAGTTCCAGCCTCCCTGGGTTAAGGTTAAGATTAGGAACCAGAGGCCACTTACTGGTTGAGTAGGGGTCCGACTTGTGGTGCCGGGGTGAAGGGTGATGCTGGATGACTTGCTGAGGCTTGGCGGGCTGCGGTGGGGGTGGCTGCTGGCCCTGGGGCGGGTGGGGGGGCTGTGGGCCTGGGGGTGGCGGGGGCTGCTGGATGTGGGTGGGGAACTGCATGGGTTGCATATGCACAGGTCGGGGGGGTGGCTGATGCTGTGGCTGTGGCTGTGGCTGTGGCTGCGAGGGTGGAGGAGGTGGCGGAGGCTGCTGTAACTGTTGCTGCACGGAGGGATGAGGCGGGGGTGGCAGGGGTGGCGGGGGCTGGGACTGCACCTTCACGGAAGGGAGTAGAGGTGTGGGGGGCTGCACTTTCTGCAGCTGCTGCAGGTAGAGCTGCATCTGCATGGAGGTGAGGGGTGGGGTGGGTGGCTCCTCTTCCTCCTGCAGCAGCACTTGAGGTGGCTGGGCCATGGGGGGCTGTGGGAGCAGGGGCGGTTGGGCCAGAGCAGGTGACACAGCAGGGGGCCGGGCAGGCTTGGGGGGCAGGGCGGCAGCTCGGTTGCTGGGCCTCGATGGCTGCTGGGGCAGCGCGTTGTGCAAAGCTAGAAGGACACAATAGTGTGGCAGTGAGGCTCCCGTGGTCCTCAGCCTGGCCTTTCTACTCCAACCTGACCTTCTACCCATCTCTGACAAGCACTCTCCCCCCACCCTCCTCAGGTTCTCACCATCTCCAGAATAAAGGCAGCTGCCAGGAAGGTCTACGGGATTGGGCCCTCACCAGTATTGTCCTGTCCGGTGGCCTGTGCCTCTCACCTCCCTCCCTTCCTCCACCTAGTCCCTGTCTTTAAGTCTCAAAGCAGGCATGTCCTAAATGCCCCCATCTGACATGCCTATGTGGGATGTGTGTGTGTCCCCACATTTGTAACTGGGAGTTACAGAAGGGTCACGTATTTTTTCACCCGACAATGCCTGACCCAGCAAAACTGACTCAGTATCTTCTGTATCAAAGCACTGTCTGCAAAGGCTATCCTGGGGTGTCTTGTATAATTTCCACAATGGCCCTGAGAAGCTGCTGACAACCCCTTAGAGACAATTGAAGCTGAGATGGGTTCTGAAGTTTGCCCCGAGTGCCCACTGGCAGAATGGTGAGACCAGGGTGGGAAAAGGCCTCCCTGAACCTGGGCAGCCATGGCCACAGCTCACCTGGAGGAGAGACCACTGAGTGCTGGTTGAGATGAGGCGGAGTGCTGTGCTCGGGTGGCTGGGGGAGGTGAGGGGGCAGCTCGGGCTGCGGCAGGTGCAGGATGGGTTGGGTGAAGTGGCCGATGGGGTCGAAGACGCTGCCTGGGAGCTGGGGCTCCAGGACGGGCACCTGGGCGGCGATGAAGGGCGGGGGCGAGGACTTCATCGTGGGAGCAGTCTGCTGTGGCATGGAGGGTGGGGGTGGTGGGGGTGGCTGTTGCTGCTGCGAAGGTGGGGGTGGCGGGGGCTGCTGGGGAGGTGGCGGGGGCTGCTGGGGCCCAGGGCCTGGGGCCTGCTGCAGCTGCTGGTGATGGTGGTGATGGTGCTGCAGACAGACAGACAGAGGCTGATGTCAGGCAGGCAGAAACCTCCGGACCAGCCCCAGGGTCCCCCCGGGGCCCAGAGAGGCAGGTGACCACCACTCCCCTAAAGGAAGACACCTCTATGATCACGTACCTTCTTCTGCTCCCTCCCAGGGTGCCCCTTCTTTTTTGACTTCGGAGCCATCTCTGTGAAGGAAAAGAGAAGGTAGTGAGGTCTAGGGGAGAAGACTAAGCTGCCTTGGATGCAGAACCAGGAGAAAACAGGGTGAGTTCAGGAGAAGGACCAGTGACGGTGAGACAGGGTGGCTGGATTGTCTGGTATGAGAGTCTGTTATGGGAAAAAGACAATGTGGGAGTGTCACCTACCCATTTGCCTGCCACTTTTCTTAGCTGGGACCATGCCTGAAAGGCCTCCCTGCCCAACTCCTGACCCCTAGCTGCATTAAAGAATAACACCCGGGAACTGGGGTTGAGCTATGTAGACCTCTTGCCCAACATCTCCCCCTACTTTCTGGTGACAGGTCACTAAGGCAATCTGAGTGTCTGCACCCTAACCCACTGTCTTGGAATAACTATGGTGTTGGAAATGATCATAACCATTTGATAGATGAGCAAAGTGAGGCTCAGAAGTCAAGGGACTTGCCCTGGATCACACAAGTGTAAAGGAGCCACACAGCTGCCTCCAATGACTGAGGTGTACTCCTTCCCATCCCCCCAGAAGGAGGCAAATAGATTAAGTTAGGGTGAGAGATGTGGTGCAGGCTTGGACAAAGTCTGGCCACAGAGCCATGGGACAGGTGAGAATGCTGACACGTGGAAGGCCACAGTGTGAGTACTTTGGGCGGGATGCGGGGCGGGGGGGGGAGGGGAGGGGAGAAGGCAGGCCAGCCAGCAAACCTCCCAGGAACCACCAGGAGCAAACAGGGAGATGCTCAATGCCATGGCCAGCTTCTCCTTCCTCTCGGGAGAGTGGCCTCAGAAAAGCTGTGTTGGTACGCAGTGGACCTGCTGCAGGGAGAAGGCAGTATGTGCCCTGGTTCCTCAGAGGCCAACAGCTTGTTGCCACCACTGTGTGGATACATTTGTGAGGAGTGCGCTAAGAGCCAGCATGCCCCCCCTTACCCACTCTAAAGAACTAGCCAGCTGAATGCCCCTCGCCAAACTCCACTGGTATGCAAACCCCAGAGAGAGAGAGGGAGAGAAGCCAGGCCGGTGCTCATGGGCTGGGAAATGATGAAGTTGCTAACTACCAGGTGGGAAGTTGGAACCCACAGCACCTTTTGGACTCACGTCTCTTTTGCCTGGCATCCCCTGGCTCCTTGCCAGGATGCTGGCTCTTGCTGCTAGGGTCAGAAGACATAGGCTTTGCCCAAAGCAGGGCTACCTCTTCTCATAGCTGCTTCACGGAGGGCCATGCTAAGGTTCTGTGAAGTGCATAGCCTCAGGGTGCCATGTGCCACCCAAAGGGATAAGGGATCTGATGCCTTGCAAGAGTTCACCACTCCATGCGAGAGACAAGACAGTGACACAGACCTCAGCAGCTAGACACACATCCTCATACAAATGGCAGCAATTGGGACACCTGGGACATGAGAATTGTAGGCCCTGCCCCAAACTGGGACACTAAAAATTTCAGGAGACAGGGCTCAGGATTCTGGGTCACAACAGGACACTTGGGGAAAGGGATACTATTGTGGGTGAGACGTACAAAAGGACAGTTTAGGTGATTTGCAGGATCAAGGCCATAGGTTCTGGCAGCTACATGATGGGGAATGGGGGAAGCATTGTACTGAAGATGCTAGGGCCCAGAACCAAAGGGACCCTGCACGTGCTGGGGGAAAGCTCAGTGCTGAGTGGCCACCAAAGTGGAAGAGGCTTGGGTGTTCCTCCTAGACATGATCTTCTCCCAGCATCAATTCCATGAACAGAAACTGCATGTCGAGGGAGGCTGGGGACAGTTGTTCATACACTGGGCATGCTTTTGGGGAGCCTGGTGTGTGTGTGTAACTGGGGGAAGAGGGCCAGTGGGTAAATCCTGACCAGAAGACACTGTGTCATGGGAAGACGGTTGAGGTGGCCTGTCATCTTGTGCACTTGGGGAAGCATTTTTGCCACCATACATGAGGGATGGTGGCTCTGAGTCCTATCTCCCCGTAGGCTCTGAGCGGGGAGAGGCCCATACGAGAACTCATGGGGACAAAGTGCAATGGGACCCTGGGGGTTCCAGGGAACAAGTCTTGGCTGCCTTGGAAAGGTCACTGGGAGTACTCCAGGGCTCCTCCATGGCAGTGCTGGGTAGGATAGCCTTAGAGTGGAAGAGAGGCTGGAGGCACAAAGCATACCCTCAGGACCAGAGGACTAAAAGAACCAGCAGTGGGGACCAAGGGTGCTGGAGCCTGTTCGGGAGAGTGCATCTGGCTCATGTGGCCCGAGCCTCATGTTGGAGTGACTGGTAGGAAGACAAAACAGAGGTGCACGGCTTCACGACACACCAGCCCCAAGACACCCCCACACAAAACTCTCTAGAAAGGGTTACATGAAGATGGCCTCAAGTACTGTGTGATCTTTATTCCATGAAAATCTTGAACTGAACACAAATGTCATCTTTACATAGGATGATAATTGTACAAAGAATTAAAACGTTTTTGTAAAATCTGATTAAAACACTGATTCTTCCTCCCACACCCCCCAAATCAAGGGAAGGAGACAGGATGGAGAGTAAGGGCAGGGAAAAGGTAAGGAACCCTAAACTGAACTAAATAGCGTCTTGGCACCAGTGGGCTCCCATCCCTCAGCAAGTCCTCAGGACCCGAAGCCAGCTGGTGAGTTGAGGCCTGGCTGGCACATCCCACTGCCTGAGCACAGGGTCTTCAGTAAGGAGTGGGCTCTGCTCTGTGCCTGGGGCACTGGGCACAGGTGAGAGTTCGAGTTTAAAGATCATGTTCTCTGCCAGATGAAAACCCACAGGCGAGAAGGACAGGATCCCTGAACAGAGAGGGTGCAAGGACCCTGTAATCTGCGACTACAGCCCATGTACAAGTGTGTGGGAAGGGGTGGGGTGGCACACAGGCTGACATTGTGGGAATCCAGGCTTCCATTTGTTCTAAGAATCTTCCCAGAAAGACAGTGCCAGCCACTTCCCAACTGTCCTTTGGGAATCTCTGGGCATAAAGACCCCTGGCCTCAGCTAGGCCAAGCTGTACTGGGAACACATTAGGCACAGGCCAAAGGGCAACTCAAAATAGTGTTTGGCAAAGAGTGCTTGACTGAAAGTTGACTGGCCAGAGGACCAGAGAGCAGCCTGGACCTCCCAGCATCACAGCAAGACCCTAGAGGCTGGGTGTGGGGGTGGGAGGCTAGAGCTAGAACCCAAGGCCAAGGCCAATCTGAGGCAGCGAGAGCTGCTTGGACCTGCGGATGGTGAAATGCACCCCTTCAAGCCAGCTCCAGTTCCAGAAGGCTGGCTCCAAGATGCCAGCAGATGGCAAGGTCTTGAAGTATGCACAAACTATACTAAAAAAAAAAAAAAAAAATTAAAAAAGCTCCCTTTAAGGCTGATGCTGTTCCTTAGGGAACTTTTCACACCAGGCAATTTTCTGCTAAGATGCTGGATTCATGACCAAAAAAGGGCCAATATTTATTTTTAGAGCAAAAAAGCCTATTCAGTGCCTCTCAGAGGGCTTATATGATGCGGCCACCCTGGCCTGCCAAACTCCCAGCAGATGCCATTATTCCAGGGAACTAAAAAATAGGAGGGTGCTCGCACTGGCCATGTCCCTCAGAGATGTGCAGGGAGCTGGCTTTAAGGGCTTTGATGCCCTTACCACTGACCAGTTCAGTGCCCTGGATTTTGAGAGCCCTTTCTCACCTACTAGCCCAGACCCTGATACTACTGGGGGCAGACATGATGGGCTCCAGGGGCCAGGTCACAGCCGCCTCCCCAAATGCCCTCACCAGTGGCCAGCCCCACTGCAGCTTGCTCCTCTTCACCTGGAAAGGACAAAAGGCAGCCCAGGAGGTCCTTTCCCTATGCAACTTTAGAAGAGGCTAAAGAAATTGGAAAAATGCCCAATAGGCAACCACGGGAACAACAAAAATGGAAGGACTCCAGGGACTGTGAGTCAGCTGTGGCTGGTGATAGCCTTCGGCTGATGGAGCTGCATGGGCCATTAAAAAGAAGGTGTGCTGAGGGACAGCCCCCATTCCTCACTTGGGAAAGCTCTAGGTGTTAGTGTGTTCTTTCTTCCATAAGGTGAATGAGATCTCCTCTGGGATTTACATGACACTGCCAGGTCCAGGAGGGAAGTGGTTAGGTTCCAGAGTCCCAGAAAGAGACAGAGGGATGAAGAGAGAGAAAACATACTTGTGATGGGGCCTTGCACATGGAGCAGCACCACACGCATGCGTGTGCAGCGAGATTGTCATCACTCTGGGAGATGCCACCCACCCAGAGGAGCCCAGACAACCAGGGAGGCTGGGCGGGACAGCCGGGCAGTCTGTACACAGGAGGCCCGGGCGGCCAGCCAGGCAAGGCAGCCTTCCTGGAGGCGGGACTAGGCGTGTGCTGCTCTGATGGACATGACTAATGCACCCTGGGGACAGGCCCAGGGCTCTGAGGAATTCCATAACTTGATGGAGTCCTGTCCCTTTCACAGAAGAAAATGGACTTAAGCTAGAGCTTGCTGGGAAGGAATCTGGAACTGAAGACCGTTTTATTAAGAGTCCGTGTCCAATGATTAGGCAGGACCTACATAGAGGGAGAGAGAAACCAGTGTGAGAGAAATGGTGTGGAATGTACCGTTCCAAGTCACAAGAACAGAAGAACTGCAGACCGAGCCAGCCTCCTGTGCCCTGTTCGCTGACAGGGCACCAGAGAATGGCGCCAGAGACTAGAAGCCCTGCCTCAGCCTGGCCAGCTGAGAGCAGGGACAGACCCAACTTCCCATTACAAGGGCCATGGAAGTCTCCAAAACCACCCATGCCCGTTTATGCTTTTAGACAAAACTGCTTCCAGGATTGGGTCCCATGTATACCCTGAATGCACAATAGCATCTACTTTACCAGTCTTTTAACGTGAGAGGTCTCTTCCTATTCTACTTGCCTGTCCTACCAGCCTGGTATTCGATGCCATCAGGCCCCATTAACTCTGAGCTTATTCCCCTGGGCCTGCTTTGCTGTACCATGTCCATCTCAGGAAGGTGATTTGGCCCTACTCAGGACTTGGGTAGAGGGAAGAAAAGACAGGGGCTCTCGGGTGTATCATCTACAGCTAACATCTCATTTCTGCATTCCCACAAACCCCAAGAAACAAAAAAATAAACTATAAAAAGAGAAATCAGTTACAGACACTGTTAAAGGGGGGGGGGGGGGGGGGCGGGGTGTAGAATAAAATAAAATAATAGGCCAAGGAGGAAAGTCGTCCTTTCTTTTTCTGGGGCATGGAATTCAGCTCCCCTTGATCAGGCAGAAGCATAGGGTCATTCCCACCCACACAGCAGAGCATATGCCTCTGCCAGAGTCCCGGATGCACGGACACTGACTGCATTCCCATGGCCTCGCAGTGCACGCATGGGAAAAACCCGCCCACTGGCTCAGCCTCTCACTCAGGGCACATTCCACAAGGCTAGCCCCGCCCCAGAATCCCGCCAGCTGCATGTGGGTGTGTGAGGGGTCACCTGGCAGTGTGGGCAGACTGGTTACAGCCCAGTCCTCCAGGTTTCTGCCTACTCCCCCATCCCCGCCAGGGGCCTCTCCACTTCCCCGAGAGCAAGCGGCACACCCTTGGAGCAGACAACAGCAGGTCCCAAGAACAGACTGGGACCAAGTTCCTCAGAGACTCTGTGGGTCGGAAGCTGAGGCTGGTTGTCTGGGAAGAATGCCCCATGGCCTCTGCCTGCACTTTCCAGCTCAAATCTTTCCAAAACATAAAGCATTCCTTTCCCCCTGGAGCTATTAAAAAACACCCACGTGCTTCAATCCTGGGAAAAGGAAAAGAGGAGACTAAAATAGCTGGAGTGTGCTCCAGCTGCAACTAGAAGACCAGGCCAAGCCCAAAAGAAATACTCCACAACTCTGAACCTAGGTCCCAGCCCTGGTAGTCGATGCCAAGGGTTGCTCCTAAGAGGAACACAAGTGGTGTGTCCACCCCCACCCAAAAAGAGCCAGACACCAGCAATATGATGGAGGGAAACAGGATAAAGAATCCTAGGACATCCCTGGCCCCATGAGCTCGGTCGACAGGATCCCAGCACTGGTGACAGGGAAGCCACAGCTCTGCCATAGCCACCTGGGACAGCAGTGGAAAGGGGGGACTGGGGCACCTTTAGCCTGCCCAGATAAGGTCTACAGATGCCTTAGGGGCAGTGGGATGCTGACACTTGTACTCACTCTGTCCTCAATACTGAACTCTCAAGCAGATACATACTTCAAGCTAGAGCTTGGCTCAGAAAATGTGGTGGAAGAGGCTAAAAGCACTGTGTGCTGCTGAGTGGGAGAACATGTGGCAGGACGGGACTGGACTGGGAAAGCTATGCCTGCCCTCCTCCCCTATTCTGTGAGCACACCGCCTCCTTGAACTGCAAAATGACCCCGAGGACCAGTCCCATGCCCTGATCTGTCCTCAGCATCCTTGTCTGTGAACAGCAGCCAGAGGAGGGGTCCCCGAGTTAGTGCCTCTGCTCAGTTTCTTTTGGTGACTCATGTCTCGGGGCTGTTATCGGCAGAACTCTTACTTAATACAAGTGACAAAATATAGGCCCTTTCAGGAATTTCAGCTCCAATACAAATGGAAACACAAGGAGGGAAAAACAATTTAAGCCCCCAAAGACCAAGTAAAATACCTCTAATATGCCTGCCCCGGCAGAACCACCTGTAACTGGTTGCAGAAACCGGGGCTGTCCGGCTCCATGGACCCATCATGAGCAGCTGCTGGAAGAGCTGCCTGGGAAGTGAGTGCAGTTTCCTGTGAGGGATGGGTGGCAATGGTTGTATTTAGTGGTGCAGGGTCCCAGGCTCCCACCTTGGGACCTGGAGCATCTGAGCCACAGGAACACAAACCCACAGGATGGGTCCTTCCTGAGAACAGAAGCCCCTACTGGCCCACAACAGAGCTCTCCAGTACAAACTTATGGGAAAGGAAAGCCAGGACCATGAAGGCAAAATGGAGACTCACAAACCCAAGGTGGGAAGGGTGCATGGGAAGAGGGATAAGCTGGAGTCAGGCTGGTTAACCAGAGCCCGAGTTCCTGCAGGCTGGCAGCTCGGAGACCGTAAATCTCATCCTCCTTCCCGCCAAGACAGCTGTTCCCAGGATTCTCAGATTACTTGTTGCACAATCTTTCCACTTTCTTTAAAGGAGGGGAAAATGTGAAAAAAAAAAAAAGAAAAAAAAGAAAAAAGAAAGAAAGAAAAACATGTTGACAACAGGAGAGAGCTATTGAAAATGCTGTCATGGCTGCCCCACAAAGACGGCAGCAGGACACTTGGGAGCCTTGGAGTGGTCCTGCTAAGCTTGGGGGGCCGGGGCAAAGGCCAGTCATAGCCCCCTAAGGTGCCACATCAGCCAAAGCAGTTCACACTCAGCCAAGCTGTGCTGGTTTAATGACGAGGCCCCATGCCAATTTTAGCCTTTAGTGTTTTTCTTTTGACCAATTGAATCCTTAGGAGAAAGGAGGAGAAACCCCTAAAAGGAGTAGCCTGCTAGGAACCCCAGAGTGAAGGCAAACCCCAGGTGTGACTGGCACCCAAAGTGAGAAGTCAGCTGCTACCAGGAATGCTAATTGGGCCCAGGAATACAGCCATTCACCCTGCAGAGGGCAGCAGCCTGGCCAGGCAGCCCTTCCTGGCCAGGCATGGGCTGTGGGCGCCCCCTGCTGGTAAATGGATAAAAATGGAATGGGGAATGTGGGAGAGGAGGTGATGGTTAGAAAAAAAAAGAATAAAGGATGGTGACAAAGGTGTCCTGCAAACTGTACACATTAGCCTCTGCATACAGTAATACCTCAATAAATACAGAATATGGCCTAATGAATTCCATCTCATTTGGGCCCAATGAAAATGAGGTAATTCAGCATTTGGAGCCTCAGGAAAGCCCTCAGCACCATCTTAATTTCCCTGCAGGTGAGTCCCCCACTCACTTGGAAAGTCTGGTGCCCTTACTGTAAACAGGGAAGGACAGTGACAAGGACCAGAGGCCCCTGGTCCCTAACTTCCCCTGACAGAAACAGGCTGAGCCCACACAAGGAACCTGTGCATGCAAAGCCTCATAGCAGCATCACTCTTCCCAGATGCTGTAAATGATCCTCAAAACTCCTTGGTAAAATAAGGTCACATTATTTATATGAACTGATTAAGTGGAGCTTATGGTTTATTTCCAGCTAGAATAAAATACCAGAGACAGGACAGGTCCACGAAAGAAAATGCTTTGTTGTCCAAACACATGTTCCTCACTGTGGACATGCACACTGCTGCTTGCCTGGTGGGACATGCTGAGGCCCCCAGGACCAGCTCTCAGGTAGTCTGTAGATTGTCTGCTCAGCAGTGGCCACCCCATGGAAACAGCTGGCTCCATCTCACAGCACAGGCTGGTTGCCAAGCTTCTTCCTTAGCCTCTCTGGGTAAGTCTGAGCTTCTGCTCCCCTGAGTATCATCAGGAAAGCACACAGCTGGAAGAAGGCCTCCCTCCCCACCATTGTGCAGCTCCAAGCATCTCCACCTGCCCCACACCTCCCACGCTGAAACTGTTGCTCAGGTTGGGCACAAGTGCAGACCCATGGAGCATAAAGAGAAGAACTGTTAGAGGCACAGGACTCCTATGTCCAAGTGTGCGCAGTTAGGAGCCACCAACATGGCAGTGAGCACACTCCAAGGAGGATAGCAGTGCCCTGAGTCTGGGGACAGCAGGGCTGACAGTAGGCTGCTCCACACCTGCCGAATGAAGCACCTTACCTGGGATGGCCACATTGTATGTGACTGTGATGCAGGAAGACTGTGGACCTGTGTAGGGTCACACTAGGATCAATGCCAACACCTGGGTCCCAACACCCAATATCCTCACCAGCTTTCCCCCACCCCAGTTCTGCAGTGTCAATACCTTCAGCCACTTGTGTCCTCCTAGCCCAGGCCATGAGGGAGAGAACAGGGTGCCAGGCTACCCAACACCCCAGTTAGAGTTAAAATAGTGGCCAGGCAATTCTTATGACCATCACATAGGACAAATGGTGCTGAACACAGGTAGGAGTGGGACAAGATGCTGAGTAGGACCCTAACCTGTTTCGGAGTCTTCACTGTCAGAGGAGCTGGACTCGCTGGTGCTCTCAGACTCAGAGGAAGAGAAGCCCTTCATCTTGGAGGAGCCAGCAATCACATCCACTTTCTCAGCTGCAGTAAAACAATAAGAACTGCATCAGGCAAGGCCCAACCCTGGGGCTGCTCTTAACACGAACTACTCCACTGCCTGGAGGAAGGGCCAGGGGGCAGTCTGTGCCCCATAAGCCAGAAGGCTCCTGACAGCATCCTAGTCCCCAACCAGCCCCATGTCCCCCAGTGATAAGATGCTAGCCTACTGCCTACTAGCCACAAACTCAGTTTATACCAAATTTCAAGAAGCTTGCCCTGTCCCTGACCAATCTCTCAGAATCCCCTCAGCAGTGTTCATGAGGATTAAGAAACAGGCAGGAGGAAATTCCCTATGAGGAAGACTGTCAGGCTAAGGCTTCCTCAGTAACTTTCTTGACAGTGAGTGAAGAGGCCCAAGGACCCCTGGAGTCAGTCTGGGATGGGATGAAGGCTGCATACAATGCCCTACTATGGATCCTAAGTCCTACTGGTCTTAAGACAAAAGCTGAGCCAAGACAAGACACTTGTAACATGAAAGAGCTGCCTGGAAGACTCAGAGAGAGGAGGCCATGCTGAGCTAGAGAAGAATGGCAGGCAGGCATAGAGCTACCCTGAAGACTCTCCCAGCCTCAACCCTCAGAGGCACCAAGGGTGGGGGTGAGGGGATGCTATGTGTGTGGCTTTTGGTGGAAAGACTTCAGAGGCCGAAGATGAAAACAGCTGCTGCTCAGAATACCAAGGTGCACGTGGGCCCCAGGTGACCATCAACCAGAGAGGTCAAGAAAGGCACTGACAGCCCAGTGTCGAGGGCCATGTCACAATCCTCCAGAGGTGTCTATGTCAAGGAAAAAGCTAAGTCTGGAAGAGAGTCACCTGAGGTGCCCACAGGGGCCTCCCTGATGGAAGGGCAGGAAAAAGCAGTTTGGCCAACCTTCTTCTGCCTGGGACCCCCCTCCAACCCTCAAGCCCCGGGGGAACCCAAGGGCACCTTGAGGTTTCCGTTTCTTCCGCAAGCAGGAGGTGACATAGCGCTCCAGTTCCCGGAGGGTGGATGGCTTTAGGGTCTCGAAGTCGATCTCAATCTCGTCAGGGTTGGAGTTCTTGAGTGAGGGCTCCCTCGACTGGATGATGTGTACCACTCGGCCCAGCTTCTCACCAGGGAGCTTGTTGATGTCCAGGCTGAGCTGGCGCTTCTCCTCATATGACATGGGCTTGCACTTGTCCTCCTCCTCTGACTCATATGCTGGAGGAGGCTTGTTCTTCATGGGCACCGGCTCCTTCTTGCTATGAAGGGACAATGCAGACACTGTCAGGAATGGGTACCCTGGGAAGCTGGGGACCCGTTCCACTCCTTCACTGGAATGGGTTCTTTCTATACCCCCACCTTGCTGGTCTTCACTGTTAACAGGGGAGCTGCTGTGGCCTGTCCTTGCCATCTGCACCATGCTACCTGTCATCCTCTCCCCCCAAACCTGGAGAACGCCAAAGGCTTGTCCCTGGGAGAAGAGCAGAGGTAATCAACCTCTGACTGGGGCAGGCTAGGTCCCCATGGGGGCATTAGGGTGGCACAGACCTTGTGTTACTGTTGCTACTGTTGTTTTTCTTGGTCTTTTTGGGAGGAAGTTCCTTGGCTTTGCTTTTCTTATTCTCCTCCATTTCCTCTTTCTTTTTGTGCTTTTCTTTTTTCTTTTCCTTCTTGTCTTTCTCCTTTTTCTTTGGTTTGTTCTGCTGGGGCTGCGAGAGGGCTGCAAGCTGCTCGTGCACGGCTTTGAGCTATGGAATACACAGGCAAGACACATGCCTATCACACTGGTCTTGGCGAGGACTCCAGGCATCAGGGCCCGGGGACGAAGGAGGGAGCTGGTACATAGCTCCCTGACCTGCTACCCCATCAGATTTCTAAAGTGCCCATGCCCACCCAGGCCCTGGACTACAAAGGTGCCCAGAGCAACCACCTAAACTGATAAGCTGTTAAAGCCCTTTGGCCATCCTGGGCCCAGGAGGAGGGTCCCTAGGAGACTGGGCAAGAATGCAGACACACTGGGCACTAACGGTCCAATGGCCAGCTTACAGAGCAACCATGCAGCCCCTGGCTTGGCCTCCTTCTACACAATGAAAGGGTCCAGAAGCCTCCCTTCTTCCCAAAGAGCAGCCATCTTTCCCCATCTCCACATGTGACATACATATGTATATTTCAATATGCCCGTGATCTAGCACAATGGCACCACTGGGAATTCTGCTCTTGCCAGGACTCAGAGCCATGATCATCTCATGGAGACCTCTGGGGAGAATGCTTGGTCCATGGATTCCGGGGGGAACTAGGGATGGAAGTGGTCACGCACTCACCTGCTCCTGGAGCTCGGCCAGCCGCTGGGCTCGCTCCTCCTCAGAGTCATCAGTTGAGCTGTCACTGTCCGAGGAACTATCGCTGCTGCTGTCACTAGATGAGGGTGGGGCCACAACCTTGGTAGGGGGTGGCACCACAGGGGAGGACACAGCCACCATAGGCTCCTCAGGCTCGTCTGGCATCTTGGCAAAGCGCATCTCGAATACATCCTGAGGAGTAGGGAGGTGGGGATGGGAGAAAGCCATGCCCGTCAGGGCTGCTGGGTTCCCAGGCATGTGGGGGTGGCCAGGCTGTGGCCCAGTGTCACCATAGCTTCATTGGCTGCTGGGGTCAACTCAATAGGAAGTGAGTGGGAAGGTCAGAGAGCTAGACCGATGGTAACCCTTTCCTTGCCAATAGGGCAAGACGCTGTCTAGGGCTCCCTGACACCAATTCTAATACTCTCTCAAATCTCATGTTGAGGAGAAAGGTGCTCCTGACACAGCCTGGCATACAGTTTAGGTAAGGACAAGGGACACAGATTGCAGGAAGCAGACAATCACTGAGGATCCTTGATAAATGGTGGGCTGAGACCAGGACCCACAGAAAGAGTACTTTAAGGTTCTTGTCAGGTTGGCGCTCAGTCAGCACATCCCAAGGGAGCCTTCTGAATACTGGGACTGGGCACCAGAACACAACCATGACCAGCACAGGAGGCTCTGCCTACCTCCAGTTCACATTCCTGCAGGGAGGGGGTGGGGCCCGCAATTTTAGAGAGTGTACCGGGCAGAGAAAACAGCATGTGCAAAGGCCCAGCGGTGAAAGTGCACCCAGCAGAGCCCTCAGCCAGTGAGGAGGTCAAGCCCTGCTGCAGCAGGCACATGGCTGGGTCTGCCTCCCCACTCATCAGATCACCTCTGGGGCACATAACTGAGCAGACCCATGCCACCGGCTAAGGTGTCTCCAGAGCATGCCAGGCAAGTTAATAAAGTTACAAGATAGTGGATGTGGAGATGCTGAGGATAAGCTACAGGAGGGTGCCAGCTTTGTGAGGTGTAAGCACCTGAACAGAGGCCACGGGACTACTAAACTTGAGATCACACCCCAGGAGACTCTGTTACCTTCCAATCTGAAGGTCCAGGAATCTGATGGGACTGTGAGGTCATAGCTCAGGGGGGTAGCAGCCCTCCTTGAGCACCTAGCAATCTAGCACATGCTGCCTCACTAATTAGCTGGCAGGTCCCATCCTACCTTGAGGACTTCATTATCATAAATCCAGTGATGACCCAGGACAGAGGACAGAAATGGAAGGAAAAGGGCTGTCTTCCCAGCAGGATATTGGGATCTGCTTTAAGCCCAGCGTAAGTCAGTCAACATGGTATCTCACAGGATGGAAGGGGCATTCCCTAAGTGTGAACTGATGCCCCAGAGAGCAGTGTGGCCCAGGATGGCCATGGAATTGAGCTCCAAGACTGTTGTTTCAAACTGGAGCACACTTGACAGAGCCATCTCTAAAAGCCCTCATGTCTCTGGAAACATAGCTCCAGTTTCCCCTCCCCCCGGGCAGCAGGGCAGGCAAGCATCCCACACAACTGTGGTGCTGTCACCTCCCCTCCAGACTACTCAGTGTGGCCTCCCCTGAGGCAGCTCCTTTTCCAGGAAGGCCTGGAGTATCCTGAAGCAGGTCTAAGGGATATGGAGAAAACAGAAGGAGTAAACAGAGACCACCAGCCAGGCTGCCAGGGAAAGGGGGCTTCACACCAGAGCAGAGACCCCAGTGGTGTGAGAAAGATCCTCTCCACCCAGGTCCCTGAGTGATTTACACAAACATCTGGAAGATTTAGGCCTCCTGCCAAGAAGCAGGGGGCAGGTGAGACAATTGTGTCCAACAAGGTGTCAGGGCATCAGGACCCCATGAAAGGGGGAGAGCAGCACGCAGGGCCCAGCACCCAGTGCTACGTAACCTTTTACCAAATGGGAGAAGGCTTCATGCCACCTGTCTGTTGGCCCAGACTCCCCTGCCAGCTGCTAGGCAGCATTACTCTTGCCATAAAGATGTCCCTGTTTCTTTTGCACAGGTTTTGGCTGCTGTGGAAATGGGGGGGGGGGGGGGGGGCGGGAAGAGAGACAGCACTTGTCCTGGTGTCTCAAGGTGGACCCAGCTTACCTGCCCAGCATACCATCATCTGCACCCTACCCCATGAATCTGGACCACATTTTGATTCTTTGCACCAGCAAACCACACTAGTTTCAGAACAAGTACCTCCTCTCGCTAGAATGTTGACCAGGATCACTTAAACAGGCTGCAACAGATTCACGGGGGAAGCATACACCTCCCCCCCCTTTTTTAATGAAACAGAGATGTTTAGATGCTGGGAAGTCGCAGTGCCCAAAGACCTCCAAGTGAATTGACTCAAAGCCAGGCAGCCGGAGACCCTTGGGGGGAAGTGTAGTCCAGCTCCATCTCAGCCAAGTCTGGATAGTGCTGTGGGGTATGGCCACATCCAAGGCACAGAGAGCACAAAAAGAGAAATAGAATACAGGCAGTGGGAGACCCACTAGGTGCCAGGTGCTGGAGATGCAGCCATGAGTGAATACTCAGACACACCCACCCCTCAAAAGCTTCCTGTTTCTGGGATCTAACACAGAATACCAACACATTTCATTTCAATTTTTTCCTTACTATAAACACAATTGCATTCTACCTTAATTTGCACTTTTTCTTGAAATAAACAGATAATCCACATGGGTACTAAACGTCCTAAATTACTTATTTCACAACAGAGAAGAGAGGGCAGTACTACCAACAGCTCTGGTCCTAAGTCACCCTCGGGCTCCTGAGGAAACCTCAAGCCCAGAGGTTTGTGACAATAGCTGCCAAGCCCAGAATTTAGAGGTTGGAAGAGGAAAATAAAGAAGATCCTTTTCCATATCACACTTCCCAGGTAAATCCCAGTCCTTGGGCACAGCCTAAGAGATAATAGGTCTTAAGACCGCTTACAGAGGCAAACAAGGGTTGGGGCTTTGTTCCTCTCTCTCTTCTCCCTTCCTGCTGGGAAATCCAGTGATCTAAACCATGTTCATCCAGAAGAGCTTTGAGAGAAAGAAATAAAACAAAGCCCGCAGTGCCATACAAATAGCAATTGCCTTTCAGAGAGATGTCAGAGAGCTTGACACTTCAACTCTGCCATTCAGCAGAGACCCCACCCTCCTCCTGGTATGTTACTTTCAATAAGGTGACCCATACCTTGTAGCAGAGAAAGCAGGCTGGGGGTGGAGGTGGTCCTGCTGAGCTACCCACCTGTGTACTGCCCAGTCCAGCCCATCCTGGTACTTAGAATCAATGTTTAGGAAGAGGCTGCTGTGTGGCAAGCGTATCAGTGGCCTTGCTATGGGTAAAACCCGCTCTTTGCCCTAGCTGCTTTGGCTCAGTGGATAGAGCATCAGCCTGTGGACTGAAGGGTCCCAGGTTCAATTCCAGTCAAGGGCACATGCCCGGATTGTGGGCTCGATCCCCACCCAGTGTGGGGTGCACAGGAGGCGGCTGATCAATGATTCTTTCTCATCACTGATGTTTCTATCTCTCTCTCTCTCCCTTCCCCTCTGAAATCAATAAAAATATATATTAGAAAAAAACAAAAACAAAAACAAAAAACCGGCCTTGAAAGCATGCTTATACCACTCCCAGAAAATAAAAATAAAAAAGCAAAATAAAGAAAATAACACCAACCTTAAAACAGGCACAAAAGTTAGGAAGACAACCTTTGGTGCTGGCAGAGAACTTTTGGGTTTATCTGTTTGCATGAAGGCAAATAAAGTGTGTGGGAATCAATCTGGGGAAAAGCTGGCCCAGTCCTCTGAGGAGGGTTAGGTGTTTGTCTAAGGCAGTGGTCGGCAAACTCATTACTCAACAGAGCCGCAGTTTGCCGACCACTGGTCTAAGGTGCAATACTGCGAGCACCACTGCCATCTGGTGGCCACGTGTGAGAATTGCAGTAAAATGATAAAGCCTGAACTACTTCAAGGATGGGAAATGCTAAATTAAAGAGCGAACCAGTAGAAATTTAAGAAAGCCAACACCACCAAATAAAGAGAGCCCCCTTGCCTCCCCAAAACTAAGACAAAATAAAAGCAGGCAGGTCCATACTAATAAGTTTTTTTTCTACCCCAAGTGTTCTGGACACATTCTTTGAACCCAAGACAGCCCCTGACTAGGACAGGGGCCAAGTGAAAGAACTGGGGAGACTGTGCCTTGGCTCCAGTGAAACAACATGTGGAGCTAACATATCTGGGAGGCAGGCAGGTGGGCAGCAGGGCTCAGGTGACCTTCAACTGGAATAGACCCAAAAGACGCAAAAGTAGTTCCAAGTCCTGACTTCTGCCCTGAAAGTATTTCAAAAGTGGCTGGAAAAGCCAAGTGTGAGGAAGTCCCATCCAGCCACCAGATGAGGGTTGGACATGGGATGTGAGATGGACCTGAGCTCCAGCCAGAGCACTTGCACCTTGTGTTGGCATGTGGCCTAGCCCACAGCCTGCTGTGTCTGTCCCTAAAAGCAGAAGCAACCTGAAGCCTTATATGTGTAATTTTAAAGATTAAAAAAAGGAAAGACAGATTATAACAGTACTAAATATTGACTTTATTCTTCACAATTTAACCTCTGATCTTTCTAACCAAAGATTAATTGTTGCTATCTGTGTATATATTTCCCTTTAAAAAAAAGCACACACACAAAGAACGTGGTGCACACATTTATGCTGTAATCTGCTCCTCCATTCCCCGCACATCTACAGTGTGCACAGCCCAGGATCCACTTGAAGGGAACATGAATCCCATTAGGGCATTGTGAACACATGGGACATCTAAAAGCAGAGGCTCTGCAGTTGGAAGGCAAGCCAAGGCTTCAGGGTTAGAGTAAAGAACTGCCCAAGGTCAAGTAGTTACTTTAGCTCACAACTGTGACAAAGTGTCTACCTGGCAAGAGTGTCACACCCCCCGCCCCCCACCTGAGACAGGTCTGTTCTGGAGAAGAGATTGGGCCATGAACAGCACACATACTCTTCTAACCAAGGACAACCAAATGTAAGGGAGATGGGGGCTTTCAGTGGGATACCCCAAATAAAACCCAAAATGCCCAAGATCCAAACCCCAACCAACACCCCTGCTTTAATTATAATTAAACGATCTCAATATGAAATGTAGGAGTTATCCGGAGCCCACTATTCGAAAGCAATGTGGTATACGCCAAAAGCAAGTGATAGATATAAAGTCTGCCAAGGCCCACAGAGGCCTGGCTTGCCCAGGAGCTTCCCAGAGCCTCACCTGGAGCTTTCGGGCCATGGCTACAACTTCGTGGTCAGGAGGGTTGTACTTGTAGCAATTGGAGAACATCAACCGGACATCTGCACCAAATTCCTGAGCATCACGGTACTCACGGGCCTCCAGTTTAGACTGGAAAGACAAGACAGGTTGTGTCTGCCCCTGCTGGTAGAAGGCAGCAACAGGGAGGGCTGCTAGCAGGAGCAAGTTGGGATTTAACCCAGACCATGGAAAGAGGTCATCACCCTAGTTCTCAGTGCCAGGTGGAAAAGGTAACACTCAACAGCAATTCTCAGGGCTGGAAACTGCCCTGTTAGGATGCAAACCCACCCATGTGGTCACTTTGCCTGGATAAGGGAGAAGTGGACATAGAATCCACAGAGGCAGAGCTTAAGCCAGAATTGAAAAGGGAGGGCTGGGCCCTGTTCTGACCAGGTGTATAAAACTTGTTTTGGTGACACAGGACAAAACATTGGTCTAAAGGAACACAGTTGTCCCTGCTGTGCCCACCCCATGTTTGGGTAGGCTTATTCCACTCTCAGAAGAAAAATGCAAAAAAGCTTACAATAAAACCAGAAGGCCTCAGAATATGACAGTGATGAAATGCCAGCGCTTGTCGTGTGCCTCCTACCGAGAGAAGACAGCAAGGCCCTCCCCATGACGCAGAGCCTGGCAAAGTCATCAACCCCCACACATTCTGGAGCATCTACTGCATGCAAGATGCCAGTGGCACTGGGCCCCAAGGCCAAAGAGGGCTCTTTTCCTAAGACTAGGAAGCAGCACTGCTATCAGACCAAAACTGCCACATCTAGGAGCATGTCCCTACAGTTCCCAGAAGGGGGAGCTGCACTCCTTTGGGCTGGTGAGGCGGCTAGAGAGCTGCTGGGGCACAGTTCTGGGGTCTTCCCTGGCCTCATGGACACCTGCTGGCCCACCTTGATTGTGCTCATATCCATGGGATGCTTGATGATGTCACAGTAGTCATGAAGGCCCAGCGCCTCCACGTCCACGGGCTTGTAGAAAGGCCAAGCATAGGCCGCATGCTTCTTGGCGAACATCTCCTTGAGGATGCCACTACAGCATTTGAGCTGCTCTGAGATCTTGCTGCTCTTGTCCAGTGCTGGGTGCTGCTGTGAGTCGGGCACATCCTTCTTTGGGGGCTTCACAGGCCGGCTGCTCTCCCGCCGGGGGCCCAGCTTGGTGGTCTTGGGCTCTGGGGGCAGCAAAGGTGGCTCATGAATGGAATCGATGGTAGTGGGAGTGGTGGTGTCTGCTTTCCTCTTAACACCCTTCTTTGTCTGCAGAAAGCACAGAAGAGATAAGCACAGTCAAGGGTGTGGTTGGCATTTCGAGCCCTCAAAGTCACTCCCGAGACCAGGTCCTTCCTCTGCTCCCAACCCTCTTAAGGAATAGGAGACCATGTCCCACCACTCTGCTCTGCAGCTGGGACAGGCCCTGCTAGGGGCAGAAGAATGCATGCCACTGAGCATTGTATTTGCTCATCAAAGGCCAACAACATCCTGATGCAGCTTCCTACTCATTGTTGGGAGATTCCCAGATCCGAGCCTGCCAGTAGGCCACCTTGGAAGGCACGTTTCAGAAACTATTTAACTAGCCTCTGTCAACATGTATGGTCTAAATCAGAAATGGGAGGGATCAACAACCTCAGGAGACAGTGCCTCCATTATGGGATCTTTGGGTCAGTAGCTTCTGGATTATGCTGACTTAATCCTCTCCCCCATCCCCCAACACTCACAAGTGCCCTTGGGAGCCAGGACACGCTCTTCATGAAGCACTGGCAAGGATGGGTAGCTATCTCCTGCAAGGCTCACTACTACAAATCAAGGAGTAGGGGTGGGAGAGCGCTAGCTGAGGTGGTAGGAGCCCACCAGTGGTTGGGCTGGGCCACACACAAGCACATAAGGAACACTCACCTTCACAGGTTGTGGGGTGGCCGCAATGATGGGTGGATGGCTCTGCACAGGTTGGGGAGTTGGTGGGGGTGGGGGCTGAGGGGGCACAGGCGGGGGAGTCTGCAGTGGCTGGGGAGGCACCACTGTGACAGGGGTCTGGACAATGAGGTCTGGGGTGATGGTGGAGAAGGAGTGAGGTGTGGCCTGCACAGGTGGAGGGTTTTGCTGAGAGGTCTGTGTCTGCGGAGGAGTCGATGCTTGCGTTGTGTTTGGTACCGTAGAGACGCCAGGTTTTGCCGGCCCTACCAACCATAAAAGGGATAGGTGGTTAGACGCTGTACCTGACACATGCAAGCCGACCTCCTGGGGACATTGCCACATGTGGTGAGCACAGATCTTCATAAATGTGGCACACAGTGCCACCATAGCTATTTGCCTAAGAGAAAACATCTCAAACACGCCAGACCTCAGCGAAGTCTGTCCACCTGCTGGGGGAGAGAGGGTTTGCTTCAGTAGTGGTGTGTGCATTGCATTCACACTTCCTGGGGATCTTGGCTGCAAGTATCCTCTTGGGCACAAAGACCCTTCATAAGCAGGGAGGCCTGGGCTGAAGGGGCAAACACACATTGAGAGTGAGCACCAGGACTGCGGATGAAGAGCAGAAAAATGTTTATTGGCAATTTTGGGCAGTGCTGTCCTCATTCCCAGAAGCACTGCCTCTGAGCAAGTGTTCCTGGTAGGGGGCGGACATTAGAAGCCATGGCCAAGGCTTCTGGAAACTGACAAGCTCCCACTTTCCTGAGCCACAGGGAGACTGGCCAGCTGCTGCCTCCCTGCAGCTGTGCGGATGAGCCTGGACATACAAAGCCCTATGTCCACCCACACATGCAGGCAGGTTCTGTGGTTAAGGGGTGACTTGAGACCAGCTCTCCTTGGCTACCCCTCAGCATTGCAGGGCAACTAACTCTCATTGCTCCCATCAAATCACCACTTCTGAGTGCGGTGGGAAGCCTGGTGAAAGCTGGCTCCTGCGAGAAGCAAATAGCTCACAGCATGGCCACCTTGCAAGCATCACCATTCTGCAGCAAGGAACAATGAATGGCAAGATGCAGAAGGCAAGAATAGGCACTGAGATAGGCAAGGCAGACTAAAAGTCCGAGCCCCAAGAAACAGGCAGGGCTCCAACACAAGCACATTAAGATAATTCAGATAACAAACCCCAGAGACTCTAAGATTGGGTTTAATTAAAAATGCCTTTGGTCAGGTTAATTTCTTTTCTCTAAAATGAAAAAAAGCAGATTATCTATGGTGCTGGCAGGGTCAAGAATGCACATAATTTAAAAATATTTTAAAGAAGTTATACTTTCTTCTTTTTTTAAAAAAAATATATTTTATTGATTTTTTACAGAGAGGAAGGGAGAGGGATAGAGAGTTAGAAACATCGATGAGAGAGAAACATCGATCAGCTGCCTCCTGCACACCCCCTACTGGGGATGTGCCCGCAACCCAGGTACATGCCCTTGACTGGAATCGAACCTGGGACCCTTCAGTCCGCAGGCCGACGCTCTATCCACTGAGCCAAACCGATTAGGGCTATACTTTCTCCTTAACTGAAGCCCATCAAAAATGGCAGGGCTCTACTTTGGGGGAGGGTTACACAGTCATGAAACCGGCTGGGGCAGGTCCACCACTGAACCCGTTCCAACTGTATCCAACCAGCAGCCATCTTCCTACCATTCCTAGTCTTCTACTGGAGTGATGAGGGGCAAACAATGGGGAGAAATGAAGCCATTTCCTCGTTATTTCAGTGTGGGGGCCCCTACCTGCTTCTTTCCTTCCACGTCCTCTTCCTTTTGCCGGAACTATCATGATCTCTGTTTCTTCTGTGGGCAGTTCATTGATTTTTTGCAAGAAGAGCTTCTCCAGAGCTTCTGCCATTAAGACTATGTCATCTCCAGGCTAGAAGAGACATGTAGGCTGAGGGTCAGAACCGCCCCCCCCCCCCAAAAAAAACAAACAAACTCCTAAGCAGAGCAAGAATTCCCCACACTGTGCCACCACCTCTGCCCTAAGTGTGAAGCATCACATTCAGGTTCCCCGAGATGAACCCCAAAGGCCCACAACACAGCTATACCACTAGGCATCACAGTCTCATGTACCTGCACGTCTGCTGAACCAGCACCTCCCTCTCTAGCCTTTTAAGCTCTGGCCCATCTGAGAAACCATCCTTAAACATCTAGCAATCTATCAATCAGACACAGGGGCCCTTCTTTTAATACTATTCAACTTCACTAGATGTACTTGATTTACACATGATTTCCTGCTACAGATATGTTAACAGGGCTCCAACCATGTTCCCCAGTGTATTCCAAGCCAGCTCACTGGGCCTCTGGGCAATGACCATTTCATACTGCCTTATGGATCCCCAATCGCCCCTAGTCTGTAATATGCTGTTCCCATTCAGCTCTAAACTGAGAACCTCATCTGTGCACATTTTGCTTAAATCTAACAGTGAGAGCTGAAAATTTAAAAAAATGTGGTAAACTTCAAGAAACTCACCTACCCATCTCTTCTGGGCAATTTTACCCACTACACCAGCAGAGGTCAAAAGGTGATTTCTGTATAGTGTCTCCCTCCAGGGTCGTTCTATTTGAAAGGGTTGGTTTTAATCACATGTGTGGTCTGAACTGTAAACAAATGATCCGGCTTCATGGCATAGCCAAGCTTAAAGGTTTGGCTACTGGATTAAGAAGTGAGCTTCAGGTCTACGTGTAAGACTGGGGGACACTTGCTTCTATCGCTACAAGTTGACAATAGTCATGTTCACAGTTCCAGATGAGGCAGGCCCCACTGCCCCCTCTCTCACATTGAGGTTTCTGTTTAAGCATACATTTTGTAGACTTCTTCTTGACAATTTACATCATCCAAATGGACTTTCTAACAAGTCCTCATTGTTCTTCTCACACCTTCTCTACTACACATACTGAAGAACCCAAATCCCAACGGCATAAGCAGCATGTGCTTCAAGCTAACAAGGACGGCTCAGAATGAAAACACACAGCACCCCTCTCCCTGCAAAAGAAACAGTCATAGGCAAGACCACGGGTTCCATTACCCCTGCTTCTAACAGTGTCCTCTATCAGACTCCGATCTACTCCAACAGCCCTACCTATGCGCTTCAGACATATCCGCCTCTTCCTCCCCGTAGGGCAGCTGGACACTGGCCCCAACATCTCACCTTGTTGTAGATGTAACAATTTGTAAACATAGTGTTGAAGTCCTGGATACATTCCTGAGCATTCCAGTAATAGTTGTTTTCCAAGCGCTTCTTTATTGTTCCCATATCCATAGGTGTTTTAATGATCTTATAGTAATCCTGGAGAGCAGAGAGAGCAAAAGGCCAGTGTCACCTCTGCAGTCACACAGCACTCATAGCTGGGCCTACAGATCTCACAGGTCACTCCACAGATGCAGAGCCCGAAGTTCTTCCATGGTGTCAGTGAACAATTTCAAGGGGACCCCAAGATAAAGTAGACCAGGGAAGGATTCCCAAATGCTAGGTGGTAATTTGGAGGAAAAACATTCAAGTTTGCCAACTGCCCTGTCTGGGAACAAGTTGTCTTTACTGAGATTTTTTTTTTTGTATGTTAAAGTGACCTTCCATTTTAAATAAATAATGGGGAGAACATACAGCCTTTACAAAAGCAGTTCTTATCTAGTAAAACCACTTGTGGCAGTTTCTACTTTCTCTCCACAATGTGAAATTTTATGCGTCCATAAAATGCAAACTCCAATGGAACCAGTAGTGGAGCTCACCCCTAACAACTGGATCCCTTACTTCTTGTCACACTGAATAATCATGGAGCAGACCTCGACCTTCAGTCAAATTCACTGGACTTTCATTTTTTTTACTTGTACACAGTCTACCACGAAGGAACCATTAGTATCTGGTACAAGTAAGCACTAAACAGGTTAACTGTCAAATGAGGAATCTGCACAGCCTTCACAGACCCTCCTCAAACCTTTGGATCTTATTCTACAAGTGCCAAACAGAAAGAGCCAGATGGCAGGCATAGATGTCCACAAGCCCTTTGGATCAAACACTACTATCACCACAGCTTTCTTCTAAGTCTAGAATACTAAAACCAAATGTTTATTTTTAAAAACAACCATAGGGGAATTTGGGGACAGAACAGGCAGCACCTAGGTTTCCAGGTGGAAGGACCAGAGAGCCAGGCAGGGGACCTGCATGCAGCCACCTAGCCCCACCAAGAACCCCATAATTAGGCTTGAATGGGGTAACAGAACCAAGTCCAAATGGAAGCCTATGGCAGGCGAAGGCCTATCTGTTAGCATGTGCCAACGTCCTAGCTGGGAACAGTGGTGGGCAGTACTGAAAAGGCAAGCTGGGGGTGTGAGGTTTTGAGTTGCTCTGACACCCAGGAGAAAAGGAACAAAAATCACCAGCTCACACAGATCCCAGCTCTAGGCATCCTGGCCAAGAGGCCTTGAAGGGGAGACTGAACCAGACTTTCTACTACATTATACTGTGCTCTGACCACCTCTCCCAAGAGAATCAAGTCCAGATATATCTGTCCCAATGGAAATTCAGATTTTATTTATGGTCAGAGGTCTCTTAGAAGGTGTCAGGTGCTTGAAGTGACCACAGTGTGTCAAGTGACTCAAGGGCAAACAGGACAGTGGTTGAGGATAGAGGACATGGTAGGAGGTGGGATGAAGACAAAAAGAGGGTGGTAGGGAAAAGGGACTACAAGGAGGCAGTGGGTTTAGTGGCATGACAATCCAACCATACATGTGTACTGAATTTGAAAGAGGCAGGCATTCTAGTGAAATGCCCAACAAGAACCAGAGACCAAAATGGAGGTGAAGATCTGGAAGGCATAAGAAAACAGAAAAGAAGGAAAGGAAACCTTTTTTGGGTGGGCCTATTAACATCTCCTAAAGAGGGAGGTGGAGGGGTGGGGGATTGAGTCCCTTGAAAAACTGGGCTTTAGCATGACATTGCTCCCAGCCTACCACCACCCACCACCACCACCACCACCACCCTGCCCCTCTGGGTCTACTTCTCACTATTCCTACCTCTCTAAAGATACTGGATCAGTGCCACTGTCTAACTGCCTCTCCGTCCTATATCAGAACTGCTGAGGGTGATGTCAACAGTCACAGAGACAAGTGGAATCCTTGACCTAATAGACAACCCGCCCCTGTGGCTGTACTATTGGCTAGGATGCTGCTGCCTAAAAGTCCCCCAGTGCCCTTTCTCCTGTCTGCCTCACCCTCTCAGCCCTCTGCATCACCCTATACAAACCAGCCCCTTCTTTGTTCTGACCCTGCCGCGTTTCCCTTCAAAGCCAAATTTCTTCGAATGATGGCTTCGTGTCCTCACCTTCTCATTCACACCGTCGAGAATCTGGTTTCTACTTCTGCGTCACATCTTCCTAAGGTCACCAATGCCTTCCTAAAGGCCAACAGGAGGGTCAGGTCGGAATCCTCATTTCTGGCCCCCCTGTAGCCTCCAATGTAGAGACATGGGGGACTGCTCTCTGTTGGTAGGTCTCCTGGCTCCCCTCTGCAAGCTCCCACCTCCCTGGTTTCCACCCCAGGGCTTCTTCTCCCCCATTTTTTGTATTTGCTCTAGGACTATCACCCTCATCTGGGACCCTGCACAACCAGCTCAACCAGAGACCAGAGTAGCAAGCTCTCCCAAGAGCTTCCCTCTAGTGACAGATCAGCTGCCTCTACCCCTTGTTATAGTCAATGACAAGTGTGGCCTCTGAAGTCCAAATTTGGCGAGGACCCTCTTTTGCCTCCATCCTCTTTCCTGAGCCAGTTCATGACTCAGGCCTGCAGTGCCCTCTCCTGACTCTCTCTTCTCAAGTGCACATGACATGTATTCAGCGGACCGATAGCACTGGACAGTTGTCCCAGATATAGTGGCCTTTAAGCCAGGAGAATCATGCCAGTGTGTTCATCCTACTTGAAATTGGATGCCTGGCTAAGGTGGAGGTCCTACAGCTATATAGCTCTAGCACTCATAAACCGCTGCCTGGGTTACCTAATTCCAATTCCTGGTGCAGGGGTTGGAGGTGTAGGGATGGGACTTAGCAAACAGCAGAGGGCAACTTAAAGACATTCAGTCCTTGATGCTTTGAAGAAAAAAACAATTAAAGCATTTGAAGAAAAGACAGTATTAAAGCATTTATCCCATTTGTTCCTTGAGGTTCAGTTAAGGTTATAAGTCGAGTTTCCAGAATCATTTGCTAGGAATGTGGACAAACAGAAACCTCTCTAGAGAGAGAAGAGGCAGAGAGTACAAAATTAAAAATACACAACAACAACAACAAACCACCAAGAGCTAGTGCAGTATAGCCACAAAGGGGCGGGTAGGCATGAGGGCATGCAGAGAGGCAGCTGGGACAAAGATGCACCCATATCCGGCCTCCAGCCAGGCCACTTCCATGAACTTGCTCTCCCTGGGAAATAATCAACTACCTTTCCTGCCTATGCTCTGAGTGACAATGATGGTGCCAGTATCAGAAGAAGATTGCTCCTGCAGCAAGCCAGCCTTCTCTTGCATGGTTTGACCAACTGCATCTACTTCTGGGAAGGTTAGGAGCACCTGAGAAGAGAGGGGACAGGAGTACTTCCACTTCAGCTACCCATGGAATGAAAGGAAAACTGCAAGTACTCCTTTACCTTTGTTTCAATTGCTCTCTACACAATACTTCTGGGATCCTAATCTGCTTAAGCCAATAAGCACATCCTCTATTCATCCTCTATTCTTCCTCATCGCCACTCATCAGGATTGCTGAAACCACTCACTCTAGGGCTGGAGGGTGCTGGAGTTCAGAGCTGGGTCTCATGCTTTCACAACAACTCAAGCATATCTCTATCCTGTCCTAGAGTCTATCCTCCCCAGGAGCAGCGTAAAAAGAGCCTAGAAGATGCTACTCTGGGTTCCTGCTCAAACTACTCACAGGGAGGTTTAGCTTGACGGCGTCCACAGGCTGCTGGAAAGGCCACGCAAATTGGTGTTTCCATAGTGTCTTGAGCACCACTTTGAGCAGATATTGCAGTTGGTTGGTCTGCCTCTTGGGCTTGTTGGGGTTGGAGGTCTCCGGGGGCGGGGGGTTGGTGCTGGCTGCGTTGGCTTGCTGGGGTTGGGCTTGGGCCTGCGTTGTAGACATTTGGGTAGTTTCTAGTCCATCCCCCATTACGGGCAGATTTCTTAATCTCGTCCCAGGGCCGCTCTCCGAAGACATGCTACTGATCCCATCACATTCTTCACCGGGCACTCTAAAAGGGAAAAGAAAAGCCACCATCAGTGGAGAGGCACCACCATGATGACATGTGTCTCCACACCACCACCACAACCAAGGACTAAGCTCCTCTCGCAGAGACTGGTGGATCAGCTAGGCCAAGGAGCCATTCATTCCATGCACTGACTAAAAGGGCTCCAGGGCCTGCTCTTCTCAAAGACTTGTCACCCAAAAGGACAGAGAGAACAGGTTAACAATGGGGAGAAACAGGGCATGGAGGTAAGCCAAACAGGAGGTGGCAGGGGCTGTGGCTCTATGGAGCTCATGCAGGAGAAACAATGAGCAACAAATCAGGTTTTTAGAAAAAAACAAAAAACAGACAAACCAGGTTTTATAACATCTGAGAGCTTTTAGGGGACATTGCCCATGTATGAGAGAGGATGATTTGCAAGCCCCAAATATGTCATTTACATTAAAATTCTTGTTTGTATTTATGGCTCATGAATCATGAAACCAAGTCAGTAATTCCATTTGATGAGCAGAGGCCAGGCAGGGAGGAGTAGAAAGGCTGGCCTGCCCTTCTTGGATGGCCACTGTCCACTGCTGAGTGTTCCAGGCAAAGCCTCATGCTTACTAAGAACATCTTCTGGCAACTTAAATAATATGTGGTACAAGGAACTGCTGATAACACAATAATGAATCCATACTTGACCTACCATTTTATTAACTTGATTTTAAAGCTTATTTACCCCCACCCTCGCCCAGCGCCTATCTGAGCCCCTTGTCCTGTGGATCCCTTTAACTTGAATGACCCCTGCTTCAAGCCACACCACATTCTGTAAAAAGCATCCTTACAAGGGTGATTTTGTGTACCTGTTGAAGTTATTCTAAAGGAACAACTGCAGGTCAGGGGTATATGTTTTTGTTTTAAAAACTGATTTCAGAGAGAAAGGGAAAGGGAGAGAGATAGAAATATCAATGATAAGAGAGAACCACTGATAGGCTGCCTCCTGCATGCTCCCCACTGGGCATTGAGCCTGCACCCCAGACACGTGCCCTTGACCGGAATCAAACCCAGGACCCTTCAGTCCACAGGCTGATGCTCTATCCACTGAGCCAAATGGCTAGGGCAGGGATACACGATTTTTAAAAAAATATTTTTTATTGGTTTCTGAGAGGAAGGGAGGGGAGGTGGGGAAAGAGAGAGAGAGAAAGACAAACATCAATGATAAGAAAGAATCATTGATCAGCTGCCTCCTGCACGCCCCCTACTGGGGATCAAGCCCGAAACCCGGGCATGTGCCCTTGTCCGGAATAGAATCCAGGACTCTAATTCGCAGGCCAACACTCTATCCACTGAGCAAAACCAGCTAGGGCTAGCATTACATGTTTTTATTGCCAAACCGCTCTCCAGACACACAAATCCACCCTTATTCACAGTGCTGAGAGTTCCCAGATTCTATTAATGAGAACAAACACGTGCTGACCATTTGCATTCTTTTTGTACACTGCTTTTCTGACACTTTCCTACTAGCAAGACAAAGGAATGATCAGCTTTAAACCCAGTGAGCAGAGCAAGACAGACTTTGTTGGCTAGCAGATGCCTGCATCACAGGAGCATCTCCATTAATAAACCCAAGAGTTACTAGGGATAAAAGAACTCTGGCTGAGGAAGTCAGGCAAGGGCTTATGAAAGAGGACCTATTTTAGGACCACAGGACTCTGGTAGGCAGGGGACAAAACAAGACAGGGAAAACTGGCTGGCTCTGTCACAGCATTCTTTCTGGGACACACTTAGCACATGCCAGGCACTCTGTTGATGAATTACTTTATAATCCAATCCACGTGTAATTTTAACCAAAGTTCCCAGAAAGATTTTTGCAAATGCAATTCTGGTAAATGATCGAATTTTAAAAGCACCAGGGGAGAGAGAGCTTGCTATGTAAAAGCAACTCGGTGGGGCTATAGAGAGCTAGACTTCCTGAGGCAGGCAGGTGGATCCTAGCCACATGCCCCCAACACTGGGGTCCTGGTTACAGGATGAGTCTGAGGACTAGCAAAACTGACACGGCCAGAGAGACAGCTTTTCTTCCATAGTGCTCTCATCAACCATGCTGCTTGCTCCAAGGAGTCTTGCACCCCATGCTGAACTTATTTAATGAGATCTAACCACTTCTAAGACATCAGGCAAAAATTTACAGTATGTGCCCTCCCAGAGTACTCCTAAGCTCAAGAAGGGAGGGATGGCCCTAACCGGTTTGGCTCAGTGGATAGAGCGTCAGCCTGCAGACTGAAGGGTCCCAGATTGGATTCCAGTCAAGGGCATGTACCTTGGTTGCAGGCACATCCCCAGTAGGGGGCGTGCAGGAGGCAGCTGATCGATGTTTCTCTCTCATCGATGTTTCTAACTCTCTATCCCTCTCCCTTCCTCTCTGTAAAAAAATCAATAAAATATATTTAAAAAAAGGGGGGGGGAGGGATGGCTCCCATGGTAATCTCTAAGAAGGGTGGGTTCTATTGAAGAACAGAGCCCAGAGCTCAGGCAGAACACTTAGAGGAAGAGGGGTTAGGGAGGCCTTTGTGGGTGCCAAGCTGTTTTCTGGTACCTCTTGCACAAATGGTGCTCGAGATAGGGAAGGGACACCCAGTGCTGGCATGAGAATGTGATGGAGACTGGAGGTGAAGATCAGCTGGGCAGCAGCTTGCGGGGAGTAGCCCCAAACTAAGAGAGCAGCGTGCCAGAAGTGCAGGATCATGAAGGGCATTCCGCTTAAGTAACTTCATCTGACAGTGGGCCACAGGAACACTATTTGGACTATAATAGTTTCCAAAGGAAGATGTAACTGGGTAGGCCTGCTTCAGGCTCTGGGAATACAAGGCAAGTACCCATTGGGATGGTACAAGTGTGGCTAGAACTAATGGCCATGTGATGTCCAGAAAAAATAGTGCCTATAGCATAAATCAATGCAGGGCAATGGGGACAGAGGTGACCCTGGTGGGAAGGGGACACATGACAGCACCTGACTGGGAGCTTGGCAAGAAGAGATGGGCCCCAGAGCCAAGACTTGAATAAAATGCACTCCAATGAAACCAGCAAGGGGGCCAGTAGGGTTAAAAATGCCTACAGGTAGATCCAGGGAGAAGCACCCAAAGGCTGGGGGAAAGGGATGGAACTGTCAGAAAAAGCTTGCTCAGAGAATAGAGAACAAATACTGGTGACCCAAGCAAGATGCAGCAGGGTGTCATGAGTAACCTGAGAAAGGGACAGAGGGAGCGGCAGCACCCTGGAAGCTACATTCGGAAGGGCATGGAACCTTGCAGACAAAAGGTGTGCCTTCATCCTGAGGTGAGCGGCAAGGAAAAGAGGATTTCTCCAAGTTCTCAGGTTTAGTTGATCAAGAGTAGGACCTCAACCTCAAAGAAACAGTGTCTACAGCCATCTGCAGAGTGACACGCCAGGGTTTGGGTGAGGCCGGTGGAGGGTTTACAGACTATTATCTGAACAGAACTTAATAACGTTGCTTTGTTCTCATGGTATTTAATTTTACTGCTATCCATGTGTGTTCTGATTTGGTTTTCTTTCAGAAAAAGGTGCTATAAATAAAACAGTAAACTAATTACACGCACGCACGCACGCGCGCACAGAGTTAAAGATACAAGTATCAACACAAGATGGGTGAGGCAGGAGTGGTGAGGGCAACCTGGCCTCCAGGAGAGCTGTGGGGGAAATGGAGCGCTGGCCATGTGCACAGAAGGCCTCTGGCTTGTGGCCTTAGTTTGTGACTCTCTCCAGAGGGGAGTCAGCCAAGACTGACTGCAGGACTGAAAGCTGCAAGTGGAGAAGCCAATGGGCCAGGAGAGTTTGCAGGAAACTGTTGGAAGAGAGAGGGATGACAGAAAAGCATTCACAGAACATTAGACTTCCAAGATTAGGTAAGTGGACGGGATAATCATTTACTAGATAATATCCGGGCCAGTGAGACAGGAGGAGGAGACGGGGTGAATGACTAGGCAACTTGCCAGCTGGCCAGGAGCCTTTGGTTCACTGCTTGCAAATGAGACAGAGAGAGGTCCAGGACATGCCTTTGGGAGTGCTTATATTGACAGAGGGGCAGCAACACGGAGAAGAAGTATGTCAGTAGGGTTAAAAATGCCTATAGTTGGCCATGTAGCAGACCAATGTGCCTAAAGGGACAAAAGGGGACAAGTGGCCCCATCATGAAGGGAGGCCTGAGTGGCATAGCGAAGTGAACATGGGAGGGAGAGGGCATTAAATAAAGATAAAGAATGATGTGCACTTTGGTTTCCACTATTACATTCCCCCTAGAACAGTGAGCCGCAGTTTGCCGACCACTGCCCTAGAAAGAAGCTTAGGAATTACAAACACACCAGGTGAATCCCTGCAGGCAGCCCCATCCTGGAGGAGTCATTCTGGCCTCAAGGCAGTGGAGCCCTGTCAGCCACAAGGACACCAGATCCCTACCAAGCAAGTCCCATCAGGAGGAAGCAGTCCCATACATTTTCCACTAAGTAATGATATTCTGGAAATCTCTAAGCAACGCCCTAAGGCAAAATGACATCAAGGTAACTGATTTCTGGAGCATTGGGGTGACTGTACCTTTTCTCTTTCCAAATAAATCCTCTGAGAAGCCAAGGGGTAAAGGGCTCTGGTCATAACCACTTTTCTTCACCTTTATCCAGGGCCAGATGGGCAGCCCTTAAGGGCAAAGAAAATGAATTTTCTGTTCACAAAATGAACGGAGCTTTTTCTACAGAAAACCTGATCCTGAACTCTGCTTCATCTCTGTGCTTTAAACTACCTCCACCGCAAAAGCCGAAACTCCATTCCTAGCCAGCTGGCTCAGATCTGACACATGGTAATATCTAAATCCTTAAAACATCTCTGAAATTGCATCTGGCCTCATCCCCACTTTAAAGACAAGGAAACCAAGGCACAGACAAGAAACACATTGCTGAAGCATCACCAGTGTTTTCATATTACACAGTGTTTTACAAAGTATCATACTTTAAAAAGATATTAGCTTGTAAGAACATGTAATAAATAACTTCAAATGCAATGGGTATTTAATTTTAAGGCATGCCTTTAACATTTATGTAAAACGTTTTTTGTACTCGTTCAACAGAAACTTCTCTGGCCACTGGGTAAAGCTAGCAATAAAACTACTGGTCCACAATGTGATTATTAAACAGGATGTGCAAAGATCAGGCCTAACTATTCAGGGTGGCCAAGAATCTGACACATGATTCTGAACCACTTGTGAGCTGAATATGCACCCCCAGGAGGGTCCAAAGCAAACAGTTGGGAGTGGGGATGAAGAGGGGTGTGGTGGCACACCATCTTAACATGAAAAACCAAGGCACAAAACTCACACATTGTAATGCCTGAGGTCAATTCTATAAAGAAAGAAACTGCTGGAGGTTTCCAATTCACGCATGAAGGCATGATATGTAGAGAAAGCTGTGCTCAACAGATGAGATGGACCTGGGAGCCACAAGTACCTCAAAGTTTCTTTTAAGGAGGCACTGAGGACAACCAATGACAGGTGACATCCATGGCCCTGATGTGAGGGACTGCATCTGCAACAACTGAGCCAAGGGGATCTCTGTGAGATGCCAGGCTCAGAAAACCTGCACATTGCAGCTCAGCTCTCCCATGACTGTAGGCAAGTAAAATCCTTAGAAAAGGAAAAAGCCCGACCAGTGGAGCTCAGCGGTTGAGCGTTGATCTATGAACCAGGAGGCCACAGTTTAATTCCTGGTCAGGGCACATGCTGGGGTTATGGGCTAGATTCCCCAGTGGGGTGAATACAGCCGATCAATGATTCTCATCACTGATGTTTCTCCCTCTCCCTCTCTCTTCCTCTCTGAAATAAGTAAAAATATATTTTAAAAGAGAGAGAGAAAAAAGAAAAAAACCATTAATTCCTATTGCAGCAAACATAAGAGAAACCAGTAATAATTAGTCTAGGCTCTCTGCTCCTCCTATTCGTCAGACAACCTCTCCTTCGCAGTGCCAGCAGCCACAACCCTGAGACACGATGGTGAAGGTCGGAGTGAACAGATTTGGCCATATTGGGCGCCTGGTCACCAGGGCTGCTTTTAACTCTGGCAAAGTGGATATTGTTGCCATCAATGACCCCTTCATTGACCTCAACTACATGGTCTACATGTTCCAACATGATGCTATTATTGGCAAGTTCAAAGGCACAGTTAAGGCTGAGAATAGGAAGCTTGTCATCAATGGAAAGTCCATCTCCATCTTCTAGGAGCGAGATCCCACCAACATCAAATGGGGGTGGTGCTGGTGCTGAGTATGTTGTGGAGTCCACCGGTGTCTTCACTACCATGGAGAAGGCTGGGGCTCACTTGAAGGGCAGAGCCAAGAGGGTCATCATCTCTGCCCCTTCTACAGATGCCCCCATGTTTGTGATGGGTGTGAACCATGATAAGTATGACAACTCCCTCAAGATTGTCAACAATGCCTCCTGCACCACCAACTGCTTGGCCCCTCTGGCCAAGGTCAACCATGACAACTTTGGCATCGTGGAGGGACTCATGACCACAGTCCATGCCACCATTGCCACCTAGAAGACCGTGGATGGTCCCTCTGGGAAGCTGTGGCGTCATGGCCAAGGGCTGCCCAGAACATCATCCCTACTTCTACTGGTGCTGCCAAGGCTGGGGGCAAGGAGAGCTGAATGGGAAGCTCACTGGCATGGTCTTCGTGCCCCCACCCCCAATGTGTCGGTTGTAGATCTGACCTGCCACCTGGAGAAAGCTGCCAAATACGATGACACATCAAGAAGGTTGTGAAGCAGGCATCAGAGGGCCTCCTCAAGGGCATCCTGGGCTATACTGAGGACGAGGTTGTCTCCTGCAACTTTAACAGTGACACCCACTCCTCCACCTTTGATGCTGGGGCTGGCATTGCCTTCAATGACCACTTTGTCAAGCTCATTTCCTGGTATGACAATGAATTTGGCTACAGCAACAGGGTGGTGGACCTTATGGTCCACATGGGCTCCAAGGAGTAAGAGCCCCCCCCTGGACCACCAGCCCCAGCAAGAGGAAGAGAGGCCCTCAGCTGCTGGGGAGTCCTTGCCCCAGATCAATTCTCCGACACACTGAGAATCTCCTGACCACCGTTTCCATCCCAGACCCCCTGAAGAAGGGGAGGGGCGTAGGGAGTCATACTTTGTCGTGCACATCAATAAAGTTCACTGCACTCAGGCAACCCCCACCCCCGCAAAAAAAAAAAAAAAAAAAAATCAAGTCTATTGTAGGCCAGGGAACAGAGGCACCAGGTAGCCTCTATGTGAGAGCTAGGATGATTTTACTAAGGCACAGTCCCAACAAGGCTGCAGCCTTGGGTAAATCCTTTCTACAGCTGTTGCCCTCGCTCCATACTGCCCCAGCCAGCCCCTACCATCAACGCGCCAAAAAACACAAAGGGCCGCAATAGACTCCTTCCTTCACCTTCAGAACTTTCATTTGCTATACCTGGTGCTACCTTGAACTCTTTGTGGCTCTGAAGCTCAGCTTCCCCCCATACACACACCCGGGAGCCCCAGAGCAGGGACAACTTTACTTCATTCCTGTCCTCCCAGTACAAAGCAGGTAATCAGTGAATGACCCTGGGATAAAGGGCATCCCACAGTGACCACACCAGATTGTCATCCTGGGGCTTTCAGCTCAAGCTCAAAGTTCTGGAAAAGGAAAGCAGCTCTCATTCGCATAAGGAAATTGTGGTGACTGGCCAGACCTCACTCACTCAACCAATGCCTTCCATCTGAGCTCCATGCCAGGACTGGAAACTGCAGTTGAAATGATATTCTGTGATTAAGCAATACCTGGATGAGTACTGCAAAGAAGAAGGGCAAGACTGTGCACTCCTATGGAGGATGAGGCAGAGAGGAGCAGAGAGGGACAAGACAGGAGAAGGCAAGATCAATATAGTAACACAGACACAGGTTTGTAGGCAGGACAGATACCAGTGCATGCAGGCAGCTGAAAGGAGGGCAGGTGGATGGCACAGTGAAGGGGCCAAGTGACCACACTGGCTTTTTGTCCTTCACAAGTCCCTAAATGCAGGGTTGGGAATATAGTGTGGGGTGAGGGGCAGGCTTGGAAGGTGCACTGGACCCAGATTCCAGGGACATTCTGAAGGTAGACAATAGGAAAATCTCATCCTGCCTCAACTATATAGTTGAGAATCCCATACTCAACTATACCTGCACACATTCAGCATGCTGTTCACAGATGCAAAAGATGGGGAACCAAAGAAGGGATGCACAGAGACAGGGTTCACCAGTAATGGTGAGTGCCAGGGTTGCTCTCTTGTTTGTCTGAGTCCTGCAGGAAATAAATGGCTCTCAGCACCTGGACCCAATGGGGAGAGAAGCTGGAAATGCAGAAACTCATAAATCTACCTGCAGATATATGGAGGAATTTATTGTCTAGATTCTCGTGACAGAGTAGACAGCATCTTCAACCAATTCAACCAAAGTTTTACACCTAAAAGACCCAAAAATGCTGTCTCCTCTGTTTTCACAATGACCTGTGGCCAAGAGGCAGGAGCCACCATGTGTTGAGTTAGTTGAAGGACAAGGGAAAGAGAATTTCACTTATTATTTCCAACCCAAAGAAGTTTGCATGATCCAACTGGGTGTCCCATTACTGAATATACTCCCAAAAGATTTCTTACATGTTCCCAGTTTAGAGAAATTAAGGCAATTAATCATTTCAACATCAGATGGCACGGTATTTCTTTTGACAATGTCATATCTTACAAAGCTTGTTGTTCAGAAGTTACTGCAAGAAAAAGCAGACACCATGTAAAAATCTACGTGGTACAAGAAATGCAGGTAGCAGATGGCCAAGCTGGTTCTAAGCGTGTGAGGAGCTGTGCAACAGGCACACACATTCCATTAGGAAGTAACTATGATTATTCAAAGGTACTGTCTTCCTTCCAACTTATGTGCTTTATTTTTTTTCAAACTGCTGGGACATTAGTACTTATTTAGTTGTATGCTTTGGCCTAGGAGCAAAACAAAACATTGAGATGCTAAGAATGTTGTGAACCACAAAAGTTTGGGTATTTCTGTTAATGAAAATAAATTATTTTCCTAAATTTACAGACACCTCCCGCCCCGATTAAGCACTTCTGTTTCAAGGACACTGACTGCTATAATACCAACTTATTTAAGTGACCTGAAAACATTATTTAGCAGACAACACACTATAATGTTTTTCAAATTTCAACAAAAACTATTTCGTTTCCTGAAGAGTAGGAGATGAGAGAGAGAGAGAGACAGGCATAAGGTAGGCTTGGTTCTGGGACTCGAAAGGCAAGCAAGAGAGGAAAAGAGAAAGGCTATATGCACCTGCCCAGGAATAAGCTGATTGCCAGAGATTCAGTCCCAGTTTTGCCCATCATAAGAGGCTGAGTAAACCTAGCAGGTTATGACTGTTTACAGTTTGTACTTGTGGTTCCACCTGAAGCCTTGGTCTCCCAGAGGGCCCATGAAGCCCTGACCCTGCCTCAACTCTGTCCTGTTCATTACTCATCCCTGTGCTAAAGTGACATGCACAGCCCTAACTGGTTTGGCTCAGTGGATAGAGCGTTGGCCTGCGGACTCAAGGGTCCCGGGTTCGATTCCAGTCAAGGGCATGTACCTTGGTTGCAGGCACATACCCGGTAGGGAGTGTGCAGGAGGCAGCTGATCGATGTTTCTCTCTCATCGATGTTTCTAACTCTCTGTCCCTCTCCCTTCCTCTCTGTAAAAAATCAGTAAAAATATATTTAAAAAAATAAAAATAAATAATAATAAAGTGACATGCACATAGTTAGCAAGATGCCAGGGAAGGCAGGAGCAGAGCAGGTTGACTGGAAGCTTCAATTCTTCCATGAAAGATGATGACCATACTTATCACACACCTGTGCCAGGGCCTAAGAAAGCTTGCCCGTAGGTACGTGGTGCTACCTGGGCTGGTGCTCTGCACTAAGCACTTGATCTGTATCTACTTGGTTAATTCTCACAGCAACTCTATAAGGCATGTGGTGGCCTCATCATCCTCATCTCCATGGCAACATGGAAGCAGAGTAGTGGTGGCCTGGTTGGTCAGAGGTCACCTGGGGCTTTGTCTGTCTAGAGTGCTCTGTTCCATAGCAGCCTCTGCTCACCAACCAAACCCAGGGGTGGAAGCAGTTAACCAACACTGCTGGGCCTTGTGGGTCTGCAGTTTGGACAATGACACCCCATTTTCATGTCCCAGCACTTAATTTATTATTTACTTTTAAAATGTTTTTTATTATCTCAGAAAGAGGAAGGGAGAGATAGAAACATCAATGATGCGAGAGAATCATCGATCAGCTGCTTTGGGATCAAGCCTGCAACCCAAGCATGTGCTCTCCTGGTTCATGGGTTGACAACCACTGAGCAACACCGGCCGGGCTTTTTACTGCAGAGCATTATTCTAAGTAAAATAAGCCAGGCAGTGAAAGAAAAATACCACATGAGCTCACTCATTTATGGATAATAAAGAACATTATAACCTGATGAACAAAAAGATAGATACAGAGGCAGAGAAGCATCAAACAGACTGTCAAATTACAGCAGAAAGGCTGGGGAGTGCTGGGGGGTAAGAGATCAATCAAAGGACTTATATGAAAAGGAGACATATGTACTATTTGTAATACTTTAAACAATAAAAAAAATATATATTAAAAAACAAAACAAAAAAGTCCCAGCATTTACTAATTAGTGGACCTACCCTCTTTGCAGAATACCACACGGTCCTTGAGCTGAGTCTCAGATTTCAGGAGTGGTCTTTCCAAAGAATTTCACCCCCATAAACAAATCAGAGCCAAGATAACTCATAGTACCTGGCATCTGTTTGCAATGTTATTTGGCCCACGTCACAGGTGAAATCTGAAGTACACTTCCCTGCTGATGCCATAGCAAGCAACGTGGAAGGGAGCAGAAACCAAGTTGTTATTTATGCATCCCAAGCAGTAAGGGGCCCACAGGGCTGTGGCCTGAACTTGTTTCATGCCAAGCAAAATGCTGGTGATATCAGGTGACCCCAGCCCCTAAAGAAGTTTTAAGTTCCCAGTTGCACACATTCTTCAAAAAAAAAGAAGTCACCTCCCCACCGCTACAAAGCTCTACTATAAAAAATCATTTGGGCCCTAACTGGTTTGGCTCAGTCGGCCTGCGGACTGAAGGGTCCCAGGTTCGATTCCAGTCAAGGGCATGTACACCTTGGTTGCGGCACATCCCCAGTGGGGGGTGTGTAGGAGGCAGCTGATGGATGTTTCTCTCTCATCCGATGTTTCTAACTTTCTAACCCTCTCCCTTCCTCTCCGTAAAAAATCAATAAAACACATTTTTTTAAAAAATTTGGGGGAAGTGCAAGATTATACCCGGGAACAAAGAGAAGGGAGTGAGAAACTCTAACTTGGGGTAAAAATTCACCAATTTCTCAATGCTAGATAATTTGCAGCAATTCTTACCCTGTCCTAAGAACACCTTTCTTGGAACCGCTGGTTACACTGGTTACAAAACATGAGTATCAGAAGGTCTGCTCCCTCATGGTCCCAGAGCAGAAGTTACTTCCCATTCATGACCACAGCCTGCTTCACTGTGTGATCTGTGTCAGTGGGGAAGCACATACACAGGATTCTTGTCCATCTAACCCTCAGGCATCTGGTGAGAACAGCACTCATGTCATTAGCCAGACTGCACTGCCTGGAGCCTAGCCAGTGGCTGTGAGCTGAAGCTGCTCTTAGAAGTCTTAATCCTCCTTCCCCAAGCTTGTACACACACTGACCCACACCCCTAAGACCTGCCAACTGGACCTGTTACACCTTGGACTCCACCCAGCAGCTTGCCTTAACTCAGGAGACTCAAGGTGCAGATGAGCCAGTCTTCCTGATAGGGGAGTACAGATGGACTCAAGCTCTCTGTCTCCCACAGAGGGGACCAGGTCTACAAGGACCCAACCTTGCCAATCAGAATTCCAGTCCCTTTGCTTTAGAAACCAATCTAAATGACCTGTTAGGTCATTAAATTAGGGGCACTGAGCCCTGGCTGGGTGGGTTCAGTTGGTTAAAGTGTCATCCCAAAAGGTTTAATTCCTGGTCAGGACACATACCATTGTGTGTTCAATCCTCAGTCCGGGCATGTATCAGAGGCAACCGATTGCCTTTTCTCTGTCACCTCCCTCTCCCTCTCCCTCTCCCTCTCCCTCTCCCTCTCCCTCTCTCTCTCTCTCTCTCTGTCTCCCCCCCCCCTCTCCCTCCCTCCACCCCCTCCAGCCATCCTTCCCCTCTCCCTCACTTCCTCCCCCCTTCCCTCCCTCCCTCAAATCAATAAAAACATACCCTCAGGTGAGGATTAAAAAAAATAAATAGGGGCACTGAAAATTTTACACCATCTTTTCTCTGAGAAAGCTGCCAGAAGATGGAGGACTGAGTGGCTCAGGTACAATAAAAGGTCCCACTGGTGCTAACAAGTAAATCTGGTTGTATGGATTTGTAAATTTAAAATGTTCCTCTGTGGGGAGAAACCAAGATGGCAGCATAGGTAAACACCTAAACTGCTGCCTTGCACAACAATTTCAAAACTACAACTAAAAGACAAAACGGACATCATCCAGAACCACAGGAAGGCTGGCTGAGTGGAAATTCTACAACTAGAAGGAAAGAGAAAAGCACACCGAGACTCAGAGGAGCTGTAGAAGGCAGAGGTACCGAGGCGCGCGCACAGGGAGGGCTGACAACTGAGTACGCAGCTGGCTTTCTCAACTGGGAGGGAGACAAAAGCTCCCGACGGCTCTGAACTCCAGTTCCGGGCGAGACTCTGGGACCCAGACTCATTTGGGGAGAAACTGGACTGTCTGGCAGCAGGAAAACTCGAGGGCGGCTTTCTCTCAGAGGTGCTTGCAGCGATTACTGCGGGACACTGAGACCCAGGGGCCTCTTAGGGCAGGGCTGACGGGAAGCCATTGCTGTCTGCTCCACCCAAGGTGAGCACAGAGGCTTTGGCAAGTCTTGTCTCATAAGGGTGTCTCCAACACAGAAGTTCTCCCAGCGTAGACAGAGCTGATCCTCACAGCCAATTGGCCTGGAGGTCAATTCCTCCCAGTGATACCAACAACAATCAAGGCTTAACTACAACAAGACTGTGCACACAGCCCACAAAGGGGTGCACCAAGAGTGTCCACCTCAGGTAACTGGGGAGGCTGAGCCACTGGGCCCTAGAGGACACCTAGTACACAAAGCCACTCTATCAACTCAGGGAAGCAGCCAAAATGCGAAGACAAAGAAACAGGTCACAAATGAAAGAAATGGAGGAAAGCAAACGACTGGATATAGAGTTCAAAACCACGGTTAAAAGGTTTTTCAAGAATTTTCTAGAAAAGGCCTATAAATTTAGCAATACCCTCGAGGATATGAAAAAGGACCAACTAGAAATTAAGCATACACTGACTGAAATAAAAAATATTATACAGAGATCCAACAGCAGACTAGAGGATCGCAAGAATCAAGTCAAAGATTTGAAATACAAAGAAGCAAAAAACACTCAACTGGAAAAGCAAAAAGAAAAAAGAATCCAAAAATATGAAGATAGTGTAAGGAGCCTCTGGGACAACTTCAAGCGTACCAACATCCGAATTATGGGGTGCCAGAAGAAGAGAGAGAACAAGAAACTGAAAACCTATTTGAAGAAATAATGACTGAAAACCTCCCCCACCTGGTGAAAGAAATAGACTTACAATTCCAGGAAGCGCACAGAACCCCAAACAAAAGGAATCCAAAGAGGACCACACCAAGACACATCATAATTAAAATGCCAAGAGTAAAAGACAAAGAGAGAATATTAAAAGCAGCAAGAGAAAAACAGTTAGTTACCTACAAGGGAGCACCCATACAACTGTCAGCGGATTTCTCAACAGAAACTATGCAGGCCAGATGGGCGTGGCAAGAAATATTCAAAGTGATGAATAGCAAGAACCTACAACCAAGATTACTCTACCCAGCAAAGCTATCATTCAGAATTGAAGGGCAGATAAAGAGCTTCACAGATAAGAAAAAGCTAAAGGAGTTCATCACCACCAAACCAGTATTATATGAAATGCTGAAATGTATTCTTTAAGAAGAGGAAGAAGAAAAAGGTAAAGATAAAAATTATGAACAACAAATACATATTAACAAGTGAATCTAAAAATCAAGTGAATAAAAAAATCTGATGAACAGAATAATCTGGTGAATATAATAGAATCAGGGGCATAGAAAGGGAGTGGACTGATAATTCTCAGGGGGGTGGAGTGGGTAGGGGGGTGCGGGAAGAGACTGGACAAAAATCGTACACCTATGGATGAGGACAGTGGGGGTGGGTAAGGGCAGAGGGTGGGGTGGGAACCGAGTGGAGGGGAGCTATGGGGGGAAAAAAGAGGAACAATTGTAATAATCTGAACAATAAAGATTTATTTAAAAAAATAAAATAAAATGTTCCTGTGATGGACATACAGTAAAAACAAACAAAACCCTAACGTGGACAAGATAAAATGTGTTAGGCCAGCGGTTTGCCGCTCTGTTGACTAATGAGTTTGCCGACCACTGTGCTAGGCTAAAATATATTCCCAGCAGGGGCAGGCTAATTTTTCCTATAAAGGGCCAGAGAGTAAACACAAGACAGTTGTATGAGACATAGTTTGTTGCAATATTGCATTCTGTTGTTGCTATATCAGGAAAGCAGCCCCCTAAAAATCCTTAGACAAATGATGTGACTGTGTTCCAATAAAGTTGAGATTGGCCTGTGGTTTGCAACCCGTTTCTAGACTTTGTGGCAAGGTGAGGTAAAGCAGAATGAAAAATTACAGATGAAATTAGGTAAAATGTACAAGTAGGCAGGTACACAGAACAATAAAATGAAGTGGGATATGGTAGTGGATCTGTGGGGGACTTATACCCATTTACACTGAAATGTCAATCACCAACATATATGTAAAAACAGCTCAGCTTCTATAATCTGCCCCCTTTCACAAGCCCCCATTCTCTGTTGGTGGGGTTGGTCAGTCTGTCTGTCTGCCTCTCCACCTAGTAAGCTGGGTTCCAGGCCCTCCAAAGCAGCCTTGAGCCTGGCCAAGTTTCCAAATTAGAAACTGGAAGATTATGTCCGAAATATGATGCCATTAATTTAGACTCTGCATTCCCACTGACCTGGGTCTTGGGTTGTCCTTTCGTAAGTCATTGTCTTCTGATTGCCTCTTTTAAAGTTATTTACTCTAGTCCTTTACTTATCTTCACTTTTTATCTTTAGTTATTAATTTTTCAAAGGAGCTGACACTGATATTAACTACACTATAATAAGGACTGTAACGTAACAGGGCTGTTAATTCACGAAGAAAAATTCTACTTTGATAGGTGGACTCCAAGATGGCTACAAAGCCATGCAGATCACAAAGCTGAGGTGGACAGGAAGGCCAGGCAATTCCTCCACTTAGATGAGAATTTCCCAGTAGGAGGAAACTACTGTAATGAGGAGAAAGACTAAGAGTGAGAAATTAGGATTAGGCTGACAAAAGTCTTGGGACTGCCCTGGTGTAGACTGGAAAGCTTCTGAAGATAAGCACACTGGTTCTCTGGGACCCTCCCCATTTCCAACAAAAGGATAATAATTAAGTTGATGATCCTTATGAACAAAATGTAAAACTGTAAAAATAAAAACTATGATGTTTCCAGTACATCAAATACTGAGGGAAACATGTTAGTGTCAACCTCCAAGCAAGTGATCAAAGTCAAGCTGTTTGGAGATTTGGAAGGCCAAGTAGAGGGAGGTGAGCAGTGCAGACAATCAACAACTTGCACAGCCAATGGCTAGCAGTACACAGGGAGAAGCAGTCCACTGCCTATGGCTGAAATGTTCCAGAATGCATCAGCTGGGTACACAGGTCTGGTATAATTGAAAACAACATTCAACAAGTAAGCAGAGCTAACTCGGGCGGAATCTCCACAAAAGCATGTGGTGCCTCTAAGCAGCGGAGTGGTGGCTGAGAGTGATACTGAAGGTTTCCCTGGGACCCACTTATGCTCACTGGGGACAACAGGGACTCAGGGAATGGGGCTAGCCGAAAGCTCCGAGAGACACCACAACTCTGACATCTGAGCAACACTTCAGCTATCACCACCAAAAGCCCTCAATGAGAGAAAAATTAAAACCAGCCCTTCAATGGCTAAGAGGAGACATGGAGACACTCCAAGGAGCCAGAACAGATATATCCATGATGGATAAGGGCACACTCTGACTCAGGGTTTAGAGATGCAGGAGCCTGGTTACCTCTATGAAGAGTTTATGCTAATGAAGTGACCTTTCCTTTAATGATATTACCTACCCTCTGACCTTCACTGAGAAGCTAAATTTTAAAGATTTGGGGGGTGGGGTGGGGGTGAAGGTTACTTTTGTCAGTATCAGGCCCTCTCAAGAAGTGGCTCCAGGAAAGATGACTGACTTTTCCTCTCACCTTGCCTCACCTTTCTTTTTTTAAAAAGATTGTTTACTGATTTTTAGAGAGAGAGAAACATCAATCAGCTGTCTCCTGCAGGCCCCCAACCTAGGCATGGGCCCTGATTGGAAATCGAACCAACAACTTTTTGGTGCACAGGATGATGCTTAACCAACTGAGCCACACTGGCCAGGACCTGCCTCACCTTTCACTGGGTTCAGAACCCAAATAACAGGTGGGAGAAGGGAGAGCATCATTTTTCCCAAAGAAAAGGGAACACAGAAAGCGACAAAGTTAATGTCAGAACTTGTAGAACCCGAGTCTGAGTCCCTGATTTCCAAAGTAGGAAATGAAAGACTGACACAAGGCCCAAAGACAACCAGCCAGTGAGAGATGACAGCATTTAAACTAGAGACACACTCCAAGGGTACAGCAAAAATCGGCCCTTTGATAGTCAAGCAGCCCCAGAGAAACAGCTAAGGCACCTCTCCTGTCATGTTAGGGTAAGGCCTTCAGATAGCTACCTCCATACACTGCAGGGAGGCCTTAGCTCTCAGCAAATATTCAGTGTCTACTTCTGCCCTCATAATCTGTGAAGAGGATGCTTGGATTTAAATAATTGTTCTCCTCTCAAGAACAGCTAAGGAAGCAAAGAACTGCCCAGGGATCTGCTGCCTTGTGAGAATGAATATTCCTGTTTGCCATTAATTACACCTAGCTTCCACTGAAGTAAATGACTCACAGGAAGTTAAGCGTCCCAACTCTTTCTTAGACAGGAGGGGGATGCAGGTAACTGAAGAGAAAAGTGTGATCTATCTCCTAGCAGGGCTCCCCTGCACTCTCCCCTAGGCAGCCCAGGGCTTGCTTGTAGATGGAAACCACTGGCAAAGCCTACCCTGGGTTCTATGCCCCAGGGAAGCAGCAGATTTTAGATTCTGATTCTGTCCCACAGTTCGTTTACTACCTGGCTGATTCTGTAAGCTTGTCCTTAGCACCCACTTGGTGAGGAGCTCTCAGGCCACCAGAAACCGAAACCGCAACAGCTGCCCCAGTGCATAATCATATTCCCAATGAACCTAAAGCATTCCCCGGAATTCCTCAATGCCTTTGTATTAAAGCTGCCAAAAATATCCAACATTCACCATATGAAGCTTCAAACCAGCGTCTGGTATATAGAGGACTTAATAAAAATGCGCACACACATATATCCTGGAGTGAAAAGGGCAAAGTGGGTTTTTAATAACTAGTTTGCAAGCCATGCTGAGGAAAGCTGGAGACCCACACCCACTGTGCAGTATGAGCCCATGACCTTTCTGCAGCTCTCCACATCCCTCTTTAGGATTCTGAGTTCTCCCAGACTCTACATCTGGGAGGGTGCTGAGCTGATGCCCCCATTATCTTCTTTGGGGTCCTAATGCCCGCACACCAATGATTCCCACACCTCTGTACTATCTGAGGGCCTGGGGCAAGGAACTAGACAGAAGAAGTGAGAGAGCTTGGCCAGTGACTCAGTGGTTGAGCATTGACCCAAGCACCAAGAGGTCGCTGGTTTGATTCCCAGTCAGGGCACATGAGGGTTGTGGGCTCCATCCCGGATAGGGGCCGTGCAGGAGGCAGCCGATCAATGATTCTCTCTCATAACTGATATTTCTATCTCTCCCTCCCTCTATAAAAATCAATAAAAACATACAAAAAAAAAAAAAAAAAAAAGGCCTCTGTGATCCATCTCCAGCATGGTCAGCTTTTGATGGAATTGGTTGCTGAATTTCCCCAGGATAAGCAGAATGTAGGGAGGAGGGAAGAGGATGTTAAGAGCAAGGAACTATGTACGTGGGCCAGCTTCATGTTGGAAATCCCTGAGGCAGCACCTCAGCTAAACAGAGGAAGGAGATTAAGGCAACTAGTAAAGGCCTCAGCCTAGTATTTTTAAATGGTACATGGGAGACAATAAGACCCCTAGGCAATGTATGAGGAAACAAGTGACCCCATAGTACTCAGCCAATGAGGAACCTGAGGAAAGACTGAATAAATAGGCTACTACCCCAGGTGTGCCTGTACACCTGGACGGACACCTGCTCTCAAGAACTTATTAAAAGTCTCATTTTTCGCCATACTTCTGTCTTCGAGTCCATTATTTTAATTTGAACAGTTAAGCATTTCTCACATTAAGAGAGGGAAAAAGATGAGAAAAAGACTCCAGCTGAGAATTTGAATGAATGAATGAATGAATAAATAAATAAATAAATAACAGGGCCCAAAGTTCTTCAGTAGCCCAGAATGAGACATAAAGGGAGGACTTAGGACCTGGTGGTGGAGGGTGCAATGGGGGCTGCTGCACAGAGAAAGTGATAATTCATACTTGCACCACATCTACACACAACTGACGGAAACATTATGTGGCCACTCAAGCACTATAAAATTTTCTAGTAGCCACATTAATATAAAAAGTTCAAGTTAAGAGTATATTTCGTTGAATATATAATAGTATATGCCATTCAACCCAATATACCCAAAATATCATTTCAACATGTAGTCATAATAAAAGAAATTTTACCCTTCTTTTCATACTAAATATGTCCGAAATCCAAGTGTGTACCCCATACTTACAGCACATCTCAATTTAGTAGCTAAATTTTCACCCAAAATAATTTATCTGTATTTAGAGTTGAAAAAGTAGATTTACATATCCAAAGTATTCCAAACATACTTAAAAAGTTCTCCAATAACTAAATTAAGCATCAGTTTTAACATTTAATTTGAATTCAATAAAACTTAAAAATTCAGTTCCTCAGCTGTACTAGCCACATTCTGATACTCAAGAGCCTCATGCAGACATTACCATAAACATCTAGAAGGTTCCTCTCCTCTAGAAGCTAGGTCAGGGCACACCCTTTAGGAACTCAGCTCCAGAACTACAGTGACCAAGACCACACTACATATTTAAGGTTGGTTTGACCCCAACTCAGTCCCACACCAACCACCTTCATCACCCAGTGATCCACCTGTGTTATAAATCAACTTGCATTTTATAAACTTAAATATAATTATAAACTTAAATATGAAAGAAAACACTAACATCACATGAGATGTGTGAACCTCTCATGAATCGAAGAGAGAGACATTTTGGGAGTCAAGATGAAAATCTAATATGGGATGCAATTACTGTTGATTTTCTTGTATATAACAAAATGTTTATTGTGGGTTTTTAAGGCTGATGCCCTTTTTGTTTTAAATGAATAAACACTTGAATGATTTTTTATCTTTTTTATTGTGGTAAAATGTACACAATATAAAATTTAACATTTTAATCATTTTTAAATGACCCAGTTTAGTGGCATTAAGTATATTCACACTAGAGGCCCGATGCACGAAGATTCATGCAAGAATGGGCCTTCCTTCCCCTGGCTGCCGGCACTGCCTTCGCTCCCGCCTGAGCCGCCTTTCAGCCTTTTCACGTTGCCGAGAGGCCTGGAGCTGCTGGGGTGGTATGAAGCGCCTGCGTCGTCGCCATGGTGACGACACAAGCAAACCGCCCCACCCGCAGCCGCTTTGTTGTGTTAATTTGCATACTCACTCCTGATTGGCTGGTGGGCATCATGAAGGTATGGTCAATTTGCATATTTCTCTTTTATTAGTGTAAACTGTTGTGCAGCCATCAGTACCATCCATCTCCAGAACATCTTTAATCTTATAAAATTGAAACTGTCCGCATTAACTACCGAATCTCTCCCCCCCCCCCCAGCCTCTGGCATCCACCATTTTACTTTCTGTCTCTATGAATTGGACTACTCTAATTACCTCATATAAGTGAAATTATTTGTCCTTGTTATGACTGACTTCTTTCACTTAGCATGATCCTCAAGGTTTACATATGTTGTAACGTGTCAGAATTTCCTTCCTTTTTATAATATTCCACTATATGGATATACACTTTTGCTGCTTCCACCTTGTGGCCACTATGATCAATGATGCTATGAACATGGGTGCACAAATGCCCGTTGGAGACCCTGCTTTCAAGAGAATGCCTTTATTTTTATTTTATTATTGTTTTTAAATCCTCATCCAAGGATATGTTTTTATTGATTTTAGAGAGGAGGAAGAGAGAAACATTGATGTGAGAGAAAAGCATCAATCAGTTGCCTTCCGCATGCACCCAACCTGGGATCAAACCCTCAATCTTTTGGTGTACTGGACGAGGCTCCAACTAACTGAGCCACCTCTGTCAGGGCAAGAGAATGCTCTTATTTTTAAAGAGATGATTGCTGAAGTACTTGAGTTAAAATATCACATCTGCAACTTACTTTCAAAGGATTTAGATAAAAATCCTGTGCACTAATAAAACAAATGTGGCAAAATGTTAATTGGTGAGTCTACTTTTTGTAGATTTAAAATTTTTCAAAATTAAAAGAAGAAAAAAAAAGTCAGTAACTTAAAAACCAGCACCAGCTGCTATGAAGAGAAAGCCAGTACAAAAATAAGTACAATGAAAATAATGTTGCTGGCATGACTGCTGGCCCAAGATTTGGAGCTGTGCTTGATTTGCACAAAGGGAGATCAGTGTCTAATGAGATCTCAAAGTGAGGACTTTGGGAAACTAAGGGTAAGGGTGTGTTCTCCTATGAGGATTGCTGGTCCCAGGACTAGCTGAAGTCACCTTGGTTAGGGATTAGGCATCCAACAATTTGGGAACATTATTGAGGGAATAGAGAACAAGATCAGCATGAAAACTATTGCAGGATCACAATAAGACTCCCAAAATGGGTGGAGGACAGAGTCAGATTCAAATATAATTTAAGAGACTTAATCCTGATAGTTGACCCTGAGGGGGAGCCTAGGATTAAAATCAACTGCTAAACCATCTTGTAAAATGTTGGTTATCTGGGGATAAGGGCAGGACAGAACAGAACTGAGTAACAGGGCTGAGTGGGACCATTAAGGAAGTTGTATACCCAGAGGGGAGAGCACCCAGAAGAATACCAACTAAAGTCCCTCCCGGGGAGGTAGACAGAAAAAGAGACCAGGGAACCAGTAGCCTTCTGGTTGGTGACACCGCAGGCCAGGTTATAGGTGACAGATGTGGGCCACATGGCTTTAGGGTATCATGACTACTCCCTGGATTTTCTATCAGGCTGTTGGCAATTTAGAGGACTGGGGAAAACATAAGTAGTCTTCCAAGAATTGAATAGTTGGTGTCAAAGGGAAGGAAGTGGAAACTATCCTAGAAAACATTAACTGTGAGGTGAGGCACATAAGCATTAGATATTGAAGGGAGAGTTTTGGACCAAGGTGGACACACCAAAGGGAGTGGTGAGATAAAAACTTATGAACAAGGTTCTAGAGCCTGAGCTGAGAGCTGGCTGGGCCCCCAGGTTCCTCACAAGGCGAAGGTGGGGATTGGAACACAGGATCTAGTTACAAATGTAGCTCCTTCCCAGACGATGTTTTGTAAGACACATGCAAAATTCAGCAGGACTACTGATGCTACCCTGAGCCCCCTTCCCCAAATTGGGATGGCTCCCCACAATGGTGTACAGAGCTTGGAGAGGCTTTGCATTTCCCTTGTTCTGGCCTCAGAGCAGCTGGTGCTGCTCAGGGCAGTGCAGGGTGCTGGGCCAATGTGAAGAAGTCAATGCATGAGGGGGGCCTCTGAGAAGGATGGTGGGTGCCTTCCCCGGCAGATGGAGGAGGGCAGAGCTCTGAGTCCACCCTCAGTGAATGGCATGAATAAGCTCTTTCACTAGCAAAAAAGAACACGCAACAGTACCATCTGCTGAGGCGAGAGGAAGGTCATAGGAACAGGCAGCAATCCTCAGCCCTGGTCCCTACCGTACATGGTGGCTGGAACAGGCAAGGCATGAGCACAAGAATGTAAACCATATGCGCTATCTCACTGTCCGTAACAATAGGGAGAAGCCAAAATACAGAACCACACTAGAACTGCTTCATGTCTGTCTCCCACCTCACGCTGCCCGTATACAGGTCTCCCATATCACATGGGTTAAGGTGACTCACTCAAAATGTCTCCAAATTACTCTAGTTGGAAGAAGAAAACCATGCTTCTTACCGAATTAAAATTGGTGCCAGGATAGCTCAATCTGATGAAGCGAAGAGAATGGAAGCTGGGAAAGATGTGAATCATGGGGGATGGCCATGAGCAAAGTGTGCTTGCGGGGACACTGGACACTCTCCCCGCCCCCTCCCCCTGAGTCACCCACAGCTAGGACCCTGCCCTCTCAGACAGGAGGGCAGGCAAAGAGTGCTACCTCCCAGGGTGCCAGTGGTGCCTCAGCAAGGGACTCAGATCAAGGAAGTCTTCCTGAGAAGTAACCTTTCACAGATCCACAAAGAAGGAATTCACATTTTGTCTATTATTTGGTCTCATGGGGGAGGTTTGGTTTAAAGAAAGAATGGATAACTAAAAACCTCCAGGATGGGGTAGGGGTAGGGTGTCACACACTTGAACACAAGAATCCCCAATGGTAGAGGTGTGTGAGCAAACCTATTTGGGATTAAGCACCCCCCTCCCTGATGACATTCAAAACAGAGACTAAATTGAGTGACATGCAGATTATTAGAAGTGTACTCAAATGGAGTCAATGTCAAAAATTTAGTACTGGACTATTTAAATTCTCTTCAAAATGCTGCACTGGTATTAATGGTATTTCAATGTGCCTTCACTAATCCTGTAACCATGTTAGAACACAAAAATATAATTTGTTCCCTTCGAGTTCACTGGTTGCCATAGAAATGGCATCAAAATGCATTCTACTTTCAGGTGAAGAAGCACATGATGGGTGTTGAAGAAAAATCTTCATCTAATTCAATCCAGATCAAACCCTGTAAAAATACAGTGGAACCTCTGTTCTAGAATCTAATTCGCTCTGGAAGGCTTTTTGAGAAGTGATTTGTTCGAAAACCAAATCATTTTTCCCCATTAGAAACCATGTAAATTGAATTAATCTGTTCCAGAGCCCCAAATAATTTCATTTTAACCTTTCTTATATACAGCACGTGTCTAATGTACTGCTTAACCTATAAATAAAAATTTCTTAAATTTATCGAACTACCCCCTACTGGCCTTAAAGGAATCACTTTCAGCACTTGTTCCAAGGGTGTCTCATTTCAGGTCAGCATGCAGCATCTTCCTGTGTTCATACATCACTGCCTCCGAAATGCTGTCACTGGCTAACAGCTTTTCCTTTATCCAAATCAACAACAGTTTTTCAATCTCTTCAATTGTGAGTGATCATTGCTTCTTTCACACCCTTACCAACATTAGCACTCTCAATGGCCTCTTTTTGTTTTAAAATTGTACTAATTGCTGATTGGCCAGCAACAAAAGCATTCTCTCCTTTGTTGCCCGAGAGAAGCCAAAGGGTTGTTTGACTGTAAATAAGCGCAAGTATACCTAGAATATCACCTACAAAGATGTGGCCTAGGCCTAGGGGAGAAAGCAATTTCACTCAACACCATCATACAGAACACCAGCCCTATGGAAGATCCTCTAAGCCAGTGGTCGGCAAACTCATTAGTCAACAGAGCCAAATATCAACAGTACAACGATTGAAATTTCTTTGGAGAGCCCAATTTTTTAAATTTAAACTTCTAACGCCACTTCTTCAAAATAGACTCACCCAGGCCGTGGTATTTTGTGGAAGAGCCACACTCAAGGGGCCAAAGAGCCCCATGTGGCTCGCGAGCTGCTGTTTGCCGACCACTGCTCTAGGCAAACACAACTGAGTTGGTGGGGCCGCCGCCCTCAAGGCTGGGACCCAACATATTCTGCCCTCAACCAAGGCACATCCAAAGGCAACAAAGCTCACAGCACACACAACCTCCTTCTCTGAGCCCACAGTTTTCATGTTACTGATTTGTTCCATTTACATATTGAAAATGTAAGCTCCTGTCCTTGCCAGTTTGGCACAGTGGATAGAGCGTAGCGTGGGCCCACGGACTGAAGGGTGCCAGGTTCAATTCTGGTCAAGAGCAGGGTGCAGGCTCCCTTTCCCAGCCTTGGTTGGGGCATATACAGGAGGCAACCAATCCAAGTGTCTCTCTCACGTTGATGTTCCTCTCTGTCTCTCCCCCTCCTTTCCACTCTCTCTTAAAAGAAAGAAACAAACAAAAAACAAAATAACAAAACAAAAAAAAAGCATGCAAGCACCACCCCCAATAGACACAAGATCCCTTGTGGGTGAGATTCACTATCTCTCATGAGTAAAAATAGAGAATAAAGGCTATTTAGATTTCAACCGAAAGTATGACTTGAGGTTTTAAAAAAGTATTATGAATAAGAAAAAAGTCTACAGAGGTAATGGTCCTGGGCAGGAACTAGATTGAAAGAGGTGGGCATATGGCACTTTTGAACCTGCAAGACCCCAATCAAGGGGTTCTGATAAGGGTCCAGATTGCTCCTACTTTTGTTAACTGTGTCCCTGTGATCCGATTACAGCTTTCTTCTTCTCACTATCCAGCATCTATCTGGCTTGTCTTTTGCTGCCCTCTTCACTGGTATGTGCTAATATATATCTGTCTGGCATGGTTCTGTAAGACCGTGTGGAAATGAAGAGGCTGAAAACCAACTGGTCCAGGCTGGCCAAGCAGCAGCAATCTGGGGATAACTAGGTATATATCCCTGTCATTTCAGATGTTCCTGGTTTAGGTGAAAACTCTGGATTTCTGATTCAATCATTCAACAAACTTACTGTATATCTTGTAGCACTGCAGGCTCTTGGGATTCACCACAAAGGCACCTGCCCTTATGGGTTCAACATTCCAGCCTGGAGATGGGTGGGGACAGTCAAGAATGAAAACAACAACTATGTGATATACTATGGAAAAAAAGGGTGGGATCACCTGGGATTGGGACATTTTTAGTCCCCATTTCTTGGAATTTTTCACAAGTGAGGCTCTATAGTTTTTAATCTCTTCTCATTTCCTCCACATTATGTATTAAATGGGTAACAGTCCACACAGAGAACAAACTTTCTTCAATGAAACATCTCATTCATGTGTAAATTACTCAAAAGACCATTCCCCTGGCATATTATCTCTATTTTTAACATGGTGGCTTGTGATTTACTTAAAATAGCAGCTTCCATTCAGTGATAGCATCTTTACATTGTCATCTTAAAAGATAATGAAAAAGGACAGATTATTTTTTTACCTTTAAGGATTTACAGCTCGTTAAGCCAGTTCCATACTACAATTTCACTTTTTACCTAAATATTGATTATTACAAGCATATGTACATTTTTCTTCAGAGAGTCAAGTGTGAGAGGAAAGGACCGGGTCAGTTATCTCGGACTCCACCCATTAGGTGGTTTACAATGACAGCAAACCCTAGGTTTACATTATTACAGCTAGAAGAATGCTAATTCCTCCTGGTAGTCACAGAATGATTGCCTAAATAAAAGCCACAATTGTAAGCAATGCTGAATAACAGCTACTCTGCTGACCAATTTTTCATTTCACAAATATATTCCACCTTTAATTAAGAAAGCAGGCCAAGAAGAGTCCCTTGTTATGGCAACAAGCCACTGTTTTTATTGAGCATTTCCTGGTTTTTTATCTCAGAATTCTCAGAAACCCCACAGATCCTATGTGCCAAATGCAAAAGACCTTCAAGTCACAACCGTCTTGGCAAGGTACCTTTATGACCTTTACTCATGACTGCAGACTCAGGTGACTTAAATCTATACCTCAAGGGTCTCTCTTTGCTGCTGGAAACGGACCCAGAAGCTCTGGCATTATTTGGACTATACCACAATGGACCAATACAGAAAGCTGCTTGCCTAATAAAGCACTGTGAGCATATGAGAAAACATCTAGAGATGCTTCTAAGCCCAAATACCCCAAACTGAAAATATCCTACGTTTTAGATATCATCATTTTAGACCCTAAATGACTCCAGGAAAGGAAGAAGAGCAGATCTCTGCTCATCACTAGGCAGGCAGGACACCTTCTCTAGGAGGTTCAGAGCCCTTGGAAGGGCTGGCTTACGCCAGATTACCATGGACCCAGTGTACATCTGAGATCCTCACAACAGCCATCTACCATCGAAGCCAATAACTCAAGGAGGGCAATGAAAGTACTACTCAAAACAGTGACATCCAGATGGAAAAAACAATCCTATATAATAAAGAGCTAATATGCTAATTAGACCAAACAGCAGAACGACCATCCAGACGACCTTCTGGACAAAGCCAGGGCTGCTAGGGCCAAGCCCCTTGCACAAATTTCGTGCATCAGGCCTCTAGTGAATAATAAACTCAACTTTAATTCAAAATAAGACAAGTTGAACCCTCAGATGCCAAATGTAAAAACTGAAGCAAAAAAACAAGCCTGAAACTCAATAGTTTAGCTACACTAGAGTGGTAGCATCTGATAAGGCTATTACAAAGCCCCCACACCACAAAGAAGGCAGACTTATCTCTGTTCCCAGGACACCAGTTAGAAGCAGCTTATTGAAAGGGGAGAGGAGCAGTTGAAGGCACAGGGAATAGGATGCAACAGCAGCAATTCGATAGCAGGCAAGAAGACAACTATGTTGTTTTACCAAAAGAAAACCATCCAACAATTTAACTGCCTTGACAGAAGGAAACAGCTTTAGATAAACTGTTTGGGTACCACTCATTGATCTGTGAGTGAATAATATCAATATTCAACAAGGCGGCAAGGTACACCCACTAAAAATTTTTATTATGGTAAAATATACAAAACATAAAGTTTACTCGAGGATATGTTTTTATTGATTTCAGAGGGCGAGAAAGAGATACATTTATCAGTTACCTCATGCATGAACCCTACTGGGTATTGAACCTGCAATCTAAGTACGTGTTGTGACCAGGAATCAAACCTGCAACCTTTTGGTGTACAGGATGACGCTCCAACCAACTGAGCAACCTGGCCAGGGCTACCACTTTAACTATTTTTAAGTACACAGTTCAGTGGCATTATATACATTCACATTGGTGTGCAACCATTACCACCACCCATCTCCAAAACTTTTTCATTGTCCAAAATTGAAACCATACCCACTAAACAGTGACTCTCACTCTCCTCCATCCAACTCTTCTATTTTTTTATCCCTATAAATTTTACTTTTTTAGGTATTTTATATAAGTAGAATGATATAATATTTGTCCTTTAGTGCCTGGCTTCTTTCACTTAGCACGTTTTCAAGGATCATCCATGTTATAGAATGCATCTGAATTTTTTTTCCTTTTTAGGCTCAGTAATGTTCTAGTATATGGATATGCCAGTGTTTATCCATTTATCTGTTAGTGGACATTTGGGTTGTTTCTACCTTTTGGCCACTGTGAGTACTGCTGCTATGAACATTGGTGAATTCACAACTCTTTTACCTCATGGCAAAGACTCTGGTAATTCATTTCAGAAAGTCTTCCATTTCAAATGAATAAATAGCTTCAGCACTTAAAATGGTCAGAGCTCCACTTCCCAGATTTCAGCAGAGCCCAAATGTAGCCAAAATAGTCAAATGGGCCTTCATAATAAACCAGACCACCATTTCTTCTGTCCTCAGACTAAGGTGGTAATCTACAATGAAGAGAGATGAAAAATCCATGGGTGGATATAAACAAAAGCATTTTAGCCATGACCAGAAGGGCCTGCAATTTGCCCAGTAAGTTTCTCCTTGGGAGACAGTGCAGTTTCCCAGATTCTCAACACTCAGCACCTGAACCAGAGTGAAATTTTGATACAAACAGTGCTTTACAGAACTGTACAGCTGGCAGCACCTTGGAAACCTTAAAAATATTGATGCCTGGGCCTCTTCCCACAGAGATTTCAATGAACAGGGTTCTGGGTGGGGACCAAGTATTAGGAGTTTCAAAAGCTTCCCACATGTTCTAACATTCAAGCCAAGACTGACCCACTGCACAACCAAGAAATGGTGTGCTGTGCCAGGAGTCTATGAGTTTGTACAAACATAATTCACAGTAACTTTCTCATAATATGAAACTACACATTTCTGTAAATGTGTAGTAAAACACAGATGAAAACACCAAGGCAGAATGTTCTCCTTCCCTTGCATCTGTGCAGCTATAAATGATAAAGGTCTGGATATGCAGTTCAGAGCGGAGGAGACATGCTGGTCTCTGAAATACGTATCTGGCACACAGGCAACTGGAACTCTACTGTGATCTCCATCAGCTCAGTGAAAAAACACCCTCATGCCCAGATTTCCTGGGTCCACTCGTTTCTTCCCCAGTCCAGAAGCCAAGGGGATGAGAAGAGAAATGCTGGAATGTGATTCTGCGGCTAGCACTCAACACAACAAAAACTTAGTAATATTCCAAGGCTAATTTCTAGGTGTGGAAAATTTTCCCTTCCCACTATTTTTGCAAAAGTTTTTTCAAAATACTACAGGCAACTAGCAACCTAAGACAGACTCATGTTCCAAAGTTTCAGCAAGCCAGTTCTTGGGACTTTTCTGCCAGGTTCCCAGGGAAGAATGTTGTAAATGATGGCTGGATGCCAGGACTCATCCAAAATGAACAGAATCACTGATCTCTTTGGAGCTTGGGGCTCTAGGACCTGGCTGACACCCAAGATTTATTTCCAGCATGCAGACAGCAAATGTGGGGTGAGGCCTGGAATTTGGGATCCTGCATGGTGAAGTGGCATGGAGTAAAAAATCATGAATGGTGGACAAGCTGAACTTCAAAAGGGGAACAGATAAAACTATTCTTCAGCTATAAGTGTATCCCCAATTGCCTCAACACTCAACCCCATAATACTATACTTTGTGCTGTCTAGAATTTTCAAGTCAGCTACCTAGTGGCCCAGATGTAAACCAGTTGAAGCTTAACCTTGGTGGGGCCTACCCACTCAAGAAAACCAGCTTGCTGAAGGAAGCTGCATCACATCAGAATTAGCACAGCTTGGGAGTGCCACGGTCCTCTGTCTATGCAGACTGTGTCTCTGGCACATCAGGGCACTGGGCATGTGACAAAAAACCAAGTTCCAAATTCCCTGTCTCTCTCCAAGATGATCACAGAGAGGAAGGGGGAGGGAGAGAGAAACATCTATGAGAGAGAATCACTGATTGGCTGCCTCCTGCACTTCCTCTACTGGGGATCAACCCTGAAAAGCGGACATGCGCCCTTGACCTGATCTCTTTAGAGCTTGGGGCTCTAGGACCTGGCTGACACCCATGATTTCCAGGATGAAGCCATGTGCCCTTGACCAGGACCCTTCAGTCTGCAGGCCGATGCTCTAGCCACTGAGCCGCTAGGGCTTGATTCCTTTGTTTCAATAAACTAGGTCTTTCCTACCTGGAATACCCTGTCCTACACAACACCACATCCTGGAAAACCCCTCTCCTTCAAGAAGCCTTCCCTGAGTTCCTGTCCCCTGCTCACCCCAAGTCTGCTGTAGTGGCCTTCTCAAAGGTTCCTATGGCCAAATTTTGTCTTATCACAATCACAGGTTGTACCTAATCCTGAGAAACTAGCTTCTTTCCTAAGATCTAGCCAGGGGTCCTCAAACTTTTTAAACAGGGGGCCAGTTCACTGTCCCTCAGACCATTGGAGGGCTGGACTATAGTTTAAAAAAAAAAACTATGAACAAATTCGTCCTATGAGCACTGCGGGCCCGGGACGAATCGGCTGCTAAGCAGGACAGGCAGGGGCACCTGGCGGGCCGGATAAATGTCCTCGGCGGGCCGCATGTGGCCCACGGGCCATAGTTTGAGGATGCCTGATCTAGACCAAGGCAAGCAAGCCCTTTCTCACCACTTCTTTTCAACATCTTGCTGGAAGTTCTAACTAATGTATTAAGACAAGAAAGGACTGTCCTGGCCAGTGTAGCTCAGTTGGTTGAACGCCATCCCATGCACCAAGAGGTCACTGGTTCGATTCCTGGTCAGGGCACATGCCTGGTTTGAGGGCTTGATTCCTAGCAGGGGGCATGAGGAGGCAGCCAATCAATGATTCTCTCTCATCATTGATATTTTTCTCTCTCCCTCTCCCTTCCTCTCTGAAATTTTATATATATATATATATATATATATATATATATATATATGTGTGTATATGTATGTGTGTATATATATATATATATGTGTGTGTGTGTGTGTGTGTGTATGTATATATATATATATATATGTATATATATATATATATCCTATATAATAAAAGAGTAATACACAAATTGACTGTAGCTCTGCTACACCCACAAGCCACGCCCACCAGCCAATCATGAGCGAGTATGCAAATTAACCCAACGAGGATGGCTGCAGCCACGGAAGAGAGCAGGAGGCTTGGGTTTCCCCAGCAATGGAGGAAGCCAAGCTTTCGTCCTGCCCTGGCCTGCCTTGGCCTCCACTTAAGGCTACAAAGTTTCAATTATAGAAAATAAATAAATTGCAACAAAAATGGCGGCAACCACAGAGCTGAAGAAAGCAGGAGGCTTGAGTTGGCCCTGGCGATGGAGGAAGCCAAGCTTTCCGCCTGCCCTGGCCTCCGCTTAAGGCTACAAAGTTTCAATTATAGAAGATAAATAAATCCCAACAAAAATGGCTGCAGCTACGGAGCAAGCAGGATTGGCTCCACTCAAGGCTACAAAGATTCAATTATAGAAGATAAATAAATCCCGGATACCAGGGCCTCCGCTTGGGTCGCCGGAGGGCGTGGCCAGCCTGCAAATCACCACAGGCCCCTCACCCAGGCCGCCCCATGCCCCAAGGGAACCCCCACCCTGATCTGGGACACCCTTTAGGGAAAACCAGCTGGCCCCCACCCATGCACCAGGCCTCTAACCTATCTAATAAAATAATAATATGCAAAGTGACCGTCACTCCAAAACACAAGATGGCTGCCCCCATGTGGTCAAAGATGACTGCCCCCATGTGGACACAAGATGGCCACCACAAGATGGCCAGCAGGGGAGGGCAGTTAGGGGTGACCAGGCCTGCAGGGGAAGGCAGTTAGGGGTGACCAGGCCTGCAGGGGAGGGCAGTCAGGGGCAAACAGGCTGGCAGGGGAGCAGTTAGGCATCAATCAGGCTGGCAGGGGAGTGGTTAGGGGGTGATCAGGCTGGCAGGCAGAAGCGGTTAGGGGCAATCAGGAAGGCAGGCAGGCGAGCAGTTGGGAGCCAGCAGTCCTGGATTGTGAGAGGGCAGTCGGACATCCCTCGAGGGGTCCCAGATTGGAGAGGGTGTAGGCTGGGCTGAGGGACACACACCCCCGTGCACAAATTTCGTGCACCGGGCCGAGAGAGAGAGAGAGAGAGAGAGAGAGAGGGAGGGAGTGTGTGTGTCTGTATGATTTCAAGACAAGAAAAGGAAATGGAAGGGATACAGATTGGGAAAGGGAAAAAAAACTGCCTTTATTCTCAGATGACATGATTGTTTATGTAGAGAATCCCAAAGAATCGATAAAATACATCACTGGGAACTAAGAAGTAAATAGCAAGGCTGTAGAATACAGGGTTAATACACAAGTCAACTGTTTCCTGTATATCAGCAATGAAAAATTGGAATTTGAAATTACAAGCAACCCAAGCAATCCACCAAACTGAGATCCTGTTAGTTTCCCATCTTCCAAGTTCATATTGCTATGGAGAGTATCCAGTCAGTGCTTGGCAGGTTGAAATGTCCCAATAAATATTTGAACACAGGCAGAAACTAACCTTAATGCCTCTGGCTGGGTTATCTTTAACAGCAGTAATGCAGAGAGTATGTCATGGCTGCTAAAGTGAACAGGAAGCCCTCAAGAGGATAGCATGGGGATAGGGAATGAGGTGGTATCCCAATGCTCAGTATACTGACCTCCCAACCACACTAAGCACTACCTGCTGAAGCAGCACTCTACCCAATGGCAGAGCTTTAAATCTGAGTTTTGAAAGCCCAGGAGCCTAAAGTGAGTCAAACCAACTTACTCTCAATCCTCTGAATATCAACTTAACAAAGGTTGTTGACAGAGATTTCTCTAATATGGTGAATAACTGGTTTCTCTCTGGTTGTCTAAGCACATAACCCCCTTTGCCTTCTTTTGGTGGGGAGTGGCCTCTGATAGTGGTGATGGTCCCAAATCTAAAGGTGAAACTATTTCAGAACCAGCAAGACCATGGTTCAGATTCTGCCCACGTGACCCTCAATAGGCACCTAAGCCTGAGGCCCGTCTTCTATTGAGATTTTGTAATAGCTACCTTGTGTTTCTGCAAGAGCTAAAACAAGAAAAACAAAAACAAAAAACCCAAATAACCCCAAAAAAAAGCAAACAAAAACAGTCAGCAGAGTTTCTAGCAAATGATAAAATAAATAAATGCAGTGTGTGTGTGTGTGTGTGTGTGTGTGTGTGTGTATGTATGTATATGTGTTTCTTCCTCTCCCCACACACAAACAGGTAAGTTCAAGATATGAAACACTAGCAGCCCTCAGTTACATCCCACAAACCTGACAGAAAAGACAGGATAGCATCCAGGTCCTGAATCATCAGTCACGGCACCTTCAAATGTTAGAAAGGCCAGAGAGGCATGCTGCCCTCCTGCTGACCAGACTGCACAGACTGCTATGCCTTCCTTTTGTAGTTCTTAATTTACTGAGAGTTTTTCTCTTTTCTGCCATTAAGAAAAAACATCAGCTGAATATATTACTACCTTGCTTTCGCAGACAAGCAAGGTACAAGCAAGACAAAAGCATTTATAGCCCCTCCACTCTGTCTTCACAAAGTTTGTACATCACCCTGGGGGGGAATGGGGGCTTAAGTTGCTTTACAAGCCTTTGACTCATTAAAGCCAGACACATTCCTGCCCCTTCCTTTGTTCTGTCTACTAGACAAGTACAAGAACTTTCCATTTGCACTCCTTTAGAGCAGTGGTCGGCAACCGTGGCTCTGTTGACTAATGAGTTTGCCGACCACTGCTTTAGAGCATGATGACATTTCATCTTTTGGATCTGCCTCTGCATTGGGCTGAGGTCTAGTGGGAGATGCCCTGCCTGCTGACAAAGGGAATATAGATGTGGACTCTTAACAAGCAATCCTCATGTCATCTATCTGAGGCAAGCCCTCATCACAGGGATGATGTAAGAGGCAGAAAGCACCTGACTGGTTTGGCTCAGTGGATAGAGCGTCGGCCTGCGGACTGAAGGGTCCCAGGTTCGATTCCAGTCAAGGGCATGTACCTTGGTTGCGGGCACATCCCCAGTAGGAGGTGTGCAAGAGGCAGCTGATCGATGTTTCTAACTCTCTATCCCTCTTCCTTCCTCTCTGTAACAAATCAATAAAATATATTAAAAAAAAAAAAAAAAGAGGCAGAAAGCAGCAGGTTCACTTGGAATTCAAGGATGGAACTGTAACAGCAGCATAGAAAAACCCAAGAGCAGGGAGGAAGGGGTACACCCTGCCTATCCCCATCCCTAATCTCTGTCATTTCTACCATCTCATTTTCAAGCTGAAGGCCCAGCAGTGTACCCTACAAGCCACAGCATGACAGGTGGCCAACACACTGAGTTACACAGCGGTCAACAATTGTGATAAAGGCTCCACAGGTGCCCCAGGCAGGCTAATCTGGACTTCATTATTAAACTAGTGACCCAGTGCACGAAATTCGTGCACATTAAAAGGGGATTACTTAGAGGAAATAACTTAATATTGCTATTTGCCCTATCTCTATAATACAAGTGTCAGAGATGAAAGAAAATTAGTAAAATGTATATGAAAACCTTCCTCCTGTCAAGAGTCTGGGCTCACCATGGGACCCAGAGTCAAGTCCCCACCACCCACATGCACCTCAAAATTGTGTGAGACCCAGACCCGGCCAGCCCCCCGCCCCCTTGGGCTAGATCCAGACCAGGCCAATCCCACCCTTGTCAAGCCCTGCTGGGCAGGGGGCATAGCCTCAGGTCCCCTTGCCTGGTGCCAGGATGGGGGGCGTGGCCTGAGGTCCCCCAGCCCAGCCCGGGGTGGGAGGCGTGCCTTGAGGTCCTCAGTCAAACCCCACCAGGTGGGGGACACAGCCTGAGGTTCCCCATCAAGCCCCGCCAGTGAGGGGGCGCAGCCTCAGGTCCCCCGTCAAGCCCCGCTGGGCGGGGGCGCAGCCTGAGTTCCCCCAACCCAGCACTGGGGGTGCACCTTGAGGTCCCCCATCAAGCCCCGCTGGGTGGGGGGCACAGCCTGAGGTCCCCCGGCCTGGCGCTGGGGCAGGGGGAGAAGCCTGAGGTCCCCTAGCCCAGCACCAGAACGGGAAGCACACCTTGAGGTCCCCTGTCAAGCCCTGCCGAGTGGGGGGTGCAGCCTGAGATCAGGGGCTGGGGAAGGCATAGCCTCAGGTCCCTGCTAATTGCTGCTTAAGGCTCCTTATGGGAACTTGGCCTCAGCTGTGGGTGCAGCCTTCTTTGTGACGGAGTGATGGTCAATTAGCATATTCCCTCTTTATTAGATAGGTTGGTTTATTGGTGGGCTCTACAAAACACACAAATGGGTACAAGTCCACAAATAGAAGTATTTATTACAAGCACTGCCAGAATATTTGGTTTGTTTTTGCCTGAACCTTGGCTAAGTCTGTATAAGACTGTGTTTAATTTGAATGGCTGTCAAGAGACACTGCAAAATGCTTTCCTTGCATTCTTACTGTAAAAGCTTGTGGTCACATAACTCCTTTCCCCACCACAATCCTCCCCGCCCCCCCAAAGATGAAAGAGTCACTTCTATACAGCTTCTTTAACACTTGTGAGCTAAAAACAATTTTGTAATAATCTACTTCCTACAACCAAAAAACTGGCTTGACAGAAAGAATGCCAAATCATTCACTCCTAAATACACAATCAGTCCAAATCCACCTGAGGCTCAAGGAAAGAAAGTCCCATGCTAAGAGATTCCTAAGCAGTCCAGGCTAATTTCCTAGGATTCCAGCACTTGGGTCATGATGTCACCTTTATAGATCATACCCTGGGCACTGTATCAACAGCTCTCTTCTGTTGGCACAGAGCCCAGGGCACCACAAACACCTGCAGATGTAGACACTTGGGGAGCAAATGTGCCTGCACAAATGCCCGAGGCTCTGGCCTGGCACTACTTACTTGACACCATCGTGTCTATTTTACAACAGAAGGGCCAACCACTTTATTAGGTGATCATTATGTACAAACTAGTGACCTGGTGCACGGATTCGTGCACATTGAAAGGAAATTAATTAGAAAGTGGCTGGTGGGGCAGGACTGGATGGACACGCCCTGGAGCCAACCTCCCGAGTCCGGCCACACCTGGGGGGGGCGACATGACTCGAAGGGCATCTTGCGGAGTGAGCAGAGTCCCTCCGGCAGGTGGGGTCCCTGGGCCTGGCCTGTGGGGATCGGGCCGAAACTGGCTCCCCGACATCGCCCGAGGGGTCCTGGAGTGCGAGAGGGCACTCTGCAAAGTTGCTGTCGTACAGGGTGTGAAATGCAAACACAAATGTACAATAAACCAGATTCAGGGCAACAGTGCCCCAGCAACTACATAACTCACAGCCGTAGTTGGAATCGCATGGCCCTGCAAGGAATCGGGATCCCTCCTCTCTGGTTTTGGGGTGCGTCACTCAAGAACCGCCACTGCCAAATCACTGCAGCTCGGCAGCTCCTGCGTTGAGCGTCTGCCCCCTGGTAGTCAGTGTGTGTCACAGCTACTGGTCAGACGGACACTTAGCATATTAGCCTTATATATATATATATAGATGGGCAGACTGCTCCCTTCCTTTTAAAAAAGAACCCCCGCCTTTAAAATTCTGCAGCTTTCACAAAAAGTCACAATTTTTTTTTTTTGCAGTAACAATGCGATCAACTCAGAGTGCCTTGGTATGGGTGGGGGATGGGATGCAGGGACAAGGGGGCAGGACCTGGGGCAACTGGGCTATGGCCAATTCTTGCTAAAAAGCAGTTTCTTTTGTGATGCCCTAGCAATAAATGCCCTAGCCTCAAGCAGAAAGCCCAATACGCACAGATGTAGAAAGGCACACAGAACAGGGACACATTTCTATGTATGAATGTACTCTGTGGCATGACATTCATGCTTCATCCTTCCTCCCCCAAAGCAAGGCTGCAGCAACATGCTGCCACTAAGCAGCCATTACTGCTCCAAAATTCCAATGCTATCTGTCCTTACAGCAGGCGGCTACCCTCTCCTGCAGCTCACCCACCAAGATTCTCAAGCTAAATAAACGACGCAACTGCTGCTCTGGAGAGAGCTCTAAAGTGGTGGCTTTCATCTATAGCTACACAGAAAACTGTTTAGGGAGCTTGTTTAAAAACCCATGTGTAGCCCAGCCAGCATTGTTAGAAATAAGGTGAGCCCCAAAACCAGGGGTCCTGGAAGATCCTTTGAGAGCCAGACGGCAAGGCAAATATCTTTACTTCTGCAGAAAGGTGCATACCAAAGCAGGGTCTGGCAGAACAAGCACTGAGCAGCCAGCTCGCTCGGGGTTTACTGCGGATGCACGCTGTCTGTCCCTCACTCTTGATTGGTTGAAGCTTAGGCTCAAATTTTTGCACAATTGGTTAATTTAAAGGAAAAGGAGCTGACCTTGCCATTTCAAAATGGCGACTGCCTAAACCCCCTTCTTTGACAGGAACTATTATTTGTTTATTCTCACAGCATGGCTCAGTAGTTGAGAGTCGACATATGAACCAGGAGGTCACAGTTTGATTCCTGGTGTGAGAAAACGCTCACCTGTCTGAATTCAAATGGACTCAGAGACCGTCCCATTGTACAGGCACACCTGGAACAGGGAACATAGCCTATTTAATTAGTCCCTCCTCCGGTTCCTCACTGGCTGAGTCAGGGGTGGGCAGACTTTTTGACTTGAGGGCCACAATGGGTTCTTAAACTGGACCCGAGGGCCGGAACAAAAGCATGGATGGAGTGTTTGTGTGAACTAATATAAATTCAAAGTAAAGGAGCGGAGGGGAGAGCAAGAGAACCGGATAGAACAGCCGGATCCGGCCCGCGGGCCGTAGTTTGCCCACGGCTGGGCTGAGTACTATGGGGTGACCTGTTTCCTCATATGTCACCTGGGTCTTGCAATCTCCCATTAGGCCATTAAAAAAAAATTTGGCTGAGGCCTTTCTAGCTGCCTCCACCTCCCCATCTAGCTGTTGCAAAGGTCTCTAGGGTTTTAACCACGATGTTGGCCCACATGCACAGTTCTTTCTTCCCCTTTCCTCCTCCCTACATTCTTGTTTGCCATGGGGGAAAATCAGCAAATTCCATCAAAAGCCAACCACAGAGGTCCATCTCCTACACTGGACAGGGCACATACCTGGGTTTGTGGGCATGATACCCAGTGGGGGGCATGCAGGAGGTGGCTGATTAATGATTCTCTCTCATCACTGATGTTTCTATCTCTCTCTCCCCTCTCCCTTCCTCCCTGAAATCAATAAAAATATATTTAAAAAACAAAAAACACCCCAGTTTGTTTAAAAAAAACAAACAATTGATGGCTTATTACTACATGCTTGCTCAGCAATTCCCTGTGTGAAGGTGTATGACAAAGCTCCTGACCAAAATACCAGCAACACTCAGAGAACGTAACTGGAAAAGGCTCTCAAAACTCTTAATCTGGCCAGAGCTCACAAAGAAATGTCCATCCAACCTTCATAGTCATTACTCTGATCATGGACATCTTTAACTGTACCACACCACACAATCCTAGCCCATTCAATTCCTCCACAAGTTGTTCACAGAAGGTAAGCTGGGACAAAAATGCCAAAGACCACCAGATCCCCAGCCATCTCCATCTGTTTGCTAACATGAACGCACACTGTGTGTCTGCACATGTGGTCACTGGCAGTCACTCACTAAACAAGCTCTTACGGCTTGAAGCTCCTGGTTAGAAGTTGTCAGGACTCAGCCTTAAGACTGCACCAGGGATGAAGCAGTCATTTCTAGACTGCATCAGATATCACAGCCATCAGCTCTAGGACTGACTGAGCACCTGTCTGAACCAGGCAAGCTTTGCACCCACTGAACATCCTCCAAGCCGCCAGTGCCGTCAGGAGATTCACTCAGCAGCCAAACCCGGCCTGGCCGTGATGCCTGTAGTGGTTGGCAGGCATCGTACTAGAAATAACTTTCCCAGTTAAGTGCCAGTTTTTTCTGTGTGTTCACACACTTAGGGAATGCAGCTAAACGCAGATCAAGGAGCAATTACTAAATGCCTACTGAGGTCAGGGCTCCATGTGTTGGGATGTTATATTCTGACCTCACCAGAACCTCGCACACAGTAGGAATTAGGACTTCTTGTTGCAGTTGAGGATGCTAATGCCAGAAGAAATCGGTCATTTATCTGAGATCACAAAACCTGCAGGGATTAGAAGGCTGCATGACTCCTCACACTATACCCAAAAATCACTTCCTGATGATTCAGGGCATACACTTGAAAAGCATAACTGTACAACTTTTAGAAGTTAATACAGAACATGTGTCTTCAGGTAGTGTTCTTCTCACCAATCATAAAACAAAGATCCATAAATTCACCTACATTAAAATTAAGATCTTCTGTTCCTCAAAAGATGTTATACATGCAAGAGCAGACACAACCAACAAGGGAAAGTATTTGCAAAGTGAATTACCCACAAAGAACTGGTACTGGACTCTACAAAGAACTCCTGCAAATTAGTTTAAAAAGATAATCAAGCTTAAAAAAATAAGAAGCAAAAGTCAAGGGGCAGGTTATTTCAAAGAAGGACACAAGAAGATGCTCACCTCATTAATTTAGATTTCCTTGATAACTGAAGCTACAATGACATTTTATATTCACCACGGCTGGGAAATTATAAAAAATCTGTTAATGCCAACACTAGTGAAAATGCAGTCCAACATTTTTGGATATGGGAAGGTAAACTTATGCAAGAGATTTTAAAATAATTTGGCATTACGACAACTCCAATGGCCCAGTAATTCCACTCGTGGGCACTTATTAAGACACTTGCACACATCTCATGCATGCACACACAGAAGAATGCTCACAAAAACATGCTTATTAATGGCACTTCTTCTGTCCTCCCTTCCTACTCCAATAAAAACAATTCTAATGAGCTATGGTTACCACAGGATGAACCTTAAATGAGAAAGTGGCAGAAGTCTGCAAATGGTATGCTAAGTGAAATAAGCTAGTCACAAAAAGATAAATAATGCATGATTCCATTTACATTTGTCCCGGTGCACAAATTCGTGCACATTGAAAATTAATTAGAAGAAATATTTTAATATCACTATTCGCCCTTTATAATAGAAGTGTCAACCAAATTCATGATCGACAATGACAGATTAAAACACACGCGTGCGATTGGCACCAGCGAGAGCTTTGTATGTATCACACATGAGTGAGTCAACTTAGCCTTTTATATACAGAGAATAAACCTGCTTAATTAGACCTGCTTTCTGATGTAGCTAAACTTTTTCCGGCCCAGTGAAGCACCCCAACTTCTCTTTCAGGTAACTGTCAGTAACACAGCAGTAAATATCAACACAAAGCAGATTATTATTGTAGATCATGCAGGGAGAACAAAGGGTAAAATATTTAACTGCTGCAGTGTTTGACTATATTCTGCATAGTGAGAAAACCTAAGTCATTTTCAAGGTCCACCATTTCTTACTTCTTTTCAGTCGGGTCAAGTTTCTAAGTTTTCTAAATCTCCCTTTTCCAGCTAATGAAAAGAAAATAGGATTCCACCAAGTCTCCTATCTACCTACTCCAGGGACTTTTATGAGGATCAAATGAGGTGAGGCACAGGAATAACGCTTCACAGAAATTTGGTGAAAGTGTAAAATGTTTCCACCTGTGTCCCTGGGCTGAAGAAACTCCAAGGAGGCTAGTCGCTAGGGAGAGGAAGCTGGGCATTGCTACGTGACATCATTACCCAGAGCCCACAGCGACCATTTCCAGGCTGGGCTTGGCTGTGGGCCACATTTTGCACCATGGGGTCCTGGAAGCGTTGGCTGCGATTTGGTAGGGTGTCACTTCGGGCTGGTGGCAGGGCCTGTGTCCCACTTGGGGGAAGCCAAATGTTGGCTTGTTGGCGCCAGGTCCGTGATGCTGGCCAGTGCATGTCCCAGCAGCTCCTGCGTTGAGCATCTGCCACCTGGTGGTCAGTACATGTCATAGCAACCAGTCGGATAGTTGGGACACCTAGCATATTAGCCTTTTATATATAGACTAGAGGCCCGGTGCACGAAATTAGTGCACAGGGGGAAGAGGGTGTCCCTCAGCCCAGCCTGCACCATCTCCAATCTGGGACCCCTTGAGGGATGTCCAACTGCCCATTTAGGCCCGATCCTGGTAAACGGGCAGTCAGACATTCCTCTCATAATCTAGGACTGCTGGCTCCCAACTGCTCACCTGCCTGCCTTCCTGATTGCCCCTAACTGCTTCTACCTGCCAGCCTGATCACCCCCTAACCACTCCCCAGCCAGCCTGTTTGCCCCTAACTGCCCTCCCCTGCAGGCCTGGGTCTCCCCCCCCCCAACTGCCCTTCCCTATAGGCCTGGTCGCCCCCAATTTCCCTCCTCTGCCAGCCTGGTCACCTCTAGCTGCCCTCCCCTGCAGGCCTGGTCACCCCTAACTACCCTCCCCTGCAGGCCTGGTCACCCCTAACTGCCCTCCCCTGCAGGCCTGGTCACCCCTAACTGCCCTCCCCTGCAGGCCTGGTCACCCCTAACTGCCCTCCCCTGCAGGCCTGGTCACCCCTAACTGCCCTCTCCTGCAGGCCTGGTCACCCCTAACTGCCCTCCCCTGCAGGCCTGACCCCCCCCCCCAACTGCTCTCCCCTGCAGGCCCGGTCACCCCCAACTTCCCTCCTCTGCTGGCCTGATCACCCACAACTGCCCTCCCTTGCAGGCCTGGTCCCTCCCAACTCCCCTCCCCTGCTGGCCATCTTGTGGTGGCCATCTTGTGTCCACATGGGGGCAGACATCTTTGACCACATGGGGCAGCCATCTTGCGCGTTGGAGTGATGGTCAATTTGCATATTACTTTTATTAGATAGGATATCTAAAATAGTCAAAACTCTTAGAAACAGAAAGTAGAATGCAGCTGCCAGGACTGGGGGAGGAGGAAAAGGAGAGTTGTTCAATGGATATAGTTCCAGTTTCGCAAGATGATAAAGTTCTAGAGATCTGCACAAAAACGTGTATATAGTTAACACTACTGTACACTTAAAAATGTTATGATAGTAAAATTATATGTTGTGTTTTTGACCAGAAAAAAAAAAAAAAAGTAGGCAGATGGCTTCAGCACAATTTCCTCAACTCTGAAACACATATACCCTCACAGGGCTGATGTAAGGTGCAAATGAAATGCAACAGAAAGTAAGAACTCAACAACACTATTAATCATGTCATTAAAAGTGAATGTCATGATTCAGTATTAACTTTCAAAATAGTTTCATTTCACGAGCCTATAATCATGAAGTAAAACTGAATGGGCTGTAAGGTCTGACTAGATCTACTAGCACCTCATTCAGTTGATTCACTCCTGGCAGACCCACAAATGGTAGTACCTTCTAGAACAGGGGTGGGCAAACTTTTTGACTCGAGGGCCACAATGGGTTCTTAAACTGGACCCGAGGGCCGGAACAAAAGCATGGATGGAGTGTTTGTGTGAACTAATATAAATTCAAAGTAAAGGAGCGGAGGGGAGAGCAAGAGAACCGGATAGAACAGCCGGATCCGGCCTGCGGGCCATAGTCTGCCCACGGCTGTTCTAGAACCACAGCTCAGCCTGCAGTCCCTGCTTGAACCTTCATTCACTTTTTCTACACACAAGATAATGGGCCAAATGGGCCAGTACTGCCTCTAACGCTCTATTCTCAAAATGGGGGAAGAGGGAATGTATGGAATAAATGCAATGAAAGATGTCAGATAAAGCAATTCCAGAGGGGTGGGAAACTTCTAGGGCAGAGACTAGAGAACATGATACTTATCTAGGTAACAGGAATTCATTCCAGGACGGATGGTTTTTAGAAGGAAAAGCCCTTCTGCAATGAACACCAATTCTCCACCTGACTTATTCCATAGAAGCCTGGCTTTCTCAATCTGAGACCCTACAGGGACTCCCATTTCCAACTTTCTATGGGATGGGCCAGAGGGGGCATTTTCCCAGCTACATAAATCAGGATTCAATCCCTGACTATCTTTTCACCCTAATGCTGGCCCAGGCCCCTCTCTTCCCTCTCCTCAAAGCCCCAGGGAGACCTCTCCCACCCTCCTGGCAAAGCCCAAGGCCCCCAAAGTCTGGCTAGACCAGCCCCTGCATCACAGAACTGCATGTCCACCTGCTTACAAGGGCAATGTTGACTAGGATGCCTCAGGAGACCCGTGAGATCAGGAGCCTCTTCTCTAAAACCTGTCAAAGCAGGCATGACATGAGTTTTCTAGCCACCTTTATGAGTTCACTTGCCCCGTGTGGGTAGTGGCCACCATGTGGGATAACCCCAAAACATAATGTTTCCATCACTGCAGGAAATTCCACTGGACAGCACTGCTTTAGAAATTGGATGGGTCACTTTAAAACAAGTAAAATCCAAATGGGACTGAGAGATGGGGGATTCTAGGAGAAGCAAAGTGCAAAGACATGAAATGGAATAGCGGTCTATCACAGAAGCCAGGGGCCCATAGTACCCAGAATAGGAGTTTGGGTTTTATCTTACATACAGTGTTTGTAAGCAGCAGGAGAATTATGCTGCAATCCATCTAGTGTATTTTGATCATGTACTCTCAAATCCGATTACTAGTCTAGTTTTGCATGGAGCTTGTCTAACATTTCTACCATTTTCTTGAGTGAAATTACCCCAGAGTCAACCAGAGCCAAAATCGTATTCAATGAGATCAATTGTCATTTTACAAAGTCAAAGGCAAGTTTTTAAAAGTAAAATAAAGCTCTGGCTGGTGTGGCTCAGTTGGTTGAGTGTCATCAAAAGGCTGCAGGTCTGATTCCCGGTCAGGGCACATACCCAGGTTTCGTGTTTGATCACAACCAATGGATGTTTCTCTCTCTCAAATCATTTTTTTTTAAATTTAAAAACAGCAAAATAAAAATCTGTTTCTTGGATGCACACTTGTTAAATGAATTATATCACCTTTCTAGCATTGGGTCTCTGCCCATCACTAGAGATGAAGATCCCTGGAACACCTGTCTCACTCCCCCCAAGTCATGTGGTTTTTAAAAAATATATATTTTTATTGATTTCAGAGAGGAAGGAAGAGGGAAAGAGAGAAATATCAATGATGAGAGAAAATCATTGATCGGCTGCCTCCTGCACATCTCCTAGGGATTAAGCCCACAACCCAGGCATGTGCCCTTGACCAGAATAAAATCTGGGACCCTTCAGCCCGTGAGACCCTCTATCTACTGAGCCAAATTAGGGCAGTGGTCGGCAAACTGCGGCTCGCAAGCCACATGCGGCTCTTTGGCCCCTTGAGTGTGGCTCTTCCACAAAATACCACGTGCGGGCTCGCACGTACAGTGTGATTGAAACTTCGTGGCCCATGCGCAGAAGTCAGTTTTCGGCTCTCAAAAGAAATTTCAATCGTTGTACTGTTGATATTTGGCTCTGTTGACTAATGAGTTTGCCGACCACTGGGCTAGGGTCAAAGCAGACTTTAATATGCACCATTCTTAGAAGTAATAGTTCTTTTCCATCCTCTGACAACTCTGCCCCAATTACAAAAGTATGAATTATTCAAGTTCATGGTATTGTGTTTCCTATTCTTTCACCAGACAGGGATTTGGAGAGGGAGAATATAGTGACATCATGCACACCACCTGCCCTAAGTGTGTAAGTATATTATTCTGAAGAATGGTTTATCTCCCTCAGTCTGCAGGTTCAAGGGCGTGCAGGAACAAATGTCTCACAGCAGAGAGCAGGTGTTCAGTCACACAAGGAGCCACAGCCATAATCTTTATATGTCTACCCATACCCAACACCACCAAATGATCAGGCTGGTTAGCGACCTATTGGGTTACCTTCTATAGCAAAGACACTAGGCTGACACCAAATCCTGGAGACAGTTTTAGGAACAGTGGCAGCTTCAGTGAAGAGCCCCAGAACACAAATCTTTCATCTGCAGCCACCACAGACCTTTTATGGCATATTCTGACATTCCTTATACCCAGGAAAGAGAATAAACTAAGAAAGGGGTGCACAGGGGCCCTGGGCAGGTTTGTACCACTGTGGACACATGGGTTACTTGAGGACTCTGTAAAAACCTCTGGAGGATTTTTACAAGAACAAACCAAAATGGGTGTTCCACTTTGTTTCTGCTTCATAAATATGCAAACATCTGACAAATCAGGCTGCATGCAAAAAGGAAAGTCTTCAAAACCATCAAGAACCTTTTATTTTTATTAACTTTTAAAATCCTCACCCAAGGATATGTTTTTATTGATTTTTAGAAAGAGAGGAAGGGAAGGAGGGAGAGGAGGAGAGAGAGAAAAATCGATGTACTGCCTCCTGTACGTGCCCCAACTTGGGACAGTACCCACAATCTAGGTATGTGCTCCTACCGGGAATCAACTCTGCAACTATTTGGTTTACGAGATGATGCTCCAACCAACTGAGCCACTGGACCAAAACCATCAAGAGCCTTTTAATTAACATAAGACATTTCTCATTCTCAAAAAAACAAAACAAACAAAAAAACCCTAGTTAATTCATTGTAGTACATACTCGTTGGGTGGGCTTTAGGGTTCTAAACCCCCCCTCCCAAATATTATTCAATGTTCACACATACACATTTTTCTGGAGAAAGAATCCACAGTATCCATCACATCCTCAAAGAGACCTCAGACCTCCCCTCAAATTACGAACTGATGCTCTAGTGCAGGGGTGGGCAAACTTTTTGACTCGAGGGCCACAATGGGTTTTTAAACTGGACCGGAGGGCCGGAACAAAAGCATGGATGGAGTGTTTGTGTGAACTAATATAAATTCAAAGTAAAGGAGCGGAGGGGAGAACAAGAGAAACAGATAGCCCTAACCGGTTTGGCTCTGTGGATAGAGCGTCGGCCTGCGGACTGAAGGGTCCCGGGTTCAATTCCGGTCAAGGGCATGTACCTTGGTTGCGGGCACATCCCCGGTGGGGAGTGTGCAGGAGGCAGCTGATCGATGTTTCTCTCTCATCGATGTTTCTCACTCTCTATCCCTCTCCCTTCCTCTCTGTAAAAAATCAATAAAATATATTTAAAAAAAAAAAAAGAGAGAGAAACGGATAGAACAGCCGGATCCGGCCCGCGGGCCATAGTTTGCCCACAGCTGCTCTAGTGAGAAGCAGGGCTATTTTTTCCTTGGCCACTGGACTCTCGATTATTTGAGCCCCTTAAAGGACTAAACAAAGCCAAATAAATTGTAGAAAAATTATTGTTCTAGCAATGCTTAACACTTGTTTTTGATTAAGGAAATATGAGTAGCTTTCAGTAACATTAGAAGAATGCCAAGCAGCAGACTACAAAAACTCAAGTACTCAAACAGCTTAGCAAATGACAACAGTTTTTGTAAACATGGACAAAGGTGAATCCAGCCTACTGAAATGTTCGTTACAATTTCATTCATGTAAATGTCTACTGAAATTTATCTACCTGGTCTCTTATCCTAGTCTTGCCCTATGCTTCCCTGATGGTCTAAGCCAGGGGTGAGGAACCTTTTTTCTGCCAAGGGCCATTTGGATATTTATATTCAAGGGCCAAATAAAATTATCAACTTAAAAATTAGCTTGCTATATTTGGTCAAACATTTAATTAACTCACCCCTAATGCCTTGGCAGGGCCAGACCAAATTATTTCGTGGGCCTTTTACGGCCTGAAGTTCCCCACCAAACTTATCTCTGTTTCCTGAGGGACGTTTTTCTGACCAAACCAGGCCCTTTCCCTGGTGGCCCAAGCCCTCTCACCCACCCAAGAGACTCTTGAGACTTAGCGTGACTCCTCCTAGAGCCCCCACAGCAGCTCCCTCTGTACCTGGGACCTGGTAGGATAAACTGTTTTTCATTCCTCTACCACAGGATTCTTTTTTTTTTTTTTTTTTAATATATTTTATTGATTTTTTACAGAGAGGAAGAGAGAGAGATAGTTAGAAACATCGATGAGAGAAACATCGATCAGCTACTTCCTGCACACCTCCTACTGGGGATGTGTCCACAACCAAGGTACATGCCCTTGACCAGAATTGAACCTGGGACCTTTCAGTCCGCAGGTTAACGCTCTCTCCACTGAGCCAAGCTGGTTAGGGCTACCGTAGGATTCTATACATTCATCCTTAACCATATATATTCACTTCACCCTTTTCTTTTTTCTTTATATTGTATCTTTTTACTCTCTTTTCTTTAAAAAAAAAGAGAAAGAAAAGGTATAGTTTTTTTTTAAAATTGATTTTAGAAAGAGAGGAAGGGAGAGGGAGAGAGAGAAACATTGATCAGCTGGGCTGCCTCCTGCACACCCCTTCTACCAGGGATCAACCCCACCACCAGGGCATGTGCCCTGACCGGAATCGAACTGGACGACCTCTTGGTGCATGTGAAGTCACTCAACCAACTCAGCCACACAGACCAGGCTACCCTTTTCTTTTTCAACTAATTCTGGCTTACCACCTCAGTATGAAAAAATAACTTGCATTTCATCCATCCAAAATTTCTTGCTTTAAGGAGTACACTCTACTTCTAGCGTAAAAGACAGATAGTTTAACAAAAAAAATCCCACCTAGCATGTCTCATAATAATAACCAATATACTGCTGGAGCTACTACTTGAGGTGAACAAGTGGGGGGGCAGAGACAGGCTACAAGTGCCATGTTTAAGGCAAGGTGGTTCAGCATTCCATCCTGCACATGGTCAGGGATGGGCAATGATCTGAGCCAGAGTCTCCTGCCATCAGAAAGCACTACTGGGGAAGACTCACTCTTGACCTTGAGGTCAGGGTATCAGAGGGAACAAGCTCTTGATGTCCCTGTTAGAGCCCCTGGATTCAGCTGTGCCTGAGCCCCATTACAAACTTCTTGACAAATCAGCCAACAAATTTCCTCTTGTTGTATCTAGTTTTGTTATATTTATACCAGAGAGACCTATCCAATACAACCATTTCCTAAAAGAACTGACATCTTCATTTAAAAGTTGGTAGGACAGTATCTACAGAACAAGTAGCTTGCCTTACACACCTCATACACGTGCACATATACTTGTTTTGCCTGTTGGAAACTACTGACAATCTTCACCACTACATGACTTCTCAACTTCACCACACCACTCCCACTTCTTACAGAGCTTCTAGCAACCAGTGGGTACAAGGAAGAAAGCAAAAATCAATGCAGTTCACCTGCTACTAAAAAGCATATCCAGGAGGAGTCACCCTTGGGTAAGTGTCATAGTAACAGTGATAATGATAGGAAATAAGTAGAGAGTGTTACAATGTTATAGCAATAGAAAGTAATTAAAGTGTTATAGGAAATGTAGAAAAATTATTTTTTGTGAAATACTTGTGTGAAATATTAAAGAGCACAGGGAATGACCACTCTGGCCAAGCCCTAGCTGCTCCATATAGATAAGACCATAGCTGAATGCTAACCATAGGAATGATGTATGTAAACCTGATAGACACCTTCTGAGTGACACTGTGATTGATAACCAGCTTGTACTCTGATTAACACTAGTGTGATGACATGTTACTGATAGCCACCTGGACTGCCGTGGGTCAGAACAGGCTTAAAAACGGGTCCCCGACTTCAGACATCGATCACCCTCTTGGTCCACGCTGCCTTGCTCCATGCTGGATGGCAGAAGAATGGCCTAACCTTCAGTCGCCCTCTTGACCCAACCAGACGGCCAGCCACCCAAAGAGGGATCCACCGCTGTCCGCAGAGCACGCCACTCTTCCCTGGGGACCCCATTAAATCTGAGCCCACAGCACCAGGAACCTTGTGAGTAATCAAGTGTGCTGTATGATTTGCAAATGCATATTCTTGTGTGGCGTAATTCCTCCAGCAGTCTTAACTATATTAATTTTTTTAGTCTTGCTTGCTTAGTCTCTTCTCTAGCAACTACTTAATGTCTGAACACCTGCACGGTTAAGTTGATCTCAAGGGATGCCTTGGATAACACCCCTACTCGGACAGCAAGTGATGAACAGATTGCAAAATGGCCAAAAAGGGAGGAGAAATCAAGGTAACTAGTTACCACTGAGTAGTATCTAACACAATGTTATTTCACACTGTTCTGACATGACCCACAATAAAAAACACATTTTATCATGTACACAATAAATGAAATAAAAGTTTTCATAAAGTACCCTTGAGTGGCTGACACCCTTTAACATTTCTTTTTTTCCCTTACACAATAACTGCAATCTACTTAATTCATTCCATTACCCACAGTTTGAAAAACACATAATAAAACAAGAATTACTTTCTCTTAAAAATCTAGATACTGGTCAAAGTTCTTAGAGCCAAAATCTATTATCCCATTTCACATATGGGAAACTGAGGCTTGGGAGGGTATACAACTGGTCCAAGGCAGGCATAGTGTACTCCTTCCCACAGCCAGCACCCGCCCCACAACCTGTGCTGGCAGGTTCCATACTCCATGCAGTTCTCCCATTTCAACTCTCACAATAACAACCTACTCCCACGAAATATGTGTTTCCTCAAATACAGTGGAAAGTGTTTCAAGTGTAAAATCATAAATTTATCTCACTCTTCCTTTTCTTTTACACAAAACAAAATCTCAAATGCCAATTCACCCACAGGCATGTATGTGTCATTGCCTGGGGTAAGACAACTGGGGACATTAGCCACCCACAAGGACATAGGAATTACTAATTCTTGTTTCTGGAAATTGCACAAGGCCCAAGCCCAAGTCTCCCCTGGCACTGCTTCACAGTGTGCCAATGTCTGTGGACATAACAGCAACTAGGAACAAACAAGAAGTTTCAGCTGTAAGTGGACAACAAGACCAAGAAGATGACCGCAGGCAAAATGGGGCTTGGATAGCTTTTTTCAAAACTCTTCAGGCAAAGCAAAGCAAGCACTCCCTATCCCCCACCAGAATATAATTAGAGGCTCCTCCTTATTCTCCCAATCTGAACACAATAAAAATATGAGACACCACCCTTCCACCCCCGCATCAAAACCCATTTTACAAGTAATGGGACATGTTTAGGAATTATGTAACTTGCCTGAGGTCAAGGCCAGAAGGGGGTCTGACTGGGACTGAAACCTGACAGTAGACTCCATAGTTCTCTCTCTCTGGTACACAGTTCCATCCAAGCCCAACCAACCCTGCTAACACAGCCCAAAGTCCTGGAATTTTCTACGTTGGGAGAACAGGCCAACACTGTCAAGGAAAAGATCACAGAATACCCTATACCTAGCATGAACAACAACAAAAAAGTATTTATTTGTAAGATGTCAGAGGTCAAAAAGAAATGGCATATGCATTTGAGTACTCTTAATTGACAGTTAAATACTCAGATTTGGTAAATTTCTGAAAGAAATATGTTCTCCAATTGGGTTTAACACAAAAGGCATTTCCACATGAACTGGATCCTAACAGCACCTAGTAATGGTGAGTGGCATGGAATGGTTCTTCTGGTCCAGTGGTCGGCAAACTCATTAGTCAACAGAGCCAAATATCAACAGTACGACGATTGAAATTTCTTTTGAGAGCCAAATTTTTTAAACTTAAACTTCTTCTAATGCCACTTCTTCAAAATAGACTCGCCCAGGCCGTGGTATTTTGTGGAAGAGCCACACTCAAAGGGCCAAAGAGCTGCATGTGGCTCGCGAGCCGCAGTTTGCCGACCACTGTTCTGGTCAATAGGCCCAAAATCCATTAGCTGGATCTCAGCCTTCCAGCCAGGAAATGTTTCCCTGGCATATCCAGCTATCTTGTCCCCCTTTTAGGGATGTCCTGACTTGTGACACAAATCTTCCAGGAGACCAGAATCTTTTCACCAAAGACAGATGTCAACACAATTCAAATCAAGGCCAAAGAAAGCAGGGAAGGTATGAAGGGACGCTGGAAAAACCTCAGTTCATCAGCAATTTCTGACAACCTGGCCATTGCCTTTGTCCAGATAACCAGGCTTTAATGAAACAGACTCGTTACAGTTTAGGCCCGAGGATACACTGGACCACCTTCCTCTGCTGGATCATTTCCCCAAACTCTTCAGCCAGGATCCCTGGGTGGCAGTACCCAGAGCTGCCACTTTTCCACCAATCCCATTATCACCACTTTTAATCTCACTATCAGATAAAAACAAATCCTCACTTAAAAACAACCTTAACCCCCTCCCTTCATTCAGAAAGGCACCTGGCTGATCTTGGTGCCACCTAGTGCATTTTCCTAGCCCTCATCAGTGTGACTCTCTTACCCCCGTACCTAATCTCATTTCAATTTTGGCTATGGTCAATGACAGCAAGCAAGTAGCTAACCTTGAGAGGGCACTGCCTCATTTTACTGTCAGCTGAAAGATTCGTAAATGGAGTTTGGGGAAGATTGAGGGACAGTCTGAAGGTCACAGAGCGGACAGCAGGGCCAAGATTCAAAATGGGGTCTAACTGTGCCACAATGGTTAGAGCAGGCCAGAAGAAAATGAGATAGGATTGGACACCAAGAGTCCATTCAAGCCCTCCCAGTCACTCTCCCCTGAGCATTCAGATAACACTGGACTCCTAGTTTAGGGTCAGGAATTCAGGAAACAAAGTCCAGCTCTGGGCAAAAGAGAGTAGAAAAGTCATGGAGCAAGATCTGAGACACTTCTGCTTCTCAGAACAAACTCAAGACAACATTTTGTTTTCACACAATTGCTATGTGTGGGAGGATAATGTTAAAAACCTCACCCTTATAAACAAGACACTGTGTTAAGCTGTGGGAGGGAAAAAAAGGAAATTCATGGAACTTTTCTAGAAAACTAATTTGTATCCAGTTTTCAAAAATGCACACCGGTTTGGTCTAGTAATTCCCACTCCAGACATGAAAAAAGAGAAAACTTAAAAGTCACATGCAAAAATAGCAGAATTAAACTATAGTATTTTATGTTAGATTAGGCAAGCATTTACCTTTGTTTTCTTTTTGTTAATCCTTACCCAAGGATTCCCCCCTCCCCATTGATTTTTGGAGGGAGGAAGGGACAGAGAGAAACATGGATGTGAGAGACACATCGATTGGTTGGTTGCCTCCCACACTCACTGGAAATCAAACCTGCAACCCAAGCACTCCTCTTGTTAAGGAACTGAACCTGAGACCCTTTGGTGTGAGGGCCAATACTCTAACCACTACACCATAGCAGCCAGGGCTTAGGCAAACATTTGAAACATAGCATTTTGGAAATGTTCACAATGTAATTTTTTTTTTAAAGTTAAAGAATACATCCGATTTTGTTACTCAGGTAGAAAGACTAGAATAAAAATAGATTTAAAAGATGTTTTTTCACGTTTAACACCATCTTAACATTCTGTTTTCCAAATTCTTTAAAATGATCACGTGCTACTTTTGTTTTTAAAGAAAAAATCCTTACAGCCCAGCCAGTGTGGCAAGGTGGTTGAGCACTGACCCATGAACCAGGAGGTCACAGTTTGATTCCCCCTGTCAGGGCACATGCCTGGGTTGAGGGCTCAATCCCAGTAGGAGATGTGCAGGAGGCAGCCAATCAATGATTCTTATCATTGATGTTTCTATCCCTCTCTTACTCTCCCTTCTCTCTTTGAAATCAATAAAAGACAAGCAAACATATTAAGAAAAAAACAAAACCTTACAATCTCATTTTCAAATGTGGACCAACCAAGTCTATTCCCTTCAGGGATGAATGGGACAGATGGTTGCTTTGCTCTAACTATATTTCTTTAGAATGGAATACATCCATGATTTATGCTGGGATATATAGATGCAGGTTTTTAAAATCAAATTTATTAACTTGAAGCCTGTTTAGACTGAAGGAAAAAATTAAATATTTCTAAAATCTCCCTTCATAACAGTACATGTTTGGGGTACATCTTCCAAACTGTTTTCTGTGCCTTATTAGAATTTCAAACTGTTCTCCAACAATGTATAATTTAAAAAACTAAATGGGAATCAAACTACCCAGATTGTACTACATGTCAACATGCTGACATCCTTGCACTTTCATTTCCTCATTCTTTTGGCCATACCATATTCCATTAAGCTTTTCTTTTAAGACTTCTGTGAAAGCACTAGAAAATCAATGCCGTTAAGAAGTTATTTATTGTGTAGCCTCAAAAAGTTAGTTACCATGACCCAGCAATTCCATGCATAGGCATCTACCAAAGAGAAATTAATACATGTCCACACAAAAACGTGCACATGAACATTGATAGCATTTCAAGTATCTATCAACTGATGAAGGGATAAAATGTAGTACACCCATATAATGGAATAGCATTCAGTTATAAAAGGAACAAAGTACTGATTCATACTACAGTACAAACCCTGAAAACATACCGCGTGAAAGCAGCTAGACACAAAGTTATGTGTTATATAATTCCTGAAATATACAAAATAGGCAAACACTGGATTATACACTTTAAATGTTTTTATTATTGTTGATTTTTAGAGAGGAAACGGGAGGGCCATCAATTAGAGAGATACATTGATTGTCTTTTGCTGGTGACCATAGGGTACAAGGGACAATGCCCCCACTGGCCAGGGCTGAATTGTACATTTTAAATTGGTGAACTGTATCATGTGTAAATTATGTCTAAGTAAAGCTGTCATTATACATAGTTTATATTCGATAAATACTTTGGGGATGAATACATTAATAAGAATATATGTACCAAACAAAAGTCATCAAGCAAATATCTTTTTGTCTTCCCTTGTGCATAGTAAGAGCTCAGGAACTAATTGTTGATATGGATTAGCCAATCACATACACATGAAATGAGAATTTCACAAAGAAAGTGCTCAATCTTTTTTTCAATCAAGTTTTTATTGACAATATGAGAGTCACATTAAGAAATGCTACCCATACCTGTTTATTATTTGGCACGATTTATCACTCTCTTAAGACACTTTTCTCAGGTCAGAGTTGAACAACAGCCTAAACCCACTCACCACATTTCAAACTGCTAAGTAGGAAATATACAGTAGACTGTGCACAGAAATACTACATGCCACACTGCCTAGACTATTAATAAGTTTACCGAAATTTTTAGAGAGCTTAATGTTATCTTAGTTAAAATTCACATTCCTTGTAAGTCCTACTGACCAATTATGTCCCCTGTTAACATTTTATTAACATAAAAGGAATTATTTGCAGTTGGTATTTTGGACATTCCAAATTCTTGCTCAATTATCTCTTCAGTTTATTCATTCAAAGACTATTTTATGTGCTCTTATAGCAGTGGTCGGCAAACTCATTAGTCAACAGAGCCGCAGTCTGCCGACCACTGTCTTATAGGAATTAAGGATACAATATAGAATAAAAATAGACAAAGCGAAACAAACAAAACCCTGTCTTCATGGAACTTAACAGTCCAGTAAAAAGAAAATAATTTAGGGCAATTTTATTTTTAGACTCATGCCGTGTTTTTTTTTTTTAATCCACACCCGAGGATATGCCTTTTTATTGATTCTAGAGCCAGAGAATGGGAGAGGGAGACAGAATCATTGATGTAAAAGACAAAATCCATTGGTTGTCTCACACATGTGGCCTGACCAGAACCTGGGCTTGTGTCCTGATCAGGAATTGACATGGAACAACACTCTAATCACAGAGAACACGTCAGAGCACAAACTCATGCCTTTTGAGTTAAATGTCATCATCAGCAAGGAATCCCCACAATCCTCACTGTGCAAATGTGAATGTCCAGTGACGTTAGTAGCAATTTTCAGTGACAAGCCTTTATTTTAATACTTTTACCACATAAAGACAAACACAAAGACAAACACAACCTACTTCACAAATTTATTTAGTATCAAAAATTAAAACATTTTACATGCACATAATTGTGAAAGAGTGACAGTGGGCTGTTCGAATTTTTAACAGCCCAGAGTCTTCAAGTTACTGAAGCACCAAATGGTTTTTGCTTTAAATTAAGAAAAAGTGAGGCCGAAACCGGTTTGGCTCAGTGGATAGAGCGTCAGCCTGCGGACTGAAAGGTCCCAGGTTCGATTCCGGTCAAGGGCACGTACCTTGGTTGCCGGCACATCCCCAGTAGGAGGTGTGCAGGAGGCAGCTGATCGATGTTTCTCTCTCATCTATGTTTCTAACTCTCTATCCCTCTCCCTTCCTCTCTGTAAAATATCAATAAAATATATTTAAAAAAAAAAAAAAAAAAGTGAGGCCAGTGTGGCTGTTGGTTGAAGCCAGAGCATAAACTCATGCCTTGAGTTAACTGTCATCATCAGCAAGGAATCCCCACATACTGTCCACTGAAAGGTGGCAGGTTTGATTCCCAGCCAGGGCACATACCCAGGTTTCGGGTTCGATTCCCAGTCGGGTGCATTCGGGAGGCAAGTGATGGATGTTTCTCTCTCCCTCTCTCTAAAATGAATTTAATTTTTTTAAAATATATTTTATTGATTTTTTACAGAGAGGAAGAAAGAGGGATAGAGAGTTAGAAACATCGATGAGAGAGAAACATCGATCAGCTGCCTCCTGCACACCTCCTACTGGGGATGTGCCCGCAACCAAGTTACGTGCCCTTGACCGGAATCGAACCTGGGACCTTTCAGTCCGCAGGCCGACGCTCTATCCACTGAGCCAAACCGGTTTTGGCTGAATTTAATTTTTTAAAAAAATATGAAAAATAGAAAAAAAGAGAAGGCATTCAATAATCCGATTTGTGTTACACGAAAATACCCACCACCACCAAAAGCAGAAGTGCAATTTAGTACAAAGATCACAACTGGCTCAAAAAGATAACTTTTGGAAACAAAGTCTAAGACTCATTTACTCCACATCTTCAGTCCTTAGTACTGTTTCCTACCAAGATAGGGGATATGGTGGATAATTAGGGGATGCATTTTGTTTCAGACCAGACTTTTCCTTCTCGATTTGGTAAACTGAAACCATCTGAGAGTTTTGCCTGCCCCAGGTTGAAGCTTTTGGGGAGAAGTTGGTTATCTACAATGCCTTGCTGGAAGATAATCCCCATCCAAATTAAAACGAAAAGAATGTTTTATTAAATTACTGGCAAGGTCATAAAACTGTCATCTAAAACCTTGAAATTGAATCACATTCATAAATCCTGTTGAATATCGCTTGTGTTACAAATTCTAAGGACTACAAATTCCAAGGGCTCACAATTTAAGGAACTTGACAACCTCATTCATGAAAATCTCCCAACTGTATTACAGCACCAAAGAGCCACTGGCTTAGAGGTACACCGAGACTTCGTTTTTGTAAACTCGGACATCTACAGCCCTCTCAAAGGTAAGCAAAGACACTTCAAGTCTCATTAGGCAGACTGCAGGAGGTCATTTCTTGCATCCAACACACAGGTAAAAATGAACCCAAGGGCCAAGAATATAAACCCCACCAGGTTGCATTAAACATCAAATGAGTAAACAACTACATAAAAACACTTCAAAAAACAGTGCGTGGTCTTGCGTAAAAGGGAAGTCAGCCAGCCACTCAGCAAAAGCACATGACTCATCCACCGGCCTGAACACTATCCACTACACCAAAGTGGGATTTCCCATCTTCGTCCAAGGCCAGGCTTTGGGGGCGTCTCAGTTAGGTAAAGCTGTGCTATTTCCGTGGGGGGAGGTCATTTTATTTCGCCGAATCACAACTCCATCACATCCCAACTCCAAACCATCACCCCGCATAACACCGCAAATAAACGGGGCAGTGGCAAGGACGCCAAGCGAGCACCGACCCAGCAAAACAAAGCGCCCAGCGAGGGGCTGCCAGGCTGAAAGTAGTTGAGTAAAGAGAGCCAGGCTCGCCCCCAAGGCGGAGTGCAGCGGCAGCCTCCTCCTGGGAGGGAACAGCCGCGTTCTCCGCAGAGCTCCGAGGACACTCGGGAAGGTGAGGAAATGGGGGCGGGGGCGCGTTGCCCCAGCCCAGGCATAAGGACCATGGCGCCGGGGTGGGCAAAGAGCGCGCCGGACACGACCCACGTGAGCGGTCGGGCTGAGGCCAAGACAGCTCCGAGGACGGCGGCGCCGCGGCCACCTCGCCGGGCCCGGACTTACCCGGGCCGGGCGCGCCGCTGGCCCCGCAGCGGCCGCTTCCTCCTCCTCCTCACTTGACAAAATGGCGGCGACAGGAAGTGCTGAGCGCCTTGGCCCGCCCCCCCACCCCCGGCCGCCCGCCCGCTCCGCCGCGGCGCACGCGCCCCCCGCGAGAGCCCCCGCCCCGCTGACCGACCCGACCCCGGGGGCGTCGGCGCCAAAGACGGGGCGAGCGAGCGGCCCGACGCCCCGACGCCAACGGCGCAGGCGACCCCGGCGCGAGTGGGCGGCGCGGGTACGCGGGAGGCCCGCAGGCCCGAGCCCGCGTCGCCCCGGCCTTCCTACCCTCGCGCCGATGGCGTCGGAACTGGCGCACCGGCCCCATTACGCAATGCAGGTGACGCGGGCGGCGCTGAGAGCCCTCGCTGGCCGCCCTGAGCCTTCCGTCGCCCCGAAGGGCACTGGTCCTCACCTGAAACGCTAGGCCGCACGCCGCCCCCACCGGCCGCCGCAGCCTCCTCTTGGAGTTGCTATGCGGCGCCGGGGCCCGCCCGTCGCGCCCGCCGCTCCGCCGCGCTCACAGGCCCCGCTCGCCGGCGAGCACCGCCGGCAGCCGCCACCGTCGCAGCCACTGCTTCGGCACCTTGGCTGCGGGAGAGCAGAACAAACAGCCTTACCGCCGCCACCGCCGCCGCCGCCGCCGCCAGCGCACTGACGTCACCGTGCACGCTGTGCGCGCGGCCCGGCGTCGCCGCCGCCCGGCGTGCGCGCCCCCGAGATCGCGCCCGGAGCGTGCGAGCTCGGGAGAGCCCGCTGCCGCGAGGTAAGTGCGCGAGGTGGGCAGGCGGGGGCTGGGGAACCCCTCAGGCCCAGCGAGGGGGACTCTTCAGATGGAGGGCGGGGCCCCGAAGACCGAGGGAGGAGGCTGAGGAGACCTGGCAGACAGAGGGAGAAGTTCCTCAAATCCCGTGCAGACTGAGGGAAGGGACCGTGGGGAGACCAGAGGCTGCGTTCAGGGGAAAGATATGAAGGCAGAGATAGACGTCCAAAATTTAGGAAGGTTCTGATGATCGACCCTCAAAGGGGAAGGCCGGTGATGAGAAATCTCAAAGACGGGTGGCAGAGGCCGAGGAGAGACCAATTTTGAGGAAAGCTCCTCCCCGGAGGGGAATCTGAAGGGTGTAGGAGGAGTTTGGGGGTGCTGGGCCACTAGGGCAAGCGAGCTGCTGCGACTGGGGCGCCAGCCCTGGGGTGAGGGGAAGAGTTGAGGCTATCAACAAGGCTGACGTGACATCTTTCTTGGCTAGCCACCGGTAGCTAAGATAGATGTAAAAACTGGAAGGTGCTGAACTGCGGGCCTAGAGCACTCTCCCTCCATTTGTCCCCCAGCTGACCTCCTTCTTGTCCTTAAGACTCAACTACAAGTCAGCTCCATTAAATGACATTAGATTTGCCCGGCCGGTGTTCTCAGTGGTTGAGCGTCGACCTATGAATCAGGAGGTCACCATTGGATTCCTGGTCTGGGCACATGACCGGGTTTCAGGCTCGATCCCCAGTAGGGAGTGTGCAGGAGGCAGCCGATCAATGATTCTCATCATTGACGTTTCTCTCTCCTCCCTTCTTCTCTGAAATCAATAAAAATATATTTAAAAAGAAAATGACATTAGGTTTATTTAGGTCGCTTGCAGCTTAAAATGATTCTATGAAAATTTTCAAAGGGGAAACATAACCTCCTTTCCCCTTTGCTCTTATCTGTACTCTTGGCATTTTTAGTCCCAATCTTTTAAAAATAGCAGACTCGCCCTAGCTGGTTTGGCTCAGTGGATAGAGCCTTGTCCTGCGGACTGACCGGTCTCGGGTTCCATTCGGGTGCGTGCCTGGGTTGCAGGCTCAATCCCCAGTAGGGGGCGTGCAGGAGGCAGCCAATCAATGATTCTCATCATTGATGTTTCTATCTCTTTCCCCCTTCCTCTCTAAAATCAATAAAAATATAGTTTAAAATAATAATAATAATAGCAGACTCAAGTTATTCTAAAAAAATATACGTAATTAAAAAATAAAGGCAGTAATAGTCATTGGTTGGTTCATTAGTAAGCTTCCTTCTAATTCTGTATTACAGAATATTGAAACTGGTGAATATCTTTTGGCTCCTAACTTTGTATGCTGGGCAATTTGCAGGAAATAGTTGGAGATGGAATAAAGAATAGGAAGGTACACAGGGCTAAGTGAATATGGAACAACCAACTTTTTATTTTTTAAAGGAAACCAGAATGTATCCATTTTTTAAAAATACATTTTTATTGATATCAGAGAGAAGGGAGGAGAGGAGAGAGATAGAAACATCAATGATGAGAGAGAATCATTGATGGGCTGCCTCCTGCACGCCCCCTACTGGGGATCGAGCGTGCAACCCAGGCATGTGCCCTTGACGAGAATCAAACCCGGACTCTTGAGTCCACAGGCCAACACTCTGTCCTCTGAGCCAAACCGCCTAGGGCCAGAATGTATCCATTTTAAGCTGCCCTTTTCCCACAGTTGCCTTGTTGCATTATCCACTTAATTTATTGTTGCAGACAATAAATGTCTTTGGAAGTAATTTGCAGTTCCCAGTTTGCAAGTTACATAATAAAATTTTTTCTTTGACTCTAGAGTCAGAGTTGATTTTAGACAAAACCATAAATATTTAGCTTGATTTACTGGACCCAACTGGAGGGTTTTTGGCCATTGCTAGAAATCAAATCCAATCTGAAGAGAATATGGAAGCTGTAAAGGGAGTTCCAAAGCTGTCTCCAAAAATATTTTAGGACAACGTCTCATTGTTTTTGTCTTCCATAATGCTTACATAGCCTAACTCTTCACAGATAGCTCAAACTCAGAAAATGTTTATTCAGTTGAATCAGTTTAATAGTCTCATTACTTAATGGTTCACATTTTTTAAAAATATTTTTTATTGATTTCAGAGAGGAAGGGAAAGAAACATCGATGAGAGAGAATCATTGATGGACTGCCTCCTGAATGCCCCCTATTGGTGATGGAGCACAACCCAGGCATGTGCCCTGACCTGGAATTGAACCATGACCTCCTGGTTCATAGGTCAATGTTCATCCATGGAGCCACACCAGCCAGGGTGGTTCACATTTTTTTTTTTTTTTAAATATATTTTGTTGATTTTCCACAGAGAGGACGGGAGAGGGATAGAGAGTTAGAAACATCGATGAGAGAGAAACATCGATCAGCTGCCTCCTGCACACCCCCCACTGGGGACGTGCCCGCAACCAAGGCACATGCCCTTGACCGGAATCGAACCCGGGACCCTTGAGTCCGCAGGCCGACGCTCTATCCACTGAGCCAAACCGGTTTTGGCAAGGGTGGTTCACATTTTGATAAGCTCTTTTTTACTTCTCTTGTAATTACTATGTTTTCAATACTGAAAAACAGAAAAGATTAATAAAACATTAAAGAATGAAATATGAAGTATTACACAATGTAATTCTGACTGGTATTTGTTTTTAGTAAAGTAATACATGAAACTATTTTAATTGAATAATGTAAAAGAATATGGAGGAAAAATAAAGCATCCTCCCTCACCCACTCTCCCAACAGAGTAACCACTTTGATGTGTTTATACCTGTGCTCTCTGATAGCCACTGGCCACATGGCTATTGAGTGCTTGAATGTAGCTGGCCCAAATTGAGATGGACTGCAAGTGTAAAATACAAATTGCATTTCAAAGGTTTAATATGAAAAAAACATGTAAAATATCTTGTTACTAACTTTTTATATTGATTACATATGGAAATAAGATTTACATATTGGGTTAAATAAAATCCTATATAATAAAAGCCCAGCGACCCTTATGGCGGAACAACCAGAACGACCGGTCGCTATGACACGCACTGTCCACCAGGGGGCAAACGCTCAACGCAGGAGCTGCCCCCTGGTGGTCAGTGCGCTCCCACAGTGGGAGTGCCGCTCAGCCAGAAGCCGGGCTGGCGAGCACAGCAGCGGTGGCAGGAGCCAAGACTGCTTCTGGGGCAGTGCTAAGGAGCTGTGAGCTAAGCGGTAAGGAGTGAGCAGGTGGGTGGTTAGGAGCGAGCAGGCGGGCAGTAAGGAGCGAGCAGGTGGGCAGTTAGGAACGAGGGGTCCCGGATTGTGAGAGGGATGTCTGACTGCAGGTTTAGACCCGATCTAAACTGGCAGTCAGACATCCCCTGAGGGGTCCTGGATTGCGAGGGGGCGCAGGGCGGGCTGAGGGAACCCCCCACACACACACAAATTTCGTTCATCGGGACTCTAGTATATTATAAAATTGAATTTTAACCTGTTTCTTTCTACTTTTTTTTTAAAATATAATTTTATTGATTTCAGAGAGGAAGGAAGAGGGAGAGAGAGATATAGAAACATCAATGATGAGAGAGAACCATTGATTGGCTGCCTCCCGCACGCCCCCCACTGGGGACCGAGCCCGCAACCTGGGCATGTGCCCTCGACCGGAATCGAACCCGGGACCCTTCAGTCCACAGGCCGACACTCCAACCAATGAGCCAAACAGGCCAGGGCTCTTTTTACTTTTTTAATATGGCTACTAGAAAATATAAAATTACATATATAGTTTGGAATATAATTTCTACTAGTGGCCCAATGCACAAATGAAGATTTGTGCAAGAATGGGCCTTTGTTCCCCTGGCTGCCAGCACTGCCTTCGCTCTGGCTGGAGCAGCCTTTCCGCTCCGGCCTGGAGCCGCCTTTCTGTCTTCCCACGCTGCCCAGAGGCCCAGAACAGCTGGGGTGGTGCAGAACGCCTGCATTGTCGCCATGGCGACGATGCAAGCATCTATCCCTGGCCGCTGGGTGCCTGGTTATGCAAATTAACCCGCCATCTTTGTTGGGTTAATTTGCATACTCACTCCTGATCGACTGGTGGGCATCGCGAAGGTACAGTCAATTAGCATGTTACTCTTTTATTAGGTAGATTAGCCAGCACTGGTCTAGACTTTTCATTTTATGCAATAACTAGTGGTCCGATGCATGAAATTTGTGCACGGGGGTGGGGGGTTGTCCCTCAGCCCAGCCTGCATCTTCTCCAATCTGGGACCACTGGGATCAGGCCTAAACCAGCAATTGGACATCCCTCTCACAATCCGGGACCACTGGCTTCTAACCGCTCACCTGCCTGCCTGCCTGATTGATTGCCCCTAACCACTCTGCCTGCTGGCCTTCTCGCCCCCAACTGCCCCCCCTTGCCGGCCTGATCACCCCCAACTGCCCCCCTGCCGGCCTGCTTGCCCCCAACTGCCCCCCCCCGCCGGCCTGCTTGCCCCCAACTGCCTTCCCTTCCTGGCCTGATCGCCCCTAACTACCTCTGCCTTGGCCCCGCCACCATGGCTTTGTCTGGAAGGATGTCCCAAAGGTCTCCTGGAAGGTCTCCCGGTCTAATTAGCATATTACCCTTTTATTAGTATAGATATGTCTATATATAGAAATAGTCCTAATATATAAAAACCCAGGGTCCTTAACTTCCAAAATGACTGAAGGCTCTACTACTGGAAGTAGTCCTGGGTTGCCATGGTGACCCAGCACTGACTGCCGCCACTGTGGGTGTGGTGAACCAGCACTGGCTGCTGAGGGGGCTGCAGATCAGGCCCAGAGAGAGGCCTAGAGAGAGAAGCAGGGTCTGATCCGTAGCCCCCGTGGCAGCTGTTGATCAGCCGTTGCCTCTCTCTTTCTCTCTGGGCCTGGCCAGCAGCCATGCCTCTCTTTTCTCTCCAGGCCTCTGCGAGGGCTGCTGATCAGCCCCACCGCTCTGATCAGGCCAGGAGATAGGCCCGGAGACACTGACTGGCATAGAAATCGACCAATCAGAACCAAATCTATGTGAATAGTGAGGAGCCAATGGCTGCATAGGAGGTGGGGCTTTTATTTTTTTTTTAATATATTTTATTGATTTTTTTACAGAGAGGAAGGGAGAGAGATAGAGAGTTAGAAACATCGATGAGAGAGAAACATCGATCAGCTGCCTCCTGCATACTCCCCACTGGGGATGTGCCCGCAACCAAGGTTCATGCCCTTGACCGGAATCGAACCTGGGACCCTTGAGTCTGTAGGCCGATGCTCTATCCACTGACCCAAACTGGTTAGGGTGGAGGCGGAGCTTTTGATGCTGACTGGCATAGAAACTGACCAATCAGAACCAAATCTGGGTGAAGTGCAAGGAGCCAATGACTGCCTAGGAGGCAGAGCTTTTGATGCTGACTGGCATAGTAACTGACCAGTCAGAACCGAATCTGGGTGAACTGCGAAGGCAGAACCTAAGGTGGGGGCTGAGGAGGGGTTTTAAGGGCAACAGCTGTTTGGTGTAAGCAAGGTGTAAGAAAGCGGTTCAATTTTTTAATGACCCATTTGGCAGTATAGTGTATATGGCTGGCTATCAGTCCAGATATAGGGATTATGTATTTTAGTCTGCCAAGAGCATCTCCTCCTGCTGAAAAAAAATTTTCCCCCCATTTAAGCAACCCTATCCTATATAATCTATCTATACTAATAAAAGGGTAATATGCTAATTAGACCGGGTCAAACAGCCATCTTCCTATGTCCAGCTTCCTTCCAGACAAAGCCATGGTGGTGGGAGCTGAGGCAGATGCAGTTAGGGGTGATCAGGCCTGCAGGGGAGGGCAGTTGGGGGTGAAAACAGGCCAGCAGGGGAGGGCAGTTGGGGGCGAGATCAGGCCGGCAGGGGAGGGCTGTTGGAGGCGATCAGGCAGGCACACAGAGGCAGTTAGGGGCAATCAGGCAGGCAGGCAGAGGCAGTTAGGGGCAATCAGGCAGGCAGGCAGAGGCAGTTAGGAGCAATCAGGCAGGCAGGCAGGTGAGCGGTTAGGAGCCAGTGGTCCCAGATTGCAAGAGATCAGGCCTAAACCGGCAGTCAAACATCCCCCAAGGGGTCCCCGATTGGAGAGGGTGCAGGCTGGGCTGAGGGAACCCCCCGCCATGCACAAATTTCATGCACTGGGCAACTAGTTGTGTTATAAAACAAAGGGATCATTCTGTACCTGTTAATTTGTAACATGCTTTTTTTCCCCCATTTAATATGTCTTTGAAGTCATTCCACGTGGATACTTGCAGATCTGCCTAATTGGGAGGTAACATAGAGATATATGATAATTTGTTAACTATTCTCCTATTTTGTATGTTTAATTCAATTCCAGTTTTCCATCATAATAATCAAAATTACAGTGAACATCCTTATACTTTTCTCATTTTCTTTTCATACTTGCCAGAATTTTTCTAGGTTAAAAATTATATAGTGTGGGTTTTTTAAAATACGTTTTTTTTCTTGATTTCAGAGAGGAAGGAAGGAGAGAGAGATAGAAACATCGATGATGAGAGAGAATCATTGATTGGCTGCCTCCTGCATGCTCCACACTGGGAATCGAGCCCGTAACCCAGGCATGTGCCCTGACCAGGAATCCAACCCTGACCTCCTGGTTCATAGGTCAATGCTCAACCACTGAGCAATGCTGGCCGGGCTATAGTGTTTTCTTAAAAGCAAGAATAAATCTATACAGCATGGATCAGCTTTGGAAAAGCTGAAGGTATTTGATTTGTTATGGCCTGGATTCAGGCCCACTTTCTAATAAGAACTTACCCATGAGGTTACATTCTGGAATTTATAGTTTGGTCCTAGAGATGGTAAGTGACTCACCGAAGATCACACATTTATACAGTTTAGAACTCAGAACTCCTGATTCCATGAAGACTGAAGAGCCAAGTAGTCAATATTTTAGATTTTGTGGGCCATACAATGTCTATAACATTGACAATTATATAGCTCTGCCATTATAGCACAAAAGCTGCCATAATATGTAAACTAATGGGTGTGGCTGTGTTCCAGTAAAACTTAATGGGTACTAAATTTAGATTTCATGTAAATTTCAGGAATCACAAAATATTAATTTTTTAAAAATATATTTCTTTTATTGATTTCAGAGAGGAAGGGAGGAGGAGAGCGAGATAGAAACATCAATGATGAGAGAGAATCAATGATTGGCTGCCTCCTGCATGCCCCCTACTGGGGATCAAGCCCGCAACCCTGCATGTACCCTTGGCGAATTGAAACCAGTATCCTTCAGTCTGCAGGTTGACGCTCTATCCACTGAGCCAAACCAGCTAGGGCAAAATATCAATTCTTTTGATTTTTTTCGTTCTTGACAGGCCCTGGGCGTCATCCTGTACACCGAAGGGTTGCTGGTTTGACTCCCAGTCAGGGCACAGGTCTGGGTTTCTAGCTTGATCCCCAGTGGGTGCGTGCAGGTTGGCAGCCCATTGATGTTTCTCTTTCTCTAAAAATTAATAAAAAAGCCCTAGCTGGTTTGGCTCAGTGGATAGAGCATCGGCCTGTGGACTGAAGGGTACTGGGTTCGATTCCGGTCAAGGGCACATGCCCGGGTTGCGGGCTAGATCCCCAGTGGGGGGCGTGCAGGAGGCAGCCAATCAATGGTTCTCTCTCATTATTGATGTCTCTCTCTCTCTCTCCTCTCTAAAATCAATAAAAATATATTTTAAAAATTATTATTAAAAAAATAAATAAATAAAATAAAAATATTTGGGGAAATGAACACAGACGATGGGGCAGTGACAGCTGGGGGTAGGGTGAGGGGAGGGATCAGGGGTAGGCTGGAGGGGGTCTATGGAGGAAAAAAGGGAACATACGTAATACTTTCAATAATAAAGAATTATTAAATATATATAGTATATATTTGGAGAAAAAAGGAAAAAAAATAAAACAAAAGAACAAAAATAAAGGAAAAATTTTTTTAAAAAAAGGTTAAAAAAAAACCCAAAACCCTGGTTGGGTGGCTCAGTTGGTTGGAGCATACTCCTGTAAAACAAAAGTTTGCGGGTTTGATCCCTGGTTGGGTGCATAGGGGAGGCAAATGATGTTTCTCTCTTCTCTCTCTCTCGCTCTCTCTAAAAATCAATGAAAACATCCTCGGGTGAGGATTTAAAAAAAAACACAGATAGCAATCCAATCTAGGCAGTAGTTTGATGATCCCTTTAAAGTCTAGAGAAATGGCCGAAACCGGTTTGGCTCAGTGGATAGAGCGTCGGCCTGCGGACTGAAGGGTCCCGGGTTCGATTCCGGTCAAGGGCATGTACCTTGGTTGCGGGCACATCCCCAGTGGGAGGTGTGCAGGAGGCAGCTGATCAATGTTTCTCTCTCATCGATGTTTCTAGCTCTCTATCCCTCTCCCTTCCTCTCTGTAAAATATCAATAAAATATATTTAAAAAAAATAAAATTAAAGTCTAGAGAAATGGAAAATTCCTTACCGTTCTACGAAAGCTATTCTGCTTGCAGTTTTTTTTAATCAATAGATTTTTAAACATATATTTTATTGATTTTTTACAGAGAGGAAGGGAGAGGGAGAGGGAGTTAGAAACATCGATGAGAGAGAAACATCAATCAGCTGCCTCCTGCACACCCCCTACTGGGGATGTGCCCGCAACCAAGGTACATGCCCTTGACCGGAATCGAACCGGGGACCCTTGAGTCTGCAGGCCGATGCTCTCTCCACTGAGCCAAACCAGTTAGGGCTAATCAATAGGTTTTTAAAGCAGTTTTAGATTTATATTAACATTGAGTGGAAAATACAGAGTTCCCCTCTCCCACTTCCCTTATTATTAACATCTTGTATAGTGTGGTACATTTGTTACAGTTGATGAGCCAGTATTGATACATTATCCTACACAGGCTGTCCTCCGGTTAAGTCGGACTCAATGTATGTCGTTTCATGGTTGTGTCGCCACCTCCCATTTATTTATAATAAAAAAAAAGTTCCATCATTTTGATGTATGTACATGTGCTTTATGTTCTTCATTATTTATTTATCACAAGTAAAGGTCAGGAATTGTTATCTTTCTTTTAAATTTTTTTTACTGTTTCACTTCATTACTGCTGTGTATGTGCTCCATGTGAGTGACATAGGTGCTTATGTAGATGGGTTCTGACTTACGGCGAAAGTCGCGTTACGTTGTGCCATAGGAATGGATCTCCAACCTAACCCAAGGTCCTACTGTATAATAAAAGGCTAATATGCAAATAGACCGAACGGCAGAACAACCGGTCGTTATGACGTGCGCTGACCACCAGAGGGCACACAGAACATGCGGGTGTTGGCCGTGGTGGGATGGTGGAGCAGGTGAGTGGGGGCACCAGACCAAGGCGGGGCGCTGGTGGTTACTGAAAATTCTTTGCTCCTGCGCACCACAGTCCCACCCGGCACTCACACCTGCTGCCGGTGCTGGCCCTGCTTGCACCAACATCTGGCACCAGAGCCACCCTCACACCCACTGCCAGCGCCCAGCGTCAGTCCTGATCGTTCAGCACCATCAGCAGGTAGGAGTGGCAGCTGCCCGCCCTGATCGCCTCCACTTGTACCTGCTGCTGGCGCCAGCCTCAATTGCTCCACGCTATCGGCACGTGGGAGCAGTGATGGCAGGAGCAGGGCTGACGGCAGAGAGGGGATCAGGGGATGCGGTGGGAGGGGCCAGGCAGGGGCTCAGAAGATGGGCTGAGACCTGCCCCTGTGCTCACCACAGCCTCGTGGCCCCAGTTCCTTTCAAGGTGCACAAATTCGTGCACTGGGCCCCTAGTTATTAACTAAAGTCCATAGTTTACCTTAGGATTCACTCTTTGTTGTACATTCTGTGGGCTTTGACAATTGTAAAATGACATGCATCCAACATGCTTGCCAATTTTTAACTCATAAACTAGTTAGGAATGAAAACTTTAGAGTAAAGCATTATACTTCTGTCAGCCACAAACAGTTACAAGATGGCCCTAAGGGCCATTTTAGTCTCTGCTACTCCATTATTTTGTATTTTGCTATGTTTTGCTTAGTTTTGAAATGTTTTACAAATATCATTCCCTGTCACATTCAAAACAGTGAGATTGCTGGAAGACCTAGTGAAAAGTAGAAAAAGCCATGCAATTAAAAAAAAAAAAAAAAAGGAAGTGACTTTTAAAAAGTTTCAAAGTAGCCCCAGCTGTTTTGGCTTAGTGGATAGAGCATTGATCTGCGGACTGAAGGGTCCCAGGTTCGATTCCAGTCAAGGGCACATGCCCGGGTTGTGGGCTTGGTCCCCAGTGGGGGGTGTGCAGGAAGCAACCAATCAATGATTCTCTCTCATCATTGATGTTTCTCTTTATTCCTCTCCCTTCCTCTCTGAAATCAATCAAAATATATATTTTATTTATTTATTTTTTTTTAATAAATATATTTTATTGATATTTTACAGAGAGGAAGGGAGAGGGATAGAGAGTTAGAAACATCGATCAGCTGCCTCCTGCACACCTCCCACTGGAGATGTGCCCGCAACCAAGGTACATGCCCTTGACCGGAATCGAACCCGGGACCCTTCAGTCCGCAGGCCAATGCTCTATCCACTGAGCCAAACCGGTTTTGGCAAAATATATATTTTTAAAAAATAAAAAGTTTCAAAGTGGAAAGAAAATGCAAATGTCACACGTGGGATAAAAGTGCTTAAGAGGAAGGAGTCTGGAGGTTAAAAAAAAAAAAAAAAAAAAAAGAATGACAGTGGGAGCTCTCATATACTTCTCATCATTTGGTTCAGTCATTTTAGAAAACAGTTTGACCTTTTCTGGTGAAGTTTAAGCTCTGCATACTTTATAGCCCACTAATTCCAATCCCACAGAAACTCTCACTGACACATTTAAGAAGGTTTAAAATAGCATTGTTTCTAAGAGTCTACATTGACAACAGCCCAAACATCCATCCATGGTGGAACAAATACAATGAGAATGTACAAACCACAGCCACACACAACGCATGAATCTTACAAACGTAACGGGAAACCAGAGAAGCAGGGTATGTGTACATATGTGATTGATCATCTCTTTTTCACGTAGATTTCTAAAAAAGACAAACATAGACAAGTTTTTAAGGACGTAAAACTATAAAGAAAAACAAGTAATTACCACTGGTTTTCTGAGAGGGTGATCAGAAAGGGATAAGGGGATTTGATGGAGGTGGTCAATTTCTGAGGTAGGTTTATCAGTATTCTATTTCTTTTCTTTTCTCAAATTTTATGTTTTAAGTGCACAGTATTGTTAATTATAAGCACATGCTGTACAGCGGGACTCTAGAACGTTTTTTAATCTTACCTGACTGAAAAGTGTTCTGCTTCTTGACTATGCATTAGCTTTGTAATTATTCACTCTACCTATGCTTTATGCATATTTTTGAAATATAATCCTTGAGAAAAAATGAATCTTAGATTTAAGGAAAACTATCTTGAGAGAGAAGTAAATAGAAAAGGCTTGTGATGAACTTGAAATGGACAAATTTCTGAATTTATTACTAGAAAATGAGCAGCATTGCAAGATACCTCCTAGTTTAAGGCTCACACAGAAAACTGGTGATTTGAAAGCCTAGAGCAGGGGTGGGGAATGTCTGGCCCTGCCACGGCAACTGCAGGCGGGACTCAGAACTCAATAAATCTAGGACCTTTTTTTCATAGTAACAATTTTTAACTTGGTAATTTTGTATGGCCCATGAATGATGTTATAAATATCCAAATGGCCCTTTACAGAAAAAAGGTCTGCCACCCTTGGCCTAGATGTTAAGCATGAAAAGTGTTGCTGGTAAAATTTTGACAGTAAGTCACTGATGGCTTTGTGGAATCATCACAGCATCAGAATGAATGGCCAAGGAAGTCTGCTCTGGCTGCTAGAAAATTTTCCGTGGCATTTGCTGAGTTAAGGAAGGGTGTCTTGTCTTGACAGATTTTTCACTGTAGTTGAAACCAGCCAATGTTGGGGAAGGATGCTTGATAGAACTAATTTCAGCAAGGACTGATGAAGCAGGCTCTTAGAATATGATAGTTTCAGTGGATAGAAGGTTGGCTTGCAGACTGAAGGGTCCCAGGTTCGATTCCGGTCAGGTCAAGGTCACATGCCTGGGTTGCTGGCTCCATCCCCAGTAGGGGGCGTGCAGGACACAGCCAATCAATGATTCTCTCTCATCATTGATAGTTCTCTCTCCCTCTCCCTTCCTCTCTGAAGTCAATAAAAAAAATATATTAAAAAAAAATCTGATAGTTTATAAGAAGAGCATCTAGATCTAGATTTATACTAGTATTGTGTGGCAGGCACCTTTCAAAGATGGCCCCCAAAGATCCCCACCTCCTAGAATTTACACTTTTATAATGTCCCCTTGAGTGTGGGCTAGACCTAGAGACTTGCTGCTAATGAAAAAGTGATGTCACTTTCCTGGTTGGGTTACAAAAATCTATGCCTTTAATCTCGCTGGGCTCTTGCCTTTTCAGCTTGCATATGTTGATAAAGCAAGCTGCCATATAGGAGAGACCCATATGGCAAGGAACTTAGGGTGGCTTCTGGTATATAGCCAGCAAGGAGCTAAAGCTCCTATAGGGTTAGGGTTAGGGTTAGTCCAACATCTGCAAGGAATTAAGTTCTGCTAATAACCACATGAGCAACATTGAAAGTAGATTCTTCCATAGTCATGTCTTCAGATGTGAGACTACAGCCTTGGCCAACACTTTGATTAAGGCCAACTAAGGACCCAGGTAAGCCACACCTGGATTTCTGATTCCTAGGAATAATAAATGTTTTATTTTAAGCTACTAACTTTTGGAGTAATTTGTTAAGCAGCAATGGATATCTACTAATACACATCCTGGGACCAAATATCCCCTTTGTGAGAAATAAGGCAAGCCCCCAAATTGTGGGGTTCCTGGTAGAACACAAAACATGTGGGAGCCAGGCAGCAAGGCAGATATCTTTACTTCTGCGCAGAAGGGTGTGTACACATGGTCTGGAAGCACGCACACACAAAGAAGGCAGTCTGCTTGGCTTTATAATCTCTGACACACGTGACCTGTCCCTCACTATTGATTGGAGCTCAGGCACATAGTCTTTCATGATTGGCTAATTCAAAGAGAGGGATTGGCCTTTGCCATTTCAAGATGTTGACCCCCAGGGGAGCTGCAAGTCATGGGGCCAACATGGTAGCTGCCAAGTCACGCAGGCCAAAATGGGGCTGTCTAAACTGTTCTTTGACAGAAAAGATGAGTTGTTTATTCTCATACCTTTTCCTGGGGAAGACCTATTTCAGCCTTATTGAAGCTGATGAATTAGCAACAAGTTCTTTTTTCTCCAAGAATATTCCCTTAGCTTCCTCTGGTTTTGCCATTGCTGAGCTAGACAAAGTGTATGTAAAACACTGGGGGAAATTGTGGTCTTAGTTCATTTGAGACAATCAGTATTGTCTGTCTTTCGCATTGTCCTCCAATGACAAGGAATTAGGGACTTATCTCTCTGTAAGGAGGCTATAGTTTTCCTTATGGGAACCATTGCAGAAAACAATTTACACCTTGTTACTCAGGTTAGTCATTGGCCCTTGGGGGTTATCTCTAAAGAGAAATTCTTTCACAGAATTTTATGGCAACAAATAAGGGAAATTTGTGATGCATTTGTGAGTTCTCTTCACTCCTATTTATTTAGAGAGATTTTCCCAAATCATTGTGAGCATCTGAGAAGCCAAAATCCCCAGGCATTTCCCATGGGGAAGCTGAGGATTTGTCCTGAGTGGGTATCTTTGGACAGGTTACTAAGCAAAGATGTGATACATGTACCCACATTGCCTGGGCCTTACAGGCACTAAATACACAACTTGTTGACCTGTGACTCATAAATTTAGATCTCAAAAGAAGATTTTATCTACTTTATGTTCTTTATTCAAAGAATCCAGCTCAAGTGGATTGGCTGGAATTAGAATATTTGTCCTTTCATGTAAACTTAATGGAATTTACAGTTAGGAGAAATATTACTGAGAATATAAATAACTTTAAAAAGAAATGTTACAAGTATTCCAACATTGTATTGGAAGTTCCATTCAGAGCAATCAGGCAAGAAAAAGATATGAAAGGCATTCATGTAGGAAAGGAAGAAGTAAAAAACAGTCATTATTCACAGATGACATCATCTGGTATTTGGGAAATCTTAAAGAATCCACCAGCCGAAACCGGTTTGGCTCAGTGGATAGAGCGTCGGCCTGCGGACTGAAGGGTCCCGGGTTCGATTCCGGTCAAGGGCATGTACCTTGGTTGCGGGCACATCCCCAGTGGGGAGTGTGCAGGAGGCAGCTGATCGATGCTTCTCTCTCATCGATGTTTCTAGCTCTCTATCCCTCTCCCTTCCTCTCTGTAAAATATCAATAAAATATATTTAAAAAAAAAAAAAAAAAAAAAGAATCCACCAGCCCTGGCTGATTTGGCTCAGTAGATAGAGCGTTGGCCTGCGGACTGCAAGGTCCTGGGTTCGATTCCGGTCAAGGGTACATGTCTAGGTTGTGGGCTCGATCCCCAAGGGGGGGGCGTGCAGGAGGCCGCCGATCAGTGATTCTCATCGATATTTCTTTCTCTCCCTCTCCCTTTTCTGAAATCAGTAAAAATATTGATGAAATAAAATGAAAACAACAAAATCAGCTGTATTTCTATACACTAGCAATGAATAATACAAAAATGGAAATAAGAAAACTTTTCCAGGCCTGGCCAGCATGGCTTAGTGGTTGAGCATCAACCTATGAACCAGAAGGTCATAGTTCAATTCCCAGTCAGGCCATATGCCTGTGTTTTGGGCTTGATCCCCAGTGTGGGGTGTACAGGAGGCAGCCAGTCAATTATTATCTCTCATCATTGATATTTCTCTTTCTCCCCCTCTCCCTTCCTCTCTGAAGTCAATAAAAATAAAAAATAAAGAAAACAATTCCATTTACAATAGCATAAAAAGAATAAAATACTGCCCTAGCCGGTTTGGCTCAGTGGATAGAGCGTCGACCTGCAGACTGAAGGGTCCCAGGTTCAATTCCAGTCAAAGGCATGTACCTCAGTTGCAGGCTCCTCCCCAGCCCGGGCCCTGGTCAGGGCATGTGCAAAAGGCAACCAATCAATGTGTTTCTCTCACATCAATGTTTCTCTCTGTCTTTCCCTCTCTCTTCCACTCTCTCTAAAAATCAATGGGAAAATATTCTCAAGTGAGGATTTAAAAAAATAAAATACTTAGTAATAAATGTAACAGAACTACAGAAGGTTCAGCTGAAAACTACAAAACACGCCAAAACCGGTTTGGCTCAGTGGATAGAGCGTCGGCCTGCGGACTCAAGGGTCCCAGGTTCGATTCCGGTCAAGGGCATGTACCTTGGTTGCGGGCACATCCCCAGTAGGGGGCGTGCAAGAGGCAGCTGATCTATGTTTCTCTCTCATCGATGTTTCTAACTCTCTATCCCTCCTCTCCCTTCCGCTCTGTAAAAAATCAATAAAATATATTTAAAAAAAAAAAAAAAAAACAACTACAAAACACTGCTTAAAGATGTTACAGAAGACCTAAATAAGTGGAAAGACATCTGCATTCATGAACTGGATTGGCAGTACCCAAAATGATCTACAGATTCGACATAATTGCTACCTGAATTACCAGCTTCTTTGTAGGAAACTTAAGGGACCCAGAATAACCAAGATACATAATCTTAAAAAGAGGAACAAAGTTGGGGGATTCACACATCCCAATTCCAAATCTTACTACAAAGCTACAATGTGGTATTGGCATAAGGACAGAATACATAGAACAAGAGTCAAATTGAGAGTCCAGAAATAAAGCCATGTAACTATGGTCAACTGACTTGTTGACAAGGATGCCACGACCATTCAACTGTTTCTTCAACAAATGATTCTGGAACAATTGGATATCCACCTGGAATAGAATAAAACTGGATCCTTATATACAAAAAGTAATTCAAAATGGATCATAGACCTAAATATAAGAGTTAAAAACCATAAAACTCTTAGAAGAAAATGTAGGGGTAAGTCTTCATGACCTTGGATTTGGCAATGATTTTTTAGATATGACTCCATAAGTACAAGTAACAAAAGAAAAGATAAATTGGGCATGATTAGAAACAAAACTGTTTTACATCAAAGGGCACTATTAAGGGAGTGAAAAAGATAGCCCACACAGTGAAAAAACAAACAAACAAAAAACCACACTGCAAATCACAACTGATAAGTGTCTAATATACAACTCAACAAAAGACAACCCAATTAAAAAAAGCAAAGAACTTGTATAGACATTTCTCCAAAGATAAACAAATGACCAACAAGCACATGAAGGGATGCCCATCATTAGTTAAGGAAATGCAGATCAAAACCACAATGAGCTACCACTTCACACCCACTAGGATGGCCAGAATAATAAAAAAGGGAAAATAAGTATCGGTAAGCAAGTGGAGAAATTGGAACCCTTGTACATTGCTGATGGGAATGTAAAATGGTCAGCTGTTGTGGAAAAATTTGGTGGTTCCTCAAACATTTAAAGAGAATTACCATTTGAACCAATAATTCCATTCCTAGGTATTTACCCAAAAGAATTGAAAACAATTACTGATACTTGTCCAAGAATGTTCCTAGCAACACTATTCACAATGGTCAAAAGGTGGAAACTACTCTAGTGTCCACTATTGGATGACCGGATAAACAAATGTAGTATATACGTACAATGGGATATTATTCCCATTAAAAGAAATGAAGTACTGATACAAGCTACAACATGGAGGAACCTCAAAAACATGCTTAGTGAAAACCAGACTGAAAAAGTCATGTGTCATGTTTCCCTTTATATGAAATACCCAGACTAAATTGAGACAGAAAGCAGATTAGTGGTTGTCAGGGAATGGGGGGAGGGGGATGAGGCGTGACTACTAATGGGTAAGGGTTTCCAGTTTCCTTTTAGGGGAGGAAAATGTCTTGGACCAGTTATTGGTGGTGGGGTTAACAGCATTGTGAGTGTACCAAATGCCACTGCATCATCCACTTTAAAATGGTTAATGGCTCATCTGTGAATTTTAAATCTAAAAAAAAGATGTTGAGCTTGTCGAATCACTTTTTCAATGCTCCGAAATGTTTATCATCTAATTCTCATTGCCAACCCTGTGAGAATGGATTGACTGCCTCCTATCCCTTCATATTGCTCACAAAACTAAATGCTAAGTTCTTATCTATATAAAGTATGCACTCATCAGATAGTGTTTTGAGAGAAGGTACAGACTATTAAGTCCGATTTCAAAAACACAACTACTCTGATAGACTTCAGTGTCCTTGTATAAGATATAGGAAAGTGGCCCAATACTTTCTCAATTACCGGAGCCATCAGTGTTAAATCAGTGCAAAGCCACACCCAGGGTTTTTTTCCCATGCCCATCTATTTATTGAGCCTTCCAAGCAAGCTCCTGTAATAAAGTAAAATGTTAAAAGTCTCTTCTACTTTTGTTAGTTCTAAAATTCTACTTGAACTCTACTGTGCCTGTGTAATCACTACTGTCCACACTTCTGGTGAACAAAGACCATGCCAGATTATCAGGCAGTGGAAATTTATGGTCCAAAATTCTAATTTTGGACTTAATACTAATGATATGTACTCTTGAGTGGGCACTTTGCTCATTACATTGTATTATTTCCCCTTTAGCAACTGTATTAAGTCCATAAAAACCCAATGAAATCATACAGGCCAGCAACATGATTGCATGAAATTATAATTAGGCTGCCATTCCTAATATATCTTTTGCTTGAATAGCAGCGACTGTCATGTTTACTAAACCTGTTTTTAAAGAAAGGTACCCTTTATTGGCCATTCTTATGTCACAGACCTGTGTATTAATTTGGGCATCCCCACCTCATCGACATGTGACCCTAACCTCAGAAATAATGTAAATGTTAGTTCCCAATGAGGAAGCTGCAATTTTCTTCCTGTCATCTCAGGAAATATAAAGGCATTCCTTTGTGCAACCCAAGTTGTTACTCCCCATCGTGAAGAATGAGGGCCTGGTTCAACCTACTTTCAGGATAAAATGACTGGCCCTGGCTGGTTTGATTCAGTGATTAGAGCATCAATTCCTGGTCAAGGGCAGTAGCTTGGTCGCAGGTCCCATCCTGGGCCCCAGTCAGGGGCATGTAGGAGGCAACCAATTGATGTATCTCTCTCACATCAATGTTTCTCTCTCCCTCCCTCCAAAAAAAAAAAGATCGCCTGGTCACCATGGCTGTGGTTGAGCTTCAACCTATGAACCAGGTCTTGGTTCGATTCCTGGTCATGGCACATGCCCAGATTGTGGGCTCGATCCCCAGTAGGGGGCATGTAGGAGAGAGCCAATCAATGATTCTCTGTCATCACTGATGTTTCTATGTCTCTTGCCCCATCTCCCTTCCTCTCTGAAATCAATAAAATAAAGATTGGTGTCATTTCACACAGGGTGGGGGGTAGAAGAACCTCACTGAAATTGAGATATATTTTATGACAGGTCTTGGATTACTTTTACAAAAACAAAACAAAGCAATTTCATAGTTTTCCTTTTTCAGACTATTAATTTTCAATGCCACCAACAATTTTTGCCTCAAGAGAATAAGCTTCAAAGGCCTTGTTGAACCTATGACTAAACCACATCTATGCAGTAAGAAATGATGAGCAGAAACAATTCAGACACACCATTTTCTTGCTTATTGAAGTTTATTTAGTTCTAATATAGACTTTTTCATAAATATTCATCTTACATCTCTAGTAAGGCTCCTTGAGAGCAGTGCTCGTATCTTATTTTTATCATGAATTAGCACCTGGTACACAGTAGATGCTTATCAAATATTTTCACTACCTCTTTTAAAATAATTTCCCACTGGCCAATGCGTCCTCAAATTTGACAGTTCAAAAGTTTACAGGGAAATAGACCCAGCAATATCATTTCAAAAGGTAGGTCTCTTCCAATTCTTTTGGTTATATGAACATGTAACTAGTGCTTGCTACACTTTAACACATGCTACCTTTCCTTCCTCAGACTCAGGAACCTTGAAAGGAAGAGTATTTAAAATGAAATGTTTACTTCATTTTATTCATTTTTTACAGATAGCATCATATCTGTGGCGATTTATATTGGTTTTCCATTCATAGGAGGGACATCAAGTTTTCTTTTTTAATATATTTAAGAGGAAGTAACTTGATTTAAAGAAAAGGCCCTGAAGTAATACAGAGGTGGAACACATGAGATCAATTCTGAAGGCAATTCTCCAAGGATTAAAGATTGGGAAACAACGCCCTAGGCAAAGTGTCCTCAGTCTTAAGGGGCCACTGGGTGTGCTTCCAGTGGTGCAGTTGTCAGAGTTCACTGATGTGACAGGATGAGGATCATGTTAACAATATTCTGCTACATCTTGTGAGAATCATACCCCATTCAGTGAGCTATAAAAGCAGAGGTCAAAAACTAAAGCCAAAGCAAATTCTTAAAACTTAAAAAAAAAATCTTTATAAAGTAAGATATATCCTAGTAATAATGAGCTGCTCCCAGACAAAATTATAATAATAATAATAATAAAGGAAGGGCATTCTTAACAAGCAAAGTATCAAAATCTAATTGCCCAACTCTTATTATTCCACAGCTGCTTGGGGGAATGTACTTCTGTAGCTTTCAAACCAAGGCAGAAAGCCACACAACTCTAAGACAAGCCCATGAGGTACGTTTTTCTGAAGGAAATAGCTGGGTCTCTTCACCAAAATGTTTTCGGCATATTCCAGTAACACACACCCTAGTACTACTTACAAACCAAAGAAGAAAGATCAATGCATCATATAACACATCCCTTGAAACAGGGAAAGGAGGCTCATTCTGTGGGAGTGACATCTTTGGACTCTGCGTCAGTTTGTTCCACTGCAGCTTCTGTGGCAGCTGGGGCAGGAACAGTGATTGTTACAGTGCCTTCTGCCTCTGCTTCACCTTCAGCCTCTGCAACCTTATTCCCAGTCTGGGCACCTTCACTTCCGGCCTCTGCGTCCGCGTTCCCCTTCCCAGATGCCATTCCACAGTGTGTGTCTGCTTCCAGCGGCTGTTCAGGATGTGGACCACTGGTCGCCTCTGCCGTGTCCACGGGGCTTTCCCCTTCAGCCAGCATTTCAATACTTTTTGGAGTGGGCACTCCTTCCCCCTCTACTGCCTTCACTGCTGCTGTAATCACCTCAGCTAACACTTCTGCGGCCACCTCCTCAGGTGTCTCTTCCTTATCATCACCTCCTAAATTGTCAACTCCTTCGATTTCTGGATCAACAGCTTCATTGGTGAAAGGGTCTTCACCCTGGCCAAGAAGAAACAGGTCAGTGGTCTAAAGAACCGTTCAAATGAGTGGAAGGAGACCCAGGTTGCTGGGTGGAAGCTCGTATTTTCATGATGAGCAATCAATAAGAGAAATACATTATTCGTTTATTTATTAATTGATTTTAGAGAGGGAAGAAGGGAGAGGGAGAGAGACAGAGAAACATTCATGTGAGAGAGCTACACTGATCGGCTGCCTCCCATATGCGCCCCTACTGGGGATCAAACCCATAACTTAGGCATGTGCCCTAATCAGTAATTAAACCTATGACTTTCCAGTGCATGGGACAATGCTCCATCCAACTGAGCCACATTGGACAGGGCAAGAGAAATACTTTACACTATACCAGGTGGGTTAACCCTAAAGGATCTCAGAGCCTATAGATTCAGAAAAGACATCTCTGAAAAGCTTCACTAGAACTATTTTTTACTTTTTTCCTTTTGGTTAATCCTCACCTGAGGATATTTTTCCCATTGCTTTCAGAATGGGAGGGAGGGAGAGAGGGAAAAAGAGGGAGGGGGGAAGGGGGAAGAAAGAGAGCGAGAGGGGAAGGGGAGAGGAGGAGGGAGGAGAGGGGGGAAGGAGAAGGAAAGGGAGAAACATCAATGTGAGAGAGACACATCGACCGGCTGCCTTCCACAGGCACCCAGACCCAGGGTGGGGAACAACCCAGGTACATGCCCTTGACGGGGAATCGAACCCCCACCCCTTCAGTACTGAACCATTTAATAACTGAGAGGAGGGCAAACAGGTCCTAGCCAGGCTATGCTGCAGCTTAGCTACCAGCCTTAAACGTTAAAGTCACGGGAATGAGCATTTAGCAAGTGGGCTTCCCAAGGAGGAACCAGGTGGGGCTCTTCCAACTTCTCTCCCAGGCACCCTTCTTTGGGACTTTTTGTTACTCTGCTCCTGTCACTGTGGCTGTGGTTGAGCCAGCCTGTCACTGTGGCTGTGGTTGAGGCACTTCTGGCTCTTCCCTGTGCCTTGATCCTCCATTTTATTGTCAGTTGGATCTGCTAGCAAAACCTCATTTTAGCTTCTTTCTTGCACAATTACCTACCTTGGATATGTTTCTTTTCTTTTTTTTAAAATATATTTTATTGATTTTTTAAGAGAGGAAAGGAGAGGGATAGAGAGCTAGAAACATCGATGAGAGAGAAACATTGATTCAGCTGCCTCTTGCACACTTCCCACTGGGGATGTGCTCACAACCAAGGCACATGCCCTTGACAGGAATCGAACCCAGGACCCTTGAGTCCGCAGGCCGACGCTCTATCCACTGAGCCAAACCGGTTAGGGCGGATATGTTTCTTTTTAAGCATTATTTGCTCAGTATTTTATGGATAGTCAATGTTTCTCATGGAGTGAATCAACACAATTGTACAGATTAATCAAGCAGAACCACATCCCAGAGTTCCCAAGCAAGCACTCTGTCTCGGGAAATCCACAGTTGTGCAATTCCCAAGCCGGATACATTCCAATATCCCTCAATTCTTCAAAAGACTCAGAAATGCTAAGTACTGCACTCGAGATACAGTTCCACACTCCTAGTTCATTCTCCATTTCGAAAGCTTTCCCCTTCCATTGGACTCCTAACCTTGAGGTATTTTTCCAGCATCTTCACTATATGTCTGTTGTTCAAAACACTCTTAGCCACATGGAGACTTGTTTTCTTGAACTGTTCAGCAGCCAACTGCAAAGGGAACCACACATAGTTTTTTAAAAATGGCACATATACAGGAGCAAGAGAACACACCAGCCAGGCTACATCAAGTTGTTCATTTATAGATTAGAAGCTTTGTAAACTAAGTAGGGAAAGGAGTAAGCTTTTTCTTTTCAGTTTTGAGTTATACTGACTTTATAATAAGTTCAATAGCAAAACTATGAAAGCTCAAAAACAGCTTGACACACACATATAATCACTTGTTTATACAGTGCTTTTGGCTGCTCTTTAATGAAACTGGGAGATGGGGAGCCTTAGCTGGGTAGGCCGGTTTGGTTAGAGCACCATCCTGATATGCCGAGGTTGTGCTTTAAGAAGCAACCAACGAATGCATAAATAAGTAGAACAACAAATCACTATTTCTCTCTCCTTCCCCCACCCCCGCCTTCCTCTTTCTCTCTAAAATAAAAAAAGCACACAAACAAACCAAAAATGGGGAGATGGGCAGGCAGGTACTGAGAGCTCCATTTCATCACTGGGTAAACTAAGAACAGAGATGTTAACTTGGGGATCAGCAAGCTACAGCCAGAGGGCCAAGTGCAGCCACACCCATTCTTTCACTTACTATCTGTGGCTGCTTTTGCCCACCAACAGCAGACTTGTTGGACAGAGACCTTATGGCCTGCAAAGCTGAAAATATTTACAATTTGACCATTTACAGAAAAATTTGCTGACCTGAACTAAATTTTTAGCCTCAGGCCCCATATAAGCTAGTAAGGACCAAATGGGTCTCCCAGGCCACTCTGCTCTGAATGGCCTTTGGCCTCAGTTTATAGAAAATGTAGTTTTTTAGCAAATGTGGAACTGGTTTGTGTGGCTTACAGGGAACATTCTCAAACCAGGACTATTTCAACTATGTATTAAATCAATTCTAAGCAACACGTTTTCACAGAAATTGGGGGGCATCATACAATCAACTGATGAAGTGACAGATTTGATGGGATATGGCAAGAGCCCCTGAAGATGTTAGCATTCCTCATAAGATACTGAAGGTTCTGAAACCTCCACTGGAAGCCTGGGAAGTGAAGGCTCATCCCTCAGCCAGCATCAGGAGGGGACTCACCCGGCGATTGTGATTGTGATCCACAGAGTGCAGGTGCCGTTGGAGGAGCTGGTGCTGCGCAGGGATCAGCATGTCGCAAGCCAGGCAGTGAGCAGCCTCGATCTTCTTGAAGAAGTGCTCTTGGCCAATCCCTGTGGATGAAATCCAAGTCACGTGGGATCTGGGACAGCATGCATGTAATGCTCCCCCCACCCCTCAAGCCCCCAACAAGGCCCACATTTTCTCCCTGCAGCCCTCTCTAGGGATTCCGTTAGGACAGAATCTGAGACAGGCGCCATCAGCCTTGCAGCAGGAGTGTAGGGTCAGAACAACCAGCCTCTACACCAGGACATTTATTGCTTCCAACTTTTCTTCTCCTTCAGTCCAAGAAGGAAAGAACTGCAGAGCGCTTCATATCCCTGTTAACTTGCCTGTGGAGCTGAGAGCTCTATTAGGCCAAACTGGAGGGCCTGTTTCCATTCCTAAGAGCCCCTTCCATGGGTCTTCACGTTACATCTTCAGCAGCCCTGTGCTGGCTTTGCACTGAATCATGTGCCTTAGTGCCATGCAGAACAGCACGTCCCCTAGGATCACAACTCACCTTTGAAAGGATCTGGTTTTGGTTTTGCGCTTTCCTTCTCCATCAGTTCCTGACGTCGCTTCTCAATCTTCTTATTCCTGTTTACAATGTATTCCTAAAGGGGTTGAGAGACAGCATCAAATGAAATCAGGAGAGGATAGCACATGTGGATATTTCTCAACTGCATTAGAGGCAGCTCACCATGAGTGTCTGCCAAGCCCCTATCGGTGACAGCCAGGGCAGCTCCATGGGCAGAACTAATGGGAACTACAATGGTTGGAGCTCAGTTATTCCTGACATGGGGACTAGACCAACTTTGATTCTGGAAATAGAAATCTTCACCAAGTTTAGACCTTATTTCCCTTCCCTTTCCTTGTGAGGGATCTGACACCTGTAGGACCAGTGGGAAGCACTGTGATAGGGGCCAAGTGTGCTTCACCTGAAGGAATTCCACCGTCTTGTCAGGCAGTTTGGTACTTATAAACCGCAGTGTCTCTTTGTGAAATTTGCTTTGCAGATGCTTCTGGATTTCTTCATCTTCAAAGCTACGAAATTTGCACACGGAACAGGCAAATTGAATCCTGGAGGAGGAAGACAAAAAGCAAAAACAGTGATGTAGGGATAACCAGTTTATCTGTTTAGAACTAAAACAAAAATGGGAAAGCCGTTTCTGAACCAAGACTTCAGACTTCTCATGGGGAGTGAAGAATAGCAGTTTCCTGCCCAGCTGGTGTGGTTCACTGGTTAGTGGTTGAGTGTTGACCTATGAACTAGGAGGTCACGGTCCAATTCCCAGTCAGGGGCACACAGGAGGCGGCTGACCAGTGATTTTCTCTCATCACTGATGTATCTCTCTCTCCCTATCCCTTCCTCTCTGAAATTATAAATAAATTTATATATATACACACACACACACACATATATATATATATATATATATATACACACACACACACACACACACACACACATATATATATCAGTTAAAAAAAAGGATAGCAGTTTCCTTTCAAGGATTGGGAGTACAGTCTTGAAAGTATTCAGGAAAATGATTCATGTAGCAATTTACTACCATACCAGTCTTTTTGGCCTAAAGGCCTTAGGCAACTCAATTTTAGGTAGCCGGTTCAATTCCAGGTCAGAGGATGTACCTGGGTTTCAGGTTTGATTCCTAGTCAGAGCATGTGCGGAAGGCAACCAATCGATGTTTCCCTCTCACATCGATGTCTCTCTCCCTTCCTCTAAGCACGTCATTCTCAAGTGAGGATTAAAAAAAAAAAAATTGACACGATCTAAGAAAAATTCTCCAACAGGATTCAACATAAAGGCACATTATGTCAAATTCACGGATAAAAACTAAGATTTCTTTGTCATGTGCTTTCAAAGTCTCACAATTGCAATCATGCTATAAGGTGATGAGAGAGTGGCCTGCAGACCTGCACACCCCCACAGTGAAGTGCTGCTTCCCTTGGCTTTGCCCAAGAGCCTCTGGATCTTTTGGGGTAAAAACACAGGCCATGTGGCACTCAGGACTCCGCTGCCACGCCAGATTCTGCGGGCCTCTAACACCTGGCTTGGATCTCTAGGCAAGTGCCACAAGCTTTTGTAGATACCCTAACAGAGGAGTGAAGAGGAAAAAAATCACTCAGGCTCTATGTGCAGAACTATTAGAAAGAAATATGTTTCCTGGCTGTATCTCCACCACCTTTGTAATAACTGCTCCATCAATTGATAATTGCTCTGAGAACCGTCACTAGGGCAAGATTTAAAGATTCTTTTTTTTAAAATGTCATCTAAGTTCTCATGTGGCATGTAAATAGATCAAATCTAGCCATCACTTATTTACTCATCTATTTAACAAGGATTTTTTGTTGTTGTTAATCCTCATCTGAGGATATTTTTTCTATTTTTATTTTTAGAGAGAGTGGAAGGGAAAGGAGAAATAGAGACAGAAACATCAATGTGAGAGAGACACATCAATTGGTTGCCTCCCACACGTGCCGCGACCAGGGCCAGGATGGAGTCTGCAACCAAGGTACATGCCCTTGCCCAGAATCGAGCCCAAGACCCTCCAGTCTAAGGGCCGATGCTCTAACCACTGTGCAAACAAGCTAGGACTTTACAAGGGTTTTGATGAATTCTTTTAACACCTGAAAGCTCCTACATTTCAGTTCCTGTTTCTGTTATCCCTTTTGGTGAGTGTTCTTTGCACAGGAAAATCACTATCCCAGGTGAGCCTTAAGAGCAAGGAGTCCCCCCTCAAGTCATTAAGAGAACCTGTGCAGAGAAGCAGCCATGACCTTGGTAACCAAGGGTTCCCATGGCCACCAGTGGTTTACTTTTCTAGTCAGCAGCCACATAATCGCTGAACAGGGAGAGAAGTGCACGGTGTGGTCACACCAACACTCTTGGGGCTTTGCGTTTTTGTGCTTCGTGCTTCTTTTTCTATTTAAAGGTAACACTGATACACGTATAATTGGTAAATCAAACTCCAGATTTGGAGTCTGGATTTGGACAACGCACCAGATCACCTCCTTAGCAGCTCTGCTTGATGAAGATCACTGTTTGGGATGACAGACACAGGTCAGAGGACAAGGAAACTCCCCACAGGCATGTTAGAGGGCAATGGAACGTCTGGCTGGGCACATGAGGGCCACAGGGACGGACCTCTGGCAAGAATGATTCCATTCATGTTTCTCAAGTTTTGTCTCCCACCACTCTGACTAGGATTTCCCACAGACACCTGGAGTCAGCTCAAACTAGGCTCCACCTGCATCATGGAGTAAGAACAGATGAGCTTAGGAGAGCCTTGACAGTGCCCAGGTCCAGCTGACCTGCCACCTCACCTGTCAGCTGCCCGGTCTCGCATCCTGTCTCTTCTCCTTTGCTTTTCCTTCCTCTTCTTCACTTCATCATCCTCGTCATCCTTCTCTGCAACAGAGAAATCCCTTCAAGACCCTCTGCAGAGCCCACCGAAGAGCTAAGCACCAAGGCCTTGATGGGGCTGCAGCTCGGCCACTGCACCCTGTGCCCTGTTGCTGCCTCCGCACACGGCAGGGTCAGGACACCCCGAGGCACCAAGGGACTGTCAAAGGCTCCCAAGTATGAGCTTGGATCAGAACCCTTAGGAGTTCCCAGGAGAGATACCTCACTCCCCCCATGGCCTGATAAGGCTGGGATGGGCCAGGGACATGGCCCACCCATCCCACTTACACTGAGGCCCACCTGATCTCTCTGTTCTTCCCTATCCTGCGTTTCCAATCCAGTGCCTTATGAGTGGGTCTTCTCCCAACATCAGTTAAGAGAGTAGTTCTTCCTAGGTAAAGAGGCAGCAGCTAGAGGCCTCAGAAAATAAATCTGTTCTACCTCCCTCTGCCCACCTCTAGGTGGGCCATGACAACCATCCCGTAGGCCTCCTCTGAACTAGGGCCTCAGCAGGTCTGTCAGTCCTTGCTGGCCCGAACTCTATCTTCCACTCATGAAAACTGTCACTCTAGGGCTTTCCCAGGGCTATATGGGAAGCAATCCTAGAAAGAGAAGTAGGAAGAGACCTATCGGTTCTCCATCCATCTCCTGGGGCCAGCCCAGTGTCCCAGCGTGAGGCCAGGTTCAGGTTACCGTGGCTCAAAGCAGGGCCAGACACTGAAAAAAGGTTGGATAAGCATCTGAACTGTAACCCCTACCCCTGATGCCAGTCACGAGACTGTCCCACGAAGATGGCGACCGGCGTGCGCTGCTCAGAAGCCTCTCAAAAGGGCGTGTGGGATTTTTGGCAAGAGGTCACTGCCTGAAACTATTACTGCTGTTTAATAGCAAAGTCATCCAGAGTAGGTAGCAGGACCTGCACGCAATAAACATGTCACCTTTGCTTTAGAATTTTCCCCGCTGCACGAGCTGCTCAATGTTGCGTGGTCCCATGCTACAAACATGATCGCTTCAATAAATAAACAGAGTGAGAAGACCTCAGAGGGTTGGCTAAACCTGAACACATAAGGGAAGACGTAGCTAAGCCAGGGCCCTTCAGAATTGACGGGAGCAGAACCAGCCTGTGATTCTTGGGGAAAACCAGCTATGAACAAGACCCATGGGAATAGGAAAAGTGGCTTTGGGGTAAGCTCAAGGCCACCATGTCCCAGGCTGCTTTTCCATGTCCCCTCCTCACCCCAAGAGGTTTAATTTGGCTTTGTTTTTGCCACTAAATTTTTACCCTTGTCTCTGGCACTGGAACTGGGGACCTGCTGAGCAGTGAGCAATGACTGCCTCTAGGGTATCTGGGTCTGGGTGTACCTGATAAGACCTCCCCCCTGCCCTGAGCTCCCAATCCAGGCAGGTGTCCAAACTCTGTCCCATGCAGTAATGTGCACTGCAGTTGCCAGCAATCCCACCATTAAGGCTGAGGCAGCTCCATGGCCCTGGGCTGGCAATCAAAGGAACTGTGGAGATAATGAAGCCCAGGGGAACAGTACAGGGGCCCCTGAGAAGACAGCGGGAGGGCACCTTTTCTTTTTCTCTCACATTTCTGAGGTTCCCTTCACTACCCCTCAAGCTGTTGCAGACACCCACCCACAGATGAGCTTCCCCATCTCTCTCCATAACCTGCATTTACAATGGAGCAAAGTCTTGAAGTGAGTGCCATGGCCAAAGCTCACCCACTAATCACAGCCCCTCTTCTGCCCTGAGCCATCATCCCCTCCATCCAAGCCCAAGGCTTGCTCAAAAACCCAGCTCAGCTGAGTGCTGGGCAGTGAGTGCAGGACAGCTGGGCAGACAGTGAAGTTCAAAGGGACAATGGGCAATGCCTACCTCTCTGCCTCCCGGAATCGAAGAATTCGTCCTCCTGCAAAAGGACACACACGAAGTCGGGCAGTGAGGTGGTTTCCAGAACTCTCCACACCAGCCTAGCTCCCCCTGCCACTACCTGGTGGTTGCTATGCCACCAGGAACCCAGTCACAAGGTGTTAGGATAAGGTCCAGGGCCATGGGACAAAGCCCGAGTGTATCCTGTCACTACTGGTTGCCTTCTGGGATTCTGTGATAACTAACCTGTTTTGCTTTTTTATTAAAGACAATGACCTTCTTTCAGCTCTTTCTAAAGCTAAAGAACGGCCTCTGGCAACGTACACCTGCACAGCTCTGCACATGGGAATGTCAGGAGCCCATTCATAAATTGTATGTCAAGAAACCCTGATTTGTAGGATGCTACTTCTAGCGCTCTTTATTGAAAATCGGTTTTACCAAGTTTCCCAGACATTTTGTTTGTATTTACCAAAGGCTGTAAAAAATTAAGTGTGCATAAAAATGATCATCTAACTGAAAATGGAAAGGGAGCCCCATTTTTTAGCCATCAAGCCAAACATTAAATTACTAATCAGCAAGTACACAGTGATTCCTAGACTCAAGACTGAAGCAAAACATGGGGCGAGCAAGACCCTCAGAAATGCTGAAAACTCACTGTACCCAACTTCTCCCATCTTCCGCCAACCGGCTTGACCATAAGATGCATCTGTACAAAGCCTTCATACACACAGATCTAGGGCCCTACCCTAGAACTGGATCAGAATTTACAGGGAGTGGCAAAGGTTCACTTGCCAGGTCCTCATGCACGGGCCTGGCCAAGAGCTGACCTTAACACCTGTCTACCATGACTGGCTGAAAGGACTGAATGACATGGATGCAGCTCAGCACCAGCGTGAAGCTGGCAAGTCTTCAGTACATGTTTGGAAGCCTCAACCTGCACAGCCACTGCACTTACCATGTAGGCACATTACTATAAGGACACAGGAGCGGCTGGGGGGCAGGGGGGTGGGGAGGACTGGGAAATTTTTTCAGGAAGGCAAGGATTGTTACAGGTGGAACACTCTAGCTGCGAGTCTACCATAGCAGCAGTTCCTATCTCTGTGAAGCAGCAGCTAAAACAGGGAAGAAACCCTGCACTAGAGACAAAGGAGGCTGACTGACCAGTGAAGGTGGACTTACACCCCTGAATTCTTCATCTCCTGACCGGAAGTCACCAGCTCCATCATCTACCAGATACAAAAGTAATTGGAAAAGTTAGCCCCTCAGCGGTGGCCCAGTTTTCACCCTCCCAAGCTCACTGTCAGAATGACGAAGCTTATCCTGACCTAGTGGGGGTTGTGGGAGTTTGGGTGACACATAATACCCCAGAGTTCCTGCGTGTCCACTGTATGGACAGGCAGGCAGGGCACTAAACATGCAACTGACTCATCTTATACCCACCGAGAACTCACTGCATCCCACCCCGAGGGCGTACCATTCTCGGAAAAATCTCCTTCGCTGTCAGCCCGGGCCTGTTTGGCATCTGGCTCATCATAGATTTGCAACTGCTTCCGTTTCCTGCCCATGCCATCTGGGCCGCAGCGGTCAAACCCTCTCCACCTGGGCTACAGACACAAGCACACCCTGATGTACCACTTACCCGGGCCATTAAGATATCCCAGGGGAATGAAGAATGAAGAGGGTGTAAGATTAGAGAACAAAGATAGACAAGGTCTTTTCAGAAGGCAAAGAAGGACAACATCGTTTAACCCCCCACAACAGTTATGCTGAATGTAAAAAGGTAAACACAAAGGGACACATATTGTATTCATGTGTTACGTCCAAAACAGGCAAATCCATGCACAGAAAGGTGTTAGTGGTTGCCAGGGACTGGGGGAGAAAATATGAAGTGACTACGAATGACAGAAGTTTCTTTCTGGGTTGACAGAAATGTTCTAAAATTAGATGGTGGTGAAGGTTGCACAAGTCTATACATTTTTACTAAAAGTCAAATTATACACGTAAAAATGAGTGAATCCTACAATCTCTAAATTTTACCTCAACAAAGCTGTTTAAAAGAAAAGCAAGGAAGGCAGGTTAGAACTTTGCAAGGGCTTACCCGATCCCTTATCCGGGTCTGTGACTGGCCACATCTGTAGGGCACAGAGTTTTCATAACCTCCAGCCCCCTGCATGCCCATCACTCCGTAGTTGGGGGCCATGGACTGGGGGGCCATAGACTGGGAGAAGAGGGAAGGTGGGGGCCTGCTGGGAGAGGGGCCTCCCAGGCCCCGTCCACCCACATAGTTCAGCTCTGTCCAGGGAGCAGACAGCGGTTGGGAGGAGGCCGCTGATGTCATGAAGGGGTCACTGCGCATAAAGGTGCCAGCGTTGCTCCGGTCCTGAAAGCGGCCCTGATCCCGGCCCCGCATGAAGCCATCGAGTGAGCGGGGCTCACGGGCAGGGTCCCGACAGTCACTGTACTGACTGCCAAAGCCACCATTGCGGTCAGGTCCCAGGTCAAAGTCATAGTTGTAGCTATAGCTGGGACGGTAGGGATTGTGCTCAGGCAGACAAGGCCTGGAGTCGTAGGAGTCAAATGACTGGAAGCGGAAGGAACTGCAAAGAAAGCACAACCATGACTACATGCTCTGGGTTCGATCTCTATACCTCCTCAAAACTGACCTCCCTACACTCAGAACAGGAAAGCAAGGCAAACCAAACCACCACGTGCCCCTCCTAAATGCCTGGAGGCAAAACAGACCAATACTCCCCTCCAAACACTGATGAATGTGGGCACATGCCATTGGCCATAAGAGCAGGGAGGCTCTGTTAAGCCCCTGGTGCAGAAATCAGGAGTCTGGCATAGTTTAACCACAGCCCTGCCCTAAACCCCACCAATGAGGAAACCAGCAAGTCCAATTACAATGCCTCTATCCCAACAAAGGCCCAACTCATCTACCCATGCTCAGGAGGGAGCTGGGGAAGAGCATTCCTGGAAGAGCAGGTGCCCACTCCCAGGAAAGCATGATGTTTGGATCCCCAGGGAAGGGATCAGGTCTGTAATTACCTCTCCCGGTCCTGCATGCCCTCCCCACCGGTGCTGCTCCCACCCCTGCCTCCTTCCTTGGACATCATGTCTAGACGTTGGTTGATCTTGGCAATGAGTGAGTCAGAATTGTCAGTGCATGGCTCTGGGCCGTAAGAAGCCATATGTATGGCAGGGCCCCCAGGTGCCAGGCCATCACCAGCCTTGGTGGCTTCCCAGGAGGCTGGGCCGTAGTTGTAGGTTGCTGCGGTGGTGACGCTGGTGTTCTGGGCACCATAATAATTGTAGTTTTCATAACCTGCCAAAGGGAAGAAGAGGCAAGTCAGACCTCAGTCGCCACAAAGCCAGCACCGGTTGGACATATCTAAAGAGGAGTACCCACTGCCATCAGGGAAGGACGAGGGCTGTGGGACCAAGTGCCGCTTGCAGCACCCACACTGCACACCACATTGCCTTTGTATAGCTCAGAAAGGCATCAGGAGGGCAGAGATGAGACCTCAATTCTGAGCAGATTTTTGGTGTCAGATCTTAAGACTTGCTTCCCATCCAAAGCTAGAGGTGGCTGAGAGCCCAGAAGTGGCAGCTGGGCTGTTGATAGATCCACCATAGAGATATTGCTCCCAGAACACAACCACAATCCCCTCATTGCCTGCAAGTTCTCCTCGAGGCCTCCTCAGCACCTCAGGCCCAGCATGCAAGCCTTCAGGAGAGCTGTAAGCACAGTTAGGAAGGGAGATGGGGGTCCCTGCATCCCAGCTCCTCTGGATGGCTGACCAGAGACCCTTGTGTCCACCCACTGACCCCCAGAAGGGCCTACCTTGCCAGCTGGCCACACCAGTTCCATATGCACCTTAGAGGAAATAAGAACACACAAAAGCTTTGCTTGCAGAACGAAGGCTTCTAAGACCACTCACACCCCAGATATTGGACAGTTGTCACCTCACTACCCTATCCACAGGGCCAGGGCTGCAGGTGGCTATGGCAGCACTCTGGGAGGCACCTTTGGTTGCCTACTAAGGCCAGGAAAGGCTAGGGCCACTAACTATAAAACTCATTTCTTCCAGAGCACTCAGCTAAGCATAATCAGGGCTTCCCTCCTAGGCAAGCCCGGTCTCCCCCATCAAGGCAATGGAAAGGACGCTGCAGCCTTCCCAAGAAGCTCATCCAGTGTGGGCCACCAGCCAAGAAGCCACTGGGCCAGGTCCCCAGGCAGAGCCCTTCAAAAGTGCCAGCACTCACTAGAAGCCAGAGCTCAGGCACTGCCAAAAATATGGAGAGTGCACCAGTGGAAAATCATGTCCCTAACTCAACTGAGCAAGAGGACATTATGTGCCTGAGGGACATGGAAGGCCTCTTTCTGGGACACTTGGTGATGGGCAGAGAAGTGACGCTCCCCCCCACCAGTACTAGGGGCAAATCCCAGGCTCAGAAAACAAGGGATGCCATCGTCCAAATCCATGGACGATGCCGCAAAAAGCTCATAATTAGAGCACATTTTGGTCCCCTTTGTGCCATGATCTGGACTCCAGAGCAGGGTTTAGCCAACAGGCTCCAGGCCAATCCTAGCCCACTGCCAGTTGTTGTATAGCCACCCACATTTTTAAATGATTGAGGAAGAAAAAAAAATCAAAAGAATATTGCATGATGTGATACATATCATTTATACACTTGTCAAAACCCATAGAACTATATACTACAGAGTAAATATTAACGTAAGCTACGGATTATCCTATCTAATGAAAGAGTAATATGCAAATTGACCATACCTCTGCTACACCCATAAGCCATGCCCACCAGCCAATCAGGAGCAAGTATGCAAATTAACCCAAGATGGCTGTGGCCACAGAGCAAGCAGGAGGCTTCGGTTTCCCCGGCAATAGAGGAAGCCAAGCTTCCCGCACAACCTGGCTGGCCCTGGACTCCACTCAAGGCTACAAAGTTTCAATTATAGAAGATAAATAAATCCTAACAAAAATGGCAGCAGCCACAGAGCTGGAGAGAGCAGGAGGCTTGGGTTGCCCCCAGTGATAGAGGAAGCCAAGCTTCCTGGCCTGCCTTGGCCTCTGCTCAAGGCTACAAAGTTTCAATTTTAAAAGATAAATAAACCCCAGATACCAGGGCCTCCGCTTGGGTCACCGGGGGGCGTGGCCGGCCTGCAAACCACCACAGGCCCCTTGCCCAGGCCACCCCACACCCCAAGGGAACCCCCACCCTGATCCGGGACACCCTTCAGGGAAAACCAGCTGGCCCCCACCTGTGCACCAGGCCTCTGGCCTATCTAATAAAAGAGTAATATGCAAATTGACCATCACTCCAACACACAAGATGGCTGCCCCCATGTGGACACAAGATGGCCACAAGATGGCCAGCAAGGGAGGGCAGTTGTGGGCGATCAGGCCAGCAGGGGAGGGCAGCTGGGAGGGACCAGGCCTGCAAGGGAGGGCAGTTGGGGGCAATCAAGCCTGCAGGGGAGGGAAGTTAGGGGCGACCAGGCTGGCAGAGGAGGGAAGTTGGGGGTGACCAGGCCTTCAGGAAAGGGCAGTTGGGGGGGACCCAGGCCTACAGGGGAGGGCAGTTGGGGGGGACCAGGCCTGCAGGGAAGGGCAGTTGAGGGCAAACAGGCTGGCAGGGGAACAGTTAGGCATCAATCAGGCTGGCAGGGGAGTGGTTAGGGGGTGATCCGGCTGGCAGGCAGAAGCGGTTAGGGGCAATCAGGAAGGCAGGCAGGCGAGCAGTTGGGAGCCAGCAGTCCTGGATTGTGAGAGGGATGTCCGACTGCCCATTTAGGCCTGATCCTGGTAGGATCAGGCCTAAACGGGCAGTCGGACATCCCTTGAGGGGTCCCAGATTGGAAAGAGTGCAGGTTGGGCTGAGGGACACACCCTCCCTGTGCACGAATTTCGTGCACCGGGCCTCTAGTAGTTAATAACGGTGTATCAACATTGGCTTGTTAATTGTAATAAATGTATCCTGCTAATGCAAGATGCTAATAGGGATTACTGTGTAGAGATGAAGTAAGGTTGAGTGTATGAAACTCTACATACTATCTATTTAATCTTACAAATCTAAAACTACTAAGAAATAAAGTCCAGCCCAGCTGGCATGGCTCAGTGGTTGAGCACTGACCTATGAACCAAGAGGTCACAGGTTCATTTCCCAGCTGGGACAAATGTAGGCTTGATCCCCAGTAGGGGGAGTGCAGGAGGCAGCCGATCAATGATGTTTCTCTCTCATTGATGTTTCTATCTTTCTTCCTCTCTGAAATCAATAAAAATATATTAAGAAATGAAGTCCATTAATTAAAAAAGTATATGATAGCCCTGGGCAGTGTGCTCAGTGATTAGAGCGCCAGCCTGTGCACTGGAGGGTCTCAGGTTCCATCCATGCTCCCTGTCAGAGCACATAACTAATTGATGTTTCTCTTTCTTCACTCTTCCAGTGAGGATTAAAAAAAAAAAAAAGTCTGTGATTATACACTCAGCTATTTACTTAAATTAAAATAATAGATTGCTGAAATGGACTATTTTGTGATACATGAAAAGTTATTTGGTACGCAAATGTCAGTGTCCTTCAGTAAGTATTATTGGAACCGACATGTCTACTTGTTTATAATTTGTCTATGGTGTCTTTTGTACTACAGAGATCATGGAGCCTGCAAAGCCGAAAATGTTTATTATCTGGCCCTTTACAGAAAAGGTTTCCTGGCCCCTGTCTCCTGGTGCAGACTCAGGAACAGCTGCCCGTCTGGTGCCTTGGGTGGCGGGGGGTGGGGTGGGGGGTCCCGGGAGCCCATGCCTCCCACAAAGCAGGTTCCACCTACCCTGGGTGTTGGTGGGTCCAGCACTCCATGCCCCATAGCCTGTGAACAGAAGACCTGTGAATTAGGATCCTATGTGTCACACCAGCAACAGGTGCCTTGGAGGTGGCTCTAAGAACCTACAGGGATATCCTCAAAGGAGTTCAGTGCCAGCCTTACAAGAGGGCAGCATAACCACAACACTGCCTCCCTAAAGGCCCTCTCACAGCTGGCTTATTGCATCATCACATTCCACCTGCCAGAGGTCAAAGCAGAAAAAAGAGGGGTGGGGAGTGGGCCTTGAGCCAGTTCTGCCTGTCACTAGCTGAGGAACCTTGGCCTAAGCCTCAACCCACAACTGAGGATGACACAGGAAGAGCCACCAGCTAGCCCATCATTAGGACACAGCCCCGTTTCCCCTCCCTGGCTCACCAACTAAGCACCCTTAAGTGCCCATAACTTGAACACAACAACTGTGCCACTCTAGGTCTCGCTTCCATATGGCTTTGAACCCTCCAATGCTCCTGCACCTTCAAGTCCCAGGACTTCATCCTGGCCCCAAGAATCAGACTGTGCTCCCCTCTGTGGTCGCTCCTCTGTCCCTCCAGACCCCAATATACCATATGTCTGGCCCCTTCATCTCCATGAGCCTGCATGTGGCACAGAGCTGGCCACAGGCAGCTATTTACATCTGTCAAATGACTTCACCTTTATAAAGCAAGAATGTATCTGATCTCCCTTACTTGAGCAAAGCAAACTACTAGCTGACTTCCTACTGTGTGCTGACACACAACAGGCACTGAGCATAGGTTAGCCAGCTTCACAGAATGCCGTTCAGAGACCAGGGAGCTAGGGCTCTTGTTAGGGTATGTGACCCAAAGTCACACTGAAGTTTGCCCCTCTGCAAGGCACCCTCCCCCCACACCATACAATTTCCATATCTGTGCAGAGAACTGCGGAGTGCTGGTTCTAACAGCAAGTGACCAACTGCAGGGCACTGACTGCTTCACTCTGGGGCACTAGTCTAACAAAATGGCATATACTACTCACATAACTTCATGACGCCCTTGAGATAGGTACTATTTTTCTTGTTGTAAACGCTTGAGAAGCTAAGTCACTTGCCCAAGACCAAAGAGCTAGGAAACGGGTCAGGGAGCACTCTCAAGGCTCAGTGATTCGTAGGAAATAACTCCAGGTGTTAAAGCTACAGGATAATTCAGGGAAGCTGCAGCATCTAAACTGAGCCTGAAAGGCTTTTAGCAGGTCAGAAGTGGGGGGCGGGGGGAGGCATCTCCAAGCTAAGGGCCTGTATGATACAGGATTAATGGCTGAAAAATCTGGCAGGAAGGCAGACAAATAACGATGAGACCCAGTCATGCTGCAGAAAGAGTGGGAGAGTCAGGCTGAGGACCCCGGACACTTCCGTGCACCTCAGAACCCCTCTGCTTCTGCAATTCCTGCGGCTAGGATCCTGCTACCGCTGCCACCTTTCAAGACAGATGTCTTCTCTAGCTGCCGCTTCCAAGATCAGGTCACCTGCTTCTCGAACCTCATATATTTGGATAGGGATCTGCGCCTGGTCAAGTCCAACTGTTCCCAATGCGCAAACTCGGCTCCAGTACCAAGCAAAGGCTTCCCAGGAGACTGGTTCCGGAGATAAAGGGCAGGTCCCCCGAAAAGGTCCGACCTGCTTCAGGCCCTGCAACCCAAATGGGGAAAGGGCACATATCCTTTTTACACAGCCCTGTAAGAAATTCCCTGAAAGAGAGCCACCAATCTGCCACCACCCCGGGGTACACCAGGTTTCCAGCTTTGCACAAGGAAATACCCAGCATCTGACCCTCAAGGTTTCGTCCTAGGCCGACACGAGTCAGATAGATCCATGGCTGAATCCCGAGGCTGAGCCTCACCGAAGCCTCATCCGGTACGGCCGCGCTACACCGCGTAGCTGGCAGGGAAGACTCCGACCCCGCGCCACCCAGGCGCATTCCGGGACGAGAGCGCCTTGCCACGTGCGCCGCGCGGAGGCCCCCACCAAGCCCCGCGGATCCAGGGACAGGCCTGATCGCCGGTGAGAGAACTCTGCGCCCCCCGAACTCGGACAGTGGCTCCGCCCCCCGGCGCCGCCATTTTGTGGCGTCTTCCGAAGGGGAAGTCGGCGGGCCGGTGAGCAAGGCGGTTCAACCCGCCAAGGCTAAGGGTTAGAAACCGACCCGACGGCCCAAGGCGCCCCCTGAAGCCCATCCCAGCGTCAGGACGCCGAACTCCGCCCGCCTCCTCAGGCACCGCCATCCAATCCGCACGTAACGTCGCGGGAGCGACGGCACCGCAGTCCAATGAGCGGCGGGCGCGCGCCCAGTCCGCCTCTCCGCACGACCGGGCTGCGGTAACCGGACTCAGGCGTGGTCCCTGACCCTACGGCCCTCTGAGCGGCGGCTTACCCGGAAAGCGCCTACCCTCCCTACACTGCACCCAGCTGCCACACGAACCTCCGTAGCCCTGCTCCATGTCTTCGGCTCGGCCCGCCAGCAGTCCCTTTTTCTAGGCTGCCACGGACGCATGCGCTCAACGTACCTCCCGTCGTCCGCTACTGGAAGACCAGGCACATACGTAATTCCTTCCGCGCAATACCATTGCCGAGCTTTCACGGTGACCCCGCCTCCATCTCCCAAGCTGGCCTTGCGGTTGGTAGGCATCGGCGCGCAGCATCTTGGGAGTTTTGGTCGGGCCTCGGGGCCTCACCGCGCCCAGGCGCAGCCCCTCCTTGTCCCCGCCCCTCCAGGTCTCGCCCGCAAGCACCCCCCCACCCCTCGCTTAGTCCCGCTTTCCACCTGCCGCCGGCGCTGCCCACAGACGAGCCTGGAGGCGGGATGGGAGTAACTTTATTAAGATCGGCTTCCAGCCTCAATTAGGTGCGCCCAGCCCAGCCCTGACACAGGTCACGGGGGGCCCCCACCGCCCTCCTCCTCGTCGTCGTCCTCCACGTCAAGGCCGGGGATGCCACGGATCTCGCGCTGCAGTGCCCCGCCTAGCAGGGGCACGGCCTCCTCGTCTTCCTCGGGGGGTGGCGGCGGTGGTGGGGGGGACGCGGCAACAGGGGCCGGTTCCGGGGGTACCGGGGGCTGCGCCTGCGTGCTCTCGGCACCCTCCGTGCCTCCTGCCACTTCGATCAATGGCCCCTCATCCAGGGCGCTGCCCTCGGCCTCCTCCTGGTCCTTCTCTTCCTCAGGGCTGTCGGTGAAAGGGTTCTCGCCCTGTGAAAAGGGCACAGATGCTAAAGGGAGAAAGGACTCGCGGGACCAGGGCTGGAGACAAGGAGGGGGGATTGGGGATGCAGCCAGGATCCAGGCGCCCGCGCCTCACCTTCAGGTAGTGCTCCAGCTTCTTGCTGATGAGCTTGTTGTTGAGGATGCTGCGGGCCACCATGAGGGAGGACTTCTTAGACTGCTCCATCATGAGCTGCGGATAGGAGCAGGCAGGGCGTGGATGGAGAGGCTGCTCCGGGTCCCAAAAGACCCCCACCTGCCAGATGGCAGGGCCCTCCCTCACTGCACACCTCCACCTTGTGTGGGTTTGTAAGTGTACCTTGAGTACAAGCGTGTGGCCACCCTCCAAGCATGGAGTGAGCCATGGCCTGATTTTATCATTGCTGAAATGCCCCATTCTTCCACACCATACATACTGTATGTAACTGATTAAAAACACATCTTTACACCTGTATTGCAGAAATCTGACTTGCTTACATATTTAAAAACCTACTAAAAGCCAAATGTGCAATCCAGAACACAGCCAGCTGCCCCGATAAGCATAGAACTGGAATACAAATGTCAACCAGTATATTTAAGTGATATATACATACATCCTTTTAATCCATAGGATTCCCAGATGAAGACTTACACCCAAATGTAATTGGGGTGTAATTCTACACTGCTGACAAGAGGCAAAACTGTTTACTTATATTTTTTGTAAAGCAGTTTAATAGAATGTATCAAAAGTAAAAATTTTTGACCCTAGCCGGTTTGGCTCAGTAGATAGAGCATCGACACACGGACTGAAAAGCCCGAGTTCGATTCCGGTGAAGGGCATGTACCTTGGTTGCAGGTACCCCAGCCCTGGTTGGGATATGTGCAGGAGGTAACCAACTGATGTATCTCTGTCTCTCCCTTTTCCTTCCACTCTCTCTAAAAATCAATGGAAAAATAACCTCTGGTAAGGATTAACAAAAAACGAACAAAACAGTAAAAATTTTTGAGCAATTCTTCCTGGAATCTATCCTAAGTTTAAGAATTGGAACCGTGCATTAAGTAGTGAAAAACTGGAGAACACCTAAGTGTTCTTCAGTGGAGAAGTGGTTAAACAGATCATACATTCAAAAGAACACCATGCAGTCCTTAAATAGGGCTCATCTCTCCCCTGGTAATAAAGATGTATGATAGACTGACTGTATAGCTGCAAGTCTTTTGTCTGGGAGGATTTACACCAAACTGCCAAGTGATTTCCTCAGTGGTGAGGGTACAGGCAAATCGCACCTTCATCATTACAAAGGTAATAAGCAGAAAGGAACTGATAAAGCCATTTTTGTTGGGGGCAGCCCTACCTACTGAACCCCAGCCAACTCAACATCATGTTTCACTTGCTGTTTGTACTCCCTTTCCTTGCCTTTGCCTTGTTTTTTTACACATTTTCTCTACCACTTGGGCAAAATATTAATAGAACTCCCACATGCTCAAAATGAAATGTTAGAGATACAGTTAGGATACAACAGAGCAGCTCCTCTCCAACTCTTAAGCACACACCACAATGTCTCCCAACTGAGGCACACTTACATTGTTTCTAGATTTCCGCTGCAATAACCAAACAGCACCAGAATAAACAATACAGTCAGTTCTCCAACGTCTAACATCTCAAACAATTCCAATGTCTACCAAGTTGTTCTCGGAAAACAAACTCCAGTTCTCAACCTGAAAACTCTTTCATGCTGATACATCAGCATGACAAAAAAGCATCTCTCAGCTCTAGCTGGTTTGGCTCAGTGGATAGAACGTCGCCCTATTGACTGAAAGGTTCCAGGTTTGAGTCTGGTCAAGGACACATGCCCAGGTTTCAGGCTCGATCCCCAGTAGGGGGTGTGCAGGAGGCAGCTAATCAGTGATTCACTCTCATCATTGATGTTTCTATCTCTCACCCTCTTCTTTACTCTCTGAAATCAATAAAAATATATTTAAAAAAAGAATAATTCTAAAAAAGTAGTGATGTATAAAATAACATCAAGGTGTTTTTTTAAAAAAGCATCTTTCAGATAACAAAGGAGAGAATGAGCCAGTCTGAGTCAGTTTTCTGATAAACCTCAGGTTGTTAACATCTCAGGGAACTGTGCTGTGAATATTTTTGTTTTGCTTTTGTTGCTGGCAAATGGACAGTGAGCACAATTTTAAAATAGGCCATCAAGAGTTGCTAATGTGTGAAAGAAACAATGATCACAGGCAACTGAAGAAGTAGAAAAACTTGATTTGGATAATCAAAAAGCAGTTAGCCAGTGACAGCATTTTGAAGGCAGTGATATATGAACATGCAAAGATGCTGCATGCAGACCTGAAAGACACCCCTGGAACAAGTGCTGACAGTGATTCATTCCTTTAAGGATAGTAGAGGGTATTTCGATAAATTTAAGAAGTGTTTATTTATAGATCAAGCAGCACATTAGACGTGTACCTTAAATAAGAAAGGTTTAATACAGGGAATCATTTGGGGGTCTGGAACAAATTAATTAAGGGGGGGGGATGATTTGGTTTTCAAACAAACTGCTTCTTGAATAGCCTTCTGAAACAAATTAAGTTTGAGAACTGAGGTTGCACTGTAATTCTATGCTGGTGCTTTTAATTCTACCAAACAGGTTCGCCAAAGGCAGAGTGCCTGAGCACTTTACAAAACAGTTGTAAACCATGCTTCCTCCAACTGTACTAAAACAATGTCTGGGTTTCCCATTTGCTCAGGAAGGCTTCCTTTAACATCAAGGTAAACAAATAATCTCCTACATTTTGTTTTTTACATTTAAGATTTCTGGAATTTAAATATATGGTATGAGATAGAAGCCAACTTTCCTTTCCAGAAATTTATAAGATAAACCAGTTTCCCCTACTGAATTGACACAAAAGGTCTACAACCCTTTACTTACAAAACTGAAACCCAAAACTTTTCCCCTATAACTCACCTGGTGGCAAAACATGAGCTGACATTATGTTTTGTACCATCTTTATTTATCCCACTTATACAAGTCACTTGAAGAATTATTGGTGGTTCAACTACAAGGCACTCTCCCAGATCCTAGTGTAGCTGTCCTGAAATCCAAAAAATTAACTTAAAAAGATCTGGCCCCAAGGTTTCAGATAAGGGACCTGTACTTAACTTTGACAAATACTAAGTTCCAAAAGGCACTGGGATCTTTCACTAGACTGACTCTATTCTGGTTCTAGTTTTATTACTATGCCATTAACACTTTTTTGTTTTTAATTGCACTGGCTTTGCAGTTAGTTATATCTGGTAAAGCAAGACCCTGAATTCACTACTGCTTTCTGTATAAACTAACCTTTAAAAATGAAACCTTGAAATAATTTCAGCCATTACCCCTCCCTAGACTTTGACTGGAATTGCACTGTCTACGTTAATGTGAGGAGAAATGGTTTTTGTTGTGTCTTGTTATTAAATCTTCCACCTGAGAACACAGTCTGTTCTGTCATGCACTGAGGTCTTGTCTCATGTCTTTGAAGTTTAAGATCCCATAACTTCTTAAATCTACATTCCTAATTATTTCAATGCATTTTGAGGTTATTGTAAGTGGATTCCCCCACCTCCCATTTATGTTTCTAACTGGTTATTATAATAGTGGAGAAAAAATAGTATATTTTGTATGTTATCTTGAATCCCAACATGGTTACCAAATTCAATGAATTAAGAACATTTTGTTGGAATCATTCATATTTTCTGAGAATATACTCATTTATTTGCATATAAAAAGTTTTCATTTCCAGTATTTTATAATGATGTTGCTTATTTATCCTTGTATTCCAGAAACAAACTTATAGTATATCACACATTTGAATCACTACTAGATTGGTATTTACTAATATTTTATGTAATACTTTTATTCTTTAACTAGAGGCCCGGTGCATGAAATTCATGCACGGGTAGGATCCCTAGGTCTGGCTGGCGATCAGGGCCGATCAGGGCCTTCTGGCTGCTGGCTGGGACCTCCCTTCCCTGGCTGCCAGCTGCTAGCCTTCCTTCGTTTTGCACCACCCTGATGGTCAGCGTACGTCATAGCAAGTGATTGAACTCCCGGGTGACACTTTGCATATTAGCCTTTTATATATAGAGAGAAGATAATAAACAAATTTATAGTTTTATCTTGGTATTACCCTTATCAATTTTTGGAATTAAGGTTAAAAAGGGTCCCTAAAAATGAATTTGAAAATAGCCTTCCAGCATGGCAGCCTGAGAAGTTCTGCAGACCTGTCCCTAGTGAAACTAATGAAAACTACTTAAAAAACAAGCCCTGGTTGATGTCACTCAGTGGTTGGAGCATCAGCCTTTGTATCAAAGGGTCATGGGTTCGATTCCCAGCAAAGGCAGGTACCTGGGATGTAGGTTTGATCCCCGGTCACAGTTCAGGGTGTGTGCAGGAGGCAAACAATTGATATGTCTCTCTCACATATATTTTCTCTCTCACTGGCTCACACACTCTCCCCAACTCCCTCCCTTCCATTCTCTCTCTAAAAAAAAAAAATCAATGGAAAAATTATCCTCAGGTGAGGATTAGCATAAATAAATACATTAAATAAAACAAACAAACATCTAACTATTTAGTATCTACAAATGATCCTACTAAAACTCAGTAAAAAGTGTGAGTTGTGGTGGTTAAAACATGACCTATAGCTTCCCTGCCTCACAGCTCAGCATGATGGAAACTCCACTATAGACAGTACCGCCAGGCCTCCTTCTATACCCAGTTCATCACAGTTAAGGGCTCTATCTCCCCAGGAGGGACAGTATGTCCACATCTAGCTACCTGCTTCTGAGGCTAAGTTCTGGGCAAGTTCAGCCAGAGGTGGGGACTCCTTTCTTCTAGCCAGCCCCTACGGATTGGAGGCTTGACCTTGGTTGGGCATGGCATGCTGAGAAATACTGGCTTGTTCACAAAGCATAGGTCCAATGCCAAAGAGGCAAACCAAAACCAAACCAAGAAGACCAGAGGCTACAGCTGTTCCTCCCCATCTCCACCACCACCACACCATCTCTTCTAAAGCAACCAAGTCACTCAAAGGGAAGTGCTCCATTGTCTCCAATCCCAGCTCCACAGCCTAGACTCAAAGATTTTGCCCAAGGAGAAAGGAAGGTCTTAAAACAATGAGATCTCAGCCTCTTCCCAAAGAAACTTACTGAGCTTTCTTCGAATAGTGGAGTGTAAAAAAACAACAACAGTGGAGTGTGTGGAGAAAAGCAAAAGTGTGGAGAAAAGTAATTAAAAGGAGACAGGTAGATTTGATAGCAAAACTAAACCACTGACAGTCTGGGTTACCAGAAAGAACCAGTAAAACAGACAGCTAAGAACCTTCTTGGGTTCAGAATAAATCTCAAACAACTAAAAAAATGATCCCTGTAGCCCTAACAGGTTTGGCTCATTGGATAGAGTGTCGGCCTGCGGACTAAAAGGTCCCAGGTTCGATTCCAGTCAAGGGCATGTACCTTGGTTGCAGGCACATCCCCAGTAGGAGGTGTGTAGGAGGCAGCTGATCTATGTTTCTCTCTCATCGATGTTTCTAACTTTCTATCCCTCTCCCTTCCCCGCTGTAAAAAATCAATAAAATGTATTAAAAAAAAAAGAATGTGATCTTTAAAAAAAAAAAAAAATGATCCCTGTAAAATAGCCCAAATTTAATTAGATCAGATTGAGGAACAATTTAATGACTCAATGCATTGTTGAAAGAAATAGAGAAATCAACCAACAATTTGTGGAGGTGTAACAGCTGAGTGCAGTCTGGGAAAGAAACAGTCAAAGAGAGCCCTGTATAAACCACTGTTATCTCAGGATAGCTGTGCACTTGCCTATGGCTTCCTCCTCCAAGGCACAATATCAGAGGCTTCACATTGTGGGGATGAAAGAGACTTCACTAAAATAATTTTACTAGTCAACTAAACAAATAGACAAACACAATCACAAGACTTGGGGGATGGGAAGAAGGAAAAGGCATGATAACACTGGCTCATCAAATAGATATCAATAAAAAGATATAAAAGAAATGAATACACATCGTGGAGCTAAAAAATACAATGAAAATGAAAAATTTACTAGAGGGGCTCAATAGATTTGAAATGACAGAAGAACTAGTGAATTTGTAGATAGGTAGATATCATACAATCTGAAAAACAGAAAGAAAAAAGAATGAAGGAAAATGAATAGTCAGTCTCAGACAACCTTTAACACAAGTGACCCAATTATGCATAATGGGAGCACCAGAAGAAGAAAGGAGCAGAAAAATTATCTGAAAAAATAATGGCTAAAAACTTCACCAATCTTCCCAGCTGGCATGGTTCAGTGGTTGAAAGCAGCCCTATGAACCAGGAGGTCAGTTTGATTCCCAGTCAGGAAGATTAACAAGAAAATGGCAGCTGATCAATGATTCTCTCTCATCATTTATGTTTCTCTCTCTCTCTCCCCCTCTTCCTTCCTCTCTGAAAGCAATAAAAATATATTAAAAATACAACACTTCACAAATCTGATGAAAAACTTTAATCTACACACCCAAGAAGCTCAACAAGTTCCAAATAAGTAAGATCCACAAAGATACATCATAATAAAAATGCTGAAAGCCAAAGACAAGAGTAAAATCCTAAAAGCGACAAGAGAAAAATGAATCATTTTTTAAAAAGGAATCCCAATATGGTTAAAAGCTGACTTCTCATCAGAAATGAGGCCAGAAAGTAGTGGGATAACATACTAATATTTAAAATGCTCAAGAAAAAACTGCCAACCAAGAATCCTATGTCTAGCCAAGCTGTCTTTCAAAAATGAAGGTGAAATAGACATTCCATAATAAAGAACTGAGAATTTGCTGCTAGCAGACCACACAAGAAATACCAAAGGAAGTCCTAGCTGGTTTGGCTCAGTGGATAGAGCGTCAGCCTGCGGACTGAATTGTCCTGGGTTCGATTCCGGTCAAGGGGACATGACCAGGTTGAGAGCTCGGTCCCCAGTAGGGGGCGTGCAGGAGGTAGCCAATCAATGATTGTTTCTCATCATTGATGTTTCTCTCCCTCTCCCTTCCTCTCTGAAATCAACTAAAAAAAAGAGAAACCAAAGCAAGTTTTTCAAGGTAAAAGCAAATAATCCCAGACAGTTAAAGGGAATCTACATGAAAGAACAATAAAGGTAATTATATAATTATAAAATACATTATAAATGCATATTTCTTTCCCTCTCTTCCAAACTGATTTAAAAAGCAGTTACATAAAACTATGTATTTATATTGTATGGCCTATGACATACAGAAATGTAATATATTTATCAATAATAGGACAAAGAGAGGGGGGTTAGTAAAGCTGTATTGGGCTAATAAGGAAATAACTACAAATGGTAAACAAATCCGAAGGAAGAATCCAAATGAAGAGTTCCAGAAAAAGATTTTAAAGAAGCTAATATGTGAAAAGCCTAGAGAAATCACTATGAAAATAATGCCCAAAAATGTAGTACCAAAAAATCATTAAAGAAATTAAAGTTTACACTAAAAACTTTTAATACAACAGAAAGCAATGGTGGAACTAGAATGGGATTAGAACAGATGTAAGTACAATAATATAAATAACAACATTAAATGTAAGTGGCTTAATGATCCATTCAGAAGGTTGAGATTGTCCAACTGGATAATAAAACAAGATCAAACTATATGCTGTCCATAGGAGACACACTGTAGATCCAAAAGACTCAAAGATATGAGTAAATGGAAAGTAAAAGAATGGGAAAAGATATACAAACATCAATCCTAGAAAAGGGAACTGGATATACTATGATTAGACAAAAATAACATATAAAACAAAAATTGTTACTAAGATTGAAAAGGACATTTTAGCCCTAACCAGTTTGGCTCAGTGGACAGAGCGTCGGCCTGCGGACTCAAGGGTCCCAGGTTCGATTCCGGTCAAGGGCATGTACCTTGGTTGCGGACACATCCCCAGTAGGGGGTGTGCAGGAGGCAGCTGATCGATGTTTCTCTCTCATTGATGTTTCTAACTCTCTATCCCTCTTCCTTCCTCTCTGTAAAAAATCAATAAAATATATTAAAAAAAAAGAAAAGGACATTTTATAATGATAAAAGGGGTCAATGTATCAGGAGGACATAACAATTATAGATGCACCTAACAGAGCAACAAAATACATAAAATACAAACTGACAGAAATGAAGGGAGAAAACAGACAATTCAACAATATAGCTGGAGATTTCAATATCCCAGTTTTATTAATATATAGAACAACTTGGCAGATCAACAAGGAAATAAATGGCATGAACAACACTATAAATGCTAATAGGCATAATAGATATCTACAGAACACCCACCCAACAACAGAAGAATACACATTTTTTTCCTCAGGTGCACAAGAAACATTCTCTAGGATATTCTGGGCCATAAAACAAGCCGCAGTAAATTATAAAGGACTGAAAAAAAAACAACCCAGTGTATGTTTTCTGATCACATAGAATAAAATTAGAATCACTAACAGAAAGGAATTTGGGAAATTCACAAATATATGGAAATTAAATGATACTCTTAAATAACCAAAGGATCTAAAAAGAAATCAGAAGAGAAATTAGAAAAATGAGGACATGACAAAAATCAGATGAATGAAAACTGAGGACATGACATACCAAAAATTATGGGATGCAGTGAAAGCAGCACTCAGAGAAGACCTAACTTTCCATCTTAAGAAATTAGTAAAACGAACAGCAAATTAAGCCTAAAATGTAAGCAGAAGGAAGAAAATAATAAATATTCTAGTGGAAATTAATATAGTCGAGAAGAGAAAAATGAGGGGGAGGAAAACCAATGAAACCAAAAGTGTTCTTTATAAAGATCAATAAAATTAACAAAGATTTATATATAGCAAGACTGACCACAAAAAAAAAAAGACTCAAATTACTAGAATCAGAAATGTAAAAAGGGGACTACTGACCTTACAGAAATAAAAATGATTATAAAGGAATACTATAAACAAATGTATGCTAATAAATTAGGTAAGTTAGATGAAATGGACACATTTCTAGAAAGACAAAAACTATTGAAATCGTGTAAAAAAATCTAAATAGACCAATAACCGGTAAAGAAATTGAATTATTAATAGAAAAGCTACCTACAAAGAAAAGCCTAGGTACAGATGGCTTCAGAGGCAAATTCTACCAAACTCTTGAAGAATTAATACCAATTCTTGTTTAAAAATTAATACCAATTCTTCCAAAAAACATAAGAGGAAAAACTTTCCAAGTCATTCTCTGAGGCCAGTATTACCTTGATACCAAAATCAAAGACATCATCAAAAACCACAGACCAATATCTCTTATGAAAACAGATGCAAAAATTCTTCACATATGAAAAAAATTATATACTATGACCAAGCAGAACTTATGCCAGTATGCAAGGGTGGTTTAATACCTAAAATCAATTAATTGTAATATACCAGGCCTGGTCCTTTTTGCTCTCTCCCTACTGCACAGTCCCCTCCAACCCCACCCGATCTCTAACCTCCAACCTGGCATGTCATCCATTCACCCAAAAAAACAAAACAAAACAAAAAAACCCACAGAAAACCCTACCTACTCTGATTTCTGTGCTAGGCACTGAGGATTCACTGCAAAAATTAAGACCAAATTTGTTCAGTTTCTTGCCAAATATGATCCTTTACCTGTACCATATACTGCCTGCCCCATCATGGTAGCACCACTGTCCACCAGGTACTTAAGCTAGAAATCTGAGATATTCCAGACTCCTTATCACTCACTCATGCTGACCTCTTGTTTGCTTCCTTACACAGCACTTTTATCCTGCCCTTGTCTTCATTCCCAAGGTGGAGGCACATCTCTGTGCAGCAGCCCATCTAGTTCAACACTAACTCTAATCCTGTTAGTCCTTTACTTACAAACTTTGCTGCCTACAGGAGTAAGCCCAAACCCTTCAAGCCCACCCCTGGTGAACCTCTAAAGTCCAACCCCTCCTCCAGCAACATGTATACTGTACACTTCTGCTTGGTTTCTGAACCTAATTTGGACATTGGCCCCAATATACATGGAGATCACCATATTCCATAGCCTACTTGCTCCTTAAGGCCCAACTCTGAAGTCACCTTCTCCAGCAGAGTCTCCATTTCCCACTCCTCTCTGTGACTGCATTAGGCCAGAAATGTCTAACTTCCCCCTGCACCCTCTTGCAGTCCCTAACTGGAAGGCAGGTTATAACCCCAGGACCTCCCCACAGGATGGCCACTCACCCTGCGATTCCGGTTGTGATCTATGGTCTTAAGATGCTTCTGGATGATCCCAAACTGCATGGGAATGAAGAGGTCACAGGCTGCACAGTGGGCTGCCTCAACCTTCTTCACAAAATGCTCCATGGCAATTTCTATAGGGGAAAAAGGAGGGAGTTGCTACTGGTACCAAGAGCCTAAGACAAACCCAAGAGTTTGGGAAAAACACCAGACTAGCTCCTCACTTCACTCTTTAAGTTCCACATGAGCCTAAGGCTGTTCTCACAAACAGTCCCTGGGGAAAGAGGGGAGTCATGACCAGAAAGAGGGCAGACCAAGGTCATGCCAGTGGGAGTGAGATGGAACTGCCTCACCTTGTGTCAGATCCTGATCTCTATAGATCTGCTGGATCAGACCATCAAGGTCCTCCACAGTTTTTCGGAGCTCCTCTGTCTTCTTAGTCTTGTTGGTGACGTACTCCTGCCAGAGACACCGAGGAGAGACCAAGGCTCATGTGGGCTGCTCTATGTCTTGAGGGGACTGAGAAGAGTGGAGCAGTGTGTCGCTTCAAGGCTCACCTGCAGAAAGTCAGCCGTCTGCTTGGGGAGCTTGGTGCCTATGTACTTAAAGTGCTCCTTGTGGAATTTGCTGTCAAGGTGGCTGGCCATTTCATCCTCATAGAAGGTTCGGTACTTGCAGAGCGAACATACAAACTGGATCCTGCCACAGGAGGGAAATGAGTGGTTGAGGCCTTGAGGGTCCCATGGAACAGTGCTGCTGCCTCACCCAACCCAGCTCCGAAGCCCTGAAACAGGCTTTTCTCACGGGCCTCTGAAGTGCAGTCCCAGCAGGGGGACAGGCTAAGACCAGTGGGGCTGGGAGTAGGAAGGGACAGAAAGTCTGCAGGCTGTAGTTACTGCAATGTAGGGGGCAGGGGAGGAGCTCTTCCTTCCCACAGGCAGGAGGCTGAAGCCTGCTGAAGCCTGACGCAGCAGCTGCTGCAACAGGCAAGGATCGCTGGAAGGTAGCCGGAAGGCCTCTCTACCAAGGCTGGGCAGGAGCTTGTGTATTTGGCCCAGCTGGGGACCAGAAGGAAGGATGCCCTGGCGTGAGCCAGGTGGCCCTGAGGTGCAGAGTGGAGTACGCAGTCCCGAGGCAGGGCCAGAAAAGGTGCTGCATCTTCCTCCTGGGGCCTGGGGGACGGAAAGGCCCAGCCCATCCTCTGCTCAGAGTGCTTGGGGGTGGTGTCGGGGATGGGAGGCAGGCAGGCCTGGGCACCTGCTGCCTCATCTTCCTCTTCCAAGAAGAGACCAGTCTGAGCTGGAAGGAGGACGCCTGCCCGGCCTGCCAGAGGGCAACCTGGAGTCACCTGTGCGAGGTGCTCTGTCTGGGCCTGGTGTTCACAGCAGAAGCCCAGGGTCTGGGGCCTGGGCTGAAGCAGGCCGCCGTGGCAAGGGGCGGAGGAGGCCAGCCGCCACCGAGGCCTCGGGGCAGGTCCCTACCTCTGCCGGACGTCCTTATCTGGGCCACGGGGTCAGCTTTTTCTGGAGAGCCCAGGGGCCAGGTGCCGGCGAGGCTGAGGAAGGTCCAGCAAGAGCAAGAGTCTGAGGCGGAGGAGGAGGAGGCAAGCGCCAATACGGGAGCCCTGAGGGCAGACAGACCCGACCAAGGGGCGTGAAGGGCTCAGCCGCAGATAGGCCTGGCCTGACAGGGCCAGTGGACAGGGCAGAGGGCAGGCCCGAGGCTGCCACAGCCCACAGGTGCTGCCATCTCTCCTGGGAACGGCGGTGGCCTCTTGGCAGCTAGCTGTGGTGGCACAGGCACCTTGGACCTTGAGTCTCTGATGAGCAGGCCCCCTCCCGCAGGGGCACCATGCCCCCAGTGCACCTCTGGACTCCCACGCCAAGTAACCAAGCACTGGAGCTTCTGGGCAACGGTGCTGAGCAGTGTCAGGTCTCAGGCCAAAGACGACAGTGGTCACCAGGCGGGCACAGAGGGACAGGGGATGAGCCAGGCCTTGGGAGCTGGGCCGGGTGGGAAGCAGGGTCCATGCATGGCCGAACAGGTGGAGGCTCCCAAGGGAGGCCAGAGGGCAGTGAGACGGCAGAGCTATGGCCCTGCCGGCCTGGTAGCAGCCTCACTGTGAGGCAGAGGCAAAGGGTTGCAGGGAAGGTGGTTACCTTTCCACCATGCGGTCTCGCTGCCGCTTCTTCTGTTTGTCCTGGCTCTTCTTGCCTGCCTGTAACTTGTGCTTTGTCTGGCCACTCTCATCCTGGGCACTCAGGGACCCTATGGGAACAAAGGGACATAGTTACCAGTTTGGCTCCAACAGGTGAGGGCAGGCCCTGTGGCCTCTAGCTGCATCACCTGCCATTTACTCCAATGGGTCCATTCTGAGCAGCTGCCTGAGCAAGGCCTCTGGCCTCGAGCAGGTAGGTACCCTGGGCTGGACAGGGAGCAGTTTTGGCCTAGGTTTTGGCCTTAAAAGGAAAGGGCACTCTCCAGGACACCCACGCTCCAAAGAGTGGACCACAGGGAGGCTGGAAGGCAAAGAGAGGCTGTTTTGGTGGGGAGGGCCTGGGTGGTGGGATGCAGGGAGGCTGCGGCTGGGGCTTAAGTGTAGCCCCCAGGGGCAAAGACCCCAAAGCTCACATGGCCCTGCCCACCCCGACACCGGCCACCGCAGCAATAGTGGGCTGAGGCTGGATTTACTGTTAAGTACCTGCTGGCGCTCATCACTCAGGTGGGGGGACACGGACTCCCAACACAGAGGCTGGAGAGGCGCTAAGGGAGAGGACACGCAAACCAGAGCCGTAAAAACTGCACCAAGGGTCCCAGCTCAGACACTGGCCACTGAGGACTTGAACTTCATGTTACTGAGAGACCAAGGGCCACGGGGTCAGGGAATGTGCCTGGGGTCCACCCATACTTTTTCTTGTTCCCCCCACCTGAAATCAAAATCAATGTGCTAGGCAGGGCCCATTGCCACCCACAGCCTTTGTCTGGGAAGAACAGGGACAAAGTGTGAAGGGGTAGAGGACAAGGAGCCCCCTGCCAGCCCCACAAGGGAAAGCCCAAGCTGGCCACGTTTCTGTCACAATCCTGCCCTCAGCTGGATGCCTCCCACCATGAGCGCCTGGGAGAACCATTCCAACACCCAGGCCACTCAGAACGCTCACCCTTGTCTGCATCCTCTTTGCCGTCTTCCTTCCCCTCCTCTTTTCCCTCTTCATCTTCTCCTTCCTAAGACAGTGTCAAAAATCCAACGTCAAGCATATGTAGTTGTTTATAATGGCTATAAATGACAAGGCCCTGCTACATGCCAGGCACTGGGCCAGGTGCCTCACATTCTCCCCACATCCCTTGCATGGAGGGCTCATTCCGCCCCTGGCTGGAAAGCCTCCCCACAGCCTCGCTCCCTCTACCAGAGCTCCCTGTCTCCCTGTGGTGATCATGCATGCATGCAGAGCTGCCTCAGGATGGCCTGTGAAAGCCCTCTTCTGTGGCTCAGGTGCTCAGGCAACCCACTTTTCACTGGCACTCCTGCAGACAGAGCACACAGGGCCAGAGCCACTTACCGCTCTGCAGCCCTTTTCCACAGCGTCTGCACCTTCAGTGCCATCTGCAGCTTCTCCCTCAGTACCATCATCTGGAAGAGGAGACATGCTCAGCCCAGGAGCCCCATGGGGGAGGGGGCAGGGGGCAGCAGCCAGTGCCCTGGCTCACCATTGTCCGAGTCACTGTTGTCTGAGCAGTCCGTTCGGGAGGCTTTGCTGTCTGGCTCATCAGGACTGCCGCCCTGCTTTCTCTTCTTTTTCTTGGTCTAGGTCAGAAAGAAGGAGCCAGGTCAGGATAGATGGCTCCAGGCCCCTTCCTCCACCCACTCAAGAGCCAGATGAGAAGGCCTCTTCTACTCACCCGGAAGTCAGCTGTGGTCCAGGTCTTCCAGGTCCGCCTCATCTGCTTCATGCCATTGCCAAACCCGAAGCCAAAGCGGGAGCCGCCTGGGAAGGCACCCCCACCACGCATGCCCTGGAACATGCCATACTCCGGGATGATGTTCTGGGAGAAGAGGGAGGGCAGCCGGGAGGCACCAGGCATGCACTGGCCCCGGGCCCCCATGGGGTCTTCCCACATGCGCCCATAGCCTGAGGCCATTGGCCGACTACTCCGGGAGTCCCGGGCCCAGCCCTGAGCCCGTGGGCCAAAGGTGTCGCCGCCACGCATGCGAAACTGGTCTCTGTAGGCATCGTACTGGCCCTCGTAGGCCATTTCCATCTCAGGGTCAAGTTCGCCATAATCGTAGCCCGACCGGTAAAGGTCACGCTCACTCAGGACAGCCCTCGAGTCACAGGCCTCGTAGGAATCATATCTGCAGAGGCAGGTGGCAAGCATCAGGGAGGGCCTCAGGTCCTGTTGCCTTTGCCTTCCCCCAAACCTCCCTCCAGCTCCTACCCACCCTGCTGGAGAGGCTCAATGTTCAGAAATGCCAGGTAAAAGGCCTCTCAGGAGCAGAGTTCTAGAAACAGGAAGGGTCCCTCAGTTGGTATCCCCAAGCCTGCATGTGGACACTCACCAGCCTGGGGACTCTAAGGACTGATGACAGGAGGAGGGTCTCAGGGACAGAGACACCGGATAGCCCTTAACCCTTTGGAAGCACATGTACATGTCTGTGGTAGTGACAACGCCAAGGATGCTCCTTGAAAGCAACAGAGCCGAGCATCCCAACATCCTCCAGCACATTAACTGTCTGTCCAATGGGCTGATAATGCCAATAAGAAACCTGTGCTGATCTCATCCCACATGACTGGGAGAACCCCCAAAACCCTCCAAAGCCCCTTACCACCCAAAAGGAGAAGGGGTACAAAATGGAGAGTGTTTCCCAGGAAAAACAATGAGCTTGCCAAAGGACTAGAAAAAAATGCTTTATTACATCAACCTGGAGCCTGGGACAGGGGTGGGGATGGGGGTGGTTAGGGCACTGACCCTACACAGCAATAGGCCAAACCTTCCACAGGAGCTGACAAGGCACTGCAGAGAGCCATTCTAACTTCGGCTGCAACCAAAGCCCCACAGGCCCAGACCACCCCCCCAACCACCCCCGGTCTCACAGGCACAGGAAGTGTTCAGTGCTACACAACCTCAGCTCCAAGTACCATGACTGTTGAGGGCAGGGGGGTGTGCCTGGGGTTCCTCCCACATTTTTTTTACTTGCTACAAAGCCCATGCAAGCAAGTCCCTCTGCCTCCCACTGGCTCTGGACTTCTCACTTGACCCCACCAGTGCCCAGCCAGGCCCCTACTTACTTTCTGCTCTCCCCCATCTGTCAGCTGGAGCCATTAGGCTACTCCACTCCACCTTATGCTAAAAATATGTATGCCCTCCTCACTGAAGCCTCTTGGTAGGGCCCAAGAACTCCTGGACTAGCACCAGTTCAGAGAGTAACAAATACCCATAGCACAATGCTGTGGAATAGGGCAAGTCTAGTTCCACCAATTATTCCTGGGCACCTTCGAGCAATGGTGTGACCTGCCTGTGCCTAATGTTCCCCACCTGCATAATGAGGACAGGGACAGTTCTTTGTAGGCTGCTTCCGAGGCTCAACAGGTGCACATCTGTCAGGTACTGAAAAGTGGCCAGGAAGTGTCCATATCTGCCCTGTTCTTTATGTGGGGATGGCCCAGTCTACTGTGGTGAACCCCAAAGGCTCATTTAACTCTTCATACTCAATCCCATCTGTCCTGCCCTGACAGCGGGTACGATGCAGTCTCGTGCGAACTCCAAATGGTTGTCTCTAAAAGGAAGGGCCACTTAACACTGCTCCTAAGAGCCATTTGGAGGGTACAGTAAAATCAGCTGGGTCCAAAGTTGTTCTTTCCCCTACAAGCTGGGGAGAGATTGGCCACCAGCCAGTAGGGGAGGGAGTAGGTAGGGAAGCAAAGCCAGATATGGTCAGTGCACTGGATCCCAGCAGAAAGCCCCAGGAACAGAGTAAGGAGGGAGGAAGCAGACATGGAGGCAGTTGAGAGGGAGAAGCCAGCAGGCAGCAGACAGGGGCGCGCCTTCTGAGCCTCAGCCCCTAAGCAGGCACCTACTCACCTTTCTCCACCTGAGCCGTACACGCCTCCTTGTATCATGTCTGTCTCCAAGTGTGGCACCATATCTAAGCGCTGGTTAATTCTGGACAAAACGGAATCAGCACTGGTGCTACCCACAGCACTCGGGTTTGCGTTTGTGTCAGAGCTAGGCATTTCCCAAGAGTTTGAAGTGGCCATACTGTACCCATAGTTGGTGGTGTTATCCTGGCCATAGCCATAGCCATAACCATAGTTATCGTAGCCTGTAACGAAGGAGATAGACAGAGATGGCTGGGGGGTGGGGAGAGGTGAGGACAGGGAAAAGAGAGGCAGAGACAGAAACAAGCACAGAAACAAGGACATTTTCTGTTGCAGTGACAATCTGGGGACACTAGCCACCCAAGGAGTCCTTCTGTGAAGGAGGAGCCAGCCCAGAGCCCCCAAAGGCACCCATCCCACACAGCAGAAACATACAACCAGTTCAATCCCAAGGGAGAAGACCGCAATCATGGAAATGATACTTGCCTCTGTTTGTCCCAGAGTTCCAAGTTCCATATCCTACAAAAAGCAAAAGGATAATTACATCTTACAATATAATGAGAGTTTAATTCAGGAACAAATGAAGATAATACTTCCAGTATCTCACTGGATGCAAGAGACTGAACCTGCCCTTAACTGAGGAGTCTGGAGCTTGACAGAACCACATAAATGATCCAGACCACTCGCTGCCCTGGTACTCCACCTTCTGTGGATCTGACCATCTGCTATTCAAGGAATCTCCCTTCAAAACACTCTCAGCTAAGGAATTTGACTCCTATACTTCGTTAAGGAGCCAAAATGAGAAGGTTACACCACTCCTGGCTAAGCACCAATTAGAGGAAAAGGAGAGTGGTTCCAGTGCCTCACACAGATTCTGCTGTATAAGAAGCTCAGCACCGAGTCCACATCCACGCTAAAGTCATGTCACTCAAATTGCACAACAAAGCCATCTGGATGGAGTAGAGAAACTTACCACCTTAATCCTTCAAATGTCTGCCTTAACAGAAAGGGCCACTGAGCCGGTAAATTGTGTGAGCGTGTTGTGCTGGAACACATCAGCCAAGGGAAGGACAAGACACAACTTCAATCTGGATTATAAACTAAATATGCTCTGGAGTTTATCATAGTACATGAGAAAAATTCATTCCTTCTGGAACACAAAGCCACTTAGAACTGACAAAGTATGAAGCAGACATACTTCCTACCCAGGGGAATCCATGAGAACAGACAACCCAACTTCCCAATGTCTCTGGTGAATGCCCAGAGTCATCTCCTACTTCTGGTTCTCTCTGCCCCGCAGACAAGTCAAGCTCATTTCAGGGCAGGACCAAAGTTCAGTGAGATGGCAGCATGATAAATGGCAGAATCCAGCCATAGCAGAGCAAGAACACACACACTGAAAAGATGAACCAGGGAAAATGAGGGACAGGTCGAGGTCCTCCTCAATACAGTGCACTAACAGGATGTGGAGGCATCAAAAACCAGCGAGGGACTTTAGATGACCACTAAGTTTAATGAATGTGAGCATAAAAAATCTTACAAATAAAAATCCTCTTCATCTGAGAAAACCAAAGGAGAGGCTTCTCATGCATTCATTTATTCAACATCTATTCATCCTGAGCACACAGAGCAGACTGGCAGATCTGGGCACTGTTCAGGCCCGGGGCACTGCATATGAAAGGAGTGAGACACTGCTAACTAGTGAGTAATAATGGACAGCTGGAGGTGGGAAATCATAAAAAGAGTGACAGGTAAGAAGAAAGGCTGGCAGAGGCACACAAGGAATAAATGCACTTACCCCTGGCAGCTACAAGAGTCTGACCATGTGGCTGTTTGCACCAGGGACAGTGGACACTATTCACAAAAGGAGATGGGACTGGGAGCAGGGAGTCAAGGCAGACCCATCAGGGCTATGCTTGTGAGGCTAGAACAGCCGTGGGCAAACTACGGCTCGCGGGCCGGATCCGGCCCGTTCGGCGGTTCTATCCGGCCCGCGGAGCCGAAAGAGCGGAGGGTTCTCTTGCTCTCCCCTCCGCTCCTTTACTTTGAATTTATATTAGTTCACACAAACACTCCATCCATGCTTTTGTTCCGGCCCTCCGGTCCAGTTTAAGAACCCATTGTGGCCCTTGAGTCAAAAAGTTTGCCCACCCCTGGGCTAGAATATGGTCTCCTAGGGTTCAGCTGCTGAAGACCCACCAGAACAGTTTGGAAGCACAAGTGAAGGAATCAGGAGTGGATACTGACTCCGTGAACACAAGTACAGGCTGCTATAATGGGCTCGGACAAGCACTCTCTATGTGCTATTTGCTTCACCTGGAGCAACTGACACACTGATGGGCTCCCCAGCTGTGTCTACACTATGGCATTTGGAGACAATTCCCCTCTGCACCCTCCCCCCAGACTTGTCCCTTCCTAAAGAACATCCAAACTCACTTTCATCTCCAGAAAGGTTAAGACCATTGTTAACAAAGGGAATGTTAAGGACTTTTTAAAAAAAGAAAAAGAAAAAAGGAGATGGTCATAGTAAGCAATACTTACAGAGCAAAAACAAATACTCAGTGAAATATCTCATGTACGCATCAAAAAATCTATTAAGCTTTTTGTAGCACAAGGAAATGTGCTACAGTAAAAAAATAAAAAAAAATAAAGCAGGATACATAATTCATTCCACCTATAATTCAACTACCTAAGATAGGTATGCTGATAAAAGTTAAGCATTAAAATGGTTGACTGTTTCTCAAAATGTTATTTAAACGTTGTTACACTATTCTTGCAATTTAAGCCAGAAGGAAAAATAAAACTGTACCCATACTTTCACAACATTGATTATCTACATTTTAAAAATCTCAAGCAATCTACAAGTTACAAGAATAAGTGAACTTTGCAAGGTTTACTACAGGCAATATACCAAAAAATAAAATAAATAGCCCAATTTCTACATTTAAGCAATGAATAACTGAAAATTTTCAAACCACTACTTACCTTAGCACTAAGAAATACTTAAGTGTAAACATAACAAAATATGTGAAGGATCTGTGTGTTGGAAACTACAAAACACTAATGAAAGAAATCTAAGGTGTAAACAAATGGAGTATTAAGAATCAGAAAATTTAATATTGTTAAGATGTTAATTCTGTCCTAACCGGTGTGGCTCAGTGGATAGAGCATCGGCTTGTGGACTGAAGGGTCCCAAGTTCGATTCCGGTCAAGGGCATGTACCTTGGTTGCAGGCACATCCCCAGTGGGGAGTATGCAGGAGGCAGCTGGTCGATGTTTCTCTCTCATCGATGTTTCTAACTCTCTATCCCTCTACCTTCCTCTCTGTAAAAAATTAATAAAATATATTTTAAAAAAAAAGATGTTAATTCTCCCAAACTAACACATAGATTCAAGACCATCCACTCAAAATCTCATCAGGTATTTTTATAGAATGAATAAACTGACCCTAAAATGTATATGCAAAAGCAAAGGAAATAAAATACCAAGTCAATTCTGGAAAAACAAGACATACTATACAGTAAACAAGACAGTTTGGTATTGGAGGAAATTTAGACATACAAATCAACGGAGCAGAATTAGACTCCAGTTACAGACCCACACATATATGTTCAATTGATTTTCAACAAAAGTAAAAAACAATCTTCAGCTATAGTGCACACCTTGTAGAAATATTAACTCAAAATGGATCACAAAATAAATGGAAAACATAGTTGAAACCGGTTTGGCTCAGTGGATAGAGCGTCGGCCTGCGGACTGAGGGGTCCCGGGTTCCATTCCGGTCAAGGGCATATACATTGGTTGCGGGCACATCCCCAGTGGGGGGTGTGCAGGAGGCAGCTGATCGATGTTTCTCTCGCATCGATGTTTCTAGCTCTCTATCCCTCTCCCTTCCTCTCTGTAAAATATCAATAAAATATATGTTTTTAAAAAATGGAAAACATAAAACTATGGGAGGCTACTCAAGACTGAACACAGTCTGCTAGCAGAGGTGGGTCTCTGGAGGCTTTCAGTCTTTGCCTGATCTAATTAGTCAGAAACAGCATCTGATACTGTCCTGCACTAGAGATTGGGAGGCATAGCAGATCTACCTAATACATAGTCACAAACCCAAACAGGCAGGCAAAAGGGAGACAAAAATACAATTCCCAAATGAAAGAACAAGAGAATTCTCCAGAAGAGCTAAGTGAAATGGAGAAATTTATCAGACACAGAGTTCAGAATATTGATGGCAAAGATGCTCAACGCATGAGAAAATACATAGCAACTATGAAGAATGACATAGCACTAATAAAGAACACAGTGGAAGGAATACACAGCAGATTAGAGGAAGCTGAGGAACAGAGCAGTAAATTAGAAAACAGGGTAGAAAAAAAAATCTCTCAGAGAACTGAAAAGAAAAAAACAATAAAAAACCAGGACAGTTTAAGAGAACTGTGGGACAACATGAAATGTAACAATGTTCACGTAATAGATATGCCAGAAGGAGAAGAAAGTGAGCCACTGATAGTGAATGTGTTTGAAGAAATTATGGCAGAACACTTCCCTAGCCTGGTGAAGGAAAAAGTCACACAAGTCCAGGAGGCACAGAAAGTACCAAGCAAGAAGAACCCACAAAGGCCCATGCCCAGACACATCATAATTAAAATGACAAAAATTAAAGACAAAAAGAGAATCTTAAAAGGCAGCAAAATAAAAACAATTTATTACCTACAAACGAGTTCCCATGAGGCTATCAGCTGATTTCTCATCAGAAACTCTACAGGCCAGAAGGGATGGCATGAAATACTCAACATAATGAAAAGCAAGGATCTGAAACCAAGGTTACTATATCCAGCAAGGCTATCATTCAAAATACGTAGTAAAATAAAGAGTTTCCCAGACCAATAAAAAAAAAAAAAAAATAGGCTAGAGGAGTTTATCACCACAAAAGTAGCATTGCAAGAAATGATAAAGGGCCCAGCCAGCGTGGCTCAGTGGTTGAGCATTGAACTATGAGCGAGGAGGTCAGAGTTCAATTCCCAGTCAGGACACATGCCCGGGTTGCAGGCTTAATCCCCAGTAGAAGGCATGCAGGAGGCAGCCGATCCATGATTCTCTCTCATCACTGATGTTTCTATTTCTCTCTCCCTCTCCCTCTCTGAAATCAATAAAAATATATTTAAAAATACACCACAAACTTTGCTTCTAACAACAACAAAAAAAGAAATGCTAACAGGACTGCTATAATGAGAAGAAGAAATAGAAAGAGAAACATAGGCATACAGAATTAAAATGGCAATAAACAAGTACCTATCTATAATAATAAAAGCATAATATGCTAATTAGACCGGACGAAGCCGGGACTGTGAGGGAAGCCTGGGTCCCAGGTGCCAGAGGGAAGCCAGTGCCAGTTGCCAGGGGAAGGAAGGCCTATTCTTGCACGAATTTTGTACATCAGGCCTCTAGTTAATAATATCCTTAAATGTAAATGGATTAAATGCTCCAATCAAAAGACATAGGGTAGATGCATGGCTATAAAAACATGACCCAGTTATATGCTGTCTACAAGAGACCCACCTCAGAACAAGAGTCACACACAGGATGAGAGTAAAGGGATGGAAAGAAATTTTCCAGGTGGGAGGATCCAAGATGGCGGCGTAGGTAAACACCTAAACTGCTGCCTCACACAACAATTTCAAAACTACAACTAAAAGACAAAACGTCTATCACCCAGAACCACGGGAAAGCTGGCTGAGTGGAAGTTCTACAACTAGAAGAAAAGAGAAAAGAGCATTGAGATGTGCACAAGCGCTGAAAAGCTGAGGTACAGAGGCGCGCATATCGGACTGGCGGCAGGCGACTGGGAGCAATGCTTTTTTCAACCCGAAGGGAGACAAGCTCCCGATTACTCCAAACTCCAGTTTCTGGGGAGACGCGGGGGACCCAAACTCCTACGGGGAGAAGCTGGACTGTCTGCCATCAGGTCGGAAAGTGAGAGTGGCTTGCTTGCAGGGCTGCGCGCAGGAATAATTGTTTACTGCACTGGGGCGCGAGACGCGGGGACACGGTTGGAGACGCAGAGCCGCTTACTGGCAGCCATCGCTGTTTGCCACGCCCTAGCCTAGTGACGCCCTGAGACCCCGCCCTGCACAACCTACAAACCCACCCAAGCTCCAAGCAGCGGCTTTAGCATATGAATGGCCTGCCCTATCGCAGCTTAAGCTAGCAAACTTGCAGCCCGGGTCAGACAGCTCCAAAAACTCCAAACCCCAAGCAAAGAGGAGAAAACTGTAGTTCTCGCTGTAGCACCTGCTGGGTGGCCTCAGACAGTAGCTGACCTGCACCCCATTGGAGATCCAGAAGCCAGTGTACCTAGTGGTCAGTGTGAGACACCAGATTTCAACTCCTCACATCCATAAGTGACACATTCAAGAGGCAGACTCAGTGAGCACCAAAACCCCACAGAAACAAGTCCTGCACCATAAGCGTGTCTCCAGCGCAGCAGTTCTTCCATTATAGACACAGCGGGTCCTCACAGCCAATTGGCCTGGAGGTCAATTCCTCTCAGTGTACCAACAGCAATCAAGGTTTAACTACACCAAGACTTTGCACTCAGCCCACAAAGGGGTGTACCAAGAGCGTCTACCTCAGGTGATTGGAGAGGCTGAGCTACTGGCCCCTATAGGTCACCTACCACACAAAGCCACTCCATCAACACAGGGAAGCAGCAAAATGTGGAGACAAAGAAACATGTCATGAATGAAAGAAATGGAGGAAAGCAAACTACTGGACGACACAGAGTTCAGAACCACATTTATAAGGTTACTCAAGAATCTTCTAAAAACCGCTGAGGAACTTAGTGAGACCTTTAAGGATCTTAATGAGAATGGCAAAAAAATGGAAAAGGACCAGTCAGAAATTAAGCATACTCTGTCTGAAATAAAGAATATACAGAAATTCAACTGTAGATTAAAGGACCCCAAGAATCAAACCAAAGATCTGAAATATGAGGAAACAAAAAACACCAACCAGAAAAACAAACAAAAAAAAAGAATCCAAAAATATGAAGATAGTGTAAGGAGCCTCTGGGACAACTTTAAGCGTACCAACATCCGAATTTTTGGGGTGCCAGAAGAAGAGAAAAAGCAAAATATTGAAAACCTATTAGAAGAAATAATGACAGAAAACTTTCCTACCTGGTGAAAGAAATAGACTTACAAGTCCAGGAAGCGCACAGAACCCCAAACAAAAGGAATCCAAAGAGGACCACACCAAGACACATCATAATTAAAATGCCAAGGGCAAAAGACAAAGAGAGAATCTTGAAAGCACCAAGAGAAAAACGGTTAGTTACCTACAAGGGAGGACCCATACGACTGTCAGCTGATTTCTCGGCAGAAACTATGCAGGCCAGAAGGGAGTGGCAAGAAATATTCAAAGTGATGAAGAGCAAGAACCTACACCCAAGATTACTCTACCCAGCAAAGCTATCATTCAGAGTTGAAGGTCAGATAAAGAGCTTCACAGACAAGAAAAAGCTAAAGGAGTTCATCACCACCAAACCAGGATTACATGAAATGCTGAAGGGTATTCTTTAAGAAGAGGGAAAAGAAGAAAAAGGTAAAGATAAAAATTATGAACAACAAAATGACATCAAATACATACCTACCAACAAGTGAGTCTAAAAATCAAGTGAAGCCAAAACCGGTTTGGCTCAGTGGATAGAGCGTCAGCCTGCGGACTGGAAGGTCCCAGGTTCGATTCCGGTCAAGGGCATGTAACTTGGTTGCGGGCACATCCCCAGTGGGAGGTGTGCAAGAGGCAACTGATCGATGTTTCTTTCTCATCGATGTTTCTGACTATCTATCCCTCTTCCTTCCTCTCTGTAAAAAATCAATAAAAATATATTTAAAAAAAAAAAAAAATAAAAAAAAAAAAAAAAAATAAAAATAAAAATCAAGTGAATAAAAAATCTGAAGAACAGAATGGACTGGTGAATATAATAAAATCAGGGACATAGAAAGGGAGTGGACTGACAATTCTCAGGGGGAAGGGGGTGTGAGGGGTGCGGGAAGAGATTGGACAAAAATCTTACACCTATGGATGAAGACAGTGGCGGGGGGTAAGGGCGTGGGGTGGGGAATCAGGTGGAGGGGAGCTATGGGGGAAAAAAAAGAGGAACACCTGTAATAATCTGAACAATAAAGATTTATTTAAAAAAATAAAAAAAAGAAATTTTCCACGTAAATGGAAAAAAAAAAAAAGCTGGTGTGGCAATACTCATGTCTGACAAAATACACCTCAAAATGAAGGCCATCACAAGAGACAATAAAGGTCACTACATAATACTAAACAGATCAATCCAACAAGAGAATATAACCCTGGTAAATATATATGTACCCAATATAGGAGCACTTAAATATATAAAAAACTTCTAGAGGGACTTTAAGGGAGAAATCGACAACAATACAGTCATAGTAGGGGACTTTAACACCCCCTGACTTCACTGGATAGATCTTCTGGACAAAAAAATAACAGTGACTCTAAATGACACATTGGATCAGATGGATTTACTTGACATTTATAGAACATTTCACCCCAAAGCTGCAGAATATACATTCTTCTCAAGTGCACATGGTCATTCACGATAGACCACGTTAGGTTGCAAAACAAGTCTCTATAAGTTCAAGAGGACTGAAATCATATCAAGCATCTTCTCAGATCACACTGAAATGAAATTAGAAATCAACTACAGTAAAAACATTCAAAAGCATGGAGGCTAAATGGCATGTTATTAAACAATAAGTGGGTTACCAATGAGATCAAGAAAGAAATCAAAAACTTCCTGGAAACAAATGAAAATGAACACACAACAACCCAAAATCTCTGGGACATAGCAAAAGCAGTCCTGAGAGGTAAGTTCATAACACTACAGGCCTACCTCAAAAAACAAGAAAAATTAATAATAAGCTATTTAACCCTACAACTTAAAGAATTAGAAAGAGAACAACAAGAAAAGCCCAGATTAAGTATAAGGATGGAAATAATAGAGATTAGAGAGAAATAAATTACATAGAGGCTAAAAAACAATACAAAAATATCTATGAAACCAAGAGTTGGTTCTATGAAAAGATAAGCAAGGTTGATGAACCATTAGCCAGACTCATCAAGAAACAAAGAGAGAGGACCCAAATGAATAAATTTAGAAATGAAAGTGGAGAAATAACAACTAACACAGGGGTGGGCAAACTTTTTGACTCGAGGGCCACAATGGGTTCTTAAACTGGACCGGAGGGCCGGAACAAAAGCATGGATGGAGTGTTTGTGTGAACTAATATAAATTCAAAGTAAAGGAGCGGAGGGGAGAGCAAGAGAACCCTCCGCTCTTTCGGCTCCACGGGCCGGATAGAACAGCCGAACGGGCCGGATCCGGCCCGCGGGCCATAGTTTGCCCACGGCTGAACTAACACCACAGAAATACAAAGGATTATAAGAAAATACTATAAATAACTATATGCCAACAAGCTGGACAATGCAGATGAATGGACAAATTTCTAGAAAAATACAATCTCCCAAAATTGAATCAGGAAGAGTCAGAAAACCTGAATAGGCCAAAAACAACTGATAAAATAGAAGCATTAATAATGCCATCCCCGCCCCCGCCCTGCAAACAAAAGCCTGGGTCTGGATGGCTTCACAGAGGAGTTTTACCAAATATTCAAAGAAGAACTAACACATATTCCTCAAACTATTCCAGAAAATCCAAGAGGAAAGAACACTTCCAAGCTCTTTTTATAAGGTCAGCATTATCCTAATTCCAAAACCAGATAAAGACACTACAAAGAAAGAGAATTACAGGCCAATATCCCTGATTAACATAGATGCTAAAATCCTCAACAAAATATTAGCAAATTGGATTCAGCAATAAATTAAAAAGATCATACACCATGACCAAGTGAGATTTATTCCAGGGATTCAAGGCTGGTACAATATTCGCAAATCAATAAATGTGATACATCACATAAACAAGTTGGAAGACAAAAGTCACATGATCATATCAACAGATGAAGAAAAAGCTTTCAACAAAACCCAACACCCATTTTTGATAAAAACTCTCAGCAAAGTGGGAATAAAGGAATCATATCTCAACATAATAAAGGCCATATATGACAAACCTACAGTGAACATCATGCTCAATGAGCAAAAATTAAAACCATTTCCCCAAAGAACAAGACAGGGATGTCCCCTTTCACCACTCTTATGAACATAGTACTTGAAGTCCTAGCCATAGCAATCAAACAAGAAGAAATAAAAGGCATCCAAATCGAAAAGGAGGAAGTAAAGATCTCATTATTTGCAGATGACATGATATTGTACATAGAAAATCCTAAGACTCCACCAAAAATCTACTAGATTTAATAAATGAATTCGACAATATAGCAGGATACAAAATTAACACCCAAAAATTGATGGCTTTTTAATACACCACTAATGAAAGAGAAACTCAACAAACAATCCCACTTACCATTGCAACAACAAAAAATTAAGACATTTAGGAATAAACTTAACCAAGGAAGTTGACTTGTACTCGGAAAATTACATGAGGTTGAAAAAAGAGATAGAGGAAGATATAAACACATGGAAGAATATACCATGTTCATGGATTGGTAGAATTAACATCATTAAAATGTTCATACTGCCCAAGGCAATCTACAGATTCAATGCAATCCCTATTAAAATACCAACAGCATATTTCACAGATCTATAACAAATATTCCAAAAATTTATATGGAACCAAAAAAGACACCAAATAGCTGCAGGGAGTGGGGACAGGCTAGAAGGTGTGAATGGGGGAAAGAGAGGGGACATATGTAATACTTTCAACAATAAAGTAACATAAAACTATGAAGCACCTAAAAGAAATCTTAGGGCTCTGGACAGCATGGGTTGGTTGGAGCATCATCCCATGCACCAGAAGGTTGCGGGTTTGATTCATGGTCAAGGGCACATACCTAAGTTGCAGGTTCAATCCCTGGTTGGGGCGTGTTTAGGAGGCAACCGATAAATGTGTCTCTCTCATATTGATGTTTTTCCTTCTCTCTCTCCCTTCCTCTCTCTCTCTCTCTCTCTCTCTCTTTTGGTTAAATATGTTTTTATTGATTTCAGAGAGGAAGGGAGAGTGGAGAGAGAAATAGAAACATCAATGATGAGAGAGAATCACTGATTGGCTGCCTCCTGCACGCCCCCTACTGGGGATTGAGCTTGCAACCTGAGCATGTGCCCTTGACTGGAATGGAACCTGGGACCTTTTAGTTCGCAGGCCAACACTCTATCCACTGAGCCAAACCAGCTAGGGTCTTCCTCACTCTCTTAAAAAAACAACAACACAAACCTAGTTTTGCCCTGGCCAGTGTGGCTCAGTTGTTTGCCATACCGTGCACTGAAAGGTGCCCGTTCAATTTCGGTCAGGGCACATACCCAGGTTTCGGGTTCAATCCCCAGTCAGGGTACATGCGGGATGCAATCATTGATGTTCTCTCTCACATCACTGTTTATGTCTCTCTCTCCCCTCTCTAAAATAAAAACATATTTTAAAAAAGAAAAAACTTAGAAGAAAATATTTGTAACATTGGGTTAGGCATAAATTTTAGATACCATAAATTTCTTGTGATTCCAAAATCACAATCTATTAAAGACTGATAACTTGGACTTCATCAAAATGAAGAACTTGTATTTCAAAAAACACTGACAGGAGAATAAAGAGACAAGCCACAGTCTTGGAGAAAATATTTGCAAATGGCACATCTTATAAAATGCTTATACCCAGAATATGTAACCCAGAGGGAAAACAATTCAAAAAAGATGTGCAATTTGGTACTATGTTTGGATAAAAGGAGTGAGGCAAGGAGGGCAGAAGAGGGAAGCCATGCAAACCAAGTTTTTCCTCTTTTATGAAATACCTAATAACTCCTTACTCAATTTCTAAACATTTTAAGTCTCTCTCTCCTGCAGGGACTGCTGCTAATACTTCAGGTAGCTTACTTATGTCCATTTACTCAGTGACTCCTGAGGAAATGTCACCATGTAGGCTCAGTCTTTGCCCAGACCTTAGTAGTAAAACAAACTACCCATCTCAGCAACCAAGACTTTATCCTTATTAATTCCAAAGAGGGTTCTTTGTCAACAGACACTTAGCGTCAGAGAACTCCATATGGAAAGACCAGCTTTATCTGTAGTTACAAATGCCGAAGCATGCTGACAGAATATCTATGGATCCTGTTGGCTGACTACTTCTGAATTAAATTTAGTGTGTCTGTCCACATTTGAGAAATCAATCAGAGATTTCCCCTCAACCATACATGTGAGGTACTGCCTTGCTTGAAATGGCCTGAATCACCAGATTCAGACAGGCAGCCTCTCTGGCACAGAGGACCCATACACTACGTTGGGCTAAGTTAATGGCTTGGTTTCTGTTCATTCCAATCCTTTTGACTTTAATTAGCCACTTCCCTTCCCAGACCCTCAAGAAGATTTTCTGAAGCCAGAGGTTTGTCACAGAATTCCAACAAAAAGTTAAAGGGTCAAAGGAACCAATCATTTCTAGCCCCAAGATTTCCAACTTGTTCAATAACACAGACATCTCTCCCATAATTGTCTCCAAGTGGGGAGTGCCAGCTACTCTAACACCCCACCACACCATTTTATAAAAGTTTGGATTTAGAAAAGCAAGACAGGGAGACATCAAGGTCAAAGGCAACTAATAAGACACCAGACTGCTCTGTACTAGGAGAAGGCAGAGCACTCACCCTCTGGTTCCCAGGGGCCCACACTTACCATAATCACAGGTGGGCTGAACACTGGTGTCTGAGTACGTTGACTGCAAAGTGGTTTCAGATCCCTGGACAAAGCCTAAACATATGCACAGCATGGTTAATTTCCCCAAACAAGCCATCTGCCAATGACCTAAAACTACCATTTAGTATAGACTGGTAGGCCCTCCCCTCATTGGAAAGCCTAAACTCTAGCTTCTGAACACTTTAATTATACCCCAGAACATATTAACCAATGGAAAGGCAGGCTATGTTTAACTTGCTACATCAAAAGAATTGGATAAAAATTTTCAAATACTTTAAACCAGTAACTCAAATGAGTACCCAAATTACCATTCAGCTAAATGAGAAAAATACTTGTATCAAACATCTAACCACTGCCCTGGCCGGCTTGGCTCAGTGGATAGAGCGTCAGCCTGCGGACTGAAGGGTCCCAGGTTCAATTCCCGCCAAGGGCACATGCCTGGGTTGCAGGCTCAATCAATGATTCTCTCTCATCATTGATGTTTCTATCTCTCTCTCCCTCGCCCTTCCTCTCTGAAATCAATAAAGAAATATATTTAAACACACACACACACACACACACACAAAAACATCTAACCACTGATTATTGCAGGTGAACCACCTTCAATTCAAACAAGGACAGCGTTATTTTTGAACAACATTTAGACAAATAATACCCCTCTCCTTCCCCCAAATCTAAAACCAAAACTGTTTTGTATTTTTAGTTTTCCAATAAAAATGTACATATTACAATTACCTCTTAAATGTAATTACTTGGGTTATAGCATGTTTACATGGAACAAATATTACATATAATATACATATTATTTCCTATTTTCTCAACTCTCAAATTATTTCACACCTTAAAATAAATTAGTACCAAGCAAGGAAAACTTCAATCTCTACCAGAAATACTACTCTTAAATGCTTACTGTAACAGACTATGATGAGTCCTAATACTATCTTTAAAACCAGGTTGAAAAAATGTTTTAATGATTTACCCATAGCACTGAAATTATGACAGATACCATAAGAGGCAACATTTGCCTACTCCCATCAGAGCCAACTCATGACCTAAAAATAAAAACCAGCCCCTCCAATAACAAAAGCATACATCAAGTGCCCTTCTGGGGTGAACATTCACGTATTTGTTGATGGTTTCTCTAGTTCATCTCTTAAAGACCCCAGCAACAAAGATAACAGCAACAGCAGCAAGTATTTTCCCCAAAAGGTACTAAGAGCTTTCCCTGCATTATTTCATTTTGTCCTCACCACAGCCAACAAAGGGGACAGGGCCAAGATCCCTTACCCTGCAATCCCACAATCCAAAAAGGTCTGCAAACCAAGTGTTCTCCTCAAATGTGGAAGAACACTCATTTGGGGACAAAAATGACCTGTGAGGACAATTATGGTCTTTCTTTACCCCACTTGGTACAGAAATAATGCATTTAATTACTGGGTGCTAGACCACATCCTGGTGGAGGTTGTGGAATGTCCTCTCAAGCTAGAATTTTGCAAAAATGACTGAATATGACTTCTGAGACTTCCGTCTTGTTCTCCCTTAGATCATTCACTCAAGGGAAAACTAGTCACCATGTTGTGGGGACCCTTTCGTAGGACTGTGGAGAGGTCCACCTGGTGAGGAACCAACAGCCAGCATCAACCTAACCAGCCATAAGAGTTTAAGTCGCCTTGGAGGAGAGTCTTTCAGCACCAGTCAAGCCTTGAGATGACTACAGTCCAGACTAACATAAAAAATGTAACCTCATGAGAGATCCCAAGCCAGAACCATCCAGCTAAACTATGTGTGTATTCCTCACACACAATAACTGTGAGATAATAAAGGTTCCTATTAAAAATTTGGTATCATTTAAGACCAGATGCTGGATTTTTCTACCTTATGTTTCCATTACTTTCATCTTTCCTCTCAGTGCCAGAGATGAAGACTCCTTTCCCAAGTACACATAAACTAAGTTCAAAAGCTGGACAAGTTATCAGAAAGATAAATTATTTTAATCACATTCTATAAGAGGGGTAACATTTGCTTAGGCCTCCAGAACTTCTCCTTAAAGGCAAAATAGTTGTCTGAGATATAATTAAAATGCCTTTGACTTCAGTGGTCAGCTTTTTAAAAGTGAAAAACATAAAGCTATTGTGGTTTTCAGCTGATCAAGATCAAGGAAAAACTAATAATTACCTCATTAGCTTCACTAGCTCAGTACCCACTCCAACACAGAATTAGAGCCTACAAGATCTGGAGTTAATTCAGATGTGGCCATTAGTGACCTCTCCAACTCAGTGTCCTTGTCTACAAATATAAATGCTCCATTTTTAAGTTCCCTACAGCACCTAATCACTCATGTTCTGGTTTCTTCACCAGTCTTGTCCCTAACCACCACAGAACTGTCTTCCAGGTCACACTAAGATTTAGTGAAAAAGATTACATCTAAATTACAGAGATGTCAGTAACAACCCTACTGACTTTCCTTCTGAACCAGGAAAGCTACAGAAATGCTAGGACAGGCTTGCCCAATCCTGGCATTACTGATTTCCAAGCCAGATAATGCTTTGTGGTGGGGGCCCGTCTTGTGTACTGCACAATGTTTAGCAGCATTCCTGGTCTCTATACACTGGATGACAGTAGCACCCCCTTCCACCAGACAAGACAACCAAAAGAATCTCCAGATATTGCCAAATGTCCCCTGGGGGGTAGAATCAGCCCTGGTTGAAAACCACTGGGCCAAGGGATGACTGCTTGGGGTTCTTGCCAAACTCTTGACCTGGGTGCCAGAGGAGGGAGGCCTGGCAACACCTCCTTGCCAGGCCAACATAAAGCAGCCTACAAAGGAGCCCCAGAGGCTCAGGTTCCATTCTTAGTCCCCCACATTCCACGGTAGAATGCTGGTTACCAGGCAACCACACATGCTCAGCCTAATACTCCCCTCAAAGGGGGAGGCCTAGTCCATGGCTCCTGGTTGAGCAGCCTCAGTGATTACTACCAAGACAAACCCAGTTGTCCAATTCATCCACGGATGATTTACAATTGCTATGCAAGCATATCAAACCCCCACCCCCTCTCATCATCCACCCTCCCTTTTGCTCAAGCACCACTGGCCTCCCTGGCAGAACTTCTAAGGAGCCAAGCAGCTCCTAGCCCCTGGGTCAGATATTCTTAATTCCCTTACTCTATCTGGCTTCTGCTCAAATGTCACCTCTTTAGCTGTCTCCAACCACCCCACGTAATAGAACAACTTCCTCGGGGTACTGACCACCCCAGAATATAGCCCATATTCATTTGTTTGCTTGTTGTGGTCTGCCCCGCCCTATAACTGCTTGAGGAATTCTTGCCGTATTCCAGTTGCCAATTCAGCACCTGACACGATGAATCTGACAGATGGTGAATGAATTACCATGGAAATGAGCCATTCCAGGCAAGGCTCAAGCTTAGGCCCTCAGGACCCAAGGTACCCTGCTCAGTTCAACCTTCCAAATATCTACTGCTCGCCCCGGAGCCTGGCAAGGGGCAGGAGGAGCTGCGACATCTTACAGGGACACTGAGCGTGGGGGGTTGGGGGGCCGGTGAGGCAATGGCGACGGCAGCCGAGGCCGCTGACGGATCAGAAGGGCCGAAGCCTGAGAAAGGGCGACCTGAGGCTGCGAGGTCCGAAAAGGCCAGGCTAGTGGCGGAGGTGGTGGGAGAAAAGACCTCGGGCCCCGAGGCCGGAGCCCGCAGACACAGTCAACAGAAGTCAAAATCTCGGGCGACCGAGAGCCAGAGCGGGAAGGTGCCAGCACAGAGCACCGAGGAGCCAAGGCTTGAGGGACGCGAACCTGAGAGGACCCGTCCGCGGCGCCATTTTGTGACCGCAGAGAGAGCAGTATCCAGGCCCTGGGGGAGGCGCGGGCGAGCCCGGAGCGGCCTTGGCACGTCTTCGTCCCTCCCCACCCGGGCCTGACTCCTCACCCTGCCGGGCTCACCTGTGTAGCTCATGGCAGCGGCGTACTGTGCCTGAGAACCCCGCCAGATGCCCCGCACGTCAGACGCGGAGATTGCCGTGACAATCCCCCGGGCTCTTTCTACATATAACGGAGCCCCGCCTCCCGACCGCACTGGCTCACGCCCAGCTCTGACTTCACGTCTATTAGGCCACGATGCTGTCTCTTTCAGGGTAGCCTCATACTAATGGCTGAGGCTGTTGCCAATCTCATGAGAGCCCCGCCCTGCTCCCGCCTTTCGTTATTTCAAGCCTGCGGTGATTGGTTAAAAATAACCGGTAGAGTTCGAAGGGGCGGAGCTATGTACTACGGAAAGACCCGAGGCTCAAGTGCGGCTGGGTGGGTGGTCTGTGACTTGGAGGCCTGCCAGAGGGAGCTGGGTCTACAGCGAAGGGCACCGCTGGAATTGCAGCTCTCCCACCGGGGTGCTGTGCCAACATGGTCTGTTTCTAACATCTCTGGCCTTCAGCTCCAAAATGAGCGCGGTAAAGCCATATTGGAATGAAAATTACAACCAAGCGCCAAACAAGATGCTGGGCACAGGTTCAAACATGTGAGACAATATATATAAAGCAATCACTCCAGTGCTAAGGCGTACTAGTTGTTACGTTTTGTTATCAATGGTTACATAAAAATAACAAACATATTTATATAGCATGTTTATATTATATATGTAATAAATGTTTGTAATTTATTATCTGGAATGTTTCCTCACACCTGCAAGGAACTTGTTTTTTGAATTCTCATTTAAAAGACAAGAAAACAGAGACTTGGAATTCATGACTTGCTCAAAGTCCTTGATGCTTAAGTGTTAAAGCTGGAATGACCCACTAAAATCTTCTTGGTCCTTCTGGACTTTAGAGATCCTGCAGTGGCCCAGCCAGGTTCCAGCCCTGTCCTTAGCACCCTGACTGGATATGTGCAATCCAGTGTCAGAGGCATCTCATAATTTCTAAGATATTTGGCAGAGCTGCAGACACTTAAAATGGTACTTAACATGTTTGTGAAAATTCATCAAGCTACACAATTATGACTTGTACACTTTTCTGTCATAATTCAGATGGGGAAGAGGGGGTGAAGAGTTTATAACTGAAGAGATTGGTCATGAGTTAATAATTGATGAGTAGATGAGGGTTCACTGTAGGGTTGGAATTCTCCATAAAATTTTAGTGAAACAACTCCTTCCCACACACATACACAAATGGGGCTTCTGCAGAACTTGCTGTCATGTAGGGCAAGAAACTCATGTAAAGCACGTAAAACTCTGATAAATGTGCATTCCAGCTTTGGGACTCGGCGTATTTGTGTCACCCTCAGGGATACCTGCCTGCCTGTCCTCCAAAGCAGTCCCCTGGACACTTCTCCTTCATAGCACCTACCACAGCCATAATTTTATCTTCACGTAATGATTTTGTTAATAAATTCAACCCTCTACCTCAGAGTGAGTCAAAATGACTTAAGGCATGTGCTCAGAAGTTTTAGGAAAAGATCCCTCTGTGGTAAGAACTATATGTGACCCATTCAAGGACTCACACAGCTATCACTGCACAATTGTGGGTGAGAAAGGTCATCCCATATTACTTCGTAAGTTCTTCTATCATTTGAACTTTTTTTATATTCAGCTTGTATCACTTTTATACTTTTTAAACTAATTTGTAAAAAATATTAAAAATTGCCTTTAGGTCAGCTCTCAGCCAAGTGATAACCTCCCTGTTTTCAAAGCCTCAGATACACCCACCCACAGCTCGGGATAGACAGCAGTGATGGAAACCTTCCTCCACCAGGCAACACGTGTCCTGACCTCCCACAAGCAGAAAAGTCAAGCACGAAGGACAAGACCACTCCTGTGGGTATGTTGTCATAGCTTCTTTGCCCCTTTCCCAGCCAGGTACATGGTGGGGGCTGGAGTAAAAGGGTTGGGGGCTGAAGAGGCTTCTTCTGTTTATACCCCATGAGGTCATTCCCGCTTTCCAGCCCTTGGCCGTGAGTGAAAACGATAAGCTGAAAAACCACATGCAATAAACAAGAAGGAGCAGCCAACAAAATCTCTTAAAATCTCAGAAATGTTCAATAAACATTTGCAGAGTGAGAAAATAAATAACATTGCAGAGGAGCCAACAGCTCGCTTTCTCCTTGTTACTGGGGTTCAGGGTGCATGTATCTCCCAACAGGTCACATATCTTGAAGGCAGGCCAGTCCCAGCTCTCTAAGAGGTCCTCACAGCTGTGCACTCCTCCCTCCCCCAGTGTCCCCCACAGCCTAGATGGTCAGCTCCTGACTCCAAGAGCCCTTGGGCCTCAGTCACTTCTCCATCCTGGCTCCCTTCCTGGACCAGCTGCCCAAAGCCCTGTTTCCTCTCCTCTGCACATAGGAGCCACGTCACCAGCTGGCCAGAGTCCACACCGGCCATGCCATTGAGGGCCAACAAGCTGGGAACTTGAGCTCATCCCCAGCTGGGTCTGGTTGGTTTGGTGGCCAAAGGGAAAACCCAGGACCTCCTGAGACTCTGAGTGGAGGCGGCTTGATCCCAGCCCCAGGTGCCAGCTGATGCCAGCCTGTCCACTTGACAGAAAAACACACGCTGGCCACCTGCCCCGGGGTATTTCCAGAAGAGAAATTTAATCTAATTTACATACTTCTAGGTACATTGATAACCAAAATGTGGCCACTGAAAAAAGTTAAAAGATTGATCAGCTCCCAGTTTCTAGCTGGCCCAGGATCGCAAAATAAAAAGATCCACGTTCCTTATTCTCTACACAAAATGCGTTTTTAAAAAAGTGAAAGGTCTAGGGAGCTGTACATAGACAGGAACAGTGAAAAGAGGGAGGGGATAGGAGTGGGGAGGAGAGTCCCACCCCACCCCTTCCAGGGCCCAGAGCCCCCAGAGGTTCTTGGGGGGCCTGGACATGGCAGGAGGCAGCTGTCAGCTCTGAGCTCTTCCCAGCTGGGAAGGCCCCTCTGGGGAAGGGGGGGCGGCCAACAAGGATTTCCGTGGCATTGTGGGCTCAGTGGGGGCTCCCAGGCCTCAGTGGGCCCGCAGAGGGAGCGTACCTTCCCCTGAGCAAGCACCGTGGCATGATGTGTTCGTTTGACTCGGGAACTGGGGGGCTGGGGCAGATCCCGGGTCTCACGAAGTGTGTGTGTGTGTGCAGCGCGCGCGCGCGCGCGCGCGCGCGCGTGTGTGTGTGTGTGTGTGTGTGTGTGTGTGTGTTAGCATATGCGTGTGTGAGAGGATATTCACGGGGCAAGAGGGAACCAGGACAGGGGGTCTTTGGAGTCCTTGTAAATGGCCACAGATGGCAAACAAAGCCCCACCTGGCTGCTAGACATTGGGGAGTGCTGGCCTTCCTCCCATGACCAGATCACCTGCCACCAGGGACCTGGCCGCTGCCCTGGCTGGATTGGGTAGGTGTGGCCTGAAGGAACACACCCTGGGTTTGGCCCCAGAGTCCTTGAGCTGGGGAAGGGGCGCCCTGGCTGTAGTGTGCCCGGCCCCCAAGGGTGCCGGTTTGAGGTTTTGGCTTGCTCCTTTGGGAACGGAAAAGAAAGAAGGAGGAGAGAGAGGAGGAGACCAAGGAGAAGTAGGAGACAGAGGTGGCACGAGAGAGATCTGGAATGCTTTTGTGTTAGGGTGCCTCTGCCGCCGCTGTCTGTGCTGAAGGGGCCTGGGGCTCCTCGGGCGGGGGGTCTGCTTTGGAGAAATTCATCTCCAGGATGTGCCGCTGTAAGTGCCGCACCCACTCCTCCTGGATGGAGAGAGGTCCCTGGAATTCCACCTCACAGAACCTGTGTGGGGGACAGAGAGAGGAAGGAGTGGCCAGTGCCCTGGCTATACCCTGAGTGTCCAACAAACCTGATGTTGCTCAGTGTGGACAGAACCAGACCAGGATTTGAGGGAAGGGAGCCCAGATGCCAGATGTTCCCCGATGGACAGCTATCTCTACCCATCATGGAGTACTGGCCAGGTCCCCCAGAGCCCTATTTCTATGCTCAGGGCAGTCTGCTGGATCAGGTGCTGGGTATGGGTCATCTGGCTTTCCAAGCACCTCCACCATCTGACTATAGGCATGTGCCCTGATTGGAGAGAGCAGAGAAACAGATCCTGCCCTGCCAAGCTCCAGGAGAGAAGGATAAAGCTAGGGAAAGGAGGGTCAGACACTAACAAGTACCTACCCTGCTCATGCACCCTTCACCAGCTCCCAGCCCTCACAGCCCTAAGAAAGGTCTCGCAGCACGTGGCCTCCAAACTCAAACTAGTGGCTGGAAAGACGTAGGTTTGAATCTTACTTCTGACTTGGCCTGTGTGGCCTGAGGAGGCCCTCTCACATCCCAGACTCCCAGTTTCCTGGCCTCTGACACTCACCTAGACTTTGGTATTAATAAACTAAGACCTATTTTTTTCTTAATCAGGAAGACACTTTTTGAGAGTTTACTGTGTTCTAGACACAGTCTGAGTGCTTTATAAACATTCAACTCTTAATCCTCATAACAAATCAATCAGGTAGGTCTGCTATTAATCCCATTGTATAGGTGGGAATATTGAGGCATGGAGCAGAAAGTCCTCGCCCAAGGTCACTAAGCTGCTAGGTGTCAGGGTCCCAGCCTCATGCTCTGAGGCATCTCTGTCCGTGAGGAGCCTTTAGCCTGGACCCAGCCCATCCCAGGGAATTGTTGAGGTTCCCTTTCCCAACCCTGAGCAGCCCGTCCTGTTCAGAGGCTCTGGATGGCCAAACCCCAGGCAGGTAGCCTCCCACCTTCCCTCCCTCTCCCAGGGGCCTCATACCTGCACTTGAGGGTATAGATGTTGCCGACGAACTTAACCAGTGATGTCTGGGGGGGACGAGGCACCAAGGAGGGGACTGGCCGGACCCGGGGTGGGGGTTGCCGCACCTCCTCCAGCTTCTGCTGCAGGTCATTGGCCTCCTCACCCCCCCTGGCCGCAGAGGTATCTGCAGGGCGGGCTTGTCGGCGCTCAAATTCTGAAGAGGGGGGGGGGGGAGAGGGATGGAAAATAAGCTGGAGGATGAGGACCCTGGGGAGGTTCCTCCTTCAGCAAGTGATGGGCGATTACTGTGGGGATTTGTAAGACGGGCAGCTGGTGCCTGGATGCTGCCTGGCCCTGGTGACAGGTGGGATGGCAGATGGATAAATGAATGGGTGAGCAAGTGAGGAAGTGACTCCAAGACAGATGCACAGCAGAAAACCTGGGGGAACAGTGGATGCACCCTGCTGGTGTCCACTGCCCTCATGACCCTCTGCCCCCAACACTCACTGTTGATGTTCTGCCGCTGGTGCTCCTCAGCTTTCACAGTGCCTGGTGGGCTGGCTGCCAAAGGCCGCTCACCACTGTCGGCTGCCCGGCCAGCCTCTGGCCCTGGCTCACCCCCAGCACTGCGGCCCACCACGGACAGGACCCCAGGTGCCAGCCCCAGGTGTGGCCGCTTGTCGCCCTCGCGGCCGTGGCCAGCGTTTCGGAACTTCTTGGTGAAGGGGCGGCCACCCTGGATGTAGCTGCGGTAGGCGCCCACCTTCTGGGGCCGGTGCTTGATCCACTCGCTCAGCGTCTCAATGGGTGAGCCATTCACGCACCACTCAGTCACACCGAACTGCCGCAGATGCGCCCGAGCATGGCTGGCCAGGGCCTTGCGGTTTTCGAAGTAAAGGCCACACAGCTCACAGCAGGCCTCGGTGGCTGCAGACAGAGGGGGCGCTGCTGAGCCCCAGAACCAAGGGAGCAAGGGTACCCAGAAGTTGCCGCCCAAGTCGGGAGACAGCCCCGCCTCCCACTGGGGCCTTGACCCCTGTTGGGGGTGGGCATGCGTGTGGCAGTGCCCGGCCATGCAGGCCCTGGCAGATGCCCTCCCAAGACCCTGCCACCCGCTGCTTACAGGAGTGGGAGGTCTTCTCGTGAAGGGTCTTTGCCTTGAAGGGCAGTTCAGTCTGGATGTAGGTCTTGGCCTTGACCTCTGCAGAGAGGAAGCGATCCTCCTGCAGGGGTCGCTTGGCTGCCACTGAGCCCAGGTAGCTGGTGGCTGAGGGCTTGGCACCAGTGATGGGTGCCAGGTTGAGCTCACGGGGTACCTGGGCCAGCCCAGCTCCTTGTTTGCCTGGCCGGCCAGCCATTGGCACCAGCGGCAGGAGGGGCTGCACAGACCCAGGAACCGCTGTAGGGGGCCCATCCTCAACCAAGGCCGGGGCCAGGTCTCCAGCTGGAGGCTCCTTCTTGATGAGGCACAGCTTAGACTTCTTCTTAAGGATCTCCCGAAGCGTGTCAATGGGTGAGCCATTGACGGACCACTCAGTCACACCCATCTGTCGCAGGTGGGAGCGTGCGTGGCTGGACAGGCCTTTTCGGTTCTCAAAGAACTCACCGCAGAACTCACAGCGGATGTCACGCACTGGCTCTGCCCGTGATGCTGAATGGGGTTGGGGAAGAGAGGAAAGAGAGAGGTGGCTACTGGCAGGAAGCCTTCAAGCTCAAGGCCAGTGTTAACTGCCCTGCTGACCCGTCCATGCAGTCCCAGACCCGAAGGACCTGCTCCCTCATCTTCCTCCAGGGGCCTTGGTGTACATCTAGTCCTTCTGCTTGTTCTGTCACTTCAAAGTCTAGCTTCCAGAAGATTCCCTGGGACATGGTGATATGTTAAGGAGCAAGCACTCCTTTGATCCGGGGTTCAGATGCCAGGGTGACTGTGACCCAATGTGATGCTGGGTAAGCCAGTTGCCCGCTGAGCCTGTTTCCTCCTCTGTAAAATGGAGATGAAAACTTCCACCTCCCAGTATTATTGGGATGTGGGATGGCCTAAGGCGGGAGCAGTTGAGAGCATGGGGCACCAAGCAGCATGAAATCACTGTGCTAAGGCCTAGGGCTGGGCCATCCTCATCTGCTGGGCATGCAGTAAAAGCTCAGCCAATCTGACAGTGCGAGAAAGAAGTAAATGACAGGGGCATTACAACTACTGCATACACAGCTTTTTTAACCTGACACCATGCTAAGCACTTTACATCACTTCAGAAAACCATACAGAGTGGGGACCACGCTGACATCTATCCTCCAAAAGAGGAAACTTGCCCAAGGTCATATATTGCTAGACTATGGGGCAGCTGAGAATCTAACCTGAACCTGACTCCCACTTAGTGTCCACAAATGTCAGAGAGATAGTTTAGACCAGTGGTTCTCAACCTTTCTAATGCCGCGACCCTTTGATACAGTTCCTCATGTTGTGGTGACCCCCAACCATAAAATTATTTTCGTTGCTACTTCATAACTGTAATTTTGCTACTGTTATGAATCGTAATGTAAATATCTGTGTTTTCCGATGGTCTTAGGCGACCCTGCTAGCAGTTCTTAACCTGTGGGTCGCAACCTACAGGTTGAGAACCGCTGCTGTAGAGCCTAAGACCATCGGAAAACACAGATATTTACATTACGATTCATAACAGTAGCAAAATTACAGTTATGAAGTAGCAACGAAAATAATTTTATGGTTGGGGGTCACCACAACATGAGGAACTGTATCAAAGGGTCGCGGCATTAGAAAGGTTGAGAACCACTGGTTTAGACCAACTTCTGGTGGGTTTCTATTCCTGCCCCTTGCAGACATCACTAATTAATCCTTGCAATCTTTATTCCTGGGAATCTGTTTGGTTGCCACTATCCAATCAATTGAAGATGACACAAGAAGTAGAATCTTTTTGCTATCACTGAGTGCATGAAGGAGAATCAAGAAGCAGCTCAGTAGCAGGAGCATACAGCTAGCTCCTTGTCTTCTGAACCTGTGTATCCTCCCTTCCATTTCAACCCTAGGCCCTCTGGGTATCCTGTGGGGAGCGGGGGAGTAATCCCCCACCTGACCTGTTCTCCCTGCCTTGCCCCAGGGTCACACTTACACAGGTTCAGGGGGGCCATGTCTTCCCGTGGCGCCACCCAGGGACCCTCAGACGGGTGTAGCTCCCCATGAAGGGCCCCTGGCAGCATCTCACGCTTGATCTCCACACGCATTTGTTCAGGTTTCAGCTTCTTGGTCAGGGAGGGTGCTGTCAGGCCTGAGAACATCTTTCTGGCCGTGGGAGGAGGAGAAGCAGTTGGTGAGTGGCCGAGGGGGCTGCCTGGTGGTGGCGGCAACTTCTTGGCCAGGGGCGAGAGGTGAAGGTCTGCAGGGCTGCGGGCTTCCAGCGAGCTGCCAAGACCTCCGCTGCCCACCACCTTGGCCAAGGCTTTTGGACTAGGTCCTGGTGGATTGAGGGATCCTCCAGGCCGGGACTGAGTCCGCCTCTTGAGGATCTCCCGCAGTGTGTCGATGGGCGAGCCGTTGACATACCACTCAGTCACACCCATCTGCCGCAAGTGGGAGCGCGCGTGGCTGGAAAGACCCTTTCGGTTCTCGAAGAACTCACCACAGAACTCGCAGCGGATATCGCGAGCTGGTTCTGGGCCTGAGGCTGCAGCAGAAGAAAGGGGCAGTCAGCACCACGGTTACCATAAACATTGTCACCTGCAGGTCTCCTGTTCAGCTGGGCTGCAGCACGCCCACAGGCTGGGGTAGTGGTTGAGGGCAGGTGCAGACCAGGGAGCTGAGGATTGGGGTGGGGGGCCAGACACCCAGCAGGAGCAAGGGGAAGCTCCAGAGAGCCATGGGCCCTAGGTCCTGGTGGAGAAAAACGGAACCAAGATTCCACAGCTCTGCAGGTCCCAACAAGGACTGGGGCAGGAGGGCAGGAAGTGGCAGCCTAAATGCCACGTGCCATCCAGACCAAGGACAACCATGGGCACATTCCACACCAACAGGCAGCACCCCACCCTTGGCCTTCATTCTTAGGGAAGGTCACATTCATGGAGGTCAAAGGCCAAGAGGGAGGGCATAACAGCCGACTGCCAACAATATCTCTGGGCAGAATCGGCCCACTGCCAAAGGCCCCTGTCTACTCCCTGCCCCAGCAAGGAGGGAGTAGGGAGGGGGCTGCGACCCCCCCGGGAGGGGCTCCAGGGCCCGAAGGGAGGATGGGGCAGCTGAAGCGAGAACCTACAGAGGTTGAGAGGAGACGGCTCCACATCAGAGGCCCAGAAAATGCCAGCGGCTGCGGCGGCCGAGAGGTCCTGCTTCCCCCAGGGGCTGGCCATACCCGCAGCCTTCAGCTTGGCCTTCTTGGCCGGCGGTGGGGGGGGGAGCAAGGAGAGGGCCGTGGAGGTGGGAGGAGGCCGCCCCAGCTGGGCCAGCACGCTGCGCCCGGGTGGGAGGCGATTCTGGATGCCGACCCTCCTGATGAGCCCGTGGAGCACGTCTATGGGGGATCCCTTGGCATCCGGGTCGCTGACGCCCAGGTGGCGCAGGTGGGCGCGGGCGTGGCTGGACAGGCCCTTGCGGGTCTCAAACCAGGCACCGCACAGCTGGCAGTCCAGCTCTCTGCCCCCGTCACTATCTAAAGCTGCGGAGACAAAACACAGGGGGGGGTTCACGGCCGCCACCTTGGCCGGCCCTAAGGAACTGAGACAGGAGGGCCTGGTGTGATTCTCGTCTGCTCACGCAGTCCGGGGTCCAAGACTTATGTCACAGATTGATTTTTAAGAGGTTCTGGAAAGTGGGAAGTCCTGCTTCCTGCCTCACTCTTTGGCATCAATATAAGTGTGTAGAGCTCAAGGATGTGGGGTAGAGAGGCAGTAGCCCAATTCCATTGGTCTAATCTGATGCTCTCAGGCCTTCACTGGCACCCCAGCTATGGGAGCTAAGTATGGTAGGTGGCAGGTACAAAGCAGGGTCCGGCATGGCTGCCCAGCATCATGCAACCAAAGGCACACCTGCTTGGGGCCCTGCTCCTAGAAGCACAGCAGACCATGGAAGCAGCTTCATTGGAACCTGAGGTGCCCCGTTGGGCAGGGGGCCAAGACCCAGGGCTCATTCCTGGGCTCTAGGGGCTGCCGATGTGTGGGAAGGCCTGATTTCTTAGGGGTCAAGTTAAACCTGCTCACTGAGACTTAGGGGGTTTCTTCCCACACCCTACTTAGCCAGATCCACAGGCAGACTGGACCCAGCACAAGTCAGAGATGCCTCTGCACGGGACTGATGGCCAAGAGCATGTGAAGACAGGGCCAACCATGGGACCTCCTGTCAGGTGGACCACTTGTCTACCTGCAGGACCCAAGACGCCCCACAGGTGGGAGCATGCATGGCTGGTTCCCTTCACTGCTCCAACCCTCAGGCCCACATAAGGCGAATAGCTGCCCCTAAGTGGCAAGGGTGATCCTAGCTGGCCTACCAGCCACAGCGGGAAGAACAGCAAAGTAAAGTGGGAAACAGGTGATAATATGCAGCATGGCCAGCACAACAGGAGATGCAGCACCGTGACCAATACTCTGACCCAGAACACAGGAACTGCGGTCTCCATTGCCCCCAACCCTGAACCCTATAGCCCAAACTGAGGCCTCCGCCCTCCCAGTGCTGGTACCTCCCTCAGCTCCCAGGACCCACACTCACTGAGGTTCAGGGGCCCCTCGTCCTCAGACTGAGGCCACTGTGCCTTTGGGGAGACCGGCCGGGGGCTCAGGGACAGCTGGGGGCTCTTGTCCTCAGGATTCTTGGGGATAGGGGAGCCTGCCAGGGCCAGTGGTGCCTTCTTGAGGAGTGGGGAGCTGGGCGGGTGAGCCAGGCCCTTGGCTGAGAAGCCAGGAGGCGACTTGATGGCCTTGTTGATAGCAGGGGCGTCCAGGGGCTTGGCCAGGGTGAGCAGGCTCTGTCGGGGGGCCCCAGCGACCACCTCCTTCGGGGAGCTGGACTTCTTAGTCAGGCCTGGGGGCAGCCCAAGGGGTGTGTCAGGCAGGCCCTTCTGCTTCACGAGCTCGTAGAGGAGGTCGATGGGGGCACCGCTGCTCTCAGACTCGGCCACACCCAGCTGCCGCAGGTGGGAGCGCGCATGGCTGGACAGGCCCTTGCGTGTCTCAAAGCAGGCACCGCAGACCTCGCAGGTGGTCAGGCTCTGGGCTAGAGGGCAAGACAGAGGCCAGGAGAGCCAGCTGTGAGGTCCCACAGGCCCTGCTCTCCCACTTCTCTTCCCTTGGGGCCCCGCTCACTCAGCTCCGTAAAAGGGTTTTGCTTCGGTCAAGCCCAGTGATCCTTAAAATGACCCTAATGAGGCAGGAATTGGCCTGTCCAGTTTGCAAATAAGGAAACTGAGTCTCAGAGAGTGGAGGAATTATGCCCAAGGGGCCAGTGGCAGAGTCCTACCGTGGTCCAGCCGGTGAAATTCCTTTTGGATCTCCAATGTACTAACCTGGCAACAGGTTTTCACCCAACTGCTGACCTGACAGCCACACACTTTACAGAGCTAAGTCCTGGCCACCCTCTGCCACTCAACTCATGCCCCAAACACTGGGCTGGAGGCCCCAGCCACCGTCTCGTAGTGCCCTGCATCCTCTTCTGCAGAGCCCTTATCCCTGCCTGTCTGCTTCTTTACCTCCCCGCTCCCCAACTTCATGACCCCAAGGACAAGGGCCAGGTCTGTTTTGCATCTCTGACATCCCTGGGGTCCAGCACAGTGTTTGTCACTACTCAATAATGACCTGAGAATCAACACACACACAAGGCAGTGTCATGAGGAAGATCACACAGCTAACGAGGGTCAAAGTCAGCCAATGAACTGGGTCTGAGTGTGAGCCCTTGACAATCATGACCACTGCTTCTGTGGATGCCCCTCCCTCGTCCAGTGAGGGTGAAGCTCAAGGCCATGCATGCCCAGGGCAGCAGCAGCTCAAGAAAAAAGACAGCTGGTATCTCCTTGGTGCCTTGCAGTGCCAGAGATAAAGTTGTGGGGGACCCACTTTAACCCCAGGTCCAAGAACTCCCTGTGAGTGCGACCAGCCTGGCTAGTACCATCACCCTGCCACCTGAGCCACTCACCCTTGAGGTCCGGCAGCTCTTGCTTGCTGCCATGAGAAACCTCTGCAGCCACTTTGCTGCTCAGCCGATTGGCCACCTGCTCCAGGGGCCCGGGAGCAGGTAGGCTCTTCCTGGGGAGCAGAGGGGGGCCCAAGTCCATGGCCACCATGGTGTTTTCTTCAGAACCCAGGCCTGTGAGGTTGGGAAGACAGCTTCAGCCTCAGCAAGGCATAGGCTGTCTACCCCTATAAGGACAGAGAGCAGGGACATGGTGGGGGGTTGCTTCATTCTCATCCTTGGTGCCTACTCTCAGCAACACTCCATGGAAGTTGAAACTCCATCCATAACCCCCCAAGCCAGTATGACACAGGGATGTCAAGGCTGCCCCCTGACAGCAGAGACTAGGAACAGCTTCCACCCGTCTCTGAATACAGGTTGGGGGACATAGTGTTAGTCTGAGCGAAGACTCCCATTCTAGAAGATCTCAGAGAAAATCTTTCTCTGGGCAGAACTTATGAGGGGAACATCTGTCAGTCTTGGAGACAGGTGGGTGGTGGTCAGAAGAGGAATTCAATAAGAGAAGGACAGAGTTAGAGGCAATGCAGAGATGAGGAGCCAGGACAGGGAAGAGGCTCCAACGGACTTGTGGGGAGTTTCCAATCAGACAAGACAGCTGGGGCTGGGGCTGGGGCTGCAGAAAAAACTGGCCTACTATCCCAAGCTGAGCTCTAAGGGGGTAAGCTGAGAATGACGACATCACTGGGGACAGGAAGAGTAGGAATCATGGAACTTTGTATAAAGTTTGTGAAGCATCATCCATCATGCCAGTAAGCTTCCCTGGGTTGGGTGTGCATGAGGACAGGGAGTCAAAGGTGTATTTTCATGGTCTAATTTTTCAGAGAAAGCGGCCTGAGAAGCCCGTTGAGCCCCCCTCCCCGTCCCCCCCCCCCCCCCACACACACACACAAGGTTTGTGCTTAAGAGTATGAACAGGGCTCTTAGGATGAAGGACCAGTGTGTCAGCCAGGGCCTTGGAGGCACTCAGTGCTATGATAGGGAGCCGGTCGGTCCCCTAGTCAATGTGAGTCCTACGAAAACAAGAAGAAGGCAAGCAGAGAGGGCCAGCAGGGCCACGACACCGAGGACTTTGTCGAAGTCTCCGGGTGAAGTGAAGTGGGCGCGTCTGTCAGATGGGACAGGGACTGTGTCAAGGCTGAAGTGACTTGGAGTGGGTTTCCCCGCTGGAGAGGCCGGAACTCCGATGAGGGACATCACGGGGCTCCCAGAGGAGCAAAGGACATCTGTCATATGGGGCGAGGGTCCCACGGGGTGGCGGTGATTGTTTCCGAAACCCGAGACCCTGAGAGCGGCGACAGGAGGCCCAGGACCCGCGCGACTGGAGGGCCTGGGGGGAGGGGCGCCCCGGAGACTGGACGGTGGTTGTCGGGGGCGAGCGGGACGCCGACTCTGTCCTCCCCTAACCCTCCCCGGCGCGGGCTCTTACCCGGCGCGGGCGCAGGCGCGGGCCCGGGCCCCGGCTCCGACTCGGCCTTGGGCCCGTCCCGCGGCGGCGGCGGCGGCGGCGGCGGCAGTGGCGGGGGTGGGGTCGACGGCCGCGGCGCCGGGAGGGCCCCCGCGCCCGGGCTCGGGGGGCTGGGTGGCGGCGCCCCCGCGGGCGCGCGCTCCCGGACGCCCACCGCGCGCGGCCCCGCTGCCGCCTTGCTCTCCGCTTTTGTCACTCGGCACTGGGCGGTGGAGGCGGCCATCTTGGCTCCGGCGCACGCGGGGCGGCCGCCCCAGGCGGGAGCAGCCGAACGCCGAGCGCCGCCGCCGAACCCTCTCTTTTCCGCCCCGCCCCTTGGTGTGAGCCTAGGGCGGCCGGCCGAGCGCCGAGCGCCGCGAGCGAAACGATCGTCCCGGCCCTACCCGCGCCGCGGCTCCCGGTGGCACGCAAGCCGTGCTCCAAGCAGCTGCCAACGGCCGCCCCAGCCTGGATAGCCCTAAAGCTCCGTCCACACGCACCCGCTTAACAGCCTGCAGGTTCCCAGAGCCCCGACGAGAGGAGCTAGTTGCCCTGGGACCTGCTCCGTTCCCTTCCCTGGAAATCTCGCCTCCGGGTCGGGCATCCTGGAAGATCCCTGGTTCCCAACCACGAGGATCCCCCAACATCATCCTGACCGCACTGTTCTGCAATTCTATAGAACCCCCCAAACGGCCGGCACCACATTTTAAGCACAACCCGCTTCTCTCTAACACCAAACAGATTGCCCCCAGCTGTTCCTTGACAGCTGGGTGGGGCCAGAATCTGACCGTTGCCCCGCCCCCAACTTGGCACCCGCCCCCTATGTCCCACTTAGGGAGGATTGGGAGAGGCTTTTAGGGACAGCTTTGTACGGCCAGTGCCCAGACCTAGCCCTAATCTTGGGCATCCTTCCTCAAGGCAAGGCTCCCAGGATCTTCTCAACCTGCCCACCATCCACCGCCCCCCTTCCCACCTTCACTGAAAGACTGATCATAGCTCCCCCTCAAGGACAAGGCCAGGGCAGTGCTGGGCTGCCTCCTCACAATCTAATGGTTGGCCAGCTCCCTCAGCACTAAGGAGGAGGCTGGCACACTGGTCTTCCGGTCAAAACAGTTTAGCCAGAGCTCAACCTGGCTGCTAGGTGTGTAAGGGATGTGAGCCTGACATTCAAGCCTCTATGGAAGTGACAAAGAAAGAAACAGGGCTGCCGAAACCGGTTTGGCTCAGTGGATAGAGCGTCAGCCTGCAGACTGAAGGGTCCCGGGTTCGATTCCGGTCAAGGGCATGTACCTTGGTTGCGGGCACATCTCCAGTGGGAGGTGTGCAGGAGGCAGCTGATCGATGTTTCTCTCTCATCGATGTTTCTAACTCTCTATCCCTCTCCCTTCCTCTCTGTAAAAAATCAATAAAATATATTAAAAAAAAAAAAAGAAAAAGAAAGGGACAGGGCTAGAACCTAAGAACTGCCAGCTATGCCTCCAAGCCTCTCCTGAGACACCACAAACCTAGCCAGGTGTGTGAGCTGAATGCTCAGGGTGCAGTCTCCAGCAGAGGCAAGAAGCCTGAGGTCATGTCCCTACTCAACTTCTCCCCAAAATGTGACCTCAACCCACCATTATCCTCTGTCTGTGCCTCAGTCACCTCTTTGTCCAAGGAGAAGGAGGGGCTTTGATAGGCCTCCCCTCCCCTTTGTGGACCCTCAACTGCCCTTCACTGGTAAGGGGGCTTGCAGATGGGACCAGCCTATCCCAGAGTACTGACTGAGGTAAGACCCTGGAAGCTCTAGACAGAAGAAACAAAGAAGGAAGCCTCAGTCCCAAACAGCCTCTGGACAACACCCCCCACCCTCCATGTTCAGGTACCTTCTCCATTCCCCAAAGCCCACCTATTCTTCACTGCAAAATTCTCTGCCTCAGGGTCCAGTAAAGGCTTCTACAAGGTCAGGCTCCACAGGCCGGTCCTTCCATGGTGTCTAACCCCAGGCCTCTTCACCAAAATATTACTTCTGTATTTCCCAACTCATCTCACTAGAGAGACCACCAAACATGGTGTTCAGAAGTCTAGCTCTACTGCTTGTGGCTATGGCAAAGCAGATGACCCAGTTTCCTTCTCTGTAAAACAGGAACACAACAATCTTTAGCCCCATGGGATTGCTTTGTGGCATACATGAGATGAAACCTTAGTATACAGCAAGCACTCAATTATGGGAGTGATTATCACTGCTGCCAGACAAATTAGGCACCACTGGAAATCTACAGTGTAGATTTTAGAGCCACATTGCCCAATAGGATCAGACTAACCCTTTATATTTTAAGTTCTCAACAGTCATATGTGACTAGTGGTGACCTTGTAGATTTCCATCATCTCAGAAAGTTCTACCAAATGGCATTGCTCTAGATAGAAGATGTCATTAAGAGCAAGGAACTGGAGCCTGACCTGCCTGAGGTTTCAAATCCCAGCTTCACCACTTCTGGCTGTGTGACCTTGGGCAGGTTAATTAGGTTCTCTGTGCCTCAGTTTCCTCATTTGTAAAATGGGGCTCATCATACTACCCTTATAGGGTTGTCACGAGGATGTACATTTCATGTTTGTAAAGTGCTTAGAACAGTATCTCACTCCTGGCAAGAACTCAGTAAGCATATGTTAAAATCACTGTCAGACAAGGCAAGGTGGAACTGGATCTGGGAGGAGCTCTGGGCCAGCCCAGGTAAAACAGAAGTGCCCCATAAGTGGCAGGGTAGTTGTGAGGACACTTGTCAATGTACTTTGTAGAGTAACTTGAAATACTTTCAGAAAAGGGGAGTGGCTGCCCCCCTCCCACCCCTCCATCCCTCTGGGCTCCTGCAAAGGGTCAGGGCTCCACACCTGCCCACCTTCTCTCCCCTTACCATCTCCGTAGGCTGGCCCAGGGTCCTCAGCCCAGGTGGGTGGGAAGGGCACTGTGAGAGGTAAGCGGGGCCTGCGAGGGGTCAGATAGCCACCAGGCATCCCCCCGGGCTCATGGCCAAGGGGGCTGGGGGGCCTCTCGGCGGCCGATGTGGCCAGCAGCTCCTGTAGGATGTTGATGGGTGAGACGGTGAGCTCCCAGTTTGTGATGCCAAAGTCACGCAGGTGGGCCCGGGCGTGGCTAGAGAGGCCAGCCCTAGTGTCGAAGCCGGCCCCGCAGAAGTCACAGCGCATCAGGCTGAAGGTACCAGGGTCAAAGTTAGCCACTGTGGAGAGAGAGAGGACATGGACTGCCTGGGAGGGAAAGGGTAGATGACTCTCCAGCCCCAGCCCTCCCTTCTCCTAGAACTGCTCACCCTCCCAGGATCACACACCTGGTGCTGTTCCTCACCTGGATGCCTCCCTTCCCCGTTGCCCATCATACCCCTGCTTGTGTCAGCTCCTGAGTCCAAATCCCCCCCACTCCAAGAAGCCTTCTCTCCTGACCTTCCAGGTCCCCCCTCAATGGCTCCCAGACTGCACCCTCAAACCCTTCTTCAGTTGTGGATTTGCAATGATTTGGGTGAGTGATCGATTAAGACCCTTCTTGTGTCTAGAGTTCATATTCCAGGAGTTTCCCACATCACAGCCCTGGTCACTCAACATCATAACTGCCTGATTTTGTGGCTGTCGGCCCATGTCCCTCACCCCTAATGCACATGTGTGCGTGCACACACACACACACACACACACACACACACACGCACTCAAACACCAGACCAGCATCTCCCAAAGTGGCCTCCATGACTGCCAGCATGAGAACTACCCAGGGTGCTCATGTTGGAGAAAGACCTCTGGAATCAGAACCTTGATGCCTGGGACTCTGCATACCTCACAGACAGCCCCAAGGGTTCTGAAGCCAGCCAGAGTCCCACCACTGTTGTGACTGGGCCGCGAACTCCAGGAGAGCAGGGACAGCTGCTTCATTCACTGCTGTGGCCCCAATGCTCAAAACAGAGGGGACCTCGCTCAGTAAATATTTGTTGAATGAAGAAACCAGTGAAATCCCCTGCCTGGGGCTGACTTCTCTGCCTATATACTCCTTCCTCCAGCTGCTGGAAGGGCCGGGGCATGGGGTATCCCCATACCTCCTCTGAGGTGGTTGCCTTTGCTGTGGCTCCCAGGTCTTCCCAGAGGGGAGGCCCCAACTTCACCCAGGTTGGCACTATGGGAGGATTTAGAGTGAGGGTTGTTGGTTGGTTCAGACTCAGCTGCCCAGCTCTGTGTCTCGGGGGCCTCGGAGGGAGGTGGGTGCTGGATCGAAGCCCCCCTACCTTTTTTCTTCTTCTTCTGGAAGGAGAACCTTTGTTCGATGGCCTTCACCTCCTCAGCGGAGATGAAATGCCGAACATTGTAGCTGACGCCCACACGGTTTAGGTGGCCCCGCACATGGTTTGCCAGGCCGATGCCATTGTGGAAGCGATCAGGGCAGTAGGGGCACTTCCGCTCCTCGTGCTTCAGCGCCACTGTGGGGTCCCCATCCAGGATTGTGTCCAGCCCCAGCGGGCCGCCCAGCGGTGCATCCAGGAGTAGGAAGTCCAAGGGGTGGGTGCCCTCCAGCCCCAGCTCCTCGGGTGGCAGCCTTGGAGGCACCCTAGCTGCCGCAGCCAAGACTCGGGACCTCAGCTTAGCCACCAGCACGACGGGTACCATCCCACGGAGCTGCTGTTGCTGTGCTGGTGAGGCCTCGGCCGACCGTAGGGCTTCTCGGAAAGTCCGCTTCAGCTCCAGGGCTGGCTCTGGGATGAGGCCAGGGACAGCGAGAGGTGGAAAGACCCCATTTTCAGGGAAAAAGTCCATTTCCGAGGCCAGCTGTATATCCTCCTCCTCCTCTTCACTCCAGGGGTGTCTCTGGTCCCCCAGTGGGGCTGGGAGCCCCTGCAAATGCATAGTATTTTTGCTTCTACTGGGCTGTAAGGAATACGGGGTGGATGCTAGTGGTGAGGGAAAGGCTGGCCTTCCCAGGGGCCTCTGGCCCACGCTGTGCGGTAGTGGCTTTGACAGTGGGAAATCCCTTGTGCCCAGCTGCTGGCAGCCTGGGCCAAAGGCCAGGCTGGGGTCGTATCCAGTAGGGTTCTCCTGCCATGTAGGGGCCAAAAACGGCTCAGCATTGCCAAAGTAGTCCTCAGCAGCTTCAGGGAAGTGGGCATACATGTCCTGGCTGGTACCAGGCTGGCTGGCAAGGTTCTCCTCAAATGCCTCACCATCCTCCTCCCAGTGGGGACGGGCATGCACAAGCCTCACATGCTCCCTGAGTAGGCTCTCGCTGGGCGCTGGGAAGCCACAGAAAATGCAAGCATTGAGACCTGAGGAGGCTCCATAGGGCTCATAGCCGAGGGCAGTGGCGTCGGGGCCTGGGCTGCCACCCCCAAAGTGCTCCTTGGCAGCCTGGCCTGGTGACTCTCGCACGTGCAGCTTGGCATGCTGCACAAAGGCTTTGGAGGAACTGGTGCCAAAGACACACTTAGAGCACTGCAGCCGTGCCTCCCGGCCCTCATCGTTTGGGATCCGCTTCAGCTTCTGGATTTCTTCGAGAATCTTCTCCCTGGAGGCCTGGTGCAGCTGCCGATGGTGCTCCAGGGCACAGGGGTCAGCAAAGGCCCAGCCACACTCACTGCAGGCCAGTGGGGCCAAGTTAGCGGGGGGCTCCTGGCCTGGGGCTCGGCGATGCTGGCTCATGTGCTCCAGAAGGTGCTCCTTCTGCTTGAAGTAGATGCTGCACTCCACGCACGGGAATACAGTTGGGTCCTCGTCCTCATCCTCATCCGGGCTGGCCACCCCCTCAGCCACCTCCTGCAGCAGCTCACACAGGTAGGGACCGGTCCGGACGGGGGGCAGCAGTGGCTGCAGTCGCTCCACAGATGCCTCTGAGTTCACCGTCCAGGTCTGAGTGGCCACTTCCGTGGCTGACCTAGGCAGACACCACTCCGAAGTTGGCTGGGCCAGACCCTCCAGGTCTGTCAAGTGCTCTCTGGCTCCTACCTCCACATCCAAGTTCTTCGTAGTGCCCTCTCCAGGCACCAGCACTGTCCTGAAGGAGGTGAGAGGTGGTGGTGGGGGCAGCAGGTCCAGGGGCAGCCCTGCATTCTGGGGTGGGGACTGCTCATCTGCGTCTTGGAGCCAGTTGAACCTGGAGTGGCCCTGGGGGGACTTCTCCAAGAGCTTCGGTTCGCCCTGGTGGTACAAGAACCTTCTAGAGCCCTCAAGCTCAGCGTGGGGCTTCACAGTTCTCACAATGACCGAGTCCTCGAACCTCTGCTCAGATGGGATGCCCTCCCCAGCTTCCTGGACCAGGGGGTGCTCCCAGGGCCCCCGGCCATCAGGGAGGCCAGAGAAGTGGCCCAGGAGATGGGGTGGTGGGGAACCTGGCCGGAAGTCCAGGCTGCCTCCATCCCAGCAGCTGCAAGGAAGTGCCAATGGGGACAGGTTAGCCAGGGGCCTCAGTTTCCCTTCCTTGGGCAGGGGAGAGGGGTCCTCCCAGGCAGCCTGAGACAAGCCCCAGAGATCCAGGCCAAGAGTGACCTCAGAGTTGCCAGGAGTGTGGGGGTGAGGAGTAGGGGGAGTACGTGTGGACCATTCTAGAGATGTTGGACCAAAAGCCAGATTCAGCTCCCAGGATGCACCTACTCATATAGCCTAGCCCTGTTGCACTGTAGGGAGTGTGTAGTCACAAGGTGTTTCCCCAAGACTGGTGGCACAGTCAACTCTCATTTGTCCCCTGGGAAGGCCCAAGGCTCTGACCCGTGTTCCAGGCTGCTTTTGTATTAGTCCTCCCTGAACTGGGGGGGGTTTAATTTATTTAGTTTCACCTTTCCAGCAAATTTGCTGAAACTCTGTGGCATGAACTGCTCCAGGGATGTGGCTCCCTCTGTTACTCCCCAACCCACACAGCATCTTCCCTCTTGGAAGGGCAGAGTCAGAGAGATACAAAGTCCCCACCCAGCCCCTGGCCCCAGTGACCCAGACCTCCTTTGGAGGAGGGAGGAGTAAGGCCACCTCACTGAACCTCAGTTTTCCTAATAACGGGACAAGTCCCAAGAACAAGAAGTTTCCATGCCCTTATGCAACATCTAGGGAACACTCTCACTCTCATATCCGTAACCAAAGAAACCTTAACACATGACAGGTGCTTATTTAAAGCATCCCAACCACAGCCCTTCAACAGGGGACCTTGAACACATGAAGTGCAGGGTGAAGATGACACAACTCAGTGTTGGGGAAACACTTCACTTGGCCCGAAGCCTGGCTCCCGATCAGCCCATGACTAATATGGGTTCTTACTATGACTGTTCCTGATCCATCTCCCTTCATTTTCAAGATTCTGCCTCCACAAGGGATGTTGACCACACTGAGGGGCCAGCCAGAAATCATGGGGTCACCTCTCTAAGCCCCATCAGTGACATGAGAGACTAACAGGACCATTCTCCCAGGGCTATGAAAAAAATTCAGTGGGGTAAACCTGTGCAGGAGCCCAGCATACAGTAAACGCTCAATAACAGAGAGCTATGGTTAATCCTGATCTGACTATTATTACAGATTGACACCTTCCAAGCCTTTTAATAAAGGGTCACTGCCCTCAGCATGGCTGTTGATTTCTGTTCCTACCTAACATCCCTTGGATCCTCAAGACAAGCTGGTGAGATGCATCGTAGGGACTTTACAGATGAGGAAACTGAGTCTCAGAGAGGCCTGGTATCATTCTAAGGGTCACCTGACAGAGAGAGGACTCCAAGGGTCCTACCTCCAGGTTCACCTCTGGCTCTGCTCCTGGCAGGGATAATGAGAGTTGACCGTCTGTGTTCATCCCAATCCTCCCCCACCCCCTGCACACACCCAGGGCCTTGCCTGCTGGGAGCTACCTTCTCCTGCCTGGCCTCCTGATTCCCTCCAGTTCCCTTCTCACTTCTGGGGCTTCTCTCAGGCCTGGGCACATCCTACTTGCCCCCCTGCCCTCCCTGAGGTCAGGGCCAGCGTGGCACTCACCAGCTGCTGATCCGATGGGTGGCGGAGGTGGCACGGGGGAGGGCTTCGTTGAGGCCGGGATGGGACTGCCCGTCTGCAACAGAGATGGGAGACCCTGAGGGGCTGGGGTCCCCCTGGCTGGGGCCCTTCGCACCCCAGCTCTGGAAGCCCTACCGGGCACCTTGCAAGGGCCCGGCTCCCCCACCCTCACCTCTGAGAGGCCTTTGGCCTCTACATTCCTGAGCCCTGAAAGGGCTTAGCTCTTTTGGGGGACACCAAGGGGGTTGCTGCCTTCAGTGGTCCTCTCTTTGTCCCTGCTGGGCAACCAGGATGGTTTTTTTAAAGTCACACACTGGTAAAAACTCTACCTGGCTCCTCATACCTACTATAAAAGCCAGATCCCAACCACCACCTACAAGGGCCTGCGAGGTCAGACCTCTGCAGGTCTCTCTAGCCTTAGTTCCCTCTCCTCACCCCTCACTCCACCCCAACTGCTCCTGAAATCTCAAGCCCAACTAACTCTTTCTGGCCAGGGGCCTTTGCATTGGCTATTCCCTTGGCCCTGAAGAGCCCTTCCCTAGCCACCTGCTAAAGTGAGCTCCTATGATTTTCTCTCCCATCACCTATTTCATTGCTTTCTTAGCACTCTCTGAAACTGCCTAGTTCCTTCTCTGGATGTCTGCATGCCTGTGTTCCCTGCTAGCATGTAAGTACCCCCCAAGGGCAGGCACCTTTTCAGCCTCATTCATTACAGCACCCAACAGGTGCTAAACAATACTGGCCAGATGATAAGTGAGAAGCCTTCTAGCCTGAACTGCAGGGGTCCTATCCCTGCCTTTTATACCCCCTTCCAGGCCTACATCCTAGAATCAAATCCTCTCCTAGGACCCTTCACACAGATAGAGCCAACTCTCCATTATCCGCCTGTGGAGCCAAGGCCTGGAGTGACCACAGGGATCTTGGTCTGTGCCTCCTCTGCCCACTACCCCCATCTGACAAGGTAAGCATACCAATCAGGGCTCCCGCCAGCAGCCTGGGCCAAGGTTAACACACTGGGGTAACTTGCACCCTGTCCAGAGCCCAACAGATGCAATTTCTGGATTAGTATCAATCTGAAGAAGGGCCAGAAAGAGGAATAGTGCCAGGGCTCATTCTTTTTCCAATCTCCCTTCATCAAATTTGCTCAGGACAATGAAGGTTGACTGTCAGGAACCCAAGTAAAATATGGGCAGGAATGGGTAGAGGGATCAGAAAGTTGTGACCACTGACTGGGGGTCTTTGTGCTGAGCCTGAGAGAAGGGCTGTGACTGGGTGTGGTCTCTGGAAGGTGAGGTTGCTGATGGAGCTTCAGAAATTCATTGTCCAGAGCAGCTTATCATCCTTGGTGCTATTCATATTTGGGGCCAAGTATTCTTGGAAGGGGCTGCCCTATGCATTGTAGGATGTTGAACAGCATTCCTGGTCTCTATCCACTGCATGTTGGTAACCCCTACCCCAACCCCTGCAGTTATGACAACCAAAAATGTCTCCAGATATGACTAAAGTGTCACCTGGGGGCAGAGTCACTCCTTGTTTAAGAACCCTTGGAGTAGACAGGCGTGGAGCACAGCCGGGCCAGGGGTATGCTTGGATGCAAGGGCCAGTGTCAGGGTGGGAGGATGGGGTGGATGGAGTGTTGGAGACGGTGTGATGGTTGGGAAAGCCAGACCTGAACAAGCCCACAAGCATCTAGACCACAAGCATCAGAGGTATGAGTTTCTCAGGATGGGGCAACCAGTTCACTAGCAACAGGCCCCAACACAGCCACAAATCTCAGGGTCCAGGCATCCTGCTTCTGAGATTCTAGGACCTCAAGCTCCTGAGATTCCGGGCGTCCCAGATTTGATGATTCTGCAATTGCCGTTGTCTAAGAATGCCATGAGCCAGGGGGCTGCTTTGGCCTCTTTGAGCAGCTCCAGTGAGGCTCCTATTTTTAGTGGCAATGACTTTGAAGGAAGCAGGCCAAGCAGAGCCCCATATCCGAGACACCTGGGGGCCAGGAGCTCACCCAGCCAGTAGGGATCCAGAAGTCCCTATGGGTCAGATGAGGCGCCCAGGCAGTCGCCATGCCAAGGGGCCCTCGAGGACTCCCATCTTCTAGGATCCCCAACAGGTTTGAAAATGAGACAGGGAATACAAGAAGAGTGTCCATGAGCAGCTTGAACCCCAAGCCAGGCAGCATGGCAGAATGGCCAAGAATCTAGGCATTGGAGTCAGATAGATCCTAGTTTAAGGACCCAGCGGTGACCTGAAGAGCATGCCTTTCCCATTCCAAGCCTCAGTTTCCTCCTCTGTGTAGTGGGAATAGCCACCGACCCAGTTTCATATGGCAGGTGACTGGTGTCAAGAGGTCCCAGTAAATGTTCCATCCACAGAGGCAGCGGTAGTGGGGAAGGAAGGAGGTAGGTGTGCCTAGGGGGTCAGAGACGTCCCAGGTTGGAAGCTGGAGGCTGGCCCCAGAGCCTCAGGCCCCTGCTCACTCCATGCTCTGATTTCCTCTCCAGCCTGAGGCTCCACAAGGGCAGATGCGTTGTTCATCCCCTGGCCCCCTGGTCCCAATACCAGTACACACCAAACTCTTCATCAATCCATGTGAACCATCTTAGCTCCTGGGAGGCCAATCAGAGAAGCCAGACATTGGTGGGTGGCTGCAGGGAAGTTGTGGGGCCAATAGCCATACTAGAGGACAGAGGAGGCAGTGGACACATCCATGTCCAGGTGGAGAAGTTTGAAGGTAGCCATTCCAGGGGTGCCCAAGGGCTGGGTGGGGCTGAGGGAGGGCCCAGGCCTCGGAGTGGAACAGCAGCCCCAGTAACTGTTCCTATTTATAGATATCACAAGACTCCTAGGGCAGGTGCCCATGCCAGGGAAGGGGGGTGAAGTAGGCTGAGAGGGCAGCAGGGGATGGGGGGAATGTCATGTCCGAAGCCCAGGCCCTCCTCCAACCTTCAGGCCCAGACCCCACTTCAAGCCATCCCCACCGCATGCCCCCATTTGTTCAGAGACACCAGTAAGGGGTGGGCCTTGCCCTCCTCAGCAGCCACATTCCCCTCCTCCTCAGGCACATGCACTGAACCCTGGTTGATTCCCTGGGGGGCGCTAAGGACACACCCGCCTACTTACCTGGGGCTTTTGCCAGGTAGAGAAAAAGCACCCAATACCTCAGAACCAGAACCAGAAAAGGCCCCGGGACCTCAAAGCCTGTTCCCTGGGGCTCCCACAGTCCAGGTCCTGGGCCCTCTCTACAGGCAAGTTGGAGGGGCACTGTGGCCTGGGACAGGGTCCTGCCCCTCTCAGCCTTGGTTACTAAGGTTTGGAAAAGGGGATTACTAAGGTTCTCTAAGCTCTGATACCCTGCAGGTCTTACCCTGCCACTCCCTGCATAACACCTTCAGGTGTCAACAGTCACCTCCATGCCATTGCATATATGGAGCCCGCTGCCTAATTCACTATTGCTCATCCTCAACTCCTGGATGCCTCCCCCTCTCACCTCCCCCACCCCCCCAAGGCTGGGCCAGACTGGGCTCCCCCATTGTAGTTCCAGCAACTGTGTCATAACACCTGGTGGTTGGTCTGTCTCCCTAATCCCAGATGGCAAGGTCCATGAAAGTGGGGATGGTGTGTGTACTTAGTCACTGGCTGTGACCCAGTGCCCAGCCCGAGAAGGTGCTCTGTAAATATCTAAGCATCGTGAGTGTTGCTAAGGATGCCTTGATAGAGCATGGTGTTAAGGATGAGGGGTGTCAAGCCAGGTTACTGACTAGCTTTATGACCTTGGGCAACTTCAACCCTCAGGGTCTGTTTTCACATCTCTAACCTGGGATAATAATAACAAAGGCTACCCTACAGAGATCTTTTTAGAATGACATAAGATGATCACTTAAAGGGGTTAGCAAGTAGGAAACCCCAACTGAGTGCTTGCAGATTCCTGGAAACCAAGGCCTTCAGGGCAGGCAAAGGAAATGGAGATGTGTCTGGTGCATCAGCCTGTGCTGCCCCACCACTCTCCAGCCATATGCTGGGCTCGTCCTTACCACAGGGCCTTTGCACCAGCCACCCCCTCTACCTGGCTCCACCTGGCTCCACTCAAATTCCCCCCTCAGAAAGGCTTTCCCAGGTACCCCAGGTACAGGCCTGGTACTCTATTGAATGCCTTCACAGCATCTGTCACTACCTGCCTGTATGTATTTAGTTGCTTGTTGCCTGTCTCCCGTATTAGACTGTCAGGCCCCTGAGGGCAGGGACTTGTGCCTCTTTGTTTATGGCTGTATCCCTAGCCTAGAACAGAGACTGACACATAGTAGTTGCTGAGTATAATGAATAACTGATGAGGTGGGAACAGTATGAGGTCCCCTTTTGCTGGGTAAACCGAGGCACAATGTGGTGGATGGCATCCCTGACTATCCAATCTCTCCCCAGCCACTAGAGGGCACAAGCTGTTTTGGCTCATGGCTCAGGGGCAGGACTCAACAGGACAGTGCAGGAAGAGAGAGCCAGGATAGACTACTGAGGCAGGGTAACCCTGGGGAACAAGTGGGCTCAGAAAGGGAGCTTAGGATTCTAAGCTGGGCACCTGGACCCAATTAATGTGCTCAGAGGAGGAAGCCAGGCAGATCTGAGTTCAAGTCCCAGTTTCTTGTGACTTACTGTGGGGCCTTCGTCAGGTAACTGGCCCACAGAACCTCTGTTTAATAACTGTAAAATGCAAAACTAAGCAGAGTGCCAGAGAAGGCTCTGGACCCAAGAAGAATCTGAATTCCAATTCAGCCCCTGCTGGGCTGGGTGACCTGGCCCTCTCTGAGCCTTGGGAACTGAGCTGGATGCTCCATCAGGGCCACAGGGCCCACTCTCTTACCAGAAATGCCACCTCTGCCATCCAGAATGTCTCGGGGGTCCTCCTTGGTGACCGGAAGGTAATGGGTGGACCGGAAGATGCCACCATCCCCTTCAGCTGCCTCAGCCCCACCCTCAATGTCCTCTCTTGGTGCTGGGCCAGGCAGTCTCTCAGGGCCTCGAGGACGGTCTGGGGCAGCCAGGCCGCCCACCAGGGGTCCATCCATGGATGCTCTCTGCTTGGCTCCACTCAGTTGCTGGGCTGGCTCAGCAAGGCATTGTAGATCTGGGGGCAGAGAGACAATGCTTAGAGGAGGTAGGAAAGGGACTCTGCCTCAGTTTCTCCTTCCTTGAAGCCCCAGTCCTCACTCTTGAAGCCTAGTACTTCAGTTTACCGCCCAGCCCAGGTGAACTATATAAATGGTGCTGAGGCCCTACCCACATACAGTGTACAGAGAACACCTCTCTCTACACAGATCCGGTGCTGCCTCAGTTTACCCATTTTTACACATGCACACTCAGCCACCTTGTTTTATTCCAGCATTAATCCTGTCACTTCTCACAGATGCCTCCCTTTTGCACTTTCCCCAGTTGTGCCCTCACTTCCATGCACACATATACCCTATGCCCGTGCCTTGGCATGCATGCAGGTCATCTCTACACTCTGATCTTATACCAAAAATCATTACCCCTGCACTTTTTCCACAGTCCAGTCCTCCCCGCAACACAACCTCAGGGTTCTCCAGCATTAATACCTTCACCCTCACAACAGCCTCAAGTGACCCCAGATTAACCCCTTTGCTTTCCCCCAACATTACCCCTCATGCACACCCCAACCTGGGTTCCTCCATCCCACCCTCCCAAGATCTCTCTAGTTTGCAGGCAACAGGGATGGATGGGGCTCCTGGTCCAGAAATGAGGACCCTAGGGAAGCCATGAGGGTGGGGGCTGTTCTCTACACCTATAAATACCTTCAAGGTAACGTCGGAAAGTGAAGGGCAGGAATGAGGCGCCCTCCCTGGGGAGATGTTGGGGAGGCCAGTCGAGGCAACCGGGGCGGGGCCGGGGCTCCCGGCCTGGCTGCAGGCGCTGCCCGGGGGGCCTAGGGGCTCCCAAGGGGCCCGTCCGTGGACTGGCAGTCGTGGCGGGGGTCTCTGCCCAGGCCTGGAGGAAGCACCTGCAGGTGCCCACCGGGTGGGTAATGCCAGCGGGGAACCGGCAGGACCGCAACTTCCGAGCACTTTGGCAGCCTTAAGAAGGGGGCTCCAGCCTGGACGCCCCCTCCGGGAGTGGCAGGGGTGGGAGTGGCGCCGCGCCAGCGCACCCCTCGGGGGACCGAGGTCCAGGAGCTGCGCCCTCCGCCCGTGCATCTCGGGGTTGGAGACCCCGCGGGACGCGCAGAGGTGGGGGGGACACCTGCCCCAAGACCCCCGCTCCTCCCCCCACCTGCGCGGCCCCGCCCCCGACAAGGCCCCGCCCCTGAAGGCCCCGCCCCGCCCCCCGCCTCAGGGGGTCCCGCCCGGCCAGGCCGGGCCGGGCCTCCCACTCCCCGCATCGGCTCCGCCCCGCCCGCGGGCTCCCCAGGCCAGACCGGGCCTCACCGGGGAGGCGGCGCCGCCGGCCAGGTGCCGGGCTTGGAGCTCCCCTCTTTGGTGCGGCCGTCGCTGCCGCTACCGCCTCTGCCGCTACCGGCGCCGGTGCCGCGGCCTCCGCAGCCACCGCTGCCTCCACCGCTCGGGGGACATTGTCCCTTTAAATCGCTCCCCCCCGCCGCCCCGCCCCCCCCCGGCGCGCCGCCGTGACCTAAGCGCGACAGCCCCGCCGCGCCGCCATGATGGGGAGGTCCAGGGCGCCCCCCGCCGCCCCCCGCCCCAATCACCCACGCCCCCCACCCCCTGGCGCCCCAGCGGCGCCCCCGGGAAGGGGAGCGGTCAGTGAGCGCGCGCCATGTTGGGAGTGGCCAGGCAGGTCCCACAGCCTGGGAGTCCTGGGAGAGGCTCTATTACCATGACAACACTTGTCCTGCCCTCAGTGGCTCTTCATCACCCCACTGGTTCTTCCAATGCTATGCTCGCTAATAGCACCGGGAGAGTGGGGACGGGGCAGAGAAGTTCCCCTACGGGTCACTCATAGATCATTGAGGATTCCACCCAGCCAATCCTTAGCCTTCCGTCCCCAATCAGCTAACTTCCAACTACAAGCTCACTCCCTCCTTATTATCCACACTGGACTTCCAAACCTCCTGCCCTAGGTTCCCACTGCTAAGACCCCCTTCTCCACTCAACCTCCAGAATTGCAGCCTCCAGGTCGACCCTATCATACACGCAAAAATAGACCTGTTGCCTTCTCCTAGCCACCCATCCACATGTCTGACAACCCATTCATTTCCCCACCCATTCATCCACACACCCAATTGACCAAACACATACTCTCCCAGTCAACTCACCACCTTTCCATCCACATCTCCAACATCTACCAATCCATCCATCCAAATACCCACTCAAACGAAACCACCCATCCATCTCCCATCTACTCACTCATCCATCTACCATATAACTAACATGATCCCATTAGCCAGCTAGCCACCCTCCCAAATCCCCCCACCCATCTGAACATCCACTCAATTCACCCATCCATGTCTCATCTACCTGTCCATCCATCCACCACCCAAGTAAATACCTGCTTATCCATACAACCTAACTCTTCCTTACACAGAACCTTTTACCCAGCTACCCAAATACCCATCCATCCATCAATTGCATATTTACTTGTCTGTCTCCTCCACTAGAGTGTGAATTCCCTGAGGACAGGAGTCCTATCTGTCTAATTCATTACTTTTCCCCACTGCCCAGCTCAAGAGTCTCAGGACACTTGAACAAATGCTCATACAATGTGGTACATACTCAAATTCAAATATTTATTTCCTAGTATGATACGGGCCTTTTCTAGGCAGACATACCCATCCCAGCCAACTAACTACTTAACTACTCACCTACTAGTGCACAAACATCTAGCAAATGCTAACCTATTCATTCACCTCTCATCCATCCTACCCCTCACCCATAATTCAAATGTTCACTCAGTTATCCAACCAACACCCACAGACCTCAACTATCTGCACATCTACCCGCCGCTTTCTTCATCTGCTTCCCAGACCCATTCTCTCCCTGCCATGAGGGAGCTAGTATGGGATTAGGGGCCCTAGAAGATGCTCTCACCTGGGGCTTGGGGGGTGGTGGAGGTGGGATCTGGGCTTCATTGAGAAGTAGGTGTTGGGCCTAACAAATGATGAATACCTTTTTTTGAATGCTTTAAACTACGGGTCTTTTTTTTTTTTTTTTTTTTTTTTTTTTTTTTACTGTGTAAGGACCTTTAGATCCAATTTACAGATGAGAACATTGAGGCTCTGAGAGAGTGAAGGCCTGAAGTCACACAACTGGTGAGAAGCTTTTTACATCTCCCCCTTGGTGAGCCCTCCAATTAGGGGAGAATTGGGGAGAGCTGATTTGGGGAGGGTGCTTTCTGATTGGCAACACTTAGGGACAAAGAAACCATCAATTTTACTAAAATCAAGATTTTACTGGGCAACCTCACAGCGCCAGGCTGGTTGCCATCTACAGCTCCACTCCACACTATAGGCCATGTAGGGCTGAGGCAGGGCCCCTAAAACAGGTATCTTTTTGCTCCCAGATCGCGTGGGGTGGGGTGGGCAGCTCAGGTGGTGTCTCCGTTAACGCAGCGTGCTTTGAGAGGCAGGGGCTGGCTCCTGGACCCTGGCGTCCTAGGAAGATGCTGCAGGCTCTGGACGGCATCCCTCAGCTGGGCTAGAGAACTCTCCATTTCAGACAGGCGGCGCTCCTGGAGGGCAACGGCAGTGGGCTCAGAGCGAGGGGAAAGTTGTACCCCAACCCTTGCTTCCTCACCGCCAGACCTGCCCCAGGGTTCAGACAGGGGCTCTCACCAGATTTTTCAGCTTGTGGGCCTCACCGCTTGGAGGGTCGCACTCTGGATCTAAATGCGAGGTCCTGTGGAAATCAGGGGCCGGGGGGAAGCTCAGAGGTTGGGGAACTCCCCTCCAGCCCCTGATTGGAGAGCTAGGGATCCTGGGCGGGGCTTAGAGTTGGAGGAGGGGTTTGTCCAGACCAGGGGGCGGGGCCTAGGTAAACTTGAAGAGGCCATCAGAGCCTGGAACGCCTAGGACGAGAGGACCCACGAAACCTTTGGAGGCGGGGCTTGGCCCGTCCAGGGTCGGGTGGTGACCGGGATAGGGGCGTGCCCAGACTGAGAGAGCCTGGCCCAACCAGTTTGAGAGGGCCTGATTGAGGGATGGGGCCTGATGAGACGACCAGCCAGCGACTTGGGGGGGCGGGCTCACCTAGGGGCGGGCAGAGCTGACCAAGAGGTGGGTCTTAGGTGTGTTGGGGCGGGGCTGGCCCAGGGGGCGTGACCGTGCCTGGCGAATTTGAGTGGGACTGACTGAAAGGCAGGACCTGAATGATTGTGGGTTCTGGGCGATCTGATTACGTCTAATGGGTCCACGTAGGGCGGAGCTGATGGAAAGGCAGGGCTCACCTTCCCCCAAGCCTGGAGTCCAGATCTTCCAGCTGGCTGCGAAGCTGCTGCTGCTGCTCCGTCAAGGCCCGGATGTGGGTGCGCAGGGACTCCACGAGGCCGGACAGCATCTTCTGTTCCTCGCGCAGGGTGGCCACCTCGCACTGCAGCTCTGCCAGCTGTAGGGGAGGGAGCCACTGTAACCTGACCCGCTGTTCCACCCCTTCTTCTCCCGGAAGACCCTGACCTTCCTGTTCCTTGTGCTCTGGCTCCTCGCTGCCCTGCCTCTTGGGGAACATCGCTGGCTTGTACAGAGGAGGAAATTGAAGCTCAGAGAGGGTTGGACTAGGCCCGGGATAACACAACGTAGGCGCTCATATCTGAACCCAGACCTGCCTGGCCTCCAGTCTCGTCTCTCCCCTCCATCCCTAGGCTGGACCTCACCTTGCCCACGGGTCGGTGCGTGCTTAGCGCCTGGTCTGTGTCTCGCGGCTGGTCCAGCTGGCGCTGCCAGGGTACTGACGGCTTCCGAGGCAGCGAGGCCGAGGCCCCGGTCCAGGGCCGGCCGCGGGGCTTGGGGCCGGTGCGTAGGGAGCCTTTGGGTCGCGGCCGAGGTCCTGCAGAAGGGCAGCGGCGAGCCGGGCGGCCAGCCGGTACGCTCTGCGTGCGCTGCACCGGTCGGGGCAGCCGTGGGGGCCGCTCCTCATCTAGCCGCTGCCGGGCCCAACTTCCTGAGCCATGAACGCTGCGCAGGGACTGGCTCTTGGATATGAGAGGGGTGTGCTTGGGGAGGTCCCGAGGGGCCAGGAAGCCGGGCTTCTCCCCTGCGGAAAAACTGGGCGTGGAATGGAGGAGCTCAGACCCTTGACTGGCCCCTGAGCTGATCCCACCCCTAGTTTTAACTGGAAATGACCAGACCCAGGATCTTTTTACTTCTATGTGAACCAGTCACAGGTGAGGTCAAATTTTGACCTCTGACTCTGCCCTGGACTCTGACACAGTGTGACCTTTCTCTGTAGCATCAATTCCAATCTGACCTTGGGCTCAATCTCTGCTCACAAGGGTATCCTCTTCCTTCCTAGCTGATCCCCTCTTACCCCCAACCTCTGACTTTAAACTGTCCCTGTCTGCCTCCTGAAAGACCATGGTCCCTGACCTCTGACCCCAAATATGACTCTGCCCATACCTTTGACCCATCTGACCCTGACCTCTGCTTACCTATGAACCTGAACCTGACCTTTGATGATATATCTTAACATCTGACCACATTCTGACCCCTGATTTAACCCCATCACCAGCCTCTCACTGAAACATGACCATCGCTGAACATGAGGTCACTTTCTCTCTCTGATGCCACATGTGACCTCTCCCTGACCTCTGCAATGACCAATTCCCACCTTGGATTTCAGTCTGATCCTGTGCCTGCCCTCTGACTACACTGTGAGCCTCTCCCTGACCCCTTGGACGAAGCCATCTACAGCCTCTGACCTCCATCCAACACTTTCTGACACTGACCCCAATGTGACTCCATCTCTGACCCCTGACATAATCCTGCCTTCACCACTGATTCCAATCTGACCCTGTGCATGCCTTTGGCCCTGCCCCTGCTCCCACCCATCAGAACTGGACCAGACAGCAGGCAGGCAGGTTACCTGGAATAGACCTGGGCTGGGGGTGGTGGAAGACGCATTGGCACAGACACAGGCACAGGGCGGCCTTCCTCAATGGCTTGCAGGATGGTGGGCAGGGGTTCCAGGCTGTCACGGGTTGCCTGGTGAGGCATATAGGGAGGATGCTGAGAAGCTCTCCGGGCCAGAAGCTCCCCGCCCTCTTGCTTCCCTACCCCATGTTCTGGTCTCTAGGCTCAGGACACACCTGGTCAAGTTCAGCAAAGATGGTACAGAGCTGGGCATGCAGGACTGCCAGCTGGAGGGCCAGGTCACTGCTGCCCTGGTAACCACTGGGTGCTGCATCCACATCCACCATGGCCACTTGGTCCAGGAAGCGTTGCATGGCAGGTCCATGATTCTCCAGGAAGGTATTCATAAAGCCCATGTAGGCTTCCTTCTCACCAAACCTGGGTTGGGGTCCAACTGGGTAGGTCAGGTCAGGCATCTGCCACCCCCATGGCCGAACCATACCCCCCCCCCCCAGCCTTCCAGCACCTACGGGGCTCGGTTGGCAAGGTTCTGGATGACCTTGGCAATCAATGTGAGGGTGCGGGCCTGAGCAGGTGCTGGGTGCTGTGGTGCCAGGCCAAAGAGGCTGGGTGCCAAGATGGCGGGACACAGGAGCCGCAGGAAGAGAGAGGCACACACCAGCCGGGGGCCCAGTGCCTCGGAGCCTCGTGCCTTGCATGCTTCTCGCCAGCCTGAGAACACGGTGCCCAGCTCTGCTGGAAACCAGCTGGGACAGAATAGGCAATGGTCAAAGGGGGAGTATATGGGCATAAAGTTCATGGATGATCAAATCCCTAAGGTCAGGGATTAGGAGTCACCTATGTTCTGAGTTCCAAGATTAGAGACATCAGGGATAATGATGCTTGGGGGTCAGGATTTATGGTAGTGTTATTGTGGTGACCGCTGGAGTCAGTAATCTTGGAGCTGGGGGTACAGGTTCACATGGGGACAGCTATAACATAACTGTTATCCTGTAGCCAGATCTAGCCAGACAGAGTACATGATATGAATAGAAGGGGTGCATGGGGTCACCTAGGTTCAGAAATCATGATATTGATGTCCCATGTGACATGGGATTAAGCATACAGCTTAACCTAGAGTCAGAGATCAACAAATTGGAATCCCAGATTTCCTGTGATCATTTGCATAGGATTTGGGGTACAGTATCACTTAAGGCCAGGGGTCATGGGATTGAGGACAGGACATCACCTGAAATCAGAGGTCATAGGGTTGAGATCCTCTATTAACTGGGGTCAGGTGGCATGGAATTATGGTATGGGGTCACCTGTGGTTAGAGGACAAGGAATTGTGTCCCACGTTACATGGCCTTAGGTGGCAAAATATTGGGGATGAGTTACCACCAGAGTTAGCAAATAAAACTACAGGATAACAGTTAAACTTGAATTTCAAATAATAAATAATTTAAAAATATAACTATGTCCCAAATATTGCATCACATTTAGCGGGGCACCCTGTATTTTATCTGGCAACTAGGACAGTGGCTGGGAGGCAGGGGCAGGCTCAGGTGCTGGGACCCTGATTCTTACTCATAGGAGTGGATGATGTTCTCGAAGACCTCCTCACAGCTGCTTTGCAGTCTGGCTTGGTGCTGGGGCAGCTCTGAGGCTGGGCACTTGCTGGGGTCCACCTCACAGTCCTCAGTGGAAGCGCAGATTCGCTGCAGGACCTGCCCTGCAGTCCAGCACAGCCAGACAGGGGCCAGGGCCATAACCACCAGGACCCACCAACCCAACCTCCAACTCTTCTCCATTTACTCTGGAGGCACCTAACCTCTTGGGGAGTCCCCAGTTCCCTCCAGGATCCCAGCACTTCCAAGGCATCACCCACTACCAGAACCCAGGTTACCCAGGGACTCCTGGATTTCCTCTGGGGTCTCCTAGTCCTCCCAGCAGGCTTCTACAGACCCACCCCCACCCCCACACACTGCTCACCCAGCGTCTCTTGGAGGTAGTCCTGCGCCACCAGCTTCATGTACTCATCGATGGCCTTAGTGGCCAGTGTATTTTCCCGGAACAGCAGCGCCTCGCGCCCTCCACTGCGTGCCAACTCCGCAGTTCCCAGGTCTGTCACCAAAGCCTGGGCATGGGGGAGGGGGTTTATGTAGCTTGGGTGTAGACTGAGCCAGGGGGAATCCCTGCTCTTGGTGAGTCCCTCTCACCTGGGCACAGGTCGCGCTCCCCATAGCTACAGCTCAGGCCTGGCCCTCACTGCTGGGGCACCTAACAGGTGGGAACCTCCACCCCGCAGCAGAAATTTAAGCCTTTCAACGCAGGGGCTCAGCTCAGGCCGCGCCCTTCGCAGCTCAAGTTTAGGCCCCGCCCCTCCAGGTGCCCCACCCTTCGTAGCTGAAGCTCAGACCCCGCCCCTCAACGTGCCCGCCCCTCGCAGGTGCCACTTGGTCTGGTCACCCAGGTCCGCCCGGTCGCTGCAACGCACCTGCGCCCGGCCAGTGGCCTGCAGCACGCGCACCATGGCAGCCGCCAACTCCTCCTTGGCCTGCGCGGACAGCTGGGGCTCCAGTGCCCCGCACAGGCGCGCGTAGTGGAAAGTGAGAAACTCCGCCAGCTCCTTGTAGCGCTCAGAAGGCAGCACGCGCAGGCGCCGTGCCCGGATGCGCGCCCGTAGCGCCGCGCCGGCTGGTGCCCCGAGCAGCGGGAACCAGCGCTCCAGGCCGGCAGCTGGCGCGCGGGGGGCGCTCAGCTCCTCCAGCGCCAGCGTTGCGCGGCCCAGCGGTGCGCTCCCCGGGCCCGCTCCGCGCAGCCGCAACGACATACGATGCGCCGGCGGCAGTGCCTCGAAGTGGAAGCGTTCTGCCCAAAAGAGCGGGCCGGGACCAGCCTGCTCCGCGGTGCGCGCCAGCAGTGCGCCGTCCAGCCACAGCTCAACGCGCACTCCTGGCGCCCCCACCGCCGTCCGGGGCAGTCCCTTCACTTCGTGCACCCACACGCTCAGCCATGTTTCTTCGCGTTCCACGTTGCCCTGCAGACCAGAGTGGTGGGAGGAGTGGGTGGTGTTCGATGGTGGGCATCAGAGGTGAAACTCGGGGCCCATGTCCCCAGGGAAATCCCTGGGTCCCTGGGGAAGAGAGTGGGACCACAGGGATCCTAAGGTGACCATGCGGAAGCCCTTTAGCTGTTCTGAGATCTCCCAAAAAAATCGGGGATGTTGCGTACGGAAGAGCAGCTGCGGTGGGAAGATTTGGCAGCTACCTCGTTGGCGGGACTTTGGGTGCAAATTGAAAAGAAGGGACCGGGCCCTTGTGCAAGGGGCTGGTACGAGATGAGGAGGGTCTGAGAGTGGTTGCACAGGTGTGGGCGGGCAAAAGCGTGTAAGGGGTTGGGCCTTGACTTTCTGCAGTGCTGACCTGACTGGGCTGGAAGTGGCGACGAAGGTCCTCGATCCAGCGGTCTCTCTCAGCTGCCGAGCGACAAGAGAAGCAGCGGCTCCCGCCTACCCAAGTTACCTGTTGAGGAAGGGGATTCCAGGTTGCTGTGGAGACCAAGCCTGAAGCCAAAGGATCGGGATGACGTGAAGAGTTGCCCACATTTACCTGGAAGCAGTGGGGCTCATCCAGGAGGCTGGGGTGCAATGGCCAAACCCGCACATTCCGCTGGGCACCCAGGTCCAGTTCAGAGAGTGTGGCCAGCGATTCCCGAGAGCCCAGAGCACTGGGGGGTCTGGAGAGGGTGGTGGTGGTGGGGGGGAAAGAGTGTCATTTCTATCTTCTTGCCTCATCACCCCCTACAGCCTGAAGGGTGGAGGGAGGCCAGGATGGACTTGAACCTAAATTGGACTTGAATCCATCACTTTTAGGATCAACCCAACTTCTCATGGTGGCCTGAATGACCTTGTATAGTATAGCCCTTGTCACCATAGCCCTCATTTCCCTTCACTTAATCCCTCACTGTCTGAAGTCCAGTCACACTGGACTTATTTTTGTGTCTTCATCTGACCTCTTGGCCTTTTCACATGCTGTTCCCTCTGTCTGGAATGCTGTCCCTGCCCTTCTTGGCCTAGTTAATTCCCACCCATTATTCAGATATCAGCTCAGTTTCCTTCCCTGACACTCAGACCAGGATTTTGATTTAGTCAGACTCTGCTCCCACTCTTCCATGGGGGATTGGCTCCATGCTAGGATCTTTCAGTGGCCCCAGTATGGCCCAACACAGGGCAAGACACAGGGGGCATGTGGTGAAAGTCAGAATGAAAGGCAGGAGGATGGGGAGGGGACAATGTTGAATCCCAGCCCCTCTAGCCCCTCAGGGACTCTTACCCATCCCGAGAAGCATTGGCTCCCAGCTCTGACCTGGCCTTTTTCTTTTCTTTCAGCCGTTTGAGCAACCCCTACGGGGAGAGGGGTGTCAGCTGAGCAGAACCCTGTGCTCCCACTTCAGCTCCTTTTCCCTCAGGTGTCCTGGAGGATCTGCTATTCTTGGAGGGGCACAAACTCAGGCTGTATTAGCAAGAATAACAAAGGCCACCAATAGCTCCCATTTTTAAAGCACCAATTGTATGCTTTCCTGCATTCTCTATTGATGTCTCACAAACAGCCCAGAGAGGGAGGTTTTCCCATTGGCTCTATTTGACAGAGACACCGAGGCCCCGAGAGGTTCAGTGATCTGCCCCAAATCACCCAGTAAGAGTCCCCTTTCACCTCTGGAAGTATTTGCTCTCCCCACCTCCCCATCCCCCAATGGATGCCTCACCCGGATGTTGTGGACCTGGTTGGGGCCAGCAGCCTCTGGCTCAGTCTTTCCAGGCACTCGGTCTGTGGTGTTCAGGGATGGAAGGTTGGGAGATGGGATCATTTTGGATTCTGACCCACCCTGACACGCTCCCAAATGCCCCAGCCCTCCTCACCTCTCACACTTACTTACCTGCATCCCTGAGGTTCCCCATGGCCACCTGGATGCTGCTCTCAGAGCTGGCGCTCCCCATCCTGGACTGGCGAGGCCCCTGCTCCTCCATAGGAGTGAGTAGTCAGAAAGGGAAGGCAGGCAGGCAGGTCGAGGGAGAGGCAGACACTTTCCATTATCCCATTCCTTTTCCCTCCTTCCTTCCCCTTACCCATAGGCCCTCTCTCACCTCTTCCTCACCCCCAAGCAGCACCAGCCTCCCATCAAGCAGAGTGAAGGCTTCGATGTTCCAGACAGGCACATCGGGTGGGGGGGCCTCAGGGATCTGTGGGGTTGGGGGCTCCGGCTCTGGCTCAGGCTCTGGGTGGAGGAAGAGGTGCTGGGGAACTGGGACTTCTTCCTGAACCTCAGACCACCCTTTCCATTCACCAAGGCTCAACGGGGCTCCCTCCTAATTGCCGCCTCTTCCCCTCACTTCCCCAAGGCAGCCATGTCAGGTAGTTGTTGACCAAAACTCCTCTCTGGACCTTGTCTCCACTGGCGTTGGGTAGTGGACTCAGCCCACCTACTATGTGACCTGTACTGTGTTTACTGCTCCACACGTCTTCTCTCATTTAATCCCCCAAAGCCATTAAAAGGGCTATTATAAGCCCCATTTTACCAAGAAGGAAACTGAAGCCTAGAGAGATTGAATGACTTGCCCAGGTTCACGCAGCTTGTGAGTGATTGAGATGGACCTCAGACATAAGCATTCTTCTCTTAACCAAGACAGTGGTTGTATTAGCAAGAATAATAAAGGTCCAAGAAGTTAAACAACAGGACAGCAGCCTTGGTTCCTTACATAAATAACTAATCTAAGGTGGACTACACTCAAAGTTTGAGAAAGGAATAGAAAAAGGCCAGGGTAGGGGGTGGTGGTAGTGCAGCAGGCCAGGGAAGGCCTCCAGAGAGAGTAAGCTTGTGCTAGGACTTGAACAGCAGGTTGGATTTTGACAGAGATGGAGGGGATGGTAGAACAGCTTGATCAAAGGCTGAGAGATGGCAGGGCCAGGGACACAAAGGGAAGGGCAAAAAAAATAAAAAAAAATTGGAGGGCTCAGAGGCTAGAAAAGAAGGTCCAGGAAGAGATTGGTTCAGGACCCTGGGTGCCAGTCAGCGGTTTTATCCTGGGGGTAGTGGGGAGCTACGGGCATCCTCGCATGCTCAAAGATCAGGTCTGCTTGTTAGAGAGCTCTTTCTGGGTACGATGGAGTGGGCAACACCTGATACCCTGGAAGGGGGTTGAAGGGATGCTTTTGCCAAATGAGACTATGAATGGTGAGAATTAAATGAGCTTCCAGGAATAGGAGAGCTGAACCAGCCCTCCCAGATTACCCATCTGTCCTATTGTTTTACCACGAGGGGAAGGAATAAGTCCCACTGTTAATGGACCACTTAAAATATGCTGGACACCGGGCTAATGCTTCATGCTCTAGAGCTCCAATCCTCATGATACCCTTCTAGATCCCTCTGTGCAACACTGAACCCTATCTGTCATTTTCCTGTTTATACTCATTATTGTCTTTCATGCCCACTACACGGTGGGTCTCATGGGCAGCCAGTGACATCTCTTTTAGTCACCGCTGTTTTCCTCAGTGCCTAAATCAGGGCCTGGCACATAGTCAATGCTCAACAGGCCTCTGTTTCAATGAATGGATAAATGAATGAAGGAAATAATATACCCTTCAAGGTAGGGATCATGATTTCCATTTAATTGATGGGGAAGCTGAGGCCCAAGGAAGTAAAGACACTAAAACATGGAAGCTGGAGGGCAGGAGAGCAGGAAGAGGCTGAGATGGATATCCAGGCAGGACAGGATGAGAGAGGGCCAGTGATATGACAAGAGACCAGTTGGGGCCAAGGGCCATTTGGCATCTGGATAGTGCTATCATCAGTCTATTCCCTGTGTCTTCCCCAGGCTGGACCCCCTTGCCCACAGCTCCTTGGCCACACCCCACACCCCCAGGCCCTGGGTAAGGGGGGAAGAGGGAAGAGGGCAGCTGGGCCCCAGCCACTTCCTGTTGGGCTTTTGCACTCCCCACAACTTCCTGTGTCTGTATGGCTGATGCTCTGGAGGCAGACAAAACCCAAGCATCCGGTCTCCCAGCCCAGCCCCGGCTCTGAATGGGGGAGCCATGTACCTGAGGCTTCTGGCTCCGGCTCTGGCTCCAGTGGTGGGCTCTTATGCCTCCCCCAGAGGGTCTTGGATAGTCTGAGGTGGTTCCTGCGAGACTCCTTGGGGGGTGCAGAGAGGACACGACGGAACAGCGAGTGACGGGCAGGTTGGCTGCTGACCATAGGTTCCTGGTGGCTCAATGCCCTCCCCCAGCTGGCAAGGCGGCCCCAGTGGAACCCTCCAGCTCCCTTCTCTCCACCACCTCCTATGTGCCAGCGATAGGAGGTTAGCGGGGTTTGGGCTGCATGCTGGGTTTCAGAGGACTGGCTTCTTGATAGTGGGTCCATGGTGGGGATTCTCCTGGGGAACAAGAGGGTGACAGTTCTGTCTTGTGTCTGCCCACATGCTGCCTTCATCTCGGCCCCCTCCCCACTCTCAGCTCTGCCCCCAGAAAATCCCCTTGGGGGCCACACACACTCCCTCTCTTACCTTGATTTCCTGATCAGCCCCAGAGGCAACAGCCGTCTGCACACTGCCTGGCTTCCTCCTGCCGAACGCTACTCCACGTGACCCTGCCTGTCCCACCCCACGCCACAGCCAGGTTGGGAGGGCACAGTGGGGGCAGGATGCAGGAGGAGAGGAGGTGCCAGAGCAGGAACCCAAATCTCTCACTGACCAGAGGAGGCAGCATATGCCCCTCTCTGAGCCTCAGTTGCCTTCTTTGCAAGATGGGCACATGTTGTCCAAGTGCTGGGGAGAACATCGAGCCCCTGGAACTGTCATCCACTGCTGGTTGGAGTGTAGACCAATTCACTCAAGTTGGAAAACTGTTTGGTCGACAAACATTGACTGTACAGCTCTCCTCTGACCCAGCAATTCACCCAATAGACATACCCACTGGCACTATTTGTAATAGCCCCAAACTAGCAACAACCCAAGTGTCCATATACACTAGAATGAGTAAATTGTGGTCTGTTCCCACAGTGGAATACCATGCAGCAATAAGAATGAACAAACTACTGAATGATTGAACTCAGATGAATTACAAGCAATGCTAAGCAAAAATAAATAAATAAATAAATAAATAAATAAATAAATAGATAGATAATAAATAGAAAAAAGAGAAAACTATACACTGTATTGTTCCATTTATATAAAGCTCCAAAGCAGACAAAACTATATGCAACAAGTCAGGATGTCAGTTTCCTTTGGACGGGCTAGTGAAGGGGGGTATGAGAGGCTTCTGGGAGCTGATATAGTTTTTGTGTCTGCTTTTAAAATTGAGGTGAAAGTCACATAACATAAATGTTATAGGTCTATTTCTTATTTTTAATCCTCACTTAAGGACATGCTTAGAGAGAGGAAGGAAGAGAGAGGGAGGGAGACAGAGAGAGAGAAAAACATCGATGCGAGAGAGAAATATCGGTCGGCTGCCTTCCGCATGTTCCCTGATCAGGGACCAAACCTGCAACCCAGGCATGTGCCCTGACCTGGAATTAAACCGGCAACCCTTCAGTGCTCAGGACGACACTGAGCCACTTGGGCCCAGCAAACATGTCTATATCTTGAGCTGGGTGTTGGTTATATGAATGTGTTGGATTGTGAAAATTCACTGATGCACTTTTCTAATAAATGTTTTCTTGAAAAAAGAGATGGGCAAATACTGTTGTAAGTAATAAATGAATCAACATGAGAGTCAGTAGAATCGGGCCCAGGAGTGGCTTCCAGTGCCAGCTGGTCCTTCTCTAGCTGTGTGACCTCAGGCAAGTCACTTCCTCTCTCTGAACCTTGGTTTCCATATTTGTACAACACAATGATAATATCAGTTTCAGAAGGTTTATAATAAGAGCCTTCTTTTATTTAAAAAAATGTTTCCTGAGTGCCTACTATGCACTAGGTGCTGGAGAATCCATGGGGGAACTAAACAAACATGATTCCTGCCCTCCTGGAGCTCATAGTTTAGTGAGGGAAACAGATCTTGAACACAAATGCAAGACATTTCTACCTGGTGAGGACTTGAAAGAAAATAGACAGACTGGAGTAGAGAGGCTGAGCAGAAGTTATGCTCTCGGAACTGGAAAAACCCAGGAAGGCCTCCCTGATGAGGTGACATTTGCAACCTGAAGCATGAGAAGGAGTTGGCCATGGGAAGAGCAGGCTAGGGAGAAGGAACAATTTGTGAAAAGGCAAGGGAGACTGGAATCCAGGGGGTGAGGTGGGTAGGATCACCTCGATGGATGTGTGGCCTGTGCAGTCACCCCAAGAGCCCATACTCAGAAGAGCTCCACACTATGTTTGATTTAATGCTCTGCTATCACTGTCTTGAAGTTCTTGCTTTTTGAACAATAGGCCCTGCATTTTCATGTGTACTGGGCCTCACAAATTCTATAACCCATCCTAAGGAGGAGGGTGTTCAGGCAGGTGCACATCCCTTAGATATGCCCATCTTATTCATACTGTATCAGGCTACTCACCACACACACACACACACACACACACACACACACACACACACACATACGTGGAGTCTCCCTGTGTTCTGCTGCATCTCTGAGTGTTTACCACCTCATTGCATACTGGCTCCACTCCCAACTCCCTGCATTTTTTGCTGGAGGACTTTCTCTGACAGATGGAGCCCATGCAACAAGCAGCCCCAAAGTGCCAGAGAATTAACATTTCCCTGAGAGAAGCCCTCAGCCAATGACTGTGGGAGCTGGAGGATCAGTACCCCAGTTTCCTCACTTCTTGGTGAGATAACTTAGAGATACGTATCCCATGCTGTCCTCCAGAAGTCCCTAGTGGGATTGAGCTCCATGTGCCCCGGGGCCAACTTGCTTGATAAAGCACCCTTTCTGGGCTTCCTCCCTTTTCCTACCTCTTTTCCTTGTTCCCCAATGATCTGTCCTGGGATCGCCTGCCACGCTACTTGCACTGGAATTTCTATCTCAGGGTCTGATTCTGGGCAAACACAGATGATGCGCAGACACAGGCTTTCTTCACACAATCTCTTTATTGGAGGTCTGTGGCTGGCATGGTCACTAGAAGCGGCTTCCTCTTGGATCTCCTGGAGGTGCTCTTGGCAGTCCTTGGCTTTACATTCTAGAAAAGGCAAGAGACTGTGAGGCTTGGGGGTGGGGTGAGGCCCGGTCTTCTCTGCTCATGGTGGGAGCCTGAGGAAGAGGACAAAGATAGGGGATGGGTACACACTGACTGCAGGCCAGCTTCATGAAATAGAATGGGACACACAGTTAGGAGCTGGACAGAGATGTGCAGGCAAAGCGGTTTTTGGTAGAGGGACACCACTTAGGTTACTGGTGGGTATACAGAGGTCTTTTGGGTAGGGGACTGGGGTGAGGCCAAGGTTAGGTGGGCTGGGAGGAGGTTGTGCAGGCAGAAGCGATGTGACTTGGGTATAGGTGATGCAGGACAGGCTGCGGTTGTGAGGGAAGAGGTATTGGAGGCTGGGCAAACAACAAGCTGACTGGGTCAAGGCTTAGGCTAAGGTTGTGCAAGCAGAGGACAGGGGATAGGAAATGTTGTGAGCAGAACAACTTAAAGACTGGGAATAGAAGGGCTGCAAGGGAGACCAGGGGCCTGGATGAAGCTGTGTGAGTAGAGGGGTTACAGGAAAGAGAGGGGCCTGCTGAGGTTGGGCAGATAGGCAAGGGTCAGGGGCTGAGGTAGTGTCAGATGGGTGACAGGCCCAGGTAATGCGGACACCGGACTTCGCAGACTCACCACATCGAAGTGCGGCCAGGTGCGCAGCTGGTGGAAGAGCGCGTCGCCAGGGCAGTCGGTACGCACGAGCTGGCGGTGGCCGAGCAGCGTGTAGTGCGGCCGCAGGAAGCCAGCGCGCACCGCGCACCTGGGAAGCGTGTCGCGCACCGTGCGCAGCGCGGTCTCGGTAGGCAGCTCCGCGGTGTAGTTGCCCACGAAGGCCACGCCGAAGCCGCGGGTATTGTGGCCTAGAGTGTGCGCGCCTACCCAGTGCCAGCCGCGGCCCTCGTACACGTAGCCGTCTGAGCCCACCACGAAACTGCGGAGAGGGGCAGGCACCGCGCGACCTCAGGGTTGCCCTGCCCCAATTCTATGCCGCGTCCTGCCTGGTCGCACTATGCCTGACCCACAACGTCCCACTCCTCCACCAAATGTCACTCTAGAAACCCTCCGGTTATTCTAGCATTGGCCACGCCCCTTTCTGTCCGGCCCCCTCCCCATTGTCTCAAGTCCCGCTCCCTCCCAGTTCACAGCGTTTTCTGTCTTAGGCCCAACCCCATCACTATTCCGCCCCTGTCCCAGCCTCAGGCCTTATCACTGGTCCTGCCCCTCTCCCAGGTGCCGCCTCCTTCCCCTATCTTACCCCGGACCCAAGGGTCCCACTGTAAAGGCCCGGTCCTCGTCTAGGCCACGCCCCTCTCCACCTCGGCTCCACCCGCCCCGCTCTTCCGTTTCTCCAGGTTTGCTCTGGTCCAACCCGCCCCCCGCGTTAGGCTCCGCCCACCCAGGCTCAGCACTGATTAACCGGCTTCGCCCCCTCCCAGACCCCGCCTACCTGTAGCCAATGTCGTTCCAGCCACGCGTATCCTGGTGAAAGCGCTGCATGGAGCGCATGTTGGCTGCGCAGCGCGCGAAGGTGGTGCAGGGAGGCGCGGGCAGGTATGTGTGATGCACGTACAAGGACCCGAGCGGCAGCCGTAGCGGCGTCGGGCGGCCCCGGTACGGTGCCGCACTCCAGCGGCAACGGGGGTGGATGGCTGGGCACCCTGCAGAGAAGGGCGTCCAGGGCTGGGGTTAGCCACCGTTTCTCTTTCTGCCGCCTGTACCTCCATTAGAGCGCACCTATGGGCCATTTCCCCAGCCTCCTTTGGGATCTAACAACGAATCCAACAGCATCTCAGTTCTATTGGAATAGTGGCTATGCCTCCCAACCCCTTCAGGATAAACCCCAAGAATTGTAGTTCAGACTTCAAGGATCTTTTTAACCCAGGATCTTTACAACACTTTCTGCAGCCGGCCCTGCTCTGAGCCCTAGGAGAGACAGCCACACTGAGAAAAGAGGAACCTTGGCCCGAATTTATTATGCTCTAGTTGTGTGCTACTTGCTTTACATGCTTCATCTTTCTCAAACCATCCAGCAAATCCAAGAGGTAGAAGATTTACCCTGCTTCACTCAAGAAAGTGGGGTTCAGAGAAGTGAAGCAACCCACCTAGATGCATAGGCTGAACTTCCATTTCAATCTCAGTGCCTTTGCATGTGCTGAGCCCATCTCCTGCAATGCCTTCTTTCTCACTTTTTTTTTGGGGGGGGGGCAGACAAACTCCTATTGATCTTTCAAGACCCGAATCTAGCCTTTCCTCACCTGTGCAGCTGCCCTGGCTCCCCAGCCAGAGCCCTATTGCTCCCTCTGGAATCCCTAGTCCTGGATCCCCCTGACCTCATGGGACTGAGAGTGTCTGTCTCTGAGAGGGAGGGTCACAGGGGTTGGGGGCCCTTCTCACCCAGGAAGGCCTCAGTGAACTCCTTGGTGGCATGGGTGGCCGCCTGTGCCAGCTGTTCTTGGCTCATGCCCTGCAGCTGAGGGTGGGCTGGCTCCAGCCTCTGTAGCAGGATGAAGGCACCCCACACCTGCTGGGTCAGGGCAGGGGCTGAAGTCAGAGCAGCTCCGTTCTGCCGTCGGAAGTTGCTGCGAAGTCCTGGATGTCCGGCCACCCCAGCTCTATAGTACTGGCTCAGGAGGTGGTTGAGGGGTGGCCGGGGCTCAGGGGCCCGACTCAGGTAGTCCCCAAGGAGGGCCCCATCCAGAGCACCATTGAGGAAGGCTGTGGTAACCGGTGATGCCTCAGGGTCCAAGAGTGTGAAGTTCCTGGGGACAGAGAGCTGGTCCCAACAGCCCTCAGCTCCCAGGCCTGGGTGGCTCTGAGTTTGGGAGCCCTGGAGGAAGGTCAGGCCCAGGGCTCTGGCCAAGGTGACCACCAGGAGGCTGTCCACAGTGGTCGGAGACATTGCTTTGGCATCTGGCGAGGAGGTTTGGTCATCTGGAGAAGTGACTCTGTCATCTTTAAAGATGGCCCCTACATTGAGATCTGTGGTTCTAATATCTGGAGACATCGCGCTGACATCTGCAGAGCTAACTTCTTGAGAGACATCTCTGAGTTCTGGGGAGGTGGCTCTTACATCAGAAACCTCAGCTCCAACATCTGGAAAGGTGTCTCTGGCACCCAGAGGCGTGGCTGTGCTGCCCAAGGGCAAGTTTATGACCCTGTGGCCCTGCAGCCCTGCTTCCAGCCCTGCCAGAAGAGGCTCCACAGCCACCGTCGAGCCATCGGGGGCCAGTACCACCCCGTATTCCTGCCCACTCCGCACATCATGTCGGGCCACCTCCTCCATCAGGCCTTGCAGCTCTGGGCTCAGTGCAGAAAGATCCAACTTGGTGACTTGGAGACTTCGTCCCTTTAGCAGGAAGTGATGGAGGGGATCATGGGGATCAGAGTCCCGGGCTGACAGGTGCCACACAGAGACAGTGTGGTTGGCCTCCGTGACCGTCACTTTCTGCTCCAGCTCAGCCAGAGCCTGGATGACAGAGTCCATGAGGAGGGGCAGGGATGCTGTAGAAGGAGGGATGGCATTAACCCAGTGGCCCAGCATCCCCTGTTCCTGAGCCTACCTCTGCTCCTTCCACATCTTCTCAATGCCCTCTCCTCTCTCTCTCTCTCTCTCTCTCCTCTCTCTCTCTCTCTCTCTCTCTCTCTCTCCCTCCCTCTCTCTCTCCTCTGACTACCCTGTGATGCCCCAACACCATCCTCATGTAAATGATGAAACGGAGGCACAGACAACAGGTTAAGGAGCTTAGACAATCCGTGAGCACTGGGGAGCCAGGGCAGGTTCATGATCAGGAGTGAGATGCAGCCAGGCTGGCATTCTAAGATTGCTCCTTTGGCCGCCTGTGGAGAATGAATTTTCAGGAGGCTAGAATAGAGAAGGGGAAACAGTATGGAGGTGAGCAATAAAGATTGCCAAAGCTAAGTGATGGCAGTGTGATGGCCCAAAGTGGCCAGAGTCCCCAGGTAGTTTGAGGGAAAGATGGACAGTTTTTGGTTTTTTTTGGGTTAGACTTTGGGGAATTTTATAGGGCGAGGTGTCTGGAGGATGCTCAGCGGAGGAGAGGATGGGCCTGTGCCTTGTGGGGGAAATGTCAGCAGCTGAACCTGGAACCTAGAAGTGCTAGGCTCAGGGCTGGGGTGGGTTGTTGAATAACAGCTAACATTTATTAAACATTTATTTTGTGCTAGGCGCCATTCTAGGTAGCACACATAACAACACATTTAATCTTCACAATGACTCCATGAGCACAGAGGGATTAAATGACCTGTCTAAGGTCACACAGATAGGAAGTGGCAGAAGCAGGACTGTTAACCCAGGAATTCTGATTCTTCTCCTGACAGTCCACACTATAATTCCTCTGTTCTTCTCTCTGCCTAAAATGCCCTTTCCTGCTTCTCCCCAGGTAAAAGTCTCCTTCCTGTCCTAAATCCGTGTACCCTCCTGATTTTTGCTCTTCTGGTCCCAGTCTTTCCCCCACCCCCTGCCTTGACCCTGTAGGGCTGGGAGAATCTGTGTCCCCAGACTGGAGGTTCCTCAAGACTGGGGTCTCCTGAGGACTCCAGTCTTACCCTGTACATGGCTGGACACAGAGGGGATAGCAGTACCCTTCTGCAGAATTGATTGTCCTTGCAGCAGGCCTCTGCCTTTTGACCTACCTGTCCCTGGTTCCGGACATAGCAACAATACAAGCAGGATCCAGAGGTTACTCTGGACTACTGTTGTGGGATTCCAGCTTCTGGGGGGCATATCTGGTTGACCTCAGCAGAGCTAGAAAGAGACAGGCATGGAGAACTGAGTGGTGCCTTTGGCCACTGTCAAAGTCCAGGGGTGAATGACATGGTTGCCTCTTGCAGAGCTGTGGGTGGGAGGCAGCGGGAGCGAGGGGACAGTGCCCCGAGTCAAGGACATCAGGGGCTCCCCCATCCTATTCTTTCCCTCCCAGGCTGGGGGCAAGGCTCAGTAAGCCAGGAGGCATCTGGAGGCCAGGTAGTTTAGACTCCAACAAACTACCCAATCCAGCAAGCCCTCCCCCTTTCCTGATCATTCCGTAGCTGCAGCTGCTGCCGGCCACCACAGGGGGCTCTCAGGTGCCACCCAACTGGTAGGACTGGCTGTGCTGGGGGAGGGGAGAGAAGGACACACCTGAAGTTGGCACTGCCTCCTGCCTTTGCTGCCAGCACTTCTGGCTCAGGCAGAGAATGGGTACAGGGGCTGGGGAGTATTTTTTGCCAAGGCCACTGTGATCCCAGGGGGCTAGGAGATGCCTTCTCTCATCCCGTTCCAGCTCCTGATCCCAAGCCACTAGATGCAGCTGAAAGCAGGGGTTGGGCCCGGGCCCTCTGGACCCTGACTTTGTCCCAGGAGCTGGTTTCTTGGCTCACCTGGGTTGACTGAGGGTCCTCCCTCTTCTCCTGGGGCTGTGTCTGAGTCCTGCTGAAGTGAGACTGCCTCCTCTTTATTTGTGCTTCAGGTGGGATGGGCTCAATGTGACTGGGGCTGCTGCTGTGTAAATTGCTTCACCGTGGGCCTCCCACCTCGAAACTAGCCTGGGGAGTTTCCGGTGGACCCACTAAGCTGGGGATTCAGCAAAGGCCAGGCCCTGGGCAGGCCTGGGAATGCCCAGGCTGAGCCAGGCTTGGGGTTCCCCAGGGTGGGGCCTGCTCAGATATCCAGTGTCATCCTTCTGGGGACTCAGCATCACTCTGGGTACACAAAGCTGGGTACACTTGGGAGCTCAGGAGAAAGGTCCTAGGGGAGGAAGTGAATGGGGGCCACGCCCCAGGGGAATCTGAGGAAATCTCCTCCTCTGAGGATTTTGGGATGGGGCACTGCCTGGCAGAACCGAGTGCAGGAAGTGGTCTGTGTGTCCATCTGGGGCAGGGACTGGAATGGGAGAGTGAGGCATTCTTCTCAGATACAAAATGTAAGGTGGTGTCGAAAATCTCCGTCATCAAGATAAGTAATATTTTAATGCAATATTTTAATAGACCAACGTGAATGCAGAAAGTCCATGATGAACAAACATTTTAGGTAAGTGTTTATCCACATTCTAGATAAAGTCAGGATCAGGAGCAGTGCTGTGCAAAGACTGGAGCCAGAGGTGAAGGAAAATTCAGGAATTTTGATCTTGTCTTTGTGTCTCACTTGCCTCACCCTAATCCCAATGGCCCTGCGTAGACCTGGGGGAGCCCTGAGATGCTGTGGGGGTGGCTGTCACATGAGATCCCACCTGATGTCCACCTGGTCTGGGAATGACTTTGATTCAGCACCATGGATCCTGGGTTTGTCCCTCTGATTCTCCCATTGATTGCAGCTGTGGGGGACCTTGTGGTTTTATTTAACCACCTTATGCCCATTTTACCCAGAGGGAGGGTAAGCTCAGAGAGGTTAAGTATGTTGTCCAAGGTCACAAAGCTAGAAACTGGGACGGGCTCCAAGTCCAGTGCATGTTTTCACTATCCTGTGGTTGGGTCAAGGTCAGTGTAATTACATTATGACCCTTCACCCTGGGGAAGTATTTACAGAACAACTTCAGCCAGGAATTCATGGGCCAGCCAGAGAGGCAGCCCTGATTCCCTTTGAAAGCTTGGAGTTAGTGGCAGGGGGTGGGTTGAGTCTGAGCCAAGGAAATGTCATGGCCAGCCCACATTTCCCTGAGGGCCAGTCTGGGATTTGTGACTTCTTAGGGTAAGACCCTTTCTCCAGGAAGCCTCTCTGATTACCCTTGGCTCCCATCCTGGTTCCCTAGCCTGAAGTTCCCCCCTTTATCCCGGACCTGTTCATACAGGGCTGGGAGTTTCTCTTGTCCAGTTTCACCTCCCTGAGAATAGGAGATGCTGAGTCCTCTTGGGGTGCCCAGAAGTGCCCAGTACAGGTCAGGGACCAAGTGGGTGGCAGGGAGGGATTGCTGAGTACATGAAAGGCTTGATTGCGGATGTGGGATTAGTTTGGGGTTGGGCTGTGAAACACACATGCACACATACACAAGTATGCATGCACCCACACTCCAAGGCACCTCGTCTAGGCTGGGCCTAGGAGGAAGCAGAAAGGCTGGGGTTCCAGGGATGAATCACCCCCACCCTTACTTTTCTCCCACTTCTTGAGGCCCATCTGCCAGGGTAGGTCAAAGGCCCTTCCAGGCTGCAGGCAGACTAGGGGTCTCGAGCCCTAATGGAAGTAACATTGGCACAGACAGGCAGAGCCCTGGGCCCTGGATCTGAAGTGAAGCTGGGATCGGGGTCAGAGGTCAGAGGAAAAGAAAATTGGGGCAGGGCTGGGCTTGGGGCTAAGGCCAGAGTTAATAATATTCACTTTAGTAGCAGTAATATAATAATAATGAGGACCCTGATAATAGTAATAATAATTGTTGTGTGCAGGGCTTCGAGATAAGACTTTATATCAGCCGTGGGCAAACTACGGCCCGCGGGCCAGATCTGGCTGTTCTATCCTGTTCTCTTGCTCTCCCCTCCGCTCCCTTACTTTGAATTTATATTAGTTCACACAAACACTCCATCCATGCTTTTGTTCCGGCCCTCCGGTCCAGTTTAAGAACCCATTGTGGCCCTCGAGTCAAAAAGTTTGCCCACCCCTGCTTTATATGCTTGTGTTTTTATTCAGCTCTGGGTTTTGTTAAGAGACATCATACAGCAGGAGTCAGCAAACTACAGCCTATGGACCAGCTATCTGTTCTGTGAACAGTTTTTTGCCCCTCAGTGAAAGTCACCTTACATAAAATGAACCATTTTAAAGTGTACAATTCTGTGGCATTTAGTACAGTCACAATGTTGTGTAACCGCCACCTCTATCTAGTTCTAAAACATTTTATCACTATGAAATAAAGCCTTGTACCCATGAATCAGCCACTCTCCATTATTCACCAGCCATGGCAATCACTGATCTGCTTTCTATCTCTATGGACTTGCCTGGTTCTGGACATCCTACCTAATAAAAGAGTAATATGCAAATTGACCATCACTCCAACACACAAGATGGCTGCTGCCATGTGGTCAAAGATGGCCGCCCCCATGTGGAGACAAGATGGCCACCACAAGATGGCTGGCAGGGGAAGGCAGTTGTGGGTTATCAGGCCATCAAGGGAGGACAGTTGGGGGGACCAGGCCTGCAGGGGAGGGCAGTTGGGGGTGACCAGGCCAGCAGGGGAGCAGTTAGGTGTCAATCAGGCTGGCAGGGGAGTGGTTAGGGGGTGATCAGGCTGGCAGGCAGAAGCGGTTAGGGGCAATCAGGCAGGCAGGCAGGCAAACGGTTGGGATCCAGCAGTCCTGGATTGTGAGAGGGATGTCCGACTGACTGTTTAGGCCCGATCCCACTGGGCAGTCGGACATCCCTTGAGGGGTCCCATATTGGAGAAGGTACAGGCTGGGTTGAGGGACACACACACACCGCTCTGTGCATGATTTTCGTGCAGCGGGCCTCTAGTTTCATATAAAAAGAACTAGAGTCCTGGTGCACGAAATTCATGCACTCGGGGGCAGGGTGTTTCTCTGTCCAGCCTGCACCCTCTCGCAGTCCGGGACCCCTCGCGGGATGTCTGACTGACAGCTTAGGCCCACTCCACATGGGGAGCAGGCCTAAGCCAGCAGTTGGACATCCTTAATGCTGCAGCACAGGTGAGAGAGGCTCCCGCCACCACTGCTGCGCTCTCCAGACATGAGCCTGGCTTCTGGTGCACTGACCACCAGGGGGCAGCAACCAGTCATTCCACCGTTTGGTCAATTTGCATATTACCCTTTTATTATCCTATATAATAAAAGAGTAATATGCAAATTAGCCATCACTCCGCTACACCCACAAGCCACGCCCACCAGCCAATCAGGAGCAAATATGCAAATAAGCCCAACCAAGATGGCTACGGCCACAGAGAGCAGGAGGGTGGCTTGGGTTTCCCTGGCGATGGAGGAAGCCAAGCTTTCCGCCTGCCCTTGCCGGCCTAGGCCTCCACTCAAGGCTACAAAGTTTCAATAATAAAAGATACATAAACACAAGCCAAAACCGGTTTGGCTCAGTGGATGGAGCATCGGCCTGCGGACTGAAAGGTCCCAGGTTCGATTCCGGTCAAGGGCATGTAACTTGGTTGCGGGCACATCCCCAGTAGGAGGTGTGCAAGAGGCAACTGATCGATGTTTCTCTCTCATCGATGTTTCTGACTATCTATCCCTCTTCCTTCCTCTCTGTAAAAAATCAATAAAATATATTAAAAAAAAAAAAAAAGATACATAAACACAAAAAGAAATGGCAGCAGCCACTGAACTGGAAAGAGCAGGAGGCTAGGGTTGCCCTTGGTGATGGAGGAAGCCAAGCTTTCCACACACCCTGGCCAGCCCAGGCCTCCACTTAAGGCTACAAAGTTTCAATTGTAGAAGATAAATATACCCCAGATACCAGGGCCTCCGCTTGGGTCACCAGGGGGCGTGGCCAGCCTGCAAACCACCACAGGCCCCTCGCCCAGGCCGCCCCACACCCCAAGGGAACCCCCACCCTGATCCGGGACACCCTTCAGGGCAAACCAGCTGGCCCCCACCTGTGCACCAGGCCTCTATCCTATCTAATAAAAGAGTAATATGCAGATTGACCATCACTCCAACACACAAGATGGCTGCCCCCATGTGGTCAAAGATCCTGCCCCCATGTGGACACAAGATGGCCACTACAAGATGGCCAGCAAGGGAGGGCAGTTGGGAGGGCCAGGCCTGCAAGGGAGGGCAGTTGGGGGGACCAGGACTGCAGGGGAGGGCAGTTGGGGGGGACCCAGGCCTGCAGGGGAGAGCAGTTGAGGGCAAACAGGCTGGCAGGGGAGCAGTTAGGCATCAATCAGGCTGGCAGGGGAGTGGTTAGGGGGTGATCAGGCTGGCAGGCAGAAGTGGTTAGGGGCAATCAGGAAGGCAGGCAGGTGAGCAGTTGGGAGCCAGCAGTCCTGGATTGTGAGAGGGATGTCCGACTGCCCATTTAGGCCTGATCTCACCAGGATCGGGCTTAAACAGGCAGTCAGACATCCCTCGAGGGGTCCCAGATTGGAGAGGGTGCAGGCTGAGCTGAGGGACACCCCCCTCCCCCATGCACGAATTTCGTGCACCGGGCCTCTAGTATAGGATAATGCACTATGTAACTTTTTAAAAAAATTTCACTGAGCATAATGGTTTTGAGGTTCATTCACATTATAGTATGAATTAGTGCTTTTTATCATGAATTGATCCTTTTTATGGCTGAATAATATTCCATTGTATGGAATATTCATTTGTGTAAAATGGAGGTTTACTGGAATACATCATTTCCTATTTGTTTATATATTGTGTATGACTGTTTTCATCCATAACAGCAGAATTTAGTTGTTTTGACAGAGACTGTCTGGTCTGCAAAGCTGAAAATATTTACTGTGTGACTTCTCCCTTTCCTCCAGCTTATTGATATATAATCTATATACAGTAGGTCCTTGGGTTACATCGGAGACCCATTCCTATGGCACGATGTAATGCGATTTTTGCCGTAAGTTGGAACCCACCTACATAAGCACCTATGTCTCTCACATGGAACACATACACAGCAGTAATGAAGTGAAAAAGTAAAAAAAAAATAAAAGAAAGATAACAATTCCTGACCTTTACTTGTGGTAAATAAATAATAAAAAAACATAAAGCACATACACATGTACATACGTCGAAATGACGGAACTTTTTTTTTAAATAAATAAATGGGAGATGGCAATGTAACCACGAAACGATGTACGTCGAGTCTGACGTAACCCGAGGACTGCCTGTATATAAAAGGCTAGCCCTAACCGGTTTGGCTCAGTGGATAGAGCGTCCGCCTGCGGACTCAAGGGTCCCAGGTTCGATTCCAGTCAAGGGCATGTACCTTGGTTGTGGGCACATCCCCAGTGGGGAGTGTGCAGGAGGCAGCTGATCAATGTTTCTCTCTCATCAATGTTTCTGATTCTCTATCCCTCTCCCTTCTTCTCTGTGAAAAATCAATGAAATATATTTTAAAAATAAATAAATAAAAGGCTAATATGCTAAGTGTCCCTCCCTCTGCCCAGGTAATGATGACATATAGCAATGTCTGGCTTCCTCTCCCTAGCCATGACTAGCCTCCTTGCAGTTTCTTCAGCCCAGGAAAACGACTTGCTTTATAGCCAGGTGAAAACATTTTACACTGTAACCAAATGTCTGTGAAGAATTTTCCCATGCCTCATCTCATTTGATCCTCACAGAAGTCCTGGAGTAGGTAGATAGGAGACTCGGGGGAATCATATTTTCTTTTCATTAGCCAGAAAACAGAGATTTAGAAAGTTTAGAAACTTGAACCGACTGAAAAGAAGTAAGGAATGGGCCTTGAAAATGACTTGAGGTTTTCTCACTGCGCAGAATATAGTCAAGCACTGCTGCAGTTAAATATTTTACTCTTTGTTCACCCTGTGTGATCTGCTTCGTGTTGATATTTACTGCTGTGTTGCTGACAATTACCTGAAAGAGAAGTTGGGGTGCTTCACTGGGCTGGAAAAAGTTTAGCTAAACCAGAAAGGTCTAATTAAGCAAGTTTGTTCTATATATATAAAAGGCTAAGTTGACTCGTGCATCCATGATACATATAAAGCTTTTGCTGGCGCCCATTGCACATGTGTGTTTCCATCTGTCATTATCAATTGTGAATTTGGTTGACACTTCTATTATAGAGAAAGGGTGAATAGTGATATTAAAATATTTCTTCTAATTAATTTCCTTTCAATGTGCATGAATCGTGCACCGGGCCACTAGTTGACATATAACGTTGTGTAAGGTTAAGGTATACAATGAGTTGATTTGATATAGGTACATATTGCAAAATGTTTATCACAATAAGATTAGTTAACACATTTTTTGCATCATATAGTTTCTTTTTGTGTGTGTGTGGTGAGAACTTTCAAGACCTACTTTCTTAGCAACTTTTAAGCATATAATACAGTATTGTTAACTATAGTCACCAAGCTGTACATTAGATTTTCAGAACTTATTTATCTTATAACTGGAAGCTTGTACAGTCCTAGATTGTTTAACTCTCACAGTAACCAGCATCCCCCAGCCCCTGGCAATCACCATTCTACTCTCTATGAGTTTCTGTGAGTTGAATTGTGTTTTTTTTTAGATTCCACATATAAATGAGATCATACAGTATTCGTCTTTTTCTGTCTGACTTATTTCACTTAGCATAATGTCCTCAACTTCCATTCATGCTGTCACAAATGGTAGGATCTTCTTTTATCTTATGACTGAATCATACACATATGTCCATCGATGGACACTTAGGTTGTTTCCATGTCTTGGCTATTGTGAATAATGCTGCAGTGAACATGAGGGGTGCAGATAGTGACTTCATTTAGTTTGGATTTATGTGGTCTTTAAAGTATTTTTCAACATAGGTTTTAATCAAGCTTTATATACTAATTGTTGTACAATTATGTTTATATGGCCTTTTAATAAAGTTTGCTGGCTCATGCTCAGCCAGCCTACCCATATTCAAATTCTCAGTTTGTTGATTACCAGCTGGACCAAGTGGCTTAATCTCTAGCCTTCATTTTGCCCATCTCTAAAACAGGACAATGGTACCAACCTCATTGGGTTACTGTGAGAGTTAAACAATCTAGGACTGTGCTAGCATGTGGAAAGCATTTGGCAGTATGCTAGGGTAAGGAGTCACGTCTGCCTCTCTACCCACCTGCCCCAGCCTCCCCAGCAGAGGTCCAGCCCACAGTTTGTTATGACCAGATTCCCACATTCTGGGAACGTATTATTTCTGCAGCTGGGGCATTTGTCCAACCCCAGGCTTTCCTGCTGGCTATGGCCCCTCCGCAGCCAGCTGGGCCTTAGGGCTGGGCCTTAAGCCAGTCTGGAACTCCAGCCAAATCACTGAAGCCAGGGAAGGCCAGTTCCAGAATTGGTTGAACTCAATTTGCTAAAGGGAAAAGCAAGTCATGGTGGCGAGCAATCAACCCTACAGCCTTTAGCTGGGGCTATTCCAGTCCCCGGTGGGCAGAAGTTGACTTAAGTTGTCTGTTTCTGGGAGAGTAGAGGTGAGATTTAATCTCTCAGACACCTGGTCCTGGAACAGGCAAGGAGGGAGTTTTGTAACTGAGAACACTGGATATTATAGTGAAATCATAAGCTCAGCCCTTGGCGGTATGCTAGAGGCCAAGAATGAGTGTGGGGTAAATGGGGCCAGATGCTGGTACTCCCTGGGAAATATTTACTTAGCACCTACAGGCTTCTAGCTATGATCACCTGTTTCGATAGAATGACACAAGGCAAAGGGCTTTAAACATTTTATTCTAAACTAGAGTCCCGGTGCATGAAATTTGTGCACTGGGGAGGGGGCGGCAAGGGGGATCCCTCAGCCTGGCCTGAGCCCTCTCGCAGTCTGAGATCCCTTGCTCCTTACTGCCCACCTGCTTGCTGCTCCTTACTGCTTGGCTCACTGCTCCTTAGTGCTACTGCAGAGGCAGTAGAGCTCCTGCCACTGCCGCTGTGCTTGCCAGCCATGAGCCCGGCTTCTGGCTGAGCAGCGCTCCCCTGTAGGAGCACACTGACCACCAGGGGGCAGCTCCTGCAATAAGCGTCTGCCCCCTGGTGGTAAGTGCACGTCATAGCGACCGGTCGTTCTGGTCATTCTGCCGTATCGGTAGCTTAGGCTTTTATTATATAGATAGAAAATTTCAAACATATTCAAAATATTGTATAATGAACCTCCATGTATATCTATCATCCAGTTGACATGTGTCAACTCATGAGCCATCTTATTTTTTTTAAAATTTATTTTAGAAAGGAAGGGAGAGGGAGAGAGATATGGAAACATCGATTGGCTGCCTCCTGCATTTCCCTGCTGAAGCTTGAGCCTGTTAATCAGGCATGTGACCTGACTGGGAATTGAACCAGCAACCTCTTAAAACCAGGGTCGATGCTCAACCATTGATCCACACTGGCCAGATGAGCCACCTTATTTCTTCTACTAGAGGCCCGGTGCATGAATTCATGAATTCGTGCATGGGTGGGGTCCCTCAGCCTGGTCGGCGATCGGGGCCAATCAGGGCTATCTCACCCAGTCTCACCCAGGCTGGCTGCGGGAGGTTGACTGTGGAAGCACACTGACCACCCGGCTGGCCGGGGGGAGGGACCACGGAAGGTTGGCCGGACACAGGAGGTTGGCTGTGGGAGTTCACTGACCACCAGGGGGCAGCTACTGCTCCTGCAATGAGCATCTTCCCCCTGGTGGTTAGTGCGCGTCACAGCGACCTGTCGTTCAGTCACTTGGGCTTTTATATATATAAATAACCTCCACCCACTGGCTCTCTTCTGCAATGCTATCTCACATTGATGTCCATTGCCTAGATCTATTAATTCATTAGAAGCTACAACTGAATGATGTTAAAATGATGTTTTCCTGGCAGGTGTGGCTCAGTGGTTGAGCGTTGACCTATGAACCAGGAGGTAAGGGTTAGATTCCTCGTCTGGACACATGCCCCGGTTATGGGCTCGATCTCCAGTGTGGAGCGTGCAGGAGGCAGCCCATCAATGATTCTCTCTCATCATTGATGTTTCTATCTCTCTCTCCCTCCCCCTTCCTCTCTGAAATCAATAAAAATATTTTTTAAAATGGTATTATCTTTTCTTCATTTGTTAGCTGGAATACCTGTGGAAAGAGAGACGTCCTCTTCTCTACCATTTGGTCACCCAATGGTACAATTCACATGGGAAAGGCAAGATAAATGCTTGATTCTTTTTCTCCCCTAGTTTCCAAAATAACTACTGAGATCCCTAAAATCCTCCAAAGGTAAAGAATGAGATCCTTTTCTATCTGTTTATTGTGAGAATACACAAGTCATCTTTTCTGTCAAAGAACAGTTTAGACAGCGGCCATTTTGGCCCACGTGACTTGGCAGCCGCCATGTTGGCCCCATGCATGCAGCTCCCCTGGGGGCCTCCATCTTGAAACGGCAAAGGCCAACCCCTCCCTTTGAATGAGGCAATTGTGAAAGACTGTGCGCCTGAGCTCCAATCAAGAGTGAGGAACAGGTCACGTGCGTCAGAATTAAAAAGCCAAACAGGCTACATGTTCAGTGTGCGTGTGCTCCCAGACCATGTGCGGCAGTAAAGGTATTTGCTGCCTGGCTCCCGAGTATGCTTTGTGACCTGCCAGGACCCCCGAATTTGAGGGCTTGCCTTATTTCTTACATCATGTACCCATGAACTTACTGAAATGGGTCAAGACATGGCAGTTCTTATCTTTACTGATAATCATATTATTATCCCTTCCTTTGGCCAGAGGGATCCTCTCCACTTTGCCTCCTGAATTCTTTTGACAGGACTCTTAGGTAGCTTTCTTACTTTATGATGTAACTGAAGAATCCAGAAGCATCTTGTATGTTCCTTCCTCGGGCCTGGGATCAGCCATTTCGCCAAGGAGCTCTTGTTTCTTCATTTGGAGAGTGGTACTTAGAGAGCACAATCAAGGTGCTAGGGGTGCTAGTGGCTACTGGGTTAGTTGTTTTTTCTAGGGCTTTTTTCTTTTAAAAAATGTTTTTATTAATTTCAGAGAGGGAGGGAGAGGGAGAGAGATAGAAACATCAATGATGAGAGAGAATCATTGATTGGCTGCCTTCTGCACGCCTCCTACTGGGGATCTAGCCCACAACCTGGGCATGTGCCCTTGACTGGAATCAAACCCGGGACCGTTCGGTCCCCAGGCTGACACTCTATCCACTGAACCAAACTGGCTAGGGCTCTAGGGCTTTTCATTGGACAGAAGTAGGAAACACTCATTTTTTAAAAATATATTTTATTGATTTTTTTACGGAGAGGGATAGAGAGTTAGAAACATCGATGAGAGAGAAACATCAATCAGCTACCTCCTGCACACCCCCTACTGGGGATGTGCCCACAACCAGGGTACATGCCCTTGACCGGAATCGAACCTGGGACCCTTGAGTCCGCAGGCCGACGCTCTATCCACTGAGCCAAACCGGTTAAGGCAACACTCATTTTTTTTTTTTTAAGTACATCATGAATTTGTACTGATACTTCCAATTCACACTCGAGTTAAATGACTTTTACCTTACTGATCAATCTTATACCTGTATTTTCTTTTCCCCACACTGAAAATCCAAATACTCAATGACACCAACATTTCCTTTATTCCACAATACACACAGATCAAATATCAGAATAACATACTAATAGTACTTAGTTTATTTATTTTTATTTTTATTTTATTTTATTTTTTTAAATAAATCTTTATTCAGATTATTACAATTGTTTCCCCCCCGCCCCATAGCTCCCCTCCACACGGTTCCCACCCCACCTTCTGCCCTTATGTCCCCCGCACTGTCCTCATCCATGGGTGTATGATTTTTGTCCAGTCTCTTCCTGAACCCCCCATACCCCTTTCCCCCTGAGAATTATCAGTCCACTCCCTTTCTATGCCCCTGATTCTATTATATTCACCAGATTATTCTGTTCCTCAGGTTTTTAATTCACTTGATTTTTAGGTTCACTTGTTGATAGATATATTTATTTGTTGTTCATAATTTTTCTCTTTACTTTTTTCTTCTTCCTCTTCTTTAAGAATACCTTTCAGCATTTCATATAATACTGGTTTGGTGGTGATGAACTCCTTTAGCTTTTTCTTATCTGTGAAGCTCTTTATCTGACCTTCAATTCTGAATGATAGCTTTGCTGGGTAGAGTAATCTTGGTTGTAGGTTCTTGCTATTCATCACTTTGAATATTTCTTGCCACTCCCGTCTGGCCTGCATAGTTTCTGTTAAGAAATCAGCTGACAATCGTATGGGTGCTCCCTTGTAGGTAATTAACTGTTTTTCTCTTGCTGCTTTTAATATTCTCTCTTTGTCTTTTGCTCTTAGCATTTTAATTATGATGTATCTTGGTGTGGTCCTCTTTGGATTCCTTTTGTTTGGGGTTCTGTGCACTTCCTGGACTTGTAAGTCTATTTCTTTCACCAGGTGGGGGAAGTTTTCGGTCATTATTTCTTCAAATAGGTTTTCAGTATCTTGCTCTCTCTCTTCTTCTGGCACCCCCATAATTCTGATGTTGGTACGCTTGAAGTTGTCCCAGAATCTTCTTACACCATCTTCAACTTTTTGGAAATTTTTTTGCTTTTTGCTTTTTCGGTTGAGTGTTTTTTGCTTCTTTGTATTTCAATTCTTTGACTTGATTCTTGTGTTCCTCTAGTCTGTTGTTGGGTCTCTGTATAATATTTTTTATTTCAGTCAGTGTATGTTTAATTTCTAGTTGGTCCTTTTTCATATCTTCGAGGGTCTCGTTATATTTATCGGCCTTTTCTAGGATATTCTTGAAAAGCCTTATAACCGTGGTTTTGAATTCTATATCCAGTCATTTGTTTTCCTCCATTTCTTTCGTTTGTGAACTGCGTCTTTGTCTCCGCATTTTCACAGCTTCCCTGAGTTGGTAGGGTAGATTTGTGTGCTAGGTTTCCTATATGGCCCAGTGGGTCGGCCTCCCCAGTTAACCTGAGGTGGACACTCTTGGTGCACCCCTTTGTGGACTGTGTGTACAGCCTTGTTGTAGTTAAGTCTTGATTGTTGTTGGTATCACTGGGAGGAATTGACCTCCAGGCCAGTTGGCTGTAAGGATCAGCTGTGTCTACGCTGGGAGAAGTTCGGTGCTGGAGACAGCCTTATAGGATTAGACTTCCCAAATTGCAATAGCCTCTGTGCTCAGCTTGGATGGGGTGGAGTCTCAGGGCGGAGCAGACAGTCTTGTCTTCCAGTCAGCCTTGCCCTTGCGCACACGCACGCGCCTGCAAACCTCTGCCTTCCCCGGCTCCCGAGTCTCCGCCCGAGAGTCCAGATTCCCCCCCCCCGTAAGAGCGCGGGTCCCGAGGGGCTCGCCTGGAACTGGGGTTCAGTGCAGTCAGAATTGGGGTTCAGTGCAGTCAGGAGCTTCGGACTCCCTTCTGCTAGGGAAAGCCTGTGGCAACCTCCGCAGCCTTTGTGCACACTGGCGCGCGCGCCTCCAGAACCCTGCCTGCTGGGGCTCCCCCGGGTCTCCCCCGGGTCTCCGAGTCTCCGGGTGCCTTTCTCTCTACCTGACAGTCCAGACTCCCCCTGTATGAGCCTGGGTCCACGGGGTTTCATCCGGGACTGGGGTTCAGTGCAGTCAGAACTGGGGTTCAGTGCGGTTGGGGGCTTCCTTCCCCCTTCTGCCAGAGAAAGTCAGCCAGCCTCTCAGCCACCCTTCCTCTCTGCGCGCACAAAGACCCTTTGCCGTACCTCCAATTCTCTGTGAGCTTTTCTCTTTCCTTCTAGTTGTAGAATTTTCACTCAGCCAGCTTTCCTGTGGTTCTGGATGGTGTCCGTTCTGTCTTTTAGTTGTAGTTTTGAAATTGTTGTGCGAGGCAGCAGTTTAGGTGCTTACCTATGCTGCCATCTTGGTTTCTTCTTCAATAGTACTTAGTTTAAACAATGTAATTATTGAAAAAACAGTTTAAGACTTTTTTTCTGATTCTTTTTATTCTCTGGGTATATCCCATTGGGGATGTGCCATCAAATTACTGTGCTATAGTATCACTTGAAATAGTTTCTTTCTATAGTTATGTTATTAACCTGAAGCTTTAGATTTCTAGGACATTTTATTGAGATCAGAAAGTTTTAATTTTTGAAAATAGCAACAACAATAAAAACAACACCTCGTGATAAAATTGTGCAATATGATTGTGCAACTAGAAACACAGTGTAATTAAAAAGCATCTTGCTCTGGCTTGTTTTGCTCAGTTGTGATCTGTTTGCGTTAATCCTCAAACAGAAGGGTCTCAGGTTCATTTCCTGGTCAAGGGCACATGCCTAGGTTGCAGATTCAATCCCCGTGTGAGAGGCAGCCAATTGGCATATCTCTCCTAATGGATGTTTCTAAAAATATCGGTGAGGATTGACCAAAAAAAAAAAAAAAAAAAAAAAAAAGCATCTCAAACAATAGATAATATTGTTGTAATTATTATCAATCTGCTATTATGATCATTATTCCCCCTCCCCCTTCAGAGATATTTTTTAATTTAATAAATCTTTATTGTTCAGATTATTACAATTGTTCCTCTTTTTTCCCCCCATAGCTCCCCTCCATCTGGTTCCCACCCCACACTCTGCCCTTACCTCCTCCCCACTGTCCTCATCCATAAGTGTACACTTTTTGTCCAGTCTCTTCCCGCACCCCCCACACCCCTTTCCCCCCGAGAATTGTCAGTCCACTCCCTTTCTATGCCCCTGATTCTATTATATTCACCAGTTTATTCTGTTCATCAGATATTTTATTCACTTAATTTTTATTTTTTATTTTATTTTTATTTATTTATTTAAAAATATTTTATTGATTTTTTACAGAGAGGAAGGGAGAGGGATAGAGAGCTAGAAATATCGATGAGAGAGAAATATTGATCAGCTGCCTCTTGCACACCTCCTACTGGGGATGTGCCCGCAACCAAGGCACATGCCCTTGACCGGAACGGAACCCGGGACCTTTCAGTCTGCAGGCCAACGCTCTATCCACTGAGCCAAACCAGTTAGGGCTATTCACTTGATTTTTAGATTCAGTTGTTGATAGACATGTATTTGTTGTTCATAATTTTTATCTTTACCTTTTTCTTCTTCTTCCTCTTCTTAAAGAATACCTTTCAGCATTTCATATAATACTGGTTTGGTGGTGATGAACTCCTTTAGCTTTTTCTTATCTGTGAAGCTCTTTATCTGACCTTCAATTCTGAATGATAGCTTTGCTGGGTAGAGTAATCTTGGTTGTAGGTTCTTGCTATTCATCACTTTGAATATTTCTTGCCACTCCCATCTGGCCTGCATAGTTTCTGTTGAGATTTCAGCTGACAATCTTATGGGTGCTCCCTTGTAGGTAATTAACTGTTTTTCTCTTGCTGCTTTTAATATTCTCTCTTTGTCTTTTGCTCTTGGCATTTTAATTATGATGTGTCTTGGTGTGGTCCTCTTTGGATTCCTCTTGTATGGGGTTCTGTGCACTTCCTGGACTTGTAAGTCTATTTCTTTCACCAGGTGGGGGAAGTTTTCGGTCATTATTTCTTCAAATAGGTTTTCAGTATCTTGCTCTCTCTCTTCTTCTGGCACCCCCATAATTTGGATGTTGGTATGCTTGAGGTTGTCCTAGAGGCTCCTTACACTATTTTCAAATTTTTGGATTCTTTTTTCTTTTTGCTTTTCCAGTTGAGTGTTTTTTGCTTCTTTGTATTTCAAATCTTTGACTTGATTCTTGCGGTCCTCTAGTCTGCTGTTAGATCTCTGTATAGTATTTTTTATTTCAGTCAGTGTATGCTTAATTTCTAGTTGGTCCTTTTTCTTTTTCTTTTTTTTAAAAAATATATTTTATTGATATTTCACAGAGAGGAAGGGAGAGGGATAGAGAGTTAGAAACATCGATGAGAGAGAAACATCAATCAGCTGCCTCCTGCACACCTCCCACTGGGGATGTGCCCGCAACCAAGGTACATGCCCTTGACCGGAATCAAACCCGGGACCCTTCAGTCCGCAGGCCGATGCTCTATCCACTGAGCCAAACCGGTTTCGGCTAGTTGGTCCTTTTTCATATCCTCGAGGGTCTCACTAAATTTATCAGCCTTTTCTAGGAAATTCTTGAAACACCTTATAACCATGGTTTTGAACTCTATATTGAGTCATTTGCTTTCCTCCATTTCTTTCATTTGTGATCTGCTTCTTTGTCTCTGCATTTTTGTTGCTTCCCTGAGTTGGTGGAGTAGCTTTGTGTGGTAGGTGTCCTATAGGGCCCAGTGGCTCAGCCTCCCCAGTTAACCTGAGGTGGACACTCTTGGTGCACCCCTTTGTGGACTGTGTGCTCAGCCTTGTTGTAGTTAAGTCTTGATTGTTGTTGGTATCACTGGGAGGAATTGACCTTCAGGCCAACTGGCTGTGAGGATCAGCTGTGTCTATGCTGGGAGAACTTCTGTGCTGGAGACAACCTTATGGGACAAGACTTGCAAAACTGCAAAAGCCTCTGTGCTCAGCTTGGATGGGGCGGAGTTTCAGGGAGGAGCCGACAGTCTTGGCTTCCCGTCAGCCCTGCCTTATGAGCCCCTGGGTCTCAGTGTCCCTTGGTAATCGCTGCAAGCACCTCTGAGAGAAAGCCACCCTCAAGTTTCACCCACTGCCAGACAGTTCTGTTTCTCCCCGAATGAGTCTGGGTTCCCAGAAACTCGCCCGGAACTGGAGTTCAGCACAGTCAGGAGCTTCCGTCTCCCTCCCGCTTTAGAAAGCCAGCTGCGCACTCAGCCGCCCATGCATTCAGCCACCCGTCCTCTCCGCATGCGCGTCTCCGTACCTCAGCCTTTTGCAGCTCCTCTGAGTCTCAATGGGCTTTCCTTTTTCCTTGTAGTTGTAGTATTTACACTCAGCCAGCCTTCCTGTGGTTCTGGATGGTATCTGTTTTGTCTTTTAGTTGTAGTTTTGAAATTGTTGTGCGAGGCAGCAGTTTAGGTGTTTACCTATGCCGCCATCTTGGTTTCTCTCCCCCCACTCAGAGATATTAAAAAAAATCTCTGAAATATTATACTATAAGAAATACAATTGAGAGTAGCTGGGTCATTCATGTGAGCTAATACCACATTATTGTGGTAAAATATACATAACATAAAATTTACCATTTTAACCACTTTTAAAAAAAAATAGATTTTATTGATTTTTCACAGAGAGGAAGGGAGAGGGAGAGAGAGTTAGAAAGATCGATGAGAGAGAAACATACATCAATCAGGTGCCTCCTGCACACCCCCTACTGGGGATGTGCCCGCAACCAAGGTACATGTCCTTGACCAGAATCGAACCTGGGACCCTTCAGTCCGCAGGCCAATGCTCTATCCACTGAGCCAAACCAGCTAGGACCATTTTAACCACTTTTTAAAATATGTTTTTTTAATGATTTCATAGAGGAAGGGAGAGGGAGATAGAAACATCAATGAGAGAGAATCATTGATCGTTTGCCTCCTGCATACCTTCTGGTGAGGATAGAGCCCACAACCCTGACATGTGTCCTGAATGGGAATCGAACCATAACCTCCTGGTACATAAGTTGGCACTCAACCACTGAGCCACATCAGCTGGGCCATTTTAACCATTTTTTAAAATAATATATTTTATGGGTTTTTTACAGAGAGGAAGGGAGAGGAATAGAGAGTTAGAAACATCGATGAGAGAGAAACATCCATCAGCTGCCTCCTGCACAATCCCTACGGGGGATGTGCCCACAACCAAGGTACATGCCCTTGACCGGAATCGAACCTGGGACCCTTCAGTCCGCAGGTCGATGCTCTATCCACTGAGCCAAACCGGTTAGGGCCATTTTAACCATTTTTAAGTGAGCATTTTACTGGCATTGAGTACATTCATATTGTTGAACAACCATCCACCATCAATCTTCAGAACTTTTTCATCTCCCAAATTCAAACTCTGTTCCCATTAAACCCCAACTTCCCATTCTTCCCTCCCCCAGCTCCTGGCACCAACCATCTACTTTCAGTCTCTGTAATTTGACTCCTTTAGGGACCTCGTATAAGTGGAATCATGTTTATCTTTTGTGACTGACTTATTTCGCTTAACAAAATGTCTTCAAGTTTCATCCATGTTGTAGCATGTACAATGTTCTTCCTTTTAAAAAATAAGCAATATTCCATTGTATGGATAGACCATATTTTGCTTATCCGTTCATCTACTGATGGACATTTGGGTTTTTCTACTTTGGGCTATTGTGAATAGTGCTGCTATGAACATGAGTGTGCAAATATGTTTGAGTTCCTGCTCTCACTTCTTTTGGGTATACATCTAGAAGTGGAATTGATGTGTAAATGGTAATTGTATGTTTAATTTTGGGGGGAACCTCCATACTGTTTTCCACAGCAGCTGCGCCATTTTAGATTCCTACCAGCAGTGCACAAGGGTTTCAATTTTTCCACATTCTCACCAACACTTATTAGTTTCTTTTTTATAATAGCCATCCTAGTGGGTGTGAACTGAGGGGATTATGTTAAAAATATATTACTAGAGGCCCAGTGCACGAAATTCATGCACTTGGAGGGGGGGTCTCTCAGCCCAGCCTGCACCCTCTCACACTCTGGGAGCCCTCAGGGGATGTCTGACTGATGGCTTAGGCCCGCTCCCCAGGGAGCAGGCCTAAGGTGGCAATCAGACATCCTTAGCACTGCCATGGAGGTGGGAGAGGCTCCTGCCATCACTGTTGTGCTTGCCAGCCGTGCGCCTGGCTTCTGGCTGACGGCACTCTCTCTGTGGGATCAGGCCAAAACCAGCTCTCTGACATCCCCCAAAGGGTCTGGATTGTGAGAGGGTACAGGCCAGGCCGAGGGACCCCACCGGTGTATGATCGAGGCCGGGGAGAGATGCAGGAGGTTGGCCAGCTGGGCAGGGACCGTGGGAGGGCTCCAGGGCATCTCAGGCCCATCTCGCTCAACCAGCCCGTCTGGCTCATTTATCTGGACCCCAGCAGCAGGCTAACCTACTGGTTGGAGCGTCTGCCCCCTGGAAGTCAGTGCATGTCATAGTGAGTGGTTGAGAGGCCTTAGCATATCATTAGCATATTACGCTTTGATTGGTTGAATGGCCAGCCAGTCGACTGGACACTTAGCATATTAGGCTTTTATTGTATAGGATTTTTAGAATTATGTAAGATATTTACATAGTTTCAAAGTCAAATCTACAAAGTATATAGAGACACATCTAGCTTCTATTCCTGTACCTTCCATCGTGTTCTTTGCGTCTTCCTCAGGTCACCATTTATAATATTTCATGGTCTATCTAGCCCTGGCAGGTTTTACTCAGTGGTTAGAGTGTTGGCCTGCAGACTGAAGGGTCGCAGGTTTGATCCCTGGCTCTGGTTGGGGAGTGTGGGCAGCAACCAATCGATGTTTCTCTCTCACATTGATGTTCCTGTCTCTTTCTCTCTCCTGCCTCCCTCTCTTCCACTCTCTCTGGAGAATCAATGGAAAAAATATCCTCTGGTGAGGATTTAAAATATATATCCTGTATAATAAAAGGCTAATATGCAAATTGTCCCCCCAGGCAGGAGTTCAACTGACCTGGAGTTAGACGTGCACTGACCCCCAGGGGGTGGCATGGAACATGGGGGGTGTCGGCGATGCAGCGCTGGCAGCAGGCAGCAATGAAGGCGCTACCAGCCCCCATGGGCCCCGACGAGAGCGGGACCACAGCGGGATGGTGGAGCAGGTGAGTGGGCAGCACCAGGCCAAGGTGGGTGCGAAAGATGGTGACCTGTGACGGTGGTAGCAGGGGGCGGGGTCAGTGAGCGAGCGGCACCAGGCCAAGGCAGGTGTGAGCGGGGGCCCCAGTTGCCCTGCCAGTTCCCCCACAGATTGGCCCTGATCACCGGCCAGGTCTAGGGATCTTACCTGTGCATGAATTTTGTGCACCAGACCTCTAGTGTATATATATATATGAATCTAATTTGCTTTTTTTCCACTTAACACTGTTTCCAGTATATAGAGATCTTTCTTATTCCTTTTTAAAACTGCATAGTACTCCATCGTGTGGCTGTGCCATAGTTTATTCTACCATGCCCTATTGATAGACATACAAGCTATTTCCAGTCTGTTGATATCCTGTCTAATAAAGAGGGAATATGCTAATTAACCATCACTCCATCACCAAGATGGCTACACCCACAGCTTAGGCCAAGTTCCCATAAGGAGCCTTAACGAGCAATTAGCAGGAACCTGAGGCTATGCCCTCCTCCACCCCCGTAGGGCTTGACAGGGAACCTCAGGTTGTGCTCCCCACCCAGCAGCTTGACGGGGGACCTCAAGGTGCACCCCCAGTGCTGGGTCGGGGGAACTCAGGCCACGCCCCCTGCTGGGGCTTGATGGGGGACCTGAGGCTGCACCCTGCTGCCAGTGGGGCTTGACAGGGGACCTGAAGCTGTGCCCCCTCCCGGTGCCGGGCCAGGGGACCGGAGGCTGTGCACCCCCACCTGGCGGGGCTTGATGGGGGACCTCAGGCCATGCCCCCCACCCAGCGAGGCTTGACAGGGGATCTCAGACCATGTCCCACACCTGGCAGGGCTTGAGGGGGGACCTCAAGGCACGCCCCCTGCCTTGGTCTGGGCTGGGGGACCTCAGGCCACGCCCCCCATCCTGGTGCCAGGCCAGAGGACCTGAGGCTATGTCCCCTGTCCGGCTGGGCTTGACAAGGGTGGGAATGGCCGGGTCTGGGTCTCACACAATTTTGAGGCAAATGTGGGTGGGCGGGGACTTGATTTGGGGTCCTGTGGTGTGCCCCAGACTCTGACAGGAGGTAGGTTTTCATATACATTTTACTAATTTTCTTTCATCTCTGACACTTCTATTATAGAGAAAGGGCAAATAGCAATATCAAATTATTTCCTCTAATTAATCCCCTTTTGTGCACGAATTTCATGCACTGGGCCACTAGTCTATAATAATAAAAGCATAATATGCTAATTAGACCAGACAGCCAAACCACCTTCTGGACGTCTTTCCAAATGACCTTCCAGTCGAAGCTGGACTGTGAGGGCTGAGCCCCTTGCACAAATTTTGTGCATCGGGCCTCTAGTTTTAAATAATGTTGCTATGAAAAGCCTTGTTCATTCATCTTATTTTTGCAAGAGAATCATTGAGTTTTTCCCTCTAATTGGATAAATGCATATCTAATTTTGTCAGATATCACCAGTTTTCCTCCCCAATAGTAAAGTATTCAAGTACATAAAAAATTAACAAGCTAGTGATAAAAAAAACACACACACAGAAATAAAAAAATTTAACAAGCTTTTTAATTTGCTTATATCACTTTGCATTCCTACTAGTAAAGGATGCCAGGATGTAAAATACTCCTCACAAGCCTTTTTATTTGATCTGGTGGAGTCCTATATACTCTTCAAAACCCATTCCTTTCCAGGAGGCCTCCCCTTGTCTGGCTTTCTCCTCTGGGCCTCCAGGCTGCTTTCTCTGGCTCAGTCCGGACACTGAGAGGTTGGGAGTGTCTATGTCCAATTCCATACTCTCCAGACTGGGAGCTTCCTGAGTGCTGGCTCCAGAGCTGAGTCTTCTTGGGATAGCAGCACAAGACTGGTAACAGAGAAGTGACAATAACAGAAGACTTTCTCTCTAGCTAACCGGTTTGGCTCAGTGGATAGAGCGTCGGCCTGCAGACTGAAGGGTCCCAGGTTCGATTCCGGTCAAGGGCATGTAGCTTGGTTGTGGGCACATCCCCAGTGGGGGTGTGCAGGAGGCAGCTGATCAGTGTTTCTCATTGATGTTTCTAATTCTCTATCCCTCTCCCTCCCTCTCTTCAAAAAAAATCAATAAAATATATTTTAAAAAGAGGACTTTCTCTCTAGGCCTTGGACAGCCCCTTAGCTCCGGGCCTCCCTGGCTGGGATATCTTGGCCAGGGGGAAAGAACCAGGTCAAGCTGGCCAATATCCTGGGTTCTGCTGTCTGCCCTCTCGCTGAGTCACCTGTGTCCAAGGGTGGTGACCTCACTGTGGGTGTGTGTCACCTGCGTGGCTCTCAGGCAGAGGAGGGGAACTGCTTGAGGTCAGGGAGAGCCCACGTACAATCCAGGCCTCCAGAACATTTTCATCACCCCTGATGGAACCCAAGGCTGATTGAGTGAGTAATCACTCCTGGTCCCCCCGCTCTGCCCCTGGCAACCAGCAATCTGCTCTGTCTTTAAGAATAACCTAGCCCTGGCAGGGTGGCTCAGTTGGTTGGAGCGTCGTCCCATGCATCAAAGCGTTTTGGGTTCGATTCTCGGTCAGGGCATGTACCTAGATTGCAGGTTTTATTCCTGATTGAGCCATGTATGGGAGGCAACTGATCAATGTTTCTCTCTCTCTTCCTTATTCCTCTCTAAAATCAATACAAGCATATCCTCAGGTGAAGATTAAAAAAAAAAAAAAAAGAATTACCTACCCTGGACATTTCATATAAAAGGAATCATACAATGTGTGTCCTTTTGTGTCTAGCCCTTGTCACTCAGCATAACGTTGGTGAGGTTCATCCATGTTGTACTGTGTGTCAGTGCTTCTTTCCTTTTCATGGCTGAGTACTGTTTCACCGCGTGAATGGACCATTTGGGTTGTTTCTACTTTGGGCTAATGTGCTAGTGCTTCTATGCACATGTATGTACATGCTCTTGTTTGACTACCATTTTCAATTCTTTTGGGCCTATATCTTGGAGTGGAATTTTCTGGGTCATGTGGTAACTCTACATGTACCTTCCCCCCTTCACCCCCTTGTTTTTCTTTTTTTTAAAAAATATATTTTATTGATATTTCACAGAGAGGAAGGGAGAGGGATAGGGAGTTAGAAACATCGATGAGAGAGAAACATCGATCAGCTGCCTCCTGCACACCCCCCACCAGGGATGTGCCCACAACCAAGGTACATGCCCTTGACCAGAATCGAACCTGGGACCCTTCAGTCCGCAGGCCAACGCTCTATCCACTGAGCCAGACCGGTTAGGGCCACCCCCTTGTTTTTCTACGTGTACCTTTTTGAGGAACTGCCAAAGCCTCACCATTTATTTTCACACACTTTAAATCTCTGGAGGAGAGAATTCTAAGTGGAGGATTCTAAGTCTTCATTTTGTAGCCGAGGAAACTGAGGCTGGGAGAGGTGGTCCCACACCATCCTAGACTAATGACCATAAGAATACCTTCCATCTGCCTAGTCACCACTGGGTGCCAGACACTTGCTCTAGAGAGGATCTTAAAATTGGTTCCTGAAAAGCCTCACTGCCTCTGGAGTCCAACAGATCGGGGTTTAACTCCCAACTTGGGCAAGTGGCTGCCTTCCGCTGAGCCACCATCTCACTACCTATAAAAGGGGCACAGTCAGAGTCCCTGCCTTATTGTGGAGAACGCCTGTGGTAACGTAGGCAGAGGATGACACCTTCGATTGATTTACAGATGGATCAAACAACAACAAAAAGTGGTCGATGCACGCAGAGGGGTGGAGTAACTTGCCAAAAGTCACGCAGCAATTGGTAGCTGGTCCCGCCTGCAAGTGTTTTTGAGAAGTTTCCTGAAGCGGAACCCTTCTGGAGTTAGTGAGGAGAGATTCCTGAGGCAGGTCCTCTGGGCCGGGTGGGGGCAGTTCGCCGCTGTGTTGTCTTGCTCTGTGGGGAGCTGACCTCTGACTACACAGACTCTTGCTGAATCAGCCCTGGGTGGCCTGTGGTCACGAACCACAACTGGTTCTCTGACGGAGGTAACTTTTGCCCCAGCCCACTCACTGCCTTTGTTTGCCGTATAATTTATACCAGCACAGCAGGAGGCAGGGTCACTTCCTGGGCCCTTATCAGGCAAGGGCCAGGGACTTGCTTGCCTCTAGTTGTTAGCTCCAGCTGGTCCCTCTGCTCTAGGGCACCCTGACCCTCCTCCCCCTTTCCTGACTTGTATACGCTAGAACCACCATGATCCGGTTTCCACCAACCCCTCAGACCTCCTCCCCTGTGGGTGTCCCACTCCAGCCCATTGGTCTCTTGCTTCTTGAGAATGCCACCCTCGTTCAGCCCCAGGGCCTTTGCACTTGCTGCTTACTTTGCTTGCAATGTTCCCATTCATGTCTTCCTTTGTGACTCTGGGATTACTTAAACATTACTTCCTAACCCTGACTACCTTGTCTAAACTAGGTTCCCAGTCCCTCCCTGTGAACTCATCATATTTGCTAATCCCAGCCAATTTAGACTTTGCCTGTCTGCCCTCCTCCAGAGTGCTCTGACCATTAGGATTTATGGCCCAGGCGGTGCGGAGTTGCTCTCCAGGTGGAGAGTGAGATCATTGCACCTTGGTCCTCCTCACTCCCTACCACTCCCCAGCAGCACCCCCACTCTCCCCGCTTTCTAGGGGAGCACATCTCCATCTCTCTCCTTAGTTTCTAAGGACTAGGGCCTCTCCTCCCTGTACGTACTTCCTGCACCCATCTGGCTCTTCATTGCAATCAACTCCTCCTCCCTCTCAGACACCCCCCTCCTCCTTTGCTATCTTTCTCTCTATCACCTTTTCCCTTTTCTCTTATTCTCCATTGAAAACTCCAGCTGGGGGGAGGCAGGTAAGAAAAGAAAAAAAAAAAAAAAAGAAAGAAAAGAAAACTCCAGCCTCAATGTGACTCAGGTAAAAAACCTTGGAATCACCTGTGACTTTTCTCTTTGTTAGCAAACAAACAAACAAATGAAGCCAGAGCTGCCATCCCAGAGGAACTGTCTCATATGTCTTATACCTCAAACATCTGGAATGTTGAAACGGCAAAATAACCTTTGAACTGGACCTCAAGCAACATTGTGCCCCAAGGAAATGTTTGCAAAGGTAATAAGAAAGCAGATATTATGGCTACTGGAACTGATGACTACCGAGCTGAAAAGTGAAAACGTTTAGAGCCCTAGCTGGTTTGGCTCAGTGGATAGAGCGTTGGCCTGTGGACTGAGGGGTCCCGGGTTCAATTCTGGTCAAGGGCACATGCCCAGATTGTGGGCTCCATCCCCAGTAGGGGGCGTGCAGGAGGCAGCTGATCATGATTCTCTCTCATCTCTCCTCCCTTCCTCACCGAAATCAATACAAATATAAAAAAAAAAACCAAAAAAAATTGTTTAGAATTAACATCACTATGTTTGATGTAATTGTTTTCCTTCCCTTTCTCATAAACACCCCTTGTGTTTTTCCCTAATTGGAACACTATTTGGGCTTCTCTCTGAATTAATGATTCCCGAATAGCTATTCTTTCTTTTTTTAATTTTAATTGATTCTGAGAGAGAGAGAGAGAGAGAGAGAGAGAGAGAGAGAGAGAGAAAGGAAGGGAGTGAGAGAAATTGATGTGAGAGCAGAACATGAATCAGCTGCCCCCTGCACGGGATTGTACCCGCAATCTGGCCATGTGCCATGACCAGGAAGCGAACCAACAACCTCTTGGTGCATGGAATGATGCCCAACCAACTGAGCCACACATGTCAGGGCTATTCTTATTGATCTCAAATAAATGTTTGTTGCCTCTCATTTTGAAAGGCCTTTTTACTTTTAGGTTAACATCTCACAACCACATCCAATCTGTCAGCAGATCCCATCATCTCCACCTTTAAAATAAATTTCACGTTCCACCAGCTTTTACAACTCTCCGTACCTCCATTGCTGCTCTGCAGGTCCAAGGCTGCGGCCACCTCACTGGTCTCCTCCTGCTGCTCTTGTGCCCTCTTCAGTTGGCCCATAATATTGCAGCTAGAGGGACTCGGTTAAAACCTGTGAACCCCCAGTCTCCTCTGCTCAGAACCCACTGTGGCTCCCACCTTTCACAGAGGCCTGAGTCCGAAAGCTGGGGGTGGAAGACCATTCAGACTTTAGCCATCTTTTATGTCCAAAACATTAGGTCCTTCCTCAGGCCCTGCATGATCTGTTTTGTCACCTCCCCACCCTCATCTCCTTTCACTCTCGCCCTTGCTTACTCTGCTCCAGCCTCCCTGGTCTCTTGGATGTTCCTTAAGACACAATCCGGCCTCGGGGCCTGTGCACAGGCTGTGCCCTGTGCCTGGAATGCTCTTCCTCCAGATATCCCCCTCCCTCTCTTTTGGTTTCTGCTCAAATATCACCTTCTCAGAGAGCCCTTTTTCATCTCCTTACCTTGCTGGATTTTCCTCCATAGTACATACACTGAGTGGCCAGATTATTATGATCTCTGAATGCATAATAATCTGGCCACTCAGTGTGTATGTGTGTGCGTGTGTGTGTGTGCGTGTGTGTGTGTGTGTGTGTGTATGTGTGTGTGTATATATATATATATATATATATATATATATATATATATATATATATATATATATATTTTTTTTTTTTTAGAGGCCCGGTGCATGAATTCGTGCATGGGTGGGGTCCAGCCAGCCTGGCCAGGGGGAGGGGACATGGGCGGTTGGCCGGCCTGCCTGTTGGTCGAACTTCTAGTTGAGGGGACAATTTACATATTAGCCTTTTATTATATAGGATATACACTGAGTGGCCAGATTATTATGCGTTCAGAGATCATAATAATCTGGCCACTCAGTGTATACCATAGATTACCCCTTTTCATTATGTGTTTTTCCCCCCATTATGTGTTTTTAGTTGTGCTTTATGTAATCTCTCTAGAGAGCAGGAATGTGACCCCTTTTGTTCAGTATAGAACAAAACCTGGTACTCTCTATGAACTTGATGTTTGTTGAATGAATATGTGCTTTTTGCCAGCTGAGGTTGGGCAAAACAGGGTATGGGAAAGACCCTGTCTACCCATGTGGAGCTCACAGCCCCATCCAGGCAGACAGTTGCTAACCAAATCATTCCAAGAGCAATTTGGCTGTGACTGAGGATGCACAGCAGATGTGGCTGCACAGAGTATGGGCTTGACCTCAGCCCAGAGCTGGGGAAGCCTTCAGAGAATATGGCTTTTGAGCTACTAGTAAGACCTGAGGATAAGTAGGAGTTAGCTGGGTAGGTGAAAGGGACAAGGATTCTAAGCATGGTGAGGAACAGATACCAAGGCTTAGAGGTGGCAGAGATGGCCTTGGTGGGTTTGAGGAAAATGGCCACCAGTAGCTGGTGTGTGGACCTTGAGGAAGAGAGTGGTGAGTGATGAGTTGAAAGGGGCTGTTTGCTCCCCCATTCACCCCACACTTCTGAACTGCTGTTGTCTTTGCTCCAAAATCTCTGATATCTCCTGTCTTGTCTCTACCCTTCCACCCCATATTTACTTGTATAAACCACTCAACAGATTCCTTTGCCTTGTGGCTTCTGATTGGGTTCAACCAATGGGGAGCCACAGCAGGCACTGGAGAGAGGGAGGAGAGTAAGGTCAGGGTGTTACTATCTCATCTTCTTTCCTCTGTGGTCCATGCAGGCTGGCTGTCCCTGGACTGAAGGCTCACAGCTCCTGCCAGGCAGCCTCCCCACACAGCCCTCTCTGGTCCAGGGTCCAGTAACTGCTGTGGCCTCTCAGTTCCAGGCCCAGGCATCCAGGAGTGGTGAAGGCTCCTGGCTGTTCCTAGCCCCTGGGGTGCTGCTATCTCTTTGAAAGTAGTGCTTTCATCAAACTCTATTCAAATCACCCCATTGGAGTGCTCTGTTTCCTGCCACAACTATTTTTTTATTAAAGTGAAATTCTCATCATATAAAGTTAACCATTTTAAAGTGTACAGTTCAGTGGCTTTTAGTATAGTCATGATGTTGGGCAACCATCACCTCCAGCTTGCTCCAATTTTTTTTCGTCACCTCAAAAGGAGAACTCATACCCATTTTCCCTGGGTTTGGGCTTCACTCCTCATTTCTTCCTCCAGTGAGCCCCTGGCAATCACCAATCTACTTTCCGTCTCTGTGGCTTTGCTTGTTCTGCACATTTCACGTCAATGGAATCACACACTACGTGTTTTTTTTTGTCTGGCCTCTCTCACTCAGCATGTTTTTGAGATTCATCCACGTTGTAGCATGTGTCAGTGCTTCATTTCTTTTTAGGGTTGAATAATATTCCATTGTGTGGATGGACCACATGTATTCATCCATTTATCCACTGATGGACACTTGGGCTGTTTCCACCTTCTGGCAATTGTGAATAGTACTGCTATGAACACAGGTGTACATGTATCTGTCCGAGTCCCATGTACACAGGTGTACATGTATCTCTCTGAGTCTCATGTACACAGGTGTACATGAATCTGTATGAGTCCCATGTACACAGGTGTACATGTATCTGTTTTCAGTTCTTTTGGATATACACTAGGAGTGGGATCGCTGGGGCATAGGGTAATTGTATGCTTTGATTTTTGAGAAATTGCCAAACTGTTTTCCTTAGTGGCTGTACCATTTTACATCCCCATCAACAGTGCATGACGGGATCTCTCTCTCTCTTTTTTAATCTTTGCCCCTAAAAGTCTGTCATGCGCTTCTGGAGCCCCAGGAAAAGCCCGTCCTTCACCCCAGCCATGCTCCACCTTTACCCACTCCCAGATGTCTTTCTGCTACCATCTTCCTAATCTAGCCTCTACTCTTATCCTCCCACTCTGATCATAATCATTGGGACCTTGGCTGCTGCCAGGCTGAGGACTCTGGTGACCTGCTACCACATAGTCCTGTTCCCTCCTGGGGCCTTGGCTCCTTGACCTCTTGGCACAGGTGGGGGTAGCTGTTACCACTCTTCCTCAACCTTTCAGATGTAGCTATCTCCACATCCAGTGCTGTGCCTCTGCCTGTCCTCACCCTAATGCAGCTTCTGTTTCCCCACCCACTTTTTGTCCTCCTCCTTCCCTGAGTGACCTCACTGACCCACCCTAGGGCATCCCCTGTCTTCCCAATCAGGTGACTCACAGACATATTTCCGAGGATGGGCCCAGCTACCTCCTGAACAGCCCACCGGCCTTTTAGACTCAAGGTACCCAGAGTGCCCCAACCTCAGCATTGATGACATTAGGGGCCGGCTCACCCTCTGGGCGGGGTGTCTTTCGCATTGTACAGTGTTTAGCAGCATCCCAAGCCTCTGCCCGCTAGATGCCAGTGGCACCTCCTCCTCCACAGTGTGACAACCAGAATCTCCGGACATTGCCTGATGTCCCCGGAGGGGACAATTCACCCTGGCTGAGAACCTCTAAGATAGCAAATCAAATGGCAAACTGGAAGTGCTGAAGTTTGTCCAGACTACGCTGTGAGCACCTGTAACCACCACCTTATCTCCTGATCATCCCTTCTCTCATATCTATGTGGGATGGAGGTTCACAGTGATCCTATGTCTTGCCCACGGTCACATGGCCAGGAACTCTACTCTCAGTGACTCCTCATTCCCAGGACCTTTCACTTGTTTCTCCCTCCATCTCTGAGGGCAGAGAAGCTGGGCTGACACCCTCTTCTCTACTCCTCTGCTCCCTGGAACCCCACATCCAGCCAGTCACCAATGTGGATTTCTCCCACATCCTTAAAACAATCCACACCCTTAAAAAATCAGTAATGTTTCTTTTTAAAAATTTTTAAAATATATCTTTATTGAGTTCAGAGAAGAAGGGAGAGAGAGCGAGCGAGCGAGATAGAAACATCAATGATGAGAAAGAATCATTGATTGGCTGCCTCCTGCATGCCCCCCATTAGGGATCAAGCCCGCAACCTGGGCATGTGCCTTGACTGGGTCATAGGTCAATGCTCAACCACTGAGCCACGCCAGGAGGGCTGTAAACCAATCAAAATGGGGCTTTTTCCATGCTCAAGCACCATCTGTGATTCCCTATTTCCCAGATCAACCCTCAGCCACTGGGATTGGCCTTCAAGGCCCTTCACACCCACCCCTGCACCCCTCCAGCCTCCTCCACTCTCACATCCCCAGGCCAGGGAAAGCCATCTACCCAGCCACACCCTCTGGTTTCTCTATGTCTGAGCCCCACCCCCCCTACCGCACCTGTTGAAATCCAACCTCTCCCTGAAGTACCAGCTCAGATGTCACATCCTTCACGTAGCCTTCCCTGGCCTCCCTTCTGCCTCCTCCCAGCAGCAAAGCTTCAATTATTTGTATCACCCCTTCTTCACCTGAAAACACTGCCCCCTTCCACCCTGGCCAAGGGCCCAGCACTGATTGAGGGAACATTATTGAAATGAAGAATCCAAGTTTACCACCTTCTAGGGCAAGGGGGGCATCTTACATTTGTTCTTATTTTATTTTATTTTTTTTTTCATAAAGGAAGGGAGAGATAGATAGATAGATAGATGATAGATAGATAGATAGATAGATAGATCAATGATGAGAGCGAATCACTGATGGGCTGCCTCCTGCACACCCCACACCAGGGATAGAGCCCACAACTCGGGCATGTGCCCTGACCGGGAATCAAACTGTGACCTCCTGGTTCATAGGTCAGTGCTCAATCACTGAGCCATGCCAGCTGGGCTTACACCTGTTTTTGAATTCTCTCTTTTAAGTTTTGAGCTATCTGCTTCTTGTTTTCCGGAATTTGTGAAAAGATTGGTGCCCTAATATTTCCCAAACTAAAATTTTGAGATCTTGAGCTTCTTCTTCCATCTTTGTTAAATCAGACAGATGGTGTCTGATTCTGAAATTTCAACTGTTCACAATTCTCTGTCACCATTTTGCCCCACCTATGTAATATGTTTCTATTACTGAATTAATAGCTTTCTTTTAGTGGTTTTCCTTTTTAAACCCTATTTATTTGAAAAACTTACATCACTGTTATTATACCAACAGGAATGTGTTCTTTACTCATCAAACCAAATCTCTCATGCAACATCCTATCTAATAAAAGAGTAATATGCAAATTGACCATCACTCCAACACACAAGATGGCTGCCCCTATGTGGTCAAAGATCCTGTCCCCATGTGGACATAAGATGGCTGCCACAAGATGGCCAGCAGGAAAGGGCAGTTGGGAGGGACCAGGCCTGCAAGGGAGGGCAGTTGGGGGTGATCAAGCCTGCAGGGGAGGGCAGTTAGGAGTGACCAGGCCAGCAGAGGAGGGAAGTTGGGGGTGACCGGGCCTGCAGGGAAGGGCAGTTTGGGGAGACACAGGCCTGTAAGGGAGGGCAGTTGGGGGGGACCAGGCCTGCAGGGGAGGGCAGTTAGGGGCAAACAGGGTGGCAGGGGAGCAGTTAGGCATCAATCAGGCTGGCAGGGGAGTGGATAGGGTGTGATCAGGCTGGCAGGCAGAAGTGGTTAGGGACAATCAGGAAGGCAGGCAGGCGAGCAGTTGGGAGCCAGCGGTCCTGGATTGTGAGAGGGATGTCCGACTGCCCGTTTAGGCCTGATCCAGGTGGGATCGGGCCTAAATGGGCAGTTGGACATCCCTTGAGTGGTCCCAGATTGGAGAGGGTGCAGGCTGGGCTGAGGGACACCCCCGCCCCCGTGCACGAATTTCGTGCACCGGGCCTCTAGTCCTATCGAATAAAAGAGTAATATGCAAATTAACCACCACTCCACCACACCCACAAGCCATGCCCACCAGCCAATCAGGAGCAAGTATGCAAATTAACCCAACCAAAATGGCTGCAGCCACGGAGCGAGCAGGAGGCTTGGGTTTCCCCGGCAATGGAGGAAGCCAAGCTTTCCACACACCCTGGCTAGCCCAGGCCTTCACTTAAGGCTACAAAGTTTCAATTATAGAAGATAAATAAATCCCAACAAAAATGGCAGCAGCCACGGAGCTAGAAAGAGCAGGAGGCTTGGGTTGCCCCTGGCGATGGAGGAAGCCAAGCTCCCGCAGCCCTGGCCTGCCTTGGCCTCTGCTACAAAGTTTCAATTATAGAAGATAAATAAATCACAACAAAAATGGCTGTGGCCATGGAGCAAACAGAAAGCTTGGCTCCGCTCAAGGCTACAAAGTTTCAATTATAGAATACAAATAAATCCCAGATACCAGGGCCTCCGCTTGGGTTGCCAGCGGGCATGGCCGGCCTGCAAATCACCACAGGCCCCTTGCCCAGGCCACCTCACACCCCAAGGGAACCCCCACCCTGATCCAGGACACCCTTCAGGGAAAACCAGCCGGCCCCCACCCGTGCACCAGGCCTCTATCCTATCTAATAAAAGAGTAATATGCAAATTGACCATCACTCCAACACACAAGATGGCTTCCTCTATGTGGTCAAAGATGGCTGCCCCCATGTGGACACAAGAAGTCCACCACAAGATGGCCAGCAGGAAAGGGCAGTTGGGAGGGAACAGGTCTGCATGGGAGGGCAGTTAGGGGGACCAGGCCTGCATGGGAGGGCAGTTAGAGGGACCAGGCCTGCATGGGAGGGCAGTTAGGGGTGACCAGGCCGGCAGAGGAGGGAAGTTGGGGATGACCGGGCCTGCAGAGAAGGGCAGTTAGGGGTGACCAGGCCTGCAGGGGAGGGCAGTTAGGGGTGACCAGGCCGGCAGAGGAGGGAAGTTGGGGATGACCGGGCCTGCAGAGAAGGGCAGTTAGGGGTGACCAGGCCTGCAGGGGAGGGCAGTTAGGGGTGACCAGGCTGGCAGGGGAGTGGTTAGGGGGTGATCAGGCTGGCAGGCAGAAGCGGTTAAGGGCAATCAGGAAGGCAGGCAGGTGAGCTGTTGGGAGCCAGCAGTCCTGGATTGTGAGAGGGATGTCCGACAGCCCATTTAGGCCTGATCCTACTGGGATCAGTCCTAAACGGGCAGTCGGACATCCCTCGAGGGGTTCCAGATTGGAGAGGGTTCAGGCTGGGCTGAGGGACACCCCCCTCCCCCTGCACACATTTTGTGCATCAGGCCTCTAGTAAATATATAAAATAGAAAATGTCCCTCCACGTGTTATCTGAAATTACTAGTCTTGCCCTGCCAGCATGTTGACATCTGGGATTACAGTGTGTTGTGAGATACTGTCCTGTGCATTGTGGGGTGTTTAGTAGCATCCCTGAACTCTACCCACTAGATGCCCGTAGCATCCCCACCCCCAGGTGTGATGGCCTAACCTGTCTCCAGACATTGCCCAATGTCCCCTGCGGGGGCGGGGCTGGGGGGGGGAGCAGAATTGCCTTAGGTGAGAACCACTGTACCAAAGCGCTACAACAAGCGTCTGTGGTTCACGGAGAGTATGTGATGGAGCTATTTGAACCCTCTGCTTCCAGAGCCCACGCTCTAACCACTGTGTGACATGGCCTTACATTCGGCCTTGGTCCCAGGCTCTTCCTCTGAGAGTTCAGCACTGCTCAGGACCTGCTGCACCTCTCGGTCCCATCCACCAAGCTAACCAGCCCCAAGGTCAGACCTCCCACCTGGTTGGCTCACCTGCCAGGCACTAAGTCTGTAACTGCATCCAGAATTTATTTTTGATAAATCAAGGGACTTTGGAATAGCCATCCTGGGGAAAATATCTGCACTTTCCTTCTTCAGCTTTTTAGAGTTTTAACTTTTGAACTCATTGTTTTCTCATAGCTTCAGGCTCCTCAGTGTTTGACCTGGCCCCTGCCTGAACCCAGACAGCCACACCTCTCCTTGAGCCTGCAGCCTGTGCCTCAGTTTCCCCAGATGGGTTGGCAATAATAGTTGAAGCCTTTGCTCTTTCTAGTCCTCTGTCGCTGTCTCCTGACCCCCTTCCCAACCCCTCCCCCCTTTGCCTTTGACAGATATTTTCTGGGCCTCTGGTTTTCTGGGCCCTGAGGAGACGGTGGAGAGTCAGAGGCCAGCTGTGAGTCCTCCCATCTGCCTGCCCACTTGCCCAAGTCAGCCACTCACCCACCCACCGACCCAAGAATGGTATCTCTGTCTCACATCCGGAGGTGGGGCTGACCCTGTCTGGACACACCTGGAGCAGATGGGCTGGCAAAGACAACAATAGGATCAAGGCAGGGTCAAGGTGGCTGGCATTGGGAGGGTGGGGTGCGAGGTGCCGAACCAGAGTCTGGTGCTGCTTGCTGAGGCCAGAGGTTTCCCTGGAGGGAGAGCTGCAGAGCCCCAGGGGAGTGCGTTGGACCCAGGATCCAGAGGGAGCCGAGGGGCTGGCTCCCAAAGGTTGGTGGAGTCTGGGATTCCTGGTGGCCACAGAGGAGGTTCCTGGGGGCTTCTGGGGATCAGGGGTGCTGACTTAGGGAGCCCTGTCCAAGCTTGGGAGCAGGCCCTGAAGTGGGGGCCATGAGGAGTGCTGGAATGGGAGGAGGGTGTTGAGGGAGGATAGGAGGAGAAGGAGCCAGGCAGGAGCAGGGGGGCAAGGGGCCTGAGCGTTTGCGGTTTCGGGTGTCCCAGTCTTTGTCTGGATGTCCGCATGTCTCTTTCGCTGTCTCTCTGCGTCTTTCTCTCATCTCTCCATCTATCATCTCTCCAACTCAGTCCCTGCGTCTTCCCTTCATGTCACTCTCTATGCCTCCCTGACTCTGTCTCTCCTGTTCTCTCAGTCCCTGGGGGCCGCGCCTAGGTCCCCGCCCAGAAGCCGGCGAGGCCGGGGGCGGGCCGGGGCGGGCCGGGGCGGGTCTGGCGGTGCGGCCGGGCGGAGTTAAAGGGCCGGCCGCGGGACGTCCGGTCAGAACCGAGGTGGCGACGCCGGTGATTCCGGATTGAGGGCCCGAGGCCGAGACCCGAGGGGTGAGTGCAGACGGAAGGGTGGGGGGCGTAACCCGAACGCGCCCTGCACTGGAACCCGAGGCGCCGCGGCTCCCGGGCTGACGGGGCGGGTGCGAGTGTATGCGCGGCGGCCTCGCGGATCCCGGGACTCAGGACGGAGCTGCGTGTCCGGGACACTCGGTTGCGGGGGCGGGGGGTATGGTGTGTCCCAGACGGTCGCTACTTTTGAGCGCAGATTTTTCTGTGCCCGTCGAGGAGTCCTGGGTGCATCCTTTCTGGGTGTCCGAGGTGGGCAGGGGCCTCAAGAAGACCCACCCCACTCTGCCCCCCAATCAGGATATATCAGACCGACCCACGCTCTGCCCTGTGCAGCCTCCTGAGCGCTGATTGGCATCAGTGGGATTTCATTGTCTTAAAAGGGAGGCTGTGCGTCCCACCGACAGACTTTATGCTCTGTTCCGGCTGCCCACCCATAGCAGGCACAGCACCACTGAGTGCCCCTGTAAGAAAACAGGGTGCCCTGCTGGGCCCGCAGAGGTAGCTGTGAGGGTTGTGTGAGGTCCTGCAGTTGATCCTAGCTGACATTTGTTGGATGCTGGTGACGCGATGCTCTCTGGTGTCCCAGGGGCCAGCCTCTCACCCCTTGGACCAGGCGGTAGCTAGCTGTTCCTGGACCATGCAAGGTGGCTGAGGCCCACCAGCTGGGGAGTATCAGGCTGAAGGTGGGAGGAAGACAGAGAGACAGTGGGTGAGCTGGGATTTGAACAAACCAGCCTTGTGTGACCCCAACATCCTGGGCACTTTCCAATGGCCCCGGCCTCTTGGTCTGTATAGCCCGGCTTGGGTTTCTAAGTGGTAACATTAGCTCTGGCCTGGCAGTCGGTGGTGACCTGAGTAGGTATCTGCAGAGGGGCTTGGATGACACAGGAGTCATTCACAAAATGGGACCCTCTTTCTCCCCTCCGGCAAGCCTTGGGCCCTGCTCTACGAATATTAGGTGGCCAGGTAACAATACTGAATACGACGGTGGCTCTAACAGCAATGAGAGGTTTGATCGAGGTCTTACTGTGTGCCAAGCACCAAGCTGAGCACATTAAAAATGCTGGGTTGTCATAACAGCTTCACGAAGTGGGTAATATGGTTCCTGTCTTCCTGAGGAGGAAATTGAGGCTCAGAGTGGTAGAGACACTCTCCTGAGGTCACACAGCAGAGGTTTATAGAATTCTTTCTGAGTCTCACATGTCAGCATGGCCACACTTGCTCCGGATGGTGCTCACAGACCATTGCAGCCCTGGGATGATCTAGGTTCCTACTGGTGGCTTTAAAACTTCTTCCTCTGCCCAGGATCTCCTGCAGTGGCCCAAAGCGGCAGCGAGACTGCCCCTCCCCACGCCAGTTTGTCCACTTGACCTTTCCCTCAGAACTGCCCCTGAAGTTCTTTCTCAGAACCTCAGAAATTGGGAGTAAGCTCTCTCTCCGTCAGGCCTTCTGGGGCCTGGCACTTTGGGAGAGTATGAGTCTTGGATGGGGCAGCCCTTTGGCAAAGAGGGGGTCAAAGAGGTGCCATGAGTCAGAATGGAGGAGTGGAGAATAGAGCCGGGGTGTGGGGTAGTGGGACCAGTGTCATGTGCTTGGCTGTCAGGCTGCCGGCGAGCCCCAGCGCCTGTGCTTCAAGGAGAGGCAGATAGATGGTTTCCGGCAGGTCAGGGTCTCTGTCCTGAATTCCTTCCTAGGAGCCCACACACCTTGTATGACAAGTCTTCGACTGGCGGCTGGGCCAACCTGACAAACCAGAGCTCCATGGGCGTGGGCCTTGGAGCCACTGGCACCTCCATCTCCAGATAACATGGGGCCTTAGCAGGACAGGCGGGGCCACCTCTGCCAGGGCAGGGCTGCTGGGTGCCCTGCCTGGGTCTGGGATGAGCTTGAAGGCTGGTGCCGAGAGGAGTGGGTATGCCAGCCTCCCACAGCACCCTATGTGTCAGCTTGGAGTTTCTCTCACTTCTAGAAAAATAGTAACAGCAGGAATAGGGACAATGGCTAAACTTTTGCATGCTACCCGCTAAGCCTCATCTCACTGAAGTGTCCTAAACAACCTTCACAGGGAGTGGGGACTCGACTCACTCAAGGCTGCTTTATTGGGGATGAGCTGAGTCATGATTTTGAACCTAGGCTGGTTTGAGTCAAAACCTCACATTTTGCAGGATGATACCATGCCCAAACAACTTTTCATTTTCTTTTAAGTTGAAGTGTAATGTACATACAGTAAAGTGCACATTCCAGAACTGGACTGTTCAGGAGTTTTCTCAAATTGCAACCACACATGTCACCAGACCCAGATCAAGAGAGGGAAACCTGCGGGTGCCCTACAACATGCTCCTCCCACCAATGAAAGCATCTTAACTCATATTTTCATTAATTTAAACTACTTAATTTTAAAATAGACTTTATTTTTTTAGAGACGTTTTAGATTTACAGAAAAATACGTAAGAAGCATAGAGTTCCAACACACCCTTTTGACTCCCTACAATTTCCTGTTATTAACGATTTTGAATGGGCAATATGTACTCATGGTATAGAAAATCAAAAAGTCCCTGAAAACGAAGAGAGAAAGTTAAGTCTCCCTGTCACTCCTGCCCCCAGTTCTTCCAGGCCCCTTCCAGAGGCAGCCACCATGAGAAATTTCATGTGGGTCCTCAAAACACTTTTTTAAAAAAAAAAAAAATATATTTTACAGAGAGAAAGGGAGAGGGATAGAGAGCCAGAAACATCGATGAGAGAGAAACATCGATCAACTGCCTCCTGCTCACTCCCCATTGGGTATGTGCCCGCAACCAAGGTACATGCCCTTGACCGGAATCGAACCTGGGACCCTTGAGTCCGCAGGCCAACGCTCTATCCACTGAGCCAAACCGGTCAGGGCCAAAACACTTTTCATATTTCTTTGCCTCACCTTTATCTCCTCAGTGCCCAGAACAGAGCCACACACATAGCAGGGGCTCCAAAACGATTTGCCAACTGAATGCTGGAGGAATGCATGTAGAGCACTTGGGGAAGGGCTGCATTCAGAGGAAGTCACAAGGCTCAGTAGTCATCACTCGCTGGCTTCTTGGCATCGCTGGGAGAATGATTATCCACCGTTAAATTGGTAAAGAAATAAATCCCCACGGCTACTTCCTACCGAGCGTGTCACCTGGAGCTGCCCATGCGGAGAGGCAGCCCAATCGCACGTCATTGTCCACAAGTCGGAGCCTCTGCCTGGGGCTTGCGACTTGGAGCTCTCTGTGCTTCATTTTGGGAGGTTGCCTACACCCCACCCCTCCCTTTCCTGGATCTTTTAGGGGGCAGAGCCCCTATACCAGGCAGTCTGTATTTTTTTTAAAAAAAGAGTTTAAATTGTGGTAAAATACACATAACATTTACTATCTTAACCATTTTAAGGGTATAGTTCAATGCCATTAAGTACATTCATATTACTGTGCAGCCATCACCACCATCCATCTCCAGAACCTTTTCATCTTCCCAGACTAAAACTCTGTTCCCATGAAACATTAACTCCCCATCCCTCCCTGGCCCCAGCCCCTGGCACCCACCCTTCTACTTTCTGTCTCTAGGAATGTGACTACTCCCAGGACCTCATGGAAGTGGACCTCACAGGATTTGTTTTTGGTGTGACTGGCTTATTTCATTTAGCACAATGTCCTCGAGATTCATTCATGTGGTAATCCGTGTCAGAATTTACTTTTCAGGGCTGAGTGATATTCCATTGTAGAGATGCACCCCATTTTGTTTATCCATTCATCCTTCTATGGACACTTGGGCGGCTTCCGCCTTTTGGCCCTTATGAATAAGGCTGCTGTGGACATGAATGCACACATATCTGAGCCCCTAGTTTTTAAAAATATATTTTATTGATTTTTTACAGAGAGGAAGGGAGAGGGATAGAGAGTTAGAAACATCGATGAGAGAGAAACATCGATCAGCTGCCTCCTGCACACCTCCTACTGGGGATGTGCCCGCAACCAAGGTACATGCCCTTGACCGGAATCGAACCTGGGACCTTTCAGTCCGCAGGCCGATGCTCTATCCACTGAGCCAAACGGGCTAGGGCTGAGCCCCTACTTTTACTTCTTTTAGAGATCCACCCAGAAATGGGATTGCTGGAACATATGGCAATTCTGTTTCATTTCTTTTGAGGAACTTCCATACTCTTTCCCACCACCTGGCTGTACCATTTTACATTCCCACCGGCAATACACATGCATTTTGGTTCCTCTGTATCCTTGCCAGCACTAGTTATTTTCTGTTTTGGATAGTAGCCATCCTAATAAGAGTTTGTGCCATCTTCATTTTAAGTCAGACCATCCCAGTGGGCCTCTCCAAATTTGGTGATGATCTACCCAGATCTTTTCCCAGGATGCAGTGACCAATCGAAACTTCATGTTTTCTGCACGGTTGATGTGGCCAGACATCAGCAGGTGGAAAACCTGTGAGTCTGAGCCCCCGGGGACACCCCCAGCTGGAGTGGGTGGGGAATGAGGCTCAGGTGGGGACCTGAAGGGCAGGGTTTCTTCATCTGTGTTGCTGGAGGAAGTAGGAGCATAGAGGGAACCCTTGTCTAGTAGGACTGGGTAGAAAGAAGAGGCGAGGACAGGACCCACCCTCTCAGGAATCTCCTTGGCATTGCCTGAGATCAATGGGCTCTCCCTGTGAGGGGATTGAGGTTGATCTCTGATGGGGTCTTCTGGGGCCAGCTCTTGTCTCCCTTAAGCTGGGGGAACTGACCTTTAGTTGCCTGCAAAATAGAGAGAATGAGCCTGGCTGGTGTAGCTCAGTGGTTGAGCATTGACCCATGAATCAGGAGGTCACAGTTCGATCTGGGTCAGGGCACATGCTTGGGTTTCAGGCTCAATCCCCAGTGTGGGGTGTGCAGGAGGCAGCCAATCAATGATTCTTTCTCATTCATGTTTCTATCTCTTTCTCCCTCTTCTTCTCTCTGAAATCAATAAAACATGTTTTGTTTTTTAAAGAAAAGAAAATGGAGAGAATGATGGGACCTCCCTCTAAGGACTGATTTAAGATTCCACGAGACAAGGCATGCACACCCCTGAGCGTGGTGCACAGCCTGCAGCAAAGGCACCCTATCTGGTCACTGAGTTATTATTATTGTTACCCACCCATCTTGTTTTGGTTGGTTCCTTCAGAAGCTGACCCTAGATCAGGGATTTGAGTGCAAGCAGTTTATCTGGGAAGTGATTCCAGAAAAAGCCGGTAGGCAAGAAGGATGTGAACCTGAAAGAATTGAAAACAGGGACTCAAACAAATACATGTCCACACAGATGCATAGCAGCACATGACCCAATAGGCAAAAGGTGGAGACATGTAAGATGTCCATCAACAGATGAATGAATAAACAAATTGTGATATATCCTTACAATGGAATGTCACTCAGCAGAAGAAATAAAGCACTGGCACATGTTACAATGTGGATGAACCTCGAGAACATCATGCCGAGTCAAAGAAGCCAAACACAGAAGGTCACATGTGGTATGATTCCATTGATATGAAATGTCCAGAACAGGTAAATACACAAAGACAGCAAGTAGATTAGTGGTTGCCAGGGGCTGTAGGAATGGGGGGGATGGGGAGTGACTGCTCATGGGGACGGGGTTTCCTTTCAGGGTGATGAAAACATTTTGGGACGAGATAGAGGTGATGGTTGCACAACAGTGTGAATGTACTACGTGCCACTGAACTGTGAACTTTAAAATGGTTCCTTCTATGTCATGTGACACTTACCTCAATTTAAAGAGGGAGGAGGTGAAGGTGGAGGAGGAGGGGGAAGAGGAGGAGAAAGAAGGAAGTGGGGCATTTCATAGAGAAACTTTCTATTGTGGCCAGCTGGAGTTTAATCCCATTGGTGGTGCATGAGGAACCCACACCTCAGGGTCATTGCACCCAAGGCGAGAAGGCGCTGGAGTCTTTATCTACAACACTCACCCTCATTGATGAGAGCTGCTTTGGGGGCAGGGCGTGTCTTACTTTTCCAGCACTCTGACCAGCTGCAGGGACAGAGAAGTCAGGAGGGATGTCCTGCAGTCAAGACTGAGGGCATGTGGTGGGGCACTGGTGCATCCATCTGGCCAGCCGGTGGAGACCACTGCTGAGGGCAGGAGAGATATGTACTCTTGGCATCTGGAACTCACATGTATTGCGCACCTACTGTGTGCCAGGCACACCATGCTTGACTCCACAGGTCACTGTGCATGTGCATATGGCATATAGGTGGCTGGAGGGCAGTTTCCATCTGCACTGACCCCTACCCCATGTGTCCCCCCAGGATGCTGCCCATCACGGAACATCTGCTGCGCCTTCTGGGACTGGAGAAGACCGCCTTCCGCTTGTATGCCGTGTCTGCACTCCTCCTATCCCTGCTCTTCTTCCTCTTCCACCTGCTGCTGCGGTTCCTGCGGCTCTGCTGGCACTTCTACGTCACCTGCCGCCGGCTGCGCTGCTTCCCCCAGCCACCCCGGCGCAACTGGCTGCTGGGTCACCTGGGCATGGTGTGTGTGGGCTGGGTGGCCAGGGCTGGGCAGATCCCATGCATTCAGGGAGCCTGATGGACTGCGGGCTTCCCTCATCCCCCCAAGAACCTGGTTGGAGCCAGGATGTGAGACTGAGGCTCAGAAAGGGCAAGCAGTTTGCCCTAGGTCACATGGCTGGGATGGGGCAGAGCTTACTGCAAAGTTTTCTCTGTAATTCCAGGCTATTGCTGTACCTTTCATATGATATAGGTTATATATATCCTATGATATAATAAGATATAATATTCAGAATACAAGTACCAATGACTGTGAAGTTCATCAGCTCCTAGGACCCTGGTGGGAGATGAGGGGGGCATGGTCCTGTAGATTTTGTTGCTCCATCCCCAACCCCAACTTGGTTCCATACTTTATCTCCCTCTTTAATGTTGTAGTCCCAGGTCATGGTGCCAACCATTTCCTTGAATTTTATTTCATTTCTTTCTTTCTTGATCCTCACCTGAAGATACATATTTTGTAAAAATTTGATTTTAGAGAGCCCTGGCCAGTGTGGCTCAGTTGGTTGGGCATCGTCCAGTGCACTAAAAGGTTGCCAGTTTGATTCCTGGTCAAGACACATACCCAGGTTGCAGGCTGGATCCTTGGTACGTGGTGTGCAGGAGGCATCGGGTCAATGTTTCACTCTGATATTTTGCTCTCATATCGATGTTTCTCATTCTCCCTTCCTCTCTCTCTAAAAATCAATAAATTGAACAAAGATTCTTTAAAAATTTGATTTGAGAGAGAGAGAGAGAGAGAGAAACATGGATGTGAGAGAGAAACATCAATCGGCTGCCTTCTGTACTTGATCGAACCCGCAACCTTTTGGTGCTTGGGAATCGACTGGAGATAGAACCCGCAACCTTTTGGTGCTTGGGCTGACACTCCAATTAACTGAGCCACCCAGCCAGGGCACACTTTATTTCTTATTTCATATGTATGTGCCAAGTATTATACCAGGCGATTTATAAATGTTTACTCCTTTAGTCTTCTGGACAATCCTAGGAGGTAGGTCCCATTACTATCCTCATTCTGCACCTGAAAATACTGAGGCTCAGAGAGCTTACGTGACTGGCTCTAGGTCACACAGCTTGTGAATGGCAGAGCCGGGTTCAAACCCAGCTATCTGGCTCCAACACACCTGCTCTTAGCTCTCTTCCTCAGCTACCTCTATTTTCTGGGTAAGAAAGGCCGGACTTTTCTAGAAGGGCTTCGCAGGCCAGGGGGAGAAAACCAGACTCCTGAGGGTTCAGAGGCCCCACGCTGAGTGTGGAAGAGAACTTGGGAGAGGTAGTAGGGACCTGATGCCCTCATCTACCATCTACTGCCTGTGTGACCTTGAGCAAGCTCCTTCACCCTCCAGACCTCAGTTTCCCCATCTGTATTGCAAGGACAGTGATCATGCCTAACAGCCTCATGGGATTGTTTTGATGATTCCTGCCATCATCTCTGGGGCAGGCTTGGCAGGGAACCGGCTACGCAGTGGTGGATGTATGAGCTCAACTTCTGGGTCCTGCAGGGACAGAAGTATCTAGAAATATTTTAGATACTGCTTAGAGGGAGTGCCTCAGAAGAAGGAAGTGGGAGATGCATTTCCACTCAATAGGACAAAGAACATTTATTTAGTTTATGTTTTGGGATTATCCCCCTGGGGCCAGCACTCGTCAGGTTTTGCCTGTTTGGGCCTGAATCCCATCCCTCTCTTTCAGACTCACCTCTGCTTAGGCCTCCTGCTCCCCTGTTGGACCAGGGTCCAGCCTCCTCCCTGGGCCCCTGCTCCAGTCTCACTTCTTCAGTCCATCCCCCATCCTGTCTCTAGAAGGATTCTTGAGTCCACCATGTCCCTCCCCTGCTCACACTCTCCATGGCTCCCCACTGCTGTCTGAAGGTGTTCAAGGCCCTTTCTACTCCAGCTCCTAACCTCCTCACCTGTTCTACCAACCCCCTCCAACCCCATGGAATGACTTCCTATTCCTGTAACAAGACTCCCACTTCCCCCATTCATGGCCTTTGTTGAAACTGTGTCCTCTGCCCAGAATATAATCTTCTGTTAGATGAACTTCTACTCATCTTTCATGCTGAATCTCCAATGCCCTTACTCCTCTGGTTTGGATGGTGGTCCTATAGGTAATAGTCAGGCCCTGGCACCCTGGGCAGTTGACTAGGGCGGGTTCTGAAGTCCAGTCTTGACCTTGTGGACCCAGCCACCCTCCCTGGGCCATGAGACCTGGGTGAGGCCAGTCTCAAGTGTGTGAACAGTCTCAAGGCTGGTCCTGATAGAGAAGGAGACATAGGAGCCAGGGAGGAGACATAGGAGCCAGGGAGGAGTCATTTGTTCATTTATTCATTCTGTAATTGCTGGGCCTTACCACTGGCCAGGCACTGGGTTAGGCCCCTTCGGATCTGAGCTCTCCCCTAATTCTCACAGCCTGTGAATTAAGGATGAATCTGCCCTATATTATGGATTCCATCTTTGGGGCTCAGAGAGGTTAAGTGGCTTGCCCAAGGCCACACAGTGGCTGAGGGCGGATTTGAGTTCAGATGCATCTGACATTGAGCCTGAAGTGTTTCTGTTTCATAGAGCATGTTGGTTCAGAGCGGGCATGTTGTAGCTGGGTGGCCTGTGTTCAAATCCTGGCTCCGCCATAATGGCAGAGGGTGCCAGTGCCTGTCCATATCCTCTGGGCCCATTTCTGGGTGCAATAGCCTGACTTCCGGCGGCCAGCACCTGTGTTCTGGGGCTTTTTCCAGCAGCAGGAGCCCACTCTGCTGTGTGTACTGCAAGCCTGAGAGTTCAAGCCCCGGGAGGGCTCTCAGCCATTGACGATGGGACTGTGTGAGTTGGTGGGTTGACTCTGAGATGCGTGTCCCACAGAGGTCCCTCGTGGCACCGAGCCCTGGTTGCCCATGGTGGTTACTTTCTTGACAACTTATTCCTTACTGACTACCTTCCCTCACTCTGTCACTTCCCCACTTCCCCTTGTTTTTTGGGATCACCCAAATCAACTACTTGCCCTAGAACTTTTGTCTCAGGACCTGTTTCTGGGGAGGCCAAACCAGGACAGTCACTTACCTGCAACTTCAGATAAAGTAAAATGGGGAAATAGTAGCAATTCTGTCACTGAGTTCTTGTGTGGGTTGAACATATAAATCTATGAAACATGCCCCAAACAGCGCCCAATATGGCAAGCACACGCATGTGTTAAATATGACAATACTAGTACTACTTTATTACTAACAGAGCAAAAACTTGATAAATACCAACCATCATCATTAATGTGTTTACTGTCCCTGTGTTTTGTTTTTTTCTTGAACATCAGCTGTGTGTCAGGCCCCGTGTTGGGGTCCTGATGCTTTGTTATTTCATGAATTCTCTCAACTGTCCTCCGACAGAGTTGATTCATACCCCACTTTTCAGATGAGGAAGTGGAGGCTCAGCGAGGTGCAGCCAACGGTCTGCAGTCATGTAGCCCTTCTCGGCTTGTTTTGAGGGCAGGGAGGTGGCAGGGGGGGAAGGACTGGCAAAAGCTGGGGCTGGACACCTCCTCACTATCCTTTTCTACCATCCCCACAGTATCTCCCAAATGAGATGGGCCTCCAGGATGAGAAGAAGGTGCTGGACAACATGCACCATGTGATCTTGGTGTGGATGGGACCTGTCTTGCCACTGGTGGTTCTGGTGCACCCTGATTACATCAAACCCCTGGTGGGCGCCTCAGGTAGGTGGGCTGGGCCTCTGAATGATGTGTAAACCCTCAACTCCCAGAGTCCACCAGGGCTTCTAGGCAGGTGGGCTATCCAGAATAAGGATCATTTGAGTAGGGCTTTGAAGAATGAATAGGAGTTCACCAAAGCAGAAATGGCAATACAAAGAGTGGGAATAGCATGGGAAAAGGTATGGCTAACAGTGTCCCAGGAACTTTGAGAGAATGCCCATCCACTGGGAAGTCAGAACCAAACATGTTTGGATAAGTAGTTGTTTGCCCAAGATTTTGTTAACTGATTGTTGCTTAATTCTAATGGCACTCCCATCATTTGGGTTCTGACTATCCCAACCTATAGCCTGCTTTCTTCACTTGGGCTGACTCTGACTGGTGGAGAGAGAGATCTAGAAGGATTGTTTCTTCTGCAATCCACACCTACCCCATTGTGTAGGACTCCCAAGAGTGCGTGGTAAGCTCTTGCTCAGCCTTCAACACCCAGTTCCAATGACCACCCCCCCCACCGCCGCCTCCCTGGAAGGTTTCCCCAACTCCCCAGCAGACCATACCCCTCTCTCCAGGACTTTCCCATTCTCAGTCCAAACTGTTTAGGGTTGAGTGTGTCTGTCTCTATCTTCAGTGTGGTCTCGCATGTAGCTGGGCACCTTCAAAAGCATCAGGGCACATTTGAGAGAACAGGGATGAGAAAGAAAGAGTCCCAGGAGGTTTAGGATCTCTTGCCTCAGCTTGGGCCTCTACAAACATACATCTGGAGACTGCCTTCAAGGCTGCCACCAGGAGCCATGAAAGAGTGAGGGGCTGTCATCCTTCCCTCCCCCAGTGATGCCCTCCCCATGCCTTTATAGCCCCATTGTTGCATTTGTGAGGAGTGACCATCCCCGTTGCACAAAGGAGGAACTGAGGCCCTGGGAGAGGTGACTCTTCCAAGGGATGGGCACTGCATTTGGGAAGAGCCTGGGGGCCAGGCCTTGGGGGGGGGGGGGGGCGGGTTCCAATCCTGACTGGAGCAATACTTGCTGTGTGACCCAGAAATCCATCCAGGCTCTCAGGGCCTCAGTTTCTGATCTGTAAAATGGGGCTGTTGTGAAGACTCAAAAATATAATGTAGGTAGGTGCTACGAAGGGTTTCTTCTCTTCTGTCTTTTTAAAAAATATATCTTTACTGATATCAGAGAGGAAGGGAGAGGGAAAGAGAGATAGAAATATCAATGATGAGAGAGAATCATTGATCAGCTGCCTCCTGCACGTCCCCTAATGGGGATCAAGCCTGCAACCCAGGCATGTGCCCTTGACTGGAATCGAACCTGGGACCCTTTAGTCCCCAGGCCGACGCTCTATCCACCGAGCCAAACCAGCTAGGGCTCTTCTGTCTTTTTAATATACTTTTTTTTTCTTTTTCTCCCTGCCTCTTCCTTTTCTCCTTCTGACCCGCCCCCCTTCCCTCTACTCCTCAGAGCATTAGTTTCCTAAATTTCATCCTGCATGGTTTGAGATTCCAAGTAGATCAGGAAGTAGAGCCCCCCCTTACCCCCCACCCCCATGAGCTTGGCACTAAGTAAATGCTGAAGCTTCTTCCTCTCCCACCCCTCCTTCAGGACAGGCAGGATATCCACGGCCTCCCCCACCCGAGGAGCAGGATGGGGACTTCAGGTTGGGGAGGGTGGATGGGGCCTGGCCTCAGGGTGCCCCTGCCTGTCCATGCCTACCCGTCTGGGATGGACAGGTCTGGCCCAAATCCCAGACTCCATCTCCCTCTGGGGCCTCCTTGGGGGTGTTGCTGCTCTGAGCTTAAGCCAGCACAGCTGATGGGCCCGGAGGAAGGTGTGAGTCCTCTTGGACGCTCTGTGTTTTTGTTTTTTTTATCTCCTAATGGGCATTTGGGATAGAGAGCATTAATGGGACAAAGTAGGTGAAAATGCTTTACAGAGGACAAGGCATGATATATAGGCATATAATTATAGCTTGGTTTGATACATTCATTTTTTATTGAGATGGAATTCACATAACATGTAATTAACCATTTTGAAGTGTACAGTTTAAGAGTGTAAGATAATTAGTGTGTTCACAGTGTTGTGCAACCATCCATCGACGCTCTCTAGTTTCAAAATTTTTTCATGACTCCGTAAAACACCCTGTACCCATTAAGTAATCACTTACCTTTTCCCCCTCTCCTCATCTCCTGGTAAATATTAATCTACTTTCTGTCTCTATGGATTTCCATATTCTAGATATATCATAGGAAAGGAATTATACAGAATGTGGTCTTTTGTGACTGAATTCTTTCACTCAGCATAATGTTTTTGAAGTTCATTCACATTGATCGGCAATGATCAGGACTTCATTCCTTTTCTAAGGCTGAGTAATAGTCCATTGTATGAATATACCACAATTTGTTGACTATTTAGGTTGTTTCTACCTTTTGGCTGTTATAAATAAGGCTGGTAAGAACACATGTGTACAAATTTTGGTGTGGACACATATTTTTATTTCTCTTGGATAAATGTATCTAGATACCTAGATGTATCTACCAGAAAAAAAATTTGTGGGGTCATATGATAATGCTATGTTTAACATTTAAGGAACCTCCAAACTATCTTCCATGGCAGCTATGCATTCACTTTTTACTAATAGGGGCCTGCTGTGAGCTGGGGACCCAGATATTCATTTCACAGGTTCTTGACACCAATGATTATAATCATAGTAATAAAAATAGCCAACAATTAGTTATTCATGTTACATGCACAAATATTTAATGAGCACCTACTATGTGCCATAACATATTAGCCCATTAAGTTTTCATAGGGCTACCAATGAGACAAAGGCAGGATTGTTCTATTTCACTGTTGGCAGATGAGGACATGGAGGGGCACAGTAGTAACATGTCCAAGTTTACATACCTAGTTAATTGTAGGGCTGTGATTTGAACTCAGACTTGGCTATCCCAGAGGCCAAGCTCTCAACCAGATCATATGCAGCTTCCTGCTTGGCACCATGTGGGGGCTTTTCTTATATGACCTCTGCCAGGGTAATTTTACCATCCCCTTTTTACTGGAGGGAAAATTTGTGGAGGAGGCAGCCTGGCATTGAGCGGATAGGGTTGGAGTGGAGGAGGGACCCAAGGATGGGAAAACAAGGGTTCAATTAAGGAGAGAGTTTGGAGAAAGCCTTCTGGAGGAGGCATTAGTGAAACTGGGCTTTGAAGGATGCATAGGAGTTTGCCAGATTAGTAATTTCAGGTGGAGGATCCTACTAGTGCAAAGGTGCAGATGTGTGAAAGTGCTGGGGAAATTCAGGTGATTTGGGGTGTCTGGAGTGAAGATGATGTGTGTGGAAAAGTAAAAAATTAGATGGGAGCTGGGCACAGGGTACCTTTGTGCAAAGCGAATGAGCTTGTGTTTTACTCTGGGGGTGATAGGCAGCCAGGGGAGGTATTTGAAAAGGACAACCCTTGGACAGGTCTGTGAGTCAGAAGGCCTTCTGGGAGTCCTAGCCTGGAGTCCAGAGTCCAGAGAGGAGAACAACCAGACTCCCACTTTCATCTCCAATATTTCTTCTTCCAGGGAGCTTGCCTTGACTTCCAACAGCCTTTTCTCTGTGCCTCCCTTCTCTCATGACACACTTCCTACCATCTTGATAATTGCATGGCGTGCCTCTGCTTCCCTTTCCCACCCACCCCACCCCGAGCTCCTCCAGGCAGGGCGTGGAGCTGAGCCATCTCTGGGTTTCCAGCATCATCCAGCATGGGTTGGGCACAGAAAGGTGGCAGAAGAGGTCTGTGTTCAATGGGGGAATGAATGAGTGGACAAATGACTATGTGCATGATTGGCCAATTCCTGGGGAGTATGTGTGTAGGCAGCTGAGTCACAGCTCAGATAAAAAGTGACATCACGAGTTTCAGGTACTTCCTTCCTAGGCCCCTACCTATTCTGTCCCAAATCTGTTTAGCATATAGAAAGGGAATTCACCCACTCACTCACTTAACCATCCATTCATTCATCCATTCACTAATTCATTCGCTCATCCATCCATCCATCCATCCATCCATCCATCCATCCATCCATCCATCCATTCATTCTTAGATTGATTCATTCATACAATAAAAATGTATTTAGCACCAATGTATCAGAGATGAACGTGGTCCCTCCTCTGAAGGGGACTGTTACTGGAGGGATACAATCTGGAGTGATTGGTGGGGAGGATATGGCATTCACACCGAGACTAGAAAGATGAGAAAAGAGTGTTTGAGGCAGAGAGGCATCTGGTGGAAAGAAGCAGAGCAAAGGGAGAACACAGCTTTTTCCAAGGAGCTGAGACAAGTTTTATGATGTTAGAGCATTAAGTATGTGTTGGGGGTGGGAGGGGATAGAGATGTTTTGAGAGCGGTCTGGACTGGGGTAGTTCACTTAGGGCTTTGAAAATGGGCTGAGAAACTGGTGCAGGAAGGGACATGGTCCGATCTAAAGATCCCCATGGGGCCAGGGTTCAGGATAGGCTGGAGAGGTCAAGGATGGAGGCAAGCATAGAAGATATAATTCAGATGGCCTGAGCTGGCAGAAAAGTGGGGATGGATGAAGTTGAAGAGGGCCATTATGGATGGGGAGCACAACCTGGGCAAAGATTTGGAAGTGAGAGACAGCATGTGGGGTTACTTAGTGGATGTTGAAGGATGAGGTGGGAGAGGCACACAGGGGCAAGATGGGACAGGGATTTTGATGCTAACCTGAGCTTGAACTTTTTTTACCAGGGCGATAGGGAGCCATGGGAGGTGTTTGAGCAGGGGAGCCTCATGTTCAGGTCAGCATGTTATAAGGATCTTTCTGGGGTAGGTGTTAGGATGGATTGGAGGGGTGAGGTGGGAGGTTGGAGCCCAGAGAGGAGCCCCAAGGAGGTCAGAAACAGAGGTCAAGGGTCAGAATTCTGTATTGAGTCATCATTGCTTCTCTGTCTCCACAGCCGCCATTGCCCCCAAGGATGACCTTTTCTATGGCTTCCTGAAACCTTGGCTAGGTGAGTGTGGGACTGGGTAGGCTGGGGCTTCAGGGAAGAGATGGGTGGAGTATGAGGTTTCTTGGAGTGTTTCAGAGTAATAGGAGAGACCCCTAACCTCAGTCTTCTGGGCGCAGGGGATGGGCTACTGCTCAGCAAAGGTGAGAAGTGGAGCCGGCACCGCCGCCTGCTGACACCTGCCTTCCACTTTGACATCCTGAAGCCCTACATGAAGATATTCAATCAGTGCACCAACATCATGCATGTGAGTCCCAGGGTTTCACGGGAAGAGGCTGTCCTGGAAGTGAGACTGGTCAGGCTCCAACTCGTGGGTGAGCCATGTGATGCCAGGAAGCCTCACTTCCTTTATTTATATTGGGCTTGTAGTGAGCATGCAGCTGGTCCTTGTCAGCCAGGCTTTAAGTCGGCATTCTTTGTGCCCATTTGCTGTCTCTCTCTTCCAGGCTAAATGGCGGCGCCTGGCGGAGGGTCCAGTGGTCTCCCTTGATATGTTTGAGCATGTCAGCCTCATGACCCTGGACAGTCTTCAGAAATGTGTCTTCAGCTACAATAGCAACTGCCAGGAGTGAGTATGGCCTACCTGGGGAAGCCAGAACCAGTTACTTTAAGGGCAAGGTGGTGGGAGGAGAAAGGTGGTGTTAGGCACCTATGGGCTGCTGGTGCTCTGCCAGACAGGCTGTGTGGTTCCAGGAAACTGACATCACCTCTCTGAGCCTGTTTCCTTATCCCCTCCCCGCCATTAGAATCCCAATTCCTTCCCCATAATCATGGTGTGGGAATTAATAGGTGCTCAGTAAATGCTGGTTTCCCTTATTCTATGAAGACTATATGGTCTTTGGAAAGTACCCCCCCGCCCCGCCACTTTCTGAGCCTCTGTTTTTTTGTTTGATGACCATCCCTGACTGTCTGAGAGATGCTTTAAGCATAAAATGATATAGCACTGCCCTGGAACACAGTAGAGCCCAGTGAATATTTGTTGAATGAATTAATAAGATAACAATTGCCCTGGTTCATTCGTTCATTCATTCATCAGATATTCACTGTGTACCTACTATGTGCCTGGCAGTATGCTAGCTACTGGGAATATGGTAGGGAAACAGACAAAAACCCATTTCTTTGGAGCTTATAATCTAGGTGGGGATATAAGGAATAAGGGACACAATGAATGTCAAGTTTGTAGCACATAGTAGGTCCTCAATAACAAGCTTCTGACTTTGTTACTCAGGGCTTTGCAGGGATATGTTTCAATTGGGTAAGATGGACATGACCTTAGTAATTAATTAATTAATCTAAGAAATATTTACCGAGTGCTTACTATGTGCTATTCCTGGACTAGGCTATAAAAACAGTGGTCAATAAAACAGACAAGGTCTTGCTCTTCTGGAACTTATATGTTGGTGGGGGAAAAAAACAGTAACCATGAACAAATAAATAAACAAAAAAATGACAGACTGTGAAAGTGTATGAAAACAAGCACACTTCAGGACCAAGGACAGCTCCTTGAAACCCCACCCCAGTGATTTTGTTATCATTGTTTTGTTTTTAAGTCCTCATCTGAGGATATATGCTTTGCTTGATTTTTAGAGAGAGAGAGAGAAATGAAGAGAGAGAGAGAGAGAGAGAGAGATGGATCTGTTGCCTCCTGTTTGCACCCAGACCAGGGGTCGAACCCACAACCTAGGTATGTGCCCTGGCCAGGAATAGAATCCAAAACCTTTTGGTGTATGGGATGACACTCCAACCAACTCAGCCAACTGGCCAGGGCTGTTGTTATTGTTTTAATCACAGCTTTACTGAGATGTAATTCACATACCATACAATTCACTCATTGAAAGTATACAATCCAACCATAATAAATTTTAAAATATTTTCACCAAAAAGAAACCCTGTATATTTTATTTTATTTTATTTTATTTTATTTTATTTTATTTTATTTTATTTTATTTTATTTTATTTTATTTTATTTTATTTTATTTTATTTTATTGGATGATATGACTTTATTGAGTTTATCCACCAGAGTGGAAATAATGTCTGTACAAAACCATACATTTGTTAATGTAACTTTTGTATCACAATTAAAATCCAAACAGTTTTCTAAAAAACAGTCATCTCAATCAAAACTCATTACGTTAGAATCAATAGATTCTTTGAAGCCACAGTTAACACTTAAATAAGGTTAAGCCTCAAATGCAGACATTTGGTTGATAGGAAAGCTAGTTAAATTTCCAACTTGCTCAAATAGAATGACAAAAAGGCAAAATGGTGTTTTTCACAGAGATACAGTCCACTGGATTCGCCAACACTGGACTCAAAGTACTCAGAGTCCTGAGATAAGAAATCCAGGCATCCTTTAGACAGACTTCTACTGTCTTTTCTTCCCAATCAGAGATTTGTGGGTGTGTGGAATGACATCAGCACTAGCAAGCGTAGCCTTGATGAGAGAGTCCAATTCCTTTTTTAAAAAATATATTTTATTGATCTTTTACAGAGAGGAAGGGAGAGGGATAGAGAGTTAGAAACATCTATGAGAGAGAAACATTGATCAGCTGCCTCCTGCACACCCCTCTACTTGGGGTGTGCCCGCAACCAAAAGACATGTCCTTGACTGGAATCGAACCCGGGACCTTTCAGTCCGCAGTCCAACGGTCTATCAACTGAGCCAAACTGGTTAGGGTGAGAGTCTAATTCTTCATCTCCATGAATAGCAAGTTTCAAACGAGGAGGGGTAATTATGTTTTACCTTTAAGTCTTTTGATACATTTCCTGCCAATCTAAGTGCCTCTGTGGTGAGGTAGTCCAGATAATTGCGTTGTACACAGCAGCAGCCGTGCCCGCATGTCCTTGGCTGGTCATCCTAGATTTTAGGTGTCCATGAATACAGTTCAGTGGAAACTGTAAGCCGGCCCTCTGTGCGCAAGAAACTGCCTCCCCCTGGCCTTTCCGGAGTCCTTTCCAGCCTACTGCCAGCCGTTTCAAATTCTGCTGAAGCGGAAACAAGCAAGGCCGGGAAAGGACTAGTCAGACACCCGGCGAGAGCCCACCGCCTACACCAGTGGTCGGCAAACTCATTAGTCAACAGAGCCAAATATCAGCAGTACAACGATTGAAATTTCTTTTGAGAGCCAAATTTTTTAAACTTAAACTTCTTCTAACGCCACTTCTTCAAAATAGACTCGCCCAGGCCGTGGTATTTTGTGGAAGAGCCACACTCAAGGGGCCAAAGAGCCGCATGTGGCTCGCGAGCCGCGGTTTGCCGACCACTGGCCTACACCATCACACTGTGATTCAAACTGCCCCTATATATTTGAGCACTCCTCCCGGAACCCATTTCTCCTCCAGATCTAGGCAATCACTAATCTTCCTTCTGTGTCTACAGAGTAGTCTACTATGGAAATTCATAGATGGAATTATACAGACTTTTGTTCCTGGTTTCTTTTACTCACCATAATGCTTTCAGACTTATCCACGTTGTAGTTTGTATCAGTAATTCATTTTTTTAAATTGCTGAATAATATTCCACTTACTGCATAAAACCACATTTTGTTTATTTGATTATTTGTTGATGGACATTTGGGTTGTTTCCACTTTTTGGCTATTGTGAATACTGCTGCTATAAACATTTGTGCACAAGATTTTTAAAAAATATATATTTTATTGATTTTTTACAGAGAGGAAGGGAGAGGGATAGAGAATTAGAAACATCGATGAGAGAGAAACATCGACCAGCTGCCTCCTGCACACCTCCTACTGGGGATGTGCCCACAACCAAGGTACATGCCCTTTACCAGAATTGAACCTGGGACCCTTCAAGCCACAGGCCAATGCTCTATCCACTGAGCCAAACTGGTTAGGGCTGTGCACAAGTTTTTGAGTGTATATATGTCTTTAATTTTCTTGCATATATACCTAGGAGTGGAATTGCTGGGTTATATGATAACTCTCTGTGTAACTTTTTTGAGGAACTGTTGGACTTTTTCCTAAAGTGGTTTTTACCATCACTTTAGGATCCCACCAGTAGTATGTGAGAGCTCTAATTTCTCCATGTTCTCACCAATACTTGTGATTACCTGTTTGTGGAGTTTTTTTTGTTTTTTGTTTTTTTTTTGTTTTTGGTTATAGCCATCCTAGTCAGGGTGAAGTGGTATCTCATTGTGATTTTGATTTACATTTGGCTAATTATGTTGAATATCTTATCATGTGCTTATTGGACATTTTTATATCTTCTCTGGAGAAATGTCTATTCATATCCTTTGCCCATTTTTATTTTTTTTCTCTTTTATTTTATTTTATTTTTTTTAAATAAATCTTTATTCAGATTATTACAATTATTTCTCCTTTTTCCCCCCATAGCTCCCCTCCACCCATTTCCCACCCCACCTTCTGCCCTTACCTCCCCCCCACTGTCCTCATCCATAGGTGTATGATTTTTGTCCATTCTCTTCATGAACCCCCCATACCCCTTCCCCCTGAGATTTATCAGTCCACTCCCTTTCTATGCCCCTGATTCTATTATATTCACCAGATTATTCTGTTCCTCAGGTTTTTAATTCACTTGATTTTTAGGTTCGCTTGTTGATAGATATGTATTTGTTGTTCATAATTTTTCTCTTTACTTTTTTCTTCTTCCTCTTCTTTAAGAATACCTTTCAGCATTTCATATAATACTGGTTTGGTGGTGATGAACTCCTTTAGCTTTTTCTTATCTGTGAAGCTCTTTATCTGCCCTTCAATTCTGAATGATAGCTTTGCTGGGTAGAGTAATCTTGGTTGTAGGTTCTTGCTATTCATCATCACATTGAAAATTTCTTGCCACTCCCGTCTGGCCTGCATAGTTTCTGTTGAGAAGTCAGCTGACAGTCGTATGGGTGCTCTCTTGTAGGTAATTAACTGTTTTTCTCTTGCTGCTTTTAATATTCTCTCTTTGTCTTTTGCTCTTGGCATTTTAATTATGATGTGTCTTGGTGTGGTCCTCTTTGGATTCCTTTTGTTTGGGGTTCTGTGGGCTTCCTGGACTTGTAAGTCTATTTCTTTCACCAGGTGGGGGAAGTTTTCGGTCATTATTTCTTCAAATAGGTTTTCAGTATCTTGCTCTCTCTCTTCTTCTGGCACCCCCATAATTCTGATGTTGGTACGCTTAAAGTTGTCCCAGAGTCTTCTTACATTATCTTCAACTTTTTGGATTTTTTTTTTTTTTTGCTTTTTGCTTTTTCGGTTGAGTGTTTTTTGCTTCTTTGTATTTCAATTCTTTGACTTGATTCTTGGGTTCCTCTATTCTGTTTCTGGGTCTCTGTATAATATTTTTTATTTCAGTCAGTGTATGTTTAATTTCTAGTTGGTCCTTTTTCATATCTTCGAGGGTCTCGTTATATTTATCGGCCTTTTCTAGGATATTCTTAAAAAGTCTTATAACCGTGGTTTTGAATTCTATATCCAGTCGTTTGTTTTCCTCCATTTCTTTCGTTTGTGATCTGATTCTTTGACCCCGCATTTTCACTGATTCCCTGAGTTGGTAAGGTAGATTTGTGTGCTAGGTTTCCAATATGGCCCAGTGGGTCTGCCTCCCCAGTTAACCTGAGGTGGACACTCTTGGTGCACCCCTTTGTGGACTGTGTGTACAGCCTTGTTGTAATTAAGTCTTTATTGTTGTTGGTATCACTGGGAAGAATTGACCTCCGGGCCAGTTGGCTGTAAGGATCAGCTGTGTCTATGCTGGGAGAAGTTCGGTGCTGGAGACAGCCTTATAGGATTAGACTTGCCAAATTGCAATAGCCTCTGTGCTCAGCTTGGATGGGGTGGAGTCTCAGTTTTGGCTTCCTGTCAGCCTTGCCCTTGCGCGCATGTGCGCTTTCAGTCCTCCGCCTTCCCCAGCTCGAGTCTCCGCCTGAGAGTCCAGACTCCCCCCACAAGAGCGTGGGTCCCCAGGTGCTCGCCTGGAACTGGGGTTCACTGCAGTCAGAACTGGGGCTCAGTGCCGTCAGGAGCCTCTGACTCCCTTTCACTAGGGAAAGCCTGTGGCAACTTCCGCAGCCTTTGTGCGCACTGGCACGCGCCCGCGCGCTTTCAGTCCTCCGCCTTCCCCGGCTCCGAGTCTCCGCCCGAGAGTCCAGACTCTCCCCACAAGAGTGTGGGTCCCCAGGGGCTCGCCTGGAACTGGGGTTCACTGCAGTCAGAACTGGGGCTCAGTGAAGTCAGGATCCTCTGACTCCCTTCCACTAGGGAAAGCCTGTGGCAACCTCCGCAGCCTTTGTGCGCACTGGCCTGCGTGCGCCTTCAGACTTCTGCCTTTCCCAGCTCGAGTCTCCGCCCGAGAGTCCAGACTCCCCCCGTAAGAGCGTGGGTCCCCAGGGGTTCGCCCGGAACTGGGGTTCAGTGCTGTCAGAACTGGGGTTCAGTGCGGTCGGAGGCTTCCTTCCCCCTTCCACCAGAGAAAGTCAGCCAGGCTCTCAGCCGCCCTTCCTCTCTGCGCGCACAAAGCCCCTTTGCCGTACCTCCAATTCTCTGTGAGCTTTCCTCTTTCCTTCTAGTTGTAGAATTTTCACTCAGCCAGCTTTCCTGTGGTTCTGGATGGTGTCCGTTCTGTCTTTTAGTTGTAGTTTTGAAATTGTTGTGCGAGGCAGCAGTTTGGGTGTTTACCTATGCCGCCATCTTGGTTTCTCCCTTTGCCCATTTTTAAATTGGGGTATGTCTTTTTTATTATTGAGTGTTAAGAGTTCTTTAAATAGTTTAGATACAAGTTCCTCATCAGATACATGATTTGCAAATATTTTCTCCCGCTCTATGGGTTGTAGCAATTTAATTTTAGTGATGTTACATAAATTTGGAATTCCTCATCCTTCTTTGGGCCTGTTTTAAAATGCACCCAGCCCTAACCTGTTTGGCTCAGTGGATAGAGCGTCGGCCTGCGGACTGAAGGGTCCCAGGTTCGATTCCGGTCAAGGGCACGTACCTTGGTTGCAGGCACATCCCCAGTAGGAGATATGCAGGAGGCAGCTGATAGATGTTTCTCTCTCATCGATGTTTCTAACTATCCTTCTCCCTTCCTCTCTGTAAAAAAATCAATAAGATATATATTTATAAAAACCCCACAAATTTAAAAAATAAAATAAAATGTATTCAGGTATGGTGAGGCCCAACAGTTCAGAAAATGATTGCCATTGAGGTTCCCAAGAGGAGGAAAATGCCACACTACACAGGGCCACATGGAGAAGCACTAGGACTGTGGTCGGCAAACTGCAGCACGCGAGCCACATGCGGCTCTTTGGCCCCTTGAGTGTGGCTCTTCCACAAAATACCACGGCCTGGGCGAGTCTATTTTGAAGAAGTGGCGTTAAAAGAAGTTTAAGTTTAAAAAATTTGGCTCTCAAAAGAAATTTCAATTGTTTTACTGTTGATATTTGGCTCTGTTGACTAATGAGTTTGCCGACCACTGCACTAGGACAAAGCATGGCAAAAGCCTTTTGGGGGTGTTTCTAGGAATAAATGGGAAATGCAGGGTATGCAAGCTTAGGATTGGCTAGTTTGGAATATTTCAGCAGGCTCTGAAGCAAAAGGGTGCACCTAGCTGTCCAGTCTTTGGCCCTGGGGTGATTAAGGCAGGGGGGTAGGGGCTCAGTCCGATAAAGTTTGGAGTAGGGGCATGGATTGGTTGGTTTCCCAAAGAAAGGCATGCTCTTGGGTAAGTCTCTAAGAATAGGCTAGTGGGTGTGTGGGGGCAATGTCTCTCCAGTCAGGGAGGTCCCAGATGGTAGAGCATCAGGAATATAAGAAAATATAGCTAATCCAGGGCCTCTCTCTCTCTCTCTCTCAACATATTTTTATTGATTTCAGAGAGGAGGAGGAAGAGAGTGATAGGAACATCAATGATAAGAGAGAATAATTAATTGGCTGCCTTCTGCACACCCCATATTGGGGATCAAGCCCAGGCATGTGCCCTTGACCGGAATCGAACCTGGGACCCTTCAGTCCACAGGCTGACGCTCTATCTACTGAGCCAAATCGGCTAGGGCCAGGGCCTCTCTTTGTCACTTACCCACTGGGAGAGGAAGCTTGGCCCTACATTCATGGCCCTTCTTCTCCCTGGTAGGAAGATGAGCGATTACATCTCAGCCATCATTGAGCTGAGTGCGCTGGCGGTCCGACGCCAATATCGCCTGCACCACTACATCGACTTCATCTACTACCGCACAGCAGACGGGCGGCGCTTCCGTCAGGCCTGTGACACCGTGCACAGCTTCACCACGGAGGTCATCCAGGAGCGGCGGCTGGCGCTGCGCCAGCAGGGGGCTGAGGCCTGGCTCAAGTCCAAGCAGGGCAAGACCTTGGATTTCATCGATGTGCTGCTCCTGGCCAAGGTGAGGCTGGGTCCTGGAGGGTGGGCCCTGCCCAGGATGGCCTCCTTATGAGCTGCACGAACTGCCTAAAATAATAAATGCCCAAACTAACTTAGGCGTAGGATGCAGGCAGATGCAAAACATGTAAGACTTACTGTGTTCGTTTGCTAGGGCTGCTGTAACTAAGTGCCGTACACTAGGTAGCTTAAACAACAGAAATTCATCTCCTCCGTTTTGGAGATAAGAAGTCTGAAATCAAGGTGTCGGCAGCGTTGATTTCTTCTGAGGCCTCTCTCCTTGGCTTGTAGATGGCTGTCTTCTCCTATATGTTCACGTGGTCTGCCATCTGTTCACGTCTGTGTTCAAATCTCTTTTTATAAGGACTGCAGTAATATTGGATTAGGGCCCGCTCTAACAGCCCATTGTAAATGAATTACTTCTGCAAAGGTTCTATCCCCAAATATGCTCATATTCTGAGGTCCTGAGGGTTAGGACTTGAAGATATGAGTTTCGGAAATAGGGTGGGAGTGGGGGGCGGGGGGGGAGACACAATTCAGTCCACAACACTTACATGACCTTGAAGACGTGTGACACTTTCAGTGATAGGTGGTCACCCATTTGTGGAGCTTCTGTGGACTTTCTGAGCAGCACCTGGGTTCTGGATTCAGACAGCCCTAGACTCCACTCTGACTCCGATGCTTCATGGATGCTTGACCTAAGTCATCTGATTCTTCCCTTGGAGCCTCAGTTTCCTCATTTATGACATGACTAGAGGCCCATTGCACGAAGATTTGTGCAAGAATAGGCCTTCCTTCCCCTGGCTTTGCTCCCAGCTGCCTGGGAGCCTACAAGTCCTGGCTCCCAGCGGAGCACCGCTCCTGTAGCTCCCTTCACCCCTTGCCCCCCCCCTCATAGCAGGTGTCCTGCCCCACCAGGCCACTTCGTGCCTGCATATGCAAATCAACTCATCATCTTTGTTGGGTTAATTTGCATACTCACTCCTGATTGGCTGATGTGTGTCACAGAGGTATGGTCAATTTGCATGTTTCTCTTTTATTAGTGTAGATTACAGGCCTGATGCATGAAATTTATGCAAGGGTAGACCTTGCAGCCCTGGCTGCCTTGCGGCCCCAACCCCCACCCACTGGTCGTTCCAGAAGGTCATTCCGGAAGGTCATTCCACTGTCCCGTCTAATTAGGGTATTAGCTCTTTATTATATAGGATGTTCACATGACCTGATCACAAGATTATTGGTGCTAGAGCTGCTCAGGAAACACAAACTCCTTTCTTCTCCTCACCTTTGACTCTCCTTCACTCTTTTCATCTTTCTTAGGCAAGCTGCATACTTCCATGTTCTTGGAATCCTTTGTCCTAAAGCTTGGCTTAAGAGAGAGAGGGGAGCATGTATGACTTTGGAGGAGCCCCTAGCATGCAGAAGGTGGGATGAAGTGGGCTGAGTTGACCATTGTCTGCTGCCCATTCCAGGATGAAGATGGAAAGGAACTGACAGATGAGGACATCCGAGCTGAGGCGGACACATTCATGTTTGAGGGTGAAGACATGGCGCAAGGCTGGGGGAGCGTGGAGGGGTCCCCATTTTCTGAAGATAGCATCTCTGCTATCTCCAGGAAGCCTCCATACAAGCTCCTCATTTGCCTGCAGGTCACGACACAACATCCAGTGGGCTCTCGTGGGTGCTGTTTAACCTGGCCAAGTACCCAGAGTACCAGGAGAAGTGCCGGGAAGAGATCCAGGAAGTCATGAAAGGCCGGGAGCTGGAGGAGCTGGAGTGGTCAGTCTGGGGTCATGGGGGTGGTGAGGACAGGTTGAGTCTTGGGTGTGAATCTCTCTGCTCTACCACTTATTGACTTTCTGACTTCAATCTTAAGTGGAAAATCGCTTAAGATTCAATTTAATTTCAATTTCTTTAACCCTAAAACAGGATGACAACAATGTATCTGCCTAGCTCATAATGTTGGAGTTCTTACTTAGGAATGTCTTAGTTAGCAATGGTTGCAATAATGCTGCATAACTAACAGCCTCTAAACTTAGGGGTTTACATCAAGCATTTATTTTATTTCTTGCTCTCGCTTGCACATATTTCTTGCTCTTGTCTGCATATGACTTTTGTACTGCTGGGTGATGCTGAGCTGAATGAGGTTGCTTCCAAACTGAGGTTTGGGCTAAGGTCTGTTCCACATAGCTCTTCATTCTCCTTGAACCAGCAACTACTCTGGGCATGTCCATCTCAAGGTAGACTTCAGAAGCACAAAGAGGCACACAACTATAAAAATTTTTATTGGGGTGACATTGATTATTAAAATGATATAGCTTTCAGGTGTACAATTCTATAATACATCACCTGTATATTTTATTGTGTGTTCACCACCCTAAGTCAAGTCTCGTTCCATCACCATTGAGAGCCAGACACGTAAAACCTCTGCTTGCATCTCAACATTCCATTACCTAAAGCAAGTCATATGGCCAGGTGCAACATGAATGGGCTGGGACATATATTCCACCCATCAAAGTGGAAGGCACTGCAGAATCACAGGGCACAGGGCACAGGTGTATAATTTGAATACAAGGAAAAGTGAAGAATCAGGAACAATAATCCAATTGACTTCATATGTGTGTTGTGTAGAGCTGCTTCTGGGTGATGCAAAGAAAACACAGCATTAAATAGCATTGAACAGTGAGAAAGTAGTTCAATGGCAAACTTTTAGATTTGGAATTCAGGGAGAAACTCTCAGTTGGGTGCTATTGGATCTTTAACACCTTGCTAACTACTTTTTTTTTTTTTAATCCTCACCTGAGAATATGCTTAGAGAGAGGAAAGGAGGGAGGGAAGGAGGAAGAGAGAGAGAGAGAGGGAGAAAGAGAGAGAGAGAGAGAGAGAGAGAGAGAGAGAGAGAGAGAGAGAGAGAGAGAAACATCTATGTAAGAGAGAAACAGTGATCAGTTGCCTTTGTTACGCTTCCTGACTGGGGATCAAACCTGAAACCCAGGTATGTGCCCTGAACAGGAATTGAACAGGTAACCTTTCAGTGCATGGGACAATCCTCAACCAACTGAGCGACTCTGGCCAGGTGCTAATTGCCTTTTAAAAAAATATATGTTTTTATTGATTTCAGAGAGAGTATGGAAGAGGGAGAGATAGAAACATCAATGGATGAGAGAATCATTGATCGTCTGCCTCCTGCATCGCCCCCTACTGGGAATGGAGCCCAAAACCAGGGCATGTGCCCCGACTTGGAGTTGAACCGTGCTCTCCTAGTTCATAGGTCAACCCTCAACCACTGAACCACACTGGCTGGGCACTAACTGCCTTTTTAACAACGGGAGAAGATGCTCCAGGTCCTGAGGACTGGGCAGGAGATGGTGTCTAGCCAGAAGTTAATAACTCTCTTCTGGTTTCCCAGTGGTGCTTATGTTTATGACACTTGTATGCCAGACATGCTATTTGCCCTTTAAAGGAGCAACATAAAGTTTCTTTGAAAGAGAACCTGTTGGTGTAAAGAAAACCACTAGATCGTGAACCAAGAGTTATAATTAATCCAATGTTGGGCTCTGAATTCCAAAGGAAAAAATTAAGAAATTATAGTAAAGGAAGCAGATGTGTGGGTTTTTAATACTGAAGTTGATCCGCACAAGCTGGTGAATTGCTGCTGCCTGGGCCCCTTGGCTTTCCTGGCACCTCCTCCAGTGGCCCTGACTTCCGCGTAATTCATCAGCTAATGGGTTGATGCTGGGCCTGCAGAAGCCCGCTAACACTGCTCGGATTTGCTTAGAGTCAGCCACAGGGTTAACGGTGTGTGCAGGGCACAACTTCAAATGCTAGAAGTTGGGGTAAGTCTGAGATCTTGGCCTCGAGCACCCACACCCCCATTCCATGCTCCCCAGGGATGACCTGACTCTGCTGCCCTTCACCACTATGTGCATCAAAGAGAGCCTACGCCAGTTCCCACCTGTGACCCTGGTCTCCCGCCGCTGCACGGAGGACATCAAGCTGCCGGATGGGCGCATCATCCCCAAAGGTGCCCACTGTGTGCTCCCTGCTGCCTGGCTGCTCTGTTGCTCATGGGGCTCACCTTGCTCACCCCAGGTTCACCATCCCTGTAGATGGGAGGGCTCTCTGTGTGGCTGTTGCTTCTGGGGTGATGTGGGAGACCCAGTGTACAGGGGGAAGACAGAGGTGGGTGAGTATGGATGGGAAGGAAGCAGTGGGTGTGGCAGGGTGGGCCCTCTCTAGGTACAGGTAGGGCAGGGTTGGTTTCATTCAGTTGCCAGATATCCCCTGGAGACCCAGCCCTGTCCTGGGTGATGCTGGGGATCTAGAGAGGCCTCATCTCCAGGACCAGGCTGGGGAATACAGCAGGGCACAGACATTCCCAGCCACATGAGGTCAGGGATGAGCTAAAGGGAGGGACAGGGGCTGGAGCAGCCCAAAAGAAGGATCGATGGCTCTATCTGGGAAGAATGCAGGGAGGGCTGCTTGGAAGAGGAAATGTGGGAGGTGAGCCTTGGAGGTTGGAAGTGAAAGAGTGATGATAATGAAAGGCCTTCAATGCCCGATTAAGGCACTTGAACTTGATCCTCAGGGTAGCAGGTAGCCATGGGAGGGGTTTGAGCCTAGGAGAAGAAATGCCAGATGTGTGAGTGAGAAAGAGCCCTGTGTGGCCAGCAGAGAGGTGATGGAGACCTCTTAGGGAGGCATGCAGCAGCCTTTTTCAGGGAAGGATGGGCAGGGAAGGTGGCAGATAGCTCATGTAACACCATGGCTCCAAGGAAAGCAGGTCTCCCTGACTCCCCTCTCCCCCACTGACCTCACCCCTCCCTACAGGAATCATCTGCCTGGTCAGCATCTATGGAACCCACCACAACCCCACAGTGTGGCCTGACTCCAAGGTGAGCTCCTCCTCTCCCCAGGTTCCTCTTCAGAAGGGGCAGTCCTGGGGCAGTGGGGCCTCCCCTGCCCTGCTTCCCAGGGAACCAGAAATCAGGGCTGGATGCAGGGCTTGAGCGCCACCCCCCCCCCCACCAGCGATCCCCCACTCACTGTGAATTCATTAAGTCCAAAAATATTTATTAAGCTCCTACTGTGTGCCAGACCCTATGCTGGGTACTGAGGACGGAATTCACAGTGAAGTGTAAAGAAAAAAGAGCAAAAATAAGATGATTTGGGGTATTGGTAAATGTACACAGGAAATAAAAAATGGAGTGGGGTCGGGGGGCAGGGGAGTACTTTAGCTCACATGGTGAAGAAAGATCTGTGGAGGAAGAGATGTTTGAGCTGAGACCTGAAAAGTGTGAAGGGCATGGACAAGTGTGTTTCAGGCAGAGTTAACAGCAAGTGCAAAGGCCCTGGGGTGGGAATGAGCCTGGCATGCCTGAATAGCAAAAGGAGGCAGTGAGGCTGGAATGCAGTGTGGCTCTCTTTGTCCAGCTCGGCTGCTCCCCAGAGGCTGAGGGAGGGGGCCAAGCTGCTATGGGTGGGCAAGTCCCAAGACTCACCCAGGCTGCTTCTGCTTAGGTGTACAATCCCTATCGCTTTGACCCGGACAAGCCACAGCAGCGCTCGCCACTGGCCTTTGTGCCCTTCTCGGCAGGACCCAGGTAACGTCTATTTCCCCACGGCCAAGCCAAGTGTAGGAGGAACACCCAGGACAGTGGAAAGTCAGGGATGTGCCTATCTGGGACAGAGACCGCATCCCACCCAGGTGTCCTACCTGCCAACCTGGCATACTCTTCCTGTCCTCAATGCACCCCTAAGCCCCCACATCAGATCTATGATAGAATCCTTCAGTATTAAATGCAACTACTGTGTGCCAGGCCCTGCCTCTCATAGGCTCCCAAAGGCTCTATGATGCATTGTTCTGTTTTACAAATGAGGAAACTGAGGCTCGGAGGAGTGATCATTTACCCAGTTCCAGGGACCCCACTCACAGCCATTCTTCCTCCAGGAACTGCATCGGACAGAGCTTCGCAATGGCCGAGATGCGCGTGGCCGTGGCGCTGACTCTGCTGCGCTTCCGCCTGAGCGTGGACCGAACGCGCAAAGTTCGGCGGAAGCCGGAGCTCATATTGCGCACGGAGAATGGCATCTGGCTCAACGTAGAGCCCCTACCTCCGCGGGCCTCAGCCTGAGCGCCGGTGCGCCCCTGCGGAGCCCGGGGCCTAAGCCCCGCCTAGAGGCCGAAGCCCCGCCCTCGAGGGGACAAGACCACGCCCCTAAGTCCTGTGGACATAGGCCACGCCCCTCGAAATTCAGGCTCCGCTCAGGGGGATCAAGTCCTCCATTGAGCAGCGGGTAGGTGCAGGCCACGCCCCTCAAGGCAAGGCCACGCCCCTTGAGTTCCAGGACCCACCCCCCGAGTGCTGCCCTCTGATTTGAGGACCAGGCTAGACCACACCCCTTGGGCACAGACCCCGCCCCCAGCATCCTGCGGCTTCAGGTCTTCAGGCCTCTCCCACAGAGCCTTCTAAGACCAGACATCTAAAGCATCCTGGATTCAAGCCCTGCCCCACGCGGATCTGACGGGCTTCTAAATGGAGGACTTAGGAGCTGGAGCCCGAAGTCAGAGCCTTGAACCTGGATATCGCCTTCCTGAGGCCCCTAGCTCAGATGGGCGAACTTCTCAAGCATCAGGCTGCCTCCTGTGGCCCTGCTGTTTGCTTTTCTTGTTTTGTAAACTCAAACCCTCCTTCCAAGCACCTTCCTTCCTCCCTTACTCAAAGACCCTTTGGTAAGGGTTTTGATTTTTGTAGAATAAAAGCAAGGGATACAGATATCCACCATCATCCACCCTCTAGCCTGACCAGACCCTGACATCCAGAGCCCAGCAAGGAAATGAGGGACCTTGGACAGTTTGGACACAGCTGAGGGAAGCTGTGAGATAGGAGGCTGGAAATCATTTGTCCTTGGACATAAACTGAGACTTTTTGGGACAGTTTGTGTATTCATTTATTTCATCAACAGACTGCATTATTAAGTGTCTGCTAGCACTGGGCCAGGAGCACAGCTGGCCTGATTCCTGCCCTCAAGAGGACAGGGTTGACAAATGTTGAGCAAATAATTCTACATATAAATATTTACTTAAACTTGTGACAAGTGCTCCAAGGGGGAGACCTTGGTGCTGGGTGAGCATAACATGTGGTGGGGGTGGCTCAGGGAGAACTTCTCTGATGCTGAAGTGGGAGTAGAATTTGGTGACAAGGGAGAGAGGAGCATTCCAGGCAGAGGAATAGCATCTGCAAATGTCTGGAGATGAGGGAGAGCATGGTGTGCTCGGGGAACTCACAAGGGGCCAGAGTGGCTGGACCTGGGGAGTGGGGTAGAAAGGAGGAAGGGTTGGTAGGGGCCAATCGTGTAGGAACTGTGGGCCATGTCACAGTTCAGCCCTTATGCTGAGGGCAATAGGGAGCTACAGGGGGAGTGTGAGCAGGAACAGGACATATCATGATCAAACCTGGGCTGGCAGGGAGGTGGCTTGAAGGGAGTATAGGGGGCTGAAAATCCAGGGGAAAGGGTGGCTGTGGTCCAGGTGGGACAGGAAGGGTGGGGGATAAGCAGAAGAGAAGGTTAGGGTGATTCTCAAGTCTTTGGCTGGGGGAACTAAGTGATGGAATAGTCCCTGATATGGTGATATAGAAGGTAGGGCAATGACAGTGTCTACAATAATCATATGAATTCATCATATTGAACATCTACTGTGACCAGTGTCTGAGCTCTCGTATAACTAACTTTCTAGAAAGGGGAGCAGATAACAAATGATTAAAAAGCAAATAAATAAGTAAATTTACACAGGGCCTTAAAGTCACTGATTTTATTGTGAGAAAAATAGGGAGCCATAGAGGGTTCTGGGCAGAGGAGGGATAAGACTTGTCATACAGTCTTTGGCTGCTGTGTTGAATAGAGACTACAGCAGGCAAGGATAGAACTAGAAGATGAGGAGGAGGTGACTACATTAGTCCAGGTGAGAGATGACTGTAGCTTCAACCACAATGGGGGCTGTACAGGTGAAGAGGGGCAATTGTATTCTGATGAGGAATGATTGTTTTATGAAGGTAGTCCTGGCAGCTTTGCCAATGGATGGAATGTGGGGTTCACGAGAAGGGCAGGTCCCCAGGTTTCCAGGTTTGAGCTCCTGGAAAGATTGGAGTACCATCAGCTGAGATGGGGAATGCTGAATGAAGTAAGTTGTTTTGGGGGGTGAGATTAGCATGTCAGTTTGGACCAGGAGCAGCTGGACTGTCAAGCTGGCACTTGGACAGATGGGTGTCAAATTTGGGAGAGAGTGCTGGGCTAGGATGGACATTTGGGAAACCTCAGAACTCAGATGGTGTTTAAAGCCCGAAGACTGTGAGATACTAGGGTGTGTGTGTGTGTGTGTGTGTGTGTGTGTGTTCATGAAGGAGGGGCTTAAGGATCAAGCCCGGGGGGGGGGGGGAGTGAGGGGGGCTGTCTCCGAAGTTAATATAACAATAATAATATTTAAATTGACTGAGTACTTCTTGGGTGTCCTTCCCATTTAATATTCTCATTTAATTCTCACAGGCACTGTTATCCTGAGATGGATATTGAGTTCCCCAGAGTGAAATGACTTACCTAAGGTCCAACAAAGATATCCTTGGGACCTCAGAGGGGGCCCTGAATCCGTTTCTACCCCATTCCTTGGGCCTCCTTATCCTGCTCAGGGTCCCTAGACTCTCTTTGCCTAGAAGGGGCATCAGCAGAGATGGCGCGGGGTGCGGGACCTGGAGATGAGTCAAAGCTGGGCTGTCGATCCTGGAGCGCCCTCTGGTGGTGTGTTCTGGGATCGTCGGCCGGAATGCCCTTTCCGAGGTAGACCGAGTGGAAAACATGCAGTCCCAGGCCCTGCAGGAGCCACCCACTGCCTCTCTCACATCCCCATCCCCAGGGAGGGTCTCCAAGCGCTCATTATTCCCCAAACATTGCACCAGCCTCCCTCAACCCACTCCCACCACCCACGCCTCGGAGCACCCCCGTCATGTGCCAGCAGAAATAACTTGACCTTGTGATGCGACTTATATGGGTTCAAACCCAGGCTCTGCTCCTTACTAGCGGTGGCCCTGGCACGTGACTGCCCCTCTGCACCTCGGTTCTCCTGTGGGTATTATAGGTTCATCCTACTTGTCATGCACGTTGACTTTTCACTAAGGATCTTGGTGGATGAATGAGGGAGGAGGGGAGGCTTGAGGTCCGTGGGGCCCAGGACTCACTTCCACCTGGGTGTGAGTCTTTAGATAAACCTGGTGCCATCACATAAGGCTCAATCCTCTCCTGAGTCTGTCAGAGGCTCCCTCTGCTGGCTGGTTTGGGGACACAGGCTCTAAGGTGTCTGTGTGTGTGTGTGGAGGGATGGGGGCGGGGGGAGGGGGGCGGTGTTGGGAAGAGAGGAGGGGAGAACCCCACTCATTGAATGACTATAACTGTCCACATCGGGCTGTGCTCCTGCTCAAGGCAGGAGCCCCTGTCCAGAGCCCCTCCTTGCCCTGCAGCAAGCGGGACGTTCTGGAGAAATATGTGCTTGGGAGCAGCCTTGATTAATGACATTTGGGTGCACGTTCTCTGCTCTCTCCCAGAGGTCCTGAGCCCCAGGTTCCAACAGTGGGAACTTCCTTTTTAAAGCAACTTTTCCCTGCTTCCCTCCCTTCCCTACCTCACTTCCCCACTGCCTTACTGGCATCTCCTGGGATCATCTCCCAAAGAAACAACTTGCAGTTGAATTTTTGCCATAGAATAAAGGATTTGCACTTGAATTCTTGTGTCACAGTCTACTTTCGGGGAACCCAAACTAAGGGACGCACATAGACCTGTGCTTATGCCCAATCCCCAATCCCCACAGGCTGTTATATATTCTTTTTACTGAAGAGGAATGTGAGGATCAGAGAGGGCAAGTCATTTGCCAAAGTCACACAGCTGGAGAGTGGCAAAGCTGGGCTTTGATTCTGGGCCATCTGACCCCAGTCTCAGTGCTTGCACCCCTCTTGGAAGCCCCCCTCCTTGATAAGGGCTGACCATTCACAGCTAGTAATATCCATGTTGTTTGTACCAGAGGGACACTAGACTCATTTATAGCTGGTTTCCATGTCTTCATTTTGTCATGAAATAAGAGAAACAATGGCAGACACATGCTTGGTGCTGACCATGAGTCAAGGGTGGGTTGTTATAAGCACTTTATTTATTTCCTCTCTCCAAATATTGTATGAGCTTGATGTAAAAAAAAGTTGCAAGTGTAGCCCAGCTAGTGTGGCTCAGTGGTTGAGTGTCGATCTACATATGAATCAGGAGGTCACAGTTCAATTCCCGGTCAGAGCACATGCCTGAGTTTCAGGCCCGATCCCCAATAGAGTGTGTGCAGCAGGCAGCTGATGGATGTCTCTCATTATTGATATTACTTTCTCTCCCTCTCCCTTCCTCTCTCTGAAATCAATAAAAAATATATATATATATTTTTAAGTTGCAAGTGTAAAAATTTTAAAGGGAAATCTTCCATTTCTACTCTCCAGTCCCAACCCAGCAGTTTGGGTTGATTTTTTTTTCTTCAGTTTTTACAAATTGCATATATGAACATTTTCCAGTATCTATAAAACATTTATGTACACATAACCACTTTTTAAAGAGAATTTTTTTATAAGGGTTTATTTGAGCCAAACTGATGACATATGCCAGGGAGCAAGATCACATAACCATTTTTTTGAGGACTCCAAACATGTTGGGAAATATCATCTGTTCCAGTTAGCTATTATTGCATAACGAACTGCCAAGACGTTTAGTAGCTTCGGTTGACAAACTTTACTTTGCTCACCAGTTTACAATTTGGCAGGGCTCCGCTGGAATGGCTTTCTCCACTCTGTATGGCGGCAGTTGGAGCAGCTCGCCTGAAGCCAGAAGATGCTCTTCCAAAATAACTCGCTCACATGGCTGGCAATTTGGTGCTGGCTGTTGGCTGGGGTCCTCAGTTCCTGCTAACGCAGGGCCTCTCTGTGGGGTTGCTTGGGCTTCCTCTTAACATGGCAGCTGTGTACAACAGGGTGTGTTGGAAGCCGCCCATTGTCCTCACTAGCAGAGAGGTGTGGACAAGGAACTCGGAAGGCTGGTTAACCTTGAAGGCTCTGAAAGGTCAGAGCCAACTACCCACTGTTTAGTTGAGACAATGGTAGCTAAAGCAACTTCCACCTTTTAGTCTTATGTAAATCCTTACTGATGGGCTATTATTGGAATTGTCTGCCTAAGGGCTATGGGTGTATCCCAAAACCTGAATAAAAGGGACCCCAAGGCCGGAGCAAAGCGAAGTCCTTCCCCTTGAGCTGGGCTCCTGCCTGGCCCCCAATATTCCCAAATTTATACTTTCTTGTCTAGTCTCTTTCATTTGTGTGCAGCCTCCTCCAGAGCCCGAACCCTGAACCTGAACCCTGAACCACGCGGGACGTGGGGGGGACACTCACAAGGGTGTATTCCAAAGGGCCTGGAGGGAAGCTTCAAGTCTTCTCATAATCTAGACTCCAAGTCCCTGAAGTCAGTGAGGACAGCTCAGGTTCAAGGAGAGAGGAAGTAGATTCACCTCTGTACCAGCCAGGGTTCTCCAGAGAAACAGAGCTACTAGCACAGATGCCTATTAATCATCTATGCACCTATCTATTCATTATGCATCCATCACCCATCTATTATCCATTGCTATCATCTGTTACTTACCTACCTTATCTATCAGTCATCTCTATATATAGCATGAAATGTGTCCTATGAGCAAATATGGTGTCAGCTGCCAGCTGTCTTCAAGGCCATCACTGGCATGACACCACCTGCATCCCATACTATTGGCTAAGCAACCCAGGCCAGTCCCGATTCAAGGAGAAGGCAAATAAACTCCTTTTCCTGGGGAACAATGGCAAAAAGTTTGCAGTCATCACCTTGGTGAGTCTGAGATTCTGCATTTCCAAGATGCTGCATGTGATATCCAGGCTGCTGGGCTGAGGACCGCATTCTGGGTTCTTAGAGTGCATGGCTGCAAAGTCCTATTCTTCCCCACATCCTATATAATAAAGAGGTAATATGCAAATTGACCATCACTCCAACACATAAGATGGCAGCCCCCATGTGGTCAAAAATGGCCACCACAAGATGGCCAGCAGGGGAGGGCAGTTGTGGGTGATCAGGCTAGCAGGGGAGGGCAGTTGGGGGGGACCAGGCCTGCAGGGTAGGGCAGTTGGGGGCGATCAGGCCTGCAGGGTAGGGCAGTTGGGGGTGACCAGGCCTTCAGGGAAGGGCAGTTGTGGGCTATCAGGCCTGCAGGGGCGGACAGTTGTGGGCGATCAGGCCTGCAGGGGAGGGTAGTTGGGGGGAACCAGGCCTCCAGGGGAGGGCAGTTGGGGGGGACCAGGCCTGCAGGGGAGGGCAGTTAGGGGTGACCAGGCCAGCAGGGGAGGGCAGTTAGCAGTGACCAGGCCTGCAGGGTAGGGTAGTTGGGGGTGACCAGGCCTTCAGGGAAGGGTAGTTGTGGGCTATCAGGCTTGCAGGGGCAGACAGTTGTGGGCGATCAGGCCTGCAGGGAAGAGCAGTTGTGGGTGATCAGGCTTGCAGGGGAGGGTAGTTGGGGGGAACCAGGCCTGCAGGGGAGGGTAATTGGGGGGAACCAGGCCTGCAGGGGAGGGCAGTTGGGGGGGAAGAGGCCTGCAGGGGAGGGCAATTAGGGGTGACCAGGCCAGCAGGGGAGGGCAGTTAGCAGTGACCAGGTCGGCAGGGGAGGGCAGTTAGGGGCAATTGGGTTGGCAGGGGAGCAGTTAGGCGTTGATCAGGCTGGCAGGCAGAAGTGGTTAGGGGCAATCAGGCAGGCAGGCAGGCAGGCAAGCGGTTGGGAGCCAGCAGTCCTGGATTGTGAGAGGGGTCCCAGATTGGAGAGGGTGCAGGCTGGGCTGAGGGACAGGCCCCTCCCCTCCACCCCCATGGACCAATTTCGTGCACCGGGCCTCTAGCAGTTAATAAAACCAACTGTGTGCCGGGATTCACTTTCTCTTGAGCCATCACGCCGAATGACTGTTGTGTGGCTGGTACAAGTTACCACACCTCTCAGGACCTTTGCTTCTTCTTTTTCTCCTGCTGCTCCCCAGACCTGTCCGGCCAGCCCTGCTGCCTCTCATCCACACTGGCCCTGCCCTTCACTCTTCTCCAGATGGGCCTGCCAGCAGGTGGCTCCGCCTAGCGGAGGAGGAGGAGAATCTAGGGCAGTGTGCCTCACCTGCTGCAGGCTCCAGGAACAGGCATCTGGAGCTGGATCATGTAGGACTGGAAGGAATGAGGTGGTGTGTGTGTTTGGATATTTCCCCAACATCCTATCAGTTGCAGGAGGAAAGTCTGTCCCAATCTTTTCACTCAGCTGCATCCTTCAAATTCACCCTCATTTTGGAGCCTGACCATGGGGAAACTTCACAGGGGCTGAGACCCCTTCACAGGAAAATTTGGGAAGGAGCTGGACAAGCTGTGACCCCTCTCCAGCTCTCACCTCATGGGAAGGCTAAACCCCAAAGGGGCCAGCACAGCTTGCAGTCAGAGCGAGAGCGAGAGCGAGAGCGAGGTCACTCAGGGTCTCCCAGCTCTGCCCTCTCCCGTCTGGACCCTGTTCTCATGGCCCCACAGACCGACCCCACTTGCCTCCAGGTACCCTCTTTCCAAAGGGCCCTTCTACCCCTGAATCTGATGGGCGAATCCCCAGCCAGGCGGTTTCTTTGTTCCTCTTCCCAGCAGGCAGGTGTCAGCTCAGGCCCTGGGCTGCTCAGAGGTAGGACTGCGTGCCCTGGAGGCGCCAGGGAGATGTTTAGGACAAGACTCACCTGGCAACTAAACAATCAAGTTCAGGTTTTACCTGCTGAACCCTAGACTTGGAAGGGTAGAAGAGGAAGTAAATGTGGGGGGCTGAGAGTCACCTTTGTCTACACCCAAAACTATCCCCTCACCCCACTGGAGGTGCTGAGTCCTGAGGTTCCAGCACTCACACCCTGTGACATTGAGCTGGTTCCTCTCTGGACCCAGCTGGCTCTGGCTTTAAGTTTTGGGTGACTGCCATCAGGGAGGAAACAGCTAGGCACACAGGCATTGGCTGACTCAGCCAAGCCCAGCCTCCCAGAGTTCAGAGGTCGGCCAGGAACAAAGTCCTCCCAGGAGGAGGGAGAGGAGATCGAGTAGGACTAAGTGCTCCAGCAGAAGGTACTAGGCTGAGGCTGACAGACCTGAGAGCCCTTGGCCTGGGGCGGGGAAGGGCGCTGGTCACTGCAATTGCGGCTCCTGGGAGCAAGCTGGCCCGGGAATGGTGGTTTCCTTGTAACTGGAGCCGCCCCTGGCAACCTTCCACAGGCTAATTCTTGTTGGGCGTTTCTTCATTAGTCTTTCTCTTTCTCCCTTCCCCTTCTCTCTGTCTCTCTCCCGCCCTGTCTCTCTCCCTCTCTGTCTCTATCTCTCCCTCTTTTTGCCTCTCTCTCCCTCTCCCTCTTCCTCTGAATTTCCCTGGGTCTCCTTCCCTCCTGAGCCCCCATGCTCTGTCATCTGCCCCTAACCCTTACACCCTTGGCCCTCTCCCTCTGTAAGCGGGTCTCTGCCTCTGAGCTCCCCATTACCTCCCCGTCCTAGGCCTCAGGAGCTCACCCTCTGCCTGCCCTGCAGGATGCTGCAGCTGAGCCTGTCCTGGCTGGGACTGGGGCCGCTGGCAGCCTCCCCGTGGCTACTCCTGCTGCTGCTGGGAGCCTCCTGGCTCCTGGCCCGCTTCCTGGCCTGGACCTATACCATCTATGACAACTCTCTTCGCCTCCGGTGTTTCCCGCAGCCCCCAAAGCGGAACTGGTTTTGGGGTCACCTGGGCATGGTGAGTGTGGGCAATAGGACAAGTCTGGGGTATCAGGGTAGATGTGTTACCTACGAGTTTGGGTTCCTGTCTTCAGATATAAAAGAATTTAGACCAGGGACACTCGTAAAAGCAAAGACAGATTTATTGGCAGAGGAAGAGAACACAGAGATAAGGTCCCAGGTTCTGTACCCCAAATGTGGGGCTTAGGGGCTTTAGGGCTTGAGAACACAGAAATTTCTGGGTCAACCAATCAGGGAGTAGGTTAGCAGGCTTTTCCTTTTCTGAAACACTGATATACAGGTATATGTCAGTGAAGTGAAGCATTCTGGGATTGTGCAGGACTTATTATGGGATGTAGGAAGGGACTTTCCAACAGGGGATTGAGTTTGTCCCTATGGTTGGTAGCTTGGCTTTAGATCTGAAAAACAAACTTAAAAGAAGTCAGGGTAGTTCCGGACCATTGTTTTATGATTACCTAGTGGTAACTGTTGTAGTTCTGGCAGGGCTTGGCCCCGATGAAGCAATTTTGGGGAACATTTTATTCTACCGTTTCAGATGGACTCCCCGAAGGGTTGGGAATGGGGCTCAGAGGTTTGGCTGGGGTCTAGAGCAGCAGAGAAGTGAGGGAGCCCTCTTTCCTCACTTTCCCACCAGGCTCATTTCTCTCCTCGGTGCACTCCATGTCCCCAAAGCTTTCCTTTTCTTACCCTTCCTCACCCCATCAATGCTCCTCTGAGGGTTTCTCAGGGTGGATTGCACAGAGCCAGGCCTCCTGGTGTCCCACAGTCTCCACTGCTGGACCTGGGGCCTCCTCAAGGTCTGCTCACTGCCTGGCTCATCTCTGTTGGCCTCAGGCCAGTGTCTGCTCCTCTCTTGACCTCTGCTTCTCCAAAGGAATTAACTATGACCTCTGCCCCCCTCCCCCCCCCTTCTCCAGGACACAGCTGGGCATGAGAAGAGGTGTGGGCAGTCTCTCCTCCTCCCCTTCCTCAGGCACTTTTCTTATCTTGGCTCCCACTCCCCAGTGTATCAATGGGCCCCATTGCCCAACTTAGATCAAAGTTGACCACTTCACCTTTCAGAAGGAATCCCTCTGGCCTTTGCCCTTATGGCCTACTTCCTGGGATGGGGCTCTTGGCCCCCTTCCCCATTCCTAGTCTTATCCCCAGAGGCCCTTTGTCCATGCTGCATCCACCCCCTATTGCCACAATCACACTTTGGACTTTGTCGTCACCTGTAAAGGCGCTACCTCCAAAGGTACTGATCTGAGTGTTGCATCCTCTGACCAGAGACCCCTCTTCCTTCCAGCTTCTTTCTTCTTCTCCATCTTTGAGGCTGCCAGGATGTCCCTTCTACGTCCCAGTCCAACAGCTTCCTTCTGACCCCACTTCCTTGGACACATTTAGCTTTGGTTCCATCCTTTGCACATGGACTGCAGTCTCTTGCCAATTGAAGTTTCCATCCTGACTCTTTGGACAACCTCTACCTGTTTGAGCTCAATCACCACATCCTCCATCTTTCTCCACGAAGTTGTTAGAGGAGGCCATGAACCTGGACAAAAGGGTGTCCACTAAATCCCCACTCATCCCCAGTGCATCCAGTCTGCACAAAACCTCCCGTCTGCGTGCTCTTCTGTCTCCTCATGGACAAAGACTTGTCTTGCCTCCATTTCCCCACTCGATCCTCACCTGCTCTAGTCTGGTCCACTCTTATCAGGCTCCTCTGAGATGAATGTGAACTCCAGGCCCCTAAATCCCGTCTCATTCACCTCCAAGCAACTCTGACCTTGCTGACTGCTCTGTCATCTTGCAAACTCCCTTTTCTCTTGGTTCTAGCACAAGTCCCTGCCCTAGCCCTTACCTCCATGTGACTCCTCTATCTCCAGTCCCGGCTCCTCCTTCATCCTACCTTACCATGTGGGGATTCACCCAGAGTCCTAACCCCTCCTCTCTCTCCCAAGGCCACCTCCTTACCAAGGGCTTCAGATCTGGAGTAGACCATCAGTTCCCTGCATAAGTGAGTTCCAAGTTCACATTTCTCCTGAGTCTGAGGCTCTATGCCCAGCCCCTTCCTCCCCTCCTCATATGGTGGGGATGTCTCATAAATACCTCATGTCACCGCGTTGGAATCAGAAATCACGGCTCCATCCCCAATCCTAATCCCCACCCTAGGTGTAGTTCATCATTCAGTTATCCACATCCCATACTTTAGGGTCCCCTGGCCCCTCTCTTCTCTCACCTACACATCTGGTCCTTCATCACACCTGGCTGTGGTGCCTCCACAGCCTTTCCTCAGTCTGTCCCCTCTCTGAATCCTCCTGCTACCCCTGGCTCCATCCACCATCCTCTTTCTCTGGAAGCCTCACCCTGCTCCCTCTCTGATCTCCTCATTTGGCTATTGTTTTCTATCATCCTCTCTCTCTTTAACCTTGAAGAGATTTTTCTGAAATTGAGTTTAGATCACGCCTCTTCTTGGCTAAAAGCTGATGACTGCCTATCACTCTGAAGATAAAGAATAAATGTTGCCTGCCCTCGCCAGCCCCACCCACACTCCGGACACTCAGAGCTCCTGCTTTAGCTCCTCAATGAGCCTAGCCATTCCTACCCCAGGGCCTTTGCTCATACTGCTCTTTTGACTGGAAGCACTTCTTTTCTTGTGGTTGCCTGGTCGATTCCTCCCATTTTCAGCTCAAATGTAACTTCCTTCTAGAAACCGTCCTTGACCCCCAGACCTTGACTTCTGACTTGGCCTTGCTCACAGGTAAACAGTTAATGGTCCAATTATTTGTTTCTTATTCATCTCTCCCATTAGATAGTGTCACTGGGGGTAGACACAAGATTTGTAGTGCCCATGTCAGGAACTGATATACAGTAGGCACTTAATAAATATTTGATGATATCCTGGTGGAGGCCATGTTCTAGGCCTGGATGAACTTACAATCACCTTTCTTGGTTATCCAAGGCTGAAGGGATGCGAGACCAACTCCTCTCCTCCCCCACTTCCCCCCAGCTTATCACAGAACAGGATGTCCTAAGCTCATCACAGAACAGAAGGTCCCAAGCTCATCATGAAGGTTGGGTGAGATTCTGGGTCTTAGAATGATCTTAGGGAGCCCTGGAGGCAGTGGGAATGATATAAAGTTACCCAGTTCTGACTCCCCCTCCAAGGGCTTGGATGTGGAGGATGGCCTTGGGCACTCTTCCCTCTTCCAGTCCCTCAGCTGGTGAGTGGAGTCACGCTTCCTCTCTGGAGCGATCTTATCAAGTGCCTCATCAAGTCCTTGGAGAGCAGGGAACAGAGCACACAGTGAAAACAACTTATTTCACCTGCCTGGAGCCCCGGGGACTTTGTCAGCTCTGATGGGGCATTCCATTCGGAGGGACTGGAGAGGTCACCTCACCAGGAGGTGATCCACCCTCCTTCCCCTTTTGGGGGGCATGGCTTCAGTTTCTCATTTGTAAATGGTACAATTAATGGATGTGTCCATAGCTTCTGGAGAGATAGATAGATAAACAGGACATACTATGAGAGATGATGGGTGGATAGATAAATATAGATAGATAATAGATAGACAAAAGATGATGGATGGCCCTGACCAGTTTGGCTTAGCGGGTAGAGCATCGGCCTGCGGACTGAAAGGTCCCAGGTTCGATTCCGGTCAAGGGCATGTACCTGGGTTGCGGGCACATCCCCAGTAGGGGGTGTGCAGGAGGCAGCTGATCGATTTTTCTCTCTCATTGATGTTTCTAACTCTTTATCCCTCTCCCTTCCTCTCTGTAAAAAATCAATAAAATATATTTTTAAAAAAGATGATGGATGGATGGATAGATAGATGATTAGATGATAGATGGATGGATAGATAGATATATAGGTGACTAGATGATGGATAAATAATGGTAGATGGATGAATAGATGAATAGATAGATAAACAGATTATGGATAGAAAGATGATAGATGATGGATAAATTGATTGATAGACTGATAGATATATAGATTATTGACAGTTATATAGAGATAGATGATAGACAGGTGATGGATAGATAGATGGATGGATATAAATAGATAAATACATACATAAATACATGCATACATACAAACAGAAGATAGATGTATGTGCATCTGTGTATGTACTTATTTCTTTTACTCCCTCTGTTTACCTGTATCTCTATGTGTTCTCCTCTCTGTCTCTCCCTCATTCTTTCTCTGTTTCTTTTTTTTTTTTTTTAACATATACTTCATTGATTTCAGAGAGGAACAGAGAAGGAAAAATAGAAACATCAATAATGAGTGAGAATCACTGATGGGCTGCCTCCTGCACGCCCCCCAATGGGGACCAAGCCCACAGCCTGGGCCTGTGCCCTTGACCAGAATCGAACCTGGGACCCTTCAGTCTTCAGGCCAATGCTCTATCCACTGAGTCAAACTGGCTAGAGCATCTTTCTCTGTTTCTTTGCTTTTATTTCTCTGCCCATCTCTCCAATTCCCCATCTGTTTCTCCTCATCTCCATATCCTGCATGGCCCCCCAGTGCCCCCAGAATCAATCCCCTGCCTCTACCCACTCTTGATGCCCTGCTTGATCTGCTCTCTGTTCCACCTTTTCTCTGCTTCTCACCCATTTCACTCTAGCTGCACAGAACTCCTTGCTGCTCATAGCCAGGTGCTGTCTCTCTCACCTTCAGGCTTTTGAGTGGGCTATTCCTATCTATCTATCTATCTATCTATCTATCTATCTATCTATCTATCATCATCATCATCATCTATCTTCTATTTATCTCATATATCTATCTACTTATTTATCTCCTAAAGAAACAGAGAGATAAAGAGAATGAGGGGTCAGGGAGAGGCATATAGGTACACAGACACACAAAAAGACCTGAGACCAACAAAGAGAAGCTGACTTAGTGGGGTGGAGACAGGTGCAGACCAATAATCCAGGCAGAAGGAGTTAAGGAGTGAGTAGGGTATGGTGAGTGGGGGGTACAGTGGGCAGTTGTTGCATCTGAGGCCGCCTGTCAGGCCTTGCCTCATCCCCATCCGTTCCCAGGTGAAGAGCAATGAGGAAGGCTTGCGGCTGATGGAGGAACTGGGCCATTACTTCCGTGATGTCCACCTCTGGTGGATTGGGCCTTTCTACCCTGTCCTGCGGCTCGTTCACCCTAAGTTTGTTGCTCCCCTGCTCCAGGCCCCAGGTATCTCTCCCAGGAGCCCCCAACCCTAGCCTCTCCCTTGCCTCTGCTCCCAGCCCTTCCCACCCCTGGACAGGCCAGGTTGAGCAGGAGAATGGGCAATGTTGACAGAGTCCATGACTGTGACACTAACCTGTTGGGTGACTCTGGGAAGGTCCCTGACTCTCTCTAGTTGACAAAGTCTCTTTCAGTTTTGAGTGGCAGAAACTCAACATTGTAGGTCTGAGTAAAGAAAGGGGAGCTATTGACTGGAAAGCTCAGCGAGAGTTGTCTTCAGGTATGGCTGGATCCAGGTCTTCAAACAATGCCATTGGAAATCTGTCTTCATCTCATAGTTCTGTGTTCTTCTGTGCCAGAGTTCAACTGCCCTGGAAAAGTGAGCTCATTCCCAGGAAAGATTGCAGGATTCTTTAAATTGGCCTGGCTTGGGTTCCAGGGACCAATCCCTCATCTAATCACTGTGACTTGATTGCTAAGGCTCAGAGTCATATGCTTAGCTCTGGAGTAGAGGATGGGTTGGCATGGCCAACCTCCTAATTACTTGGATTGAGAGTGGAGGAGGGATGGGGTCCTGGTTCCAGGAGAAGGGGATGGACACTGGACAGGCAGGTACCAGATGTCCATCCACCAGCAACCTTGATAGGTGGGCATTTCCTGGGTGAGGGATCAGGCTCAGAGAGGCATAGAGACTTCTCAAGACTACAGAGCATGCTGAAGCTCTCCTCTTAGCCCTGTATGTTTCCAGCTGCCCTAGCTGCCTCTGATAGGAGGAACCCTAAGATAGAAGGTGATTTGGGACGGGAAGATCAATGGCCAGACTATTGTGGGGGAAGATCCACCAGATCGCAGGTTAGTGACCTGTGTCTGGTTGGCCCTGGGGGGCTGGTCTAGAGGGAGTAGTGGCAGTTCTTCATGGTGAGTGGAGCTCAGTATCTGGGAGGGGCAGCATCCTCTAGTCCCTTTAAAGACAGAGGAGCCCCTGACTTAAGCACTTAATGCTGCGTATAAGGTAGAGGAGAATACTGAGAAAGTCTGGGTCATACCTGAGTCATGTCTGAGACATTAATGGGACCACATTTAAGTCCTAACTGGGGCCTGTTTGTGGGACATACTGAGGTCATGTCAGATTGTCTTTGGATCCGTGTCAGAGCATGCTGTATTATGTCAGGGCATGCCATCCATGTTGAAGTCATGTCAGGATATGTTAAAACATGTTTGAGCCATGTCAGATGTCCTAAGAGATGTCAGAGAGTGCTGGGGAAGACAGGGTGTCCTAGGTCCCTGTAAAGGCATTTTGTAGAGTGCTGGACTGTTCTCGGGTGTGTAGAACATGTTGGATCGTGTAGGATCCATGTTAAGGTGTGTTGAAGCATGTTGTGCCATGTTGTGGTGAGTCTAAGCATGTAGGACTGTGTCTCTGGGCTCTGCCTTTGCTCTGCTCTGTGTTGCAGCCTGGTCTGGTCCTCCCGTGGCTCTCCAATCCTCACCATTTCCTCTGCCCTTGTCCCATTTCTGCCATGATGGGTTTGGAGGGGGAATGCAGACCCCTGGTTCTTAGCCTCCTCCCCTTACTCAAAGTCCCTCTCTTCCCCCGCTCCATTGCTCCTGATGGTCCTCATTCATGTCAGCTGCCGTTGCACCCAAGGACATGGTCTTCTATAGCTTCATGAAGCCTTGGCTGGGTGAGTAACTGAGGGTGAAGCAGGTTGGGGACACCCTTGGGGGACCAGGAGAAGGTCCTACCTTGCCCACTCCCTGTGGCTGCCTCTACTAGGGGATGGGCTTCTGCTGAGTGCTGGTGACAAGTGGAGCCACCACCGCCGCCTGCTGACCCCTGCCTTCCACTTTGAAATCTTGAAGCCCTATATGAAGATTTTCAACAAGAGCGCAGACATCATGCACGTGAGTTCCTTAAACCCAGGGACCCAGCTGGAGCCTTGGAAAAGTGGCCTCAGGCATATATGGTCTGGAGTCCCTGCTCTATTGGATGGCTAGGGGGCCATTGCATTTCCTCTCTAAGCCTCAGTTTCCTCATTTGTACACTCGAGATAACAACCCCTTTTTAATGGTGGTCAAGATGATGTAATGAAATCATGTTCCTGGCACTAGTGCTCAGAAAGGCTTTAGTATCCAGTCTGCTCACTGAAGCCCTCTAAATTCAAGATGGTAATGATAAAGATTGAATAGTAGCTTTTTTTTTTTTTTGCATAACACACCACCTTAAAACTCATGGATTTGAAAAAAAAAATTTGTTATTGCTCATGAGATGATGGGTCAGTTGAGTAGTTTCTCTTGTTTTAGCTGGAATCACACAGTGTCTGCGGTCATGGCTGGGTTCAGTAGACAGTTCTGCTGATCCAGGCTCAGCTCTGTCACATGTTTGGGGCTTAACTTGCTGTTGGCTGGTCTAGGATGGCATTTGCCTTTCATTTTCTAGTAGGCTAGCTCATTAGAGACTACATTCCAAGAGAACAAGCAGAAATATGTAATATTTTTGAAGCCTAGTTTCAGAATTAGCACACCATCATTTCCATCTTCTTCTATTGGCTGAAGCAAGTCCCACATCCAGCTCAGATTCAAGAGGTTCTCCCTCCTAATGGAAGAACTGCAGTGTCTCATTGCAAAGGATGAGGATATAGGGAGGTACAAAGAATTGGAAACTTTTTTTGCAGTCACCTACCACTATGATAATGATGAAGATGATAATGATAGCTAACAGTTACTTCACACTTACTGAATACCAAAAATGATGAGCCAATTCCATTGCATATGTTGTATAATTTAATTTTAACAACCATCCTGAGGTAGAGATGATTATTATGACCACTTTACAGGTGATGGAACAGAAGGTTAGAGAGATTAGGGAGTTGCCTAAATTCACAAAGCTAATAAGTGAGCTATGAGTGGTGGATCAAGAATTTTAAGTTAGCCCGACCAAGCTCAGTGGTTGAGTGTTGACCTATGAACCAGGAGGTCCCAGTTTGATTCCCGGTCAGGGCACATGCCTGGGTTGCGGGCTTGATCCCCAGTGTGGGGTGTGCAGGAGGCAGTCGATCAATGATTCTCTCTCATCATTGATGTTTCTATCTCTCTCTCCCTCTCCCTTCATCTCTGAAATCAATAAAAAATATATATTTTAAAAAAAGGATTTTAAGCTGGTCTGTCTGACACAAAAACAGGTTATCTTAAGTTTACTGAAGATTTGACAGGTGTAGCCTAGAGAAGGACAATGATCTTGAACCCAAGTATCCTGACTCCCAGCCATGGGGTCACTCCTACTCAAGCCTGGTCCTCCCTGGGGATGGGTGCCTGGGGCAGAGGACTAAGAGGCAGGTGTCTGGGAGCTCCATCCAGGTGGTTGGGTTGGGGAAGGGCCCAGGGAAGCCCCAGCTCTATGCCCTTCTCTGTCCAGGCCAAGTGGAAGCGCCTGGCCTCAGAGGGCAGCACCCGTCTGGACATGTTTGAGCACATCAGCCTCATGACCCTGGACAGTCTGCAGAAATGTGTCTTCAGTTTTGACAGCAATTGCCAGGAGTGAGTCTCTTCCCAGAGGTTGGGAGCATGAGCCATGGGCCCAAGGGAGTAGGTGGAGGGGGATACTGACCAAGGCAATCATAAGGGCCTTCCTGGAGGAGGTAGGTCAGAACTGGACATTGAAGGATAAGGTTGGGGAAAGAAAAAGAGCAATTCCTTCAGGTAGGTAGAACCATTTGATAAAGGCCAGGAGTCTGGAATGAGCAGTGTGTGTGAAACAGTGAGGAGACATCTTGGAAATGAGGTTGGAGGGCATGGCAGGGGCTGGATCTTAATGACATTCAAAAGCTAGGCAAATAGGTATGAACTTTATATATCCTGATATATCCAGGGATCCATGGGAGGTGTTTGAACAGATGAGAGTTGTGGTCAAAGCTGAGCTTAGACATCTGAGTCTAGAGATGATTGACTGTTCTGTAGACACAGGATGCAAGGAGACCATGGACAGGAGAACGGAGCTTGGTGGAGAAAATGGGGCATATCTGGGAGAAACCGGAATGGGCAGGGCCAGATGTTGCATAGGAAGAGCGGAGATGAGCATGATTCCTAAGCTTTGCCTTGGGGTCTAGGACATGAGGCAGCTCACAGAGATAGAAGCATGTTTGGAGGGCATCCTTTTCTGGATTGAACGTGGTCTTGGGGTCTGGCTGGGAGGGCCTGCCGGGGTTTTATGTGTGTTAAGGAGCTGCTTTTTCTGGCCTGGTCCTGCAGGAATCCCAGCGAATATATTGCTGCCATCTTGGAGCTCAGTGCCCTTGTGACAAAGCGGGCCCAGCAGATATTCTTGCACCTGGATTTCCTGTACTGCCTCACTCCCGACGGGTGGCGCTTCCGCAGGGCTTGTGAACTGGTACACAAGTTCACAGACGCCGTCATCCGGGAGCGGCGGCGCATCCTCATGAGTCAGGGTTCTCACGCCTTTCTCAAAGCCAAGGCCAAGGCCAAGACTTTGGACTTCATTGATGTGCTCCTGCTGGCCAAGGTGGGCTTCTCTGGGATCCGAATTCAAGAGGTAGAATGGACATTGATTTCAAATGTCAGATGGAAGAACTCGGACTTGAAGCAGAGGGCACTGGGGAGCCATGGAGGGTGCTTGAGGAAGGGAGGAAGGGGTTAGAGTTAAGCTGTAAACATGACAGTAGAAGGCTGTCAGGAAGGAGTACACAGGAGGCAGGTGGCCAGAGAGAAAACGTGTGGGGTGTGCTCTGGAGATGAAGAGGGAAGGATCCTGCATGGATGATGGAGCTTCAGGGGCTATTTCAGGTTAGCCAGGGGTGGGCAAACTTTTTGACTCGAGGGCCACAATGGGTTCTTAAACTGGACCGGAGGGCCGGAACAAAAGCATGGATGGAGTGTTTGTGTGAACTAATATAAATTCAAAGTAAAGGAGTGGAGGGGAGAGCAAGAGAACCCTCCGCTCTTTCGGCTCCGCGGGCCGGATAGAACAGCCGAACAGGCCGAATCCGGCCTGCGGGCCGTAGTTTGCCCACGGCTGGTAGACACACATTCTCAGAGCCGGTGTGATTTGAGGCATCTTTCACTTTCTCAAGGATGAAAATGGAAAGGGACTGTCAGATGAGGACATCCGAGCTGAGGCTGATACCTTCATGTTTGAGGGTAAGGGTCCTAGTGTGGGATTCCAGAGGGGGTGGGGTCTCTCCATCCCAGGGACTTGGCAGGTGGGCCCTGGTTCACCCCTCCCTGCCCGATCCTCCCCACCCTCCCTGAGGCCCTTAATATGAAGGCACGACCCACCCTCTGGTGCTTCAGTAGCCCAGAGACCCAAGCCTGTCTGACTGCTTCTCAGGCCATGACACCACAGCCAGCGGGCTCTCCTGGGTCCTGTACAACCTTGCAAGGCACCCAGAATACCAGGAGCGCTGCCGGCAGGAGGTGCAACAACTCCTGGGGGACCGTGAGCCTCAAGAGATTGAATGGTGAGTTCAGGTCCTCCTGCCTCTTCCTGAGCCCCTCTCATTGGCTCTGCTCCCAAAGTGGGGAAGAGGGAAGATCTTTTTGTTGATTCTGTCACTGTGTCCTGCCATTTAGTGGGAATGGAAGCAGAGTCCAGAGGCAGGGTCTGGTACCCAGCCTGGATAGCAGGGAAAAAGTTACAGGCTTTTGGGAAAGATTTGAGTGTCCACATTTATTGCCCCACTAACTTGCTATGTGACTTTAATAAAATCAGTTTCCTTTTCTGAATGCTACTTTTCGCGTCTCTCTCTCTCTCTCTCTCTCTCTCTCTCTCTCTCTCTCTCTCTCTCTCTCTCTGAATGTCTCCCCCACAGGGCTGCTTGGAGAATTGCAACAGTGTGTAAAACAGATGCCACCCAGCAGGTGTTCAGTAAATGAACTTCTCCTCCCTTCCCTTGCATTTCTGCCTGAAGTTGCAATTTTCCCCCAAAGACCTCAACTCCCTTTAATTTTTGCTCTTTTCTTGAATCCCCAACCTAATCGTCTATTCCAGGGATTCCCAAGAAATCTTTAGGGGTAAAAACCACCCATGTTTTCATTCAGTAAACACGTCCACACTGCCTGTCCTTTCCCAACTCAGTGTCTAGTCCCAGCTGAGTCCTATCTGAGCAAGGCTGGGGCTGGGAGAAAAGCAGGTGAAACTGGGTTGTGCAACAACAAATACAAATTCATCACATCGAGTGAACAGTGGTCCTGGCCAGGGGAACAGCTTGTGCAAAGGCCAGGGTCAGAAGCATGCAGGAGTGAGCCTGGCATATTGGTTGGGGGGCGGGTGGGTAGAGGTGGCTGGATCCCATAGAGGGACTCCTGATGAGGCTGAACTGGTAATGGGAGCCCCCTTGGAGTGCTTTGGAAACTATGTTAAGGGTGTCCAATGGGGTGTTACTTCAATTCTTTGGGAAGTCAATATTGGATAAAAGGTAAAAGTGGGCAGGGATGCTGCCATTAGAGTCTCATTGGTCAGGCAGCAGGAGCCACCTGCTCAGTCATTGGCTAGGGGCTTCCCAGGTAAGTGTGGCCTTGGTGTGAATGCTGCAGCAGGCCCCAGAGACCCTATAACTTGAGGCTGTCAGCTAGCTGTTCTCCTCGCAGCTGTAAAGCAAACTCTTTCTTGAAGGGCGAGCCATGACTAACATAGGGCAATGGGGAGCCATGGGAGATGTTTGAGCAGTGGAGAGACAGGTCAGATGTGGGCCTTAGCAGTATCTCTCTGCAACCACAGGGGCAAACTGGAGGGGACGATCCGGGCCCTGGGAGTCCGGGGTCAGATTCTAGGCCAAGGGCTGAAGGATGGAAAGAAGATATTAGACAGGACAAACATTTTTGAGGCAGTATCCTCAACTTCAAGGCTTTGCTCAGCACAGCAGTCCTGTGAGGTGGAGAAATGTTTTTCTCCCAACTTCAAAAGATTATGTACTTGGTGAAATTCAAATAGTACAAAATGGTTTACAGTGAATATAAGCCTTCATCTTTTTTTTCTCCCAGCTTTATGGAGATATAATGGACATATAACACTGTGTACTAGTAAGTTCCAGGTGTACAATGTGATGATTTATGTGTATACTAGAGGCCCAGTGCACGAATTCATGCACCAGTGGGGTCCCTTGGCCTGGCCTGCGGGATTGGGCCAAAACTGGCTCTCTGACATCTCTTTTTTTTTTTTTTTAATATATTTTATTGATATTTCACAGAGAGGAAGGGAGAGGGATAGAGAGCTAGAAACATCGATGAGAGAGAAACATCAATCAGCTGCCTCCTGCACACCTCCCACTGGGGATGTGCCTGCAACCAAGGTACATGCCCTTGACCGGAATCGAACCCGGGACCTTTCAGTCCGCAGGCCGACGCTCTATCCACTGAGCCAAACCGGTTTTGGCTCTCCGACATCTCTTGAGGGGTCCCGGATTGCAAGAGGGTGCAGGCCAGGCCAAGGGACCCCACCGGTGCATAGCCAGGGAGGGATGCAGGAGGTTGGCCAGCCTGGAGGGACTGCAGAAGGGCTCCAGGGTGTGTCCCGCCTGTCTCGCTCAGTCCCGATTGGCCGGACCCCAGCAGCAAACTAGGGTGGAACATCTGCCCCCTGGTGGTCAGTGCACGTCATAGCAAGTGGTTAAGTGGCCTTAGCATATCATTAGCATATTATTCTTTGATTGGTTGAATGGCCGGCTGGTTGGCCAGACACTTAGCATATTAGGCTTTTATTATATAGGATTGCACAATGAGTACAATAAGGTTAGTGAACATACTCATCACCTTGTATAGGGAGTAGATGAGGATCTGGTTCATTTCATTTCCACATCATTGGTTGTCTGAGCATCTTCTATCAAACATCTGTCTATTGCCCAGGAAATTGTGAGGCCTTCTTTACCAGGTGCTAAAATTTCACTTATTGATTTGTGGTCTCTGAGCTCTCTATTCTGTCCCATGGGCGTTTCCTGTTCTTATAACAATACCACACTGGTGTTTTGTTTTGTTTTTTATTACTGCGTTTTTGTGATAGACTTTAATATCTGGTAGATTGAGTTCTCTTTCTTGGATCTTTTTGTTGTTGTTGTTCTTTCTTGGATCTTTTATTTTTAAATTGACCTAGCTCTTAATGAACTTTAATTCTTTCAAGTTGGATAACATAACCAAGTTCCCCAAAACCACAAGTAGATTTTTATCGGATTGCATGAAATATATTTATTCATTTAGATGGAATTGGCACTTTCATAGTAGGTCATCCAACCTTAGAGTGTGGAGTGGATCTTAATTATTCGAATAACCTTCTAAGTCCATCATAGAGAGATGTGTTTTGCTCTAAGATAATGATATAATTTTAAAAGCTTTTTATGCAAATCTACTAATGCTTTTAAGAATACCGTGTGAGTGTTGTGTTTTGCTCAGAAATGGTTCTAAAAATACCAGCCTACATTTTCTTTATTATTATTATTCTTTTTAAAAAATATATTTCTTTATTGATTTCAGAGAGGAAAGGGAGAAGGAGAGAGAGACAGAAACATCAATGATGAGAGAGAATCATCAATCGGCTGCCTCCTGCACACCCCCCATTGGGGATCGAACCTGCAACCCAGTCATGTCCCTTGGCCGGAATCCAACCTGGGACCTTTCAGTCCGCAGGCCGACACTCTATCCACTGAGCCAAGCCGGCTAGGGTATTCTTTTTTAAAATATATATATATATATATATATTTTTTAAATTGATTTCTCAGAGAGAGGAAGGGAGAGAGAGAGAGAGAGAGAGATAATGATGAGAGAGAATCATTGATCAGCTGCCTCCTGCACACCCCACCCTGGGATGGAGCCTGCAACCCGGACATGTGCCCTGACCGGGAATCCAACTGAGAACTTCTGGTTCATAGATCGACGCTCAACCACTGAGCCACGCTGGCCAGGCCAGCCTACATTTTCTTTAGCAACTTTTGTGATTTCGACTTTCTGATGCTTACATTTTTGGTTCACCTGGAATTTACTTTGGTCTAGGAGTGAGGTGGAGAGGGATCTCCGGGGGCAGGAGGGCTGGGGTGTCTGGTTTTGCTGTGAGTGGACAACTGTGTGGGTTCCTTAGGGACGACCTGGCCCAGCTGCCCTTCCTGACCATGTGCATCAAGGAGAGCCTGCGCTTGCACCCCCCGGTCACCGTCATCTCCCGCTGCTGCACCCAGGACGTCTTGCTTCCTGATGGCCGGGTCATCCCCAAAGGTGCTGGCGGTGACAGGGGGAGGAGGGTGGAGGTCCCACCCTCGGGGACCTGGTTCTGACTGCCCCCTCCTCCCCCTCATAGGAAACATCTGTGTCATCAGCATCTTCGGGGTTCATCACAACCCGTCAGTCTGGCCGGACCCTGAGGTGCTGCCCCTCCGCCTTCCATCCTGGGACTTGGTGATGGGGAGGGATCCTGACCCGGGACATCAGACACGCCCCATCCGTTGTATCCACGTGCCTTTTCTGGGGATGTCTGGGTGTCCCGAGAAACCCCACCCAGCAAGCCTGCCCCTCTTCGCCCCCAGGTATACAACCCCTTCCGCTTCGACCCAGAAACACCCCAGAAGAGGTCACCTCTGGCATTTATTCCCTTCTCAGTGGGGCCCAGGTGAGGCCAGCGGGTGTCCGAGGCGGGGGTGCCTGTGGGTGGTGAGGCTCCACGGCTGTTGCCTGGGGTTCCCAGGCGCGGTTAGCCCCCTTCTTTATCCCTGCAGGCGGAAGTGGGGTCCCGGACACCATCTGAGCCCCTCTCCCCCTCGCCCACAGGAACTGCATCGGGCAGACGTTCGCCATGGCCGAGATGAAGGTGGTCCTGGCGCTCACGCTGCTGCGCTTCCGCGTCCTGTGCGATGAGGCCAAGCCGCGCAGGAAGCCCGAGCTCATCCTGCGCGCCGAGGGCGGACTTTGGCTGCGGGTGGAGCCGCTGAGCGCCGGCCCACAGTGACCCGGCGCTGTCTGGCCTGGGATCCACCACCCAGACCCTACACACCTGCCCTTGCAAGTTCCCAGGAAAAAACTGTGCTGTCACCTCTGCCTCAGCCTCACTGTGGGCGTGGCTGGGTGGAGGGGGTCTGGTGTCTCCAGCAGACCACAGGGCCCACACTAATCGTGGGTTCTCCCTGAGCCCAAGCATGGACTTTATAGCGTGGGTAATGGGGAGCCATGGGGGGTGTTTGAGCAGGAAGGAACCAGGTTGAAGGACAGATCAAAGGGGCACATTTGGGGCCCTGAGTCACACAGGAGAACCCAACGTGACACTACACACACTGGCCACTCTGACCTCAGTTCTGATCTCCTAACATACCCAGTCTTTTCTCACCTCAGAATCCTTCCCAATGTCTCTATGGTTACTCTGTTACAATGTTTACTTAAACATAACAAGCCTGACTGCCTTATCATTTGTGCCTGATCATTGCAATAACTGTATCTGTTATGTTGTCCTTTGTTTCTGCTGATTTTCAAGCTTAGGGTCAGTGTTCTTGTGTGTCTAGTTATCTTTTCCTGGACAATGGCTATCATATTCAAAATAATATTTGCAGAATTTGGAGAAGGCAGCTTTCTGTGAGAAGAATCCTGGGAGCTCTGCTGGTTGAGGATTATGTTAAAAGAGAGGCCTGGTGCACGAATTTGTGCACCAGTGGGGTCCCTCAGCCTGGCCTGCGGGATTGGGCCAAGACTGGCTCTTGGACATCCCTCGAGGGGTCCCAGATTGTGAGAGGGCACAGGCCAGGCTGAGGGACCCAACAGGTGCAACATCATGCAAGATCGGGGCAGGGAGGGATGAGGGAGGTTGGCCAACCAGGGAGGGACCTCAGGAGGTCTCCAGGGCATGTCTGGCTTGTCTTGCTCAGTCCGGATTGGCGGGACCCCAGCAGCAAGCTAACCTACCAGTCAGAGCATCTGCCCCCTGGTGGTCAGTGCATGTCATAGAGCGTGGTTGAGCGTCCTTAGCATATCATTAGCATATTATGCTTTGATTGGTTGAACGGATGACTGGACACTTAGCATATTAGGCTTTTATTATATAGGATGAAGTTCAAGACTCTATGCCCAAGGTTACTAAGGCACTTGCTGGTTCTTTCATTTCTGTCTGCTCTCACCCTAAGAGGTGTAGTTTTGTGAGGTCTCCACTATGTGAGGAGAGTCTTCTTACAATTTCCCCTTCTTATGCAATCCTGTACTTTGATTTTCTTCCCCCACCAGATAATCAAAACAGAATTTCACATTTTCCTGACTTGGGAAATGCTTCCAGAACAAAAGTATAATTGATGTTCATTTTATCTCTAGGTTTCTATTTTCATTTAGCAGTGTCTTTATACCTCTTTACCATCTTTTCATGTCATTTATTCATTTAAGAAATTGAAAAAGTACCCAGCATTAAGAGTTATTTTTTAAAAAGCTGAAAGTTTGATCCAAATAACCTAGCTTGCCATTAATAGAAACAGAGAGTCTCAATTGGGATTTTAAATAGTCATGATCCAGTTATTACTTCAGGGTGATAATTGTCTTTAGGTATATAGAGTTGCAGACTGCTAAAGCCCACATCAGGATTTAAGGGAGAGTGCTGCATGTCACCCCAAGATGCTGGACTTTGAGACAAATGGAGGAAGCAGGTGGATGGGGTTGACTCCCTTGGGAATGTTGTGTGTTCCTTGTATAGGAAGAATGACACACAATGGATGTTTTTGTTGTTGTTGTTAATCCTCACCTGAGGATATTTTTTCCACTGATTTTTAGAGAGGATGGAGGAAGGAGAAGGGACACAGAGAGAGAGAAACATCAATATGAAAGAAACACATCAGTTGGTTGCCTTCCACAGACGCCTTGACCAGGGCTGGGATCGAGCCTGCAATCCAGGTATGTGCTCTTGACCAAAATCGAACCCTTTGCTCTGCGCCCAAAGCTCTAACCACTGAGCAAAACCGGCTAGGGCCACACTGGATGTTTTGATAGTCAACAGGATGGACTGTGTCTGAGATGGCTAATTGTGTATCCTGTTATCCACTTCTACCCTCTTGGAATCCCTAGTTTTTAGCTAGGTAGATGGCAGGCTGAAGTATAGGTTATTGTTGAAAGCTTTTCTTGAAGCTGGATTGGTTAAATGGCCATGTCCTGTCCCATATGGAGAAATCAAAGATTATGTGGTCATTCTGGAAACCTTCCTTAAGAGAAATCTGGAACACTATCTCTGCCCAGTCCTTCCCTTTCCTCCTCCTGCTGCTTGGAACCTTGATGGGGTGCTGGAGTTCCATCTTGGATCATGAGAACAGGACTACTCTTTAACGAAGGTGGAGCAGGTAGCTGAAACAGTGAGGGTCCGATGACCCTGGATCCACCATGCCCTGGAGTTGTGCTCCCAAGGTCACAATCCCAGTCTGCTATTTACTAGCTATTTGGCTTGGGGAACATAATTTCTCTCTCTAAGCCTCAGTTCTTTTACTATCTATATATATAAAAGCCTAAGCAACCATCCGACTGGTAGCTATGATGTGCACTGACCACCAGGGGGCAGATGCTCAGCATAGGAGCTGAGGAGCTGCGGTGACTTGGCAGCTGTGGTTCTCGGGTGACGAACCAGAACCAGAGAGGAGGGAACATGATTCTGGGGTGCATCACCTGAGAACCGCCCTCTCACAATCCAGGACCCCTCGGGGGATGTTGGAGAGCTGGTTTTGGCCCAATTCCTGCAGGCCAGGCCGAGGGACCCCACCTGCCAGAGGGACCCTGCTCACTCCGCAGACGCCCTTTGTGCCCAGGCACCGCCCCAGATGCAGCGGGCTGGGGAGGGACTGCAGGAGGTTGGCTCCAGGGCATGTCTGGCCCATCTCACCCAGTCCCGCCCTGCCCCGCCATTTCCTTTCAATGTGAACGAATCTGGGCCTCTAGTATAACAATAGCCACTTGATCGCCCTCTTGTGGAGATTGAATAACTAAGCACAACAACACGAGGAGTCATTATCTGGTAAGCTTCAGTCCTGCGTGAGGACTAACTTTCTCCCTTTTCTCTCTTTTTGCATCATAGCCCAACATTTGAATTCTTTTAAAGTCACAAGAGTTAAATTTAAGTTTTTGAAAATGTGGCAACTACTGGTAAAGAAAACTATCATTAGAAGATTCAGTAAATTTAAAATATCTGTGGCTATGTCTGAGAAATTACAAGAGTCTTTGATGTGAAGCTGGTCTGAAGCTAGGAACTGGAAAAAGCACTTTTCTTTTTTTCCCCAGAGATGCATGATTTGGACTTTATTTTCTCCTAGATGTTCTGGGAAATGGAGATCTCATGGGTCCGCAATAGTGAGAGGAAGATGGAAGGGAGGCGGGAGAGCGCTCCTTCAGCACCTGGGACAGCGTCCCCACCTCCCCCAATTGCTTCGATCCTCTCTGGTGAGGTGGAGGTGGGAGAGGGGGGTGGGGTCCAGGGTACAAGTGTCAGAGCTCTTCAGGACCCACAGATTGGGAGCCTTCAGCTTACTGGCTGAAAAAGAAAGAAAGGAAGGGAGGGAGGGAGGGAGGGAGGGAGGGTGGGAGGGAGGAAGGAAGGAAGGAAAAAGAACACTGCAACATGGAATGACCAAATATTTAATATAATCGAAGCTGAAAAATTACATCTTTTCTTTGCCTTTTTGTTCTTAATTAAAATATTTTTTCTTATTCCTATAATGATACATTTTCATGGAAGAAAATACAAATAGAAAAAGTAAGAAATAAAAATAAAAATGATATTCATAGCACTAATCCAACAGTGCCAAAATAATCACTGTTAATATTATCTGACATGTACTTATTACATCTATACATGTGTAATCCTTATACAAGTAAACCCTTAATTTACATCTAAATGTGTTACATTTACATGTAATCTTCGGTTTAAAATTCTATTTCATTGGCTAACAAGATCTCAAAGAGATGCTCAACATGACTAGTCATAAGAAAATGCAAATCAAAACCACCATGTGATTCCCCTTCACACTCACTAGGACGGAAAGAATCTTAAAAAGAGAAAATAACAAGTGTTAGTGAGGATGTGGAGTAACTAAAACCCTTATACATTGCCAGTGGGAATGCATGCAGCCACTATGGAAAACAGTTTGGTGATTCCTCAATAAATTTAACCTAAAATTGCCATATGATCCTCCAATCCTATGTGCAGGTTTGTACCCAAAAGAGTTGAGAATGGGTGTTGAACCCTGGCCAGGTGGCTCATTTGGTTGGAGCAGACACCAAAAGGTGTGTGGTTTCAATTTCTGGTCAGGACACATATCTAAGTTTTGGGTTCAATCCTTGGTCAGGGAGCCAATGGGAGGAAACCCATTGATATTTCTCCATTGATATTTCTCTCTCACATCGATGCTTCTCTCTTTCTCTCTCTCTCTTCCTCTTTTTCTAAAAAATCAATAGAAACATATCCTCATTTGTAAAAAAAAAAAAAAGAAAAGAAAAGAAAAGAAAAAGAAAGAAAATAAAAGAAAAAAGAGAAATTGGGTGTTGAGACAAAAGCTTGCACACGAATGTTTATAGTGGCACCATTCACATTTGCCTAAAGTTGGATATTTGGGAAACAACCCAAATATCTATTAACATATGAATGGATAAACCAAAGGTGGTACATTCACAACAAGGAATACTGATGAGTCACTGAGAAAGAAAGTACATTGTTGGTTGTCAGGGGCCAGATGGGGTAATGAGAAGTAAGTGCTAATGGGGACGGGGCTTCCTTTTCAGGTGATGAAAACATCTTAGAGCTACATAGCGGTGGTAGTTGCACTATATTGTGAATGTACTAAACGCACAAAATCGTACACTTTATAATGGTTAAGATGGTATATTTTAAGTTACGTGTATTTTATCTTAAACCAAAAAGCTATTTTATCATACTGGTACATCTTTGTTAATCTTTTGTGAACATCTTTCTATAACACTAAATCATCTTTCCATGACATAACAACATAAATTCTTAAGTGCTAAGTGTTCAAGCCATTCTTTTTTATTTCTTTCAAAAAAAAATGGCATTATGTTAGAAAATAATTTAAAAGTTTGTTGGTGGGAATGCAGACTGGTGCAGTCACTGTGGAAAGCAGTATGGAGTTACATCAAAAAATTAAAAATGGAACTGCCTCATGACCCAGCCATTCCACTTCTGGGAATTTACCTGAAAAAATATGAAACATGAATTCAAAAGAATATACTGTATGCACCCCTATGTTCATCGCAGCGTTCTTTACAATAGCCAGGATTTGGAAGCAGCTGAAGTAGATGAGTAGGTAAAACAGCTGTGCTACATTTACCCAATGGAACACCACTCTGCTGTAAAAAGGAAGAAAATTCTACCCTTTGTGATAGCAGGGATGGACCTGGAGAACACTATGCTAAGTGAAATAAGCCAGTCAGAGATTTCACTCATGTGTGAAAGTTAGTGAACAAACAACTACCAAGCAAAATAGAGACAGACTTATAGATAGATACAGCAGACAGCTCTGTTGGTGTAGGGTGTTGGGGGTGGGTGGAGGGATTGAACAGAAAAGAAAAAGACAGAACTCATGGACATGGACAACAGTGTGATGGTTGCGGTAGGGATGGGGGCAGGTGGAGGTGGAAGAGGGCATAGAAGGGATAAATGGTGATGGGAAAAATAAAAAAATAAAAAGTTAATAAAAATAGTTTGACTCACTTTTCAAGAATTCTCTTCATGCACGTAGATAACTGAAGATATCACTCTCAATTATACAGAGCTACTCTCAATGAAATAACATTTTTATAGCAATAGATACACATATATTCATGTAAGACATGGGTGTGGTTACAAACTGTTCATAGAACAAGTATGGCCTGGCGACTCCTCGGACACTGCACGTTTTGGTCCTATTAATAGAAGTGGAGTGCTGAGAAGGGAGAAGGTGACACATCAGCTCCCCCAGGTGAACATTGATTTCATCCTCACACAGACCTCATGGACCCAAGAGATTAATTCCCACCCCCAACACCCTACCCCAACTGTCTGTGCCATTTTGAATTCTCATCTGCAATGTATGACAGTTGTAGTTGCTCCACACTCACTGGCAATTAGTGTTGTCAGCTTAAAAATGGCACAGACACTTTGATGACAGTTTGGCCATTGCTTTTAATGTTAAGCATACACATATAATATGACCCAGCCCTCCCACTCTAAGAACAACAAATACTTGTACACGAATATTCAGAGTAGTTTGTTGTTGTTGTTTTTCAATGAAAGCCCTAAACTGAAAATAATCCCCATGTCCTCCAACTGGTAGAAAAAGAGTGGCTCATCCATGTGCTGGAATATTACTTAGCAATGAAAAAAAAAGTATTGAGACTCGAAGCATAAATGAATCTCAAATGCATTGTTTTCAGTGAAAGAATCTCAGACTATAGGGATGAAGAACAGATCAGTGGTAGCCAGGGGTTTGTCCAACCCAAAAATCATAAATATTCTCCCCTATTTTTTCTTCTAAAAGTTTTTAGTTTTAGATTTTTACATCACTTAGTTTTATGATCCATATTCAGTTAAATTTTATATGAGTTATGAGTTGACTCTTTTCCCACATATTGTTCTAGTATTATATATTGAAAAGACTATCCTTTGTGCATTGATTTGCCTTGCATGTTTAAAAAAATCAATTGATCAATTTGGGGAGGTCTATTTTAGGACTCTTCTGTTCCATTGATTTATATGTCTAATCTTTGACCAATACCACACTGTACTTTTATGGCATACTAGAGGCCTGATGCACGAAATTTGTGCAAGAGTAGGCCTCCCTTCCCTCCAGCCACCAGCAGGCACCCAGGACCCGGGCTTCCCTTGCAACCCCAGCTTCGTTGGGAAGGTCGTCAGAAAGGATGTCTGGTGTAATTAGCATATTACCCTTTTATTATTATAGATTGTTGAAAGGAGTTTTAGGGGTAAAGTAGGCAAGTTTAGAAAGTTTTAGGAATTAGAGGGTCCATGGGGGAGGAAGGTATAGTTGGTTGGGGGCTTGGAGCTGCCAAAAGGCATACATTCACAGAGAACAAAAGGTGCACAGGATAAGGGGGAAAGGAAGACATCCACTCACAGAAGATAGGGACTGCCGGAAGCCAATTCCAGCATGTCATAATTACAAGAGTTTTATCAAAAGGTTGATGAAACTTGGGGGCTCAACAAGGGCTGATCACATATGTAATTACCTGTTGGATTGGCTAGAAAGCACTTCCCCCAAACCTGAATAGGATGATTGTTTGCTGCCAGACAGCTCAGGGCATCTTAATCTATATATTATTGCCTCTTGTTGGTGAAACACCTGAACAGCTGTAGGCTATTCCCCAATCTGATAACGCTTCTGTATACCCTACCCTTTGAAGTGTATTAGCTCCACCTTGCCTCAGGACAAACTGTGTTAATAAAAAGCAAGGGTCCTGAGTCAAAAGGAGACCTTTAGCTCCTTTAGCTGAAACTCCTCTGACCCCCAATGCCTTTCAAAATTATCTTTTGTCTTTGGACTCTTACTTAATCTACACACAGCCTTTCTCCAGATTGCTGAACCCTTCTTAATGCTGGGACAAGAACCCCGGCAGGGACAAACCACAGGGTTTGGGGAGAAAGAGGAAACAAAGTTTTACAGTGGATAAAGAAATGCTGACAAATGGGAGAAAGAGGAAAACAAATTTTCACAAGAGATAGAGAATTCTACCTCTGAAGGGGGAGAGGAAGAGGGGGAGCCACGTGGGTTTTGAGCTTGAAGTTGATATTCTACCATTTGGAAGGCAGCACCAAGAAACAAAGAACTGCAGCCTTCATAAACCTTAGAAAAAAGGAGCTCAGTGGGCCACACCTCCTCCCTACGTGACAGTCTGTACTTGTTTCCAATAAATTTCCACCCTTTTCACCTACCACCTTTTGTCTGTGGCTTCATTCTTCGAATCCACCTGGACAAGAACCCAGGAAAGAAACCACCTTTGCATCCTGCTCAGAAAAAAACCACCCGACTCATTGTGAAAAGGTCACATGAATCCCTCAATCACATTATTTTCTTTTTAAGTTTTTTGGTTACTTTAAGTCCTTTGTATTTTCATGTAAATTTTATAATCAGTTTATCAAGTTCTAGGATTGTGATTGTAATTTCTTTAAACCCATAGACCAGTCTGAGGAGACTTAACATCTTAACAATATTGAGTCTTCCAATCCATGAACATTGTGTGTCTCTTCGTTAATTTGGGTCTTGTTGGATTTCTCTCACCCCTGTCTTGAAGTTTTCATTATAGCAATAGATACATATATTTTGTTTTAACATATAGTTATAACTGAGAATTTCACTTTCTCTGGGATATAACACTTTTTCACCTCCAAACCAAATATTTGCACTCAAATCTTTGCATTAGAGTTTGCTTCTGGGTGACCCAAACTAACACACACATATAGGCTTGCTCTTCTAAATCCCCACAGCCTTTTATTATTTCCTTTTTACTGAGGAGGAACAGGAGGCTTAGAGAGGGCAAGTCACTTGCCCAAGGTCACACAACTGAAGAGTGGCACAGTTGGGCTTTAACCCTGGGCCATCTGACCCCAAGCCTAGTGCTTATTCCCCTCCTGGATCCTCCTACTTGCTAAGGGTCAGGGCAAAAGAAAGATGTTCACAGCCAGTAAGATCTCTGACGTGTGTACTAGAGGGACCTACAGCTCATAGCTGGTGCCCACATCCTCATTCTGCCATAAAGTAAGAAAAACAATGGCAAACACAGGCTTGGAACGGACTCTGTGTCAGGATTGTTGTTGAAGCAGTTTGCTCATTTCAACTCACCTGATTTTCACAACCACTTTGTTATTACCCCTCCCCCCTGCCCTTTTTAAAAAATATATTTTATTGATTTTTTTACAGAGAGGAAGGGAGAGAGATAGAGAGTTAGAAACATCAATCAGCTGCCTCCTGCACACCTCCTACTGGGGATGTGCCCACAACCAAGGTACATGTCCTTGACTGGAATCGAACCTGGGACCTTTCAGTCCTACTACAGGCCAGGCATGGTGCTACATTTTTCCTTTAAAAAATGTAATTTATAATTACATACATTAGTAATTGTAATTAAGAATGCTATGCAGGCTTTCTATATGAAAAGGAAACAATTGGTAAGTGCAGATATTTAAAAAAAATTGCATCCGGCTGGTGTGGTGCAGTGGCTGAGCATCGACTCATGAACCAAGAGGTCACCGGTTCGTTTCCCCGGTCAGGGCACATGCCTGGGTTGCAGGCTAGATCTCTTAGGGGGTGTGCAGGAGGCAGCCGATCAATGATTCTCTCTCATTATTGATGTTTCTATCTCTCTCTCCCTGTCCCTTCCTCTCTCTGAAATCAATAAAAACATTATTTTTTTTTTAAAGAAAAAATTGTTCCTTTCTCTCCCTCTCTCATTCCAGAGATTGGAGGTACCTTTTCAGATTTTTTCGGTGCCTAGACAAACATCAATGAACACCTGAATAACTGGTTTGGTCAGGATTTTCATCCCTTTGAGGAATGTAACGGCCAGGTCCTGGCAGCTATGTCAGATGAGATAAAAGGTTTTAAGAAGGGGCCATTAACAAAGGCGTGGGCAGGGCCAAGGATACCATCAAGGCTAGTGCAGCAGGAGGCTGGCATCAGCTGAGGGTTGCCACCACCCCTGGGCTAATGGGACCAGGAAGCAAGCTGTTCCTGGAATACAGAGGGAGTAGCTGTAGCTGAACATGGAGGTAGCCTTTGGCAAAGGACAGATGTCGTTTCCCTAATCCCTTCCGATTGCCCGCAGTGGCCTCCCACTGACCAAACACTATCTTCCTGACTCACAGAGGCTGCAGGTAGGTGGCCAAAGACACCTGATGTAGCCCATCAGCTCAACCTGGGTCAATGTCAGTTGCACATGTGCCCGCAGAGGAGCTCCTCCGTACAGGGGAGGCCCCCTTGCAAGCTGGCTAAGCAGATACCCAAGTGGGGAGCAAAATTCTGTATCTCCTTCTGCTCCTTTTGAGCAACATCCTTGGGGTCCCCTCTGTTGATTTTTAAGTGAGAAGCACCCTTTTCCCTTCCATGAGGATGGTCTCTGTTGACCCTCCTGAGGTCCCCCCTTCTGAGTGGCGGGGAGTGGTCAAGCTACTTTTCAAAACTGGCACCACCCCTAAAACCCCTCCAGAGGAAGTTGATGCGAACTATTGTGGGTCCTCAGGACTTTGCGGAACTTTTCCTTGTGCCTTATTCCCCCCAAAACCAGCTCCTTTGATCACCTGGTACCACTGCCAAGAAGCTGACAACCAAAATTTACAGACCTGGCTCTCACTGTACATGCCTTCAGGGGCTGCGTGGTTTGCCCAATTTTATTATGGTAAGTAAAACACAGCTTCTGTTTCTGGCTTGAGTGTCAGGCCAGATTTCATCACCACCTGGGCTCAAGCAGAGATGGTTTCCGCTTCCCTCAGACTCTGACCAAAATTGCCTCACAGTTTCTGCTTATCTGTTTATCTCAGCTTGTCTGAGGAAGGAAGCAAAAATGACACACTTCTAAGGCCATTTGATTGTCACAACCTGTACTAGGTCTTTCCAGTCCTGGTGTGGCTTTGGGGCTGGGAAGGGTGATCTTTATTCACTGCTCACTCCTCCATGTCAGGTTTCTGCTTACAGATGACCTCCTCTGGGAGGCCCTCCCAGATTGCCCCACCCAGAGCAGCCCCCTTGGTCACTTTCTAGCACATCTCAGTTTGTTAATTTTCTTCATTATTGCCCCCATCTGACTTGGTCTTATTTTCTGTTGGCTTCCCCCAGAGACCTCATCTGTCTTGTTCATCCCAGGTCCCTAGTCCTAGCACTGTGCTTAGTACAGTGTAGTTATCCAAGTACAGCAGTCTTGTTGAGGCGTTGAACTCCCTGGGAGATAGCCATCCACCTCTTCATTTAATCGAGGAGGACATAAGGTTCAGAGAGGACAAGCGATTTGCCAGAGGTCACACCACAAGTGGCAGAGCTGGGATTTGAATTTGGTTTGCTGGACCCAGAACTGGTTTCTGTCGATGTAAGAAATGTCCAAACCTGTAGAGACTTGTTAATGAGTTTATTTGAGCCAAACTGATGAAAATTTCTGGGAAGTAAAATCTCGACGGATTGAGAAAATGCTCTGGAAAATGGCAGTTTTACAGCTTATTTTATGCATTACAGTCAAAGGCGCAGATGTAAGGAGGGTAACATGCAATCCATTGGTGGCAGGTTAAGTGGGGAGGAGAAAGAAAAGCTGGGGAATCTCTGGGATTGAATAAAAGGTGAAACAGAGAGACACATAAGTCTTTTACATTGGTAGGACCAGGATAGTTAATAATTAACATTTATAGCACGTTAAGATAGTATTTAGGGAACAAGATAACAACGAGGGGTTCTGTGAGGGTTCTGGAAGAGAAGATTACTCTGACATTTCAAAGGTCTGTTATCTTAGAGCAAAAGACAATAGGCTCACTTAAGGTAAAGACTGACCTTTTGTCAAGGAAACTGCAGGTCCTGGATGTGACTATCTGCCACAACCTGCTTTTAGTTAGGAATTTTATGTTCATACTAGAGGCCTGGTGCACAAAATTCGTGCATGGGGGGGGGTCCTTCAGCCCTGCCTGCACCCTCTCCAATCCAGGACCCCTCAGGGGATGTCCGTCCGACTGCCTCTCGAAATCCGGGACCGCTGGCTCCTAATTGCTTGCCTGCCTGCCTGCCTGATCGCCCTGCATCCAGGACCCGCGTTTCCCTCCCTCTGGCCGGCCGCAGGCACCCAGGACCCAGGCCGGCTTTGCCCAGGCTGGCTGCAGCCACAGGGGACCACAGGGCAGGCAGCTTGTCCCTCTCCTGGGCCACAGCTGCAGGTGCTGGTGCCCAGGACCACAGGGTGGGCAGCGTGTCCCTCTCCTGGGCTGCAGCCTGGCTGGTCCCCATTCCTCTCTTGTGAGCTCATGTGTGCCTGGCTGGTCCCCATTCCTCTCCCCAGTGTTGAGTGTCTGAGGGCGTGATGACCATTTGCATATTAGCTCTTTATTATATAGGATCATTCTATGTGGTTACTTGGCATCTCTGAGTTTGTAAGGTCCACCACACAGGCCTCCCCTGAGCTTGTCAAGTTTTGTAAGTAGCCTTTTCGTCCGTAACCCTTTCCACTGGCTGGAAAGGAAAGGTGGAACTCAAGCCAGCAGATGCCTGCATACTTACTCTGGAGATACTGCAGGCTGTGTGGCGTCATGGTGACACAAAACAGGAACTGCTCATCTGCTTTGTGTGCTGTGTGCCCCCCACTGTGCCACCTTCTTATTTCTTTTAAAAATTATGTTTTAGTGATAAACGTTATAGCAGCTAGGTGTGTGGGGGGAAGCACTGAAGACATAGCTCATTACAAGGGCAAAGACTCCAATTCTTCCAGTTACACGGTGATGCATGAATTTTCTGGAAGTTTTCCAGTGTATATGCAAACACGTGCACACGCCGACAATTTATATGAGGATGAGGCCACTACTCACATTTCACTTTTTCATTGAGATATCATGAACACAATAGCTTATTTGTTTCAGGTGTACAACATAATGACTGGATATTTGTATACATTGTAAAATGATCACTACACTAAGTCTAGTTAACATCCACCACACACAAGTCACAGAATTTTCTTCTTGTGATGAGAACTTTTAATATTTACTGTCTTAGCAACTTTCAGTATTATTAACTATACTCACCATGCTGGACATCACATGCCCAGGATTTATTTATCTTATATCTGGAAGTTTGTATCCTTTGACTCACTCCCTTCACCCATTTCCCCCACCTCTTACCCCCCCACCTCTGGCAGCCACCAATACATTCTCTGTATCTTAGTTCTTTTTTGTTTGTTTTTCAGTTTCCATGTATAGAATTTTGTAATATATAAGTGAGATCATAGATAAGTCACATCATATGGCATTTGTCTTTCTCTGTCTGGCTTATCTCACTTAGCATAATGCCCTCAGGTCCGTGCGTGTGTTCGGGCCACCTCTCACAGACACCGCAGAGGTGTGACTGGACAGTCCCGAGTCAGAGGGAGATGGATGCCCCTCCTCGGTTCTTGTCTTCCCGTATGAATGAATTCAAATGAGTGACTCCAGATGATTGTGTTGTGATAAGCCAATTTATTAAAAAATTAAAGCAAGCAAATTTATTAAGGAAGCAAGGCAAACCAATCTACTAAACTACATCTGAGCTGGGGCTCAGATGGGCTTTCCCAACTAGTTTGGAAAAGCGAGTCGGGTGGGCGTTCAAGGGGTTATCTACCCTTCTGTCTCTAGAGTTTTAAATTTCTCTGCTAGATATTCTGGTACCGATGAACTCTCAAGGCCTCCCCTTTTACTTGGTTATGGCTTTCCCTGAATTTATAAGAAGCACCTAGTAATTTTATCTTGATAAGCCCGGAGACTGCTGGCTTCACAGTTTAAGAAGAGAAATAAAACTGCGCCCCCCCCCCACCCCTCGCCCCCCCAAATAGCTGACTTCTGTGTTTATTGAGACAGGCTTTAGTTCTCCATCATCTTTCCTTCCCACACCTGCCTTGGCAGTTCCTGGGTGATTTATGCTATGAGATTCCCACTCCCCTCCTGCATTCTTTAGTGAGGAGAGGTATTTACCCATTTGCTCTCAAGTGTCCTTGGTTTGAGGGAGATGATGGCTTGTTATTGACAAGCTGGCTGCAAGCTCCCCAAACTATTTGGCCTTGTTTAATTTTCTTGTCTCAGTTTCCCTATTCCTCTTGCTTTGGAATTTTCCTAGTTTCTCACTATCCTATAACACATCTACCCATGGTGCCAAAAAATATTTCCTTTATATATATCACTTATTTATTTATTTATTTATTGGTAAATCCTCACCCGAGGCTATTTTTCCATCGAATTTTATTTACTTACTTACTTAATTAATTTTTTTTACAGAGAGTGGAAGGGATGAGGAGAGAGACACAGAGAGAAACATCGATGTGAGAGTGACACATTGATTGGTTGCTTCCTGCACAGGCACCCAGGGCCAGGGATCCAGCCTGCAACTGAGGTACGTGCCCTTAATTGGAATCGAACCCGGGATCCTTCAGTCCATGGGCTGACACTCTATCCACTGAGCCAAACTGGCTAGGGCTTTCATATATCACTACTCTTTCTGCCTGGGTCTGATAGAACGCTTGCAATGTTGAGGTTTAATCAGGCCCATTTTGCAGATATGAAGACTGAGGCTCAGAGGGGTGACTGGCTGTGCCTGAAGCTGGTCACTCACGCAAGGCCTGACACCACTGAGGTGACACACACTTGCCCATTGTCTGGCTCTGGGAGAAGGACCAGCCTCTCCCTTTCCCTTTGTGGCTCCCCTACCTCCACAGTGGCTGAGGGACACTTCATAAGCCCGGAGGCTTGTGTTATGTGGAAGCTGAGACCTTTACCACTAGGGACGCTCCAGCCTCATCAGGCTCAGAGTGAAGTCCCCACCTGAGGCATCCTTTCCCCTTCTATCACCTGATCCAGGAACTGAGGGAGCCCCAGACCTATAGACGCTGCCCTCATGAATGCTGCAGAGCCCTGCTGGGGTTTGAGTTCTTGGTCATGGCTCGTGAAAGTTCAACACCCACTGAACAGCTTCAGTTTGGGCCCAGATTCTGCTGCCCACCTTGGCCTTTCTAAGGACCCATTGTGTGATTTCATAGGTTAGTGCTCTCAGCCCCAGTGTCAAAGGGACAGGGACCAATTGCCTTTTTGTGTAGCCCGGGTGTCCCATGCCAGGCCTGCCCCTGGAGGCCGCCCTCTTTGTTCAGGTCTCTGCTCACCCTGACCCCTGGCCTGAGGTAGAACCCCTCCTCCAGGCACATCACTGACCACTGTCTGATATGTCCTGATCATTTGTTTGATCCTCACCCATCTCTCCACGAGCTGTGAGCCCCTTGACACCAGGGACGATGTGTCCCTTTGCCTAGAATAGTGCCCAGCACATAAAAGGTGTTCAATGAACAGATGGTTGCATAAAAAGTCCCAGGGGGTGTAGATTTCCCCCCTAGTTTATAACTGAAAAAACCCCCTGTGAAGCAGAGAGGTAAACGCACTCCTTCCCTGTATCCCTTGTAGAACCCAGACTTGGGGGGCCTTAACGCCACATGTCTTGAAACTTGGAGTGTATAGTACATCACGCCCCAATGGGGATTCAGTTCTCAGGCAGTATTTCTGGGCCAGGATACTAGATTCTGCATTCCCTGTGAGCTCTCAGGTGATACGGATGGCGGAGGTCTGGGGACCACACTTGGAGTAGCCAAGTCTTAGAGTTCATGGCTGCAAAGCTCACTTTCTTCCCCGGGTGTCTAATCAGCACCTACTATGTACCAAGCTTTGCTGTCATGGTGACCTCATTGGCTGCAAGGCTGGAGCAAGCGCTTCACCTCTCTGAGTCTCTGCTTCCTTTTCTGTAAAAATGGGATCACGGGGGTAATATTGCAGGGCTGGTGGATGGTTGCACAAGTGCAGTAACAACAACAATAACAATGACTAGCATCTACTGAGCCCTTCCTCTGTCCTATGTGCCTCTTTTAATTATTCCCACTGCCTCGGAGGGGCCACGAATGCAATGCCCACTTACAGATGTGAAGGGGCACAGCTTACTGGTTCAGGGCACCCCATGTAAAGCCTGGTGCACAGTCTGGCCCCACCAGCTGTGTGACTCTGGGCAAGACACTCAAATGGAATTCAGCCTCAGTTTCCTCATCTATGAAATAGAAAAACAGAAGACTAATATACCTAAAGGGCTTACAATAGATTCAGTGGCTTATGTTCTCAAATACTGAGGGTGGCTGCCACCCCTGCTCTGCGTTACCTGCCCGTTCCTGCACACAGCAGATCCGCAGTGAGCTGAGCCCCTCTGGGCACTGGAGGCTCTGTGTCCTGTGTGTCCCAGCACTCTGCCTAGTTTGTCATGGTCTTGTCCCCTGACCCACTTGTGGATGAATGTGCCAGCAGGTGAATTCTGTCCCTATGGAGTGGAGGAGATTGCGGGGGGTGGGGGTGGGGGGAGGATGCACCCCACTTCACTGAGGACTCTAGGACCTTAATACCCAACCAGTGGGAGGCGGGGAGGAGGTTTGGAACCTCCCCAACATTCTACCAGTGCCAGGAAGACTCTCTTTCCCTCACTCTTCTGCTCAGTAGCTCTACCAGAACCCCCACCCTTCAAGCCCTCCTGTACCTGAGACCACTCCCAGGGCAGTTCTGGATGGAATCAAGGGAGGGCCAGGAGTGGAGCGTTAGGTCCACTGAGAGGATAACCCACGTCGAGATGCAAGGGCCTCAAGTTACCTCCCCTCCGGAGTCACCATATTGCCTGAGCTTCACCTCTATAAAGGTCCCTGGATTCATAAGGCATAGTCCCTGGTGGATGGGGCTGGAGGAGCATTGCAGAGGGAACAGGCTTGGGCTTGGGAGTATGACAGACCTGGGCTCCTTCCAGCCCTACAACTGAGCTTCAGTTTGCTCTTATGTTAAACAGGCCTCTTCCCTCCTGGGGATGCTGCCACCTGGGCCTCTCTGCCTGACCCCCAGGGCTCTGGCCCAGACAGCTGAGGGGAGGGGAGGTGCCTCGCCTTGCAGGCAGAACATCTGGCACGTAATAGGTTTACTTTATGTGGTGCACCTGATGCACAGAAGGAGCATTTTATATGAGTAACCAGCACATAGTAGGCATGCTTTATATAGTAGGTTGAGTACTCAGTAGGCTCTCTTTATGTAAAATGTTTGGCACACAGCAGGCATGCCTTACGTGGAGTACCCTGCATGCAGTAGGTGTGCTTTATCTGGAGCTCCTGGCACTTAGTAGGCATGCATCATGGAGCATGCCTAGCATACAGTAGACACGCTTTATGTACAACACTTAGCATATGGCAGACAGTATTTGTTAGAGTACTTGACACACAGTAGATGCACTTTATATAGCACACCTGACACATAGTAGGCACACTTTATGTAGTGCACCTGACACACAATAAGCATGCTTTTAAAATTACCTAGTACATAGTAGGCACACTCTGTGGAGAGTAGCTGGCACATAGTAGATGTGCTTTATATAGAGCACCTGGCACATAGAAGGCACACTTTATGTAGAGTACCTGGCACTGAGTATGAACACTCTTTGAGGTATCCAGTACACAGTAGGCACACTGTACATACAGTCTTTTGAACAGAGTGGGTACTGTACACAGCAGCACAAGTACTAGCTGTCAGCTCGTTCCCTTCACTCCAACTCTTTTGGGGCTCCTGATCCTTCCCTCCTTCCTGTGTAACCCTCCTCTGTCTCCCCGTCAAGACCTCATTCACTATCCCAGATGGAAGACTGATCCCAGAGGGGGCCGGCACAGCCATCATTCAGAGCGAGGGCAGGGTTAAACTCACTCAGCGTCTGCCCTCCCCTGACAGGACTCCTCAGACTTACCCTCTCGCCTCCTGGTGCCCTCTCCCTCTGGGTCCTTCCTGCCCTGAAAATGATGGGAAAGTTTCCAGCCAGCTGTTTGCTGGTTTCTCTTCACAGCAGGCGGGTCTCAGTCCAGGCCCCGGGCTGTTTGGAGCAGGACTTTAATTCCTGTCAGGCTGTGGGCCCGCCCGGAGGCCAGAGGCTTTTGCCTCTGAGTTTTATGATTCTGAGCCAATAAGCTGTGCAGACAAGCTCTGGGCCGAGAAGCTGTGCAGACAAGCTTGGAGAGAGCAGCTCGGCAGATGTTTGGGACAAGGCTCACCTGGCAGCTCAACAGTAAAGTTCAAGCTTTTACCCGCCACACCCTGGTCTCGTGAGGGTAGGGGAGGCAGTACACTTGGGGGCCCAGAGTCATTTTTGCCTGCCGCCAACCTACCCTTGACACCCCCTGGGGGGTGCTGAGTCCTGAGGATCCAGTGTCCACCTTGTGTGACCCTGAGCTAGTTCTAGGCCTATATTGACAACACTGAAGGCCTCCTCCCCACCCTCCCTTTGGGCCAGTGCCAATTGGGGTGGAGATAAGCAGGTGTTTGGGGATTGGTTGGTTTAGCCCAGCCTCTCCTGGCTTCCCCCAGGTCAGACACTGGGTCAAAGACTTCCCAGGAGGAGGGGAGAGGAGGTTGTGTGGAACTAGCTGCTCCAGATAGAAGGTGCCAGTCTCGGGGTCAGGGAGCTGAGGGTCCTGGTCCACGGTGGGGAGAGGTGTTGCTCAAGGCTGGGGTGGCTCCAAGGAGTGGAGCTGGCCTGGGAGTTGGTGGATAACAGTGGGTAATTTAACTCTGTCTCTCCCTCTTTCTGTCTCTCTCTCCCTCTCTGGCTCTTTCTCTGTATTTCCCTAGGTGTCCCTTCCCTGCTGAACCCCTATTCACCCATCCCTGAGCCCTCCCTGTCCTGTCCCCAGCACTCACCTGGCCCTCCCTGACCCTAGCCCACATACCCTCTCCCTCTGTAAGCGGGTCTCTGCCTCTGAGCTCCCCATTACCTCCCCGTCCTCGGCCTCAGGAGCTCACCCTCTGCCTGCCCTGCAGGATGCTGCAGCTGAGCCTGTCCTGGCTGGGACTGGGGCCGCTGGCAGCCTCCCCGTGGCTACTCCTGCTGCTGCTGGGAGCCTCCTGGCTCCTGGCCCGCTTCCTGGCCCGGACCTATACCATCTATGACACCTCTCTTCGCCTCCGATGTTTCCCGCAGCCCCCAATGCGGAACTGGTTTTGGGGTCACCTGGGCATGGTGAGTGTGGGCAGCAAAGTGAGTCTGGGGTATTAGGGTAGATAGACTCTGCAAGGGGTTGGCAATGGGGCTTAAGGGTTGGGCTAGGGCAGTGGTTGGCAAACCGTGGCTCATGAGCCACATGCTGCTCGCAAGCCGCAGTTTGCCGCTCTGTTGACTAATGAGTTTGCCGACCACTGGGCTAGGGTCTAGGGCAGCAGAGAAGTGAGGGGGGTCAAGGGGACCCCCTCTTTTCTCACTCATTCCTCCACTCTGCCATCCCAGGCCTTCCCCACATCTTTGCCCTCTCCCTCCTTTGGGTCCATTTCCGTCTGCCTTCCCCACATTAGTGCACCTCTGAGGGGCTCCCAGGGTGAGCTGCGCAGAGCTGGGCCCCTAGGACTCCCGGTGTCCACAGCGAGCCTCCAGACACCTCAGGGGCACTGTCCAGGGTTTGCTCCCTGTCTGGCTCATTTCCGTGTGTCTGCTCACCCCCACCCACAGGGGCACAGCTCCCCGTCCCCTCATCTTCCTGGCATACCTTCCTCTTACCTTCCTCTTCTCTCCTAAGATGTCTCAAGGAGCCTGTTGCACAACCTGGCTAAAGTTGGCCACTCATTTCTCTTTTTGGAAGCCTTCTTCAACTCCTGCCACACCCCAGACTTTGACCTTTGACTTGGTCCTGCTTCTTTTTTAATTTTACAGTTAATTGTCTAATTACTTATTATCTGGGTCTCCAGCTTGATGGTAGCTCTGGGGAGCAGACACTCTATCTGCAGCTCACAGCCCCGGGGCTGGTGTACATCAGGCACCTAACAATGTTTGAGTCCCTAAGTGGTGAATTTGCCATCACCCGCCCCCCCCCCCCCGCCCCCCGCCTACTCAAGGCCAAAGGGATGAATATCCAGTTCCCCCTTCCCCCGGACCAGCAAGGGATGAGTGCAGCTTTCCTTTCCTGCCTGGAATGAGAACTACAGCTTGGGGAAGGACATCCTGTGATTTCGCTGCTCACTGTGGCCAAGTTCACCAGAGGACATTCCCAAGCTCAGCATGAAGGTTGCCTGAGATTCTGGGTCTTGGAATGGAAGTTACCGCCGTTCCAACTCCCCCTCTGCAGCTCAGCCATGGGCGCTGGCCTTGGTCACTCTCGTCTCCTCCAGCCCCTCTTGCTGTGTGACCTCAGCTGAGTCGCTCTCCCTTTATGGACCAACCTCATCATGAGTCCTGCCCTCTGGGTCCTTGGGGGTCAGGGGGCAGGTCACTAGGGTGAAAAACGACGTATGTCCACCAGCCTGGGGCACCTGGGGTATTTGTCAGGCTTGGATGAGGCATCCTGAGGGACTGAAGAGGATGCCTTACCAGGAGGGGACCTGCCCTCCTTCCCTTTTGGGGGGATGTGGCCTCCATTTCTTCATTTGTAAATGGCATGATTGGTGGGCATGTCCATAGGTAGAAGAGAGATAGATAGACAGGACAAACTATGATAAGTAGGTAGATAATAGATGATAGATAGACAGACAGAATCCACTATTAGGTAGGTAGATATGTAGATGCACAAACTGACAGACTTGATGCACTATGTTAGCTAAAAGATAAATAGATAGATAGATGATAGATAGATAGATAGATAGATAGATAGATAGATAGATGATAGGTAGATAGATGATAGATAGATAGATGATAGGTAGAGAGATGATAGATAGATAGATGATAGATGATAGATAGAGAGATGATAGATTGATAGATAGATAGATAGATAGATGATAGATGATACATAGAGAGATGATAGATTGATAGATAGATGATAGATAGATGATAGAGAGATGATAGATAGATAGATATATAATAGATAGATGACAGATAGATAGATAGATGATAGATAGACAGATAGCTGATAGATAGATGACAGATAGATGATAGATAGATAGATGATAGATAGGTAGATGATAGATAGAGAGATGATAGATAGATAGATAGATAGATAGATAGATAGATGATAGATAGAGAGATGATAGATAGATAGATAGATAGATAGATAGATGATAGATAGTTGGATGATAGATAGATAGATGATAGAGAGGTAGATGATAGATAGTTGGATGACAGATAGATAGATGATAGATAGGTAGATGATAGATAGATGACAGATAGATAGATGATAGATAGAGAGATGATAGATAGACAGATAGCTGATAGATAGATGACAGATAGATAGATGATAGATAGATAGATAGATAGATAGATAGATGATAGATAGATAGATGATAGATAGATGACAGATAGATAGATGATAGATAGGTAGATGATAGATAGAGAGATGATAGATAGATAGATAGATGATAGATAGATGACAGATAGATAGATGATAGATAGAGAGATGATAGAGAGATAGATAGATGATAGATAGATAGATAGATAGATAGATGATAGATAGAGAGATGATAGATAGATAGATAGATAGATGATAGATAGATGATAGATAGATGACAGATAGATGATAGATAGATAGAGAGATGATAGATAGATAGATAGATAGATAGATAGATAGTTGGATGATAGATAGATAGATGATAGAGAGGTAGATGATAGATAGGCAGGACGCACTATACACGGAGCCTGGCAGGCAGAAGGGGCTCAAGGTGGGAAACGCCCTCCTAATTGATGAGCAGAGTTCATATCTGGCCCTGGGAATCTGGTGGGCAGAGAACATGTCCTCTCCCTGTGCCCTGGGTGCACCCTGAGGCTTGGCGAGGCCTCCAGAACCCACGTTCTTGGGGGAAGGAGCCCTGAGGGGGAAGGAGCCCTGAGGGGGAAGGAGCAGGAGGAAGCAGATTATCCCATCCAGGCAAAATCCGGACACACTCTCCATTGCAGAGGCTGCAGGGGGGACCTGCTGTGGCTCCTTTTGGGTGTGACAACCCTGCCTTGCTTTCAGGTCACCCCCACAGAGCAGGGCATGAAGGACGTAACTCAGCTGGTGGCCACCTACCCCCAGGGATTTATGACCTGGCAGGGCCCCATCCACCCCCTCGTCATTTTGTGCCACCCTGACATGGTCCGGGCTCTCACCAACGCCTCAGGTACCCACACAGAGCTTGTGGTGGTGGGTGCCCTGGCACATCTGGGGCTTCTTGCCCCTCCCTGCCAAGCTTCTGTGCGGCCCCTGCAAGACCTGGCCCTCTTCCTCTCTTCTCTCTTAGCATCTTCCTCTTTTTTTCCAAGTATTCAAACCTGCATCTCACCACCTCCTCCCCCTCATGCCATCTGCTTCTGACCTGGTGTCCTGGGCACCCCCGCGGCCCCAAGCAGCTTCAATCCAAGGTTATGTCCGGAGGAGGAGCTCCCAATCTGGAGGAGACGAATCAGGACGAGGGATCCCCGACCTGGTGTGGTCCGGAATTGGCCAGAGGCAGGCTGTGCAGCCCAGAAGAGAAGCAGGGTCTCTCCTGGAGGAGGCTGGAAGGCCTCCTGGAGGAGGAGTTTCTGGAACATGGTCTGGAACAATGAGGAGAAAGTTTTTAAAGCAGAGGGTGAAGTAATGCAGTGGGCATTGCTAGCATCCCAGGCCCCGCATCCCAGACCTGCCCCTGCTCCCCTCCCTCAAGGCCCAGAGCAATGAGGGCTTGCTATTTCTGTGATGCCCACCTCTGGTGGGTCGGTTCCTTCTACCCCATCCTGCAGCTCTTCCAGGAATTGCCCCAAGGAGAGTCCACCCCCGCCTGGGTCTTGTCCTTTGCTTTCTACTTTTCTCACCCCCAGATAGATGAGGCCGAGCAGAGGAAAAGGCAGCATTTGACAGAGAGCTGGGCTCTGACGCCAACCTTCTGGTGACTCTGGTTCTCATTGACAGCTGAGGTCTCTTGCAGTTCTGAGTGGTGGAAACTCAACCCTGTGTGGTCTAAGCCAAGAAAGGGACTCAGTGGAATGTCCAGTCCACGAATGTTGCCTTCAGGCACAGCTGGATCCAGGTGTCAAAGAATGTCCTCAGGAATCTGTCTTCATTTTTTAGTTCTGTTTTCCTCTGTGAGCCCTTCACTCTCATGCTGGCAAAGATGAATCCCAGAAGCTCAACCCCCGTGGAAAAGTGAGCTTATTCTCAACAGTTCCAGGAAAAGTTGCAGGATTCACTCTAATCTGCCTGGCGTGGCCCAGTTCCTCACTCAGCCATGGCCACTCTCATTGCCCCGTCTTGGCAGGCATAGGGTTCTCAGAGTTATTGTTCTTGGAATTCAACGAAGTTCAAGAGTTAAGAACTCAGGCCCTGGATTCAGACAGACCTGGGCTCAGGTCTCAGGCATCCCACCTACTGTCTGGGAGACCACGGATAAGTGACGTTGCTGTTCAGAGCCTCAGTTTCCTTATCTAGAAAACAGGGACAGAAGAGAAGCCAGGTGAATGTGGTGCTTGGAATCCAAATGAGAAAAGACCCTGATTGTTGAGTCTGGAGGGTATGGGAGGGACCCCAGGAGGAGGATGACCTGCTGGATAAGAGTCTTCTCTTGGCCACCTTTACAGTGTGAATTGGCTCCTCTTTGTTCCTCTCCAGATTCGGAGCTCAGAGGAAGGTCTGCTGTACGAACAGGGCCTGGCGAGCACCTATGGGGATGTGTGCTGCTGGTGGGTGGGGCCCTGGTATGCCGTCATTCGAATCTTCCATCCCACCTACATCAAACCTGTGCTCTTTGCTCCAGGTAGACACCCCTCTGACCACAGCTTGCTCATCGCTGAGGTCTCTGTGCTGCCTCCAGCTGGGCAGGTGACCCAGGTGCAGACAGGAGGGGCTGTGGGAGAGATGCCACTGACTCTGTCTCACTTGGACCCCCACCTGCCCCACCTCTAGTCATGTCTGTTCGCACCTGGGTGACATCTTCTGAATGGCCATCCCTGGTCACATTTATGTTTCCACGTGTGTCCTAGTTATAGCTGATTTATGTTTATTCCTGGGATCAAATGGAGCTGGCCTCAGTCATTTCTGGGGCTCAGCTTGGCCAGTGCCTCTGAGGCATGTTGGGGACTGTCTGGTGGTGCTTGTCTGAGATGCCATTTGAGATTGTCTAGTTTTGCTGCTGATCATGTCTGGGCCATGCTCTGGATCTGTCTGGTGTCTGAAGAAATGTCTGAGACCTTATGTGAGTCTTGTTAAGGCAGGTCCTAGCATATGCCTGGGTCACACCTGGTTCACATCTGTGACATTAATGGGACCATATTTAAATACTATCTGGGGATGTCTGTGGGACACACTGAAGCCATGTCAGATTGTCTTTGATTCCATGTCAGAAAATGTTGCATCATGCCAGGGTCTGTCATGCTTGTTTGAGCCATGTCAGGACATGTTAAAACATGTTGGGGCCATATCAGATGTCCCAGCAGATATCAGAGAGTGCTGGGGAAGATGGGGTGTCTGAGGCCCATGTAAAGGCATTTTGTAGAGTGTTGTGCTGTGTTTGGGTGTGTAGAGCATGTTGGATCATGTAGGAGCCACGTCAAGGCATGCTAAAACATGTTGTGCCATGTTAAGATGCATCTAAGCATGTAGAAGTGTGTCTTTGGGCTCTGCCTTTGCTCTGCTCTGTGTTGCAGCCTGGTCTGGTGCCCCCTCACCTCCCCACTCCTTGCCATTTCCGCTGCCCTTGTCCTATTTCTGCTATGCTGGGTTTGGAGGGGGAATGCAGACCCCTGGCTGGGAGCCCCCTCCCCACATCAAAAGTCCCTCTCCTCCCCCCTCCATTACTCCTGATGGTCCTCATTCATGTCAGCTGCCATCGCCCCCAAGGACATGGTCTTCTACAGCTCTCTGAAGCCCTGGCTGGGTGAGTAACTGAGGGTGAAGCAGGTTGGGGACACCCTTGAGGGACCAGGGGAAGTGCTACTTGCCCACTCCCTGTGGCTGCCTCTACTAGGGGATGGGCTTCTGCTGAGTGCTGGTGACAAGTGGAACCACCACCGCCGCCTGCTGACCCCCGCCTTCCACTTTAACATTTTGAAGCCCTATATGAAGATCTTCAATGACAGCGTGAATATCATGCATGTGAGTCTCTTGAACTCAGTCAGGGTCTCAGTGTAGCCTCGGGGATATTGGGGGCTCAGAGGCATCTTGACTGGAATTCTGACTCTTCTGGGCAGATTTTGGGCCATTGCTCTTCCTTTCTGAGCCTCAGTTTCCTCAGCTGTAAAATTGGAATAATTTTGTAGTGCGATGATGATATAATGGAGTCATGTCCCTGATACATAGTAGGTGTTCAGAAGGCATTAGTTTCAATTTTCCCCCACAGAAGCCTTGGAGTTCTGAGACATGATGGATGACAATGATGAATATTGCACACTAATTATTGTTGAATAACAAACCACTTCAAAACAATAAGGGTTATTATTGGCCAACAAGTCTGTGAGTCCATTGGAGGAGGTCTTCTGGGTGTGGCTGTGGTTACTCATTACCTGTGATCAGCTGTGGGGCAACTCTGCTGCTCTGGGCTCAGTCCTTTCATGAGATTGGGCCTCGACTGGCTGCATGCTGACCTAGGAAGCTCTCAGCTGGTTTCATGGGATTCTCTCTCTCTCTCCTTCCTGGGCATCTCAGGCTGTTCACATGGCAGAGGCAGGGTTCCAAGAGATTGAGAGGAGGCTGCAATCCCTCTTGAGATCCTGGATTAGGATCAACACCTCCTCATTCTCCCCACAGTCTATTGGCCAACACAAGTCAAAAGGCCAGCACAGAATTAAATGGCGGTGCAATGGGTTCTAATCTAACTCCTAATGGTAGTTGTTGAAAACCTCATTGTAGAGTGTGAACCTTGGACCCAGGTCTCCTGCCTCCCAGCCATGGGCTCTTCATGCCCTAAGAGTAATAGCTTATACACACACTCAAGCCTGGTCCTCCCTGGGGATGGGTGCCTAGGGCAGAGGACCAAGAGGCAGGGTCTGGGGGCTCCATCCAGGTGGTTGGGTTGGGGAAGGGCCCAGGGAAGCCCCAGCTCTATGCCCTTCTCTGTCCAGGCCAAGTGGAAGCGCCTGGCCTCAGAGGGCAGCACCCGTCTGGACATGTTTGAGCACATCAGCCTCATGACCCTGGACAGTCTGCAGAAATGTGTCTTCAGTTTTGACAGCAATTGCCAGGAGTGAGTCTCTTCCCAGAGGTTGGGAGCATGAGCCATGGGCCCAAGGGAGTAGGTGGAGCGGGATACTGACCTTAAGGGCCTTCCTGGAGGAGGTGGGTCAGGGCTAGACATTGAAGGACAAGGAAGGGGAATGAGAAAGAGCAATCCCTTCAGGTAGACAGAACCGTTTGCTAAAGGCCAAGAATCTGGAATGAGCAGTGTGTGTGAAACAGTGAGGAGAAGTGAAGTGAGAGGGCTTAGCAGGGGTGAGATCTTTGGGCCGTAAATAAGCCAAGAAGTGGGGTATGATCTCTATCCTGAGGCTTCCAGGGAGCCATGGAAGGTGTTTGAGCAGACGCGTGTTGTGACCCAGACTAAACTTGGACATCTCACTCTACAGAAGACCAATTGGATGGTGTTGACTTGGATGCAGGAGACTAGGGAGGGGGCTGGGCCCACTGGCCAATTAGGAGAGGATGAAGTCTGAGTGTGTGGGAAGTTTAGGGAAGGGGAAGGGCAGACACTGGGGAGGAGAGAGAGGAGAGAAGCATGATGTCTAAGCCGCGGCTCTGGGTGCCTGAGGCGTGGAGGCCACTCAGGGAGTCACGTTTCTGGATCATCCCCACCACGTATCTGCAGGGCCATCTGATCCTGCTTCTCAGTTTCCTAATGGGAGGTAGCTCCTGGCTTCTGGTGGGGGGACCACCTCAGGCTTTAAGTGAACCAAGTTGTTGCCTGCCTCCCTGTCCTCATCCTGCAGGAGGCCCAGCGAATATATTGCTGCCATCTTGGAGCTCAGTGCCCTTGTGACAAAACGGCACCAGCAGCTCTTCCTGTACATCGACTTCCTGTACTACCTCACCCCCGATGGACAGCGCTTCCGCCGGGCCTGCCGCCTGGTGCACGACTTCACAGACGCTGTCATCCGGGAGCGGCGCCGCACCCTCCCTGATCCGGGTGTGGAGGACTTCCTGAAGGCCAAGGCCAAGACCAAGACTTTGGACTTCATTGATGTGCTCCTGCTGACCAAGGTGGGCTTCTCGGGCATCTGAATTGAAAAGGAAGAATGGACCTCGATTTCAAATGTCAAATTGAAGAGCTGGGATTTGATGCAGAGGGCACTGGAGAGCCATGGAGGGTGCTTGAGGAAGGGAGGGATAGTCAGGGATAAGTTTTAGAGATGAGTGTGTGCAGTGCAGCCTGTAGGGGATTGCTAAGTTTGAAACTGTGAAGGGCCTGAGGTTTTATTCTACTTCCAACTTAAATAAGTTAGTCTACCATGAATATATATATACCAGAACTGTGGATTAGAGCAGCCCATTATTACTCATAGCGGTAATAGTAGTCAGATTAGAACTACAGCCCTGGTTCCCCACTCCCACATACTTCTAAGGGCTACATGATATGTTTACCATGCTTGCATCACAGGAGAGGTACCTGCACCTTTTAAATCTTAGAACTTACATGGGACAGCTGGCACATCAGCCTTTTCTTCAGTAGGTGGGGGGAGGAAGAGAGAGAGAGAGAGAGAGAGAAGAAGGAGGAGGAGGAGGAGGAGGAGGAGGAGGAGGAGGAGGAGATTGTTATGGTTTAGGGGCATAAACAAATCCTTTGAGAAGGCAGTCTATAGGTTCTATAGATTTATAACCCATTCCTCATGTCCAGGGAAGGTAGAGCCTCTGGATTGACCATCCTAGAATGTGGAGCAATGCTCAGTTTCTAATTTCCAAGGCAGTTCAATCATCTGTAACCCAGGTTGCCAGTAACTTTTTTAAAATCAGAAAGCCCTCACCACCAGGAGGCAATGAGGCCAGGAGGAGGCCTGTGGGTCGCGGCCTCTTGGTGCTGGTGAGAAAGGGAGGTCTAGGAGTGCAGTGTGGGCTTCGGTTTCTGAATGGATGATGGAACTTCAGAGATTGCCTCAGGGGCCGTCAGAGCCGGTGTGATTTGGGGAGTCTTGCTTTCTCTCCAGGATGAAGATGGGAAGGAATTATCAGATGAGGACATCCGAGCTGAGGCTGACACCTTCATGTTTGAGGGTGAGGGTCACAGTGTGGGAGTACAGAGGAGGCAGGGGTCTGTCTATCCCAGGGACTTGGCAGGGGGCCCTGGACCACCTCATCCCTCCCACTCTTCCCCGTCCTCCCCGAGGGCCTTAACATGAGGGCACCGCCCACCTTCTGATGCCTGAGACCCAAGTCCCTTTGACTGCCTCCCAGGCCATGACACCACAGCCAGCGGGCTCTCCTGGGTCCTGTACAACCTCGCAAGGCACCCAGAATACCAGGAGCGCTGCCGGCAGGAGGTGCAACAACTCCTGGGGGACCGTGAGCCTCAAGAGATTGAATGGTGAGTGCAGGTCCTCCTGCCTCTTCCTGAGCCCCTCTCATTGGCTCTGCTCCCAAAGTGGGGAAGAGGGAAGATCTTTTTGTTGATTCTGTCACTGTGTCCTCCCATTTAGTGGGAATGGAAGCAGAGTCCAGAGGCAGGGTCTGGTACCCAGCCTGGATAGCAGGGAAAAAGTTACAGGCTTTTGGGACAGAAAGATCTGGGATGCTGAGAAAATTAGTGACCATGTGTGGGCATATTCAGAGTCAGCTTCTCCTTCACTCCCTTCCTGTCCTGTGATATCACTTTTTTTTTTTTTTCAAATATCTCCACAACCTGAATATTTACTTATCTCTTGCCTCCTAATTCCTTCCATATTGTTCAGTCCAGGATTCATAGGGGACACCTAGGCATAAAGCCACTCAACTCTTGCCCAGTTACACCTGGATCTTCCCCCACCCAGTCCCTATTCAACAAACTGCCACACTGCCCTCCCATCTCCAGCTTGGTGCCATCTCCAATTCTCCCTGGCCCCATTCTGCATCCTGGAGACCCAGGAAGGACCCCAGCCAGCCTGTGCCTTCTGGGAGCTCCCAGACTGGTGGGGGAACAGTCCCAGCCCAGGGGCGGGAGTTGACAGGAAGATGGGCAAGGCTGAGGGCGGAAAGAGTGTGTCTGCTGTGACCCTGAATGCTGATCAGTCGATGTATCTACTGACCTGGCCCAGTTAGGTAAAAAGAGACAGCCCGGCCCTACCCGGTTTGGCTCAGTGGATAGAGTGTCAGCCTGCGGACTGAAAGGTCCCAGGTTCGATTCCGGTCAAGGGCATGTACCTTGGTTGCTGGCACATCCCCAGTGGGAGGTGTGCAGGAGGCAGCTGATCCATGTTTCTCTCTCATCGATATTTCTAACTCTCTATCCCTCTCCCTTCCTCTCTGTAAAAAATCAATATAATATATTACAAAAAAAAGAAGAAGAAGAAGAAGAAGAGACAGCCGGGGCCAAGTGAGGTAGTCGGAGAGAATGACAGAGGGAGAGGGAGGGTGAAGAGGGAAGGAAGGCAAGAGAAAGGAAAAGGGAGGAGGAAGGAAGAGAGCGAGGGAGGCAAGAAGAAAGAGAGAGATGTGGAAGGCTTTGAAAGCAATGTTAATAGCTTCCATTTTAACCCAAGGACAACGAGGAACCGCTGGAAGTGTTTGGGCAGGAGGAGGGCAGGGCAGATCTGGGTACCAGAGAGATCTTTCTAGGGCTAGTGTGGGAGATGTACTGAAGAGGACCAGCTGTCGCATGGGGCCCAGGGAGGAGGTTCTGAGCCTTCGCCAGGCCAGGGCCTGGAGGTGGCGAGGAGGTTTGAGGCTGGACAGGCATTTTGGAGGTGATGTTCTCCACTCCAAGCCCTTGTGTAGCACAGCAGTCCTGTGAGGTGAAGAAAAATGTGCATGCCTTTTCAACGGAGATTCCAAACACAATTATGCACTTTGTTAATTATGCACAATTATGCACTGAAGGGTCCCAGATTGGATTCAGGTCAAGGGCACATGCTTGGGTTTCGGGCTGGATCCCCAGTAGGGGGCATGCAGGAGGCAGCCAATCAATGATTCTCATCATGTTTCTATCTTTCCCTTCCCCTTCCTCTCTGAAATCAATAAAAATATATGTTTAAAAAGTAAATAAACATTCTTCTTAATCCTCACCCTAGGAGTAACTTCCACTAATAATTTCCTGTGTGTCCTTTCAGGAGTAGTTTTATAGTTTTCCAATTGTGAACCAGTTAACTATATCAGCTATTAAAAATTTAATTCATCACACAAAAAGAAGGGGATTAAAAAAAAGAATTTAGCTCTTCCAGTGGATTCTCTTGTTTTCTAATTATGAAATCACTATCTGCCAGAAATGGCACATTTACGCCCACATTCAAATTATATTACTCTCTTTTTATCCCCTTGCCTAACTGCATTAGCTACTATCTCTAGTACCGTGATAAGTAAAATATTAGATGTGTGTTTTTTTCTTTCTTACTCATTTGCCTTTTGATTTTGCTCTCTTGCCATAAAGAATATTTTTAATGCAAATTTGTAAGCCATTTTTATGGTTGGCATTCTTGTGTTGTGTTGCTCAGAAAAGCTTCTAGAATTTTCTCTAGTACTTTTGCGACACCGATTTTCTTTTCTTTTAATTTTAAACCACTTTATTGAAGCGTGATCGACATACAAAAAGTTGTACACATCTAATGTACACAACCTATTGAGTCTGGAGATATTTGATCCCTCTGGAATTTATTTTGTTACACAGAGAGACGATCTCATGGAACTGGGAGGGGGTGTCTGGTTTTGCTGTGAGTGGGTAACTGTGTGGGTTCCTTAGGGACGACCTGGCCCAGCTGCCCTTCCTGACCATGTGCATCAAGGAGAGCCTGCGCTTGCACCCCCCGGTCACCGTCATCTCCCGCTGCTGCACCCAGGACATCACGCTCCCGGATGGCCGGGTCATCCCCAAAGGTGCTGTCGGTGACAGGGGAGGAGCCATCCGGCAGAAAGAGGGGCCCATCAGCAGGGGGCCTCCTCCTAACTGGCCCCTCCTTTCCCACAGGTGTTACCTGCCTTATCAGTATTTTTGGGACCCATCACAACCCATCCGTGTGGCCAGACCCTGAGGTGCTGTCTCCCCCTTCCCTCATCCTTGTCCACTCCCTTTGGGGGACCTGGAGGGGGTGGTAAGCAGGGTTCTGACCTGGCAAATCAGACATCACCCCCCCCCCCCCCTCATCAAACACCGGCTGCCTCTCCAAGGCGGGCTGTCAGGGGACCCCACCCAGCAGCCCTGTCTTGGTCTCGCCCTCAGGTCTATAACCCTTTCCGCTTCGACCCAGAAAAGATCCAGGAGAGGTCACCTCTGGCTTTCATTCCCTTCTCTGCGGGGCCCAGGTGAGGGCAGCAGCATCGGAGGCGGGAAGGGGGTGATGGGGCAGGGACCTGGGGCTGAGGTCCCAGAGGACAGTGAGGGCGGGGAAGAGGGGATTGAAGAAGGACACAGCCTGCTTCTCCTTCCCTTCCCTCCCCTGAGGTTAGGGGGGTTGGGTGGGTCCAAGGAAGGAACCCCGATATGCTCAGAGCCGCTTCCGCCTGCGTGCTGCTCCGAGTTTGGGGCTGGAGCCAGGGGATCTGCCAGCCTGCACGGGTTCGCAGGCACGGTAGCCCCTTCCCATTCCGGGCACAGTAGCCCCACCCCATCCCGGGCACAGTAGCCCCACCCCATCCCGGGCACAGTAGCCCCTCCCCATCCCGGGCACAGTAGCCCCTCCCCATCCCGGGCACAGTAGCCCCTCCCCATCCCGGGCACAGTAGCCCTATCTCCATCCCAGGCACAGTAACCCCTTCCCCATCTCTGCAGGCGTGGATGGGGGTCTTGGGCCAGGGCCCGGACACCACCTGAGCCCCTTTCCCCTTCGCCCACAGGAACTGCATCGGGCAGACGTTCGCCATGGCCGAGATGAAGGTGGTCCTGGCACTCACGCTGCTGCGCTTCCGCGTCCTGTGCGATGAGGCCAAGCCGCGCAGGAAGCCCGAGCTCATCCTGCGCGCCGAGGGCGGACTTTGGCTGTGGGTGGAGCCGCTGAGCGCCGGCCCACAGTGACCCTGCGCCACCCCGGCTAGGTCAACCCTTGACCCCACACACCTCCTTTGCAGGTTCCCGGCAATAAAACTGCTGTCTCCTCTGCCCCAGCCTCTCCGAGAGCCACTAGGAGGCTTTTGAGGCCTGTGGGGACCCAGGGGCTGGGCATATCTGGGGGGAGGGGGGAGGGGGGAAAGTGTCCCTGAGCCCTAGACCCTGACTGCCTCTGCCTAGGGCTCCAAGCTGATAGCGGATAGAGAGTTCTCCCAGAGACCACTTATGGATTTTATCCTGTGGGGAGGTGGGAGCCATGGGAGGTGTTTGAGCAGGAGGGGGCCCAGGGTTAAAGATGGGCTTGAGTGGCACAGTTGAGGTTCTGAATCACGGAGAACCCATAGAGGCAGATTCATTCCTACGAGTCCTGGATGCCTCCCCAAGCAGTTCGCTGGCCAGCCCAGAACCCAGGGCAGGAGACCAGGCATCTTCTGCAGGACTCAAGTTCCTTCCTGCCCTTGTCAGTAGCCCCACCCTGTGCCTCCCCCCGCTCCCCCCCACCCCACAGTGTGTCTCTCAGGTGATCCCCTGCCCTGCCTCTAGGAAGCCCCGCTCTTCCCTTTTCCGGATCCCTTGATGCTGCACAGGCAGCCTGTCCAACAGATACTGGTTGAGCCCCCACTGTGTACTCTCACAAGAGTGTTTGGAGTGCCCCCCAACCCTCATCCCTGACCTTTCACTTCCAAGTCCCTCCTTGGGGTGGAGTGAGGGAGGGCCATCCTTTGACCTTGAAACTCAAAGCCAGACCATTGTAAACCGAACTTGCCCCCAAGGGTATGGGATCCAGAGTCAGACTGCTTGGCTTTAAGTCTCAGCTCTGCTGTGTGCCCTGGGCAAGGCAACTCCCTTTCTGTGCCCTGGTTTCCTCCTCTGTGCAAAGAGGCAGCAATGTGTACCTCATGGTTGACTACCTGTGCTTGGCAAACAGTAAATGCTCAATAAATGTTGCCATTATTACTTTTCCTTTCAGAAAGCCTGGCTCTTCTTAGTTTTCTAAAATTTTACTTTTAATTACAATTAACATTCAATATTATTGTGTACTAGAGCCCTGGTGCATGAAATTTGTGCAAGGGGGGAGGGGGAGGCTTGTCCCTCAGCCCAGCCTGCACTCTCTCCAATCTGGGACCCCACCGGGATCGGGCCTAAACGGGCAGTTGGACATCCCTCTCACAATCCAGGACTGCTGGCTCCCAACCGCTCGCTTGCCTGCCTGCCTGATTGTCCCTAACTGCTTCTGCCTGCCAGCCTGATCACCCCCTAACCACTCACCTGCCACCCTGATCGAAGCCTAACTGCTCCCCTGCTGGCCCAAATGCCCTTAACTGCCCTCCCCTGCAGGCCTAGTCACCCCCAACTACCCTCCCTGCTGGCCTGGTCACCCCTAACTGCCCTCTCTTGCCAGCCAGGTCACCCCTAACTGGCCTCCCCTGCCAGCCTAGTTGCCCCCAACTGCCCTCCCCTGCCAGCCTGATCACCCCTAACTGCCCTCCCCTGCAGGCCTGGTCACCCCCAACTGCCCTCACTGCTGGCCCAGTCACCCCTAAATGCCCTCCCTTGCCAGCCTGGTCACCCCGTACTACCCTCCCCTGCAAGCCTGGTCACCCTTAACTGCCCTCCCCTGCAAGCCTGGTCACCCTTAACTGCCCTCCTCTGCCGGCCTGATCGCCGCCTAACTGCACTCCCCTGCAGGCCTGGGTGCCCCCCAATGTCCTCCCTTAAAGACCTGAGTCCCCCCCCCAACTGTCCTCCCCTGCAGGGCCGGCCACCCCTATCTGCCTTCCTTGCAGGCCTGGTCCCCCCCCCCCCGCAACTGCCCTCCCTTGCAGGCCTGGTCCCCCACAACTGCCCTCCCTTGCAGGCCTGGTCCCTTCCAACTGCCCTCCCCTGCAGGCCTGGTCCCTTCCAACTGTCCTCCCCTGCAGGCCTGGTTGCCCCCAACTGCCCTCCCCCACAGGCCTGCTTGCCCCGAATTGCCCTCCCCTGCAGGCCTGGGTCCCCCTCAACTGTCCTCCGCTGTAGGCCTGGTCACCCCTAACTGCTCTCCCCTGCAGGCCTGGTCACCTGCAACTGCCCTCCCCTGCCAGCCTGGTTGCCCAAAACTGCTCTGCCCTGCTGGCCTGGTCGCCCCCAACTGTCCTCCCATGCAGACCCGGTCACCCCTATCTGCCCTACCCTGAATGCCCGGTCCCCTGCAACTGCCTTCCCCTGCTGGCCTGATTGCCCCCTAACTGTCCTCCCTTGCAGGCCTGGGTCCCGCCCAACTCTCCTCCCCTGCGGGCCTGGTCGCCCCCAACTGCCCTCCCCTGCATGCCTGGTCCCCCGCAACTGCCCTCCCCTGCTGGCCTGATCGCCCCCTAACTTCCCTCCACTGCAGGCCTGGTTGCCCCCAACTGCCCTCCCCTGCATGCCTGGTTCCCCGCAACTGCCCTCCCCTGCAGGCCTGGTCGCCCCCAACTGCCCTCCCCTGCTGGCCTGATCGCCCCCTAACTTCCCTCCCCTGCAGGCCTGGTCGCCCCTAACTGCCCTCCCCTGCATGTCTGGTCCCCCGCAACTGCCCTCACCTGCAGGCCCGGTCCCCCAAACTGCCCTCCCTTGCAGACCTGGTCCCTCCCAACTGCCCTCTTCTGCATGCCTGGGTCCCACTCAACTGTCCTCCCCTGCAGGCCTGGTCCCCCACAACTGCCCTCCCCTGCAGGCCTGGTCCTCCAAAACTATCCTCCCCTGCAGGCCTGGTCCCTCCCAACTGCCCTTCCCTGCAGGCATGGTCCCCCACAACTGCCCTCCCCTGTAGGCCTGGTTGCTCCCAACTGCCCTCCCTTTCAGGCCTGGTCCCTCCCTACTGCCTTCCCTTGCTGGCCTGATCATCCACAACTGCCCTCCTGTGCTGGCCATCTTGTGTGCACATGTGGGTGGCCATCTTGTGTGTTCGAGTGATGGTCAATTTGCATATTACCTCTTTATTATATAGGATTTTCTTCAATTTCTTTCCTCATTGTCTTATTATTTTCCAAGTACAGGTCTTTTACCTCCTTGCTTAAATTTATCCCTAGTTATTTTTTTTTTTTTAATTTTTATTTTTGTTGATTTCAGAAAGGAAGGGAGAGGGAGAGAGAGATAGAAACATCAATGATGAAAGAGAATCAATGATCGGCTGCCTCCTGCACGCCCCACACTGGGGATCGAGCCCGCAACCAGGCATGTGCCCTGACCGGGGATCGAACCATGACCTCCTGGTTCATAGGTCGACGCTCCACCACTGAGCCACACCGGCTGGGCCCTAGTTATTTTTTTTATGCAATTGTAAATGGGATTGTTTCCTTAGTGTCTATTCCTGATAGTTTATTACTGGTGTATAAAAATGCATCTGATTTCTGAATATTCATTTTGTATCCTGCTACTTTACTAAATTCATTTATCAGTTTTGGTAGTTTTTGGTGGAATCTTTAGAATTCTATCTATATAGTATCATGTCATCTGCAAATAATGACAGTTTACTTCCTCCTTTCCAATTTGGATGCCTTTTATTTATTCTTGTCTGATTGCTGTGGCTATGGCTTTTCAGTACTATCTTACCTAATAATAGACAAACATGTAAATTGACCATACTCTGCTACGCCCACAGCCAATCAGAGTGAGCATGCGAATTAACTGAACAAAGATGGCGGTTAATTTGCATAAGTAGGTGCCAGTGGCCTGGGTCCCAGGATCATCCTCAGCACCCAGGTCACTCGGAGGTAGGCCCTGTGTGCGCCCTGAGCAGCCTGGGAAGGGCCTGAGCCAGGGAGCCCCTGGGCAGGGCTGAGCAGGTGATGGGCCAAGGGGGGCGGAGCCGACGATCAGTGTGAACTACAGAGGAAACACCTTTTCTGACTGCTCATTGGCTAAGCTCTCTGTATGTTACTGGTAATATTCTTAGTAACTTGGGTAATAAGAATCCAAAAAGGTGATCTAGGGTTTTTCCACCTCACTCCTGGAGAAAAAAAAGAAGGTCCGCTGCTGGAGGGCTAAGAAATGTCATTTCCTGCCCTAGCCGGTTTGGCTCAGTGGGTAATGCCTCGGCCTGCCAACCTCAGGGTCCAGGTTTGATTCTCATCAAGGGCATGTACCTAGGTTGCAGGCTCCTCGCTGGCTGGGGCCCAGGTCAGGGCTCATGCAGGAGGCAACCAATCAAAGTGTTCCTCTTACTTTGATGTTTCTCTCTGTCTTTCCCTTTCTCTTCCACATTCTCTAAAAATCAATGGAAACATATCCTCAGGTGAGGATAAAAAAAAAAAGAAAGAAAGAAATGTCATATCCTATGAAAGACACATTGAAAATGCCTAAAGAAAGTTGTCATTTTTTCATGGTGAAGGGACTGGAGTCCGTGTTGATGAGAACACCTTGGCGGCTGCGGTGACTGGCAGTGGCTGCAGCAGCGGGGTGATGGGGCTGGTGCCTTCCCCTGATCAGCCTGGTCACCTCCCACAAAGGGGAGCGGGCCTAAGCCGTCAGTAGGATATCCCCTGAAAGCTCCCAGTATGTGAGAGGGGGCAGGCTGGGCTGAGGGACACCCCCTCCCCAGTGCATGAATTTTGTGCACCAGGCCCCTAGTGTTGAATAAGAGTGGTGTAAGGGGACATCCCTGGCCCTGGTCTTAAGGAAAATGCAGAAAGCCTGGCTCTAACAACGTTATCTTCCATGCCTATTATTTCAGCTATGAGCTTTAAGAGTGTGTCTTTGAACATAAAGGCCTTTTAGTATCTATGCTTCTTGCATCAGCTCTTTCCCCTCATTGTGGGCCACACATATCAGAAGCAATTGCTGAGAGTGGTGGGGTGCCTCAAAATGCAGGGAGATGGGAGAATGGAAGAAACCTTAGTTCATGTCTCAAGGTGATATCCTGCTACAAATGTTGATCTCCTGTTATACTCAGTCTTTCCTCTCCTTGGGCCTTCTCACATGCTGTTCCCTTTGTTGGGGATGCTCTTTTGTGGCTGCATCTCATCCTTCAGGGCATGACTGAAATGGCACCTCCTCATAGAGGCTCTTCCTTCACTGCAGAAGTACCACCCATCCCCGTTAATTTCCATCCCATTACTCCATTTATTTCTCTCATAGGTCTTATCACCACCTGAAGTAATCCTATTTGTTAATCATGTGGAATATGTAAGGTTCAAAGGTCCATTTGTTAGGTCTATGGGAAGCAGCAAGGGCCTTTGATGCTAAGCTGGCCCAAAGCACAGAACTGGATAAATAGTCCAATGGTGAGGAAGTGGAGAAAAGGCAACCCTCGTGCACTGTGGGTGGGGATGTAAATTGGTGCTGCCATAATGACAAACAGTATGGAGGCTCCTAAAAAAATAAAAAATGACTACCATATGATCCAGCAATCCTACTTCGGTATTTATAGGAAAGAATTGAAATCACTCTTTCATAGTGATATCTGCACCCTTATTATTCACCATAGCCAAGACATGGAAACAACCTACACGTCCACAATGATCAATGGATGAATGAATAAAGAAAATTTGGGGTACACCCACACACACACACACACAAATATTTTTCAGCCATAAAAAAAAAGGAAATCCTGCTTTTATGACAACATAGATGGCCTTGATGGTATTATGCTGAGTGAAATAAGTCAGACAGAGAAAGACAAATATTGTATGATCTCTCTCACATGTGCAATCAAAAAAGCCCAAAATCATAAAAACAGAGTAGATTTGTGGTTGCCAGCGGCTGAGAGTAAGGGGAATGAGAAGATGTTGGTCAAAGGTTACAAACTGACTGTGTCTAGTACCCCACTCATTCACGTCGACTACACAACTCTCACAAAAAGTAGGTATGGCTACTTCTCTATAAGCAGGAACAGTAATGACTGGTTTCCACCATAAAACAAAAAAGCATGTGGGTGGTGGGAGAAAGAAGCCCTCTTTTCCCTCAGTGGGGTCAACGGCCTAGCGCAGTGGTCGGCAAACACATTAGTCAACAGAGCCAAATATCAACAGTACAACGATTGAAATTTCTTTTGAGAGCCAAATTTTTTAAATTTAAACTTCTTCTAATGCCACTTCTTTAAAATAGACTCGCCCAGGCCGTGGTATTTTGTGGAAGAGCCACAATCAAGGGGCCAAAGAGCCTCATGTGGCTTGTGAGTCGCGGTTTGCCGACCACTGGCCTAGAGGAACTGAGATGATGATTGTCTGCGCAAAGAGCAAATGAAATAAAATCACACACAAAAACTGGAAATTTCAAAGCAGGAGAGCCTTGAGGACATGGCTCAAGTCCCAAGGTAACCTCTCCCAAGTCCTGCATGTCCTAGTACAGAAGTCATTGCATTTCTATTGGTTTAGGGATATATATATTTTTTTGCCTAAAATTGACATTTCTGTCCCTGATTTTGAAACAGTCCCAACCAAATCAGAAAAGAACTTAGGAGTCCATCACCCCTTCCACACCTAATGGGGGAAGGGATGGCGACCTCTGTCTGAAGCCTCCCTTTTTCCCTGGTCAGTTCCTCTTTGGTGCCTTTAATCCTGAGAAAACACGTCTTTCCCTGCAGCACCCTGACCTCAAACAGCCACTCAGGTGTGTGTGTGTGTGTGTGTGTGTGTGTGTGTGTGTGTGATATAACAATCTCAGAAACATGGATGCATTTAGTTCAATGCTTTAGGACACACAATTTGAAAACCACAGTATGTTTTTCGTTTCCTTTAGCACCATAATACAAATGTGTAACCCTTTGATTCACTCACTTATATTCTCATGAATTATTTTCACTCCAGAAGGAGTGAAACCAGAAGGCAGGGGACCTTATTTTACTTTGTGCTTGAATTCCTAGAGCCTGGAACACAGAAAGGGCTCAGTAAATGTTGGTTTGGATGCATGACTGGTTGAATTCTCAAAGCATGGGGTTGGGCAAATGAAGTAATTGATCAGCTCAAACCCCTACTGAACTCGACTGAGTGATGAAACAATACTAACTAGCATTTACTAAGTGCCAGCAAGTTTAGATGCACCACAACGTGATGGCCAGCTGGTCTCTGTTTAATAAATGAAAATAATAAATTAAGGGGGTGGGAGAAGCCCAACGAGCGCCCAGAGGATTCAATGGAAGTGATGTGATGGGTTCTCCTTAGCAGGCAATTAGTAGAAGTCGTCTGAACCTATACCTCCAGTCCCACCCCAGTGCCCTCTGTGCCCATCAATCAAGGTCCCTGGGCACTCTTCCTTGAGAACATAGATAGGTTAAAAGTATTACAGAGTTGACTTGTATTAAAGAGCCCCGTGGGACATGCATCCTGCACACGCAGCAAAACTCTGCTGGCATAATAACCCCAAGAAGCCAATTTCAAGTTTTGCTGGTGACAGAGCCAAGGGATTTTCCGTGACACCTGGGAGCTCATTAAAAGTTGGCTCTCAAGTCCCCACCTCCATCTCATGTGTGCAAATTAAATTACCCCTAAGGGGCAGCCACAGCGCTGCAGGCAGATGAGGTCTGATGCATAGTTCAGGGCAAAGTGAAGGCGACCCCAGATCCACCTCACTTCTGAGCGATGGTCCCCAGATAGTTTCTCCAAACTTGGGCGCTTGATTAGTACCAAGAGACACAAGTGGGAAATGGAGTTGGCATTCTCTTCCCCTGAGCCACAAGTTGCTCAGAGTTCCAAATAGCCAAATGCACGATGGTGCCCCGGGCAGGAGAACCCAAAGTAGGCAAAGCCCCTGGTGCTGAGCGAGGCCACTGTGCATGCCCCCTGCTGGTGGCTGTGCGTGGAGGGGAAGGCCTCCAGAGCGCTGAGCAGCAGAGGCCTCCACTGCCATAGTATGCTCACTGCAATGTGTTTTCTAAGCTGCTTGATCAACATCTGCCATCCTGCCCCTTGAGAGGGCAGGACCACCTGGCCTTGCTCACCATTGTGTTCCCACAGCCTGGCACTTAACAGGGACTCAGTCAATACTTGCCGAGAGAAACGGATGACTCACAATGTTACGGCTAGTCTGTGAGCTGTAAGATCCTTCTGAAATGTGAGTGGACATTCCCTACATTGATCTGAAGTTCACTTTCCAGGTGTGATTGACATCACAGGAGCCCACCTGTCCTTGTAAGTGTATCATAGCCAGGATCCCCTGTGTGAATGAGTGTCCTCAGGCTTGTTGGGAATATGGGGTGATGTCGTTGGTAATCTGACCCATGTATGCTATTTGAGCTGCCCCTCCACCTTGCTGCTCAAGCCCCTGGCCATGTGGGCCTTCTGTTCCTTGGATGTGCAATCGTCCTCCCACATCAGGTCCTTTGCTGTCTCGCTGCCTGTGCACCCTTTCCCCTCCCGCGGCCCTGGGGCAGAATGTCTCAGCTGAAAGGCCACCTTGTCCTTGAACCCTCCCCTCACCCCAGCCTGCCCTCTCTCTGGGTTAGGTTGTTGGGCTCTCATAGCCAATTGCCTATGGCTCCTAAGAAAAAAAAAGCAAACTACCCTCCCCACCGCCCCCCACAGGGGACATGACATACCAGGAATGAGCCTTCCTGGAGATGAGGGACCGACAATACCATGACACACCCCCAAATGAGCCACCTGACAATGGGGCACCAACAGTGCTTTAATAACTGGTCAGTGCTGCTTTCAAGGATAGATATGGAGCAAAAGGGGGGAAATGTAAAAATAAATAAGTAAATAAATGGAGCCACTTTAAAACAGAGCCGGAGCGGCCATGCCAGAGGAACTGCCTTGCACGTCTTATGCCTCGAACATTTGTGATGTTAAAACCGGGCAAAATAAACTTTGGCTGGGCCTCAAGCAACATTGTTTTCCAAAGAACTGTTTGCAAAGATAACAAGAAAGCAGTTAACCAGACTGATAACTACCGAACTGAAAAGTGAAAACACTGTTTAGGCCCTAGCTGGGTTGGCTCAGTGGATAGAGCGCCGACCTGCGGACTGAAGGGTCCCGGGTTCAATTCCGGTCACTGGCACATGCCCGGGTTGCGGGCTTGATCCCCAGTAGGGGGCGTGCAGAAGGCAGCCGATCAATGATTCTCTCTCATCATTGATGTTTCTATCTATCTCTCCCTCTCACTTCCTCTCTGAAATCAATAAAAATACGTTAAAAACGAACTAACAAGCTGTTACGTTATCTTCACCGGTAGAAATGCCTTCCTTCTACTGATGTAATTGTTCCCCTCCCTTTTCTCATAAATACCCAATTGCCTTTGTGTCCTAAGCAGAGCACTATTTGGGCTTCTGTGTGGGTCAGCGCTTCCTGAATAGCTATTCTCATTGATTTCATAGAAATGCTTGCTACCTCTCACTTTGAAAGGCCTTTTTATTTTTAGGGCAACACTTTCCACCCTCGAACTCCTCACCCCCTTTACTAAATTCAGTTACTCATCCTCTACCTTCTCACCTCCACTGTAATGTCTATGAGAGCAGGTAATGTGTCCATCCTGGTGTCTGTGGTCTCCTCAGCGGTGGGCTCAGATGTTCCGGACACATCTGTTGAATACGTGGTTTCTGGGGCTGGATTTTCTCTGAGCTGGAGAGAAGTTATCTTATGCACAGTCTTTAGGTACTGAGGCTGGTCACACTTATCAAACTAACAAGCTAGTGTGGCCAGTTCTGACTTTACCCGGTTGTCAAAGAACAGATCAAACAGGAGGTATCGTTTCTCCATTTAGCATCAGACAGCCACTTATCTCCAAAAAGAGGAGACCTCTTGAGCAAAACATTGGCCAAGGATTTGACGAACTCAACTGTCCAATCCTTAGCGGGAATTTTATCCTATAAATATTTATGGTAGACCTAGTTTGTGCTAGAGATGAAAGGTGACAGGGACCCAAATTTCAGTTCTAAGAGCTCCTAGGCAAGGGAGGGAGACAGGCAAGTGCATAAGTCAAATAGTGGGAGATACTTGCAATGAAAAGGTGACGTACTCCTGAGAAGATTACAGCTCCTTTAACCCGCTGAGGTAAAAAAAAAAAAAAATCCAGAAAAGAAATCCATTGACAATTAATTTACCATTGCAATAAAGAGTATCTGCCAGATTCATATATTTGGGATGAGATTGAAATTGCTCCACACTCCCAAGTCAAAAGCAGGGTGCAGCAGAGGGAAGTATTTGGAGAACATTATTCTTGAGGGAAGGCTGGGTTCTCACCCACCTCTTCATCTGCCCAGGTTCTGTCATTAAATGTTCACTAAGGATACTAATGAACATATAGTTTCTCTTTACATTTTTGGTAGTTATGTTTTATTTCTTAACCTGAGTGGTAATTACAAAGTGCTTTGTTATTATTTTCTAAAATGTATACAAATGTTTTATACACTCTTGTGTATGTATAATATATTTCACAATAAAAAGATAACATGAGAATATAGCTTTACACCAATACATTTATAAACTTAGGCAAAATATATTCCCAGAAAAATATAAATGACCATGACTGCCTCAGGAAAATATAGAAAAATAGAGAAAACCTAAATATAGCAAGGGGTGATGAATGTTTGGGGAGTGAAACAACTTGAACCAATATTTGTTGGTCATCACCTGGGTCACATTCAGTGAAGAGATCAGAAATGCATGGCTCCTGCCTGGGAGAAAAGCTGAGCAAAGCTTAGGGTTCAAAGAGATTTTGGTTACTCATTGTTTCTCTAGTGGCCACATAGTAGGTGCTCCACAAAATCTGTGATACAAATAAAAGCATAGTATTCATAGTTCAAGAAAAAATTAAAATTGGGGTTAAGGGAGGGGAGTTCACCTTGACCAAGCACCTACTCTGTGCCAAGCTCTTCATACATAACTAGAGGCCCGGTGCATGAAATTTGTGCATGGGGGTGTGTGTCCCTCAGCCCAGCCTGCACCCTCTACAATCCGGGACCCCTCAGGGGATGTCCGACTGCCGGTTTAGACCCTAAACCAGCAGTCGGACATCCCTCTTACAATCCAGGACTGCTGGCTCCAAACTGCTCACCTGCCTACATGCCTGATCACCCCTAATTACTCTCCCCTGCCAGCCTGATTGCCCCTAACCGCTCTGCCTTAGCCCCCACTACCGTGGCTTTGTCCAGAAGGATGTCCGGAAGGATGTCCGGTCTAATTAGCATATTACCCTTTTATTAATATAGATTAGAGTCCCAGTGCACTGGTAGGGTTCCTAGTGGCTGCTGGCAGGGTACTCCCTCCCTTCCCCCCACCGGCCCCGCCCCCTGGTCGAACTCTGGGAAGAACTCCAGTTGCGGGGACAATTTGCATACTATGCTTTTATTATATAGGGTGTGTTTCTTGTCCCTAATTCAGCCCCATTTTTAAAGAGAACACAAGGTCCAGAGAGGCCCAGTCACTCGTCCAAGGCCGCAGTGCCACCTCCAGGCTGTAAGATGCAAGGAGCTGTGACCTTGGTATCCTCCACTACAACCCTGGCTTAGTATTGACCTCCTCTGTGACCTTAGCCTTACATACTGACTTCTTTGGGAATCCTGGAGCAGTATTAAAGAGCTTTCTCCTTAGTCCTGGATTTATTTCTTGGTTGAACACCTGTCCCTCTGATGTCCTTTCCTGATTTGAGTTAGCCAGGAAATTCCCTAAGATGTTCCCTACATTCTGGGTTGTTTGCTGTCCCATTACCATAGAGCTTATAGGATAATGTTGGCTGGACCCTTGTTCTTTCCAGGCTGGCATCTGCCCTTGCCAAGCTGGCTGCCCCAACCCCTTCTTGGCCTCTCCTTCTAGCCCATCCTCTCCTGGGCTCTAGAGCAATGCTTTCAAGGCCCTTCACATTTTGGTCCCAGGCTGACTTCCCAGCCCCCTGACCCTATTCTGGACACTTCTCCATGCCTTTGCTTTGCTTGTAATTCCCTCCCTGACAATGTGTGCTGGGACTGTTGTTCATCCTTCAAAGGCCAGCTCAGTTTATACCTCCCCCATTCCCTTGCTTGCTCTATAGGTTCTCATGGCACCATGCAGGTCCTTTATTCATTATTTTCTCCAACATATATATTTATTGAATACTTACTCTTCTATTTAACATGTACCATTCTAGGTTCTGGGAACACAGCATGTAACCCGTGAGATGCCACCTCTGTCCTCAGGAGGTCCATAAGGTGGGAGACACAGACATAAACAAATGATGACAACGCCATGTGATGGGGGAACTTCAGGAGAAGCTAAGAGTCAGAGAGACAACTGACCCAGGAAGGGGTGTGGGAAGCATGGTAGGCTTCCTGGGGGTGGTGGCATGTGACCTGAGACTGGTTCATTGAGGCATATGGGAGTGAGGTATGAGGCATGTGGTGGGATCTGGGGTGAGAGAGAAAGGGCACATTCAAGAAACTGAAGATGCTTCCATCTCATTTTAGCCTAGAGCAGTGGTTGGCAAACTCGTTAGTCAATAGAGCGGCAAACCGCGACAGCCTGCCTCTCCCCCCAGAATCCTCCTGTGAGTCCAGCCTAATGCCTGGCAGGTGTTTAGGGTCCCTTGTTACTACTTCTCCACAGACAGCTCTTCTAAAATAAGGCCAAGGCTCCCTTACACAGGAGGGTGCTCACCTAATCACTATCAACAGTTACACAGAGGAGGAGAGGACAGGGGGCCTTCTCCAAGACAGTGCCTGGTCATGCCCCTGCCCCCTGCAGGACCCACTCCAAACCCAGCCTTTAGTCCATAGCTAATCTCTCACCAGTGCCCTAGCCTGTGGACATGACCCAACCATGCATTTTCCTACTCTACACAGTACTTTTCATTGATTTCAGTCCCTGTGGCAGGAATTCCCTTTCCCCTGCTATCAGCCAAGAGAATGCCTATTCATCCTTGAAGTCCCAGAGAAAACATTCCTTCCCCCACATTTCCCATAGTCACCAGCAGGTGTCTCCCTCGCAGGCATGCACATTGTGCTGCGGCTGGTGGATCATGGGTCTGGGACTGGATATGATGTATCTCTGTGTTCCCAGGGGCTGTATCAGTGCGGGCCTCACAGTGGAAACTCAGTACACAGATGTTTCTCGACTTACAGTAGATTTGCATCCTGATAAACCCCTCGTAAATTGAAATGATAGTAAGTTGAAAATGCATTTGATACGCCTAACCTATCAAACGTCATAGCTTAGCCTAGCTCACCTTCAATGTGCTCAGAGCACTTACGTTGGCCTACAGTTGGGCAAAATCGTCTAACACAATGAACCCCCTGTGGAGTATCTGTGGTTTACCCTTGTGGTTGCGTGGCGGACTGGGAGCCGCAGTGCGCTCGCTGCCTCTGCCCAGCATCACCAGAGGGTACAGTACCACATATTGCTACAAGTATTATTGATTGCACAGAGGAAGAGAGAGATAGAAACATCAATGAGAGAGAATAATTGATTGGTTGCCTCCTGCACGTCCCCTACTGAGGATCGAGCGCACAACCCAGGTTGAAACAATTTTCAGCCATCATAAAGTTAAAAAAGTGTAAGTCGCACCATTGTAAGTTGGGGTCCACCTATGCCTCGTATGGAGTTCAGTGGCAAAGCCATTGCTACTGTCCAGGGTCCAAGATCTCAAGCCTGGTGTCGAATGTCCTGTAACAAAACTCAGGTGCAGTGCTGTCGTGGGCATAATAAGCACACATAGTGTGTTCACATGACCGTGACCAGTGGTCAGATTCATTCTGGCAGGGAAGTGCTGTTATTATGCCCAGTTTTCAGATGAGGAGACTGAGGTTCTGAGGTTTGTGTTAATTTTTTTCTGAGGTCAAAGGGCCTGTTAGCGATGGAGCTGGAAACCACAGCCAGACTCTAAAGAAGACATTGATTGAAAGGGACCAGAGCAAATGTCAAAACGTTTTAGAGGAGAGAGATGTGGACATCCTGGTTAGTGGCTGTGGCTGACCGATGGGGACCACACTAGGGGCCAGCAGCAGAAAATGCTCAGGGGAAAGGACTTCTGTCAGCATCCCTGCCCCATTTGGAAACTGAGAACAAGACACCGCATCAGAAAGTGAACACGCAAGCCCGGCCGGTGTGGCTCAGTGGTTGATCATCCACCTATGAACCAGGAGGTCCCGGTTCGATTCCCGGTCAGGCCACATGCCTGGGTTGTGGGCTCGATCCCCAGTAGGGGACTTGCAGGAGGCAGCCAAACAATTATTCTCTCTCATTGATGTTTCTATCTCTCTCTTCCTCTCTGCAATCAATAAAAAAATATTTTTAAAAAAGTGAACACACAAGAATACATGCACAGGAAAATGCATAACTCAGGCTCCAAGGTGATGCTGACCCATCTGTATCCCAGACCCCTGAACCCATCTTAGGTCCATGGCGCATGTCCCCCCCAAATCGGTGCATTACCACCTCAGGCTGCCATAACCCAGACGTACCGATAAAAGAAATTTCATGCCACCAAGGCACGTGTGCAAATCTTAGAGCTACTTTAGTGTTTGGTCAACCCTATATGTAGGCTTGAGGGTTAAGAGGGCCCCCAGAGGGAGAAATGGGGACAGCGCTGTCCCCAAAGGGGAGTGAAAACTTTGAGGCAATTCTTTCTTGTGATGGAGATCCACTTGAACTCAATCTGGTTCTCCACGCTTAGAAACCCATGTGGTCCAACTGCTGAGACCAAATTGACAAAGGAGTCATTCAAAGTATCCAGGTGGCTCTGGGCACGTGAATGCGTGTGATGTTCCATGAAAATGCACCTCTCGTGCCTGCAACTGTGAGGAACGTAAGTGACTGACAACCTGAAGTCACCGCTGCCCTCACGCCATGGCCAATGTCTGAGTGCAGTCGGTCTCCTCGGATGAAACTTAGGCTCCACACTCCCCATCAGCTTCACCAAAACGTTCTTAGAACGGCACTGTGGTCTGGGATAGTTTTACCCAACCTAGTTCCTTCCTTCTCTTCTCCACAGGGTCAGACTGCCCAGGGGTCTACAGCTCTCCCAGCCTCTTCCCGGTCCTTTTCACTCCTCCTCACGGGCGTCTCCCGTGTAAGCCCCGTATGTCTCATCCTGTCTTAGCATCTACTTTTTGGAAGACCTAAGCAAACACACAGTAGGTAGAGGGCGCCATTTGCAAATCCACCTCAGAAGGTTGGGCAGGTCTTGTTGGATGTCTGGAGTCTTATGTGCTTCACTGGACTCTGGAAGAAGCTGTGATTAAGGTACCCAGGATTCCAAGAATATGGTCCTTCAACAAGACAAACTCCACCCACCACTGCCCTCCCCAAAGCGTTGTACCATTTACATCCCCCCTAGCACTTCATGAGCATGCTCAGTTCCCTCATCCTTGCCAATACTGAGTGTTATCCATGCTGTGCATTTCTACCGGTCTGCCAGGCCAAAGTTATATTTCATTGTTCCTGTTGGAATTTCCTAAGCCATGAGGGAGATTGAACTTTTTTAGTGTTGAAGTTCACGTAACATAAAATTAACCAGCAAAGTTAACAATTCAGTGGCATTTAAGGCATTCACAATGTTGTCCAACCACCACCTCTATCTAGTTCTAGAGCACTGTCATCACCCTCAAAGGAGACCCCATCCTCTTTAAACAGTCACTCCTATTCCCCTTCCCTCCAGCCCCTGGCAACCACTAATCTACTTTCTGTCTATGGATTTGCCTGTTCTAGACATTTCATATACATGGAATCATAATATGTTACCCTTTATGTCAGCTTTTCCCACTTACTATGATGTTTTTGAGGTTCATCCACATTGTAGCATACGTCAGCACATGAAAAGATACTAAAAATCATTAGATGTTTACTTATGTTACTAATTAACCTATAATTTTTCTTTATTATTTAGTAGTTAGTGTTTTATTTCTTAACTTGAATGGTAATTACAATGTGTTGCTTTGTTATTCTTCTTAAAACATATACAAATGTTTTATATGTTCTTGTGGATGTATAATATATCTCACAATAAAAAGATAACACAAGAATATAGCACTACATCAATACATTTATAAATGTAAGCAAAATATATTCTTAGAAAAAACATAAATGACCATAACTGTAGCAGGAAAATGTAGACAATCTAAATAAACCTATGATTGATCATTTGTCTTAAGATATGGAGGCCTGAGAGGGAATAATGGCGGCGGAATAGACAGACCTATTCCGAGCCTTGTCCCGGAGCAGAAAGAAAGAACAGCTGAGGGTCGCACAAGGAGTGTTTGTTGGCAAGTGGGAGACAGCTGAACTCCAGAAGAAGGTGGGGGACTGCTAGACAGGGTTCCCCTGACCTGGCAGCACCAACTGCGGCTGGGTCCCCTCCTGGAACTGCAGGCTTGGACGCTGAGTCTGCGCCATCTTGATCCGGAAAGTGGAGCTTATCGGAAGCCTAAGAAAACGCAACTGCGGCACCCACGGAACAGCTGCGAGCCCCAGAACAACACTCCCCAATTGGCGCAAACACACGGGTTCAGAGGAGCTCTACACTCCACCACGGAAAGGTCAGATTTCGCCTGGGATAAGGAGAGAGAGAACTACATAACCAGACACCCAGAGAAGAGAGACCATGGGGAGACAAAGAAACAGCCCACATAGGAAAGAAAAGCAGGCATCACCAGAAAAGGAAGTAAACGAAATGGAGGCAAGCAACCTTCCAGAAAAAGAATTCAGAGAAATGGTCATAAGGTGGCTGAAAAGAATGGAAGACAAATTCGACAATATGAGCAAGAACCAAGAGGAAATGAAGAAGAACCAAGAAGAAATGAAAAATGACATCGCTGCTGTAAAGAACTCAATAGAAAGCATCAAGAGTAGACTAGAAGAAGCAGAGGACCGCATCAGTGAGCTAGAAGACAAGATGGGAAAAAATACCCAAGTAGAGCAACTTCTAGAAAAAAAAATTAAAAGGCAGGAGGAGAGCCTAAGGGAACTTTGGGACAACACGAAACAAAACAACATCCGCATAATAGGGGTTCCAGAAGGAAAGGAAGCTGAGCAAGGAATAGAAAACCTATTTGAAGAAATAATGACAGAAAATTTCCCTGATATAGGGAAGAAAAAACCCACACAAATCCAAGAAGCTCACAGAGTCCCAAGCAAAATGAACCCCAAAAGACTGACGCCAAGGCACATTATAATTAAATTGGCAAACACCAACGACAAAGTAAGAATCTTAAAAGCGGCAAGAGAGAGACAGAAAGTTACATACAAAGGAACCCCCATCAGACTAGCAACTGATTTCTCAACAGAAACTCATCAGGCCAGAAGGGAATGGAATGAAATATACAAAGTCATGCAAAGGAAGGGTCTGAATCCAAGAATACTGTACCCAGCAAGGCTGTCAATCAAAATTGAAGGTGAAATCAGGAGCTTCACAGACAAAAAAGGACTAAGGGAATTTATTACCACCAAACCAGCAATGCAAGAAATGCTAAAGGGTCTTCTGTAAAAAAAAAAAAAGAAAAAAGAAATAGGAAGCGAAGAAGTAACACAGGGGTAAAGAATAGGAATGGCGACAAATAAGTACCTATCAATAATAACTTTAAATGTAAATGAATTAAATGCCCCAATCAAAAGACATAGGGTAATGGATTGGATAAGAAAACACAACCCATATATCTGCTGTCTACAAGAAACCCACCTCAGAAAAAAAGACGCACACAGACTGAGGGTGAAGGGATGGAAAAAGGTTTTCCAGGCAAATGGAACTGAAAAAAAAGCTGGGGTAGCAATACGTATATCTAACAAATTAGATCTCAAAGTGAAGGACATAACAAGAGATAAGGAAGGCCACTTCATAATACTAAAGGGAGCAATCCAACAAGAAGAAATAACTCTGGTAAACATATATGCACCCAATACAGGAGCACCCAAATACATAAAAAAACTCCTGGAGGATATCAAGGGAGAGATTGACAGCAATACAATCATGGTAGGTTACTTTAATACCCCACTATCACCATTGGACAAATCCTCTAAACAAAAAATCAGCAAAGAAACATCAATCCTAAATGACTCACTAGACCAGATGGAATTAATTGACATCTTCAGAACATTTCACCCCAAAGCCACAGAATATACATTCTTCTCAAGTGCACATGGGTCATTTTCAAAGATAGACCATATGTTGGGACATAGGCAAAGTCTCTTCAAATTCAAGAAGATAGAAATCATATCAAGCATCTTCTCATACCACAGTGGCATAAAACTGGAAATCAACTACAATAAAAACAACCCAAAGAAATCAAACACATGGAGACTAAACAGCATGCTATTAAACCATGACTGGGTTACCAGAGAGATCAAAGAAGAAATAAAAAACATTATGGCAACAAATGACAATGAAAACACTACAATCCAAAATCTATGGGACACAGCGAAAGCAGTCTTGAGAGGGAAGTTCATAGCTCTACAAGCCTACTGCAAAAAACAAGAAACAATGGTAATAAATTACCTAACCCAACAACTCAAAGAGTTAGAAAAAGAGCAACAAGAAAAGCCCAGAGTAAGCAGAAGGAAGGAAATAATAAAGATCAGAGCAGAGATAAATGACATAGAGACCAAAGAAACAATACAAAAGATCAACAAAACCAAGAGCTGGTTCTTTGAAAGGATAAACAAGATTGATGAACCTCTAGCCAGGCTCACCAAGAAGCAAAGAGAGAGGACCCAAATAAACAAAATCAGAAATAAAAGAGGTGAAATAACAACAGATCCCGCCGAAATACAAAGGATTGTTAAAAAATACTACGAACAACTCTATTCCAACAAACTGGACAACCTGGAGGAAATGGACATATTCCTAGAAAAATATAACCTTCCAAAACTCAATCAGGAAGAATCTAAACAGCTCAACATGCCAGTAACTATGGAAGAAATTGAAGCAGTCATCAAAGAGCTTCTGGCAAACAAAAGCCCAGGGCCAGACGGCTTCACAGGAGAGTTTTACCAAACATTCCAGGAAGAACTAAAACCTATCCTCCTCAGACTATTCCAAAAAATTCAAGAGGAAGGAACACTTCCAAGCTCCTTCTATGAAGCCAGCATCACCCTAATACCAAAACCAGATAAAGACAACACAATGAAGGAGAATTACAGGCCAATATCCCTCATGAACGTAGATGCCAAAATCCTCAACAAAATTCTAGCAAATCGGATCCAGCAGTACATCAGAAAGATCATACACCATGACCAAGTAGGGTTTATCCCAGGAATGCAAGGATGGTACAATATCCGCAAATCAATCAATGTGATACATCACATAAACAAATTGAGAGATAAAAATCACATAGTCATATCAATTGATGCAGAAAAAGCATTTGACAAAATCCAACACCCTTTCTTGATAAAAACTCTCAACAAGGTGGGAATAGAAGGATCATACCTCAACATAATAAAAGCTATATATGATAAACCCACAGCTAACATCATACTCAAAGGGCAAAAACTAAAACCATTTCCCCTAAGAATAGGAACAAGACAGCGATGCCCACTCTCACCACTCCTGTTCGACATAGTACTGAAAGTATTAGCCATTGCAATTAGACAAGAAGAAGAAATAAAAGGCATCCAAATTGGAAAAGAAGAAGTAAAGCTGTCCTTATTTGCAGATGACATGATATTGTACATAAAAAACCCGAAAGACTCCATCAAAAAACTAACAGACTTAATAAATGAATTCGGCAATGTAGCAGGATACAAAATTAACACCAAGAAATCTATGGCATTTCTATACACCAACAGTGAACTTACAGAAAGAGAGACTAAAAAAGCAATCCCATTTTCCATCGCACCAAAAAAATTAAGATACTTAGGAATAAACCTAACCAAGGAGGTAAAAGACCTATACGCGGAAAACTACAGGACACTGAAAAAAGAGATAGAGGAAGATGTAAACAGATGGAAGAACATACCATGTTCATGGATTGGTAGAATCAACATCATTAAAATGTCCATACTACCCAAAGCAATCTATAGATTCAATGCACTCCCCATTAAAATACCAACGGCATATTTCACAGACCTAGAAAGAACTCTCCAAAAATTCATCTGGAATAAAAAAAGACCCCGAATAGCCACAGCAATCCTGAGAAAGAAGAATAAAGTAGGAGGGATCTCAATACCAGATTTCAAGCTGTATTACAAAGCCACTGTCCTCAAAACAGCCTGGTACTGGCACAAGAACAGACATATAGATCAATGGAACAGAATAGAGAATCCAGATATCGACCCAAACCAATATGCGCAATTAATATTTGACAAAGGAGGCATGAGCATACAATGGAGTCAAGACAGTCTCTTCAATAAATGGTGTTGGGAAAATTGGACAGATACATGCAAAAAAATGAAACTAGATCACCAACTTACACCATACACAAAAATAAACTCAAAATGGGTACAAGACTTAAATATAAGACGGGAAACCATAAAAATACTAGAGGAATCCACAGGCAGAGAAATCTCAGACATATGCCAAAAGAACTTTTTCACTGATACTGCCCCTAGGGCAATGGAAGCCAAAGAGAAAATAAACAAATGGGACTACATCAAAATAAAAAGCTTTTGCACAGCAAAAGAAACCATCAACAAAACAACAAGAAAGCCCACTGTATGGGAGAACGTATTTGCAAATGTTATCACTGATAAAGGTTTAATCTCCAACAGCTACAGGCAGCTTATACAACTTAATAAAAGGAAGATAAATGATCCAATAAAAAAATGGGCAACAGACCTAAATAGAATCTTTTCGAAAGAAGACAGAAGGAAGGCCAAGAGACACATGAAAACATGCTGAAAGTCACTAATTATCCGAGAGATGCAAATCAAAACAACAATGCGATACCATCTCACACCTGTCAGAATGGCTATCATCAACAAATCAACAAACAACAAGCGTTGGCGAGGATGCAGAGAAAAAGGAACCCTCGTGCACTGCTGGTGGGAATGCAGACTGGTGCAGCCACTGTGGAAAACAGTATGAAGTTTCCTCAAAAAACTGAAAATGGAACTCCCATTTGACCCAGTAATCCCACTCCTGGGAATATATCCTAAGAAACTAGAAACACCAATCAGAAAGGATATATGCACCCCTATGTTCATAGCAGCACAATTTACAATAGCTAAGATTTGGAAACAGCCTAAGTGCCCGTCAGCAGATGACTGGATCAGAAAACTATGGTACATCTACACAATGGAATACTATGCTGCCATAAAAAAGAAGGAATTACTACCATTTGTAGGCGCCTGGATGGAATTAGAGAACATTATGCTAAGTGAAATAAGCCAGTCAATGAAAGAAAAATACCACATGATCTCACTCATTTGGGGATAATGAAAAACATTATAAACTGATGAACAAAAAGATAGATACAGAGGCAGTAAAGCATCAAACAGACTGTCAAATTACAGCGGTAAGGTTAGGGAGAGGTGGGAGAAATAAGAGATCAACTGAAGGACTTATATGCATGTATATAAGAGTAACCAACGGATGCAAAACATTGGGGGGTGAGGGCATGTATGGGAGTGGGGTGGGGGGGCAATGGTAAGATATGTACACATATAATACCTTAATAAAAAAAATAGAAAACAAAAACAAAAATAAATAAATAAATAAATAAATAAATAAATAAACCTATGATTTGTATAATATGTTTTTTAAAAAGGAGGGTGGAGGGCCTGGATGGTATAATGGTTGGTGGTTGTATGCCACTGACAGAGGCATCTGATTGATTTTCTAATTCTAAGTCCATGAGTTCATGGTGATGATCACGGAGGTTTCCAGGAATACAAGCTACATCCGCAGCAACACTTCTTGGCATTTCTAACGCTGCATCAGCTCCTTTCTCCATTGCAGAGGGGAAGCTGAGAGTCCTCTCCACAATCAATGAGTTAGTTGGTCAGCTCTATAGTTTCTCTTTAAAGAAAAAAAAGAAAGAAAAGAAAACCATGCTCAGCATCATTAGTAAAATACAAATCAAAATCACAATGAGATACCCATTCACACCCATTAACATGACAATAATTTTTAAAAAATCAAGCAAAAAAACCAGTAAGTGTTGGCAGGTGTGTGCAGAAATTGGAACCATCATCCACTGTGGAGAGCTCAGTGGAATGCTGGTAAGAATGTGAAGTGGTGCAGCCACTATGAAAAACAGTTTGGCAGTTTCTCAAACGTAAAATATAGGATTGCTATATGACCCAGAAATTCTACTCCTGGATATATACCCAAAAGAATTGAAATTAGGTCCTCAAACAAACCTTGTATGCAAATGTTTACTGCAGCACTATTTATAACAGGCAGAAGGTGAAAACAATGCAAATGTCCTTCAACGAAAGACAGGACAAACAAAATGTGGTATTATGTAGTAACGGAATATTTAAAAAAAATATTTTTAATGATTTCAGAGAGGATAGGAGAGGGCAAGAGAGAGAGAAAAATCAATGGTGAGAGAGAATCATTGATTGGCTGCCTCTTGCATACCCCACACTGGGGATCAAGCCTGCAACATGGGTATGTAACCCTGGCTGGGAATCGAACATTGACCTCCTGGTTCACAGGTCAATGCTCAATCACTGAGCCATGCTGGCCAGGCTGGTACTGTAATATTATTCAGGAATTTAAAAATGAATTATTGATACATGCTACAACATGGGTGAATCTGAAAACATTATATTGAGTGAAAGAAACCAGACCCAAAATCTGTGGCCTTTTTATACACCAATAATGAATTCACAGAAAGAGAAATGAAAAAAAAAATCCCATTTCCTATTGCACCAAAAAAATTAAGATACCTAAGAAAGTATATAATCTTTAAATCATATATATATATATATATATATATATATATATATATTATCTTTCCAAGTTATTTCAAGACTTTGAGAATAACTTTCGGACATTTCATGGGCCCTTAAATGTTTTCAAAAGTCTGTTCTCTCTTAAAAGAAATATTTTTTAATTAAACCGATTGATACTTGAAATCGCATGGAAAGCTTTATCAAATAAAAATTAATCAATATATTTTACTTATATACATATATTAAATGTTATGAAGGTTTTGGCATCTTAGGAGGGCAAAATATTTCTTAAAATCCAATAGCAAAATTTTAAGACGGAATTTAAAGTAACAAGAAGCCCATAGCAGCCTGTATTTTAAATAGGTTGGTTATGGGGCAGCGTTTGTGCTTTGTGAATCAGATCTATAAGTTTACTAAATTTGCTTGCTTTGCTTTTTTAGTAAAAATACCTACTTAAATTACTTTATAAATTAGCTTTTTAAAATATAATCAAGGTCTCCTATAAATTAAGTTATATGAAAAGCCAATATTTTTATAAACAATTAAATTCTAATAAAGCCACCATTTTGGACTGCCTGGCTTGGCAGCCGCCATGTTGACCTCATGGCTTGCCACTCCCATGGGGGCTGCCATCTTGAAACAGCAAAGGCCAACCCCCTTCCTTTGAATAAGCCAATGTCTTTGTAAGCAATTTGATTAAGTCTTCTAAGAAAGTTACTGAGACCTCCCATAATCCCTCTGTATATGCAAATAAGCCAAAAGGGATACTCTTAAAAATAAAATTCTAAAAGGAGAAATTTGAAAATTTTGAAATCTCTTCCACTAATATTTACAGTGTAAACTAAGATTGTTGTTAAAGTATTAAATCTGACAGTAAATTAGTAGTCAACTTTAACGTAAAAGTGCTTGTGATATGGCTACTCAGATGTATGACCCAGTACTTATTATTGGTGTAAAAAAAAGCAAAGATTCTTTATTTTATTTTATTTTATTTTATTTTATTTTATTTTATTTTATTTTATTTTAATTTTATTGTTTGAAGTATTACAAATAGTAGTACATATGTCTCCTTTTTTTTCCCCATTGACCTCCCCCCGGCCTCCCCTACCCCCCAGTACATGCCTTTACTGCCCACCCCACCCCCGCCACAGTGTCTTGTATCCATTGGTTATGCTTATATGCATGCGTACAAGTCCTTCAGTTGATCTCTTACAGCCCACCCCGCAACCTCCCCTGCCTTCCCACTATAGTTTGACAGTCTGTTCAATGCTTCTTTGCCTCTGTATCTATTTTTCCCCATTTCTTTCCTTTAAAAAATCTTGCCTCTGCAGACTAGAAATAAACATATAATAACAAAAAATGTTTGAGTCCCAATTTTAATGTCCAACAGTTCTGAGTCCCCGTTTCAATGTCAAACAGTTCCTTATGTGTACATGTCAGCAATGATATCTGGATGGTGGGCACATGGTGGCAATGCAGGTCCGACCCTCTCTGGTTTGGTCCTAGGCAAGCTGCTGCATCGCACAGCTTCTGACTGATAGCGTGGCAAGGCGTCGTCAGCGTCTCCCATCTCTGGACTGTTTCTCCTCTTGTCTTCGTGGTTGGAGCAGACCTATCAATTCCTCTCTGTTGCAGGAATCCACATGGTCTTGGAGTTGTTTTCTGAAAATATACAAACCTATTCTCGACCAAAAGTTAATAAAGGAATCTTTTCTATATAATTGATTTGGGATCCTTTTTATTTTTGCCCACACGATTTTCCTTTGTCTTATTTAGACACCATGTGTGTTTTTCATGGGTGTCTTGAGGCAAAGATTCTTAAGTGAAACTCTCTGTAGCCTGAAAATTATTCTGGAAGGAAATAAAGAGGTTTCCTTCAAATGTCGTAAGGATAGTAATTGAAAGTCAATATATTTGGCCTCATAAACTGAAGTAAATAATTTGTGTTTTTGCCTCCCTGATAAAGTTTATGTTAAAGTTATTTAAAGACTAATTGTAGAAGTTTACAAGTGAAGTTAAAAATAAACCTTATTTCAAATTATTTAAAATTGGCTACTTGAAATAAGTGAATATTCAAGAAAATTTAATTGTACTGGACAAAAAACCTGTTTCTGAAGTACTAACAAAAAATTTTATTGATAGTTCATCTCATAGTAAAATTGCTTAACATGCAATGAATCCAAAGCAGTCATATTTCTGTGCAAAAATTAAAATTACCTCAGGCATTAACCATTTTTACAGATAGATCCAGTTCTGGAAAGGCTGGATCTACTGCATCAGGGGAGCAGAGGTCCTTCAAACCCCTTATATTTCAGTAGAAATACAAGCTCTTATTTATGCCTTAACAGATTTTGCTACGGAGCCCATCAACCTATAGTGACAGTGTTTATGTGGTAAGTATGGCCAAAATTATTGAAACAGCTACTATAGGGCACACTAATTCGGAGGAACTTTTCATTTATTTTTCAGCCTTCAAAATGTTATTTGAGAACGACAATTTCCATGTTTTATTGGAAGCAATGTCCTCAGTGTGTTATCCACTTCCCTGTGCCAACTTTAGGGGTAAATCCCCAAGGACTTAAACCTAATCAAATCTGGCAAAATGGATGTCACTCAATAGTAGAAAGAGCCAATCGTACCCTCAAAATCAATTACTAAAACAAAAAGGGAGAGACGGATGTTATGTGTCACCTCAAAACAAACTCAGTCATGCTCTTTATACTTTAAAATTTTTTGAATTGTGATGCACAGGATCGTACAGCAGCCGAAAGCCATCAGGCCTCCTGTACAATAGCCTCCACCGAGTTAGCTAGGTGGAAGGAAGCACAAACCAGACAAGAGTTTTATCAGATTCAGTAATAATGTGGGGAAGAGTTTGTGTTTTATATCTTTCCAGAAGGAGCAACGCAGCCAATTTGGGTGCCAGAGCGTTATGTGTGTCACCACAATGGACCCAGAGAAGCTTCTTGTCCCTTCACTCAAAAGGACTGAGAGTTGCCCCAATGACAGCAAAGCGGAAGAAGAAGAAAACTGAAGGCTACGCAAGGGACTGAGGTGCCAATATGGGGTCACCTGAAGAAGCTGACCACAGATGCTCAGCAAGTGGTGAAAGAACAGGGGGTTCAGGTAACCCCCTCCAACCTTTTTCTTGCTATGATGGCACTTGTCAGCTGCCAGGTGAGTATGGCTGCAGCAGAAACTTACTGGACTTAAGCTCCAGATCCCCCTATGATCAATCCAGCCACCTGGACTGGAGAATCAGTGCCAGTATTTACTAACAACACTAATATGGTCGGGGGTAGCTCCGACAAGCATATAACTCCTTCTTCCCAAGGTGATTATACTTATAATGGAGCTCCCTATTTGTTTATCAAAAAGGGGGACTTCAGGATGTTTGCAGCTTGGCCAAGAAAATAAGACGTCCTATGGAGGCACAAACATTGCTAACACTGAAGGCCCCTGGGATATGAGAAAATATGTTCAGACAGTTACTAAACTAGGATTTCCTAAGGCCACCCGATGGCTGTCTGATAAGCATCCCCCGCTCCCCTCCTGCCCTAACAGCACCACTACTGAGTTGGGAGCATTTCCTCAATGGCAAGATTGCGCCAGTCCTGTACCAGTGAGACATAATATTTCTGGCTCTGACTTGTATGTATTAGATTGGTCCCACAGGCTTGATGCTAAATATCCCTATCATGAGCCTATGTCACCAGGAGGTTTTGTAGGTAATGCCCTAACCACGAAAACAGGAAATTTACAGAAAGATCTGTGGTGTTTAGCCACTGCTCTTGACTTTCTTAATTTTACTGGCTCTTTCTTAGCTAATACTAAAGGAGCATGCACATCGAGCCCTTGCTATGGCTTATGAGCCTGTGTCCAGCCCCCATATGTATTGGTGACTGGAAATGTAAATATCACCAGATTTGACACCCATTATGCTGTCCAATGCCATTACTGTAACCTTACCAGCTGTGTTTCCAGGTATAACCTGAATGAAGATATATTAATTTTAAAGCAGCCTTCTTTTATTATGCTTCCTACCAACATAACAGGAAAATGGTATCATGATGCGGGCCTCCAGGCATTGCAGGAATTATACAATCAACTGTCCCGGGAAAAGTGTGCTTTGGGACTTATTATTTTTGGTATTGTTACCCTAGTTACTGTTATTGCATCTGCTGTGACTGCTTCTCTTGCTTTGACCCAAAGCATCCAGAATGCAAAGTTTGTCAATGAATTGGCTCAGAACACCTCAACTACATTTCAAGAAGATATAGACAAAAGGCTAGAAACAAAGCAAAACACTTTGGAAGCTGTAGTGATAGGACTAGGTAATCAATTAGAAAGTATCAAGATTAGACAGCAGCTGCAATGCCATGCTGCTTTTACATATATTTGTGTGACTTCAGCCAGCTATAACAGTTCTCTATGGGATTGGAATAAAATCAAGATGCACCTACAGGGAATATGGCATCATAATAATATCAGTATAGACCTAGTGCGGCTACACAAACATGTGCAAGCCATTCAGAATAGTCATGATGAAATTATATCTCCGGCAAAACTGGCAAAAAAAATTGCTGGATGATTTAAAAGAATTTAATCCATGGAATATGTTAAAAAACACCGCCTGGTACCTAATTGGATTCCTTTGTGTACTACTAATCTTATCCTGCTTTTTTTCAGTCATCAGCAAGCTCCTGCGATCTCAAGTCCAAAGGCTCCAACTAGATGTCCACAAGCTACACTTAAAAATGAAAAACGGGGGAGATGTAGAGGGCCCCCTGGGAAGGCACATGGGTATTCTTTAATTATTGTCAGCTGAACCCAGTGGCATCGGCAAAGCCACGCCCTGGGAACACACCTTGCCAAAAGGGCAAGGGTGTTGTCAGCTTGACCTTCATTTCAGCCCATGGTGTGGGGAAGTGCATTTTGATATCTAAATCCAGCCTAGCACCAGGAATGCTCAGGCCTACTCAAGAATGCAAATAATCTCCTTTGTCTTGACCTTTTGGTGAAACTTCCTGGTATTTGGGGGTATAAAATAAACACACTGCATTGGCTCTGGGTCACTGTCTCTCCATCAGAAGAGGGCAGCGGTCCATCCGGCCCCAGCTTTTCTTTCTATCTCTGTGTCTTGTCTCTTTCTTTTATTTCTCAATCCCCAGCCACCTCTACTCAGGAATTGGACCCGCTCTCTAGCCACGCTGGACGCGGAAAAGAGAGAAAATAGTTACAATCTAGAACAAACTCTCCAAAAAATTCATCTGGAATAAAAAAAGACCCCGAATAGCCACAGCAATCCTGAGAAAGAAGAACAAACTGGAGGGATCACAAAACCAGTTATTAAGCTATATTACCAAGCTGCAGTTCTCAAAACTGCCTGGTACTGGCATAAGAACAGACATATAGACCAATGGAACAGAACAGAGAACCCAGAAATCGACTCAAGCCATTATACTCAATTAATATTTGACAAAGGAGGAAAGAGCATACAATGGAGTCAAGACAGTCTCTTCAATAAATAGTGCTGGGAAATTTGGTCAGATACATGCAAAAAAATGAAAGTAGACCACCAACTTACACCATACACAAAAACAAACTCAAAATCGATAAAGGACTTAAATGTAAGATGGGAAACCATAAAAATCCTACAAGATTCCATAGGCAGCAAAATAGCAGACATATGTTGAGCATTATCTTTACAGACACAGCTCCTAGGGCAATGGCGACCAAGGAGAAAATAAACAAATAGGACTACATCAAAATAAAAAGCTTCTGCACAGCAAAAGAAACCATCAACAAAACAACAAGAAAGCCCACTGCATGGGAGAACATTATTTGCCAATGATATTTCAGATAAGGGTTTAATCTCCAAAGTTTACAGAGACTCATAAAACTTAACAAAAGGAAGATAAACAATCCAATAAAAAAATGGGCAAAGGATCTAAATAGATACTTTTCGAAAGAGGACGTACAGAAGGCCGAGAGACATATGAAAACATGTTCAAAGTCACTAATCATCCAAGAGATGCTAATCAAAACGAGATACCATCTCACACCTGTCAGAATGGCTATCATCAACAACTCAACAAATGACAAGTGCTGGCGAGGATGCGGAGAAAAAGGAACCCTCTTGCACTGGTGGTGGGAATGCAGACTGGTGCAGCCACTGTGGAGAACAGTATGGAGTTTCTTCAAAAAACTAAAAATGGAACTCCCATTTGACCCAGTAATCCCACTTCTAGGAATATATCCCAAGAAATCAGAAACACCAATCAGAAAGGATATATGTACCCCTGTATTCATAGCAGCACAATTCACCATAGCTAAGATTTGGAAACAGCCTAAGTGCCCATCAGCAGATGAGTAGATTAAAAAACTGTGGTACATCTACACAATGGAATATACGCAGCTATAAAAAAGATGGCACTTTTACCATTTGCAACAGCATGGATGGAACTGGAGAGCATTATGCTAAGTGAAATAAGCCAGTCAGAGAAAGATAAATATCACATGATCTCACTCATATGTGGGATATAATGATCAACATAATGTGATAAATAAGAATAGATCCAGAGACAAATGGCAGGGGAGGGGCGGGGGTGGTTAGAGAGCAACCAAAGGACTTGTATGCATGCATATTAGCATAACCAATGGACACAGACACTGGGGCGGTGGGGGCTTGCCCGGGGTGGGAATGGCTGGGGGGGGGGGGGGGGGCGCGGTGATGTCAATGGGGAGAAAAAGGAGACATATGTAAAATGTTAGACAATAATAAAAAATAAATAAATAAAAAGAAAGAAACCAGACCTGAAAGTCTGTATAATTCCATCTATATTACATTTGCATAATAGACAAATCTATAGAGATAGAAAGATTAGTGATCACCTGATTCTGGAGGAAGAGTGGAAAAAGGGGAAGGGTAAGGTTGAATGCTAAAATTTACAAGGTTTCTTTTTGCTGAAAATATTCTGAAACTGATTATGGAAGTAGTTGCACAGTTCTGTGTTTGTACTAGAAACCTTTGGATTGTACACACACAATGCGATATTACCCAGTCATATTAAATTAAAAATATTTTACGTGTGTGCTCAGGACCATTTATGTTCACCAGTTTTGCCCTGCAGTCAGACTACCTAAATCGAGCCCTAAATCTGCCACTTCAAGCCGTGTGATGAGGGGCAAGTGAGATTCTCAGTTTCCTTCCTCACTGGGCTTTGGTGAGAGTTATAGGACATTGTTGGAGAGTGGGAATTTTTGAGCACTACTGAGGCCATGGACTATGCCCCAGATAGAGTTGTCAGTGCTGACACCAGGCTAGGCCTTGAGATACGGTCTCACGGCCTCTTCCCAGCACCTAGGCCTTCTTCCATAGAACACTGTCAGCTTTCTGAAGAACAGGATGACCCTATAAATAACACGGTCGTCAATGGCATGATCCTGACGTTGCTTAGGAAAAACTGTTTTGTCTTGGGTTACTTGCTCTGCAAAAACAGGATGTGGTTAATGTGCATAAAAGTGGTCCTGCACAAAGGGTAGGGGCTGCTCTCTGGACTCCCTGCGTGGAGAAAGGTAGAGCAGTCACCGGCCGGCTGGCTGGCCAGCTGGCCGGCTAATAAAGGCTCCCTAAATTTTAATTTGGTCTGGGCTCCAGTGGTCATTCACTCGCGCTCGCTCCACAACAGACATGGCATGCTTATCACAGCTCCAACCACATAACAAATACTAGAACCATTCTTAGCCATAAAGTAGTTTCAAAACTTCTTCATAGGAAACATTGGCTGCATTCTATCCTTTGTCAACCAAGAGGCCCAGGTCTGAGGAAAGACAAAGCCCTTGAGACAAAATTCTCTCCCACAGCAGGGCCTAGGCTCAAAGGCCCCACTAGGGAAGGTGAGTTAACTGCATTCATTCTGACAAGGCTCTCTGAGCATCATGCCCCAGGGGCCAGAGAGTCTGGTATAAACCTGATGGAGAGGTTCTGTGTGCTCCCAGAGAAAGCATCTTCCTCCTCCACAGCCACAGGACAAACGTGAGGCAGCAGCAGTCCCAACCCCCTGGAAACACGACACCTGAGGGCTGAGAAGTCCTGGGATTGATGCAGGTACAGAGGTCATGGGTCAAGTAAGTGTGTCAGGTAGATGAGTTGCAGGGGCGTGGCCTTACTGCCATGGACCTTCCCCTCAGAGGTGGGGGTGCTCTCTGCTCAGTTTCACCCACAAGGACTTAAGATGCTCTGCACAAGCCTCAGGAGTGGGCAGCATGATGGGGAATGGGTGGAGAGGGGACAACAGAACCAGAGCCTGGCTGGATCCCAGTTCCAAGCAGGAGTTACGTTTGGCTGCCTCATGGGGCTGGAGGGCTCAGTGGAACGCAGTGTGTCAGTGGTTAGCTCAAAGGTGGATTGCATCAAATAGATGTAATTGTCCCGTTCAGTTTGTGCGGGTGATGCAGAGGGGAGAGTTCGTAGAGCTTCAGCCTAGAGTGGTCCTCAGGGGGAGAGATTTTGACTTCTCCCCAAGTGGCCTCAAGGTCTTTTTGCAGCCCGAGTGGGAGGGGGCGCTACTGGCATCCAGTGGGTCAAGGCCAGGGGTCAACTTCCTACAATAATACACAGGACAATCCCCTCCACAAAGAAAAGATCCGGCCCCCCATGTCAGTGGTGTCCTGGTTGAGAGCCCCTTGTTCCACTCAGTAGAGGGGGCCTGGAAAGCATTCCTGCAGAAGGGAAGGCAGGTGGGTGAGGGGAAGCAGCAGGTACAAAGGACCTAAGGCAGGAGAGGGGAACTGCAGATGTGGGAGGGAGCGGAGCAGTGGTGAGCCTGGCAGGGTGAGGCTGGGGGAGACCCACCTACCTTTGCAGCCACTTAGGCTGCAGTATGGAAAGCACTGAGGGGGAGACAGTGGCCATGCAGAGACCACTCCATCATGGGTCCTCCAGGTGGGAGATGACAGTGGCTCCCGCTGGGAATAAACTTTCTGCTTCTGTCCAAGAGATGAAGATGATGTTGTACATCTACAAATTAGGCTTCGATGGAATGTGAGAGGTGAGAGAGGAGTTGGGTGAGCTGGCTAGGGTTGTGAGGCTGTGCAACTGTGGAATGGTGCCGTGCAGGACTCCCAGGGCCACCCCCAGCAGCCCTGGTGGGGGCGCCCATATGGACCGGTGAGACTGGAGTGCCTGGGGAAGGAGGTGTCTGGGGGTGATGTCCAGGAAGCAGGATAATCACGTAGCAGTTTGGAGAGACGTGGGTGCTGGAAACAGAAATTCAGTCATTGAATGTAATGTGCAAGGGAGTGTGGAGGATGAGAGAGTCCTCTCATCAAGACACCGGCCACCTGTATCATAACAATTCTCACGCCTCAGAGGGGCCTTGAGCCTAGCGTGGCGGCCAGTGTACAGGTTGCAGGGTGAACAGCCCTCCTGGCTTCTGAGCATAGGACTCCAGAGATACAAAAGCCAGACATTGTCTCACAGAGAAATGCGGGCACTCCCCTCCTCAGCCCTCGGTGGAAGAGGACGGTCATGACAAAGCTTTGGAGAGTCTATTATTTTCACTCATGTTTGTGGCTGCTCCCTGGAGAGATTTCTACCTCTCCACCCCCTGGACGCAAGGCTTGGCCATTGAAATGTGAGTGAAGGTGAGCGGGGGGTGTTCCGGGCAGAAGCTCTTAGGAGCCAGCGTACAATGCACTTTTCCCACTGCTGCAATGACTGGCAGTGTCCCTACAAAGGTCTGTCCACCAGTCTGAGTCCGGGACTGAATTCATCACAGAGCACTACCATAGCTCCCTGCGAGGGACATGGAGCCTGAGTGAGAAATCAGCCTTCGTTGCTGCCAGCCAGTGAGGTCTGGGCCTGTATGCAACTGCAGCATGATTAAATCTAAACTGACTAATTCAGAGCCGACGGGCTGTCCAGTGGAGGCCAGAATAAGGTTCATGCAAGTCTCACCTGGCACATGGGGTCCAAATTTTGGACAAAGATCATCTGTTTCTAAGGTTGATGTTAAAAAAACATAGGATGAGTATAATTAGCTCCCTTTGGAAATAACTTACTCCAAGATATAATGAATCAGTACAAGCTCTCACAGCCAAGGAGGAGAGAGACATCACTGGTGTAAAAGATACACCCTTGTAACATTTAAGATTAGTGCCTTCAATCTGGCCATTGTCTCTCAGTGGTTTCTGACCTATGAATCATGGTTCAATTCCCAGTCAGGGCACATGTCAGGTCGCAGGCTCGGTTCCCAGTGAGGGTTGTGCAGGAGGCAGCCAATCAATAATTCTTTCTCATCATTGATGTTTCTATCTCTCTCTTCGTCTCTGAAGTCAATTAAAAAGTATATTTTTAAAGAGAGTGGTGCCCTTTTTAAAAAAGCATCCTTTTAAAGATCTCCACACTCAGTGTCTCATTTAATTCTCTCAGGAAACTGAGGCTTTGGGCTTGTCTGTCACTGACTCACACAGCTAATGTGTCAGCAATGGCGTTCAAACAGGATGCATCTGGACCCCAGAGACTTTACTCTCAAACACTAAGACTTTTTTAAATTGAGGCATAATTGACACAACATTATGTTAGTTTCAGGTGTGCAACATAATCATTTTATATTTGTGTATACTGAGAAATGATCACCACAACAGGTCTAGTTAACATCCATCAGCACAAAAGTTCTTGTGATGAGAACTTTAACAATCTACTCTCTTCAAAAACTAAAAGCATTTCCCCTGAGAACAGGAACAAGACAGGGATGTCCGCTTTCACCACTCTTATTCAACATAGTACTGGAAGTTCTAGCCACAGCGATCAGACAAGAAGAAGAAATAAAAGGCACCCAAATTGGAAAGGAGGAAGTAAAACTCTCAGTATTGGCAGATGACATGTATTGTATATAGAAAACCTCAAAGACTCCACCAAAAAACTGCGAGATTTAAAAAATGAATTTGGCACGGTATCAGCATACACAAAATCCACTATTTTAGCAACTTTCAAATATACAATCCAGTATTGTTAACTATGGTCACTATGATGCACAATACATCCCCAGGACTTATTTACTTTAAACTGGAAATCTGTACCTTTTAGCTCCCTTCATCCATTTTGCGCCTCCTCCACCCCAGCCCCTGTCACTCACCAGTCTGTTCTAAGAGATCTTAACTCTCAGAAAAATACATAAAGTTCAACATGTTACGTATTAACTCATTACATCTTCACAACAACTCTGTGGGGCAGATATATTACTATCCTAATTTTACAGATGAGAAAACTATGGCACAGAGAGGTTAATTGACTTGCCTAATGTCACACAGCTAGTAAGTGGCTGAGCTGGGATTTAAATCAAGGCTGTCTGATTTTGTCTTTGATACCTTTATCCCTCTAGTGTTCATTTTTATTTTAAAAAAACACACCTCTGGAAATATTTATGCTGTTTATTTTGTTTTTATTTCTTTTCCTCCATCTTTATTGAGTTACATATTGACTGATAAAAATGATACGTGCCTAGGTGCAAACCTTGATTTGTTTTTTTTTTTTTTTTTTTTTTTTTTTTTTTTTTTTTAAATATATTTTATTGATATTTCACAGAGAGGAAGGGAGAGGGATAGAGAGCTAGAAACATCGATGAGAGAGAAACATCGATCAGCTGCCTCCTGCACACCTCCCACTGAGGATGTGCCCGCAACCAAGGTACATGCCCTTGACCGGAATCGAACCCGGGTCCTTTTAGTCCGCAGGCCGACGCTCTATCCACTGAGCCAAACCGGTTTCGGCACCTTGATTTGTTGATACGCTGTAAAATCATTGCCATAGCCAAGTTAATTAACATGTCACTGTTTTGATAGCATCCCTGAGAGTTCGCACTATGAAAAATAATTGTCCATATAATATGTCAGATATGAATGGAAGCCCCTTGGGCTTATTTTTCTTACTAGTATAACAAGCCTAAAAGGTAAGAATGATTAATCCCGCCCTGGCTGGTTTGGCTCAGTGGAAAGAGTGTTGGCCTGTGGACTGAAGGGTCCCGGGTTTGATTCCGGTCAAGGGCACATGCCTGGGTTGCGAGCTTGGTCCCCAGTAGGGGTTGTGCAGGAGACAGCTGATCAATGATTCTCTCTCATCATTGATGTTTCTATCTCTCTCTCCCTTCTCCCTTCCTCTCTCAAATCAATGAAAATATATATAAAAGGGAATTATTAATCCGCTGTAAGAAATGAGGGAACTGAGGCTCAGAGAAGTTGAGATGCACCTGGAAAGATGAGTGGGAAAGGCAGCCATGGGTGACTGGTTTCCTCCCCGGGAGTCTCCCACGCTGATGCCCTTGCTTCTGGTTGTAGGACTGCCTGGACATGGCCAATCAGACCCAGGTCTCTGAATTCATCCTCCTCGGCCTTTCTGAGCAGCCCCAGCAGCAGCAGGTGCTCTTGGGGCTCTCCTGCAGCCTGTATGTGATTGGTTGCCTGGGGAACCTGCTCACCATCCTGGCCATCGTCTCAGACCCTCACCTGCACAGCCCCATGTACTTCTTCCTCAGCAACTTATCTCTACTCGACATCTGCTTCACCTCCACCACCATCCCCAAGATGCTGCTGAACCACCTGTGCGGGCTCACCACCATCTCCTCCTCCGCTTGCCTGGTCCAGATGTATTTCTTCATCACCTTTGGGGCAGCCGACAGCATCCTTCTCTCGGCCATGGCTTATGACCGCTACCTGGCCATCTGCCGCCCGCTGCACTACATGACAATCATGAGCATGCTTCGCTGTGCCTTGCTGGTGGCGGTACCCTGGATCTTGGCCAACATCATCTCCATGGTCCACACTATTCTGATGACCCGATTGTCCTTTTACATCAATAGGATCCCACACTTCTTCTGTGACATCAACGCCTTAATCAAGCTCTCCTGCTCTGACACGCACGTCAACGAGATGCTGATGTTGGTGCTTGGGGGTTTCGGGGTTCTGGTCCCTTTTGTGTGCATCATGGCCTCTTACACGCCCATCGCTGTGGCTGTGTGGAAGGTGCCCTCCGCCCGGGGGAAGTGGAAAGCGTTCTCCACCTGTGGCTCTCACCTTTGTGTCGTCTCTCTCTTCTACGGGACTATCATTGGGGTCTACTTCAACCCTGCATCCACACACACCACCCACAGGGACATGGCAGCCACAGTGATGTACACCATGGTGACCCCCATGCTGAACCCCTTCATCTACAGCCTGCGGAACCGAGATCTGAGGAGCGCCCTCAGGAAACTTCTCAGCCACAACCACTTGGCTAAGCCTCTTTGAACACTCTTCTTATACCTTGCTCTGCAAGTAAACTACTGCTTCCCAATGTTAGAACTCAGGGTGGCATTTCTTTTCCTTTCCTTTCCTTTCCTTTCCTTTCCTTTCCTTTCCTTTCCTTTCCTTTCCTTCCCTTTCCTTTCCTTTCCTTCCCTTTCTTTTCTAAAGGTGGAAACAAAGTGATTATTCATGTAAGTTCTTTATTTTTAATATATTTTGAATATATTTGACATATTACATTGTAAGGTGTACAATGTGTGTTAATTTGAGATATACATTGTAATATGATTGCCATTGTAGCGATACTTAGTACTTGTCACATTACATAATTATCCTCTCTTTTTAGTGGTTGAGATAATTAAGATTTATTCTCTTAGCTAGTTTGAAGATTGTAGTACAATATTGTTGTCTGTATTCATTATACTGTGCATTAGATCCCTATGGCTTATTTACCACTCATTGAAAGTCTGTATCTTTAAACATCAATCTTGTCTTCCCAACCCCCATCTCCTAGTAACCACCATTCTGTTTTTCCACGAGTTTGATTTTTTTAGAGTACACATATAAGTGGTGTCATACACTACTTGTCTTCCTCTGACTTATCTCACTTAGCATAATGTGCTCAAGGTCCATCCAAGTTATTGCAAATGGCAGGATATACTCCTTTTTCATGGCTGAAAAGTATCATATATATATATGTATATATATAAATATATATATACTGTATATATATATATATACATGTATATACATATATATACAGTATATATATCTCCTATATAATAAAAGCCTAATATGCTAAGTGTCCAATCGTTCGTTCAACCAATCAAAGCATAATATGCTAAAGATATGCTAAGGCCACTCAACCGCTTGCTCTAACGTTCACTGACCACCAGGGGGCAGACAGTCGACCGGTTGACCAGTTGTTATGATGTGCACTGACCACCAGGGAGCAGATGCTGTGATCAGTAGATTAGCTTGCTGCTGGGGTCCGGCCAATTGGGACTAAGCGAGACAGGCTGGACACACCCCAGAGGTCTCCTGCCATCCCTTCCCACTGGCCAACCTTCCACATCCCTCTGCGGCCCCGATGGTGCACTGGTAGGGTCCCTCGGCCTGGCCTGCCCCTTCTCGCAATCTGGGACCCCTCAGGGGATGTTGGAGAGCCGTTTCAGCCAATTACCACAGGCCAGGCTGAGGGTCCCCACTGGTGAATGAATTCATGCACCAGGCCTCTATATATATATAACTTCATTTTTTTATCCATTTATTCACTGATGTGCATTTAGGTTGTTTCCATACTTGGCTATTGTGAATAATGCTACAATAAACATAGGAATGCACATATCTTTTCTAAACCCTGTTTTCTTTCTTTTTTTTAAAAAAAAAATTATTTTAAAAAAATATATTTTATTGATTCTTTACGGAGAGGAAGGGAGAGGGATAGAGAGTTAGAAATATCGATGAGAGAGAAACATCGATCAGCTGCCTCCTGCACACTCCCTACTGGGTATGTGCCCACAACCACGGTACATGCCCTTAACCAGAATCGAACCTGGGACCCTTGAGTCCACAGGCTGACGCTCTGTCCACTGAGCCAAACCAGTTAGGGCTCTAAACCCTGTTTTCATTTCCTTTGGGTATATATCCAGAAATGGAATTATTGGATTGTATGGTAGGTCTATTTATCTCAATACCAGATTTCAAGCTGTGTTACAAAGCCACTGTTCTCAAAACAGCCTGGTACTGGCACAAGAACAGACATATAGACCAATGGAATAGAATAGAGAACCCAGATATCAACCCAAACCAATATGCTCAATTAATATTTGACAAAGGAGGCATGAACATACAATGGAGTCAAGACAGTCTCTTCAATAAATGGTGTTGGGAAAATTGGACAGATACATGCAAAAAAATGAAACTAGACCAACTTACACCATACACAAAAATAAACTCAAAATGGATAAAGGACTTAAACATAAGTCGGGAAAACATAACAATACTAGAGGAATCCACAGGCAGAGAAATCTCAGACATATGCCAAAGCAATTTCTTCACTGATACTGCTCCTAGGGCAATGGAAACTAAAGAGAAAATAAACAAATGGGACTACATCAAAATAAAAAGTTTTGCACAGCAAAGGAAACCATCAATAAAACAACAAGAAAGCCCACTGCATGGGAGAACATATTTGCAAATGTTATCACTGATAAAGGTTTAATCTCCAACATTTACAGGGAACTCATACAACTTAATAAAAGGAAGATAAATGATCCAATTAAAAAGTGGGCAACGGACCTAAATAGAATCTTTTCGAAAGAAGACAGAAGGAAGGCCAAGAGACACATGAAAACATGCTGAAAGTCACTAATTATCCAAGAGATGCAAATCAAAACGACAATGCGGTACCATCTCACACCTGTCAGAATGGCAATCATCAACAAATCAACAAACAACAAGTGCTGGCAAGGATGCAGAGAAAAAGGAACCCTTGTACACTGCTGGTGGGAATGCAGACTGGTGCAGCCACTGTGGAGAACAATATGGGGTTTCCTCAAAAAATGAAAAATGGAGCTCCCATTTGACCCAGTAATCCCACTTCTAGGAATATATCCCAAGAAACTAGAAACACCAGTCAGAAAGGATATATGTACCCCTATGTTCATAGCAGCACAATTCACCATAGCTACGATTTGGAAACAGCCTAAATGCCCATCAGCAGATGAGTGGATTAGAAAACTATGGTACATCTATACAATGGAATACTACGCTGCTATAAAAAGAAGGAATTCTTACCATTTGCAGCAGCATGGATGGAACTGGAGAGCATTATGCTAAGTGAAATAAGCCAGGCAATGAAAGAAAAATACCATATGATCTCACTCATTTATGGAAAATAAAGAACATTATAACCTGATGAACAAAAAGATAGATACAGAGGCAGTAAAGCATCGAACAGACTGTCAAATTACAGCGGGAAGGCTGGGGAGTGTTGGGGAGTGGGGGAAGAGATCAACCAAAGACTTGTATGCATGCATATAAGCACACCAATGGACACAAGACACTGGGGGGGGGGGGGTGCGATGAAGACATGCGGCAGGGGGTAGGGGAGGCTGGGGGAAGGTCAATGGGTGAAAAAAAGAAGATATATGTACTACTATGTGTAATACTTGAAACAATAAAATAAAATAAAATAAAGAAGTCTTTAAAAAGTTAAAACTCAACTTGAAATGCCTGCACAATATTTTTTGGTAGGTTAAAGTTTAAGAGCTTGGCAAACTTTTTTTTTTTTTTTTTTTTTTAACAAATGGATAGATGGTAAGTGTTTTTGATGTTGTAGGCCTCATATCTTTGTCACAACTACTCAACTCTGCCACTGTAGCACAAAAACAATTATAATATCAATTAATGGGCATGACTGTGTTCCAATAAAACTTTATAAAAACAACCAGCAGATCCACATGTTGTTTCTATTATATATACTGTATACTAGAGGCCTGGTGCACGAAATTCATGCATGGGAGGGTGTCCCTCAGCATGGCCTGCACCCTCTCTAATCTGGGACCCCTTGGGGGATGTCTGACTGCCTGTTTAGGCCAGATCCAACTGGCAGTCGGACATCCCTCTCACAATCTGGGACTGCTGGCTCCTAACTACTCACCTGCCTGCCTGATTGCCCCTAACCACTTCTGCCTGCCAGCCTGATTGCCCCCTAACTGCACACCTGCCAGCCTGATTGATGCCTAACTGTTCCCCTGCCGGATCAATCGCCCCCAACTGCCCTCCTTTGCCAGCCTGGTTGCCCCTAACTGCCCTCCTCTGCAGGCCTGGTCACCCCCACTGCCCTCCCCTGCTGGCCTGGTCACCCCCAACTGCCCTCCCCTGCCAGCCTTATCGCCCACAACTGCCCTCCCCTGCCAGCCATCTTAAGGCAGCCATCTTGAGGCAGCCATCTTTGTGGCAGCCATCTTGTGGTGGCCATCTTGTGATGACGTGAGGGCATCAGGTGAGGTTGCGAGGACCACCTAGGCTTTTATTAGTATAGATATACTATAGGCCTGGTGCACAACATTCATGCACTGGGGGTGGGGGTCCCTCAGCCAGGCCTGCACCCTCTTGCAGTCTGAGACTCCTCAGTGGACATCCCCTGAGGGGTCCTTAGCGCTGCCAGAGCTGGGAGCTCTGCACTTGCCACTGCCGCTGCACTCACCAGCCATGAGCCCAGCTTCTGGCTGAGTGGCGCTCCCCCTGTGGAAATGCACTGACCACCCGGGGGCAGCTCCTGCATTGGGTGGCTGTCCCCTGGTGGTCAGGGCGTGTCATAGCAACGGGTCGTTCCGCTATTTGGTTGATTTGCATATTAAGATTTTATTATATAGGATATTTCAGAGAGGAAAAAAGAGGGGGAGAGAGGGATAGAAGCATCAATGATGAGAGAGAATCATTGATTGGTTGCTGCTACATGCCCCCACAACACAGGCATGTGCCCTGACTGGAAATCGAATCCTGACCTCCTGGTTCATAGGTCAATGCTCAACCACTGAGCCACATGGGCCAGGCCAAGGAGAATGTTTCTGACAGAAACACTATTAAGGCATAAGAAACAGAAGGCAAAGGAAAAGATTGGTAGACTAAGTTAGTATTTAGGATCTCTTCTAAAATCTTTTTTAAATGCCTGCAAATTAATAAGAACAAAACAATCTAATAGGAAAGTGAGAAAAGGCTTTGAATAGACATATCAAAAAGAGAAAACCCATATGGCTTACACACAACAGAGATGTTCAATCCCACCAGTAATTAGGGAAATGCAATTAACGTGACAAAGGGAGCCCACTTGACAGCCATACTGGCAAAATTAAGTTTCACACCATCAGCGTTAGTGAGGGTGTGGGAAATACATCCTCCGACACACGGCTGCTGGGAGTGTGGCTTAGCATAGCCACTTGAGAGCTTAATTTGGCAATTCTTAAATTTAAGTATCATGTTTCCTGTGACCTGATCATTACATTACTTAACTTTATTTGAATCAGTTAGTGCCTTGTGTAGTAAAAGACGGACAAGGATATGCATTGCATTCCTCCTAATAATGGTGGAAAATTGGAAGCAACCGAGGTGTCTATCAGTTAAGTATGCACTGCATATATTCATAAAATTAAATGTTAAACTAATTTTATAAAAGTAAGGTGGTTCTGTAGCAGTGATTCTCACCTGGGGGTGATTTTTCCTCTGTGGGCACATTTGGCGTTGTCTGGACACATTTTCTTCATGGCTGGGGTGGGGGGTGGGGGGCTACTGCCATCTAGAGAAGCTCAGTTAATTGTACACAGATGCTGTTAAACTTCCTGCAATGTCCCGCCCGGCACCCACACAAAGATGATCCAGCCCCAGGCTGAGAAGTCTACAAACTAACGGAGGGAAAAGCCAAGTTATAAAGAAGTACCTAGAGGACAATCATACCTGTGTTAAAACACACAGTGTGGAAACATAAAATTAAACGTAAAATTACCATATGGCCCAGCAATTCCACTCGAAAGGACTGAAAAGAGCCTGGCCCGTGTGGCTCAGCTGGTTGGTGCATCAACCCGTACACTAAAAGGTTGTGGGTTTGATCCTCAGCTGGGCCATGTACGGGAGGCAACTGCTAAATGTTTCTCTCACATCGATGTTTCTCTCTCTCTCTCTCTCTCTCTCCCTTCCTCTCTTTAAAATCAATTAAAAATAATTGAAAAGAATTCAAACAAATCCTTGTACACAAATATTCACAGCAATACTATTAACAATAACCAAAAGGTGGAAACAACCCATGGTGAGTGGATAAACAAAATGTGGTCCATCTACACAATGGACTATTACTCGGCCATCAAAAGGAATGAAGCACAGACACATGCTACGAGATGGATGAATCTCAAACACATTATGCTGAGTGACAGGAGCCAGACTCCAAAGACCAATATTGTATGATTCTGCTTATGTGAAAAGTTCAGGAGGATCCAAGATGGCGGCGTAGGTAAACACCTAAACTGCTGCCTCGCACAACAATTTCAAAACTACAACTAAAAGACAAAACGTCTATCACCCAGAACCACGGGAAAGCTGGCTGAGTGGAAGTTCTACAACTAGAAGGAAAGAGCAAACAGAATTGAGGGGTGCACAAGCGCGGAAAAGCTGAGGTACGGAGACGCGCGAATCGGGAGCACTGCAGTTTTCAACCCGAAGGGAGACAAGCTCCCGATTACTCCGAACTCCAGTTTCTGGGGAGACGCGGGGGACCCAAACTCCTACGGGGAGAAGCTGGACTGTCTGCCGTGGGGTCGGAAAGTGAGAGTGGCTTGCTTGCAGGGCTGCGTGCAGGAATAATTGTTTACTGTGCTGGGGCACAGGACGCAGGGACGCAGTCGGAGACGCAGAGCAGACTTCTGGCAGCCATGGCTGTTTGCCACGCCCTAGCTTAGTGACGCCCTGAGACCCCGCCCCGCACAACCTAGGAACCCACCCAAGCTCCCAGCAGCGGCTTTAGCATATGAATGGTCTGCCCTATCGCAGCTTAACCTAGCAAACTTGCAGCCCGGGTCAGACAGCTCCAAAAACTCCAAACCCCAAGAAAAGAGGAGAAAACTGTAGTTCTCACTGTAGCACTTGCTGGATGGCCTCAGACAGTAGCTGACCTGCACCCCACTGGAGATCCAGAAGCCAGTGTACCTAGTGGTCAGTGTGAGACACCAGATTTCAACTCCTCACATCCATAAGTGACACATTCAAGAGGCAGACTCAGTGAGCACCAAAGCCCCACTGAAACAAGTCCTGCACCATAAGTGTGTCTCCAGCACAGCAGTTCTTCCATTATAGACACAGCGGGTCCTCACAGCCAATTGGCCTGGAGGTCAATTCCTCCCAGTGTACCAACAGCAATCAAGGCTTAACTACACCAAGACTTTGCACTCAGCCCACAAAGGGGTGTACCAAAGGCGTCCACCTCAAGTGATTGGGGAGGCTGAGCTACTGGCCCCTATAGGTCACCTACCACACAAAACCACTCCATCAACACAAGGAAGCAGCAAAATGTGGAGACAAAGAAACATGTCACGAATGAGAGAAATGGAGGAAAGCAAACTACTGGACGACATAGAGTTCAGAACCACATTTATAAGGTTACTCAAGAATCTTCTAAAAACCGCTGAGGAACTTAGTGAGACCTTGAAGGATCTTAATGAGAATGCCAAAAAAATGGAAAAGGACCAGTCAGAAATTAAGCATACACTGTCTGAAATAAAGAATATACAGAAACTCCACTGTAGATCAACGTACCCCAGGAATCAAACCAAAGATCTGAAACATGAGGAAACAAAAAACACCCAACCAGAAAAACAAAAAGAAAAAAGAATCCAAAAATATGAAGATAGTGTAAGGAGCCTCTGGGACAACTTTAAGCGTACCAACATCCGAATTTTTGGGGTGCCAGAAGAAGAGAGAGAGCAAAATATTGAAAACCTATTAGAAGAAATAATGACAGAAAACTTTCCCTACCTGGTGAAAGAAATAGACTTACAAGTTCAGGAAGCACACAGAACCCCATACAAGACGAATACAAAGGTGACCACACCAAGACACATCATAATTAAAATGCCAAGGGCAAAACACAAAGAGAGAATCTTGAAAGCAGCAAGAGAAAAACGGTTAGTTACCTACAAGGGAGCACCCATACGACTGTCAGCTGATTTCTTGGCAGAAACTATGCAGGCCAGAAGGGAGTGGCAAGAAATATTCAAAGTGATGAACAGCAAGAACCTACAACCAAGACTACTCTACCCAGCAAAGCTATCATTCAGAATTGAAGGTCAGATAAAGAGCTTCACAGACAAGAAAAAGCTAAAGGAGTTCATCACCACCAAACCAGGATTACATGAAATGCTGAAGGGTGTTCTTTAAGAAGAGGAAGAAGAAGAAAAAGGTAAAGATAAAAATTATGAACAACAAAGTGACATCAAATACATACCTACCATCAAGTGAATCTAAAAATCAAGTGAATAAAAAATCTGAAGAACAGAATGGACTGGTGAATATAATAGAATCAGGGACATAGAAAGGGAGTGGACTGACAATTCTCAGGGGGGAGGGGGTGTGAGGGGTGCGGGAAGAGATTGGACAAAAAGCTTACACCTATGGATGAAGACAGTGGCGGGGGATAAGGGCATGGGGTGGGGTGGGGAATCAGGTGGAGGGGAGCTATGGGGGAAAAAAAGAGGAACACCTGTAATAATCTGAATAATAAAGATTTATTAAAAAAAAAAAAAGTTCAGAACAGAACTTGCAAGTCCATTGAGACAAAAGGCAGGACAGTGGTTGCCAGAGACTGTGGGTGGGGGAATGAGGAATGACTGCTCATGGGGACAGGGTCTCCTTTTGGGGTGATGGAAATGTTCTGGAACTAGATAGAGGTGGTGGTTGCACAACACTGTGAATGTTCTAAATGCCACTGAATTGTCCATTTTATGGTACATGAATTTTACCTCAAAACAAAAGTACAACAAAACTCCACATCAGTACTCATTTTATGGGCTTGCGTTTGTTCATATGCCACATACAGACAAGGCTGGAAGGATGCCCATCAAATTTATTAGCAGGATCGCATGGCTGGTCACTGCATAACTTTTAGCCTTACTTGTGGTGTTTCAATTACTTACTTAATAAGAAGAAACAAATATTTGTGTGTTTTTTATTTTTAAAATATTTAAAAAGACATTTAATTGTGCAAATGACCTGGATGTGGACGGATGAGGTAGAGGGCCATGTCAGGCAACCTCCTCAGCCCCCTGGGCCCCAAACCCCAAAATTGCATAGCACTGGGCTCTGCTCAGCCCCTGAGAAGCTCAGTTAATTGACTTGCCCCTAGCAGGCAGGGAGGGAGGGACAGAGAGGACACTGTCCCCTCGAGATTGCCCTCTCCTTTGCAGAATCCCCAGGGCCCCAGCCTCCCTGGCAGCAGAAGCAGAGGCAGTAAGGACCAGAGAGAGAGGAGGCAGAGGGCAGGAGCAGAGGTGACATAGATAATGCAGGTGAGGCTCAGATAAGCCCCTGCCCAGCTCGCATGCTCAGGGCAGCAGGCTCCTCACCTTGCAGCCAGCCTCACCTGTACAGCCCTCATCCGCAGGGCAATGCCACGCTGGGGCCTTCCGCTGGGGTGAGGCAGAAGTAGGTGCAGAGCCTGGAGCCCCAGGTAAGCCACCTTCCTTCCCTTTCACCTGAGCAGGAGACACCTAGGAACCCAGCATCTACCCCGAACTCAGAGAAGCCCCCTGTTTATAAAGCTCCTCGTACAAATTGAGTCTGTGGGGGGCAAGGGAGAGGCAGGCAGCAGGCAGGGCACTACTTCCTAGCTCCAAGGCCATGTGGTGATGATGATCTTAGGTGGAAGGTTCATTGGACAGGTGCGAAAAGTCAAGTGCCGAGAGAAGAGCTGCCACTCCAAGGTACCCAGCACACCTCTCTCCTCTGTGTCCTGGCCAGAAACCAATGGTGAAAGCATTGGGACGGGGAGAAAGAGAGAGGCAAGAGGGTTCAGGATTGAGGGACTCCGGCCACCTCCCAGGGGTGTGAAGTATGGGGGAGGGAGGAATGGGTGGGATCATGGAAAGGAGTTAAGGATGAAAAGAGGGAGAGAACGCAGAGGTGGCTGAAATGGGAAGGAGAACCCAGAGGGAAACGAAACAGCTCATTAAGAAGAGACAGCCAGGCCGGGGCCGACAGGCAAGGCAAGTAGGACCGAGAGACAAGACAGACCTAGCCTGCGGGTCTCAACCAGGGGAAGTTCTGCACCCCCACCCTGCCAGGGGACATTTGGCAATGTGTGAAGATTTTTTTAAAAACCCCTCACTGGAGAATATGTTTCTTTGTTGATTTGAGAGAGAGAAAGGAAGAGAGAGAGAGACAGAGAGAGAGAGAGAGAGTGAAACATCAGTGTGAGAGAAAAACACCGAGCCTCCCATACACGTCCTGACCAAGGATCGAACCGGAAACCTAGGTACGTGCCCTGACCGAAAACCAAGCCTGCAGCCTTTTGGTGTATGGGACGACGCTCCAACGGAGCCACCTGGCCAGGGCTGAATATACTTTTGATGCTCACACTTGAGAGATGCGCCTGGTGCCAGGGATGCTGTGCAACATCCTGCAATGGACGGGATGGCCCCACGGTAAAGAATGATCCAGCCCCAAATATCCCTAACGCGGGAGTCGGGAAACCCTGCTGAGGGGTATGTGTGGGCAGGACTTACCCATGAACGTGTGGCCCCCTGAGTCTGTGGGTGGGGATTGGCCTCACTGCCGGGGGTCCCTCTAAGTTCCAGGCAGCCGGGTCTCCCAGATCGCTCACTCTCTGCTCAGCTTACTTACAGAGGAACCACTAGGTGTTCTCCTGGTGGATCGATGCCAGGGCGTTAACTGCCCTCTCTGATGTCCTGGACACACACCCATCATGGTACTATGGCTTTACATTTTAGAGCAGTTTTAGGTTTACAGAAAATTGAGCAGACAGCACAGAGAATTCCTATAGCCTGCCTTTCTCCCTGCAGAGTTCCCTTCATGAACATCCTGCATTAGTGAGGTACCTGCATTACAGCTGCTGAACCAATATTGACACATGATGTGTGTTTTTTCAAATTTGAAAATGAAATGTATTTTCTTTTCTTTCTTTTGTCTAAAGTTTTACATATGTCTTTTTTTTCCCCAATTGCCGCCCCGCCCCCAGCCATCCCCACCCCGGGTCAGCCCCCACCGCCCCAGTGTCTGTGTCCATTGGTAATATGCATACAAGTCCTTTGGTTGCTCTCTACCCCCCACCCCTGCAACCATTTGTCTCTGGATCTATTCTTGTTCATCAAATTATGTTGATCATTATATCCCACATATGACTGAGATCATGTGATATTTATCTTTCTCCGACTGGCTTATTGACACATGATCATTAACTAACACCGCCAGTTCACCTTCAGGTTCACTCTTGCTGCTGCACATCCTGAGTTCTGACAAACGCACAATGTCATGTGTACCCCAGGACAGTGTCACACAGAACAGTTTCACACCCTAACAAAGGCCTGAGTTCCACTGTCCATCCCCTCCTCTCTCCCCCTGAGCCCTGCAGCCACTGATCTTTTTACTGTCTCCATAGTTTGACCTTTTCCAGAATGAACCAGCAGCTCTCTTAGCTGCATTCTGCATCCCCATCATCTCACCAGGCGGCACATGCAGTCCTGGGCCTCCTCCTGGGGCGTGGCTGGCTCTTGTCTTCTCATCGTTCCCCGCCCTTTCTTTCCTCACGGCGGGGGTTTGGGGGATCTTAATTGAGAAGGGAGTGTGCGCATGGTGAAGCCAACACGTCCCTGGTCCTGGAAGTGGCCGCTGACACAAGCAGCCATCAGTCAGGGTGAGTGTAAAGAGAATTAGGAAAAGATAGGGTCAATCAGATGTAGGTTCAGACCTGGAGCTGTGGTCCCCACGCAAGGGATGTGTCTTCTGTGGGATTCAGCAGCCACAGCTGTAACCAGGGGTAACGGCCCCTGCTCCATCACGTCGCGGTAAACATTTAATAAGAAATGCGTGAGCACAGGCGCCTGGTCCATAGTATTACCGAGCCGAGCGAGGGGTCGCTGCCTGAAGCACATGGAAGCCAATACGATGGCCCTGGCTTTGAGAAAAGAAAGCGCTTTCATTTGTGAGTTCAGCCGGCCAGGGGACAGGAGGCCAGGCTCAAACCTGTCTCCTTGATCCAGCGTGTGGGGCAGGATTCAAGGGGTTTCAGCACCAGATCTTCCTGGACAACGGACCCTTCACCTCTGAAAGGGTTTTGGGGGTCAGGTTCCGGTCACGTCTGGTCGTTTGTTTCTGTGGGGGGAGCAGTTAAGTGTTCACAAGTGTTACTCGTGAGTGGTGTTCACACGTGTTGCTCCCACACTTTGGTTCTGGGTCTTGTTAGAAGCTGGATAGGACAAGTTCGAGCTGGTTCTGCGGTCACAATAGCACACATCAAAATCCAGGGCCAGAGACAGTTGCGTCTCCAACAGGACTCATTATGATGAGGTAGGAGCAAGGATTTTTAAACTCACTCAGTGATTGTTGTTTTGGAAGCACCCAGGAATGAGGAACCAAATCTGCTTTGTGAAGAGCGTATTCAGAGGAGGTGACATTTAAGCTGAATCTTAAAAAATAAACAGGAATTTGCAGGTGGAGAAGGGAAGGAAGAGGCTCTGGGCAGAGGGAGCCTGTCAAAGGATTGCACCTGCTTTCTCTAGATCCTGTCAACTCAGGAGACTTTGCCCCCCACGGGGACATTGGCAATGTCTGGAGACATTTTTGGTTGTCATGACTGAGCAGGGGCTACTGGCTGGTAGAAGCCAGAGATGCTGCTAATCACCTTACAGTGCAAGGGATGTCCCCCCCCTCCCTGTGCCACACACACACACACACACACACACACACACACACACACACACATACACACACTTCATAGCAAAGAATGATATGGCCCCAAGGGCCAAGAGTTCCACAGGTGAGACACCTTGCTCTAGACATTAGAGAACATGGAGGCTTGTGAGCACAGCCCAACGACCCTGGTCTCGCCCATTGGAGACCCTTTTTTCCAAGTCACTGACTTTGACTCATCCCTGTAAGATCTCAGAGTGACAGGACTGAGCAGGTTTGTTAGGACCACCGTTCTGGGGACCTTACAGGCAGGCGCTGACCCAGAAGTAGAGAAAAGATGCAAGTGATTCCAGGAGAGGGAATCCAAGAAATTCTGGAAACCAGTGATGTTTGGGGAATGCAGCCTCCAGCCACCAAAGTGTCTGGTCCCTCCCTCGTGTCTCGGTATCAACCTCTCAGGGCTTGATCAAGGATCTAAGCCCACGTAAAAGGCATTTACTGTTTTCTTTTTCCTATTTTTAAAGTTGTGGTGAAATACACATAAGAGAAAAATTACCATTTCAACCATTTCATAGTACAATTAGAGGCCCGATGCATGAAGATTCGTGTAAGAATGGGCCTTCCTTCCTCTGGCTGCTGGCACCGCCTTTGCTCTGGCCTGGAGCCACCTTTCCACCTTTCCACCTTTCCACCTTTCCATGCTGCCCAGAGGCCCGGAGCAGCTGGGGTGGTGCAGAACGCCTGCGTCGTCGCCATGGCAATGACGCAAGCATCCTGCCCCTGGCAGCTTGGCGCCATCTTTGTTGGGTTAATTTGTATAGTCACTCCTGATTGGCTGGTGGGCGTCACGAAGGTATGGCAAATTAGCATGTTACTATTTTATTAGGTAGATTCGGTGGCAATAAATACATTCATGATGATGTGCAACCACCACCTATGTCTAGTTCCAGAACTTTTTACTACCCCAAAAGGAAGCATCATACCCACTGGCAGTCCCTCCACATTCTCCCATCCCCCTAACCCCTGGCAAACACTAATGTGCTTTAAGCTGCTACATGAATGTTCACAGCAGCACTATTCACAATAGCGAAGGAGTGGAAACAGCCCAGATGTCCATCCACCGGTGAATGGACAAACAAAACGTGGTCCATCCACACGATGAAATATTGTTTGGCCATGGAAAGGAATGAAGCACTGACACAGGCTACAACATGGATGAACCTTAAAAACATGCTGAGTGAGAGAAGCCAGACCCCAAAAGGCCCATATCGTATGATCCCATTTATGTGAAATGGCTAGAACAGGCAAATCCATAGTGGCAGAAAGGAGATGAGTGGTTTATTGCCTTTCAAACTTTACATGGCCTAATAAAATAAGATCATTTAACAATAGGTAAGTTATTCATAAAGAAAGACTGATCTCATTAAATCAATGTTATTTACTCAGCATAGACTAATGTACCTTTGCTCACCTAGTGCACTGTTTTAATTATCATAGGTAGTGCCAACTGTGTGACAAATAACATTCCAAGAATAGCTCATTTACTTCTCACGAAGGCCATTTTAGGTAGATATGGGCAAATGGAGGTACCGAGAGGTGAAGAAACTCTCTCAAGTTTATACAAGAGGCAGAGCAGGGATTCTAACTCATGTTGGCAGACTCCCACGTCCCTTTGTCTGATGGCTGTGTTGCATTGCCTCAGAACGTCCTGACATGGCTCATGGGAGCTGGAGAAAACCAGAACATTATTCCCACACAGTCCCCTGCCTCTGATTTCTGGCATGGATACCTCCAGAGAAAGAATCTGATTGATTCATATTAAGTTGGAGGTGCGCACTGGTCCAAGGAGTTGTCCTTATGGGGTAGGGACGGCTCACGGTATCTGAAGCTGTGAGAAGAACATGATTTATCGGGAGGGGGCAGGAGGGCAGAGCAGAAATGGCTGCTCTGAAGGAACATTTTCATTTTAGGAGAAAACCTAGAGGCATAGTCCTTGGAGACAGGCAGCCATGGGTTCAAGTCTTGTCTCGGCCATTTTAACAGCTTCACCTCAAAAAAATTAGACTCTGCACCCCAAATATTCCCAATGAGTATGCTAGATACTTAAAGTGGTGGTGATAAAGACAGCACCTTCCTCACCAGGATGAGTAGAGGATTGAATCCTAGGCTGCACAGAGTGAGGACCCAATCAATGCCACTGTCATTGATCAGAGCAGCCCCTTGAAGATGATGACCTTTCTCCATCCAGGAGCTGACCTCTCCCTGTCACACCTCCCCCCAGGCACAGCCTCCATGCCCAGAGCCAACCTCTCAGCAGTGTCTGAATTCATCCTCATTGGCTTCTCCACCTTCCCCCACCTTCAGCTGATGTTCTTCCTGCTGTTCCTGCTGATGTACCTGTTCACGCTACTGGGGAACCTGCTCATCATGACCACCATCTGGGGCGAGCGCAGCCTCCACACGCCCATGTACCTCTTCCTGTGCGCCCTCTCCACCTCCGAGATCCTCTACACCTTCGCCATCGTCCCGCGCATGCTGGCCGACCTGCTCTCCACCCACCGCTCCATCGCCTTCGTGGCCTGTGCCAGCCAGATGTTCTTTTCCTTCACGTTTGGCTTCACCCACTCCTTCCTGCTCACGGTCATGGGCTATGACCGCTACGTGGCCATCTGCCACCCCCTGCGCTACAACGTGCTCATGAGTCCCCGTGGCTGTGCCTGCCTGGTGGCCTGGTCTTGGGCTGGTGGCTCGGTCATGGGGCTGGTGGTGACAATGGCAATTTTCCACCTCACTTTCTGTGGGCCCAACGAGGTCCACCATTTTGCTTGTCATGTGCCTCCACTGTTGAAGTTGGCTTGCGGAAATAATGTGCCAGGTGTGGCCCTGGGCGTGGGCCTGGTGTGCATCACGGCCCTGCTGGGCTGCTGTCTCCTCATCCTCCTCTCCTACGCCTCCATCATAGCCACCATCCTGAGGATCCCCTCCGCTGAGGGCCGGCACAAGGCCTTCTCCACGTGCGCGTCCCACCTCACTGTGGTGGTCGTGCACTATGGCTTTGCCTCTGTCGTCTACCTCAAGTCCAAGGGTCCCCAGTCTCTGGAAGGAGACACCCTGATGGGCGTCACCTACACAGTCCTCACACCCTTCCTCAGCCCCATTATCTTCAGCCTTAGGAACAAGGAGCTGAAGAGCGCCATTAAGAAGACATTCTTCCCTAAGTTCTAACCAGAAAAAATACGACAATCTGGGAGGAATTCCTTGGAACAGGTGAATTGGGTTAGCTATGCTACCATCAGAAATGGCACCTGGTATACATGTAATAACCGATATTTGTTTGATGCTTTAAGCTTTGCAACGACCCTTGCAGGCAACATTCCAATGGTTAAGTAGCATCAAAGATGTATTCAGGGTGGAAGTATGTATGAGATGAGAACAGAGAAAAGCAGATTCAATGATTTCAATCTGTTGCAGGATGCTTTGTCAGGTAACATTAAACCTGGAATCTGTTCTTTTACTGCCAGAAGCCAGGGTGCTCTAATTACTCCCACTTCCATCAACCTATATTGCAAAGAAAAATGGGGTCTGTCAGACCCCCCACCCTCCACTGGGTAACAACAGGTGGCTACAACACTGGTATGGTAAGACTACAAAAGTCTAAGCCAGATTCCAGCAGCGGAGACCAAAGCACCCTAAATTTCAGCATTGCACAGACCTGTGCAGTAGCCGTTAGAAACGGTAATAAGCAGACTTACAGAAAAAGTCAAGAAAACCTCTGCATTTTAAGTGTGAAGCTTGAGCAGCTGCAGAGAGACAGAAAAGTCTCTACAGTTAGTTCAAGGGGCAAAGTCCCACCATGAGAAATCGCCTGCTTTGTTAGAGGGTGATGTGGTTCAGGGCCAGTGGGGGTGGGGTTGGGAGGGTACTCTTTGTTGAACCACATAATGAGTGCAGAGCCCAGGATAAAGCTCACACCAGCGTAATGAGACCTACCCATAGGTATGAGGGGGGAATTTCAGATCGACTGTACTACACAGTATTTATAATTTGTTGAAAATATGTGTATTCAAGAGAATGACACATACTTGTATGATATCATTTATATGTGGAACATAAAAAAGCCTTACTTGTAAAAAACAGAGTAAAATGGTGGTTACCTGGGGCTGACGGATGTGGGAAATGGGGAGATGTTTAAGGGTACAAATTTGTAACCAGTATGTGAATAAGTCCTGGAGGTCTAATGCACAATATAGTGATTATAGCAATACTGTATTATGAACTTTAAAGTTGCTAAGAGACTAGACCTTAATTGTTCCCACCACACACACAAAAAAAGAAATTATAATTATGTGACTGGTTTGGTCAAACAATTGAATCGATACCCCTCCCCTGGGAGCTACCTTTAGGCCGCTTTTGCTTAGACCACATTCCTTTTGCTTAGACCACATTCCACTTGCTAAGACCATTATCTCTCCCCTCCCCTCTGGATCTTTCCAGGATCTGGACTGTCCAGAGAATTCTCCTCCCAGAAAAAGCCCGCCTAGAGTCCTTTAAAATCTCTGACTCCCCGTCCCTGGCTTCTGGCACTATTTTGGGGCTCAGCCCATCTGGTCTCCAGATGACCTAGTAAATTTATAGTCCCTTACCACGTTGGCCTCATGCATTCTTTCTTCGGCGACCCTAACAGTGAGTGATAAAGGTGTTAGTTTATGCTATAGTGATAATCATATTGCAATATATAAATGTATCAAATCAACACATTGTATACCTTAAACTTATATGATGTTATATGCCAACTATAATATCAATTAAAAAAATAAGATTTCCTTGAAAACTTAAGTTGTTTCTTAATATAAGTTTATACATTTATTTTAAAATAACAATTTATAATAATACGTAATGGACACAAGTTTATGGTGGTGCTGTTGTACATAACAAAATATAATTTAAATGCCCAATCAAGAAATTGGCCAAATTAGCCACAGTTAGAAAAAAGGAAATATGTGCATTCCTATTTAAGTTGAAAAGTCAACTATTCATCATTTGTCCTAAAGTTGAATTCTTTCTCTAGAACGTGAAGCAGTAAAAACATCCCGTGTTAACATGAAGTGGGAGGATTTGGAAAACAATTTCAGTGAAAACTGGGGAGCCCCAAGCATCTTCCTTTGTAGAATATACAGCATGTTTCCCATTAACTCTGCACATACGGGGTCTCATTACGGCCTCGCAATGGAGGATCAGGGCAGACAAACTCACATCCACTTAATTTGTGAGAGAAAAACCTGAAGCTCAAAACCGTTGCATGACTCATCCAAGATCCCACTTTGTAGGGCCAGGTTTCCAATGTAAATCTTTTCTGATTCCGATACTTGACAGTGTCTTCCTACAGTGGGGTTTGTGGGTCCGCTGTCCAAGGAGGATCAGTCCCTCTTCAAATTAAACACTCCAGTATCCCAAGCGCTTTTAATCCCCAGGCTGTTGAAGCAGTAGTTACGATAATATTAAAATTTCATGTTTTGCTTGATGAGCTTAGGATCAGCGGGAGAGGAGTGAGTCGAGAAAATGACCAATTGGACCCACCTACTTTGATGTTTTCATCTTGTATCAGTGCAACAGAAGTGGGACCTCATGAAGAGGGCTGTGGTCCAGCAGGGGGCGCCACAGGGAGAAGCGCTACTTCACCTGAGCTTCCTCACCTGTCTCCCTCCTCCCAGAATCTCCTTCTCCAGGAATAGCCTGCTCTCTATGGTCCCCAGGACTCAACATCATGGCCACAGCAGATGCAAAGGAGACCTTGCTCTCTCAAAAGATAAAGAGAGATGCTTTGGGAGAGGAGAAGGGAGTAAGGGGGGGGGGGAGAGGGTCAATTGGGGAAGGAAGGGGACATCTGTAATACGTTCAATAAAGATAAATTTTTTAAAGAGAGAGAGATGCTCTGAATTGTAGATAGGGATAGGAAGTGGTTAAATGATGAAGCAAAGTGGCCTTGGTTAAATCACATTCATCTTTTAGCTTCAGTTTCCCATCATGAAAATGGGTTAAATAATATTGTCTCCACTTCTTTTTTTAAAAATATATTTTATTGATTTTTTACAGAGAGGAAGGGAGAGGGATAGAGAGTTAGAAACATCGATGAGAGAGAAACATCAATCAGCTGCCTCCTGCACACTCCCCACTGGGGATGTGCCCGCAACCAAAGTACATGCCCTTGACCGGAATCGAACCTGGGGCCCTTCAGTCCGCAGACCGACGCTCTATCCACTGAGCCAAACTGGTTAGGGCATGTCTCCACTTCTTAGGATAGTTCTGAGAATTAAATAGCATTCTCTCTGCAGGACAATTGACAGTGGCTGGCACACAGTAAGCACTCGATCAATGCCAGCTTTTCTAGATCTATTTAATATTTGTGGGCTTCGGTGTCTCAAATTCTGTGCTAGTTCTGGGAATACAGGGATGGGCTTGCTGCTAGTCCCTGTCTTTGAAAGTTTCCATGGTGCTGGGTGAAATGATACACACAAATATCAGTGCTCTTGAGATGTGGATACATGAAAAGGGGCATGACTGCTGTAGCTTGGGGTGCACCAGACAGGCCTTCCCTCATTCCTATATTCCAGGGGTTCTCACCAGTGTTCCCCCTGCCCAGAGCACACTTGGAAGTTTCTGAAGACATTTTTGTTTCTGTTCAAACTGCAGGAGAGAGAAATGTGCTATAATATCTAGTGGGTCAAGGCCAGAGATGTTGCTCAACATCTTAGAGTGCACAGAACAGACTGTACCACAAAGAAGGAGCCAGCCCCAAATATCAACAGTTCAGAAATGACAACGTATTCATTCAAGAAACATTTATGGAGCACCTACTTTGCTCCAGGCACTTTTTTAGACACCACTGGGGGGTTACCATGTTGAACTAATTAGACATGACCACTGACCTCAGTGGTTGCATTTGAGAGGGGAAGATGTGGCTATTAAACCACTAATCACGCTAATGAATATATGATATATTGTGATAAAAGCTGTGAAGAAAAGAAAGGAGTTGCTATTAGGGCTGATAGTAGAGATGGTGACTCAGTATGGGGAAGTCCGGGAAGGCTTTCCTGAGCAGGTGCTATTTAAGGTCGGACCTAAGGATGCGTAGGAGCAGGCGCTCCAGGTAGAAGCAGCAGCAGGTACAAAGTTCCTGAGGTCCACGGATGCTTGGTTTATTGCAGGAACAGCCAGGGAGCCAGTGGGGCTGGAGAGCTGAGAGGGCTGGGGGTTAGAGTTGGAGATGAAGCACGAAGGGGACCACACTAGGGTTTGTGCTATATCCGAAGGCTATAAGCAGAGAGGTGATCTTTTATATTTTCCCTTCACAGAGGTCCCTCTGGCTGTTGAACAGAGGCAGCTGGACTGGGGACAGAGGAGGGCAGGGGTGAAACATCCTTGAGGAGGGGACCGGACTTTCATCCACAAGCAAGGGGGTGGGGCCAACACTTCAGAAGAGCAGAACGGGAGAGGTGAAGGCAGCAACTGCATCTCTCAAGCTGGCCCTTGCCTCCAACAATTCACACCGAAACACTGGGGGAGAGGGGTCTATAATTAGCACAGATGGGGCCCCTGAAGTCTGGAGATCTCCCCATCAACAGCCATGCTCTGTTCTCCAGGTCCTTTAATCACCTCTCTGGGCTCTGGCCCTGCCTTGGGGAAACCAAAGAATGTGGCACAGAGGGGACCATTAGGCAGGAATGACAAACAGCTAGGGATGCAGGGGCTGGGAAACTTCAGAAAATGAAAGCTAAATAATGGAGGGGAAGGAGGATAGGATCTCTGGGGGCTGGGGAGGTCCTGGCGGACACTAGTGGGCAGAGGGGTTGGGCTGTGGTGTGGAGGGTCAGTAACCCCAAACCCTGTCTGTTTGCACCGACCTTTTGGCATTTATTCCTATTTTCCATCACCAGATAAGGATGGCTTCAATTATTGGTCCTTTGAGAGAAAAGAAATGCAATGTTTTTTTTGCAGGGGGGCGGTGTCTGGAGGAATCTAGGGTCAGGCAATGAGGCATTCACCTTGACTACCAAATTTAAGGGGCCACCAAAAAAGTGTAGGAATCAAGATAAATCACAAGTAATGAAATATTTTTAAAAATAAAAATTAATGCAAAACTTTCCTGATGAATAACATATCAACATTTGAAATAAAGACAGGATACAATACAGCACTTTCACAGCCCTGCCTCACTCCGTGGGGCCTAGAATATGCCCCTTACAGAAACAACACATGTTCACTAAATTCAACCTTTTAGATGGTTTTCCATTTACAAAACAACTGATACCAACTAAAGAAGTAAAAATAGGCTTTATTTAAACTTCAGAAGGCATTGACATTGGTCAACCAAATGAGAACACGTTTTTTTCTCTGATGACTACAGGGAACCACACTCAGATATAATCCAGAAGCTCCCTTTGCCGTCAGTTCTTTCAAATTCATACAGTTTGCATTCTTACCTGTTGTCCAGGACAACCAGTATATTTCAAGATGTTTCCAGATCTGTGATTAGCTAAAGAGCACTGGAAATCAGGGAAGGCTTTCCTGAGGAGGTGCCATTTAAGGTCAGACCTCCGGATGTGTAGGAGGAAGAAAAGGTTGCTCTGGGTCGAAGCATCAGCATGTGCCAAGCTCCTGAGGTCAGAGTGCATTTGGTTTATTGCAGAAACATCCAGGGAGCTAGTGGGGGGCTGGAGAGGGCTGGGGGATAGAGTTGGAGATGAAGTGCTAAGTCAACCACACTGCAGTTTGTACTGTGGCCTACGGCTATCAGTGGAGGGGTGATCTTTCAGCTTGCTGGCCACTTAAACATCCTTCATACGTGACAACTCAAGAGAGACAGTCTTATCATCTGGGACCCCTTCACAATATACAGGGGAGGCAAAGAATGTTCCCAGATACTTCTAATTAGATCTTCACAATATAACCCAGGAACATGGCTTTAAAAGGAGTCACAATTTTCATTAGGGCAAACAGCTTCCTGTTTGAACATGACACTTCCATATCAGTGCATCTACAGCCAGAAACCCTACAGCCAGTTTTGTCGAGCTTACGACATGTCTCAGTTCTCTCACGCTGGCTGTTCCTTCCTAACCACCCGAGAACAGCGTATTTATCGCTTTGGGCTCATTTCATTGGTGCCAACTAAAATTGGTCTTCTCTTTCCAATCTAGGTCTTTATTCCTTCTTGGAAAAGATGGGCCTCCCCGGAGTATGCTTCTGAGCCCCAGCTCTGACCATTTGGGGGCAAGACCATTAGCTAACAGACTTAATCTCTCTTTTTTTAAAATATATTTTTATTGATTTCAGAGAGGAAGGGAGAGGAGGAGGAGATAGAAACATCAATGATGAGAGAGAATCTTTGATCGGCTGCCTCCTGCATGCCCCCCACTGGGGATCAAGCCCACAACCCGGGCATGTGCCCTGACTGGGAATCGAACCGTGACTTCCTGGTTCATAGGTTGACATTCAACCACTGAGCCATGCCATCCGGGCAGACTTAATCTCTTTATATCTCAGTGTTCTCATTTTCAAAGTGGAACTAATTTGGCCTCCCTTGTGAAATAGAAGAACTGATATGTGTTAAGCAGTTAAGACCATACCGATCATTAGACATCAGGAAATGCAAATCAACACCACAATAAGTTACTACTAGAGTAGCTACAATAAAAAGGACAAGTTAGTGTTGGAGAAATTGGAATTCTTTTACACTGTTGGTGGGGATGTAAAATGGTGCAGCCACTTTGGAAAACAGTCCAGCAGTTTCCCAAATGATTAAACATAGAGTTACCATATGACTCATTAATTCCACTGAGGGGCAGGTATATACCCCAAAATGGTGATGTGGGAATGCCCTATTCCATGCCACTGTCGGGCACAGGAAACAGGAAGAAGTTGACACACAAGGTCAATATTGGGGAGGTCATTACCCCCAGTGAATCGAAGAGAAATGAGGTCAACCAGATTGGGGAGAGGGAGTACATCTTGAATTTACAGAGCACTTGCTAAGGGTGGAGGTAGGGGGAGTTCACATATAGGAATCATCACCAATGAAGCATAAATATACACAATTTACAGATGGGAGACTGAAGGGTCTTCACCCGCCACATTCCCTGCCATGAAACCAGCCCCGTCGGGAGCCCTGGAGAAGGATCCCGCTGAGGAAGGTCCTCTTCATGGCGCTCTTCAGCTCCTTGTTCCTGAGGCTGAAGATAATGGGGCTGAGGAAGGGCGTGAGGACTGTGTAGGTGACGCCCATCAGGGTGTCTCCTTCCAGAGACTGGGGACCCTTGGACTTGAGGTAGACGACAGAGGCGAAGCCATAGTGCACGACCACCACAGTGAGGTGGGACGCGCACGTGGAGAAGGCCTTGTGCCGGCCCTCAGCGGAGGGGATCCTCAGGATGGTGGCTATGATGGAGGCGTAGGAGAGGAGGATGAGGAGACAGCAGCCCAGCAGGGCCGTGATGCACACCAGGCCCACGCCCAGGGCCACCGTGGAGACGTTGCCCCCACAGGCCAACTTCACAAGAGGTGGCACATGGCAGAAGAAATGGTGGACCTCGTTGGGCCCACAGAAAGTGAGGTGGAAAATTGCCATTGTCACCACCAGCCCCATGACCGAGCCACCAGCCCAAGACCAGGCCACCAGGCAGGCACAGCCACGGGGACTCATGAGCACGTTGTAGCGCAGGGGGTGGCAGATGGCCACGTAGCGGTCATAGCCCATGACCATGAGCAGGAAGGAGTGGGTGAAGCCAAACGTGAAGGAAAAGAACATCTGGCTGGCACAGGCCACGAAGGCGATGGAGCGGTGGGTGGAGAGCAGGTCGGCCAGCATGCGCGGGACGATGGCGAAGGTGTAGAGGATCTCGGAGGTGGAGAGGGCGCACAGGAAGAGGTACATGGGCGTGTGGAGGCTGCGCTCGCCCCAGATGGTGGTCATGATGAGCAGGTTCCCCAGCAGCGTGAACAGGTACATCAGCAGGAACAGCAGGAAGAACATCAGCTGAAGGTGGGGGAAGGTGGAGAAGCCGATGAGGATGAATTCAGACACAAAGGTGTGGTTTAGCCCCAGCATGGCGGTCATACCTGGTGTGGGAGAGAGGGAAGAACTTAGTGGGTAGGTTCTCTGGTGAGTTCTACCTGGGAGGACTTCCCTGAGGGGCCTCTCCACCTCTTCAAGTCATGGCTAGTTTATCTGCAATATAACATTCATAATAATGGCCTGTGCTTCACAGAGCCACTTGAGGTTTCAATAAGGTCATGCATTTCAAATGCTTACCACAGGTCATAGCACATAGCAGGAATTCAATAAATAAATAACAATTTTATTATTATTACTACTATTTTTAAATCCCATTGTTTAGGGACTCAGGGTCTCTATTCAGTTCCACCTGGATGGAGCTGTACTGAACAAGAGGTCACTACCCAACATGCATAGAAGCCAATGCTATGGCACTGGCTTTGAGAAAAGAAAGAGCTTTTATTTGTGAGTTCAGCCATCAGGGAGACAGGAGGCCAGACTCAAATCAGTCTACTTGATCCAGGTTGTGGGGCAAGATTTAAGGGGTTTCAGCACAAGATCTTCATGGACAAGGACCCTTCACCTCTTAAAGGATTCCAGCGCTTAGGTTCTAGTCATGTTCTGGTCCTTTGGTTCTATGGGGTGAGCAGTTGAGGGTTCAAAAGTGTTACTGGTGGTTAGAAACAAGTTAGGACCCGTTTGAGCTGGTTCTGCAGTCACAGAGACCCCACTTGAGAAGTTGTCACTGCCCCTCATCATTTTTTCTAAATTGGAACGGAAATTTAAAAAGAAAGCAACACTTCAGTCTTTTAAAAAATTATTATTATTGAGATTTTAAAAAATTCCCACCCAAGGATACTTTTCAAGAGAGGAAAAAAAAGAGAGAGAGAGAAACATAGATTGGTTGCTTCCTATCCGTGCCCGGACCGAGGATTGAACACGCAACCTAGGTATGTGCCCTGACTGGGAATGAGCCTGCAGCCTTTTGGTGTATGGGACGACGCTCAAACCAACTGAGGTGCCACCCGACCAGGGCAATGGGATAATTTTTTCAATTGTTTTTTTTTTAATATATTTTTATTGATTTCAGGGAGGAAGGGAGAGGGAGAGAGAGATGGAAACATCAATGATGAGAGAGAATCATTGACTGTCTGCCTCCTGCATGCCCCCTACTGGAGATCGAGCCCGCAACCCAGGCATGTGCCCTTGACCGGAATTGAACCCGGGACCCTTCAGTTCACAGGCGGACGCTCTATCCACGGAGCCAAACCAGCCAGGGCTCAATTGTTTTTTAAATTATTTTTTAAATTACAGTTTACATTCAACATTATTTTGTGTTAGTTTCAGGTGTAGAGCATAGTGGTTGGACAATCATATACTTTACAAAGTGTTCCCTCTGATATTCCCAGTACCCACCTGGCACCGTACATAGTTATTATCATAGCAGAGGCCCGATGCACGACATTTGTGCAAGGGGTTCGGCCCTCGCAGCCCGGGCTTCGTCCGGGTTTCTTTGGATATGTACCCAGAAGTGGAATCACTGGGTCATAAGGCAGTTCTATTTTTTAATTTTTTGAGGAACCTCCATCCTGTTTCCCATAGTAGTTGCACCATTTGGTAGGACCTTTAATACAGTTTTTGGGTTGGAAAAATCTGGTGCTGGCTGGAGTTCGCCTTTGAAAAGATAATGCAAATTCTGGGATCACTGCTCAAATCTGCCTGAACTGCTGTCGGCAAGGCTAAGTATCAGGTGCTGGCTTTTTTCTTTTCATACAAAAACTGCATGTTATCCATATGAATTAAAAATTTTTTGAGAAGTTTTTTTTTAAACAGTGCTTCAACAACACTGGGTTGATTCCTTAATCTATTTGATCCTTAGTTTTCTCATCCCTTAAAGAAAGTTGGCCATAATAACGCCTACCTGACAAGGTTGTTATGAGGATTACATAAGACAAACACATAAGGGGCCTTCCACAGCGCCGGGAATGAACAATGGAAAGTTAAGATTGAGGGCAGGCATACGTAGTCAGAATTGGATTCTCTTAAAATGTAGCATCCACCCTAACCAGTTTGGCGCAGTGGATAGAGCATCGGCCTGTGGACCGAAGGGTCCCAGGTTTGACTCTGGTCAAGGGCACATGCCTGGGTTGCGGGCTCAATCCCCAGTAGGGGGTGTGCAGAAGGCAGCTGATCAATGATTCTCTCTCATCATTGATGTTTCTATCTCTCTCTCCCTTCCTCTCTGAAATCAATAAAAAAACAAAAAAATAAAATAAAAATGTAGCCAGCTATCATTGTATCTCTCTTTTAACTGGTGCATTTAATGCATTTATCTTTTTGGTCATTACTGTTGTTTTGAACTTAATTCTGTCATTTTATTTAATACCTGATCTATGTGTGAATACATTAATAAAATACCTAATATATACATATGTCTACATATGTATATTTAACATATACAAACACAAAAATATGCACTTGCGCCTATTCACTAAACCAAAGACACACACACACACACACACACACACACACACACACACACACAAAACAACAACACAGTAAGAACATGTAATTGTCACCAAAAAGGACCTTGTGTGAGGCATAAAGGAGGCTTAGGTAAATTTCCAAGTGCCAATATTGCAAAGACCCAGGTTACCTGACCATACTGCAATACATTTGGAAATTAATATGAAGGGGGTACCTGAAAGTTCCCATGCATTTGGAGCACAAATATTAGGTGGAACCTTTGACAGTGGCATAATAACATATTACTCACTAATCTTTGGGCTAAACAGAAAATTAAGAAATACTAAGAACTGAATGATAATGAAAATTTGAAATGACTAAATGAAATGGATTGTGCCCTGGAATAGAAAAAGGACATCAGTAGGAAAACTGGGGAAATTCTAGTAAGATCTGCAGTTTGCTATGTAGTATCACGCCAGTGTCAATTTCCTGGTTCTGATCCTGGCACCGGGGTTCTGTAAGATGCTGGCACTTCAGGAATTTGAATGAGGGGAGCACAAAAATTTCCTTTTCCTGTGTTGTTTTGCAACTTTTTGTAAGCTTAAAATTAAAGAGAAAAATAGTTTAGAAAAACAAGGTACCATCCAAAGTAGCACCAAATCTATTAAGTGTGTACAATTAATTTAAATAAGCACACACAAGACCTCCACAGAGAATAATTAAACCTCTAATTAATAGAAAACACAGCAGATAATATAAATAAATGGATGAAATGAAAAGGCAATATCATAAAGGTGTTAATTCTCCCCCAAATTTAATCTATACATTCAATGTAATATTCTAAAAAAATTCAGTTGGATTTTTTGAGAAAAATAATAAACATATTCTAAAATTGTTATGAAAAGATAATGATCCATGAATAACTCAGTCAACCTTGACATGCAGAGTAAAAGGAGGTGGGGGAAATTGCCTTCTGAGAATCTGAGAATTCTACAAACGTCTTGGAAACAAAGCAATGGAAGATTATTGCAACAGAAGACAAACAGACCAGTGGTTCGGAATGGAGACTTCAGATATGAAGCCGCTCAGATATGGTTAGGTTCACACCACAGATAAATCAGAAAATGACAAATTGCTCAGGAGATGCTGTAGAGGAGAGTATCTCTCTATGTAGATAAAAACAAAAATTGGGCTTTTAATTGCTACCCTGTACAAAGAGAGGACCACACTGGATTAATAACCCAATTGAAAGATAAAAGAAAGTATAGTGGAATCTTTGTGATCTAAGAACTGGAAATGAGTTCTTTAAAAAGAAATAAGAAACACAAATCATAAATTAAAAAAAGGTTAATTTCATTACATCAAAATTATAAATCATATCAGCATCATGGACAAAGTTAACAGATGACAGAGGGCAAGAAGATATTTGCGACATTAAGTCCTAGAGATCTGCTGTACACCACGGAGCCTGTCGTTAACAATACGATGATGGGCAATTAAAAACGTGTTAGGAATATAGACAACAATGTTGTATTACAATCATCAAACTTGATAAGAGACTAGATTTTACTTATTCCCACCACAAAAAAAAAGAAATAATAATCATGTGATGTCATAAAGGTGCTATTGCGACAATGGCAATCATATTACAATATGTAAATGTATCAAATTAACACATACACTTCAAATTTACACGGATATATGTCAAATCTATTTCAATTAACACAACTTGTTAAGAGGGCAGATCTTAGGTTCAGTGTTCTCACACACAGAAAAGTAAAGAGCCGCAGGAAACCTGTTGGTGCCCTAACTGGTTTGGCTCAGTGGATAGAGTGTCGGCCTGAGGACTGAAGGGTCTGGGTTTGGATTCCAGTCAAGGGCATGTACCTTGGTTGCGGGCACATCCCCAGTAGGAGGTGTGAAGGAGGCAGCTGATCCATGTTTCTCCTCATTGATGTTTCTAACTCTCTAACCCTCTCCCTTCCTCTCTGTAAAAATATATATATATATATATCTTACCTAATAAAAGAGAAACATGCAAATTAACCATCACTCTGCTACACCCACAGCCAATCAGAGTGAGTATGCAAATTAACCTAACAAAGATGGGGGTTAATTTGCATATGCATGCGCAGAGCTGTGTGAAGCCTGCTATGAGGGGAAGGGGGGTGGCGGAGGGAGCTACTGGAGTGGTGCTCCAGACGGAAGCAAGGACGTGCCGGCTCCGGGCAGCGGGGGAGCGGGGTCTTGCCGGCTCCCGGGTGGCCAGGGAGCGGGGACTTGCCGGCTCCCGGGTGGCTGGGAGTGAAGCCAGGGGCCTATTCTTGCACGAATATCATGCAATGGGCCTCTAGTATATATATATGAAACCTGAATCAGGTGGAGGGGAGCTGTGGGGGGAAAAAAGAGGAACACCTGTAATAATCTGAACAATAAAGATTTATTTAAAAAAAAAAAGAAACCTGTTGGAGGTGAGGGTACGACCTTGATTGTGGGACGGTATCACAGGTGTAGGCATATGTCCAAACTCATCAAAATGTATACATTAATTTTGTTTATGATGTATACCTCAATAAACACTGACAGGAGATTCATATCTAGAATCTACAAGGAATGTCTGCAAACCAATGAGAAAAAAGGCTGGAATGACAATAGGAAGTGGGAAGGGGTAGGCACAGGCAATGTGCAGAAGAGGAAATGCAATAGGCAAGCAGGAAACGAAGACCTGCTGTTGCTCATTGGCAGTTAGAGGAATGCAATTTAAACAGCAGCGTGGCATCCCTCTACCCCTGTTGGAGTAGCCAGCATTAGAAAGCTGGGTGCTGCTATGTGTTGGCCCAGATGTGAAGATGAGTGAACTTTAGTCATTCTAGCAGGTACCTGGGGGCTCATGCCAAATGAAGGGAGCACTTACCCTAAGTCCCGCAAACACTGCTCCTGAGTCTTCCTCTGAATGAAACTCACAGGTCAGTGACGGGACACAGTCAGGAACGTTGATCTCAGCATCGTCTGTGTTGGCAAGAGAGTGGGGGACAGTCTGGGAGACCCCACTGTCTGTGGGAGTAGAGAATTAAAATCTGGTGGAGGTGCGCCATGAGCCCTAAACAACATTTAGGGGGAAAAACAAGATTGACATAGCAATATGGATGGTTCCTACAAACATAGCACTGGGTTAAAAATTAGGAAAAATAGGAGACCTCCAGCACCGTATAACGCACCACTGTCAGAACACGTCTGTGCACCAACATACATTTTATAAGAATTCACACAAGCAGAAGGACACACTTGAAACAAATTAAAATGCTGCCTGTTGGGGGCGGGGAAAGGAGTGGGACATAATGATAAGTGGGAATAAATAGAACAGGATCGTTGTGAAAATCATGATTTACTCAAAGCTCCTAAGTTTAAGTCCAACAAAAATTGGGAATGAATATATATATACATATATACATATATATATGTATATATATGTATATATGTATGTATATATATTCCCAATTAATGATACATGCATATACCAATCATGTATACCATATATATATATTTGATAACAAGTTTTCAAATACCCTCAGACAATGTTCACTCCCCAATATTACACAGTCCCCTTCCAGTTCCCCCTGGAAGATTGGCCCCTCAGAGCCACTACCAGCCAAGGCTTGGAGGACCCCGAATCCTACTTGGAAAATGGACAATTTGGCTCGAGTGTCAAGATGAGGTCCCTCATACATGCCTCTCGGTGCCGTGGCCCCAGCCCTGTCTCCAGGAGCAGTGCCTGCCCATCATCCTTCCTCTACTCCTCCTCCTGCTACTAGAATCTATTCTGTTCTCTGAGACACACACAGGTGGTGAGTCATGCAGACTAGGGTTCAAATCCCGGCCCCTACCGAGTGCTGGGACAACCAGAGAACTGCCCGCGCAGGTTCTCCTTGGGACCTGGACACCAAGTGCTCATCACAGAGGATGTTCTCAGGACGTGCTACTGCCATTGCTGTCCTCTTTCATGGTCATTGCTGGGCTGGCTGTCACTCATCCTTCCCCATCACGTGGCACATATTGGCGCCGTGACAGTGCAGGGTTTCAGCCCCAGTTCCAGGCTAATCTTTTCTCTGACCGTGGATGCCCTTTGGCTCCCAGTCCTTGATCCCTGGGTCAGCCCACCTCCTCCTCTCTTCTGGCTACAAACGGGCTCCAGGGTACCAGCTCCTACATATCCAAATGTTACAAATATATACACAAAAAGGGCTCTCTCGGCTTCCTGTCCCCCTCTGGCGCTTTCCTGTGCCACTCTTCCCAGGACAACCCCTCTGCAGGACGCTCAGGAGGGCGCTCCGAGTCACCTGCACAGTCTGGACTTCAGGGAGGAGAAGGGCCGGCACCCTCATCCCAGCTCCGGGCTCCCAGCCAGAGCCCCAAGCCAGGCTCCAAATCCTGTCCCTGTGCCCTTCCTCCTCAAGGGGACACTACTCAACCCACTCAGCGCCCTCTGCTTATGCGTCTGGCCATAGCCCAAGCCTGTGCTCACAGCAGTGGACAGAGCGGAGCACCGGCTCAGTTCATAGGTTCTGAAACACACAGTGACAGTGTCGCCCAGGAAACACTGAGCCAGGAGCAGAGACACTCTCCCTGAGCGCTGCCCAGCTGCCTGCAGCTTGTCTGGGACTGGGATAAGCCAGGGACACACAGCAAGGGTACCGTGGTGGGTTGAATTAAATCCCCCCCAGATTTATGTCCTGCACTCACAGAAGTGGACAGAGCTGAGTACCGGCTCAGGTGCATAGGTTTTGGAACCTCAACATGTGACCTCACTTGGAAGCAGGGTATTTGCAGATGGAATAATGTAAGGATAGAGATGAGATCACACTGGATTAGGGTAAACCCTTAATCCAATGACTGGTGTTGTCATAGGAACAGCAGGGGACACAGAGGGAATGCCATGGGAAGATGGAGGCAGACTGGAGTGATGCAGCCACAAACCAAGGAACGCCAAGGGCCACCAGGAGCTGCAAGAAACAAGGAAGGACCCCCCCACCCCCCACCCCCAGCACCTTCAGAGGGAGCATTTTGCACTTCCAGCCCCCAGAACTGTGAGGGAATAAATGTCTGGTCTTTTATGCCACTCGTTTGTAGCACTTGGCTACAGTAGTGAAAAGAAACAAATCCAGGCACACTCAACTACACAGACACAGACGCAGACACAGACGCAGACACAGACACAGACACAGACGCAGACGCAGACACAGACACAGACACAGACAAAGACACAGACACAGACACAGACACAGACACAGACACACTCAGTGCCTTCAGAAGCATGCACAGGCGATGCACACATGAGCACACATGCATGTGACAGACCCAATGTGACCCTACTGGCTCAAAACCGCCCTCTCCCTCAACCTGGCCCAAAGACCACTCCCTGCCTGGGACTGGACCTGGTGAGCATGGCTGCTGTGGGGGAGGGAGGCCGCCACAGATGGACTCCGTGTGGGACTCTGTGTGGGACAGGAGCCCAGACTGGCTCACCCAGCCTGGGGCTAGATGCTGGGGCTGCAGACTCCCCTCTCCACCCTACCTCACTCCCCACGTCCATCCCTCAGCCAGGTCCTTACTCTGCTCCTCTTGGTTCTCCTCTCCGTAGTCTGAATGCCCTCTCCCTCTCCCTTCCAGCTCCTGCAGCCCTTGTCACCTGTTCCTGGAAAAGGGCCCTGGAAACAGAAGCACTGCTTGCCTTGTTCTCTGGGGGACGCCTGTCAAGAGCTTGGCCTAGGGGCAGGGCGGGGGGGGCGGGGGAGCAGTGGGTGGGGAGAGAGTTTTATCTCTGCGGGTGGCATCCCAGGGGTGGGTTCTCACAGGTGTCTCCCAGAAGCCTGCCTTCCTTCCTTCCTTCCTTCCTTCCTTCCTTCCTTCCTTCCTTCCTTCCTTCCTTCCTCCTTCTTTCCTCCTCCTCCTTCCTCCTTCCGTCATCCATCCGTCACATCTTCACTGAGCCCTGGCTAAGGAACTTGATATGGATCTGAGAACCCAAAGGGAATGCTGCCATAGCCTAGCCCTAAAGGAGCCCTCCGTCTTGGGAGAGGCAGAGCTGGGTACAGACACCCACCTCCTTGTGGTCAGAACTAGACCACAGGGGAACCACAGAAGGAAGTGGACGATCTTCCTAGTGGGGGATACTGAAGCCGGGCCTGGGAGGATACTTTCTCCTTGGGCTGTGTCTTAGAGTCCCCGTCCCCGCTGCCTGCTTTGCCTGCTCCCTCCCCATCTTAGCAAATGCCATCCTTCCCATCTTAGTGAATGCCAAGCTTCCCTCTGCCATACCATCCCCCCATCTCGGCCAGGATCTCCACCACCCCGACTCCTCTCCACAGCTGTTCCAACACCATCTGGATTTCATTGCTTAGCTAAGACTCAACTCTGGCCTCTTATGTCACCTTCACCACCCCCGCTCTGGTCTGGGCTATTACACCTCTATCTCTTGCCTAGATGCCTGCACAGCTGGTGTTCAACCCTCCAACCCTATCCCTTCAAGTCTGCATTCCGCAGAGCTGTTAGAGAAATCGTGAGTGAGATCATGTCCCTCCCTTGCCTAAAACCCTCCAATGGCTTCTCAGTGAGACTAGAATCTAATCTGAACTCCCCACCTGAGCGGTGATCCCATTCCACATCTGACCTTACTGCCCTTCCTCCATCCCCATGTCTATGATTTCTCCTGGACAGACAAGGATCTCATCACTCTGGGCTTTGTACATACTATTCTCTCTGCCCGGACGGAACCCTTTCCTCACACCGTTAATTTCCACCTGGCTCATTTCTGTTCTTCCTTTTTTTAAAAAAAATAATATATTTTTATTAATTTCAGAGAGGAAGGAAGAGGAAGAGAGAGATAGAAAAATCAATGATGAGAGAGAATCATTGATTGGCCGCCTCCTGACCAGGAATCAAACCGAGACCTCCTGGTTCATAGGTTGATAGAGTTGTCTACATAGAAAAATCCTAAGAAATTAACAAAACACAATTGAAATCATGAATGAATTTAGCATGGTCAGAGAATGTAAAACTAATAAACAAAAACCATGTGGGTGTACTAATAATAAATGAAAACTGAAAATGTTTTTTGTCAATACCATTTATAATGGCATCATAAAAAAGCCACCAATGCCCTAGCTGGTTTGGCTCAGTGGATAGAACATCAGCGTGTGGATGGAAGGGTCTGGATTTGATTCCTATCAAGGGCACATGCCTGGGTTTCAGGCTTGATCCCCAGTGGGGGGCGTGCAGGAGGCAGCCGATCAATGATTCTCTCTCATCATTGATGTTTTTTCTCTCTCTCCCTCTCCCTACCTCTCTGAAATCAATAAAAATATATTTTTAAAAATTTGGTGTATCAACTTGACAGGGCCATGAGGTACACAGATATTTGGTTGATCACTCCTCTGGGTGTTCCTGTGAGGGTATTTTGGATGAGTTTAACATTTAAATCGATAGGCTGAGCAAAGCAGATTGCCCTCCCTCATGTAGGTGGGCCTCATCCAATCACCTGAAGACCTGCATAGACCCAAGGGGCTATAGCCCTTCATTGAATAAGAGGGAATTCTGCCTGCTTGCTTGCCTGGCTGCCTTGAGCTGAGACATCAGTTATTTCCTGCCTTAGGACTCAAACTGAAACATCAGCCCTTCTTGGCCCAGAGGCTGCTGGCTTCCACACAGGAACTCACTCCATCAGCTCTCCTGGCTCTCCAGCTTCCCAGCTGAAGATCTTAGGGATTTTTAGCCTCATAATTGCATGACACAATCCCTATAACAAATCTCTTTATATCTGTATATATGATAATGTATATATTATGATCTTATGTTCTATATCATTATGTAGTATATTACATAATACTTATCCTATATAATAAAAGGGTAATATGCACTATGATGCGCACTGACCACCAGGGGCAGCTCCTGTGTTGAGCGTCTGCCCCCTGGTGGTCAGTGCACTCCCACAGGGAGAGCTCTGCTCAGCCACAAGCTGGGCTGAGGGCGCGAGTGCTGCGGCGGTGGGTGGCAGGAGCCTCTCCTGCCTCCTAGGCAGCACTAAGGATGTCCAACATCCCCCAAGGGCTCCCGGGCTGGCAGAGGGATGTCTGGCTGCCAGCTTAGGCCCATTCCCCCCCCCCCCCCCGACCCCGAATGCACGAATTTTTGTGCACCGGGCCTCTAGTACTATAATAATCATATATAATTATATTAACACATACTGTTACTTTTATATATTATGTTAATAATTATAATAATTATGATATATGATATGATAAATAATATAATTACATATATTTTGTTATTTACTAGAGGCCTGGAGCACGAATTCATGCACCGGTGGGTCCCTTGGCCTGGCCTGAGGTGTCCCGGATTGCAAGAGGGTGCAGGCCAGGCCTAGAGACCCCACCGGTATGCAATTGGGACCAGGGAGGGACCGCGAGAGGGACTACGGGAGGGCTCCAGGGTGTGTCCGACTGGTCTCGCCCAGTCCCTGTCAGCCAGACCCTAGCAGCAAGCTAACCTACCAGTCATAGCGTCTGCCCCCTGGTGGTCAGTGCATGTCATAGCGACTAGTCCAATGGTGGAGCAAATGGACAGACATTTAGCATATCAGGCTTTCATTATATAGGATATTTATATGTGGATATATATGTATACATATACATCTATTGGTTCTGTTTCTCTGGGGAATGGTAATTCACAAACCCAAAAGAAAATGAAGCCTTGTAAAAATGTCACATTTTCATGCCCTAGCCAGTTTGGCTCAGTGGATAGAGCATCAGCCTGCAGATTGAAAGGTACCGGGTTTGATTCCAGTCAAGGGCACATACCTTGGTTGCAGGCTTCTCCCCGGCCAGGGCCCTGGTCAGGGCTAGTGCAGGAGACAACCAATGGAGATGTTTCTCTCTATCTTTCCTTCTCTCTTCTACTCTCCCCAAAAATCAATGGGAAAATATCCTTGGGTGAGGATTCACACACACACACACACACACACACACACACACACACACACAGAGCCACATTTTCATCTAACAGAAGATGAGTTCCAGATCTACCCATCACTGGTGATTTTTTTCTTTGTGTAAGTATTTCCACCAGGTCAGCCCCTGCATTTCAGCTTTCTCAACTTTGAATATGTTCAAAGTTCATATTCATGTATCTTTGTTATAACGCAGAGACCACTGTCACAGAGGACTTTTAGCATATCTGCCGAGCTTACACAGTCTACAGCAAGCAGAAGAATCCTGGTGTCCCTCAGTTCCTATCCTGCTACAGTTCGTTGAGAGCAGACAACATGCCAGACCCTGTGGTGGGTACCCTAACAACGCCACGATAAATACTTATCCTCACCGCAAACACCAAAGGACTGCCTGCCAATGAGCACATCTTGCAGCCCTGATATTGGGATTCTTTCCTTTGTTGACGGAGTTCCAAGGATACTCAACATTCCTCATGAGCCATCTCAACTTGCTTTAATCTCCGCAACAAAAAGAATGGCCTAAGAACCTGGCTTGAAACAAATTTTGTTAACAAAGCCAACATAATGTTGAATAACAGGATGCCATTTCATGTACCAATTAATGTATTTGTTTTCTAGGGCTGCCGTGACAAATCATAACAATTTATTGGCTTAAAACAACACACGTTTATTCTATTTGTGGAGGCCGTAAGTCTGAAACTGTCTCGCTAAGCTTGCATCCAGGTGTCCACGGGGCTGCTTCCGTCTGGAGGACCTAGGAAAGCATCTGTCTCCTGCCTCTTCCAGCTTCTAGAGCAGTGGTTCCCAACCTTTTTTTGGCCACCCCCCACCTAAGCATATCTAAAATCCTGATGCCCCCCCCCCCCCCGTGACATATAATTCTTATTGTTAAAAAAGTGAACTCCTATTCACGTGGAGGAAAGGCTTGGTCTAAACAAGCTTCCAAAGAACATGGCATCTATGAAAGAGAAAAAGAAAAGAACAAAAGGACAGTTGAAGTACTGAGGAAGAACTCACTAAGAAATTGTTTTAAAAAAAACACACAATAGTAATATGAAGTGATATGAAAAATAGCAAATAAAGTTTCTAAAGATATAATATAAAACTGAAATGCATAAATATGTCACAATAGATATTATATACTGTATATGAAGCCCCTAAAACCATAAGAAATGCAAAAAAATCACTGTTAATAACTCATTCTCGAATTGCCCCTCTTAAAAATTAAATTGCCCCCCTGTGAGGCATGTGCCCACGTTAGGAACCACTGTTCTAGAGGCAGCCTGCACCCCTTGGCTCATGGTCCCTCTCTCGAATCACTCTAATTCCTTCCTTCTGTTATTATATCTCCTTCTCTCTGTCTCTGTCTCCTGTTTCCCTTTTATAAAGACCATTGTGGTTATATCAGGCTCACCTGGATGATTCAGGATACCCACCCCCTCCGTCTTAAGACCCTTAACTGGATCGCATCTGCAAAGTCTGTCTTGCCAGGTAAGGAAATACATTCACAGGCTCTGAACATGGACATCGTTTAGGGGGTGGAAATTATTTATCACAATAATGAGTAAAATAATGAAATCAAACCCCAAACTGCTGTAGCCAGTTTGCCAGACTTACAAAGTTTCTCATTGATTCCCTGGAATCAGTGTTTCTTTCTGGCTATGTGTACCTAAGGCTGCACCTGCACCCTTTTCCTTAAATGTGTCTATTCCTTCTAATGAGAGCCTTCTCTCCTGATCAAGACCAAACCTCCCTCTGTAGGAACCTGGGAGAGAGATTTTGATCACCAACTCCAGACTATTCCAGATTGGAATCGATTCCTGCTTCACCAATTCGTAACTGTGCAGCCTTGGACAAGTAACTTCATCTATCAGAAGCTCATTTTCCTCATCTCAAACATCCTATATAATAAAGAGGTAATATGCAAATTGACCATCACACCCTTGCACAAGATGGCCACCCCCATGTGGTCACAAAATGGCCACCACAAGATGGCCAGCAGGGGAGGGCAGTTGGGGGCAACTGGGCCTTCAGGGAAGGGAGGGCAGTTGGGGGGGACCAGGCTGGCAGGGGAGGGTATTTAGGGGCAACCAGGCCAGCAGGGGAGAGCAGTTAGGGGTGGTGACCGGGCCAGTAGGGGAGGGCAGTTGAGGCAACTGGGCCTGCAGGGGAGGGCAGTTGGTGGCATTGGGCCAGCAGGGGAGCAGTTAAGCATCAATCAGGCTGGCAGGGGAATGATTAGGGGGTGTTCAGGCTGTCAGGCAGAAGCGGTTAGGGGCAATCAGGCAGGCAGGCAGGCAAGCAGTTGGGAGCCAGCAGTCCCAGATTGTGAGAGAGATGTCTGACTGCCAGTTTAGGCCCTGGATCCACAGGGATTGGGCCTAAGCCAGCAGTCGGACATCCCCCAAGGGTCCAAGGGTCCCAGATTAGAGGGGGTACAGGCTGGGCTGAGGGTCACCCCCCCCCCCAGTGCATGAATTTCGTGCACCGGGCCTCTGGTGTTGACTATAAGAGATGTGGGTGATGTCTCAATGTGGATAACTAATTTATTGTGATACTTAGTGGAGCTAATGCATATGAAATCCTTACCATAGTTTGGCAAGCTGCAGGCACTCCTATGTGACAGCTGTACTTAGGTTTATTATTATAAAACATCTTCCGCTTCCAACTTAAATATCTGGGCTCACCTTTGAGTTAACAATTTACATCCCGCAGTGGGCCCCCTTCCTGGATCCTCCGTCCTATGGTATTCCCAAACACCAGCAAGTGAATAGACAGACCTAAAGTTCCACGTATCTCCCTTCATTTCCATGCTGTGTGACCTCCACCCAATTTTCTCATCTGCATACTGAGGGTACCCATTTCTACAGTCTTGAGTTAGCACTCTGCCATTCGACACATCTCCCAAAAGATACAACTTAAGCACAGTAATGAGAATTGATGTCTTACTAAAAGTATATGGGGAAAAAGAGAAAAGGATTTCCATAAGAAGGCAGATAGCAACACCCTTTTAACATGCTTTATGTTCTTACCCAGGCTCTGATCCTCCTTCCCTTTCTCTCTTTTCTTCCTTTTTCTCTCGATCTCTCTTCCCCTCCCTCCCTCCCTCCCTCTCTCCCTCCCTCTCTCATCTTCTTTTCTTTTCTCCTTCCTCATGTGCAAATTGTCCTGTTACCACCTTTTTTTCTTTATTCCTCCCTTTCCCAGATTTTGCCCCATATTCTTTTTTATCCAATTGAATGTTCAGATCCATTTAAAGGACTCCATTCCTATTAGCACGCCCCTCTCCACTTCACATTCCAACATTCTTCACTCAACTCAGCTCAACATAGAAAACCTCCCTTAGAGTCTATCCCTCTCAAAGGAAGTGTCCGGAAAAAATGTATACACACACTGTGAATACTTATAATTATATAGAATTTAATGTTTATTAAAAAAAAACATTTCATTTTCAAAATTGAGCTATCAGCTGTTAAAGTATGTATACATTTTTGGGGGACACCCAGTAGTAAACCATATTCTGTGAGACAGTTTTTCTTTTGTACGTTTGTTATAATTAAAAAGATAATAATTATAAAATACTGGACACAGTAATTGATACACAGAGCATGTCCAGTGCTTGGTGGTATTTATTATTATCTTTACGTTTCTCTTTTTTATTTTTATATTTGAGGGGGAAGTCTTTGCTTGCTTGTCTGTTCAAGAAGATGTGATGCATTCGTGCCCAGAGACATCAATGTGATGCTCCCCACCTGCCCGCAGACAGGTAACACATTCTAAGGCACAGATGATGAAATGAATTCATTACACAGGGTCATAAACCAGAGACCATCATTACTTGAGACTAAGCAAGAAGGGGCTTAAAAAATTGGGGGTAGCCCCAGCCAGTGTGGCTCAGTTGGTTGAGCATCAACCCAGTCAGGGCACATGCCTAAATTGTGGGCTTGATTCCTAGTAGGGGGCAGCCAATCAATGATTCTCTCTTATCATTGATGTTTCTTCTCTTCTTCTCCCTTGCTATATGAAATCAATAAAAAATATTTTTTAAATAAACATAGTTTTTAGCCCTGGCTAGTGTGGCTCAGTTGGTTGAGCACTGTTCCATGCACCGAGAGGTCACTGGTTTGATTCTGGGTCAGGGCGCATGCCCGGGCTACAGGCTCAATCCTCAGTAGGGAGCATGCAGGAGACAGCAAATTGATCTCTCTCTCTCTCTCTCTCTCTCTCTCTCTCTCTCTCTCTTCTTCCTCTCTCTCTAAAATCAATAAAAACATAGTTTTTTAAAAAAACATAGGCTCTAACATAGATTAAATGGCAGTTTAAGAGCTCTATATATCACAGACCCCAAGTCTGTGGAGTGGACCCTGCTGCTGGCGGCACCCAACCCTTGGAGGTGCTGGAGGCCTTGCAGCGCAGCCTGTTGCTGCAGCGGCCACAGACCCGGCTGACTGTGTGAGCGGGGCCTGCCACCACTGGCACAGCCCGTATTCTAACAACATCCGGCAGCTGCTACACAACCTCCCTCCTGACCAGCTCACAAGCTCAGGAGCTCCCTTCTGGTCTCGACCCAAACAATGTCCACACCCACTCACATTTGCCGTCAACAATCCCCTGCATCTGGACTACGTGATGGCTGGCGCTAACCTGTTTGCCCAGAGTGACCTATGGGCTGGCAGGCTCTCAGGACCAAGCTGCCTTGGCCACACTCTTACAGTCTGTTCAGATCCCCAAGTTCACACCCAAGCCTGGCGTCAAGATCCACGTCTCTGACCAGGAGCTGCAGAGCGCCGGTGCCTCTGTTGATGAAAGCCACCTAGAGGAGGTCAAGGGCACACTGCCTAGTCCAGAAAAGCTTCCTGAGTTCACGATGTACCCCACTGAATTTGAGAAGGATGATGACACCAACTTCCATATTGATTTCATTGTGGCTGCATCCAGCCTCCGGGCAGAGAGCTATGACATTCCTCCTGCAGACCAGCACAAGAGCAAGCTGATTGCAGGGAACATCATCCCAGCCGTCGCCACAGCCACCGCAGCTGTGGTGGGCCTTGTGTGCCTGGAGCTACACAAGGTGGTTCAGGGGCACCGAAGACTTGACTCCTACAAGAATGGTTTCCTCAACTAGGCCCTGCCTTTCTTCGCCTTCTCTGAACCCCTTCCCGCACCCTGTCACCAGTACTGTACCTGGGAATGGACGTTGTGGGATTGCTTTGAGGTACAGAGGCTGCAGCCTAATGCTGAGGAGATGACTCTCAAACAGTTCCTTGACTACTTCAAGACAGAGCATAAATTGGAGATCACCAGGCTGTCCCAGGGCATGTCTATGCTCTACTCCTTCTTCATGCCAGCCGCCAAGCTCAAGGAATGATTGGATCAACCAATGACAGAGATCTTAAGCCGTGTGTTGACGCGAAAGCTGGGCCGCCATGTTCGGGCACTGGTGCTTGAGCTGTGCTGCAACGACAGAGCGGGCGGGGATGTCGAGGTCCCCTACGTCCGATACACCATTCACTGACCCCAAGCCCCCCTTCTTCAGAGCCCTTCCCGGCCAGGCTTCCCATTTGACTTGTAGCAGTGGCCCAGCTAGCCAAGCCTGGTATTCCCTCCTCATCCCCCTACCTGACCCCTCTTGCCACTGCTTCCTACCTTGTTCAGAACCTTGAATCCTAATAAACAGTTATTAATCCGGGGGTGGGGGGCCGGGGGAGAGCTCTATATAATTGAAAAATGTGCTTAAATTTTCTGGCTCTCATAATCCTCATCAGTAAGATGAATTAAATTATAATACTTCTTTGCTTGCTGGCTTTTATTAATATTGATAAATACAGAAAATATCCAGGTTGTAACAGTTAAAGACATCAATGGTCAAGGTTATATTCTCTTGAATAGTGTGCCTGTTCTAGAAAACATGCATATAGTTGAATCTTGCGGTTTATTTTTTATTTTAACTCTGAGAGTCTTTATCTTTCCATTGATGTTTTAAAACCCATTCACACTTATTTAATACTGTTTTAACTGTACTCATTTCTGCCATCTTACTCCATATTTTGAATTTACTATGATAAAGGAACTGAAAGTATGAAAATAATTGGGTGTCTGGTCAAGATGGCAGCGCAGGTAAATATGATACTCACCTCCTCCCATATCAAAATGACAACTAAACTACAGAACAACCATCATTCAGAATTGCCTGAAATTTGGTTGAGTGAAAGTCCTACAACTAAGTATATAAAGAAAAAAAACCACATCAAGAGTGGTAGGAGGGCCCTAACCGGTTTGGCTCAGTGGATAGAGCATCGGCCTGCGGACTGAAAGGTCCCAGGTTCAATTCTGGTCAAGGGCATGTACATGGGTTGCAGGCACATCCCCAGTAGGAAGTGTGCAGGAGGCAGCTGATCAGTATTTCTCTCTCATTGATGTTTCTAACTATCTATCCCTCTCCCTTCCTCTCTGTAAAAAAAAAAATCAATATAATATATTTAAAAAAAAAGACTGGTCGGAGGGGTGGAGATGCAGAACAGGCAGGTCCCATACCACATGTGGCAGATAAAAATCAGCTGTGCAGGTCCCTCCTGAGAAGTGAGGGATCTTAGCTCCATACCAGGCCCCCCCAGTCCAGGTTCCAGTGCCAGAAAGAGAAGTCCCCATAACTTCTGGTTGTAAAAACCAGTGGGGATTGAGGCTGAGTGAGAAGGAGGTTTGCTGGAGTCCCAGGGAGTTACTCTTAGAGGACCTATGCTCAAACTCACTCCCTCTGAGCTCCAGCACTGGGGTAGCAGCTCAAAAGTCACCAGAGACATATGCAGAGTCTGGTATCAGGGCAAGATCTGGGGGAACAACTTTATCCCATACGGAAGTGCTGACAGAAGCCATTGCTCCTTTTCTGGGCCCTCCTCCCACAGAGCTGGCAGACGGGTGCCATATTTGAGACTCTATCGATTGGGCTCACACTCTTTGCCCTGGTGATTCCCTGAGGCCCGCCCCACCCAACTTTCAAGCCTACCCAAGTTATTTCCAGTAGCTTTTCCATACAAATGGCCTGTCTTGGCTCATGCTTCAGATTTTCCTAAAATCCCTCAAACAAGCAGCATCTGGTCTAAGCAAGCCTCACCTCTCACTCAGTGGCCCCCAGCCTGGCACTAGCAGCAGACGGCCTTGGTTTACAGCTTGGCCTCACATGGGCAACTCCAAGCCCAGCACAAGTAGTAGCCATCTGCAGATTTGTTTGTAGCTCATGCCAGGAGGTCCCAGGCAGAACACAGGCTGCACCTCCCTGAGGCTCCAGAGCCAGCACACCCAGTGGACAGCTTCATACCATGTCAAAGCACCACCACCTCCAAGTGACACACTCAAGGGGCAAACTCAGCGGGCACCAGAGCTCCACTGAAATAAGTCCTGCTCTGTGGGGTGGGCCCCTGCACAGCTGATCCTCCATAGTGGTCAGAGGTCAGTGGCCACAGCCAGTCCTTTTTGCAAATCTGCTTGGAGAAAATCTCTCCCATTGACATGCAAACAGCAATCAAGGCTCAACTGCAAGAGGTGGGTGTACACAGCCCATACAGGGGGTGCACCTTGAGTGCCCAGCTTGGGTGATCAGGGAGGCTGTGCCACTGGACCCTGCAGAACACCTACTACAAAAGACCACTCTACCAAGCCTGCAAGTTGTAGCAGTTCTACTTAACACACAGAAACACACACAGGGAGGCTGCCAAAATGAGGAGACAAAGAAACATGTCCCAAATGAAAGAACAGAACAAAATTCCAGAAAAAGAACTAAACAAGATGGAAACAAGCAATCTGCTAGATGCAGAGTTCAGAACACTTGTTATAAGGATGCTCAATGAACACAGGGGAAGAGTAGATGTGAGAACTTCAACAAAGAGATAGGAAACATAAAAGCAGAACTAGAAAACATAAAAAGGAACCAATCAGAAGTGAAGACTACATTAATTGAAATGAAGAATATATTACAGGGAATCAACAGTGGAGTAGATGAAGCAGAGGATCAAATAAAAAATTGGGAAGATAAGGAAACAGAAAACATCCAATCAGAACAACAAAAAGAAAAAATAATCCAAATAAATAAGGATAGTGTAAGGAGCCTCTGGGACCACTTCAAGCATTCCAACATTCACATCATGAGAGTGCCAGAAACGAGAGAGCAAGAAATTTAAAACCTATTTGAAAAATAATGACAGGAAACTTCCCTAACTTGGTGAAGGAAGTAGACATACAAGTCCAGGAAGCACAGAGATTTCCAAACAAGATGAACCCAAAGAGTCCTGGCCTGTGTTGCTCGGTGGTTAGAGTGTCAACCCATGCACCGAAGGGTCACAGTTTTGATTCTCAGTCAAGGGCATGTCCTGGGTTGCAGTTTGATCCCTGGCCCTGGTTGGGGCATGTGCAGGAGGCAACAGATCAATGTGTCTCTCTTACATAGATGTTTCTCTCTCTCTCTCTCTCTCTCTCTCTCTCTCTCTCTCTCTCTCTCTCTCTCTCTCCCTCTCTCTCTTTCTCTTCCTCTCTTTATCTCTCTCCCTCTTACCCCTCTCTACCACTTTCTCTGAAAAGCAATGGGAAAAATATTGTCAGGTGAGGATTAACAAAAATAAATAAATTAAAAGATGAACCCGAAGAGGTCCACACCAAGACACCTCATAATTAAAATGCCAAAAGTTAAAGACAAAGAGAGAATCTTAAAAGCAGCAAAAAAAAAAAAAAAAAAAAAGCCGTTAGTTATCTACAAGGGAGCTCCTATAAGACTGTCAGATGATTTCTCAACAGAAACTTTGCAGAAGAGATTGGCAAGAAATATTTAAAGTGATGAAAAGCAAGGACCTACAACCTAGATTACTCTACCCAGCAAAATGATCATTTAGAATGGAAGGACAGATAAAGAGCTTCCCAGACAAGAAAAAGCTAAAGGAGTTCATCACCACCAAATCAGTATTATATGAAATGTTAAAGGGTCTTCTTTAAGAAGAAGAAAAAAAAGATAAAAAAATATGAACAAAAAATGTCAATAAATACATATCTATCAACAACTGAATCTGAAAAAAACAAAATGAATAATCAGAACAGAAACAGGCTCATAGATACAGGGAAAATTTTGACAGTTTCCAGATGGGAGGATGAGTGAAAAAGGAGAAGGGATTAAGAAATACAAATTGGTTGTTACAGAATAGTCATGGGGATGTTAAGTACAGCATAGGGAATATAGTCAATAATATTCTAATAACTACATATGGTGTCAGATGGGTGAGAGATTTGTTAGGAATGTCACTTAGTAAGTTATGTAATATCTAATCACTGGGATGCACACCTGAAACTAATATAATAATATATGTCAACTGTAATTAAAAAATAAAAATCAATAAATAAACAAAAGGAAATAATTGGGTGGACAAATATTTGCCAGACTCATATGTATTGAATGAAAACAAAGGCAGCAATCTTGAAAACAAACAAAATGTAATTTAAGGAAATACTAACCATAATGTCTCTATTACCATAAGCCACTAACAAGAACCGGGGTTCCTGGGAACATGGTTGAGCCATGAAAGCCAGCCCAGGATGTCTCTGCCACTGTGAAATGAAACTTACTGGGTGATGGTTAGTGTTAAAAGGGTGCAGGAACAAGAATAAAACGTGCTCATTGGTCAAAGCTGATCATCGATGATCACTGTAAGGAGAAATAAGCTAAATGATGCCACGAGAAAGCACTCAGACAAGTGCAGAAGGTAGGACATTCCACAGAACAATTGGTCTGGTCTCAATGGCAGGGTCATGAAAAGAATGGAGATAAATTCAAGGGACATAACAACCAGGTGCAATATAGGGTAGTAGATTGGGTGCTGATTTAGAAAAACCAGCTATAAAATACATGTAAGGCAACAGAGAAAACTTTGATTATGGTATGAGTGAATAATTAGTTATCTATCCTATATGATAAAAGACTAACATGCAAATAGACCGAACAGTGGAACAATCAGAACAACCGAACAACCTGTCTCTATGACGTGCGCTGACCACCAGGGGGCGTGCGCGGAACATGGTGGGCGGCGGCCACGGCGGGATGGTGGAGCAGGTGAGGAGGGCCCCAGACCAAGGCAGGGCGCGGGTCGCTGTCATTGGGTGAGCCTTTGGTGGTTACTGAAAATTCTTTGCTCCCACTTGCAGCAGTCCCGCCCCGCGCTCACACCTGCTGCCAGCACTGGGCCCCGATCGCACCCGCAGCCGATGCTGGAGCTGGAGCCTCCGCTCGCACCTGCTGCCGGTGCCCAGCGCTGGTCCTGATCACTTGGCACCATTAGCGGGCGTGAGCGGCTCAGCTCCTTTCATCAGGTTAATGCAGTGACTTTCAACCCATGTGCCACAAGAATTTTTTAAATATGCAATACCACCCTAACTGGTTTGGCTCAGTGGATAGAGCGCTGGCCTGTGGACTGAAGGGTCCTGGGTTCGATTCTGGTCAAGGGCATGTACCTTGGTTGTGGGCTCGATCCCCAGTAGGGGGCGTACAGGAGGCAGCTGATCAATGTTTCTAACTCTCTATCCCTATCCCTCCCTCTCTGTAAAAATCAATAAAATATGTTTTAAAAATTATTTGTAAAAAATGTAATACCTATTTAGTCAGGGGCACTGACCTCTTTTCCCTTAGATTGTCAAATTTAAAAATGACAAGAGCCAACACAACAATAGCCATCTGGTGTGAATGAAATAAAATTATAGCTTTTTTGGGGGGGTGGGGCTGTCAGAGCAGCAAAAATACAATATACTTTTTTTTGATGTGCCGCAAAATTTTAGTAATTAGTGTATGTGTGCCATAAGATGAAAAAAGGTTAAAAATCACTGGGTCAATGCAATCTTGATTCTAAAACCAGGTAGCATGTTTATAAGAAAAGACAATATGGTTCACCTATCCATGCAGACTTTAAAAGCCATTAAATAAAAGGATCTGCCCTGGCCGTTGTGGCTCAGTTGGTTGGAGCGTCATCCCATCACCAAAAGGTTGCCTGTGGATTTGATCCCCGTGGGGGTGAGTACAGGAGGAAACCGGTTGATGTCTCTCTCTCTCTCTCTTTCTCTCTCTCTCTCTCTCTCTCTCTCTCTCTCTCTCTCTCTCTCAAAAATCAGTAAAACATATCCTTGGATGAACAAAAGATTTCACATCCCCTTTTCCCATAAGAGGAGAAAGAAGGAATTTGAATTGCCTGCCAATTGTTTTGACTTTAGATTCTCTGGAAACTTCAATTATCCACCACAGTGCTTCCCACTTTCCTGTTATTGAGAGTTGAAAAGTGGGTCTCCTGGGGTAATTCCAATCTCAAGACCCTAGCTCCCATGATTATTAATTTTCTCTTCGGCAAGAAAAAAAAAAAAGAAGAAGAAGAAGCTTTCTGATGTAACACTGTCCCCCAGAGCCTCTATCTTCAGACAATTTTGTCATCACTCCACAGACCCAGGCGAGATCCATTCACCGAAGGTGCTGGATTCCAGGGAGGTTTAATCAGGAAGATGTCCCAGGATAAGAATTGAAGTGTGTGTTGGGGCTAAGAGGGGTTCTCTCAGACCCTGGCAAAAGAAGGTGAGAATCTAGAACCCCACTGCTTGTGGGCAAGAAAACCCCAGGGACTGGTGGCTTTATAAGTAATTTTTATAATTGCACTGTTGGACTATATGCATTTGGAGGGAGGGGAATGGTACATTGATCTTAATCCTTTCCAGCTTGCAGGTGGGCATTCGACCATTTGTTTTACCTCAGGCGATAGCACTGCCATGAGGCTGAGCATGCCAGGGGAGGTCATCTATTTTCAGGTCCATACTTGAACTTGCATAGAAGCTGGGAAGACCTGTAGCTCTTGATCACTGCTAAGAGATTGGACTTAGGAAATGCTCCCTGGCACAGCCCGGAGATACCTTCAGCTCCCTTCCAGGGACAGTTTAAAACGCGGACACGCTGAAGGTCTCCAGAGAAAGCCAGACTAGCTTGGAGAGCCAGAGCAGAAAGCGCCAAGCCTCTGTTGAACCATCAGAGGAGAGAGAACACGTGTCTTGGAACTGGTCAAATGGGTTCCCAACTCTGCCAGTCGATCCCTTTATCAACTTAAACACAGCATCACACTAAGTATTTTCCTCGCAGGCTTTATTCATTCAGAACATGCTGAGGAAGCACTCGCTATGTGACTGGTGTGCTGTGTGAGTCGGGGTCAAACAGACAACGAAAGCAAACTGTTTTGTGAACAGGGCTCTCAAGCCCCTCGTTATTTGATTACCAAACTAGTCAAGCGAGGGGAAGGCAGGGCTGCCATGTACCTCTGATGGGCCAGAGGCACTTTTGCTTCTGTAAACTTCTTCCTCCATAAAAAAAAACACATTAAAAATTACGTTTTACAGCTTGTTGTTGGTACAAAGACACTTGTACTCCATGTTGGATAGAGTCATCTTTTTTTCTTCTGAATTTAAAAGAAGTCAAAACATTTTTATGGACTTTCTATGTCTGATGGAGAAAGGGCTCATTCATGCTGCCTCATAGGTGAGATGCTGGGAAGGTTTTATTAGCAACAGGAAGCCAGCTAACTCCAATGCCTCTTCTTGCATCTCTCATTCTCAGCAAAGGAAATCAGATCTGAAATGCAAGCAGCAATGAGAAAAACGTGAAAAGGTAAGATTTTAAAAGTCAACTAAGAAGAATGGCTGGAGGAGTTCTTCAGCCTAAGGTGTGAAGGAGCTGATTTAGGACAAGGAGATAACAAACTCTAAGCCAAGGCTTTTCTCGGTCCAGTCCTGCCTACCTGCGTGGGGAAGCTGGGTTTAGTGGAGGGAACCATCTTTTCCCTAAAAATATCCTGAAGGAAGAATGTGTGCAAAGCCCAAGGCAAACCATGACAAGGGGGTCACAATCCCACTGAAAAAGCTGCTTACAGGGATCCCAAAAGCCAGGGCAGGGAATGCGCTGGTCTGTGGATTCATCATTACCAAAGGGACCGCCTGGTAATTCTGGAAGGGAAGATGAGGTTAGGGGAACACAGCATTGAGTGTGTGAGGGAAGAAGGGGGCCTTCTATGGGTAAGACATTGGAGAGATGCCACATAGTCCTCAGAAGTAGAGATCTGAAGTACCAGAGTCCATGGCATTGAGTTCATATCATCTTCCAGACCAATCAGCACTTCTTTGAGGTAAACCAGAGTTGACCTACATAGTATTTTTCAAAGCGGAGGCTGAATGGCCATTGACCAATCAGCAGCAATGACCACCAGGCCAGAGCTGGGTGAGTGACCAGGGAGTGCCATGGTAGGGACATCCAAGAGAACCCTGGACCCCAGAGCTGGTGAAGTGGCTTCTGCCCCAGACCAGGCAATAAGACAATAATCAAATTGAGGAAGTAAACAGAAGATAATTGGGGCAGGAAAGCCAAGGGTTTGCTTGGGGAAGCGGGAACTAAATAACCCATTACCTTTTTTTTTAACTTTTTTATTGAGTACGGTGTTACATATGTGTCCTGATTCCCCCATTACCCCCCCTACCGCCCCTCATGCCCCCACCCCCCTGTTGTCTGTATCCATTGGTTAGGCTTATATGCATGCATACAAGTCATTTGGTTGATCTCTCCCCCTTACCCCCACCCTCCCCTACCTTCCCTCTGAGGTTTAATGGTCTGATCGATGTTTCTCTGTAAGATTTGAAGGGAAATGCAGGGAACTCTGAAGTTATATGAGCATTTGTTTAAAAATTGATCCTACCACTTGTTTGCTGGGTGATCTTGGGTTAATGTATGAGTTTCCTGTGGCCACTGTAACAAAGTGCCACAAACTGGAATAGAAAAATAGAAATCTATTCTCTCACTGTTCTGAAGGCCAAAAGTTCAAAATCAAGGTGTTAATGAAATCAATTTCTCCTGGAGGCTCTGAGGGAGAATCTGTCCAATGCCTCTCTCCTAGAGTCTGGTGGCTCTTTTTTTTTTTTTTTTTCTTTTCTTTTCTTTTTATTTATTTATTTATTTATTATTTTTTTAAATAAATCTTTATTCAGATTATTACAATTGTTTCTCCTTTTTCCCCCCATAGCTCCCCTCCACCCAGTTCCCACCCCACCTTCTGCCCTTACCTCCCCCACACTGTCCTCATCCATAGGTGTATGATTTTTGTCCAGTCTCTTCCTGAACCCCCCATACCCCTTTCCCCCTGAGAATTATCAGTCCACTCCCTTTCTATGCCCCTGATTCTATTATATTCACCAGATTATTCTGTTCCTCAGGTTTTTAATTCACTTGATTTTTAGGTTCACTTGTTGATAGATATGTATTTGTTGTTCATAATTTTTATCTTTACCTTTTTCTTCTTCCTCTTCTTTAAGAATACCTTTCAGCATTTCATATAATACTGGTTTGGTGGTGATGAACTCCTTTAGCTTTTTCTTATCTGTGAAGCTCTTTATCTGTCCTTCAATTCTGAATGATAGCTTTGCTGGGTAGAGTAATCTTGGTTGTAGGTTCTTGCTATTCATCACTTTGAAAATTTCTTGCTACTCCCGTCTGGCCTGCATAGTTTCTGTTGAGAAATCAGCTGACAATCGTATGGGTGCTCCCTTGTAGGTAATTAACTGTTTTTCTCTTGCTGCTTTTAATATTCTCTCTTTGTCTTTTGCTCTTGGCATTTTAATTATGATGTGTCTTGGTGTGGTCTTCTTTGGATTCCTTTTGTTTGGGGTTCTGTGTGCTTCCTGGACTTGTAAGTCTATTTCTTTCACCAGGTGGGGGAAGTTTTCAGTCATTATTTCTTCAAATAGGTTTTCAGTATCTTGCTCTCTCTCTTCTTCTGGCACCCCCATAATTCTGATGTTGGTATGCTTGAAGTTGTTCCAGAGGCTTCTTACACTATCTTCAACTTTTTGGATTTTTTTTCTTTTTGCTTTTTTGGTTGAGTGTTTTTTGCTTCTTTGTATTTCAATTCTTTGACTTGATTCTTGTGTTCCCTTGTTGTTGGGTCTCTGTATAATATTTTTTATTTCAGTCAGTGTATGTTTAATTTCTAGTTGGTCCTTTTTCATATCTTCAAGGGTCTCGTTATATTTATCGGCCTTTTCTAGGATTTTCTTGAAAAGCCTTATAACCGTGGTTTTGAATTCTATATCCATTCGTTTGTTTTCCTCCGTTTCTTTCATTTGTGATCTGTTTCTTTGTCTCCACATTTTCATTGCTTCCCTGAGTTGGTAAGGTAGATTTGTGTGCTAGGTTTCCTATATGGTCCAGTGGGTCGGCCTCCCCAGTTAACCTGAGGTGGATACTCTTGGTGCACCCCTTTGTGGACTGTGTGTACAGCCTTGTTGTAGTTAAGTCTTGATTGTTGTTGGTATCACTGGGAGGAATTGACCTCCAGGCCAGTTGGATGTGAGGATCAGCTGTGTCTATGCTGGGAGAAGTTCAGTGCTGGAGACAACCTTATAGGATTAGACTTGCCAAATTGCAAAAGCCTCTGTGCTCAGCTTGGATGGGGTGGAGTCTCAGGGTGGAGCAGACAGTCTTGGCTTCCCGTCAGCCTTGCCCTTGTGCGCGCGCGCCTCCAGACCTCTGCCTTCCCCGGCTCCCGAGTCCAGATTTCCCCCCGTAAGAGCATGGGTCCCCAGGGGCTCGCCTGGAACTGGGGTTCAGTGCAGTCAGAACTGGGGTTCAGTGCAGTCAGGAGCTTCCGACTCCCTTCTGCTAGGGAAAGCCTATGGCAACCTCCGCAGCCTTTGTGCACACTGGCGCGCGCGCCTCCAGAACCCTGCCTGCTGGGGCTCCCCCGGGTCTCCCCCGGGTCTCCGAGTCTCCGGGTACCTTTCTCTCTACCTGACAGTCCAGACTCCCCCTGTATGAGCCTGGGTCCACGGGGTTTCGCCCGGGACTGGGGTTCAGTGCAGTCAGAACTGGGGTTCAGTGCAGTCGGGGGCTTCCTTCCCCCTTCCGCCAGAGAAAGTCAGCCAGGCTCTCAGCCACCCTTTCTCTCTGCGCGCACAAAGACCCTTTGCCATACCTCCAATTCTCTGTGAGCTTTTCTCTTTCCTTCTAGTTGTAGAATTTTCACTCAGCCAGCTTTCCTGTGGTTCTGGATGGTGTCCGTTCTGTCTTTTAGTTGTAGTTTTGAAATTGTTGTGCGAGGCAGCAGTTTAGGTGCTTACCTATGCTGCCATCTTGGTTTCTCCTGAGTCTGGTGGCTCTTGACATCCTTGGTGCCCCTGGCTTGTAGCTAGGTGACTTCAATCTCTACCTCTGTTTTCACATGACCATCTTCTCTGTTTCTATGTGTGTCATCTATTCTTCTCATAAGGACACTAGTCATTGAATTTAGGGAACACCCTAAATCCAGAATTATTTCAGTTCAAGATCCTTAACTAAGTACATCTGCAAAGACTCTCTTTCCAAATAAGGTCACAGACACAGGTACCAAGTGGATGTGAAACTGGAGACATCATTATTCATTAATCCAGTATAGTGAGTTACTACACTTCTTTGAATCTCTGTTCCATCTTTTATACAGACAGATAATAACACCTACTGATAAGAATCAAATGGAAAAAAGCCTATAGAATATATCAAATTATCTCACCCAAAGTGTCAATAATGCCAAGTTTGAGAAACCTGTCTATTGAAACCCATCAGCTATTCTTTGATCTTACTATTAGCATGGTGCCCGGTACATAGCAAATGCTTAATAGAAATCAGCTCCCTTTTCTTTCCTTTAAGAGGGGGTGGGGTGGAGATATGGGTAAAAAGAAACAAGAACAGTGTCCACTTGAAAATCCCTTGACAAAGTCCAGTGGGACTGTTTAGCTATGAATTGGCCTGAAAGGATCTGATTCAAGAACAAACCCTTCTCTATACATAGACATGGAGACAATGCAACTGTCCAGGGACTTAGGTTGAGACTAGTTTTATTTATATTTGCTTTTAAATGTCCCTGGAAATTCAACTTCACAGATTAATCTCTAGGCACGTATGGGACATGAAGTTGAACAGGCACGTCAGTGGACTCAAGAGACCTCCCAGAGGTTCCAGTTAAGGTCAGAGAAAGGTGTTGGATTTCAGTTAAAAGATTTCTCAGCCTCGGCACTATTGAAATTTGGGGCTAGATAACTCTTTGTGGTGGGGGCTGTCTTGTACATTGGAGGTTGTTCGGCAGCATCCCTGGCCTCTGCTCACTAAATGCCAGTAACACCTCCAACTGTGACAACCCACAATATCTCCTGGGTTGGGGAGAAGACAAAATCACCTCTAGTTGAGACCCACTGAGTTAAATGAATAACAGGGGACTTGTCCTTTCAGAAGAACATTACTGAGAATGAACTTGAACTGATAAATTTTTGCCAGGCAACTGGACAAGGGTTATAATGTTGAATAATGTCAACAAAAAATATAATGTGCATTGAACAGTCTTATTATATTCCAGACAGTGAGCTAAGCACCAGGCATACATTGTCCTACCATATGAAGGGGTTTCAGAAGTCACCCAGCCAATTGATCTTTTTTAATGTCTATATTTCCTCTACAATATGAATAATAGTTGTGAACTTAAGTCAAGAAATTACCATGTGCTAAGCTCTTTAATTCACTGTGTCATTTAAAAAATGTTTATTAATTGATTGATTTTAGATAGAGGAAGGGAGAGAGAGGGAAATGTCAATTTGTTGTTCCACTTATTTATGCATTCATTTGTTGCTTCTTGCATGTGCCCTGACCAGGGGTCAAACCCACAACCTTGGTGTATTGGGACAATATTCTAACCGACTGAGCTACCAGCCAGAGCTTTCATTGTCTCATTTAGTACCAATGTCTATTCCTACAAAGGTCTCATTTCTCCCCATAGACAGATGGGGAAACTGAGTTCCAGAAAGGTTAAATAACTTGCCGAAGGTCACAGTCACAAAGCCATGATGAAGCTGAGGTGGTATTCAAATTTTGTTCTAAGCCCACAGTGTATTCTCTTAATTATATGACATACAACCCACACGCACCTCATTCCTTCTCCTTGAAATGATCTACCTTTCTCTATCTCCCTAGAAAAGAACCCTACCCAACTGTCAAAAATCAGTGCAAAGGTCCGTCCTTCTGCAAAGCATTTTCTGACACCCTACAAGCAGAGTTGGGCATAGACCTCTGGAAAAGCATTTTCGGACACCCTACAAGCAGAGTTGGGCATAGACCCTTACAGCACAATATATACATCTTTGTTGCCTTCTTTTTCATACTGTCCTAAAGTGATTTGCTTACCTGCTTGCACCTCCTGTCAAACTCTACGTTCTCTGAGGGCAGTGCTAAGAGGTCTTTGTATCTCCAGTTCATTCATCATGTATTGAATAAGACAGACACCACCTCATGAAGCCCTCCATTCAATTTAGGAATATTTCTTGTTAGTCAGCTCCATAATGGGCCTGTCTGGTTTCCACCCACAGGTAGAAACAGATAGTTGGGTCTTCCCTCTCCTTCTTATAACAGTTAGATTTTGAGGGCAGCTCTCTCCTGTCCAGAGCAGTTGCTCTCAACCACATTGTCCAAAGATGTTTTCTCTGGTAAGTTACTTACTAAAGGATCACTCTGTTTATATTTTCATATTTATTTTTATTTCAAAGTACATGGATTACTTGTTTCTTTGTTTCTTATGTCTCTCATGAGAGCAGGGACTTGTCCATCTTTTTCACCACTGTGTAGTTTATGACTCCTTCCGTGATTGACACTTAGGAGTAGCCGAATTAATTTTCATTGAATGAATGAATGAACAAATAGTTGGGGACAGGATAATATAGGGCCTTTGTGTGATGGAAGATTAGACTAGGCAGTGATTTGAGAAGGGCTTAAGTGCCAGCTTTAGTGTGGCATTGACATGGGCAAAACAGAGAGCGAGTTGGAGAGAAGGGGACAGTCAGCAGTTGGGCAAGGGAAAAAACTTTGACTGAGTTTCATGATTAGAAGGAATCAAGTCAGAAAAGATGAAAGCTGTCTAAGGTAAGTATAATCAATGATGTGGGCACCAGAGGGTCTTGAGTAGACACCTACCCAATACTGACCCTTCTTGGTCTCAAAGCAGCTCACCGCCTTTGGACATCTGGTAAAGCAGACCTCTGCAAGGATCTATGCAAGGTTGAACCCTCCTGGTCTTAAAATGCTGGCTCCACTATACTTCTCTATACACATCTCTGTTCTTTCCCATTGATGATGGCAACAGATGCCACTTTGGCCCAGACATTCTCAGTGTTGGAGGTGATGTGTCTGAACAATATTCCAGGATGATCTGCATTTCCCTGCAAAGTGACATTGAAGGTAAGGTCAAGTGGGTGGGTGGGGGGGGGGCCAGGCTCTCCTGATCCTTTATCTGCCTTGCCTACTGCATTCATTCAGCAGATTTTTGTTGGGTACTTAATACACAGAGCCCAATATTCTCCACTCCTACCCTATGAAATTTAGCCTCAAAATGATGTCTGATATTCCGGACAACTTTTCACTCACCACTCCAGACCATTTGGTTCCAACCTCCATCACGCATATGTCCCTTTACAGTGCAGATGCCTTGGGTCCATATTCTGAATGTCATCTCATTTATGACTCCTTCCAGACACTGGCCCTCTGCCACAACCTTTTTGCAGCAAGGGTTCAGGAATCTGGAGACGGGGCTGCACATGAATGGATACACTAGGCAAGAAATATAAATTTGGAAGGCATGGGGAAAAACCAGGCAGATCACTTTCGTCTAATGGAGAAGCTCCTGAATCTCCAGACCCATGGCTTATTATTCACTAGAATATACATTTTGCCCTTTAGCAAAGCAAACAGACATCAATGGTGAGGTTTGGTAAACAATAAAGGATTATGAGGTTAGGGGAATTGCCTTTAGCTATTCAGCCAGCAGCAGGTAATAATATGCAGATCCTCAGGCCTGCTGAATATCAAAGTAAGTCAGCCTTCTGAGGAACTCTCGCATTTATTATGCTAATTACTGTTGGTCTTTGCCTCCAGCAGCCCTTCCAATGAATTTGGAAATGAGAATTTCCTTATAGTTTGGATTTAATTTTTGATCCGTCCTCATCACCCCCTGCCATTTGGACAAGTTCTCCCTCCTTCATGTTCTAGTGACTAGAATCTAGTCTATTCAGAATCCCACCTTTGCTTCATCCCCAGGGTATCTGGAATGGGGTGTATTCCACTGGGGCTGATTCGTATTCTCTCCCTTGAGAACAGACAGTTTAACTACAAGAGTTGGTGAGTAGTACTTGCCTGGAGGGTGAAGGCAAGACTTTTACAAAGAAATGGCAAGAGCAGGGAATCATTTTGCTATTCTCAATCTCCTGATTATATCAGACATAATTAATCATGGTATTTTTTTTCCTACTGACACTGAATGTACTCATCATCCTTCTCAAAAGACTCCAGCAGCCACTATCAAACAATTACAGCTGGTTTGGAAGGTGAAACTACCCCCACTGAGACTTCTTGCCAAATATCCAGTTCTTTCTGCTGAAGAATGATTCCTCCCAGAGGATGGGGGAATCAAATCAATCAGTGACCTCAGACTTCACTCTCATGGGGCTCTTCAGCCACTCAGGGCCGCATCTGGTTCTGTTCTCCCTTGTGGCCATCATATTCACCATCGGCCTTCTGGGCAATGCCATCCTCATCTTCCTGATCCACACAAACTCTAGGCTCCACACACCCATGTACTTTCTGCTCAGCCAACTCTCCCTGTTGGATGTTGGCTTTCCACTGGTCACCATCCCCAAGATGGCAGCTGACTTGCGCCAGGGAGAAAGTTCCATCTCCTTTGGAGGTTGTGCAGCTCAGATGTTCTTCCTGATGCTGCTGGGTGTCTCTGAGGGTGTTCTGCTATCCCTTATGTCTTATGACCGCTATGTTGCCGTGTGCCACCCCTTGCATTATCCTATGCTCATGAGACGTCAGGTCTGCCTGCTCATGGTGGGCACTTCCTGGTTGTCAGGTGTGCTGGTGGCCTCCATACAGACCTCCATCACCCTGCAATTCCCTTACTGTGCCTCCCGCGCTGTGGACCACTTCTTCTGTGAGCTGCCCGCTCTACTGAAGCTCTCTTGTGCAGACACCTCTGTGTATGAGTTGGTGCTGTCCATCTCGGGGGTGCTGATCTTGCTGCTGCCCCTGTCCCTCATTGCCACCTCTTACAGCCACGTATTGGGGGCTGTTCTCCGCATGCGCTCAGCTGAAGCCAGACACAAGGCCTTCACCACCTGTTCCTCGCACATCATTGTGGTGGGGCTTTTTTATGGGGCAGCTGTGTTTATGTACATGGTGCCAGGAACATACCACAGCCCACAGCAGGACAACGTGGTCTCTCTCTTCTACAGTCTTGTCACCCCCACACTCAACCCCATCATCTATAGCCTGAGGAATCAAGAAGTTCAAGTGGCTTTGGTCAAGGTCCTTGGCAGAGCTGGTTTCAGATCAAACAGAAGAACTCGTGGGGGGTGCTGAAGTGTCCCTCCCTTACATCTAAGATCTTTTTTTCATTTGTAGTCCATGTGGTGCAAGGCTTACTGTGGCCAGCCCCCTTCTTCCTCCCAGACTCACTTTTTTTCTCTTGTGGATTTGTATAAAACAAACATAATGACCTCAATCACTTAGACAAGAGGAGGAGTTGGATTATTTAGTTTTAAACAGAAGGAAATATTTACTATAAGAATGACAGCCCAGCATCAGATATGGACCCCAGCTCGTGGATATTTTGGCCACCTATTAATGTACTTTTCTGCACAGTGAGTGAAGGGTCTAAGATACAACCCTTAAAATCCAAGCAAGAAAGGGGATTCAGGTGCTGGTGCTCTGACAGGGATGCTCGGACAGTCCTGCCTGTGTTGGTTCTTAGCAGTGTCTTTGTCTGAGTCGAGTTTAGGTTTTATAGAAGTGGAAGACTGTCCCCAAGAGGACCCTGGTTGGGCAATCCAATCATATGTTACTTCTTCTAAAAGTATTTTTCATTGGTTTATTGAGACAGAGGAAGAGAGAGAGAGAGAAACATCGATGTGAGAGTGGAACATCAATCGGTTGCCTCCTGCACACCCGCTACTGGAGATCGAGTCTGCAACCAGGGCATATGCCCTGACTGAGAATCGAACCATCAACCTTTTGGTGCATAGGACGATGCCCAACTAACTGATCCACACCAGCCAGGGCAAGCATACGTGACTTTTGCTGTCTCAGTTATTATAGAGCAGAGATGCAAGATGGTGAAGCTCACTCTTGAATGAACGTCAGGGTGATGTAAGATTGGATGCTGCCATTTTTAAACTTCTTATTCCACCAAAAGGGACAAGAATTAAGATTACTCAGTTAAGGATTCCCAGGGAATGGTATATTCCTGGTCCTCTCTTTGCAGAGATGTTTCTCTAATGTATCGTTGGAATAAGAGCCATGTCTATGCAGACAAAGGCTGAGTTGGCATGGCATCCTCAGCATTTTGTTTTTGTTTTTTGTTAATCCTCACCTGAGGGTATTTCTCCTTGAGTTTTAGAGAGAGAGGAAGGGAAGGGGAGAGACAGAGAGAGGAAAACACTGATTCGAGTAATACACATCGATTGGTTGCCTCCTGCACGCGCCCCAAATGGAGATGGAGCCTGCAACCTAGGTACATGCCTTTGACCAAAATCAAACCCGAGACCCTTCAGTTCGCAGGCCGATGCTCTATCCACTGAGCCAAACCAGCCAGGGCCTAAACATTTTGAATGGCAGGTGCCAACTATGAGTGGGGTGTTGTGTGTGTTGAAGAAAGGGATTGTTGAGTGGGAACTTTTAAACGTTTGAACTGTGCCATCAAGCCCACACTCAAGCTCAAACCTTATTTTCAAAGTTGGCTGGTACCAGACAATATAGGCATCAGGAATGCTATCTGTAGTATACTATCCTACAGTGTATAATATAACTTAAGACAAATACCACATGATTTCCCTTAATGTGGACTCTAATGAACAAAATAAACAAGCAAATGAAATAGAAGCAGACTCATAGATACAGAGAACAATTGACAACTGTCAAAGGGGAGTGGGGTTGGGGGGCTGGGTGGAAAAGGTGAAGGAATTAAGCAAAAAAACCAAAACAAAACAAAACAAAAACACCTCTAGACACAGACAACAGTATGGTGATTACCAAAGGGAAAAGGGGTGGGGGGCGGTATAAGAGGGTAAAGGCAGAATAAATGATTTTGGGAGGAGACTTGACTTTGGGTAATGAACACACAATACAATCTACAGATGATGTATTATAGAATTATACACTTGAAACCTATATAATTTTATTAACCAATGTCATCCCAATAAATGTGATTTAAAAATTTTAAAATACTGCCCAGCCGGCGTGGCTCAGTGGTTGAGCGTCAACTTATGATCCAGGAGGTCCTGGTTTGATTCCTAGTCATGGCACATGCCCGGGTTGCAGGCTCCATCCCCAGTAAGGGGTGTGCAGGAGGCAGCCAATCAATGATTCTCTTTCATGATTACCATGATTACTCTCCCTCTCTTTTCTTCTCTAAAATCAATAAAATATTTTTTATTTTAAAAAAATGTATCTTTATTGATTTCAGAGAGGAAGGGAGCAGGAAAGAGAGATAGAAACATCAATGATGAGAGAGAATCATTAATTGGCTGCCCCCCCACGCCCCCTATTGGGGATCAAGCCCACAGCCCAGGCATGTACCCTTGACCAGAATCGAACCTGGGACCCTTCAGTCCGCAGGCTGATGCTCTATACACTGAGCCAAGCCAGCTAGGGCAATAAAAATATATTTAAAAAATTTTAAAGAATATTGTAACTTTACTACAGTATAAAATCCTTACAATACTGTACTATATCAGGGATGGCATATGTTAGAATGTATGTGGGTGATAAATGAGCTTTTATTTGTAAAGCCACCAGGGTTTTCTGCTATCACAGCATATACCCCAACAACACTATGAGTACATACTATTATTGTCTTATTTACAAACAGAGAAACTGAAGCACTGTGAGTTTAGGTAACATGTCCAAGGTCCCCCAGTTAGGAAATTGGGGAGCTGGGATTCAAACTCAGGCTGCCCGAGTCCATAATTCACAATGCTTCCAGCTGTGACTCTTGAAGACTCTACAGGAAGTAAATCAAAGCGAGGCGATACATTATTGTGGCAAGAATTCTCCTGCCTCCAGTTGGGCTGGTCACTCTGAGGCCATAAGTGGATAGGTGAAGGTCAAGGAAAAACTGGAAGCCCTCATCGTGGTCTTGCTGCTCTAAGGATTGAGCAAGTGAGTGGGGCGGGGAGGGGATGTTTTATGCAGTTTTCCAAACCAGCAAGATTAAGCCGGAAGGACCTCTATCGCCCTTCCTGTGGGTTTCTCCCCCTGCTCTTCCCAAATCCAGTATAACTTCACTGAAGTTAGAAGAAATAAACTTGAAATTAAAAAATAAACTGGAGATGTGTATATTCCTCCCCAAACTTAAAATACTTTTTAGAAATATTCCATTGTGTTGGATGCAGTGAAGGGAACGTGGATAAGAGGAAGGGCGGATTGGTTTTACTTCTTAGACATTTCATGGACATTGCAGGAAGAGTGAAAGGCTTTACGCCATGTTCAGTGGGGAAAATGAAAAGCCTGGTTCTGGCTCTTCCTCATCCTTCATCTACATCACTGACCTTGTCAGAAATACTGGGTCTCTCAACTCTTCCCCTCTCTTCTTCTTCTTCTTTCTCATGCACAATTGAAATCTCTAAACGATGAACTGCTTCATCACAAAGTGCACAGTTTTTATTATATTTTAATAGACTAGAGGCCTGGTGCACAAATTCATGCACGGGTGGGGTCCCTAGGCCTGGCGGGCGATCAGGACCAATCGGGGCCATCTCGCCCAATCCCAATCGGGGCCGGGCCAGTCCGGGCTGGGCTGATCAGGGCCTGCCAGCCAGAGGGAGGGACAGGGGGGAGGGACCACAGGAAGTTGGCCAGCCCTGATCAGGGCAGATCAGAGCTGTCTGGCCGGGGGGTGGCGCAGCAGGGAGAAGGACCAGCCAGGGGGAGGGATTGTGGGAGTGCACTGACCACCAGGGGGCAGCTCCTGAGTCGAGCGTCTGCCTCCTGGTGGTCAGTGCGCATCATAGTGACTGGTCGTAACGGTTGTCTAGGCTTTTATATATATAGATAGTCGCAGCAAAAATCGCCACCCATGGATGAGAGTGTTGGCTTCCCCAAATATGTCATCAACATTTTGAATGATAAAAGTTCACATTTTTGCCAGTGTCCTGGAGGAAAATTATATTTCTTGGTTGTATTACTTTTAATATATCCCTGATTTCTAGTGAGGACACACATCTTTTTATAGGTTTCATGGACATTCAAGTTTCCTTGACTGTGGACTTTTTGTAAAAGTATGGAGAGCAAATCATGAAATACTCATCTTAAAAAGGGTGTAGTGTATACAGGGTAGATGCACTGGACAGAGGGATGATTCATGTCCTGAGAGGGATGGAGCCGGATGGTGCAAGATTTCATCACCCAAGCTGCTCTGGATGGCGCATAATTTTAAATTTATGAATTGTTTCTTTCTGGAATTTTCCATTTACTATTTTCTGACCGTGGTTAACCGAAGGTAACTAAAACCACAGAAAAGGAAACTGTGGACAAAGGGGACTACTCTGTATTAACATCACACAAAACACACTCAAAAGCAAAGCTAATTATTAGAGATAAAGAAGAACATTTCATAATGATAAAAAGCTAAATTCATCACGAAGATATAAATATAAATGCTGTAGATTAATTTATTCCTCAATCCCATTCACGTTAATCTGACTCTTCCATGCTGTGTATTCCAAACCAATCACTAGGGGGCGCCAGCGTTTCAAAATCAAGTAGGTTGGTCCCAAGATTCTCCAGAGAGGCCTATTTCACAACTAGGATTTCTGCTATTTCTAGGGCTCTTGGGGAAAGTTCTTCCCAGGATAAGTGCCTCAGAGATCAGGGTCTCTCACCAACCCAGGAACAGCAGAAATGGAGGAAAAGAAAAAAGAAAGAATTGATGAAAAGAATAAAAAAGGAAAAAAAAAAGAACTGATGAGTGTTGCTTGCTTTCCTCAAGAGGCCACATTTGGCAGTGGTTCCATCGAGGGCACACACTTACTTGGCATCTGGATCGCTAACAAGGCACTCAGGGCTCACCCAGGGCACAGGGATTGGGATATGAGCACTAAAGTTCATTTCTGAGGCACTGCAGGCCTACCTTCCTATCACTCAGAGCCCCAGACTCCGTTCTCCAGGCCACCCAGCTCACCACTCAGCAGATATCTCCAGATCCAGAAAACAGAATTATATGGGCCACCCTAGATTTAGTGTGCCTGCCAGATATGTGGGGGGAGAGGTAAACAGGTGGAAGCAGAAAGAAGGAGCAGGCGTTCTGGAATCAACCAAACCTGCTGTGTGACCTTGGGCAAGAGACTTTGCCTCTCAGAGCCCTGACTAGTCTTCATGTTGTATAAATGGGACCAGAAAGTCTTCATCTATGTAAGCTATGCTGGCTCCAATATCGTGATGTTTAATAGAGTGGGCTTTGGAACCAAAAATATCTGAGCAATTTGACCTTTCTGTGCCTCAAAGTCTTCCTTTAAAGAATAGGAGTAATGGCAAAATAAATAAAAGCATGGAGAGGGAACTTTGGGTGCAAAGTCGGAGAAGTGTGGGAAAGGGATGCTGTGTTGAGGGAGAAGGACACTTCATCCTAATTGGAATTTGAGTTTTGTGGAGATGGGACAACTATGAGAGAAGAGGAGGGGGAGTTGGGAGGCCATCAGTGGCTTAAGTTGATTCTCCTGCAGCCCCGAGTTGCGTTCCAGTTAGGACGCTGAGAGGCGCTGGTAAATCACCACACCAGTAGGTTTTCCAGTAAATAGTTTCTGAAATTGTTCGAGAACAGGAAAACAATTTAAAACCACAGTCTGATGTTTGAAAATATAGAAACAAGGCTGATAAATCAAAATCAAATGTTTCAATGAAATCTCTTCTTAAGCTAACCTGATGTCAACTTTATTCATTGTTGGCTTTAACATTTACCCGAAATGTCATTACATTGAAAAGTTATCTGTGGATTAGGTGTTCTCCATTTGCAATACTTCCTGTAGATGCACAATGAGTAAATGAATTTTTCATGGCACCTAAATAATTTCAAAAGAAAGGGTATAACCGTACTTTCTACTTTTTTTACGCAGAGGAAGAAATAGATAAAAAGTGGGTGTTTTTTAGTATGGTTGCTATGAGGCAGGGCAGGATGCCCAAGAGTGCAGGTGCCCAGGGATGCCCCACCTAGCCTCCTGCCTTCGCAAATACTGTTTCTTTGGCCTGAATCATGTCTCTTCCCACTTTGGCCAACTAAACTCCCATTCATTTTCCATGTCTCATCCCAGTGTCACCTCTTCGGCTTTTCTCTGACCACAAGTTGGGCCCCCATTACCCTGTCTCTTAGCATCACATGCTTCATAGCCCATGTCACATTATAACCACAAATTTATGATTTGTGAAAATCTGGATTTTTGTCTTTCTTCTCCACTCAACTGTGAGCTGGGTGAGGGGCGAATGCTTTCTTCACCTGGACCAGGGCTTGGCACATAGTAGTCATTCAGTAACAATGAAATGAATGAATGAATGAATGACCGAACAAACAGATAAATGAGCATGTAGACCTGTTCTTGTAGTCTTTCCACCTAATGAAAAATTCATATGATGTCATTACAAAAATGTGAATACTGGCTCACGCGGTCCTCTTTGAAACTCATGCTTATTGTTTCAACAACAATGCCTGTCCTCCTGCCACCCTCTGTGCCCAGCCCCAGGCTGAGCAGTTGTCAGGAAAGCAGAGAAAGCACCATTCAAGGCTCTGCCCTTGGAAGTGCCAGTTGGGGTGGGAGCACAGGGCTGGACACAGACACTCCCGGCCCAAATGTTTAGGGATGGGCCAAAACGCGGGTCCCAGGGCTGGTGAGCAGAAGAGGGAAAATGTCTCAGAGAAAAGAAGAGTCTGGCACTTGGCCTGGAGAACAGAGTGTGAGGAATCGTTAGTCTGGAGGGATGGGAGCACTCCTAGCAGACGGACTGCGTGTACGAAGGTCCCGAGGCTTGAGAAAGCATGGTTTTACGACAGAGAGAGTGTGGGAACTAACTATACAGGGGACTGGCAAGGTCAGCTGAAGCCATGTTGTAAATACCCTGATGCCAAGCAGGTGAGGTTGGGCTACATCCCACGGCAAGAGAACAGAGCAGCATCAGCTGTTCTGGAGGTAGGGCAGCGAGGGCAGGCAAGTTGTTCCAATGAGAATCAGACTGGCTGCTAGGAAAACAGTGGAGCAGGTCGTGCACTAACCTCAAGAGGGCGCCATTCATAGACTGCAATGAGAAGGGTGCTTACACACACACACACACACACACACACACACACACACACGCACACACACGCACACGCACATATAGAATCATATGGAATCATGCCATACAGTGGCACTTTATGTAGGGAGAAAATTGAAGCACTTACATTCAAGTTCATTTTCATCTTCCAAAAACTTTTCAAGTAATAATAGAGAATGGACAAAAGACTTGAACATTTGAACACCGCGCCAACCAGGGGTCCTCAAACTTTTTAAACGGGGGGCCAGTTCACTGTCCCTCAGACCGTTGGAGGGCCAGACTATAGTTTAAAAAAAAAACTATGAACAAATTCCTATGCGCACTGCGGGCCCGGGACGAGTCGGCTGCTAAGCAGGACAGGCAGTGACACCCAGCCGGCCGGATAAATGTCCTCGGCGGGCCGCATGTGGCCCACGGGCCATAGTTTGAGGACCCCTGGATCATACAGATGACGAAGAAGCAAATGAAAAGATGTTCGACATCATTGGCCATTAGGGAATGAAAGCCGTGATGCAGTATCATGACACACCTATTAGGATGACTAAAATAAAACACTGCCAATACCAAGTGCTGTCAAGGGTGCAGCGCGAGCAGGACTCTCATGCGTTAGTGGTGGGGCTGCAAAATGGTGTGGCCACTCTGGAAAACAACGTGACCGTTTCTTATAAGTTAACTTACACTTCATATGAACCAACTGTCTCACTCCCGGGTATTCACCCTGGAGAAATGGAAACATGTTTCCAGCCAAAACCTAGAAACAACTTAAATTCCTTCAACTACAAAACGTCTAAAGAAACAGTGGTCCACCCACACAATGGAATAATACTCAGCAGTGAAAAGGAATGAACTATTGACACAGACAACCTGAGTGGTTCTCAAGAGTGTTATTCTGAGTTTAAGAAGCCAATCTCAAAAGGTAGTACACCATAGAATATGATTTATGTAACACTCTCGAAATGACAAATCACGGGGGTTATGTTGATCAGATTAAGGTCACCAGGGGTTAGGGAAGGGGAATGACTACAAAGGGGCAGCAGAAGGGAGTGTCTTTGGGTGATGGAACAGTTCTGTTTTCTGACTGTGGTGCCGGTTACATGAATCTACACAAGTAACAAAAGTTCATAGAGCGTTTCAAAGCAATTGAGTACATAGAAAAGTTGGTGAACTCCAAAAAAGGTCTTCAGTTAACAGTGTTGTACCAGAGTCACTGTGCTGGTTTTTATAATTATACTATAAATATATAATTATATATGATCATTATATATAAATATATAATTATATATGGATATGTTATATAATACATAATTATATATCTTATATGTAATTACATAATTGTAAGATGTTTTTATTGGGGGAGGCTGAGTGAAGGACACATGGGACTTCTCCGTACTGTGTTTGCAACTTCTTTGTGGGTCTAAAATTGTTTCAAAATTAAACAGGTTTTAAAAAATAAAAAGAACGTGTACTTTACTAACATTTTCTGTTTTGCTAGGTTGACTCTTTAGCTTCCAGCCTATTTTGATGTGTGTGACGCAGTTTCCATGTGTCAAGACAAGTAGATTTACTCATTGTATTGTCCATTTTTTTCTCAGCCCATCATCCAAAATGAGCCTACAGTATCAAGCTGCTCAGTTGGTTGGAGCATCATCCTATACACCAAGAAGGTTGCGGGTTTGATTCCCCAGTCAGGGCACATACACTGAGTGGCCAGATTATTATGATCTCTGAACGCATAATAATCTGGCCACTCAGTGTGTGTGTGTGTGTGTGTGTGTGTATTAGAGGCCCCATGCATAAATTCGTGCATAGGTGGGGGCCAGCCTGGCCAGGGGGAGGGGACATGGGCAGTTGGCCGGCCTGCCTGTTGGTCGAACTCCTGGTCGAGGGGACAATTTGCATATTAGCCTTTTATTATATAGGATATACACTGAGTGGCCAGATTATTATGTGTTCAGAGATCATAATAATCTGGCCACTCAGTGTATGTAGGTTATGGTTCAATCCCTGGCCTGTGCGTACAGGAGGCAACCGGTTAATGTTTCTCTCTCACATATCTCTCTCTCTCTTTCTCTCTCTCTCTCTCTCTCAAATCAATAAAAACATGTCATTGGGTGAGGATTTTAAAAAATAGAAGGACCTTTCATTTCTGGGTAGATCCCCAAAAGTATTGAAAGCTGGGTCTCCAAGAGATATTTGTTCCTAACAGCATTATTTACAATAGCTAAACCATGGAAGCAACCCAAGTGTTATGAATGGGTAAGCAAAATGTGATGTACATGTACGATAAAATATTATTCGGCCTTAAAAAGGAAGGACATTCCGACACATGCTACCACATGGACGAAGCTTGAGGACATTATGCGGAGTGAAATAAGCCAGTCACGAAGGACAAGCACTGTGTGATTCCACTTACATCAGGTACGTAGAGTAGTCAAAATCACAAAGACAGCAAGTGAAATGAGGCTGCCAGGGCGGGGGGAGGGATAATGGGAGCTCGTGTTCAATGGGGACAGAGCTCCAGTTCTACAGGATGAAAGGTGTTCTGGCGATGGGTGGGGGTGAGGCTACACAGCAATATGAGGGTACGAAATGCCACTGAACTGTCCACTTAGAAATAGTAAAGAGGGTAAAAAACACAATTTTAAAATGTGAAAAACACACACCCAGTGAGATGCCTCTTCACACCCACTAGGGTGGCTATAATAGAAAAAGATAAACAATAACAAGTGTTGATGAGGATGTGGAGAAATTGAAACCCTTGTGCCCTGCTGTTGGGAATATAAAATGGTGCAGCCACTGTGGGAAACAGCTTAGCGGTTCCTCAAAAAGCTAAACATAGGATTGCTACATGATCCAGCAATTCTGCTCCGAGAGATAGACCCAAAAGAACTAGAAACAGGGACTCAAACAGAAACTTGTCCAGAGCAGCAACATATTCATAGCAGCACTATTCATGACCACCCAAAGGTGGAAACAACCCAAGTCCATCAAAGACTGAATGAATAAACAAAATTAATATTCACCATGGAAAGGAATGAAGTTCTGACATAGGCTACAATGTGGATGAATCTTGAAAACCTTACATTGAGTGAAAGAAGTCAGACACCAAAGGTTACACACTGTGAATGACTCCATTTACATGAAATGTCCAGAACAGGCAAATCCACAGAGACAGAAAGCAGTCTGGTAGCTGCCAGAGGTAGGGGAAATGGGGAGTGACTGATATGGGGACAGTTTTATTTTGGGGTGAAAATGTTCTGGAACTAGATAGAGGTGATGGTTGCACATCATTTAAATGTGCTAAATGCCACTAACTTGCTTACTTTAAAATGGTTCATTGATGGTGTGTGAATCTCACCTCAATTTAAAAAAATGAACATCAGGAGGCCGTTGTTCCAGCAGTGAGGAGCCACAGACATATCCCAGTGGCTGGCAGGACCAGTAGAGCCGGGGGAATTCCGCCGGGCCCAGGCCCCACATGGGGGTCCCCACAAAGAGACCTGGAGCCCCCACCACCTCTGGCTCAGGAGTAGAGGGAAGAGCCCAGAACAAGCTGCAGTCACCTCCTCCCCAAAGACGCAGGCCCAGCGGGACGGAGTGTGGAGTGGACAAGTAGCAGAGACCCTAACAAGACACAAGGGCCTGAACCCGAGTTACAAGGATGGAGGGTCAACTGGGCTCTGCCAGGTCCATGTGCTCCCTCCTGCGCGGGCCCAGACCTCCTCCATGGCCCAGGACGTTCTCCCAGCAAGAGCTGGCTCACATCCTGCCAGACATTCCACAGCCAGAAGGGACACCTCCCACAGGTGAGTGGGGACAGAGGGAGGCAGGGAAAGGCATCAGCAAGCTTGCTGTGTGACTGCCGGGAAGCGGTTTTGCCTCCCTGGGCCTCGGTTCATTTGTCTTTATAATGAAAACAAAATAAAATGGGAAATGCCCGTGTGTGTAAGCCCTGTTAAGAGGTTCTAGATCTGGGTCTTTCATCAAAGAGTTTTAAGAGCTTCGGAACAAGAGAGACTGTGAGATTCTGGGTGGCTGATTGTTCTCGCCTCTTCACCCTGTAAATGGAAGTAAGAGCGCCTGCCGTAGAAGGTTAAGTAACGAAGCATGTCCAGCTCCCTGTCATGGTGGCCCGTGCCCGGAAGCACAGAAGAAGTGTTCGCTGTGAGCAGCAGCGTGGGGAGCCAGAGCAGAAGAGGCAGGTGGTTTCACCGGGTGGTGGCCACTGTGAAGGGTGAACTAGAAGAGCAAGCGGAGCCCAGAGAGACCAGGAAAGGACAGGTAGGAAGTCTCAGAGCACCAAGTTCAGAGTCAGGTGGGGTGCTGGGAAGGAGAGGAGGGGCCGGAGAGAAGATAGAGGCCAGGATGCAGTGAGCGGGGCGAAGGCCTGGCTGCTGCCCGCGTCTCTGGCCTAGGTGGCTGGGTAATCAGCAGCGCCAGCGCTAAGTTCGCCTACGGATGAAGGACAGGATTGAGGTAAATGCTGAAATGGGTTAGACACGCGGTCTGTGGGGCTGGGCAATTTCAGCAAAGGTGGGACACGGTGGGACACCCAAGAGGTGTGACCTTCGGGCTGAGAGCTCCAGGGACACAGTGACCTTGACCAGGGAATGGGTGTGGAATCCATGATTTACTTGCCCATCCATCTGGTGCTCTCCTAGTGAGTTCCGTGAAGGTAGATGGGGACCATGATGTGTGTGTGTGTGTGTGTGTGTGTGTGTGTGTTGTGCACAGATCATAATTAAGCTGGAATACAACTTGTATTCACCCAGCTTAAAATGTACTAAATATCCACCCTAGTCAGTTTGGCTCAATTGTTAGAGCATCGGCCTATGGACTGAAGAGTCGCAGGTTCATTTCCGGTCAGGGGCATGTACCTCAGTTGCAGGCTCTATCCCCGGCCGCAGTTGGGATGAGTGTAGGAGGCAACCTATCAATATGTCCCTCTCACATCAATGTTTCTCTCTGTGTGTCTCTTCCCCTCTCTCTTTCTAAAAAACAATGGGAAAAATACCCTCGGGTGAGGTTTAACAAACAAACAAAAAAAGAGTAAAACATCCATGCACATCTCCCTACTCTCATTTTCTCTTCTCTCTCTATCTCCCGTCCTCCCTCCTCTTCTCTCTCTCCCCTCTCTCTCCCTCTTTTTCTCTCTCTCCCTTTCCTCTCTCTGAGATAATCAACACCCTACATCAAGTGTTTATCACTCTCATGAACATTTTCCACCTTTCTACATGGGATGTCTCCATAAACAACATACAAAATTGTGTTGCATGTTTTTGAAGTGTACATAAGTGGCATTATTCTGTGTACCTCCTTCAATGATTGTTTTTCTTCTGCCCAGCACAATGCTTTTAAGATTCACCCAGTTTGGTGTGAGCAGTTCCACATTTCCTCCATTTCTATGACTAGAGACGCCCAGAGTGGGAGGATCACATTTGACGGGTGCACCCTAGTGTGATACTGCTCTTTCCAAACGTCCTCGAACGTGCCTCACCATGCGTCTTCAAGAGAAGGGCTCTGTGGTGGGATGTCTGGGTCAGGAGAGGGGCCCTGTCTCTGTCACTGTGGCGGATTGCCTGTCCTCAGCTTGGGCAATGCATCTCTGAAGATGCTCTGTAAGTGGTCAACAAACCAACAAGGGAGTGAGACAGGGTGTGCAGACTTCCTGGGCAGGGGACCAGGGAGAAGGCTCCGCTCCAGGCCCAGAGAGCACAGTTATATGAGGACAGAGAATCGAGTGGCCACTGTGGGCCGAGCTACAGGAGAGGGAAAATGTTGAGGTGGGTCTTGAAAAGTGAAGAGAGGTCCCAAAGGAAGAGCATTAGAGGCAGATGAGCCATCAGGTGCGAAGGCCCAGAGGCAGGCCCGGTCTTGGACCAAGAGACCTGTGTGGCTGGGGGACAGTGATGTGAGTGTGGAGACTGAGGAGATGAGCAGGGAACCAGACTTTGCAAGATTCTGATTGTTATTTTGTTTTCACTTTTTAAAAAATATTCCACGTGTACGTGATACCATGCAGTGCTTCCTCTGACTTACCTCTCTCAGCGTAAGGCCCTCAAGGTCCACCCATGTTGTTACACACGGTAGGCTTTCCTTCTTTTTCATGGCTGAATGATATTCCATGGTGTACTAGCATATATATTGTATTTTTATTTTTAAAAAATATATCTTTTTTTTTTTCAGAGAGGAAGGGAGAGGGAGAGACAAATAGAAACATCAATGATGAGAGCGAATCATTGATCAGCTGCTTCCTGCATGCCTCCTACTGGGGACGGAGACCAAAACACCAGGCATGTGCCTTGACTAGGGATCAAACCATGACCTCCTGATTCATATGGGTCACTGTTCAACCACTGAGCCACACCGTCCGGGCTAAGCCACATTTCCTTGATCCATTCATCCACTGATGGTCGCCTAGGTTGTTTCTATGTCTTGGCTATTGTGAATAATGCTGCAGTAAACAAGGGGGTAAAGATATCCCTTCAAGATCCTGTTTATTGAATGCATAGTGGTGCGTATAAAGTTTTGAGAAAAATGTTTAAAATGTTTCATTTGAATTATATATTTTTTATTATTTTATTTTTTTATTTTTTATTTTTTTTAATAAATCTTTATTCAGATTATTACAATTATTTCTCCTTTTTCCCCCCATAGCTCCCCTCCACCCAGTTCCCACCCCACCTTCTGCCCTTACCTCCCCCCCACTGTCCTCATCCATAGGTGTATGATTTTTGTCCAGTCACTTCATGAACCCCCCCCATACCCCTTTCCCCCTGAGAATTATCAGTCCACTCCCTTTCTATGCCCCTGATTCTATTATATTCACCAGATTATTCTGTTCCTCAGGTTTTTAATTCACTTGATTTTTAGGTTCACTTGTTGATAGATATGTATTTGTTGTTCATAATTTTTCTCTTTACTTTTTTCTTCTTCCTCTTCTTTAAGAATACCTTTCAGCATTTCATATAATACTGGTTTGGTGGTGATGAACTCCTTCAGCTTTTTCTTATCTGTGAAGCTCTTTATCTGCCCTTCAATTCTGAATGATAGCTTTGCTGGGTAGAGTAATCTTGGTTGTAGGTTCTTGCTATTCATCACATTGAAAATTTCTTGCCACTCCCGTCTGGCCTGCATAGTTTCTGTTGAGAAATCAGCTGACAGTCGTATGGGTGCTCTCTTGTAGGTAATTAACTGTTTTTCTCTTGCTGCTTTTAATATTCTCTCTTTGTCTTTTGCTCTTGGCATTTTAATTATAATGTGTCTTGGTGTGGTCCTCTTTGGATTCCTTTTGTTTGGGGTTCTGTGTGCTTCCTGGACTTGTAAGTCTATTTCTTTCACCAGGTGGGGGAAGTTTTTGGTCATTATTTCTTCAAATAGGTTTTCAGTATCTTGCTCTCTCTCTTCTTCTGGCACCCCCATAATTCTGATGTTGGTACGCTTGAAGTTGTCCCAGAGTCTTCTTACACTATCTTCAACTTTTTGGATTTTTTTTTTTTTGCTTTTTGCTTTTTCGGTTGAGTGTTTTTTGCTTCTTTGTATTTCAATTCTTTGACTTGATTTTTGTGTTCCTCTTGACTGTTTTTGGGTCTCTGTATAATATTTTTTATTTCAGTCAGTGTATGTTTAATTTCTAGTTGGTCCTTTTTCATATCTTCGAGGGTCTCGTTATATTTATCGGCCTTTTCTAGGATATTCTTAAAAAGCCTTATAACCGTGGTTTTGAATTCTATATCCAGTCGTTTGTTTTCCTCCATTTCTTTCGTTTGTGATCTGATTCTTGGACGCCGCATTTTCACTGCTTCCCTGAGTTGGTAAGGTAGATTTGTGTGCTAGGTTTCCAATATGGCCCAGTGGGTCTGCCTCCCCAGTTAACCTGAGGTGGACACTCTTGGTGCACCCCTTTGTGGACTGTGTGTACAGCCTTGTTGTAATTAAGTCTTGATTGTTGTTGGTATCACTGGGAAGAATTGACCTCCAGGCCAGTTGGCTGTAAGGATCAGCTGTGTCTATGCTGGGAGAAGTTCGGTGCTGGAGACAGCCTTATAGGATTAGACTTGCCAAATTGCAATAGCCTCTGTGCTCAGCTTGGATGGGGTGGAGTCTCAGTCTTGGCTTCCTGTCAGCCTTACCCTTGCGCGCACGTGCGCGCCTTCAGACCTCCACCTTCCCTGGCTCCTGAGTCTCTGCCCGAGAGTCCAGATTCCCCCCACAAGAGCGTGGGTCCCCAGGGGCTCGCCTGGAACCGGGGTTCAGTGCAGTCAGGAACCTCCGACTCCCTTCCACTAGGGAAAGCCTGTGGCAACCTCCGCAGCCTTTGTGCGCACTGGCGTGTGCGCGCGTGCTTTCAGTCCTCCGCCTTCCCCGGCTCCGGAGTCTCCGCCCGAGAGTCCAGACTCCCCCCACAAGAGCGTGGGTCCCCAGGGGCTCGCCTGGAACCGGGGTTCAGTGCAGTCAGAACTGGGGCCCAGTGGAGTCAGGAATCTCCGACTCCCTTCCACTAGGGAAAGCCTGTGGCAACCTCCGCAGCCTTTGTGCGCACTGGCGTGTGCGCGCGTGCTTTCAGTCCTCCGCCTTCCCCGGCTCCGGAGTCTCCGCCCGAGAGTCCAGACTCCCCCCACAAGAGCGTGGGTCCCCAGGGGCTCGCCTGGAACTGGGGTTCACTGCAGTCAGAACTGGGGCTCAGTGCATTCAGGAGCCTCTGACTCCCTTCCACTAGGGAAAGCCTGTGGCAACCTCCGCAGCCTTTGTGCGCACTGGCGCATGCGCACTTTCAGTCCTCCGCCTTCCCCGGCTCCCGAGTCTCCGCCCGAGAGTCCAGACTCCCCCCACAAGAGCGTGGGTCCCCAGGGGCTCGCCTGGAACTGGGGTTCAGTGCAGTCAGAACTGGGGTTCAGTGCGGTCGGGAGCTTCCTTCCCCCTTCCGCCAGAGAAAGTCAGCCAGGCTCTCAGCCGCCCTTCCTCTCTGTGCGCACAAAGACCCTTTGCCGTACCTCCAATTCTCTGTGAGCTTTTCTCTTTCCTTCTAGTTGTATAATTTTCACTCAGCCAGCTTTCCTGTGGTTCTGGATGGTGTCCGTTCTGTCTTTTAGTTGTAGTTTTGAAATTGTTGTGTGAGGCAGCAGTTTAGGTGCTTACCTATGCCGCCATCTTGGTTTCTCTTTCTGAATTATATATTTTTTAAATCAGGTGAAGATAACCTAACAAAGAGAGTTAAATAATACCAAATTAAAACATCAGAATGTTTTGCAAATTTTGCCTGAAACTCGGAATTAAGTTATATCTATACAATGTCCAGGAAAGTCTTTATGTAAATATTTTTCATTGAAATGACATTTCTAAACCACCACCAGAACATCACAAGAATCATTTGATCATGGTTTAGATTCAGTAAATGTAATTCGTTGTTTTTTTTTTTTTTTACTTTTTTCATATTTTATTTCAGATATTCTGAAACAGATCACAGCCTCGTATGGTTAACAGCAAACCTTAAACTACCTTCAAAGCCTTGAATTTCACCTTTAAAATAAATTACAGAAACAATTTTAGTGACAGTGTTGAAGCTTCATTGATCACGTTTGAAATTTTGCTGACTTGGGTAGTTTTCTGCAGAACGGTGTGGTCTTGTCAGTTTCGCATCTAGCAGATCTGTGAGTCTGCATGGCAATGTCATGCCCATATCAATATTATGTTTATGAAATTCTATGATTTCATATCTGAAAAGTCTCAATTACTTTTAGCCATACATTATAGTGTTTTAAAAGTCTTATATTACTTTCTAAATGCTTTTCATCTGCTTTACAAATATTCTTTCATATAAAACAAATTTTTTCTGGAACTTTTTTTATTACCCAAATGCTTTTTAGTGTGGTACTGAATAACAACGTCCTTTTCCTTTTTCCTTATTGACTATTAACAAATTTTCTTTATTGAAGCTATAATAAACAAAACATGGTTGCCGTTCAGGTGAAATATTTAAGCATCAGCCTTTCCAACATGAATGAACAGCATTTGCATCCAACGTTTACATCCTGTTACCATAAACTACCCATATTTTGTGGGTTTTTTCTTATTTGTTTTTTATGCCCCAAATATAAATTAATTGTTATATTTTACAGAGAGTCTTACACAGTAGCAAAACCGCTCCAGGCTGCTCTGACTTCTGCAAGTTTTGGAGGTTCCAGGGCTGCAACTCACTGTAAACATCATTTCTTCTCTCTCTTCCCACAGGTACAGCAAAACGTTGTTCCTGATACTTTAATAGGAACACTACAAAGCTTGCTCAAGCTTTGTTGACTTTCTGGATGCTTTCTTTCAATGTTTTATCCTATGCTTTTCATTTTATAATTATGAGACCATTGCACATTTGCTACTTACACAAAAATTACAATACACCAAGAATAAAAACCAAAGTAAGTCTTAGCTATATGAAACTAGAACCAACCTGGAAATTTGAGGGTAATGATAAACTGGTACGTCTCCTATAAGCCAGAGCAATTAATACACGTACAACCACGCTGCTCACAGTGACAACAGTCAAATTGGCAAAGTTTTGCAAATGTTTCTCAGATGTCACCAGTGTATCAAAATTCATTGCAACATTCAACAACAATTAGCTTGAAATCTTGCATTTACATTAATTCTACTATCCTTTGGGAGAAATGTAAGGGTATTTTCTAGACGGTGCCAAATTTCCCCGGATTTTAGCGATGGAACAATTGTACCGGTGCATACTGTCTCTACTGTAGCCTTGGATTAACAATAGAAGGTCATGGTTGCTCTTGACAGGCAAGGACAGGCAATGCTGTTGTTGTTGCTGCTGTTGTTTTAATCCTCACCCGAGGATATTTTTCATTGATTTGAGAGAGAGAGAGAGGGAGAGAGAGCAAGGGCAGGCAATGTTTTGAGGAGTGTTGGGGTTCAATGGAGAAAAGCAAGGGGGGTGGCTAGAGGGGCATGTGGTATGAAGAAGGGATTCTTTCACAGATGGAAGACATTCTGGAATCCTGTGTCTTAGTTTGTGTTCTCCCGAGACCCAATGAGAATTTGGGAAAGAAAGGTGTGAATGAGCAGGTTCCTGCTCTGGTCAGTTGAGGGGTGATCCTTCTAGGGGTCTCTGAGAGATTGTAGAACACACCCCAGAACTGCCTCACTCAGGAGTGATGAAACGAGGACTTCAGCCAATATGCCCGGTTCTTTGCTGTCCAAAGGTCACTCCTGGGGGTGTCAACTCCCAGCACTTCCTTGTTACCCCATGTGGGAACTTAGCCCGTTCCTGTGGACATAGAGAGACAGGTAGTGGAGGTGAGACATGGTCAGTGCACCTGGGAGCCATGCACCAAGCTGCCGGTGACATCCGCAGGCAGGCTGTGAGCAGAGTGGTGTGTCCACTGATGGAAATAATGCAGCAGATGGGGGGGTCGTCCTGTTGCAGGGGAAAGTGGGGAGAATTGATGAATGTCTGAACTAACGACAGGATGAAGTCCAGGGTGCAATGGAGGAGTTGGCCTTGGCCAGGACCACGGACAGCTCCTCATTTCCGCTCTCATTGCTCCAGAGACCCAGGTGGAAGGGCAAACCTCACCTGGGTCTCTGAGTTCCTTCTCCTGGGCCTCTCAGAAGACCCCAAGCCACAGCAGCTGCTGCTTATACTGTCCCTGAACCTGTACCTTGTTATGGGGCTGGGGAACCTACTCACCATCCTGGCCATCGCCACTGTCGCCGGCTCCACACGCCCAGGTACTTCTTCCTTGCCTACCTGGCCGTGTGGACATGCTTCACTTCCACCATCATACCCAATATGCTGGCCAACCATGTGTCAGGACACAAAGAGATTCCTTCCTCTGGCTGCTTGACCCAAATGTTCTTCATCTGGTTTGCTGGCATTGACAGCTTCCTGCTGACTGCCGTGGCCTACAGCCGCCATGTGGCCATCTGCCACCCGCTGCACTATACCACATCTGGAACACCACAGCTCTGTGGCTCCTGGCGGTGGCATCCTGGACCACAGCCTTCAGAAATGTCCTGACCCACGTGGTATTACTAACCCACCTGTCATTCTGCACCCACAACTGAATCCCCCCCTCGCCCCCCACTTCTTCTGCAACCTAGCCCTTTTCTGAAGCTGGCCTGCTCCGACACTTTCCCCCATAATGTAATGATGTACACCGTGGGCGCCCTGCCCATCATCATCATCACCCCCTTGGTGGGCATATCGGTCTCCTACATATTCAACTTTGCAGCCTTCCTGAGGGTCCCGTCCATGAGAGGCAAGCAGAGGGCTTTCTCCACTGGTGGCTCTCACCTCTCTGTGGTGTCACTGCTCTATGGGGTGCTCATTGGGGTTTATTTCTCCCACACGGCCCAGAAGGACACGGCTGCTGCAGGGACGTACACTGTGGTCACGCCCATGCTGAACCCCTCATCTGCAGCCTACGCAACAGCAACATGAAGGGCACCTTGGGGGCCTCGTCAGCAGGAAGCCAGTTTTTATTTAGTGACCACGGCATTGGGATGCCCACCTGAGTGTCCACACAGGGTGCCCGTCTGTCCTGAATTCCCCTGCCTGGTCCCAATCTTAGATATTTCCTTCATATCGTCTTGGTTCATTTCTTTACTACTTCATCCTTCCAACAGCTACTTAGTGAGCATCTGTTACAGCATAGGCATGCTTTTACGGGTTGAGGGTAGAGCAGGAAACAAACAAAATCCTTGCCTCAGTAGGAACCAACAGTCTCAGAAAGAACCAATGAGCCAGCACCTTGATTTCAGACTTCTGGTCCCCAGCACTGTGAGAGAATAATGGTCATTATTTAAGCCAAGCAGTTTGTGGTAGTTTGTTAGAGAAGCCCTAGAAAACTACTACAGCAAGTAAGCTATTAATCCTAGCACAGAAATTGGAGTCATCACAAAAATGAAAAATCAATTGGTGGTCTGGTGGTAAGGACACATACACTGAGTGGCCAGATTATTATGATCTCTGAACACATAATAATCTGGCCACTCAGTGTATATCCTATATAATAAAAGGCTAATATGCAAATTGTCCCCTTGACCAGGAGTTCAACCAGCAGGCAGGCTGGCCAACCGCCCATGTCCCCTCCCCCTGGCCAGGCTGGCTGGACCCCACCCATGCACGAATTCATGCACTAGCCCTCTAATAAATAAATAAATACATACACACACACACACACACACACACACACACACACACACACACACTAGAGGCCTGGTGCACAAAGATTTGTACAAGAATGGGCCTTCCTTCCCCTGACTGCTGGCACCTCCTTGGCTCCAGCCCGGAGCCACCTTTCTGCCTTCCCACGCTGCCCAGAGGCCCAGAGCGGCTGGGGTGGTGCAGAATGCCTGCGTCCCATCCCGCCCCGCCCCCGGCCACACGGCGCCCATGTATGCAAATTAACCTTCCATCTTTGTTGGGTTAATTTGCATACTCACTCCTGATTGGCTGGTGGATGTCATGAAGGTACGGTCAATTAGCATGTTACTCTTTTATTAGGTAGATACACTGAGTGGCCAGATTATTATGCATTCAGAGATCATAATAATCTGGCCACTCAGTGTATATTGCAGGCTGGAAGGCTGCTGACCGTTGTTCTGCCAAAGAACAACACTTGGTAATACCATCACTGTGATAACCTGAGAGGTAGATCCGATGTCTCTGGAGCCTGTGTTTCCAAAAGTGCTTGGAAAGAGCTAGCATGTCACTGTGTGTTGGCTGCTCCTTGCCATTTGTTGCAAAGAATTGCAAGAATGCGATGATCTTAGACAAGAATTGGCCATGTTTCAGACTCAGAAACATCACAAGACTAAAAGAGCCCTCAGCTTCCTGTCCCCCAAAAGAGTATACATAAAAATATTGCCTCTTGCCCAAGGCTACTGTTTCAGATGCCCATTCACTGAGAGTGGCAAAGAGCTACGTCGTTTAAGGAAGCAAATGCTGCAAATGAAATGGACACAAGAACGTGGGCTAGGAAAGAGCATCGGGTGTGGTTCCTAGCAAGGAAACCAACTAGAAGCACCTAGATCCGAAGCCGACTAAGTTTTTCCAAGGAAGTGTATTGCTAAGCAAATAATGAGGTCTGTTTGCAAAATCATATGACTTTTGAGCCTTTGCACTTTAGGTATTTTTTTTGTTATAAGAGCTTAACCTGAACCTTACTCCAAAGTGGGGCTTGAATCCTGGGTCTGGTTTCCAGAGCACTTCCTCCCGACCACGATGTGTTCCTCAGGCAGCAGTGTATCTCTTCACCACCCAAATCTGCACCAGGTCAGAAAGGTAGCAGCTGAGGTGAATCCTAAACAGGCTGAATCCAGAATCCCAAGAGTGACACCTCGGTGACAGGTGGCATCACAGAGAGAGCAAGTGGGTACCAAGAACTATAAGGGGTCTGGAAGTTTCCCTACTTCCAAACTGTTAATTTAATCCATCATGGTTTCACTGATGCTGGCAGAAAATGCAACACTCCAGGGTCGGAGACAAAAGTCATAACCACGCCCAGCAGGGCGGGCGGCCTGAACCGTGGGTTTGCCTGCTCCTCCCAGGTCCCACGGGGACAATGCAGGTGAACCCAGATTGGCATTGGATGGACAGTGGATTTGCATCACAGCTGAGGAACTCCAAGCTTAGAATCCCCAATCTTTTCTTTTGTTAAATATATTTTTACTAGAGGGACGGTGCATGAAATTTGTGCATGAATAGGGTCCCTAGGCCTGGCTGGCAATCAGGGCCAATCGGGGTCCCCACCTCCCATGTCCCCGCCTCCTCCTTCCCTCACTCCCTCAGTGCCCCACTGCTGCCGCTGGTCGCCTACCACGTTCCGCACCACCCCCTGGTGGTCAGCGCATGTCATAGCGAGCGATTGAACTCCCATTCTCCCGGTCAGACTCCCGAGGGGACACTTTGCATATTAGCCTTTTATATAGAGAGACTGATTTCAGAGAGGAAGGGAGAAGGAAAGATAGAAACATTAATGATGAGAGAGAATCATTGATCAGCTGCCTCCTGAATGCCCCCTAATGGGGATCAAGCCCACAACCTGGGCATGTGCCCTGACGGGGAATTGAACCGTGACCTCCTTGTTCATGGGTCAATGCTCAGCCACTGAGCCACACCAGTCGGGCAGAAACCCCAGTCTTTTCAAGTAGACTGCAGACAAACCCACTCTGCCTTTATCTCAGAGGCATTCATCTTTATTATATGGACAGCAAACAAACCTGCCCGCTGCTCCACAGAAGAACTCTCTGCCTTCTAAGGCTGTTTGCTATCCAAACATCCTTGAAAATACAGCAGAACAAAAAGCTGCTCACGCCCCTGCTTGTGAGTTATATGAAAATACCAGAAACTCAGGAAGAAGTGTCTCCCAATAGTGGTAGCACTGGCATTCAATGGGCTGTGGCAGGCATCTGTGAGGGTAATTTGGGCTGGAAGCCAAGCATATGAGGCTGTTCAAGGTACAGTGTAGTGGTTCAGTGTGTAGATTGTGGAGTCAGACAGCCTGGGTTCAAGTCCTGGTTCTGCCACTTTTAACTGTGTGACCTTGACTTCTCTGCTTCAGTTTCTCCTGTAAAATGAGAACAACATGCCCTAGCTCCGTGGTCGGCAAACTGCGGCTCGCGAGCCACATGCGGCTCTTTGGCCCCTTGAGTGTGACTCTTCCACAAAATACCACGGCCTGGGCGAGTCTATTTTGAAGAAGTGGCGTTAGAAGAAGTTTAAGTTTAAAAAATTTGGCTCTCAAAAAAATTTCAATCATTGTACTGTTGATACTTGGCTCTGTTGACTAATGAGTTTGCCGACCACTGCCCTAGCTGATTTTGCTCAGTGGCTAGAGCATCGCCCTGCGGACTGAAGGGTCCCGGGTTCGATTCTGGTCAAGGACATGCAGGAGGCAGCCGATCAATGATTCTCTCTCATCACTGATGTTTCTATCTCTATCTCCCTCTCCCCTCCTCTCTGAAATCAATCAAAATATATGTATTTTTAAAAAGAACAATAGCTCCAGTAACCATAGGGTTATTGTGAAAATTAATATATGGGCTTATACATGCAAGAAACTTCGAACAGCACAGGCAGGTGGAGGGCCATGTCAGTGCTAACTATAATTATCATTAATTATCATGACGATGCTGCAGAGCTTGTGGTCATGCCTGCTCTCCCACATTTGTGGGCAAGCTGTGTAACCCCCGCAGCTCCCTTGGAATCCGCCTCGGAGAACTCGGGAAGGGCACCAGGGCTCTCTGCTCCCTGCTCCCCACACTGACTCTAGAAACGGGGCTGCAGTGCCGGAGCTGGGTTTCAGGTTCCAAGGAATCAAACAGACTCAGGTTCAAATCCTGCCTTTGCCACGTGTCAGCTGTGTGACCTTGGCGAGCAGCTTCCCAGCTGGGGACCTCTAAGTACTTACTGCACTAGGTCTGGGTGAAGGGGGAGTGACCCCTCCCCCCACTCCTCACCCACACTCGCCCCAAGTGACCTGTCCAGCACACACTCTGGGCCATCCTTTGCCAGTGCCATTTTGATTATCATCGTCATATTATTCTTCAATGAGCAAGACTCCGTAGGTGCAAGCTGAGAACATCTTGGCTCTTTTACCACCAGTACTCAGTGCATTCACTCTGGCCCCACAGTCTCTCTGCATGCCCCAAACTCCAGGAGGGACATTGGGGGGCACCCCCATACTGTCCTCTGTCGTCTCATCCAAGGTACACCCAGCCCTCCCACCTGTGGTCTTCGAATATGCAACACCCATGTCCACCGCCCCATCTCACCTTTCAGTCCTCCTCCAGACCTCACCTCAATGGCTACCTCCTCAGGGAAGACCTCCCTGACTTCCCCCCAAGGCTCATCAGGTCTCCCTGTTAGATATTCCATTAACTTTTTTTGTTGCTATTAATCCTCATCCAAGGGTACTTTTCCCATTGATTTTTAGAGAGTAGAAGGGAGGGAGCGGGGAGAAAGAAGAGAGAGAGAGAGATGAGAGAGACACATCTATTGGTTGCCTCCTGCACACACCCCAACCGGATCTGGGGTCAAACCTACAACCCAGGTACATGCTCTTGATCAGGAATCAAACCCTCGGCCTTCAGTGCGTGGGCCGAGGCTCTAACCGCTGAGCAACACCGGCCAGGCTCCATTAACATTTTTATTGGACACTCTCCCACTCTCCCCACCCCACCCCACTCCTACCCAGGGATTCCTTCTTCCAGCAACTGCATGTTTTGAAGTGCTGGTCTTTCGCCAGCTGCTGAAGCTGGCGTGGCCCAAGCCAAGGCTGGCCAGAAGTGCTAGCGAATCAGCAACCTTCCCTTCCCGGGCCACCCAACTAGGGAGTAGCCTTTAAGGAACGAGGATGGGGATTGGTGGATAAATAGCCCAGCTCCCATGCCCTCAGCTCTGCCTACTCCGAAGAGGGTGCTCTCTGCTACCTCCCAGAGGTCCCGGCTGCACTGCGCCCCAGTTGTCCAGACTGGTAACAGCTGGTTTCATTACTGCAGTTACTGGCGCCTTCCCTTCTCTGTCTCCCTCCCGCCCTTCGCCCACCATCTGTGTCTCCTTGGGCTACCTCCCAAATAAATTACTTGCCCCAGAATTCTTGTCTCCGGGTCGGCTTCTGGGGGAGCCCAAGCTCAGATAGCAGTTCACCCTAATCCCTATGAAGGTCATAATTGTTTGCAGGCATTCGGCGTCTCTCCCCACTGGCCTGAGTTATGTCTACCCTTGTGTCTTCAAAGCCTGCCCAGTGCCTGGCATGTAGTAGATGCTCAATAAATGACCCCAAGTCTCCCAGCTCTGGGGGCCAGGTGGTATCAGGGAGCTCTGGCCCCACTCAGGTCCTCAGAAGCCCCCAGTTGGAGAGTTACATGCAGGAGGGAAGCTTACTCCTCCCCAGCTATAAACGGCAGCCTCCACTGCCTGGTGCCCCAGGCCACACAGCCTGGACAGCTGGGCCAGAGCCCCCAGGGGCCAGGAACCCCAGATGACCCTTCAGGTCTGGCCAGGGCTCCTGGGATGTCCATGAGGCAGGTACATGGAGAGGACGTAACTCCAGTCCCAAGGCTGCAGGGCAGGAGAGGGATGGCACCGCTGGGCTCTACGGCATGCCTAGGTCCCCTCTCCCCTCCCAGGCATCAGATTCCACCTCTGGGAGCTCCCTGAGCAAGAGGCCAGGACAGGACCAGGGTCTGCCCTAAAAGGCCATGGAGCGAGCAGGCACCTCCTGGGGGAGAGATCCCTTTTCAAGCTGGTGGTGTCAGACCTGGAATTAGCCACCCCACCTGCGGTGAGGCCAGTCTCGGGGTCTCCCAGGACCAGCACGGGGGCGGGGGGGAGGCAGCTGACTTCCAATGACTCAGCTTGAGATAGTCAGGGAATTGGGGGGCAGGTTAGGACCCCTCTCCAGCTCTGTTCTAGGGACAGCTAGGTCAGGGTCCAGCTCTGCCACTAGCAAGCTAGGTGACCCTGGCGGGGTGGGCACCCTGGACCTCAGCTTCCTCCTCTGTAAAATGAGAATAAAAACAGCCCCCTGCTCAGGGCTCAGGGAGGCCGAAGTGAGATGCTGCCGATCGAGTGCTCAGAACCCTGTTTGGCACACGGTGGGCTCTCAGTGAACCGTATTCCATAGTCTACTCTGTACTCTGCACTGCCGGGAAAAGGGGGGAACAGAATGTGTGTGTGTGGGGGGGGGATAAACCAATATCCTCAGAGCATAAAAGAGGTTCCAGAATGTTCTGTTTGCTGCTATTATGGCCCCAATACCTTTGAGTGGGGAGTTCTAACCATGACAAAGAGAAGGACTAATAGCTTAAGGGGCAGTGAAGGAATCAGGATGGGGCAAAGGGAAGCCAAGAACTCTGGATTTTGGCCTGCCGCCTCTCCCCCCAGCCTCCCCAGTGGTGCTGACTACTGCCCAGTCTCTCTCGTTATCCCACTCCCTCTGTGGCCTTGGGCAGGAAACACAGAAGCCTCCATACCACATGGAAGTGTTGGTTCAGGGCTCTGTTCAGGAAGGCTTCCTGGTGGAAGAGCCATTTGATCTGGGTTTTGAAGGATGAATAGAAGTTTCCTGGTTAAAGAACTGTGTGTGAGAGAGAGTGTGAGTGTAGAGAGGGGATTGCTCATTTTAATTAATAAGGATCATCTGGGTCCCAGGCACTCAGGAGCCCCCAGATAAGACCAAGGCACAGGCCTGCCCCAAAGCAGCTCAGTCTGAAAGTGATGATGAAATAATAGTAACAGCTCCCACATTCTTAGTATGTGCTGCTAGGCCTCGACCTGTGAGAGGCACTCTGTGTTTGTCAATTGAATGAATGAGCAAACAAATCTTTCTAAAGGCAGCGAATCTGCCCAGCCGGTGGTTGAGCATTGACCTATGAACTAGAAGGTCATGGTTCCATTCCATTTCAGGGCACATCCCCAGGTTACAGGCTCAATCCCAGTGGGGGGCATGCAGGAGGCAGCCAATCAATGATTTCTTCTCAGCAATGAGGTTTCTAACTCTCTCTCCCTTCCTCTCTGAAATCAATAAAAATATATTTAAATAAAATGAAATAAAGGCAGCGAATCCTGCCCCAGTGATGGAGGAGAGAGGGAAGGCACAGTGGGCAGCGGGGACCACAGGTGCAGAGGCTGGAAGGAGGAAATGGCAGCCCTGCCGGGGAGCTCTGAGCACTGAGCTGGGAGAGCTGGGTATAGGTAGGGGTGGGTGGGGGTGGGCAGGAGTCTTGAGTGAGAGGCTGAGGGGCTAGGCCTCCTGTTCCTGGGGGGACTGCAGAGCCACAGCAGGATTCTGAGCTGAGCAGGGAGGGCATCAGGGTCAGGCCTGGGCCTGCCGGCGCCTCCAAGTTTCTGAGAGAAAGACAGCCCAGGTCAATCTCACCCAGGTGAGCCGGATCCATGGGGGCAGGGAGATGACAGAGGGAGAGGGAGACAAAGGAGACAGACAGAGAGGGGGACGAGAGAGGAGCCTGAAGAAATAGAGGGAGAGAGACAAAGAGTTACAGAGAGAATCAGAGATAGGGAGACAGAGGGAGGGAAATGGAGACAGACACAGAGACCTGGAGAAAGACACAGTGACAACATGAGAGAGACAGAGAGACAGAGACAGAGAGATGGAGAGAGACACAGATCAAAGGAGAGACAGAGACAGAGACATGACGAGAAACAGAGACAGTCACCAAAGCAGAGACAGAGAGAGAAGATGATGAGACAAAGACCCTCCAGGAAGAGGTGGGAGGACCCCCTGGGGTGGTAGCAGGAGATGGGATGGGGGCCTGACCCCAGTTCCTGGAGGCAGTACCAGGAGGGGAGGAGGAGGGAGGACAGGAGCTTCCCTGGCCCACTCTGTACCCACCCACATTCTCTTCAGCCCTCCCAACCACAGATGTGGAAATTGAGGCCGACCAGCAGGCCACAGGGGATCCTCCTGGGCCAGCACTGTGCCCCCAGGTTCAGGTGGGACCAGTGTCACCAAGTTAAAAATGGAAATGGGTTCGGCCTTTTTTTTCCTTTGAGAAAATCCTAGGCCCAAATAAGGCACGGGCTGCGGGTGCCTGGTGAGCTGGCCAAGTTCTCCTGAGCGAGCGAGTGGCGGCTGGCCCGGCCAGCCTGGGCTTGGGCCTCCTCCAAGACTCGCCCCAGCAGGGCGGCACACCCTGGGGAGGCTATAAGGGCTTCCACTCCACCCTGCTGTTCACTGAGCCCAGCCACAGGTCCCGCCACAGACCCACCACCTGCGCCCCTCTCCACCCAGCCATGGAGGCCATCAAGAAGAAGATGCAGATGCTGAAACTGGACAAGGAGAATGCCATCGACCGAGCTGAGCAGGCCGAGTCAGATAAGAAAGCTGCGGAGGAGAAGTGCAAGCAGGTGAGGGCCCGGCCGCTGGGCTGCACCAGGCGGCCCAGTGCCCTCTCTGAGCTGGCGAAGCTCTGGGCTGAGGGTGGGGATCCCAGAAACCTTGGTACCTGGAGGTTAGGAAGGGGATGAGGGGTGATGCCCCAGCCAAGGAAGAGTGAGGGGATCATTGTCTTCCCTGGAGGGGGGGGTCCCTGGTCAGGGAGAGAGAGGTGACAGGACCCACCCAAACAGGACCAGCCGGAGCCAAGCAAGTAAGCAGGGGTGTCTGTTTGTACTGGATGTGTGTGTGCAAACGTGTGAGTGAGTGTAGGTGTGTTGGGGTGAGTGTGTCAGGTGGGTGTATATGTACTGGATAGGGTGGAGAGAGAGAGAGAGAGTGAGGAACCTGAAGAAATAGAAGGAGAGAGACAAAGAGATATAGGGGGACGCTGTGTGTAAGTGTATTTGTGTGTGTTTGAGCATTTCTGTGTGTGTGTGTGTGTGTGTGTGTGTGTGTGTGTTTCCACTGGAGAGAGTGTTGAGGGATGATGGTAGCTGTGAAAATGAGGGTGTGCAGTGAGGTATGAGCGTGTGGCTGTTGGAAAGTGGGTGTGAAAGAGTGTGGATGTGTGTGAATGCTGGTATCAGTGTGGGGTGGTATGTATGGGGGAGAGGCTGGCTGCGCGTGCACTTGTGCAAAAGGTGGCCCGACTAATGGAATGTGCGAGTGTCAGAGCGAGTGTGTGTGTTGAGGTGACTCTATTGGGGCTGACCTGTGTGTGCTTGCCAGGGCTACTGTGTGTGTGTGTGTGTGTGTGTGCGCGCGCGCGTGCGCGCGCGCGCACGCATGCGCATGCGCCTGTGGAGGTGAGGGGGGCAATGCAAAGCTGTGGAGGAGGGGTGACCTGTGTCCCTGTGACTGTGGGCCTGTGGGTCCACGTTGGTGACTACCCTGGGAGGGTGGCCACATGTGGTGTGTGGTGAGGTTAGCTGTGCCTGGCTGCAGGGGCGGCTGGTGAGGCCCAGGGTGCCTTCCGATGGCTGGGCAGGAACCCAAGTCCCCAGAAGTCACTTTCCCCATGTGAGGTGGGGAAGGTCTGGAGACCGGGGTGCGTGGAGATCTGAGACTCTCCATGAGGCTCTGCTTATCGGGGTGCCCTGTTGTCCCTGCTGTGGACTTGGCAGGGCAAGGCAGGGCTTCGGGGACAAGAGTCCCAGGGGGCTCCGGCAATGAGGGAACATCAGGAAGCTAACAGAGGAGCAACGGCAGAGGCTGGGCTGGGCAGTCCAGAGCAGAAATCAGTCGTCGGGTCTAGGTGGCCAGAGCAGCCAGTGAGAGGAGGGCGGGGGTCCTGCCCCTTCAATAGTGCCCTGCCCTCCTCCCACAGGGCTCATGCACAACCCCTGAGTCGATGGCCAAGTCCTCGGGAGCATCAGGGTCTCAAATGAGCCCCCAAAACTGCCCAGGACAGTGACACCAAGTGCCCAGCCCAGCCCGGGCGCAAGGCCAGCTTGGCAGGTAAAAGCACGGGCTCTGAGCCAGACTGGCCCTGTGGAAGCTTGGTCACTGAGCACCTGGAGCAATGCCTTTACCTTTTTCTGTGCCTTAGTGGCCTCAAGTGTGAAATGGGGAAGTGACAGTGGCACCTCCCTCGTAGCCGTGAGAGGATTAGAGGTAACTATGCAAGTAGAGTCCCTGGCACTGCTCCTGGCACAAAGTAAGCGCTCAATAAATGCAAGGTTGTTTCCTGCCCCTCCCTGCTTCCTGGGGCTGTGACACATCTGTGTAGGGCAGCTCCACCTCAGCCCTCCCTGCCACCAACGCCCCTCCTCCCACCCTGGGCCCCTCCCCCTCCTTGACAAACACAGCCGCCCATCCTGTGCTGACCCTGCGCTGCCTGCTTCCATAGATCATGCAGCCCTCACCATGAGGAGCTTAGCAAAGAAAAGCAACTCGATGGCTCTAATTTTCACTAAGGTGTGAGTGACTGATATAGTATACTCTACCAAGGCAGACACAAGTTCAAAAGGGAAGGCTCCTCAAAGTCTCCAGGCAGCTGTGTGGCCAAGGCGGCAGGGACAGGTTCTCTGGCCTCCAGCTAGATTTTCATTCTGTTTTCCCCGACCCCCACCCCCACAAAGCCTCCCACTCGGGTGGCCTGTGCTCAAATCCAGACCAGATCATCTAGCTTTGTGACTCAGGGCACATTGCTGACCTCCTCTGAGCCCTCCGTGTTTTCATCTGAGAAATGGGGGCAAATGATGCTTCCGATGGCCCGGCATGAAACCTAAGACCCCAGAGGTCCAAAGCGAAAGCCAGAGACCCATGGGGCCAATGGGCAGTCCTGCCTGGGAACAGAGGCAGGGAGCCGACAAGGGACTCAACTTACCCAGAGTGCCGCATGCTTCAGAGGAAGCCCTGAGGACCCTGCAGCAAAGTCCAGATTCCAGGCCTCTCTAACCCCACCCCCACCCCGACTGCTAAGTGTGGGAATGGGACCAAGAGGTCCTGCCCGCCTGCTTCCTGCCCACTTCTCTCCCAGGGCAGTGACATCCGCCACAACTGGCCTTTGACCCCACATCCTGCCTCAGCCCTGTCCGAAGCCCCCAATTATGGGGACTAAGGTGTGTAGTCCACGACCCTCCCAGCTGATTTACAGACAGGGAACCTGAGGAGGAAGTGACTTACCCGCGACCTCCCAGAGCCAGGGCAAGGCTCCGCCCACCAGCAAGGTGCCACACCTGCACATGCTTTATGTGAGGAATTCAGAGGGAAAGGAACTGATTAGTGTCAGTCTTATTTTTCACACCAACTCCAACCATTTAGGCGTTGGGGTTGTGTCATTGATTCATTCTGAGAACTTCCTCCAGGGGTCGGTGGTGAGTGCCCAGCCCATGCTGGGTGATGCTGGGGCCCAGAGTGACCTTAGCCCCAGGCCTGACTCCCAAGGAGCCCCAGGCTGGGGGAGATGGAGCCAAACACAGAGAGAGGTTCCCTGACTCCAAGGTAGGGCTAGACCAGGGAGGGACAGGGACTGGAGGGGCCAAAGGGGTGACAAGGGCTCTGTCCAGAACAGCAAGGCAAACCCCCCAGCAGAGTGGGCTTTGGCGCTGGGTATGGAAGGTCAGTGGGAGAAGGGTGTGCTGGACAGTGGGCAAAGCATAACCTAGTGGTCAATCAAACCAACTTGGAGTCAGTTAGACAAGGCTTCAAATCCCCCATCTGTATGGCCTGGGGCAAGTCCCTTCCTCATTTGGGGTCTCAGTTTACCCTTCTATTACATGGGCACATTCTAATTGCTTCATAGCCCTCTGCCCACTTTATCCCAGTCCCCACCCGTTGTACACATTTTGCCAGAAAAGGTCATCAAACCCCAATCATCTTTGTAGCTGGATGGGCACTCGGAGACCACCATGTCAAGGCTTCCATTTTGCAGAAGAAACTGAGGTTAGAAAAGGGGACAGGGGGGATACAGCTGGGGCTTGGAGTCAGGCTTCTTGCCTGGAGGTCAAGATCAAGGCCCATAGACCCTGATTTAGGCCTGAGCTGCTGCCACCCTCCCCCTCCTCCAATCCTCTAACCCAGTGGTCGGCAAACTCATTAGTCAACAGAGCCAAATATCAACAGTACAACGATTGAAATTTCTTTGGAGAGCCAAATTGTTTAAACTTAAACTTCTAATGCCAATTCTTCAAAACAGACTCGCCCAGGCCGTGGTATTTTGTGGAAGAGCCACACTCAAGGGGCCAAAGAGCTGCATGTGGCTCGCGAGCTGCAGTTTGCCGACCACAGCTCTAACCCCTTCACCATTTCCAGCTTAGGGGTTTCCAGGATGGGAGGCTAGGTGATATCACCTTGGGACGGCTCTTTTAAGAACTTGAGCGCGAGCACACACACACACACACACACACACACACACACACACACACATTCCCATACTTTGCATATCTCACTAGTGAACATGTAACCCAGATCAGATTCCCAGCTTGATCTAAAAGCTGCAGGAACAGCAGCTTGTAACATACCCTCTTCCGGAAGGAGGAGAAGGAAGTCAGAGAGGGATGCAGGAAAGCAGGCCTGGTGTAAGGACCCGTTTAGAGGGGATTCAGTTCCTGTGCTGTGTGACCCCGGGAAAGTTACTCTACGACTTTGGGCTTCCTGCTGTGAAGAGGAAGCAGGAGGATGAAGGGAGCCCCAGAGGGCTGCTGGGAGCATGGACAGGATCAGAAGTCAAACTACCCAAGTCACAAGCCTGATCCAAGCATGACTTGAACTAACCACCTCAGCCCAGAATTAGGGGCAACCTGGGGTGTTCCTGAGCTGACCCTCTCCGATGGGCTGGGGGTAATAGGAATGGAGAGGTGAAGGGTGTGTGGTTTGTCTGCCACAGACCTGAGCTTCTCAAACCGGGTGTAGGGAGGGGGCCAAGACTCTTAGGATAAACAAAGATGACTCAAAATTTGGGAAATGTAGGGAACGTTTTTATTAAAATTAAAGCCACATGTGCAAGAATTCAAAATATTTAATCTGAGCCTCAGAAGAAAGTGGTTTCTGAAGGGTAGCTCTCTTCTAGCCAAGCCTCCAAAGTCCAGGAATGGGGCCCTTAAACCAGGGGTGGGCAAACTTTTTGACTCGAGGGCCACAATGGGTTCTTAAACTGGACCAGAGGGCCGGAACAAAAGCATGGATGGAGTGTTTGTGTGAACTAATATAAATTCAAAGTAAAGGAGCGGAGGGGAGAACAAGAGAACCGGATAGAACAGCCGGATCCGGCCCGCGGGCCGTAGTTTGCCCAAGGCTGCAAACTTTCATGGTATTTTTGTGAGATAGTGTGAAAATCACTCTCTTGGGCAATGGGGAGCCATGATAGGTTCTAGGCAGGGGGAGGACAAACATATACTTAGAAAGGTTCTCTGGCTTGAGGTGGTGGTGCAGAACTAGAGGGGGGTCAGCTGGAAGTAGGGATGGTCCATAAGACTCCCCCCCCCTTTTTAAATATATTATTTTTATTGCTTTCAGAGAGGAAGGAAGAGGGAGAGAGAGAGAGAAACATCAATGGTGAGAGGGAACCATTGATGGGCTGTCTCCTGCACGCCCCCTACTGGAGATTGAGCCCAAAACCTGGGCATGTGCCCTTGACGGGAATCAAAACTGGAACCCTTGAGTCTGCTGGGTGATGCTCTATCCACTGAGCCAAACCGGCTAGGGCAAGACTTCTCCTTTTACTTTAACCCCTGAAATGGGGATGCAAAACTGAATGTGTATTTCTGGGAAATTGTGTCAGGACTCAAGTTTCTCCAAAGCTGTCCTCGATTCCCCAAGAGTATTGGGGAACCCTAAAAAAGACAAGCACAGCTGGTCCCAGGACAAGGAAAGGATGTGAAAATCAAATTCACAGGTATCATTTATGGAGTGGTGCATGGCATTGCTATCCCGTTTTACAGAGGAGGAAACAGGCCCAGATAGAGGACTTTTGTGAATGTGGGGGGAGATCCCGCGCCACGGGGACATGGCCCCAGAATGACGCGTTCCCCACTCTGTCCCCAGGTGGAGGAGGAGCTGACCCATCTCCAGAAGAAATTGAAGGGGACCGAGGACGAGCTGGACAAGTACTCGGAGAACCTGAAGGACGCACAAGAGAAGCTGGAGCTGACAGAGAAGAAGGCCTCGGACGTACGTTCGCAGGAATGCGGCTGGGCTGGGCAGGAGCCGGGGGCAGGGAGGAAGAGGAGCAAGAGGAGGAGGAGGAAGGGAAGGCGGCGCCTCCCTGCGCTTTCTCCAAATAAGTCCCGAAAAGGGGCACTTTCCAGCAGCTGCAGCCAGCGGTGCCGACGTCAGGCCCTCCCCCAGCGGTGCTGACGTCGGCGGCCGGGCCGGGTGACCTCATCGCCCCGACGGCGGCCGGGCCTGGGGCAGGGAGGAGCGGGGGCGGCACCGGAGCAGGCAGAGGCTCGGGGGCTGGGGCGCGGCTGCTGCAGCTTCACCAAAGCCGATTCTAGCCAAGTCGAGCGCCCGCTGCGTGCGCCCCCGCGCCTCCTTGCCATGGCCGGCCTCAACTCCCTGGAGGCGGTGAAACGCAAGATCCAGGCGCTGCAGCAGCAGGCGGACGAGGCGGAGGACCGCGCGCAGGGCCTGCAGCGGGAGCTGGACGGCGAGCGCGAGCGGCGCGAGAAAGTGAGAGCTGCCCCCCGCCCGCGCCCCGGCCCCGGCCCCGGCCCCGGCCCCGCGCTCCGGTTTTCCCCGGCAAGGCGTACTCCGGAATCCCGCGCTCCCCGGCCTCGCCCCGCGAGCCCTCTTTTCTTCCCTTCTCCCGGCGCCTCTCCCTTCCCGCGTTCCCGCCCGCCCGCCGCCGCAGCTGCTGGCCACCCCCCTGGCCCTCGCATTAGCCCGCCTTCGCGCCCTCTGGCCCTGCAGCTCCCGATCCGGGACCCGCAAACGACCCCCACCCCCACCCCATCCCCGCCCAGGGTTGGTTGCTGAGACCCCCCCCTTCCTCCGCAGCCTTCCGCCTTCCCCGGCCTGGGACTGGGCAGGGAGCGCCGAAGCCGAGTTGGGAGGGGCCGGCCGAGCGGGAAATGGGGGGGGATGGGGCCGAGGGCTAATGCGATCCCGGTGTGGGGTAGGGGCACCGAGCAGCCATAGAACTCCGGCTGGTGCCGGGATCCGGAGGTGGGGGCGAGGGGGAGGCCAAGGAGCAGCCTTGGGTTTCCTGCACCTCCGAGGTGCAGCCTTCCGGCTCCGTGGCTGCACCTAGGAGCGGGAAGTGAGAGTGGAAACGAGCTTCCATTGTCTGGGGTTGGACTGGGGTGGGGGGAGGTTGCGTCGCACTCTCTCGCCTCTTCTGAGGCTTCCCTGCTCCCGCTGAACTTTCCCAGCTGTTCCCAGAGGCGCGGCGGCGACGAGTCTGCTCCCCGCAAGGGCCGGTTAGCATTGAGCCGTCGGCCTTTCGCTTCCCAGCTGGTCCCTGCAGTAACCAGGGCTCCTTCTCCAGAGGACCCTTGGAATGTTAGCACGGGCGATCGGTCTCTTGCATGTCACGCGGCCAGAGGCGGCAGATAATGGGGCTGAATGAGAGGGGGTTGCCGCCCTCTCTCCATCCCCTGACTGTCCCTCGGGATGGATGGTACAGATGGTGGCAACCCCTGGGGTTGGTGAGAGATCTGGATTCTAATTCCATCTCCTACTCCTAGATACGTAACCCTAGGAGTCTCCCCATCTGTAATGTAGGGTTGATGATAATGGCGACTCTCTAGGGTAGTTGGGAGGTCCCAGGAGTAAAACCTCCCTGGGTGCATCTGGCACATAGTAGGTGCTGGGTTCCTTTTTTGTTTTCTTTTCTCCCCTCCCTCTATCCCCAGAAGAGCTCACAGTCTAATGCGGAGTGGGTAAGGGGGACAGACACACAAAACTGATTTGCATTCCAGGGGTCTCAGTTCTGTTGTGGGAGCATAGTAGGGAAGAGGCCATCCAGTGGATTTTCAAAATGGAGGCTGAGCAGAAAATTCAGAATTTTCTGGGACAGGACACCTGATTGTATAAAGACTCAAAAGTTGGGGGGGGGGGTGCGTGAAAACCAAGGGACCCTGAAAAGTTGGAATATTGGGACTCAAGAGTGGGGACCCCAGAAGTGGAGAAGACGCTCGGCCAGGTGGAATTGCCATGGGTATTGTGCCCCAGACTGCTTCAGGGTTGGCCTGAGTTGCAGCCTTTAATCCTGTAAGCCTCCAACAGTAGCTGGTTTGGCCTCTTTCGCACACGGAACCAGCGTAATCCTCCCTCTGATCTCATCCCAAGTCATCTCACTGGAGGACAATTACTTCTGCTTAGAAATGGCCCTCAGCCGGCGAGCCAAGACAGGAGTGGGATATCCATTTGGGAGGAGAGATGTTTTTGGAAAGTTGCAGACATCTTAAAAAGTTAGCTTTTCAAAGCATGCTTCTCTTGGTCAGGAGCGGGAAAGCCTGAAGAAGGTTCTTGGGCAGAGGAATGGGGCCCAGAGCGGGGAAAAACTTTCTCAGCCGCCTGTAGAGTAAGCCAAGAACCGGCGTGTGGCAGACTTCTGGGGCTGCCTCCAACAGCTGGTTTCATTTAGATTTTTGTGTGATTAACCGACATCTTCCTGTTCCTTGGCCACATGTATCTAGAGCAAGCCTCTTTTACCTTATAAGGGAAATCCTTTGTAGAGTGTAGAAGCTTTGATTGCAGGAAGGGGTGGAGCCCCAAATGACTAGCAGTGACTAGCAGTTTTTCCAAAAAAAAAAAAAAATATATATATATATATATATATTTGTGTCAATAGAGATGAGTGCATCTCAGAAATCTTTTGATTCCAGATAGTTGAAAATGTGCCCAAAGCCTGGTTGTCAGGATTCAGAATCCCCAACATAAGGAGCCGCTTTTTTAAAAAGGACTGCTTCTAAATCAAGCACTCTGTATGAGCTTAAACATCAATTCCTAACTGCTAATTGGTATGGGATTTCTTGTTGGGGTGCCGAAAATATTCTGGAAGTAGTGGTGTTGGTTGCGCAATTTTATGACAGTGGGGGAAATTCAACTGCCCCAGTTGCTGAAGGAGTTAAGATTCACCTAATTTAAAAAGAATAAAAAGCACTCATTGGAAGGAGTGAGTGACATTTCTTAAAATAATTCATCAGTGATTTTTAATAGATTCTCCAAACTGGTGTTTCAGAGGAGGCTGCCATCAGAAACACTTGTGGGAGTTTCCCCGCCATTTGCTGCTAGAACTCTGGAGCTGAGAAAAGATGCCTGGTTCTCTGTTTTGGAGCAACTCTGGCCTCGTTCTATTACTCCATATTTTTGCTGTTTAAAGGAAAAGGGGAGTGGTTTCCCACTCATTTTTACAGCCTACCCCAATTCAGAGGTTTATTTTTCTTGATATGAAGATGCCAGTGTGGCTTTTACCTGGGCCTTCACGTCTCCCCTTGGTTCAGCCCTGTTTTCAAACATTCTCAATATCCCTTCCTGAGTGTGGCTGGCCTCCATTGCACCAGGACTTCAAGGTTCAGGGAGCAAGGGAAGAACCCTGGACTGGTGCCCAAGAGGCCATTCCTTCCCAATTCTGTGACATTAACCAGAACTACGTCACCTAGCCTGGCCTGTTTTTCCATCTGTAAAATGGGTGGGATACTCAAGGATTAAATGAGGTGAAATCCTGGCCGTAAAGTTGCCCTTCGGTGGGACTTAACCACAGGCCAGGTACAACACCTTGCCCTCCAATGACAGTCTTCACACCAGTGTGAGGAAACAAGACAGGGAGGGAGAGGATAGGGAGGCTTAAAGCCGTGAAGCAACCAGCCTAATGCCACATGGCTCAAACTGGCAAAGCGAGCCAACACTTTTTGATCCTGGAGTTCTTGCTTTTATGCACACTCCACCACGTTATCTTCCTTGTGGGGGAAAACACCTTGAAAAACCAATGACTCTATTCAGACATCTCTTCCATGTTTGTAACCAAGATTTCTTCTATATTTTATCCTGTCATCTCTCAGTCAGACTTAGTTAAGGGTGGTATGCCATCTTGGCTGCCTTCTTCCCCCCAGTGTATGGCCAGGATTTAACTGAGGGCTCCATGTTCTTGCATTTATCTTGCCATCGAGGTGACTGGGAGCAGACCTGATTCTGTGACTGGGTGAGCCAGGTTCCTGGTGGCCTTGTTCTCTAGGAATCACAAGCATGGAGAGGCCAGCACTGTGCTCTCACAGCATATGGTATACTTATTTCTCTTCTGTGTTGACTTTACCACCCTCATGTTTTCAGGGAAGATCACACAGAAAATTCACATTCTCCAGAAAAGGGTGGATTCCTGGACGGGCTCTGGTAGAGGGAATCATGTTAGCTGAGGGAAGGCTACTGTGAGGGCTTCCCACTGCTGACCTGTTACCTCCTAACCTGGCTGCACCTCTGACCTCCCAGGCTGAAGGAGATGTGGCAGCTCTCAATCGACGCATCCAGCTTGTTGAAGAGGAGTTAGACAGGGCTCAAGAACGACTGGCCACGGCCCTGCAGAAGCTAGAAGAAGCAGAAAAGGCTGCTGATGAGAGCGAGAGGTAAGGATGCTTTGAACCCAGTGGCATTGGTGACGGCTTCTGGGAAATGGAGATCTGAATGGATGGCTGACCTCATAGACCTGGGGTGAGAGTGAGTGTAATCACATGATGTGAACATGCGCACATATGTACAATGCACGACAGCGACTTGAAAACCTTCACACTGTGTATAGAGCTGTTTGTCGTGGTGGTGGTGATGGAGAAAAACTCACACCAGGCAGAGAAAGGTAAAAAAAAGGGCAGCTGTAACTGCAAGTATGACTGTAATGCTGATGTTTGCAGAGTCTGAACGCCATTGTGCAACTCATCTGTTCTCAAGACATCAATTTCCGGGGTCATGTGAGAAGGGGGCAGGTAAAAACTTGGAACAGGCCATGCATACACGATTGTTAACAATGCTGTTGGTCAGGCTTTGGGCTACTGGATAGCTAAAACATGTCAGGGACATGCACAAACTGGAGCTGACAGTGCTCCTCACCTCTGAGGCATGAGCACTGCATTGGCGTCCAGCAGGGTGCTCCGTCTTCTGGAGACAGTTTTCTGGCACAATTCCATCAGATTGTGGGATTCACAGAGTATCTGTCTCTGTGGTGTAAATGGGTTCCTTGGGTGGCAACGGTGTAGGCCAGGCTGGTGGTCATTGTGTGTCAACCATGATCCCACCAGAATTCTCATCAACTGGAGATTAAAAACCAATGGGTGGGTGGGAGGCTGGGGAACTTGGAGATCGACTCTGGGAGTTGCCCAAGCAGGAAATTTCTTCCCGTGCAGTGGAACAGCCGAAATGAGGGTGTAAACCCCAGGGCAGGCTCTGCTTTAGCCACTTAGAGTGGGGGAGGAAAGGGATGCCATGGGAAATATGAAGGATCCTGTCACAAGGTGCTCATGGCTGAGCCTGGGGCCTGGGTTAGCTGTTGTGTACACTGTCAGACCAGCCTGGCTGGATGTCTCATTTTTTAGGATGTCCCCAGGGCAAACCCGGAAAACCTAGGATTGCTTCTCACTTGTATCACCAGAAGTTTTTGGTGACGCTGTTGTTGGTGACTGACGTCTTTTGGTGAAAGGAATTTTACACTCAGAAGCTGGAGAATCTAGGTTCAAGTCCTGCTGCCACTTGTTACATGGCCTAGGGCTGGCCACTTTGATCTCGCCAGGACTATAGAGGGTTTTTCAAGCTTGCTCACCTGCTGATCTTGAGGCCTTGTACAGGTGTGCATGGTGTTGTGACAGTCAGCTGAGAATGGTAGTGACAGCCCATATGGAAGTATTTATTAGACAGCAGAAATATGTGCTCCTTTGCTCTGGGTGGGCACGGCACACATTGCTTTGTTATCCTGGGTCAGCCTTTTTGGAGGTGCTGATCTTACCTGGATCACTCCAAGCAGTACAGGCCAGAGTGAGTTCATTTCATGGTCAGCCAACTGAATCATGGGAGACTTCCAGCTGTCCCCAGGAGGTATCCACTTCAGGCTCTCCTCACCCCTCACCTTGTTGGTACCCCACTCTTACCTGGGCTTCCCACTACAATCCATTCATTGTTCTGGTTTCCACTCACTTGTTTTTGAAACTGTCGAGTGCCACCCACCTTACAGTCCAGTCACCCTGACCTCCTGCTGTGTTGTGACATTTCTCTGGGGCTTTCTTGTGCGGCTCCCTCACTGAAGAATAACTCCCTCCCTTGTTCACTTGTGGACTCTCTTCTGGAACGACTTCTGTGACACCTCCCCCACTGCAACAGAATTCATCTCTCCTTAGCCAACCAGGCCCAGATCTCTAATCACATTGTAGTAACAGAGTACAAATACATCCTGTTACTGATCAGAGGTTATTTAGAATGGGAACATATACTCCAGAGTCAGACCACCATGTTTGAGTTCCAGCTCTGCACTTACTAGTCACTTCGCCTCTCTGTGCCTTGGTTTCTTCTTCTGTGAAATGGGGACAATGTACCTACCACTTCATGGGGTGGTTTTGAAGTTTAAGGCATTTAAAGCAGTACCCAGCGTTCGGTAAGGGTGAAAAGTACATGTGAGCAGCTCCATAATTTCCTCTTTGGAGTCTGGTTCTTGGCAGATGTCTGACAAGTGCTTAGATGAGCGGGTCCGTGGAGGTGTGTGGTGAGGTGGTACTGTGTTTGTGTTGGTAATGACAAGGTTGTCCTTGCAGAGGAATGAAGGTGATAGAAAACCGGGCCATGAAAGATGAGGAGAAGATGGAGATCCAGGAGTTGCAGCTCAAAGAGGCCAAGCACATTGCAGAGGAGGCTGACCGCAAATACGAGGAGGTGAGTGGGGCTGGCAGATGGCGGCAGCAGCAGGAAGTAGGGAGGAAATGGATGTGTGATAGGGAGATCCTGGGGCTGCCCAAAGGAAGCCCTCTGTTAGGTCAGCTGTCTATCTGTATCCACATCTGTTTTTTCAGAGACACCACTTGGCTGGGAACTGTATCTTCCACAATGCCAAAAGGTCCTGGGGAATTCTGTGACGCTTGTCTGACTTGGTGGGGAAATCAGCTGACCAGATCACTCTTTGTCCCACAGCTGGATATTTCAGCACAGTTTGGCTAAAATTGGGAATCATGGTCCCTGGTCATGGATCTTCAGTCCCCCTTCTGCCTGCATCCATGGTCTCAGCTCTTCCTTCCCCTCCTGTCTGCCTCACTCTTGGGACCCAAGGGAGAGAATGTGGATGTTTTCCAGACTGAGTTAAAGCAGCAGCAGTGAGCCCCTGGCATAGTCTGGGTGAGGCCTCACTGTCTGCACTGGGAGGGCATCCTATTAGATGTGGCTGTTGGGCAGGTGTGTGTGTGTGGTGGGGGGTGTCAGTCTCCGACAATCCTTTCCGTCTCTCTCTGCAGGTAGCTCGTAAGTTGGTCATTCTGGAGGGCGAGCTGGAGAGAGCAGAGGAGCGTGCCGAGGTGTCTGAACTGTGAGTGGCAGAGAACTGAGTGGAGCCCAGCTCAACTTTTGGGTCAGAGCTGGAGGGAGTTGGTTTACACCAACCAGGGCCTCTGGTCAAGTGAATGGGCAACTGGACTCATTGCTCTGTAGCTCCTCTTTGCTTCGGTGGCTGACAGAGGTGGCAACTGTTTGTCCTTGCTGTTCACGTCTTGACTCTAACCACAAATGTATTAGGAAGTAGGAGTGAGACAGCTGGTAGCAGAGAAGTCTCATTCTTCCAGAGAGACTATCTCAGTAGGCGTGCCTTCTTAACAGAAAGCTGACCTATAGAAGGCAGCACTCCCCTCCTCCCACCCAGTGTTTAAATACTTTGCTTCTGAAGTCATTATTTGGCCATGACACATTAACCCCAACAGGCGGGGGAAGGGGTAAGAAGCTTGACCAGAATCCAGAAAGCTCCAAAATATAAAAATTCCCCTCCCCTGGGCCCTCCAGCTCCACAGAGCATCCCACAGTGCTGAAAGGGGTCTGGTTTTGCAAATCCATTCTGGGCTTGCTTCCTATAATGTCCGGTGTAGACTGCTGTCTCCCAGCCTCCTGCTCTCCATCTCATTCTTACACCTTCCGGAGTCAGCCTCATCAATCATAGATTCCACAAGTCCCTGTTGCCTCAGCCTTGGCAGGAGCCCAGGAGCACTCTATAAACCTTCCAAATACTCCTCAGCCTGCCTGCCGCGCCTTTGCCTGGCATGATAGGGTTTTGATAAGTACACAGTGCTCCAGCTCAGAAAAGGCCATTAACCTTTTCCCCGCATTCCTTGTGGGGGGCTCCAGGCAGTGTGGATTCCTCCCTTGGAAGACTGCTGTTAGGGGAATTGCCTGCGGTAAGGGAAGATAAGACATAAAAATCCTTTGTCTTTGTGCAGTAAATGTGGTGACCTGGAAGAAGAACTCAAGAATGTCACTAACAACCTGAAATCGCTGGAGGCTGCCTCTGAAAAGGTTGGTTGGCTTTAGTTAGAGGGTGATTGGCTGGACTTTTTCTTCCCCAGAGGTACACAGGAGCATGCCAGGGCAACATGGATCTGTATTTGCTAACAGCAGCTTTAGTGCCCAGCTGCTGGGTTTTTCTCCCCACAGAAAGAGGTGTCTGGTGGCTGGATTTCCCTCTTTCATGGGGTCTTAGCACCATCTTTTATCTCTAATTCTTATGAGGGTGGAGATGGAATGTGAGATTAATGCCTGGTCAGCCTTTTCCTGGGGAGATCTGAGCATAATCCTATAAATTAGCCCCACTCTCACTTGGATCCCTTGATTCTTCCAGAAATACCTTATTGAAGATTGAACAGCAGATATCAAAAATGGGATAGGGCCTTTTAGGCTGAAACAGCATCCAGAGTGCTCACTATAGGATAGAATCACATTAGGAGCAATGTGTAGTCTTCCTTGGCTTACCCCGCTGAATTCCCCATCCTCGTCGCTTTTTCACCCTCCTCCTACTATCCTCCAGTAGCACTGAACTTCAGTTTCACAAACATTCCATGTTCTCTCATCACTGCCAGTTCTTTAAGTCTGCTGTTGGAAGCAACCTTTCCTTTTCTCTTTGCTTGATAACCTATCCATCCTTCAGGCCTTTGCTTAAACAGCACTTCTGCTGAGAAGCCTGCCCTGATTGCTCATCTCTTGGCTTCATAGCCCCACCTATATCTTTTCCTATCATGATGATTGATCTCATCCATCATAATTACTCAATTACATGCCTTCCTTTCTAGATTGTAAACTTTAAGGATTGGGTCCCATAGCTGACTTGTTTAGAGCTATATCATTAGTCCTAGTTTTGTGCTTGGCATATATTTGATACGGATACTTGGGGAATACATACAATCCAGGCATACATGACAATCTGGCTTCTTCTGTGAGAGCTCAATGTGGGCTCTGCTTCTGTGAGAGCTCAGAGTCAAATTGAGTGGAAGAGACTAACATGATAACAATGTGCTTTGGAATTTCAACAAAAATTGAGGGACCTTGGAAAGTTGGGAAGGTGTTATGAGGAGGTGACCTTTAAAAAGGCTGCAGAAAATAATGATGGCCGAGAGCTCAAATTCCAGGGTCGGATTCCAGTCTCATGGCTTGGTCATTTGATAGCCATGTGACCCTAGACAAATGACCTCTTTACTCATCTGTAAAATGGGATTGAGGCTATCTAGCAACGTTGCAAGCAGTTGGTAAATATTAACTAATATTCATCTGAATTGAGCCTTGAAAGACACATGATTTCTAACAGGTGGTAATTAGGAAAGGAACATTCTGTCCCCAGGTCCCCATGATAGACAGAGCTGGGAGACCAGAAAGTACACAAAATTTGTTGAGGAAGTATATAGCACCTTGAGGAAGTTGGTGGGAAATATAAATGTGAAGGGCCTTGAATAGCATGCATTTCCATTCAGTCATTGGCCTCACCTTCATCACACTTTTAGCTCAAGTTACCAGCTCAGTACCATCCCAGAGGAGTCTCCCACAGATTCTCTGAGTTTTGCACACATTTCTTCTGCCTGGAAAGGTGCCTGCCTCTACTTTACTTCTTAGGCATGTTCAAGCACACTTTATTCTAAGGAGCAGGGAACCAGCATTCTGAATGCCTTTTTCTCTCCTTTTTTTAAAAGCAGTATTTTGGTTTCTCCCACAGTATTCTGAAAAGGAGGATAAATATGAAGAAGAAATTAAACTTCTGTCTGACAAACTGAAAGAGGTGAGTGATCACACCCAACTGGTCAAGTTTCTCCTGGCACTGGTCTTGAAGCAATCATAGTAACTCTCGTCTTTTCCTTTAGGCCGAGACCCGTGCTGAATTTGCAGAGAGAACAGTTGCAAAACTGGAAAAATCTATTGATGACCTGGAAGGTATGAAATTACCATCTAATTTTGTTTGCTCTGTCTCCCCCTACCTGACACATCCATAGAGTGTTGGGGAAAATCTGTGCAGGGACTAAGTTGGGCTATGTTCAGTTTAGGATAGTAAGTGCAAAGTGATGTCACATCTGGAAGTCTGGAGCATTGGAATCAGATAGTGCAAATCAAATTCAGACTCAGGTTGCCATTTTTTGAGAAATAAAGTATCTTTGGTTAATTAGCTCCACGTGTGAGTACAAAGACCCAAATATGGCTGATTTTTTAAAATTGTCTTTAGAATTTTCTTCCATTTCCTCATTTCTGAAAGATGCCTTCCATTTTTCAGATGCCTTGCATTTTTACAGAAGCTCTCTCCCAGAGAGCTGAGCTTATCACTATATGAGACAACAGAAATATAGAGAACGTAGGGACTAAATAAAGACTCCAGTCTGCAAGCCTGGTGCCCCCACAGATTCCAAATTTCTTGTAGAGTTCCAACTTTTTAAAAAATTCTGTCCTGTCCTGTTCTTCATGAAATAATTCTGGAATTCCAGATCTTGGGGTTCAGACAGAATCTCCCAAGCTGCCTCTTTCACCTAGAAAAAGTACAAAACTTATTCCTCAGACCATGTGTCCCGAGTTTGGTTTGGGAAGTGAGGCTTCCATATAAGGAGAATTGCCCTCCTTCCCAAGTATGACCTTTAACCAGGTGACATCATTGAAAGTCAGAAATAACCCAGGGCAGGAGACTAGTGACCTGTGCATTTGTAGTTACCATTCTTTTTAAAGATTATGACTAATCCCCAGTAGAACTTCAAAATGCTTAGAAATCACTCTGTCCATCTTTTGTTTTCTTGTTTGTTTTCCATAAGACACAACTTCCTCCTAGTTCATGCTTTGTTTTCTCACTTTTTTTCTCCCTTTTATTGCTCATCTGTGGCACGCCATTCCGACCCTCGCATTCTGTCCCCTGTACCTCTTCTGAACTCTCTCTCTGGGGACATCCACCCTCTAGACGAGCTATACGCTCAGAAGCTCAAGTACAAGGCTATCAGCGAGGAGCTGGACCATGCTCTCAACGACATGACCTCTCTCTGAGAGGCAGCAGGGTGCTGTCCTCTGTCCTAGCAAAACTGAAGTCTGCCTTCTCACTGTGGTACCTACGTTCCCATTTCCTGCCTCCTGGTTTGATCCTTCAAGCCGCCATCTGCTGTGACTGTGACTGTGACTGTGTGACCGAAATAAAGACAGGCAGTCCTCATCTTCATGCCCTCTTATTTTCATTGTTTCCACTTGCCGCTCTTGAGCTGTAGTAGTTGTGGTGCCCTTGATGTGAGTGGTTCAAATGAAGAGCTCATTTCAGAAAGAAAATTATGTCCATGTGATTATTTTCTGATGACATGAAAACAAAAGCCAATTTGGCCTGAGCTCTCAGACTCTGTATCTACCAGTAACTGTTTTTCCTTAAACAGAAATTGTTTTGAGTGGAGATTCATCCACCCTCTTAAGCAGCTTCATAGAGTCAGCAGAACTTGCAGAAACCAGCAGGCTTGTGTCTAAAAAGAGGTTACGCTTGAATGGGGTTTGCTCTACGGACTCAAACAGTGGCAACGGCATTTTGGTCTCTACGCCTTTTTGCATTTGTTTCTCTTTATACTCTGAGAAATAGAGTATAAAGTGCCTGGGGTTCCCTATGTTTTCATTGTTCATGGAACATCTATCCAGCTCCCGGTCCTGGGAAGAAGTTCACCCATGAACTTCATCTCTATACCTTGTCTGTAGAAAAACTACCCTACAAAGAACTAAAGAGCATCCCATTAGCAGGGAAAGAGTGGAAGCTGCTGGAATGCCAAAGAAAGGAAGTAAGGTGATCCTTTTCTGAGTTTCAAATAAAGTTGCCTGAGATGCTAATCTCTATTTCCCCTCATACGTGAGTTAAGTAGAACCAGGAACCTTTGCAAGTCCATTCAGGCCTCCCCTGCACTCTACCACCACTACCTCAGATTGTCTCAGTAACTCTGACATGTTGATGTCCAAGCCACATCTTCCAGACTTCGCCTCGAACCTGACAATGGCATGAAAATCTCCAGTTAGCATCAATGTGGGGTTCCTATGACTTGTTATTCCTCATCCTGTTTGATTCAAGTGAGAACCTCTGTCCTGATTTTTCTTTATAGTCATTGCTCCAAAATACATCTCCCCTAAACAACCCACACCCTTCCACCCCCAGCATCTCCCTGTTTCTAACTGCCATCCACTAGGAACTTTTGTATAAACCACACCCCTCACATATTGTCATACATCCACCCCTGGAAAAGTTACAGACTGTGTGGAGGTGGGTGTATTCTGTTTGTTCTCTGTGTGTATTTGTTCCTGGGATTTTCCCAGACATTTGTAGCCTCCACCCTTTGAAACAGCTGCAGCTCTGCCTCTCCAGTTACTCTTCCTAAGCACAAACTTTTTAGTATAAGTATATGCCAATGAAGTGGAACTTCATTGACAGGGATTGAGGCTATGGTGATCTACTACTACCTGTCTATGGGACTGTCATGATTCTCAAGGGCAATTAACAGGGAAAGTTATTTTATCTCAGACCCAATAACAAAGTAGAGGTCAGGAATCCAGTGGCAAGGTGAAGTGAGATCAGGATTTGTAGTTGGGATGTCGGAGTTTTGATTCTAGCTCTACCACATTAGCTGTGTGACCTTGAACAAGCTATTTAGCTTTTCTGCAAAATAAAGGTGGTATCTTAGTTACTGTGAGAATTAAATGAGATAATGGAGAAATTAGCTCACACAGTAGGCACTCAATTACATGTATCCTTCCAGACTGGATAGGTCTGGGTCACTGTTCTGATGGAATCTTCTGAGATCAGAGTAGCTTGGTTTTTTTTTAAGTGCCTGGTCAAATGAAAAGTTTCGCAGTTGTATTTGAAAGACTGCCATCTTGTGCACTTTTTTCCTTTCTGAAAATTTCCAAGCTGATCCTATCACCTTTTAGGAGACATTTTGCTTCCCTTCAGTATTTTAATGAGTCTTGGCCTAGTCCCTTATCAGCCATCACTCACGGCAAACCAGTTCTCCCTCGTGTTCTGTCATGCATAGCTCTAAATGGCATCTTACTTTCTTAAAAAAAAAAAATTTGTGTCATCAGCTCAATCACTTAATAGCATAACCATAGTTTGGCTTAAATTTCAATCATGTTGCATTTGCTTGGGTTTGACTACATTGCTATGGACACATAGACACAATAACACAATTATGGGTGGAATTTCAACAGCCATTCCCAGAAGCTCCAAAAGAAAGACAGGTTACAGGACTAATTAACTGGCATTTAGGGGGGAGATGTATTAAGTCACCTGGAATTAAAATCTTATGTTTGTATAGCACTTCATAACTTCTGAAGCATTTTTCATTCTTTCTCATAATAACCCCCATACCACACAGTAGTATTGTTATCCCCTAACAATAATGTAAACGGCCTAACTTATCTCCTCTGTACTTTGGGAATGGTAAATTGAAGATTCACTTATTTAGGACTTTAATTCCTTCGTCAGCTGGGACTTAAATCCAGGTATTCTGACTTTAGGATTGCCAGATGTAGCAGATTAAAGTACAGAACGCCCAGTTAAATTTGAATTTCAGATAGGCAATGAATAATTTTTTGGTATATGTATATCTCATGCAATATTTGGCATATACTTATACTAAAAAGTTTGTGTACCTGAAATTCAAATTCAACTGAACGCCCTGTATTTTATCCTGCAATCTGATCTGACTCCTAAATTTGGTACTTCATTTCTGTTATTCCATGGTGTTCTATTATAATTAAAATGCAAAATACTTTCTCTGTTATGACTTATACTCTGGCAGTATGGATTTTAGGAAACCTCCCCCATCCTCACCCCTCTTTAAAAAGATGCTTATTAATTTATTTTTCTTCCACTCTTAATCCTCACCAGAAAAACTTGCTCAAGCCAAAGAAGAGAACGTGGGCTTACATCAGACACTGGATCAGACACTAAATGAACTTAACTGTATATAACCACAACAGAAGAGTCTTGTTCCAACAGAAGCTCCAGACCTCCGTTTCTTTCTCTTCTCTTGTAAGAAGTTTCTTTTGTTACTGCATCTACGCAAATTATGAGTATGTGACCAAATATTTTGTATCAGAGAAGCTTTGAGCATCAGTTAAATCTAATTCCTTCTCCTCTTCCCCAAATGGCACCAGATTTTTTTAGCTCTATTTTTATCCTTAAATTGCATTTATTCCTAAGCTAGTCAGGGTGTTTCCTATTGAACATTAGTCTCTTAAGACTGAGGGCATATGGTTTCTGGGAGATTAAACAACCCCACACTTCCAGAACACAGATTCTAGTATCTAGTCACTGGCCAATTTAAAAGGTTGAAGAATAAAACCACTGGGCCACCGTTGGACACACTATAGGAGGCCAGGGACCATCACATTAAAATGGGTGGGGATTTTCCATCCAGAGCAAAACAAAAGTTGGGGAAGAGGCTATTGTGGGAAGTCATAAACCATAGATAGATTAATCATTCTGGCTCTTTTCCACACTCTACTGTGCAGAACATCCTTTGAGCAAACAGTATGAGAATGCTTGGGAAATATAACATTTAGTCTTATTTGAGGCCATCCACTCAGCAGGAATGAATTCAGTCCTGTTCAGGAAGCCATCAAAAAGACTGCTAGCCTTCAATAATTGAGCAAGAGCATTTTTCTATTAACTGTTGGGCAGAAGGGTCCTCCCTGGCCGAAGAGATAATGTGATCGGCCTAACTTATCTCCTCTGTACTTTGGGAATGGTAAATTGAAGATTCACTTATTTAGGGCTTTAATTCCTTCGTCAGGACCAAGTTAATACAAGACCAGGAAACTCCTGATTCAACTGGATATGGAGTATTTTGTAGACAGGGCTGCACATTTTGGCTTTGTTATATTTTTGCTTTGTTGGTTAACATCTCAGCTGAAACATTCCATATTCCCCAGCAGTGAGGGGGGTAACTCAAGTTTACAGTTCTGCCTAAAAATCACCCTGATTCTAGCTTTTTGGACTCCTCTGCCCCTCGCTCCTATTTATTATGCATCACACTACCCAGGAGATACACTAGCAAATTGTGCAATTGAATAAAACCCACACTTTTCATTTAGATTCTTGCAACTGTATCATATGTAATAGTATCACTTTTTCTACATTTTGGTCAAATAAATTTTTACATAAACTATAATTTGTGTGAATTTTAGAATGTGTGGTAACATATAAGGCATTTTGGTTCAACGAATGTTAAATGGGATGGAGAGATAATTGTGCCATGAATTGAACAAATTTTATTTATTAGCTTTATACCATGGCTTCATGATATAAGGATTATGATTTCTTTATTACAGTGAGAGCGCTTTGCCTCAGTAACTCAAAAGCTCCTGTCCTTTGTTAGTCCCAATCATGAGCCGGACTGTGAAGAATGAGTAGGATATTAATAGATGAATAGGAGTAGGAAAGATGGTCCCTGTTGCTTTAGCTAAGAAAGCACAGGCCTGCCTGGAAAAGGTTTTCTATACATTGCATAAAGGAAAAATATAGGAAAACTGGAAGGTAGGCTGGTCCACCTTGATGAGAGCCTGAACATAATTTGGTCAGAAGTGGAGAGCCATTGACATTAGAAAACTCGACTTATCATTCAATGTTTCAATTAATCCAGGGTAGTACTTGTCATGGAATAGGAAGGAAGAAGTAATGTTAAGATTTAGCAGACTGCAGTTTAACTACCTGAATTGTTTTTGGTATTTGCCTCAAGATCTCATCTTGGGGAAGGGAATCAAAAAGAGAAATGAAAGGCTTTAAAACACTGATGCAGCATGCAAACAATGTTTTGTTACCCAGTACAATTGATAACATTTCCTGCTATTCAACATTTAGCTGACACTGAGATCATTTAGATGGTAGAAGAGAATGTCAATACAATAGTATCTCCTCTAAATGCCCTACCATTACTAGATTGAAGTTCCTTCTCCCTCCTTCCCACCTCCTTGGGCTATAATCTAATCTCAGGATACTGTTTTAGTCCTATGCCTGAACACTTAACACAAGTGTTTAATGTTTATTAAACTGAACTGTCTCAGCTCTTGGGGAATTCCCAGTCCCATGCAGTGTGAGTGGAACACAAGGTGAGGTTAGGACCAGGTTGTGAGGACTTTATCTTGCCCATAGATAGAATGAGCACACACTGCAGGATGGAATCTGGATTAGAGAATGATCAGGGAGACCAGTGGGAAATGTGATGATCTGAGGGGTGATGGAAACAGAAGAGCAAGATTCAAGAGCTACTTAGAATGTCCCTGAGAACCAGAATGTGAGGGATGAAGAAAAGTCTCAAAGACAACTTAGGTTTCAGATAGAAGGCAATTCAGGACAAGCTAATGTGAGTAGATGATGAGGTCGGTTGTGGACATGCTGAATTTGAAGGATCTTTGACAAATCCAAAGGCAGATGCTGAGAAAGCAGTTGGACATAGAGTGATAGCTGGGCACTAGATTCTCTAAGAAGTGAGAATCACCAGTGTGGAGAGATACTAGAAGCCACGGGGGTGGGGAGGACCACCTAGAAAGTGCAAACAGATAGGAAGGGAAGCATGAGGCACATGGACATCTAGGGGACAAGTATAGACCTCCCCTCCACCCCCACCCCCAAAGACTGCAAAGGAATCTGACAAGCAGCACCCAGAGAAGGGGAGTTGTAGGTGGCAGGTGAAGAAACAGGCAAAATGGGAAAAGTGCCAAGAAAAGTAACTGCCAGAGTAAGGTGGTCAATAGCATCAAATACCATGGGGACTGAAACCTACAAAGTGGTCTATGACTCTGGTTGAAGCTTTTCCTAAACAAGATGAACAGAATGGGCTGAAGTGCAAGGGAGGAGAGCCCGAGACCATCTCTTGGAAACCACTCTGATGCCCAAGAGTGACACCAAGTCACAGGCCACACATGGAATATGGCCCATCTTTGAGAAGCAGGAAACCCTAGTGATCAAGACTTTGGCCTCTGCAGCTTTTGGGTCTGAATTCATAATCCAACTTCCCACTTTGGGGCATGGGCAAGTCACTTAGGCCCTCTGGCCTGTTTTCTCACCATAAAATGTGGTTAATCAGCCCTGGCTGTTTGGGCTCAGTGTCACAGGTTTGATCCCCAGCTTGGTGGGGGCTTTTGTAGGAGGCTACCAATTGATGTGTGTCTCTCTCACGTGGCTGTTTCTCACCTTCTCCCTCCCTTCCACTCTCTAAAAATCAATGGTAAAAATATTCTCCAGTGAGGATTTAAAAACAAACAAAACGTGGTTAAACAGTAGTACCTACCTCAGTGGGTTGCTGTGGGGATTAAACGTTTTATATGGTTTTCTTTTATAACTGTTTCCACAAACACTGGCGGGCACAAAACCAACGTTCCTAAATACTAACTGTAATTCTCACTATCCTAACCTACTGGGCGGGTTCTGAGCTCCAGAGGGCTGACTAGGTTTGGGCAGGGAAGCGCCAGGGTGTTAGGTCTGATCAAAGAATCAAATCGATACCCCCTCCTCTGGGAACTGACCTTTAGGCCACTTCACAGTGGTCATTCCACTTGCTTAGGCCACATTCCACTTGCTAAGACCATTATCTCTCCTCTCCCCTGCGGAGTTTCCCGAATCCAGACCTGCACAGAGAATTCTCCGCCCAGAAAAAGCCAGCCTAGAGCCCTTTAAAAACCTCTGACTCCCTGTCTTTGGGTGCTGGTGCCATTTTGGGGGCTCAGCCCATCTGGGTATCCAGATGACCTAATCCTATATAATAAAAGGCTAATATGCAAATTGTCCCCTCAACCAGGAGTTTGACCAGGAGGCAGGGCCATTGGCCAACTGTCCTCACCACGATCAGGGCTGGCCTGCTGGACCCCACCCATGCACGAATTCGTGCACCAGGCCTCTAGTAAATTTGTAATTCTCCACTCCTTTTGGCCTCATGCGTTCCTCCTTCAGCAACTCTAACACAGGGTAAAACTGAAGGCAGAGAATGTCCTGGACAACCTCTAATTAGATCCAAGGGCCATCCTGAATTGTCCCCACAAGCTCAGCTGGCGATGGCCTGGGTAGCTTTAAATCGGTCCCCTGGCCAGTGCCTAAATCCCGGAGTATACTTGGGAAGGGGCGGGGATAAGGGGGAGAGGCTCGTTTAGACTGTGACGAGCCCCCCTACTCTCCTTTCCTCTTCGGATTTCCCTAGCCTGCTTACTGCCTGCCTGAAGCGGAGGCCTCCAGACGACACCACCTAAGTCAAGGAGCCTTCCCGCGCTCTTCCCGGAGCCTACTGAGCCTGCGCGGGCCGAGAAGGCGGGAGCCAGAGACCCCATGCGCGTGCGCCCTCTGCTGGCACCTAACGGCTTCCCTGGCGCGCGTGCGCAAGCTCCCCAGGCCCCTCCCCGGGCTGCGGGGGCGCGGAGCCGTTGGCGTTGATCCCAGCGCGCTCCCCGCCTTGCTCGGGGCGGTGAGGGGGGCGCAAGGCGGGGCCTCCACAGAGTCCGGGAAAGAAAGCTGGGACACGAGAGACCACGCCCCTTGTCCTGGTCTTCTTTTGAAGCCCCTAGACTCCTCACCGCTGGCCAATCGCAACCCGCCCTGTCTCGAGCGTTGGCCAATGAGCGGCCCTCTGGGGCCGCTTCCGGCTCCGCGCCCCGCTCGCCCCTTCCCCAAGTCTCTCCGCGACGGGCGGGGCGCAGGGGCGGGCGTAGGCTGCGGTGACGCGCCAAAGGCTGGGAGCCAATGGGAGGCGAACTGGGCATTGATGGACGGGAACAGCAGCCAGTGGCGAGGCACTGGCCGCACTTCCCGTCGGGGAGAGAGTGTAATATGGCGAAGACCTACGATTACCTGTTCAAGCTGCTGCTGATCGGGGACTCGGGGGTGGGGAAGACCTGTGTCCTGTTCCGCTTCTCCGAGGACGCCTTCAACTCCACTTTCATCTCCACCATAGGTAATGGGGCAGGGGAGCGGACGGGGTCGCCAGAGGCCTGGATTGGGCGCGCCCCTGAGAGGCTCTGGCTGAGGGAGCGGCGGGGCCGGACGGACACAGGCATCTGAGAGGGTCGAGGGGTTCGGAGGGGAGAAGAGCAGTCGCCTTCGCCGCCGTTCGGGGGTTCCTGGGCCATGAAGGGGATCAAGTGCCCATTTTGCAGATGCGAAGCCTGAGGCCCAACCCTCAGCCTGCTTTTCGGGGAATATATGTCCTAGGCTAGGGTCTTGGCGCCTGTCATCTCGTTCGGTCCTCACAGCAGTCTTTGAAGCTGTTCTTTAAAGAAGCTCTTCTGCAAGAAGCGTTCCCATCTTGCAGAAGTGAAATTGAGGCATAAGGAATTGCCGTGGGGAAAGGCCCGTGACATCTAACCTTATTAAGAATTTACTGTGTGCCAGGCGCTATATGTTCATTACCACATTCTACAATCCTTGTGGTAGGTCTGTTATGAGCCCCTCTCACAGATGAGGAATTTGAGGCTCAGGGAGGTGTGGGACTCGCCCAAGGTCATAGTCTGCAGCTGGCAGAGATGGGATTTGAATCCATGTGTGTCTGACCCCAGAACTCAAAGCTCAAGCATCCCAGAGAGTGAGCGCACGAGACAGGCACAGCTGATCCACCTTGGAGCCAGAACTCTAACCCAGATCTCTTCTGCTCTACCCTCTGCTCTTACCCCTTCAGGGGTTAAGACCCTTCTCCCCCCATGGGTGAATTTCTTCTAGAGAGGGAGTTCAGAGCCTTTCTCTGCCCTGCCTTCTATCCCACTTACGGGTCACAGCAATGGCAAGTGACAGCTGCCTTCCCTGGGACCTGTCATCCCCAAAGAGATGCTAGATAAAAGTCTCAAAATCAGCCATTGCCACTGACAGCCTGACTCCCTATCGCTAGGCCCAGGACACCGGTTGTCACTTTGCAGAATAGCATTTCCTGCAAGGCCAGCCCACATTGTGGCTGAACGGAACTGACTTGTTGCTTTTCAGTTCTGATAGCCACAAAAGTGGAGCTGACTTCTCCCCACACCATAAAACAGCTATTGCCCACGTGAGAAGTTTTGACCTGGGAGTAACACGGATCTGTGCAGCCTTGCTCGGCAGTGGGGAAGTGGAAGAACAGTTGCCAAGCCCAGGAATTGTTTCTGAATGGAGAAAACAGGCTCTGCCCTACCTCTGTGTGACTTAAACCCAGTCAAGTTATCTCTTGAACCCCACAGTGAGCTGCTGAGTGCCCTCCTCCAGGAGCTGCACTTGGCAAAATTAGGTGCCAGGTGCAAAGTAGCGGAAATCTTCATGCCTGATTTCCAGCTGTTGTTCATTCTTGAACCATCACTTCACCTTTCTGAGCCCTGTGTAGGAGTGATGCTCTCTGCCTTGTGATCAGGACTATACCATGAATAGGAGATTGTCCCCATTGCCTGGTGGACAGCATTCTTCCCCAGGGAACAAGTGTTTCTGATTCCTTCCCCTCTCCCACTCCAAAGTCAAACTTTGGTATAACCCCTGTGCCCCCATCAATCAGGAAGTGATGCTAACACCTGGCAAGCTGTGGGTCACTCTCAACTCTGATCTCAGTTCCCCAGTATCAGAAACCTCCGGTTCAGCACAAGCACTAGTAAGATCAGTTTAGGGGTGTGTTTTTTATTTGATTTCCGATTCGTGACCAGAAAATCCAGGCTGGCACTTAAGGCTCTGAGGAGACAGGCCTCCACTTGCAGAAGAGACCATGATTTGGGCAAGGTCACCTAGGAGAGTAGAGGAGGCACTTGAACCAGGATCTCTCCCTCCCACTGTTTTTCCCTCATGGCACATGTAGCCTTCCTGCAGGTCTGTGTCTTCTAGGAAAGTTTCATTTAATTCTGACCTGGAAGTTATAGCCTCATAATTCTTAGGCCTTGTAAAGTTTACACTTCCTAATTAAGTTTGGTGTGTTAATAAAACCCAGGAGAAGAATAGGACAGTGATACGGTACTCTGCCAATTGGATGGTGATTCTTGACTTCGTAGGTCCCAGTGCATCTGCGATGGGGGTGGGGGTGTTAGGAAGGGATGTCACTGGGATGCTTAGTCCTGAAATGCAACTCCTGAAATGCAACCTAATGCATAATGGGGATTCTCTGCTGGCAGTGAGTGTACCTCTGGGTTTTCTTTGTATATCAGAGATGAAGTGGCTGTTCATTTTCTGCAGATTATGTTTTGCCAAAGCCTGGTCTCATAAGCTCCATCGATTGTGGTGTGAACTAGGCCCTGTGGCTACCAGAATTGGTTCTCCCTAGCCCGGCTCACCCCACCACCTCCTCCAGACCCTATTCACCCATGTATTCAAGGAGACAGATGACATAGGGGAAAGTGCTGTGTAAACTATGGAGCATCACATAGATCCCATTGCTCTTAATTCTTTCATTCAGTCATCTTTCCCTGATGTCTGCTGCATGTCAGGCACCCACCTCCGTGTGGGGGCTGGAGAGATGAATGAATCAGAGGGAGGCAGCACTGTAACAAAGTCTATAGTTAAGGTGTGTGTACTGGACTGGGCAGTTGGCTTCTAGAAAATACATATTCAGCCCCTGCCACACTGTCACTGGATATGCAGTCATAAAACGTTTGAGTCTCTGCTCTCCTGGAGCTTATAGTCTATTGGACACACTTTAAGCGCAGGCTTATATTCTATGTGGTCCCCAGGACAGATCCTGAGGCGAGCAGGGATGGAATTAGCATTGTCCTAATGGATTCTGAGGGTTCAAGTCGGGCCTGAGCCTCAAGGCTTCACAGGCAGAGATTAAGAACAAACTCACAGAGGCAGAGGCTAGGTTTGGCTGTTTCCCCTCACACAGGCCATTCAAATCAGCAGGTTTTGCTGCTAATTTTCATGGAGCAAATAACCAAATAAGACAATGTCAGGGATAAGCACATGAAAAAAGAAAAAGCAGGTAGGGGAGAGAGAATAAGGACGGTCAGGAAGGCTCCCCAGAGGAGGTGACCTGAACAGAACCTGAGTGAGGGGGAGGGAGGAAGCCAGGTGACCGTGGAAGGAAAGACCATTCTAAGGGAGGGAAGAGCAAGAGTGAAAGCCTGAGGCTAGAGTATACTTAGGGTTAGGAAACAGCCAGGTGGGCAGCGTGGCCAAGGTGGCTGGAGAGGAGCGCATGAACTGTGACTGCTGAGAGGTGCACAGGTTAGACAGGCAACTGTTTTTCCTTTATTCTGGGGCTGAGAAGGTGTTTTGGGTTTTTGTAACAGTTTTATTGAGATATAATTTACAATCCATACACCTTATCCATTTAAAGTGTACAATTTAGTGGCTTTCACAGAGTTGTGGAACCATCACCATTGACTCTAGAACACTTCTATTATGCCAAAAAGAGACTCCAAACCCCTTGGTCACAATAACAACCTACCCGCTACCAATGGGACCCCATCTCCACATTCCTCTCACAGCCCCTGGTAACCGCTAATCTCCTTTCTGTCTCTATGGAATTGCCTGTTCTAAACATCTATAATAATAAAAGCATAATATGCTAATTAGACCAGACAGCTGAACGACCTTCCGATGTCATTCCAGACATCCTTCTGGACGAAGCCATGGCAGTGGGAGCCCAGGCAGAGGCAGTTAAGGGTGATCAGGCAGGCAGGCAGAGTGGTTAGGGGCGATCAGGCAGGCAGGCAGAGGGGTTAGGGGCAATGAGGCAGGCAGGCAGAGGGATTAGGGGCAATGAGGCAGGCAGGCAGAGGGATTAGGGGCAAGGAGGCAGGCAGGCAGAGTGGTTAGGGGCGATCAGGCAGACAGAGGGGATAGGGGCAATAAGGCAGGCAGGCAGGCAAGCGGTCCCCAATTGTGAGAGAGTGTAGGCCTGGCTGAGGGACTCCCCCCCTCCTCCAGCATGAATTTCGTGCACCAGGTCTCTAGTTTCATATAAATGTGATCATATACTTTGTGGCCTTTTGTGTCTAACTTCTTCCACTCAGCATGATGTTTTCAAGGTTTATCTCTGTTGTAGCGTGTCAGTGCTTTGTTCCTTTTCATGGCTGAGTAATATTCTATTATATGCATAGACCACATTTTGTTTATCCATTCATCTATTGGTAAACCCACTGGAAGGTTTGGAGCAGAGGTTAGCTTTGTGATGTGTTTGTGTTTTTAAAAGCTAGGGAAGGGACTGAGGGAGCAATGGTGGGAGCCTGGAGAGCAGCTGAGGAAGTTGAGAGGCCCTGGTCCTGGGGAGAGAGGTAGATGGGAGAGAGGAGGGCAGGGTCAGAAAGGCTTCTTGGGAGGTGACATTAAAATGGCTTTTAAAGGAGAGAGAAGTTTGCCAAGCTGATAGGTGGGACCACCACAGAGAAGGGACAGTATGTGCAAAAGCTTGAGCCTACCTTTATCAGGGGCATCTTGGGGCCTATTGCCCTGGGTGCTTGGAGGCCCAGGGGCGGGGTGGTTGGAAGTGTGGGTCTCTGGCCTGCAAAGGACTCTGCTGGGCCCACTCCTTAAAGCTTCCTGATGGCAGAGAGAAGAGAACAAAGCTTTGGCACCTGAGTTACCTAGTTTGCCTACCATCTTTGCCAGCTGCCAGGCAGTTTTGAGTGTTCCAAGATCTTGTGTGCCCTGCACTAGCCATGGCAGCTGTTACCTGCACAGGTTGGAGGTGCACACCTCAGATGCAGCTTGGGAAATGGGCTGACAGTGATGTGCCTTTTTTTTTTTTCCCCTTTTCTTTCAGGAATTGACTTTAAAATTAGGACCATAGAGCTCGATGGCAAGAGAATTAAACTACAGATATGGTAAGAGTCATTACCGTCTTCACCCAGAGAACACTTCAAGCAGAAGCCCCTGGTGTCCCCTCCCACTCCTTGGGACCATGGACTCCATCTCTTTGTGCCCAGCCTAGATACTTTCTTCAGAAGCTTCATTAACTGTTCTCTGTTGGCTGCTGGGGCTACAATCTTATGTCAGCACCTTCTGGGGACATAGCTACAAGCCCCTATTAGCTCAGTGTTTCCATATGGGCACAGCCTGGGTCTGGGCTTCAGAGTGGCCTGCTCCCAATTGAACTTGGAGAGAGCCCTCTGTGCCTGGAAGTGGTAGAAGCTGCCAGGAGGACAAAATACCCCGGCCGGCATTTCCTTCTGAGCCTGTCAGCTCACTGAGCAAGGCCTACGTTGCTTCCTCTTTTCTTTCCCAGGGCAACCCAAGCCTCATTTCCTATTAGGCAGATCTGAAACCCCAGAACCAAAAATAATCTGAGGCCAGGCCTCACCTGGGGCTGGCTTATATGCCACATAAAATTAGAGAAGTGTGAGTCCCTGACACTGATGCTGGTCTGCAGCCCACAGCCCTGGGAGCTCGGTCTGAGCTCATATGGCTAGATGTAGGGGAGCCCTGTCTTGCAGCCACATCACTTGGGGCAGGGGGCAGCATGAGCCCTGACCAAAATAAAGAAAAGTAATTTTTTGTAAGGTGGCACCATCCCTTCAGTCCATGAGAGCGCCTTTGGGTGGGAGGGAGTGCCATGAGATAGGCTATAAAGCTGCCCTCTTCCCCCCACAACTTGACCCCCTCCCCCCACATCTTGATCCTGCCTATCCTCAAATCTCAGAGCCTGAGCATCACCCCAGCTTGCTTCATAGTCCCTCTCAGCTTCAATGGTATTCACCTCTGAATCTGATTTCAGAACCAGAGGGATGAGGCCTAAAGCCTTGCCCATCCTACAGAGCTCCTAGCCTTCAGCTCTGGCCACCTTGTAAGTTATCACTTTGTAAGCCATACAAGTTCCTCCACTTCCAACTTGTGTTCCCCAGCAGCCTTGGTGCCCAAGTCCAAAGTGACACTGTATCAGCAAGCAGAGTTTCACTTTCCTTTCCTCTTGTCTTCTTGCTTCTGCTCTTAGCAATCCCAGTGGGGTTGGTGACTTTCTTAAAACTTCTAGACCAGGCCATGATTGAGAATAAAATGATTAAGCACAAATGTCACCCCTATTGGCATCAGAAAGTCAGCTTAGCCCCACATGACTAGGCATGCAGATCCCTCCTGAGATTGGAGGTTGAGGGGGTACAGAGTTGTAGGAGGAACCCTGGGTCCAGAGACAAAAAACATGACCCTGGTTCTGCACCAATCTGTTAAAGCCCAGCACTGAATACCGTCCATGCCAGGAGCTGGGCTGGGCACAGGCCTGTCAGTGAGGAAGGACTTTCTCCCTGGCCTCCACGGAGATGGTGTGAAAGTGCCTCCTCAGTCCTCACTGACGTCACCCATGCCACATGAGGAGCCCCTTCCACACTTGTCCCAGATTTGCACAAATAGTAACATCAAACCATGGCTCTTCTGTGACCCAGAAACTACAGGGTGAATTCCCAGGAAGCAGAGGTGGCTGTGTTGTGTCCCCAGCTGGGAGGCATCAGCAGGTTCCTAACCTGTCTGAGTCACAGTTCCTTCTCTGTAAGAATAGGGAGAATAAGGGGTGCTGCCCACTGCAGGACAGTGAATCAGAGTTGGCCCGCAGAAAGCCAGGCATCCACCCCTGTTAAATGCCCCTCATCCTCACTATCGCTAATATCCCTTCTTCTCGTCTTTAGGGACACAGCTGGCCAGGAACGGTTTCGGACGATCACAACAGCTTATTATAGGGGCGCAATGGTATGGATTGGTGTTTTTGTTTGTTTGCTTGTTTAAGTAAAAGTGCAAGTCACTGCTTAGATATCAAAACCTGGCTGTTTCTGAGGGGCCCCATGATCTGGCTCCTCGGGGGTCCTTAGTCCTGGGTTAGTTTTAGGAAAAGGCTGTGTGCCCCTCCCTCGTACACATACATCCCTTGTGGCTTCAGAGACAATGCAGGGTTTAAGGAAACCTAATTCTTTGGGAATGAAGGAAGACACAGGAAGCCGGTTCTTCCAGGTGAAGTCAGTGAAATCGGAGGTGGCATGTCCCAACACTTAGGAGCGTTCACTCAGCCCGTGCTAGTCTCTATGGAATTTGCTACTGAAAACTTGAAGATGGTCCAGGAGCTGACTTGTTCTGGGCTCTTGGCTGCAGCTGAGGCAGGGTGACGTGATCAGAAGATTGGTTCATCCCTCAAATATTTCTACCGAGTGCCTTCTCCAGGCCAGGCTTGAACTGGATGCAGGGGGAGACCCATGGGGGCTCTGAGCAGGTCATGCATGTGTGAGGTATGTACAGATGGGCACTCAGGGGCCAACAGGAGCAGACACAGACCCCCGGGACCTGGCTCAGCACCCTGGGTCACCCTCTGAGTTTCATCTCCCTACTTGCAAAGTGGAACAGAGAATAAGACTATGTCCCAGACAGCCAGGAGGATAGGTGGCCATCTCTCCATTTCAAGATCCTGCCACACCCTGCCCTTTTCATAGTCATTGCCATATGCCCTGTGCCTGGGACTGTGCTGAGTATGCATTGGGAGCTCAGGAAATGTGGTGGACTGCAAAAATGAATGGAGGCATTAAGTATTTAGCGTGTCCCACACAACATCTGAAACATAATAGAAACTCAATCACAAAGATTGCAACCTTAGCTCTCCTCATTAAAATTAATTTACTAATTTTCCCCTCACCTTGCTGTGTTCTGGTGGGGCGGAGCCCTCAGGTCTCTGGGGGACCTGTGTGGTCTCAAGTAGTCCCTGTCCTTCCAGGTCGTGGCCATAATTCCCTGTCTCCCCTGAGTGTGGGTGCCACGTTATCCCCGTTACACAGATGAGGACGCTGAGGCTTGGCGCCATTGCATGCCTGACTTAAGTTTATGCAGAGAGTACATGGCTGGGCCGGTTCTAGCAGGCTCTTCAGCTCCCACACCCTCAGCCCACCCCTGGCCAGCTGGACTGAGCCATCTGTAAGGCACTGTCCAGCTCCAAGACAATGGTGGCTTGTGATCCTCCTAGACCTGCACTAACCATGCAGAAGCCACTGGCCACATGTGGCTCTTTGAATTTTAATCGGTTAAAATAGGACTCCAGCTCCACCGTCTCACTGGCCACATTTCAGGGGCTCCAGAGCCGAATGTGGCCAAGCAGAAACTTCACAGGACAGTGCAGAGAACATTGCCACTACTGCTCCCCATCACCCTCTCTGTCCATGAGGTACTAGACCAGTGGTCGGCAAGCCGCGGCTCGCGAGCCACATGTGGCTCTTTGGCCCCTTGAGTGTGGCTCTTCCACAAAATACCACGGCCTGGGCGAGTCTATTTTGAAGAAGTGGCATTAGAAGAAGTTTAAGTTTTAAAAATTTGGCTCTCAAAAGAAATTTCAATCGTTGTACTGTTGGTATTTGGCTCTGTTGACTAATGAGTTTGCCGACCACTGTACTAGACCATGGGGTCTTAAAAATGGGAACACTGGATGTCTGGTGTCCTGTTGTGAGCCTGCAAACAGCTACGGGGAACTGTGCCCAGATGGGGGCCAGGAAAATGATCACTAGGAGCCCCAAGGGGAGTTTTAGGGAGGACCTGGAATAGGGTGACATCGTGTTTTCCAGGTACTGATACTGTTTCCTGATAGAGAGCTCTATCCGCTGCCCTCTTCACTACCCCCTCCCCTCCCCACACACACTATAGGTAAAAATCCAGGACCTTGGAATCTTGGCCTGTGGTGCCAACTTCTTGGTGGCAGTGAGAATCCTAGGCCATGGGATAAAGGGGTGAAAAGTCCTTACTGCCCCTGATGGCAGGAGTGCAGCTTCTGAGCAGAGACCCCCTTCTATGCTCGATTCAGAGTCTGCCCACCAGCATCTTCTACTCATGCTGGCCTTGTGGGGAGGCAGACATCACGTTCTCTAAAATCTCTGAGGCCTCCTATCAGCAGTCTGTTCAGTTCCTCAGGAGACCCCAGAATGAGGACCCAGATGGTATTTTTGAGAGGTCATGACCATGGCTGTGGCAGGCTGTAAGGCCACTGTGGGTATCCTTAAGGTCACGGTGGGGATTTGGAAGTGCCGTGGCTTTCTTGTCCTGTCTCCATGGTGACCCTCACCCCCGAGGTTCTCCACCCAGTGCATATGGCTCGTTTTCTTACTCTGCAAACTCAGGCTTCCTCAGAGACAAGGTCTTAGCCACACCAGAGGTTGTGGACGCAGTGCTGGGCCCTGGGAACAGGTAGTGTGAGGGAATGGAGCAAGCTGGACCTGAGCAGGACAGCTTGAGCCCAGATGCTGGGCTGCACAGGGGAATTGAAATGCGCTGCAGGCTGGTTTGCTGTGGATACCCTTCAAGATGTCTGGAACAACCAAGGATGGCCTGGGTGTCGCTTGGTGCTGAGGATGGCTCAGAGAGGTCCCTCACAGGAGCCAGTGTCAGCTCCTTCAGGGTTAGCCCCATTTGGGCTTAAACCTTAAAAGTCACTCCCCTCTGTGCTTTAGTTTCCCCTCTAACAGGGATATTTGCCCCTCACATGATGGTGAAATCATAGGCTCAGGTGGAGGCAAGGTCACTCTCTGGCTCTTTGGGGACCCATGGACTGTACCTAGGCACTCACACATTGGTTATGGAACTACTGGGCCTCAGTGCTGCCGGCCTGTGCTTGAAGCCAGCCCCCACTCTGGTGGGTTCGCTGGGAGGCACAGGGATGTCAGGATCAGGCTGCCCAGGGTTTAGAACCCAGTTGTGCCCTTTACTGTCTCGTGGGGCCAGAGACAGGGACCTAACCCTGTCATCCCACAGCCTCAGGTTTCCCATCTGCAGAGTGGGGAGGATAGTGGGACCACTTGACCCAGGCCTGTGAGGCTTTATGGAGACCTCACTGCAGTGTCTGGCACATAGGAAGCACCCAGAGGAAGTGGCATTGGCTGAACCCAGGAGGTGACTTGGGCCAGGGCAGGGGGATGAGTGAGGATTTGGAGGAAGCCAAGCACAGTGAAGGTTGGCATGGGGGGCGGTACAGGGCTGTGGAACACTGTAGAGGGTAGGGAGCTGCAGGATGTGAAGTTGAGAGGTCAGCAGGATCTCAGGGGCTGCCGGGGCACATGGGCTGTACTTATCCTGCTGTGAGGAGCCAGCAAGGCCGTTTATGAGCTTGGGTATGGTGGGATCTGGTCTAGGGGTGAAGGGTCACCTTGGTGGCTGAGGGGGCAGGACTAGAGCCTGAGAGACCAGGGATAGGCTGTTGCTGGAGCCCAGCAGAGGAAGAGCCCCAGTGATGGAGAGTAGGGAGTTATAGGGAGAGGTGTCATGTCAGAGTCCCTGCTGCCCTGTCTCGCTGGGTCTCCCCCTCAGCTCACAGCTTTTCTAGAACGCATCCCTGTCTCCCCTTGCTCAGGGCATCATGCTGGTCTATGACATCACTAACGAGAAGTCCTTTGACAACATCCGGAACTGGATTCGGAACATTGAGGAGGTAAGGCTTAAAGGAAACTTCCTTGCTTCTCCTCAGTTCTCACCCTGGAGCCCCCTGGTTTACAGGTGAGATCACTAGGCACAGAGCCACCCACAGGAACTTGTCCAGAGACCCATAGCTAGTGATGTAGCCCAAGCAGGGGTTGGAACCCAGGCAGGCAGTCAACCCTAGAGACCATGCTGCCCTAGCCTGGTCACAGAGTGACTCTGAGAGCCCATTTCCCCATCTGGGCTGTTGGGTTTGGTGATGTCTTGGTAATGAGAAGAAGTGATACCCAAACTCTCAGTCACCGTGAGCATTTGGTGCTTTCTAGAAAAGAAAGGTCCTAGAATTGGCATGACCTTTGTCTTTGGAGGGTGTGGTGAGAAGCTGTATCAGGTGACTTTGAGCCACAGCAGAGTGGGGTCTGAGTTGGTGTGAGCTCCCCGTGTTCAGCAGCACACAGACCACAGCTGGCTCAAAGAGAGACCTTGAACCATGAAGGGAGGAGAAGGTGGCCAGCCCCAACTCCCCATTCCAAAGCCAGTGTCCTCACCTTTCTGCTCCCCAAAGAGCTTATCTCACCCCAAAGCCTTCCTGGACTGAGGCGCTTGCAGCTTTTGATGACTCACTAGGTGGGGCATTGGGTGTGAGGTGTGGCCAGAGGACTTTCCCCTCCTGGACTGCCACAGCAGAAGGTCACTCACTGCTGATCCGACGGTTATACGTAAGCAGTTGCACTGGGCCTCCTCCCCAGCAACTCGCATTTGCTGTCAGTAGGCTGTGCCTGGCTGAGGAGGAGGAACTGCCCACACTCACAGTGGTCTTTGTGGAAGCTGCGTTTCTGGCCAGCAAGTGAGAGGGCCTTCCAGTTGGCAGGAAGTTAGGCGGGGAACCATGCAGGGCATTTTGGTGAGATCAGGTCTGAGCTGCAGCAAGAAGGTCCTATCCAGTGCCTCGGGTCTTCAGGAAGCAGGGCCACTGCACGGAGGAGGGGCGGGTGGGACAGAGTTAAGGGAATTCCAGGTGACGGCGAAGCTGCCACCACCCCAGGCATGGCCCATTTCTGGAGCCCAAAGAGAGTAAGCTGGAGTAGGGTAGAAGCTCTCAGGATAGCAGCTGCCTTCCCTCCCCCTTCCCCCCCACGCCCCCGCAGAGGAGCCTGGCAGGGGTACCTCCCATAGACCCCACTGGGTTCCCAGGGACACACACAGGAGCCTGGTAATTGCAGCCCATAGAGAAGCCATCCTCAGCAGGTAGAAAGCATGCACTTGGTCAGAGAAGCAGCCAGAACCCTAGACTTGGCCCTGGCATTGGCTGTGTGACATGGGACAGGTTATTCAACCTCTCTGAACTTCAGCTTGTCATATGCACAAGGGTGTGCCTGGCAATCCTGACCCTACCACTCTGATTTCAGGGGTCAGGCCACAAGTTGGCCTGTGAGCCCGCCTAACTCACCTTTCACCTCTGTCTGTCCTCTCCCTCAGCATGCCTCTGCAGATGTTGAAAAGATGATACTTGGGAACAAGTGTGACGTGAACGACAAGAGACAAGTCTCCAAGGAACGGGGAGAGAAGGTGGGCGTGGTGGCCCGCTTGGGCCTGGTATTGCCAGGCACCTCAGGGCAGAGGGACTTCAGGGTTTTAGGGTTCTCTGCTTGGAGGCCAGCCCTTTCATGCCCCCCAAGGTTCCTTGATCGCTTGCTAAACCCCTCAGAATCTGCATGAGCATAGGATGACCTACCATCTCAGCTTATCCGAGACGGGGTCCCAAAATGCAGGACTTTGCTGAGCAAAAAGGGATGAGTCGGTCGCCCAAGTGGGGCACATGCCAAGGGAAGAGAGAGTGGGAAAAACATGCCCAGCCAGGCTTCAGGCTAAAGACTGTGAGCAGTGAAGGCTCCTAAGCTGTGCTGTGCATATTCCTGCATGGTGTCTCATGGGAACCCATCGAGGCCACCGCGAGCAGAGATTGGAGCCATGGTCCTGCCATGAATAGTCACCTGCTGTCCACTGGTGACTCCAGGGAGCAAATCCACAGGACCCAGCTCATCTGGGAACACCCCATCACTGTTCCAATTTAGGGTGCTTCCTGGGGGTCAGGTGCACCTGGCAACTGACGTGTGTGCATATATGTCTCCCTCCCTCACAGCTGGCCCTGGACTATGGAATCAAGTTCATGGAGACCAGTGCCAAGGCCAACATCAATGTGGAGAACGTGAGTCCCAGGCCCACAGTCCTAGCCCCTTCAGGCTGAGGGTTGGTCTATACCCTCTGAGAAGGCTCTGCCACAGGGTCTGGTCATAGGCTATGGGCTGTCCTGTTGGCCATCTGTCCAAGAGGCACTTCTTTGGCAGGGCCATTTGCCAGGCTCCTTGAGCTGCCCAGCTGGCCCCGGGTATTACCCCCTCTCACCCTGCCTCTTCCCCACCCCATGTTCTGATGTTAGCAGGTGCAGGCCCCAGCTGGGCACCTAGGATATTTTCTCACTGGCTCTTAGGGAGCCTTGGGAAATAGGCAGGGTTTCAAAGATGGGGAAACTGAGAGTCTCCAGATAGGTGCTCTGGGCCACGCCACCCACATAGACGTCATGGTCACAAGCCCAGACGAAGTAGGGAGCCTTGGCCTAGCCTTGGCCCAGGCCACCCTCTCCTCTCCACACGTGACGCCAGCCTTGTAGCTGACCTACCTTCCTCTTCACCCCACCACCCCAGTGATCTTTCCAAAACGGACCATCCATGTCACTCCCAACTTCAGCCCCCTACACCTGGCTTAGAAGGCCCGCGCCAGCTGTGTGTGCAGCCCAAAGATCAGGCCTCGCCGACCGCTTTTCATCCCAGGCCACCTCCAAGCCTTTGGTTACGGTCCCTTCCCTCACACCCCCTTTTCCATCAGGGCCTGGCCCAAGTGGCCTTTCCCCAAGGAAGTCTCCACCATCCCTAGACCCTTAAGTCTACCACTTTGAGTCCCCAGCACCCCCATCCCTGCTCCATGACAGAACTCTGCACATCACATAGGTGTTTGCTGAGACTCCACTCCTCCCACCAAACAAGTAGCCCCTTAGGTGCAAGTGCTGAGGCCAAGTCTCTGTGTGAGGCCCAGGGGCTAGGGGTGTGGTTTGTAGTGTTCTTCGAAAGAGCAGACGAGGGAAGGGAGAAAAGGGTTAGGAGACCGCAACAGAGGCAGCAGCCTCTGGTCAAGCCATCCCTAGAAGACAACCCTTTACCCCATCCCAGCCCTTCCTCTCTGCCAGGCAAGGACCCAAAATGAAGCTTGTTTGGCCAAAGAGCTGCTTGTCTTTCTACCCTGCCCCTGACCATTAGAAAAGGGGCAAAGCAGGTAGGCAGCGCACAGGAGTCAAGGATGGGTTCTCCTCCTGGATCCTTCCAGATTGGTCAGTTAACCTTTAGATGCCTTGGGACAAGTCACTTTGTCCTTTTGAGCCTCAGTTTTCTCCCTGACCAGTCGAGGCTGATTCACCTCCCACAGTCATTGGCTCAGGGAAGTGCTAGTCTTGGCGGGTGGGGGTAGGAGATGGGGCTGGACAGTTGAGACCCCCACCTCGCTGTCCCACCGTCCCCATTCCATATTGGCACCCGGGAACCAGGAAGCCCCCATCTGCTTCCTGCTGCTGGGGTACTAACAACGTGCTTATTTCACAGGCATTTTTCACTCTCGCCAGAGACATCAAAGCAAAAATGGACAAAAAATTGGTGAGTGTGTGTCCTTCCTCATCCCTGAATGGTTCTCTATTGGCGCCTGCCATTTTCCACCTCAGTGGTGTGATTCAGCCCAGGCATCTTGCATCAGGGCCCAGCCAGACCCAGTTGAGATGGCTAGGAAGGGGGAAGAGGTAGCAGTTGGGGTTGGGGCATCGGCTCCCAGACATGCTCATCTACTTTGTTCTCTCTGTGGCTCAGAGCTGCTCAGCTCCAGGCTGTGTCCAGGCAGACAAGGCCCTGCCTGCTGAGTGCACTGGCTAGCAAGGGACACATGGCCTTTCCCAATCCACTCTGCAGATGACAGCCCCCAGCAGCACCTGTCCTGACATGTCTGGCAGGTGATAGCCTTTTTCCCCCACCAGCCCCAAATTTGGCAGGTTGTGGTGGCTCTGTGACCTTTAATAGTAGGTCCAGGGCTCTGAGGCCTCCAGGAGGTCCTACTTGAATCCCTCTTATCCACCCTTTCATTCATTTCTGGCTTTTTTGCTCACCACACAAGCATTTCATGGTCCTTAATACTCAGCATAATTATACTTACTTGGTCGAGTCTGAAATCTCGGCTGTACTTCGGGCATGTTCAGCGCCTAAATGCTGTTGTGAGTGTTGCCTGGGAGCCTCATTTAGTGGTCACTCTTTCCCAGCCAGTGACGCTCTCCAGCGCTCTACTTGTGGCTCATTTAGGTCTCATTACACAGAGTGCACACACAGCACAGCCGTTCAAGTAGGTCACACCTGATTTAAAAATACATGTATTTTTATAATTCTAAGATACCATGAATTAAATCGTGAAGCACAAGATGGATTTAATAGCAGCTCTTTGGCCAAAACAGGAAACAGTCCATGTAAACCAGTGTACTTTTATTTTTCTATTCTTTTTTTTATATATATGTTTTTATTTATTTCAGAGAAGAAGAGAGATAGAAACATCAATGATGAGAGAGAATCATTGATTGGGTGCCTCCTGCACGTCCCCCACTGGGGATCAAGCCCATAACCCAGACGTATGCCCTGACCGGCAATCAAACCTGCTTCATAGGTCGACATTCAGCCACTGAGCCATGTCAGCCGGGCACAGTGTACTTTTCTTACAGAAATTTTCTTACAACGGACTTGCTTTTCTCTTGAGTTTAATGGTAAATTTTTTATTCTTAATGGTCCTTCTGACTCACTTTTGCCCACTGCACTTACGCTGAACATCAAAGTGACACTTGGCCCATATTTTTGATACTGGCCTGTTGATTGCCTCCAGAATGTGCCATATTTATTAGGGCTCAGATCACGAAGCACTGGTACACAGCCCTAATCCTTACGATTTCTCTCTCTCTCTTTTTTTTTTTTTTAACAGAATTGCAAATCACCCGTTTCCTACCATCTTTCTGTTTGTATTTAGCATTGCAGCCCCCTACTATTTTATGTCTTTTTTTAAATTGAAATATATCTGATATACAACATTGTGTAAGTTTGAGGTGTACAATGTTAGCATGATACATTAATATGTTGCAATATGATTACCATGGTAGCATTAGCTGACACCTCTATAGCAGTCACATGATTATTATTTCTTTTTTGTCTTGAGAACAGTTAAGATCTAGTCTCCTAGCAACTTTGAAGTTTATAATATTGTTGACTCTGATTACAGTGCTCTTCATTAGATTCCCTGGGACTTGTTTATCTTACCAGTACAAGTTCATGTTTATCTTTATCATCACTGACAACCATCTCTGCCCACCCTTTCTTCTCTCTTGAAAGTGTCACAGAAGGGCGGGCTCTGCTGATGCCCACCTCACTCCCAGACCTCTGGCATTTTCCCTCTCAGCACAACCCAGCGTTTCCCACTGCACTGGGAGCAGACTCCACACACCGTGCCAGGCCACCTGCGCTTCATGCACTGGCTGCTGCCACCTGCTTCACCTTGTCACGCTACTGTTTCCGTGTCACCCCCTGTGCTCCAGCCATCCTGGCCTTTTCTTGTTCTTGAAGCACCCCGTGTTTATTTGGGTTTCCTTTCCCTCCACCTGAGGTGCCTCTCCCCTCCCCATTAGTTCCCTAGGGCTGCCCTAACAAATTCCCGTAACAAACTTTCCAGCTTGCACCACACACATTCGTTATCTTAATGTCCTGGCGGTCAGGATTCTGAAATGGGTCTCACCAGGCTCAGATCAAAGTGTCAGCAGGGCTGAATTCATTTCTGGAGGCTCCAGGGGGGAATCCATTTTCTTGCCTGTCAGCTTCTAGAGGGCACTGCATCGCAAGCCTTAGAACCACTTCCGCCATCTTGGACCCTGCTGCCATCACCTCTCTTTCTTGGACCACAGCTGAGAAGGTTTCTCTGCCTTTGAGGATTCACAGGATTCAATAGGGCTCACCCGGATGATCCAGCATGCTCTCCCCATCTGACCTTAATCACATTTGCAAAGTCCCTCTTGCCATAGCAGGTGCCATACTCATATGTTTCAGGGATTAGGGTGCACACATCATTGGGGGCCATTACTTTGCTGACCACACACCTGGACTGTACCAGGTCTCACTGACTTACTTCATGAGGTCTCTGACATCACCATTAAAGCACACCTCCACCTCTTGCCCTGCCTTTTCTCTCATTCCTCCCGTGGTGGGAAATCACTGCTTTTTTGTTTACCACATAATTTCCGTCCCCAGGGTGAGCTTCGCAAGGCAGGGGGTTCACCACTGCATGCCCAGTACCCACAAAAGTGCCTGACACAGCATAGGCATTCAAGAGTTATTGTTAAGTAAATTCAGGGTTTTTTTACCTAAGAGCTGAAAGATGAGAAAGAATTCGTCAAAGAAAAGGTGGCTGACCCTTTCCAAACAGGGTGACCTGGGAGAAAATAAGATTTACATTCCCAGAACTGGCAGAGGCTCTAGATACTGGGTGACAGATTTGACAGAAGGCGTAGTCCTCTGAAAGCAGTGTGGGGCACTGGTGTGTTTTCAGTAAGGCTTGAGTGGGCAAGGTTAAGGTTTCTGGTTTATACCACCCACAGTAGAATGAAAGGTGGACCAGGGGAGAAGTGGTAAGTCAGAGCCTTAGCACAGAGACATGGAGACCATCCAGGTGTGAGTGGAATTGGGACCTTGAATTCAGCACCCCCAACCCCTAAATTCCAAGGGACATTTGGCTGCCCCTTGACTGCCTCACTAGTAGGGGTAGAAAGAAAGAGGGAAGGGTGGGTGAATGGAGAGAAGGAAATAGGGAAAAGAGTGAGAGGGAGAATAAATGGAAAGGTGTTGAGGGGAGAAAGGGGTGAATGAATAGGTGAATAAATTGAAAGAATGAATGATGGTTGGAAGGGTTGGTGGGTAATAGAAAAAATTATCTCTGGGTTTGTGTAAGATGAATTGTCAGTTGGAAGTGATAATTGGATGGATGGAAGGGAATGGACAGATGTATGATTTATAAGAAGGGGATGAATGAATAGAAGGAAGAGAATAGACAGGTGGATGGTTAGTTTGAAGGGGAAGGAAGAAAGAGGGTGGATAGATGGATGTTTGGTTGGTTGGAAGGGGATAGATTGATGATGGTTGGAAGGGGATGAATCCATTAATCGTTGAAGGTGATGGATGATTGGGTAGATGGGTGATGGATAGGAGGAAATAGATAGCCTTGCAGTTGGATGGTTCGATGGTTGGATGGAAGGGGATGGATGGATGATGATGGACGGGGCCAGGGTGGGGGCGGATGGGTAGACTTGCAGTTGGATGGTTGGATAGAAGGCGAATGGATGGATGGAAGATGGTGGACGGGAGGGCACGGGTAGACGAGGTTGGATGGAAGGCGATGAATGGATGGATGGAAGATGGTGGACGGGAGGGCACGGGTAGACTTGCAGTTGGATAGAAGGCGATGGATGGATGGAAGACGGTGGACGGGAGGGGATGGGTTGACTTGCAGTTGGATGGTTAGGTGGAAGGGGGTGAATGGATGGATGATGGTGGACGGGAGGGGATGGGTTGACTTGCAGTTGGGTGATTAGATGGTTCCTTGGTTAGATGGCTGGTTGGTTAAGAGACATAGTGCTTATGCTCAGTCATAACCTCAGAAAACTTCTTGTGACTTCAGGAAGGCAACAGCCCCCAGGGGAGCAACCAGGGAGTCAAAATCACACCGGACCAGCAGAAGAAGACCAGCTTTTTCCGATGTGTTCTTCTGTGAGGAACGCCGCCTTACTCTGAGCCTTGCTCAGCCGAGCTGACTGTGCCTGTCCTGAGTGAGCCCCTCACTCAGCTGGGGCCCCCCTCCAATGCCCCTGCCACGGCCACCGGGCCCAGGGCCACCAGAACACAATTGAGAAATTGTTTATTTTAGTAACTCTGATCTTTTTCAACTTTGGAGATGGAATAAGTTAAGAATTTGCTATTTTTCCTGTGATGTCCACCAAACTGGCCCATGCATCGTGTATCTGGAGAGAAAGATGGACATGACATGACCAGCAACCGTGACCAGAGATGGTGGGCCTCCATCTCTGGGACATGACAACGAAAATTCCACTGCAAAGCCTGTCTACATCCTGGCGCAGAAGCACGGCTCCCAAAGGCCAGTGATGGTTCCAGGAGTGCTGAGCTTCGCACCCTCAGTGCAGTGACCCCATCCGGCCCAGGAGGCATCGCCGACACATCTGACTCCCACTTCCACCTTTTCTCTCTGTTTTGGACAAGTGACAAAAACCGTTATGTTTCTTTTCTCCCCTCCCTCTTCTTTTTGACTCTCAAACCAAAGGGAAGCACAAATTAAGGAAATCCTGTGTAAAGTGTTCAGAAGGAAGGAGGAGGGGAGGGCCTTGCCTGTCCACAACCAGGTTTTGGTCTGTAATTCAGTCAGGCCTCGGGCATGGTCAGTGGGCCTCGGCAGTCCCTGTCTGATCACCGAGGGGACACCATGCATCCTACGGGTGACCCCAAAAATGCAACCACACACTGATCACCCGCAATTAAGGCGTTGGCCTCTCGGCCCCCAAACAGCCCCCACTCCCACAGTCTCTGAACCGGACGTTCTTTCTAGCTGAGATTTTTATTTTTCCAGATCTGTAGTGCCATGAAGTGATTCCGTCTTTGATTTCCAGCGGCAGACCCAGGTGACCAGGGACACGGATGCATCTGTGGTCGAGAGCATGAAGCATCCCAGACGATGGTTTTTAACTGCTGTTGTTGGTTCTGTTTTGACAGCTCTGCCTTCCCATAGAGGGTGCATTTGAGACCAGGTCACCAGGTCCGAGGGGTGTCACAAGGGAGCCTTTCTATTTTTCTTACACTTCACCCTGGCTGCTCTCCACCCAAGCCACTGGCATTGAAATGTCTTTTTTTAATTAAAACCAATGTACCAGCCATAGTCTGTTTTTGGAATCTCTTAACATGCTGTTTACATCAATAAACACACTTAAGGAAAACAAGTTAAAGCTCATTTTAAAGTTCTCAGATTTTATATCCACAGTTCTCTGTGGGTAGACAGATGTGGCCAGGCGTTGGGTGGTAGGTTCGCAGAAGGCCTGTTATGTAAAACACAGCCCAGGCCAGCAGGGGCCTCAGGTCCGGACTGGATCCAAGTGGAGGTGGTGTGTGCCCCAGGCCCTGGGATGACACCATTCTCCAAAGGCTGACGTGGGAAATAAAGCTTCCTACCCCCACCCCATAGGAAAACAGGAGACCCTATTCTCTGCACCACTTGGGCTTCCACGTCCCATGCTGAACCTGCTTGTCAACATTAGCCTCCACAATGTCACCAGATTCTCTCGTCTGGTCTCTTGGCATCCATCTGCCAAGTTGCACACTCAGCTCTGAGACCCCTTTCTCACCTCGGGAGCATCCTCCCCCATTCCTGCAATCCTGCTTCCCCTGGCTTCTGGCACATGGCCACCATTTGCCAATTCTCTAGACTGGCCCCTGTGGGTTTCTTCTCTGTTGGGGTCCCCAAAACCCCCAGGTCACTGGTTCCCTGGGACTCGGCATAAAGCTAATGCATTACAGGAAAATGGGCTCAGGAAGAGGCGCGTGGAGCCACATCCAGAGGAAACGAGGCACAAGCTTCCAAGCGTCCTCTCGGCGTGGGGTCACACTTCTCCATCGCCAAGCTGTGACAAGTGTGAAGTGTTAGCTGCCAGGGCACTCCTTGGAGACTCAGCACCCAGGGTTTTATTGGGGCTGGTCATGGAGGCCCCTCCGCGGCGAGGCATGTACCAAAATTGCAGCAGCCTGGAGAGAAAGGCATTCAGCATAAACCACATTGTACAAACATTTAAGCATGGTTGTGAGAAGGTTTTATTTCAGCATTGGGAACTCTACCAGCCAAGTTCCTGCATGCCAGCCAATGGCCAGCCTTCAGACGTGCCGGTGACTTCTCTGTGCATCCATCCCAGACACCAGTCTGAGCTCCAGACCCCATATAACTCACACTGCACCATGGACCATGAGCCCCTGCATGCGGTGGCCCTGCCCACCTCTTCCCTTTTCTCTGCCATCCTCCCCTGGCTCACCTCACCCCAGCCCCTGTGTGCCTTACTCTCCCGCTTCACCCCGTGCTCACCACTGTCCTGGTGCCTTTGCACCTGCTGCACCCTTGGCCTGGCAGTCCTCTAACATCTGCACAGCCCACTTGTGCCCATCCTGACCATCCAAGACAGCCTCCCTCCTCCCACCTCATCATCAGAGCATCTGTGGGAATTCACAGCTCACGGCCAACTTGTCTCCCCCCATCATGGAAGCTCCACCAGCCTGACTTGCCCACCCTGATATCTGTGGCAAAGTGGCATTGTGGTCACTTCCCTGGAGGGCCACCCACCGTACAGGAGCCATGGCAATCCCAATCACCAGCTGAGGCTGCCAGTGAAAAGTCCAGACCTGGTGTTGAGGGGAAGGGGCTTCGGAGTCCCAGCCCAGATCTCCCTGCTGGTCCCCTTCCAGAAGGTCCTCTGGGGACCACTTGTCCATTCAGTTTCCAGTCGTCACTGAGGGCTAGGGGGTGGGGATTCTGATGTGACATTCTCAGGGGAGGATGTTAGTTTGTGGGAGACCACATCTGCCAAGCAGGTTGGGGGACTCAGGCTGCAGTCCTCTGTGGTGGGGCCTCGGGGCTGGGCTGGAGGTGGACTGATAAGGCCCACATTCCTGTAGGCTGAACGCCATGCAAATGATACCCCAGTGGTCAGGCTTTCTAACTGACAAGGTTCACTGGGCACTTCTGATCCCCTCCCCTCATCATTGAGGCTAGGAACCGGCTCACCGGGCTATGCAGGGCATGAAGAATCAGAGTGGTGAAGTGAGTTGCCCAAGGTTGCCCAGCCTGGGAGGTCTGGAGCCTAAGCCTGCATCTCCCCCAGCCACACACAAAGGCATCAGGTTAAGTCACAGTGAAGAGTCCTGGTATCATTACTGTTAACTGAGCCCCCTGCTGCCTACCTGAAGGTTGTCTCTATCTGAGGAGGGCTAGTGTCATGTGACTTCACAGATGAAGAAGCAGACCCAGAGAGGCTGGTTGAGCAACTCACCCAAGGCCACACAGTGGGTGAGTGAGAAATGGGTTCCTCGTGTTTTCTGCTTGGGGCTGTTGAACCACAGACTGCAGGCAACCCCCTCCCCCATAGAGCAGGGAGTGGTCTGGCACCCAGCTTGAGCCTGCCACGAGGCTATCTAAACCAGCTGGGCCAGGGCGATAGGCCCACAGGGCCTCTGGTCCCCCCTCCGCCCCGCCCCCCCACCCCCCCCCCCCGCCCCCCAAGCTCAGCCATGAAGATCTGTGCCATTTCTGCCTGAAAGAGGAGGAAGTGGTTTAGCCCGTTTCCTAGGACAGGAAAGTGGGCAGGGGGCGGGGGGCGGGGGGGCAGCATATATCTGGGGCTGGCTGATTAGTTAGGCACAGGTTCTCATACTCAGGGCCCACTATGTGCATGTGCGTAGTTTTAGTTTTCTAAAATCAGTAAATAACAAAACAAAAAAATACAATAATAATGAATATATAATAATGATGCCAATGCAGTAATAAAATATAATTTCAAATGGTTTGGATTTTTGTTGTAGTTGTTAATCCTCACCCAAGGATTTTTTTAAAAATACATTTTTATTTATTTTAGAGAGGAAGGGAAAAGGAGAGAGAGATGGAAACAACAATGATGAGAGAGAATCATTGATCAGCTGCCTCCTACATGCCCCACACTGGGGATTGAGCCTGCAATCCAGACCTGTGCCCTGACTGGGAATCGAACCATGACCTCATGGTTCATAGGTCGACTCTCAACCACTGTTCCACCCCAGCTGAGTTCGAGAATATTTTTCCATTGATTTTTAGAGATAGTGGAAGGGGGGGGAGGGAGAGGGAGAGGGAGAGGGAGAGGGAGAGGGAGAGGGAGAGGGAGAGGGAGAGGGAGAAGGGTAGAGGGAGAGGGAGAGGGAGAGGGAGAGAGAGAGAGAGGGAGAAACATTGATGTGACAGAGACACATCAATTGATTGCTCCCACAGGTGCCCCAAGGGGTTGTGGGTTGGGGGGTGGCAGGCAGAGATGAACCTGCAACCCAGGCACCTGCTTTTAATCAGGAAGTGAACCTATGATCCTCTGGTACATGGGCTGACACTCTAACCATTTAGCCACATCATTCAGGGCTGGGGTTTTTTTTTAGTTTAGTTTTTTGTGGGTTTTTTTTTTTACATAAGTCAAAATGTGGCCCTGTGTGCACAGTGAGACTCAGACTATTCAGGCTCCATCCTGCCTCAGGCCCTTTGGGCGGCTCCCTCTACCTAATGCATTCTTTCTGCACACCCCCGCCCCCCCAGTCAAGTGGCTCCTACCTGCCCCCAGGTGCCCCTTCCTCCAGATCAGTTAGGCCCCCTCCGGGGGTTCTTGCAACCTCGGTTCCTGCTTCCTGGCCTGCTGTTTGCTTTGAAACAACATTGACAATTTCTTACTCTCTTCATTGCTCGCTAGATTGTAGATACTGGGAGGGTGGGGCTTGTGTCTGTCTTGGGGTCTCCTCTCTGTCCCCTCAGGATCTGGTACACAACAGATGCTCAATAAAGGTTTGTCCAGATCTGAGTGGAGCAAGGGTGTCCCTCCACCTGCAGCTCAGCGGCTTTGTTGGAGTGTGGACAGAGGGGTTGTCCTAGTCCCGCCCCGGGCTCACCTGCTTAAGGAAACAGGAACCGCCTGGGGCCCTGCCCTGATGACGTGTGGACCCTGAACTGAAACTCAGGCACCTACAGGCAGCACGGGCACAGCCAGAGCGAGGGCCTCGGCCGCCCAGGGGTCTCCCAGGTATGTTCCCTGGGTGGGGACTCCTCAGTTAACCACATGCCCACCTATGCTGGGTGAGGCTGGGCCCCTGAGAGTCTCAGCCCCAACCCAGTCCTAGAAGACAGAGCACGGGGTCCAGGCTGGGCCAGAGGGAGTGATGGGGCTGGTAGGACCAGAGGAGCAAGAGCATTTTCTGGAGGCACCAGCGGTGACCATTGGAAAATGGAGCTGGAGTTGGGGAAAGAGCATTTCTGACAAAGAATAGCAACCGTGTGGAGGGGAAAGAGAACTTGATCGGGCCTAGTTGGTTTGGGCCAGTGGATAGAGCGTTGGCCTGTGGACTGAAGGGTCCTGGGTTGGATTCCAGTCAAGGGCACATGCCTGGGTTGGGGCTGGATCCTCAGTAGAGGGCATGCAAGAGGCAGCCAATCAATGATTCTCTCTCATCATTGCTGTTTCTATCTCTCCCTCTCCCTTCCTCTCTGAATGAATAAAAATATATTTTAAAAAAAGAGAGAATTTGATCACTTTGGAGTAGAACAGAGATGCTGTTAGGGATGAGGCGGTGGGAAGGCTCTAATGCCAGGGCCGGGAATTTGAAACTTAGTGTGGCCTCACTCATCACTAAACCATCTATTCATCAGCACACATCCGCACCCTCCACTGTGCTGAAGCTGAGGACCCAGAAAAATCCAAAAGGATCTAGCCCGGACCTAGACCCTGGGCACCCCTAATATGGGGGAGACAGAACCAGACAGCTCCCTTAGGCAAGGCTAGGCCAGAGGCAAGAATTGTGGGGAAGGTGGGGGACATAGAAGGGTGCCAGGGTTTTGTCTAGGGGAAAAGGCAGGAAAGCTGCATGGAGGAGGGGTTATTTTTGCTGGGTCTTGAGGGGTAAGAAGGTGGTCTCCCAGATAGAAGAAAGAACTAGCCTATAAACATTACCCCGTGCTGGGTCACTACTGGACTCATGGACATTTGTTATATATACAGGTGTTTTGTGCTGGTCTCTACCAATCAATACCAATGTTGTGATTGGATCAGCCCTTGCGGCTCTTATTATGATTTCAAGATGCCCTTCAAGCAATAGTCATCAGGAAACTTTTTTAAAAAAATAAAAGGTTCATTTATTACTTAAGGACCTGGACATTATACAGCACACCTGGGATCACTCAGCGAGATCAGAGGTAGAGCAAGCGTGCATACAGGCAAGCAGCCCAAATGGTCAATTACTGAAATCAACCAAGATCTCTAGAACAAAGGAGCCTCCGTGAGAGAAGGCAGCCTGGCTCTTCCGGAGTGTGGCTGGCAATGTTTACCGGAGATTGCCATCGCTGAAATGGATGCCTCAGCAATCAAAGCTTAAGTCAGGCACTCGCGTTACAAAAAAAGAAAAAAGAAAGAAAAAACCCACACACACTGTCAGGGCTTACACAGCACTAGGTAAATGTCATCATTATCCCCAAATCGCAGTTGAAAATACAGGCACAGAAAGGCCCAAGATCACACAGCAGCTAAGTCGGGGGGGGGGGGGGGTGAGGGGGGCCGAGGGTTTGAACCCAGGCTCCGATTGCAGGCTCTTAACCACTTTGTAACCCTACCTTATTACACATGGCTTGATAGATTCCATTTCACTTGCCCCAGAATTCCTTTGGGTCGCTCCCCGAGGGTGTGTTTGCCATGGGCCTTCTGGCAGGAGGAAGTCAGTATTGACTGGGTTGGTCAACAGGGCCCCTCTCTGTGGAAACGGCCTGGTAACAATGACCTTCCACGGGGTTGAAAAATTAGATTTGGTCAGTGTGGGGGGTGGGGCCAGTTTGGGGACAAAGTTAGGGTGAGTGTGAGGGTTCACCCAGCAGGGCACAGCCCTTTTGCTGGCTTTACACTAACTTGAGACTGTTTTGCGAATTGAGTGCTGTTTTTTCTCTGTTTTCCAGTTCTGTGTCGTTAGCTGACCAAGTCCAGTGGTACCTGAGCTTACAGTTATTGAGAATGGGTGTGAATTAACCATGCACCTGACACATTCTGGGTGTGCCATTTATGGCCACCACGCCTGGTGACACTGGTGACAGAAGCAACTGTTTGGGTCACATCTCTGTGGTGTTTAATGCCACCATGGCAACCCTTTATGGCACCTACCGAGTGACCGCTATTTTATGCATTCACTCCTCATTTGGACATCTCCACATCCCACCAGGGACATTGGTAGTTACTTAGTATTTAAATAAATTCAGTTCTAAACTTAAATACATGTATCTATAAAGAGAATTTTCCAACACTTGCAGTAATGAAATAATAATATTCTTATTAGTCCCTTCTGTTCTCATGATTTCATTTTTTTTACTCTGACCTCATTGTATTCTTATTATTTCCTTTTATTCTTTTTTGTTTAGTTAATGCTCACCTATAGATATTTTTTTCATTGATTTTTAGAGAGAGAAGGAGGGAGGGAGTGTGGGAGAGGGAGGGAGGGAGGGAGAGAGAGAGAATACATCGATGTGAGAGAGGCATATCAATTGGTGGCCTCCTGTATGCATCCTGACCAGGGCTGGAATAGAACCTGCAACCCAGGTAGGTGCCCTAGACAGGGAATCCAACTCAAGACACTCTGTGCGTGGGCCTACGCTTTATTCACTGAGCAACGCCGGCCAGGGCTTTCCTTTTGTTCTTTTATTCTTGTTATCCTTGGAGGATTTTTGGAAGAAAATCGATAAGTGAACATGCATAAAGTGCCAGCACATAGTAGGTGCTCAAGAAACACAAGCCAGTTTCAAGCCTGTTGCTCTGTCCAGCCTAGAGGACTTCTCCAAAGAGGAGGCACCATGAGCTGCAAGAATCAGATAAAGATGGGAAGTGGACCAGGCCTGACTCTCTCTCCTCCTTTCTGCCCCCAGGTGCCACCTTCCCCCTCAGGAAGCCATGACAGAGGCCAGAAAGCTGCCCCCGCCGCTGCCCCCACGACTGGACTGGTTCGTGCAGACACAGGTGGGCCAGCTGGCCCAAGGAGGAGTCCCTTTGTGGTTCCACGGTGCCATCTCCAGACAGTGAGGACACACCCGCACTTCCCACCCTGCCTTCCACCCTCTTTGTCTGCCCCCACCTGGGCAGGCTTTCACTGTGGAATTCTGCGCTCGGCTCACCTACGTGTGTGTTAAGAGGATGAAAAGGGCTTTAGAGTTTCGGGCTTGAATCTTGTCTCCTCTGGACTTGCTGTGTGCCCTTCGGCAAGTTATTTTCCCTCTCTGGACCTTGGCTTTCTCTATACAAGTGGCCACAGGACAGAACCCCCTCCTTACCCGCCCCCCTAGACCCCTCCCTAGGCCAGGAATCACCGATCAATGACGGCAGGACGCAGCCTCAGGATCCTTCTTAAGGACTGAGCTCCTCTCAGTCTATCGGGTATATGGCTAACATGCACTTTCTACATTAGACGGAGCTCTGAGGAGATGAACAAGGTCACATACTTGGTCACCCCAGGGCCCCGCTCTAAATAAATGGAGAAAGGAACATTTCTCGCCACCCCTGACATTTAGGAAATTGAGAGAACATTGCAAAAGCCAAGAGAGACAGGACTCGACATGGTTTCTGAGTTCTGGGGCGTGCCAGTAAGATATAATATGAGCCATACATTGTAATTTTAAAAATTCTAGTAGCTATATTAAAAGAAGCAGAAGCAGTTAATTTTAATCACATCTTTTGTTTGACCCAGTATATCCATGATATTATCATTTCAACAAGTAATTAATACTAAATAAATCACTCATGAGACAGAATACATATTTCTTTATTTGTACTGCCTTTATTTTTTATTTTTTATAATTAAAAAATGTTTAAATTGCAATTGACATACCATATTACATTAGTTTCAGGTGTACAACATAGGGATTAGACATTTATATAACTTATGATGAGTCTAGTAACCATGTGACACCATATACTGTATAGTTATTACAATATTTTTTACTGTATTTCCTATGCTGTGGGCTAAGTCTTTAAAATCTGGTGTGTATTGTATGCTAAAAGCACATCTTGATTCAGACCAGCCACATTTTTTTGTTGTTGTTAATCCTCACCCAAGGATATTTTTTCCATTGATTTTAGAGAGAGTGAAAGGGAGGGGGAGAGAGAGAGAAAAGAGAAACATTGATGTGTCGTGAGACACACCGGGACCAGGGATTGAGCCCCTCAGTCCATGGGCTGATGCTCTAACCACTGAGAAACCTGGCTAGGGCAAGACCAGCTACATTTTAAGCACTCAGTAGCCACATGTGGACAACGGCCCCTGTACTGGACAACACGGGTCCAAAGGCTCCCCATAGAAAGCCATTCTCTGTGCACACCAGGAAATAGTAATAATGATAGTAATACAGTTTAGGGGTGCCAACTCTGAGTCCTTTATATAACTTTTGACTCCTCAAAAACAACTACAGTCATTCCCCAATATCCCTGGGGATTGGTTCCAGGACCCCTCCCCCCCATGGATACCAAAATCTGCAGATGCTCAAGTCCCCTCCGTAAAATGGTGTAGGTTAAGGCATACAGTCAGCCCTCCACATCCATGGATTCCCAACCTCGGACCAAAAATACTATACAGAGGGCCAATTTGTATATTTATTGGGAAAAAATCTGCTTGGACCTGGCAGGTCAGTTCAAGGGTCAAGTGTGCTAACAGTGAACATTTTGAAAGCACACACCATGCGGAAGTTCTCACGCTGCACGCATTTTGTCTGTCCTCACATTGGCCCTGGGAGTGAGGGTTTTCTGTCCCCTTGAGGAAGCTGAGGTCAGAAAGGGACTGTCCTTACCAGGGGTCACACCGTGAATGAACAGCAGAGCTGGGTTTTTATCTCAAATGCATCTGGAAACAGCTCTTGCTTTGTTACCTGTCATACTCAGATCCACGCAAAGGTGCCTTCCTGAGTGGATTCCAGGCATTGGAAGGCAGGCAGGGGCTGTGGGCTCTGGGGTCAAGGTCATCAGAGGCCTTTACCACCTCTGGGGGACCACCTGAATATTCCAAAGTCTGAAACAACCAAGAAAAAAATGTGTTTTAGGTTGTTGCTCAGTCCTGGAAGGGTCTGGGCAGTACACGGGGCGGCTAGACCTCAGCCTCTCCCACCTGTGTGTGCCTTTCCAGGGACGCAGAGAATTTGCTGGAGTCGCAGCCACTGGGATCCTTTCTCATCAGAGTCAGTCACAGTCATGTGGGCTACACACTCTCCTACAAGTAAGGCCTGGGCTTGGGAACGGCGGGCTCCGGGCTTCCTTGGAGGGGCAAGGGGAGCTTCATATCACAGGTTTCAAAAGCAACTGGTATGAAGTTCTGGACTGATCTGGCTGAAGAGTGAGCAGCTGCAGGCCTGGCTGTATCCAGCAGACTGGGGTCTGTGGTAACGAAGACTGTGTGTCTGAGAACAGGAGCTGCTAGAGGCCTGAGACTGGCCACGGCCCTTTCCCTAACCATCCACCTCCCTTCTGCCATCTGCTTGGCAGCGCTCTGACTCCGCTAAGGAGAATGTGTTGGAAACTCAGGGCAGTCCAGCTACTTGAGGCTTCAAAGCCTGATCTGGCATCCCAGTGAGAGGATTCAGCAGAACAAACTACTTTTTGAAAGAATTCCAGGCCAAAGGAATGAAAAACGAAACAAACAAAAAACCAACGGTTCCATTAGCGGGAAAACCTTAGGACCTGAGTCAAACAGCACAAGGCTCGGTTCTGCTCCTTACACACTGTGACCTTGGACAAGTTCCTCAGCCTTTCTGTCCCTCCCTCAGAGTCCTCATCTCTAACACAGGATGCTAAAATTAATTGTCTTGATGTGAGGATTAACACATATAGTAAGTGCATAGTAGGCCATTCATAAATGCACCCATTCATTAACGGAGCAGAGTGCCAGGCACCGAGCCTCCGGCTGAAGCCTGATCAGATTTTCATGATCATTTCTATTGATCATTTACCCCTAGCCAGGCACCGAGCTAAGCTTTTCCTGCAGTTCCTTGTTTCATCTTCACAAGAACTGCTGAGGTCAGTCTTCGTAGCCCCATGTTATAGATGGGGAAACTGAGGCACCGTGCTGTTAGGCACCTACCAAATGTCACATGGCTAACGAGTAGAGAAGCTTACATAGGAACCTGTGAGGTCAGGCTGCAGCCCTGATGCTGCCAGTTCAAGGACTTGGGGGCGGGGTGGGGGTTGAAATGAGGGAGCAGGATGTCCCAACCCTGGCAGTGTCTCCGCAGAGCCCAAAACTGCTGCCGCCACTTTATGGTGAAGCTGCTAGACGATGGGAGCGTGGTAATCCCTGGGGAGGAGAAGGCCCACGTCTCGCTGGACGCCCTGATCACCTTTCACCAGCAGCAGCCGATGAGGCCACATGGGGAGCTGCTGAAGCAGCCCTGTCCGCAGGTGAGGGTTGGGACCTGGGTGGGCAGTAGTTGTCTTTCCAGGGGCTAAGCCCTCCAGACTCATTTTAGTCCCCTTCATTCTCTTGTGATTCTGTCCCTGGCCCCCCAAGGTCCCACTCCTTCTGGTCCTAGTTTCCCCTCAGTCTGATGTTTTACAAGGTTTCACGTGCTAGGTGTAACCCTAGCTGATCTGTAGGACTAGCATAATCTTCAGTGGGTGGACCTGTGCCCTCAGAAGCTGCTGTGGGAGGGGCAGACCTCCTTATAAGGGTCTATGGGCAGGGCCTAGGCCCACAATGCGCTCAGTGGAGCATGCTTTGTTACAGATTTGTGGGTGGGAATAGCTCCTGAGCTCCAACTCCCAGGGTCTGGGGACCCCAGCCCCGTCCCTGTCCCCCTCCTTGGAGCTGAGCTGCAGGTCCCCTCTGTCCGCAGAAGGATCCAGCAAACGTGGATTACGAGGATCTCTTCCTTCACTACAACGCACTGGCTGAGGAAGCTGCCAGCCCCGCCCCTGGTCCCGGGGAACATCAGAAACCTTTCCATCCAGTAGCTGCCCCCAAGGAGGTATGTGACAGAAAGCTGGTACCTCCAACCGGGGGCAGGGGAAGAGCAGGAGCAGAGGTGGCCAACAGCTGCCAGGGGCCTTCAGAATGAAGATAAGATCCTGTAGCTCCGAGCTTAAAACCTTCCAGTGATTTCCCAAGGCACCAAGGTTAAAATCCTGACTGCAGTCTCAGTTCCTCCTTCTGCCCATCACCAGCCCAGCTTCAAGCAACGTCAGGGCCTTTGCATGTGCTGTGCTGTATGCCCTGCTCCAAATTTCCCAGGACTGGCTTCTCCCATCAGTTCTTCAAGTGTCTCCCTCCCATCTCCAGACCTAAGGTCCTCCCTCCATCACCTTCTCCAACACATCACCCTATTTATTTGCAACAGAGCACTCCTCGAAATTTGAAGTCTTGTTTACTTACAGGTTTTCATGTTTCCTATCTGCCTACCCGCTCCGTTATCACCACTTAGGGGTGAGGGAGCTGGGGTATTTATCCTCCAAATTCCCTCAGTCATTGGTCAAATACTATTCCTGGGAGATTTGATTCTCTGGCACTTCTGGTCTGCCATGTGGACGCAGTGGGCACTGGTGGCCAGAGTCCCTGCCGTTGGCATTTGGGAGTGGAGCTGGGAGCAAAGAGGATATGGGTGGGGGCTGGCCAGTTTGGCCCAGTGGATAGGACATCGGCCTACGAACTGAAGGGTCTCAGGTTCAATTCCAATCAAGGGCACGTACCTTGGTTGCGGGCTCCATCGCCAGCCCTGGTCAGGGCATGTACGGAAGGCAACCAATCGATGTGCCTCTCTCATATCAATGGTTCTCTCTTTCTGTTTCTCCCTCTTCCTTCCATTCTCTTTTTTTAAAAGAAATCAAGGGCAAAATATCCTCAGGTGAGCATTAACAAAAACAAAACAAGCAAACAAAAAAAGGATAGGGCCCGGCTGGCGTGGCTCAGTGGATGAGCACCGACCTGTGAACCAGGAAGTCACGGTTCGATTCCCAGTCAGGGGCACAGGCCTGGGTTGCGGGCTTGATCCCCAGTAGGGGGCGTGCAGGAGGCAGCTGATCCATGATTCTCTCTCATCATTGGTGTTTCTATCTCTCTTCTCCCTCTCTCTTCCTCTCTGAAATCAATAAAAACATATTAAAAAATAAAAAGAGGATATGGGTGGGCCATCAACAGCATCTGCCACACGTGCCAGGCACTTGGCCTGAACGGGGGAGCCCAGGGGTCAGCACACTACCACCTGAGGGCCACCTGCCTGCCTCTGTGTGGCCTTCGAGGCCCAGGCCGTTGGAAGCTGCGATGGGAGGGACAGTTATGTTCTTGAATGGTTGAGGCAATTACTAGTTCACGGCTCGTGAAAATTAGATGAAACTCAGATGTCCATGTCCAAAAGTTTTATTGGAACCCGGGCCCACTCGCGTGACAACAGAGAGCTGAGCAGTGAGACAGACGGGAGGGCCTGCAGAGCGGAAGCTGTTTGCTCCCGGGCCCTTTACAGAAAAGGTTTGCTGACTCCTGGGGAGGGAGTGAAGCCGGTTACAGAAATGGAAAGGATGGGGCCCGAGATTAGGTTTGGGGGTTCACACGGGGACGTTTCTCGGAGCTAGGACATCTGGGTGGAGCCCAGATCCCAGTTTCTGGGGCAGAGTTGGAGTGCTGGGGGGTGCTGGCCCAGGTCTCACCGGCTCTCGGTTTCAGGCCTCCGCAAAGCCAGTCGTGCTCCACGGGCAGAAGGAAAGGACGCCGTCCGCAGCGCTGGACAGAGTGCCCGCGGAGGCAGCTGCTTCCTCCTGCCCCCCAAAAGCCCCTCTGGAGGAGGCCTGCCAGAAACTCTGGAGGAACCTCAAGACACTCCCTCAGACGGGCAAGAAGGTCCATCAGCAGCTGAAATCCCACCTGGCCACCGTGAGCTTGTCATCACTCCGGGACCCCGAGCGATCGGAGGTGACTCACGGCTCAGCGACAGGAGCGGATGATGCGGTCTGGGACGGTAACATCTACACGGACCCCTTTGTGGCCACGTCACCCGCAAGCCCCTCACAGCCTCGGGCTCGGAAAGACAGCGAGAACTCTTCCAGGAAGGCCTCGAGGTCAGTCAGCTGGAGCGAGGTGACCCCGAAGACCAGGGGTTGGCACCAAGCAATAGGGAGGGCCCTGTCCTCACAGGTGTCCAAATTGGAGCTGAGGGGCTTGGCAGAACCCCAGGAGGACTGGGTCCCCGAGGAGTACCGCCCACCGCCACCCTTTGCCCCTGGGTACTGCTAGCAAAGAGGTTCGCCCTGGCTCTGGGACCCTTGGTGCCAGGGGCTGCTCACACCTGGACCCCTTGCCTTCTGCCCACCAGCCCTCTGGGACCTGAGAAATGTAATAAAGACGATACTTAGGTCTGGTTCTGCAATTGCCAGGGTGGCCTGGTTATGTGAAGAAGAAGGATCAGTTAATAAGTTACAGCAAGAACCTGCGACACCTACTGTGTGCCAGTCCCATACCGACACTCTCCGTGTCCATGATTTCTTTTACTCCTGCCTCTGAGCAGACCCATCGGGTAGGCACCTCCTGCACATTTCAAAGAGCCAGGTTCCGAGAGGAGGCGAGGCATGGTCAAAGTCACCATGGTCACAGTCTACTGCGTGTCAGTGCCAGGGTTGGAAGTCATGCCATTCGGAGTCCTTTCCCCCACATCCCCTGCACCCAGGCTCAGCTCTCCCTTCTGGACACGCCTCCCTCCCGGGTTCTCATGCAAAAGAAAGAGATGAGACTTGTGGAGGGCTTGGTGCACACCAACGTCAGCTTTAGGAGAAGCAAATGTGTCCTTTGCTTTAAAAAGGGAGAGGCAGCCCGGGACTGTGGTTGAGGTGGACTCTGCAGGGGGAATCATGGGTTGCATGGCTGGGTGGCCTTTGGGGAGTCACTAGGTCTCCCGGGGCCTATTTCCTCACCTGGAAAATGGGGAGAAGAGTAGGACTGTCCTCTTGTTCAGGACGAAGCAGTAGGATGTATGTAAATCCTAGGGCTTTGGTGCATAGTAGGTGCTTTTGGTGCACAGGAGGAGTTTAGGGTGGGAGTGGGCTCTCTAGAAACGCTACCCAGTGGGAGTGTCTGGAAGGTCCCTGGGGCTGCTCTCGGTTGCCCCACTCAAAATGACCACTGTTTGGACTGACTAGGGCCCCTGGGGTGGCCGCTGGTAGAGTGGGTGAGGGGCTTCCCAAATCCACAGAGTGTAGAGGTCTGGGATCTGGAGTGAGCTGGGCCAGGGGGTCAAGTCCTCCTCTGTAGAGACTTGAGGTGTGGTCTTGGGCAAGTCATTCTGTTCTCTCTGAATGAAGTGTGACTGGTTCTCGGCCAGCCCTGCTGGGATCCAATGAGATGGCAGAGGGGCGGGTGCTTCATAAACGTTGAAGTACTGTGCCTGTCTCAGTGAGTGGCACGCCTGGCACCCCCGCAGAGGCCTCCCCTGGCAGCTTGAATAAATAAGCAAGGACTTGCCTGGCGGGCGTGGCGCAGTGGTTGAGCATTGATCTATGAACCAGGAGGTCATGGTTCGATTCCCAGTCAGGACACATGCCCAGGTTGTGGGCTCAGTCCCCAATGTGGGGTGTGCAGGAGACAGCTAATCAATGATTCTCTCTCATCATTAATATATATATATATATCTCTATCTCTATCTCTCTTCCTCTCTGAAATCAATAAAAAATATATTAAATAAATAAGGAGTTAAACCTTCAGTTCCTTTGAAGAATTCAGGGATTGAGGAAAAAGGGGACTAGGGTTTGGCCTTGGGGGGCCCTGGGGTGGGACAGCATGCCTCATCTGCACACCTCGTCTCTGCTCACCAAACGCACAGCAAAGCACCCCCAGCCTTCACAGTGGGGGAAAGATCTAGAAGTCAGACTCTTCCTTTTTCAATCAGGGAGTTGGTAGCCCAGAGAGGGTGCAGCCACACCCAGGGTCACACAGGGAGAGCAGAGGTGAGCTCCCAGATCTCTTCCTTCCCATCCACCAGGTTTAAGGTAGGTGTGGCTCAGTGATGTGTTTATTCCCAGAGTCCAGATTCTACAGTGAGATGAGGGGTCACCCTGCCCTCCTCTGGCCCGGCTCCTCCATGGTCCTCAGATGCGGATGTGGAAGGTGCTGTGTGCAGAGAGGAAAGGATCAGTGTCATCAGGCAGAGGGCTGCCCTCCTGCATCTTCCTCCCCAGCACTCCCACTGGGAGTCCCCCAGGCCGCCAGAAGTCACATGGGAAGATGGACCTCCTCCTCCAGAAGCCCTAGGCTGTGGCTCTCCTGACCCTTTCCCCCTGGGGTTGGGATCAGATCTCTGAATCAGTTCACATTCAGATTTGCTGTAGGACTCTGAGTGAATGGCTACCCCTGTAGGGGCCTCAGTTTGCTCCCCTGTGAAGTGAGAATAATAGCTGTCTCCCCTTCATAGGGTTGTATTGAGGGCTGAGAGCGTGACACACAGTAGGTGTCTCCATCTGCCAGGAGACCACCCTTGCTTATCCATGACAGAGAAAGGAAGCCCTCTGTGCATGTAAAGACACCACCAATAAGAACAGCCACACCAGCAACCACAGCACAGTTATTGAGCACCTACTGTGTGCCAGGCACTGCTCTAAATTTGTTCCATGGACTAACTCAGGGGTCAGCCAACTTTTTTTCTGGAAAGGACCAAATAGTTGAAATGCCCAATGACTAAACTCTGCCTTATAACTTGAAAGCAGCCATAGACAATCTGTACACAAAAGGGCATGGCTGTGTGCCAGTAAAACTATTGAATGACCTGGACATTTCAATTTCATGTCACTTTCGTGTGTCATGGAGTCTTATTATTTTTTGATTCCTGCCACCCACCCCCAACCATTTAAAAATGCAATTTAAAAATGATTCTTAGCTCATTGGAGATACAAAAAACTGGTGGGTCACCTCCTGCACGAACTCATGCAACCCTTACTATCCACCCTACAGTGGGGGGTCTGATTCTCCCAGGGCTGCCAAATACAGTTGTACAGACTGTTCACTGCAAGGTGTTCAAGCAAGTAGGCCTGACCACCCACAGGAGGTGCCCTGGGGTTCCTAATTATCCCTGGCTTAAAGGTGCAGGGACTGAGGCCAGGGAGGTTGGGAAAGTTCACAAATGAATGAATGAAGGAACTTTCACAAATGGAGTCTATGAACTAGTTCCATAAGATCCTTTCTCACATGTGGAAGTGGATTGTGTGGGGTGACAAGAAGGGTCACCTGAGGAAGTCGGGCGCCCGCAGGATCATGTTTTGGAAGTCTTCCAGGGACAGCCGCCCATCATGGTCCCCATCGGCCTCATCCAGCACCTTCTCGCACACCAGGCTCACCTCCTCAGCGCTCAGCTCCCCCCGGGTCAGCTTGGTCACCGTCTGCTCCAAGTCCCACATACAGATGTAGTCATCATTGTTAAAGTCTGCAGAGTAGAATGCATGGAGACGTGGGGTAGGCAGACAGCGGGTGGCAGGCAGGCTAGGCCAGCAGGGGCATATCTCATCTCCATATTACAGAGGAGGAAACTGAGGCTCTGGAGGGAACCCCAGGCCCTCAGAGATAAACTGGGTCTTGCTTTGAATTGGGCAGGGACAAGTTCATTCATTCGTACATTCAACAAATACTTGTTGAGCACGTATGATGTGCCAGGTAATATGATACCTTTTTCATTCATTCATCACTCAGCAAGTATTTATTGAGCACCTATTTTGTGGCAGGCACTGTGGTAAATTTTCATTCATTCATTCAAGTATTTATTGAGCACTTATGTACCAGGCACCATGATAACTGTTTTTTCATTCATTCACTCACTCAGCAAGTCTTTATGTAATGCCTACTATGTGCCAGGCACAGGAAACAGATGGTGAACTAAATGGATACTGTTGCTGCCCTGGGTCTCCTCAGAGAGAAAGTCAATAAGAAGTGAACAGATCAATGAACAAGAAATTAAGCAGCATTATTCCATCCTAGGAGAGAAATAAAAATGTGGGTTGGAGAAAAACTGGGGGGTGGGGGCTACTTTTGACCAAGACTTTAAGATAAGAAGGAGCCAGGAGAAAGGTGTTCTGGGCAGAGGATAGAGCAGAGGCAAAGGCTGGAGGCAGAAAGAGTTGGGCGTGTTGGAGAAAGAGCGAGGCTGGTGTGGCTGGAATTGAGGGAGCAAGGAGGTGAGGTCAGGAGGTATGGGGTGGGTGGAAGACAGGACCAAGTTGGCCTTTGAAGCCCTTGGGGAGACACTGTGACAGCAGGGCAGCCTCTGGCCGTGGGCTTGGTCTTGTTTCCACTCCCCACTGTGCAGCCCTTACCGCCGGCCCTGCACACACCATAGATTTTGAAAGCATAGTAGGCTTTGAGGTCACGGGGAGCCATTTCACTCATCACAGAAAACATGTCCAGGAAGTTATCCAAGGTCATGTGGCCATCCCCATCCTCGGAGAAGACCTGGGCAATCCTCTGGCGGAACGGGTTGTCCTGGGAACAGGAAGCGGGGAAGCCATCACTGATTAGGCTCTCAGGCTCCATGTGGTCTCCCTCTCGGTACCCACCTTCTTGGGAACCTCCAAGTACCCCCCATCAAGACTCCCTCCCTATCAGGGTCCCTGGAAAGGACTTCAGGCACTTCCACTCTCTGCCCCTACTCCCAGCTACAGAGGCAGCCACATGACCCTGCTAAGGACTATCAGAGATTTCCATTCACCTAGTAACCATGATTGACTCTGGGATAGGCATGTGACTTAAACTGGCCAACCAGAAGCTGCCCTGGGATGTTTTCTGAAAAGTTGGGATGAAAGGACCTGCTTTCTGCTGGTTGCAGAGCTGACAGGAGGAAATCTGGGCACTAGGCATTCCCTTCACTACCTCAAGAGGAAGGGCTGATTGAGACTGAAGCCTCTTCTTGGGGGAGCTGAGAGACAGAAGAAGATTCCTGAGCCCATCCTCAGAGACCCTGGTTCCAGCTGTATGGATGGATTTTTTACTCATGTTATGGAACCCATTCTGTTCCCTTATGATACAATAACCTCTATGCACAGTCACTCATTCCACAAGTCCCTTTTAGAGACACAAACCATGTGTTGAATATCCAGCTGAGAAGAACTTGCATGTAGTGGTTCCTTACCATGAACATAACTAATGTTCCCTGAGTACTCGCCATGCAACAGGCCTTGTACTAAGCCCTATACCTGCATTATCCTATCTCATCCTCCCAACAACCCAGGGTTTGAATCCTATCTATGTCACTTCCTGGCTGTGTGGCCATGAACAAGTGTCTTAAACTCTCTGAACTTCGGTTTTCTCATCCATAAAATGGGAATAATTGCAGCACTCACCTCACAGGAATGCAGCAAAGGACATCGCTACTATTTTTCCCTGCCTGCCCCATTGCCTAAGCATACCTTCAGCTCGGGCATGGTGCCGATGAGCTCGTATGGCACCTTCACGTCAGGGCAGCTGGTATAGTCGAGGGGGACAAGCTGGGGGGCCAGGTCCTGGTAGCGATAGAAGAGCCTGGTGTAGGGATGGAAACACCGGGCAAGGTTGGGAGATGATGGGAGGAAGAGGACTTGACCCTCCTCTCTCACTTGCAGCTGCTCACTCTATGCTGAAAGATGCTGGGTTCCTAAGAGCCATCAGCCCTTGACCCGGGGGGGGATAGAGACCCAGAGATAGAGACAGCCACCTCTATCTCCCTGGGGTCACAGACAAGGTAGAAAGAGGGCCCTATGGGGTGCGGGGAAGGTGGATGGGTGGGAAGTAATCAACCAAGAACCTTGTATGCATATATACAAGGCCCATGGCCACAGACAATGGGATGGTGAGGGCCTGGGGGAGGGGCAGGGGTGGGCTGGAGGTGGTCAATGGGGGAAAATAGGAGACATATGTAATACTTTCAACAGTAAAGAATTGTTTAACCCTCTCCACCAACACACAAAAAAGAAAGAGGGCCCTAGAGCTCAGGGAGACCTGAATGGGGAATGCAAGCCATGGAGGAGGAAGGACTTCCTGAAGGAGGAGGCATTGGTGCTGGGCTTTGAAGCATGAATAGGAGCTCACCACATAGATTGGGTGGGCAGAAGGGAAAGTGCTTAAGGTCATTGCACAATAAGCATTTAGAGAATCTAAGCCAACCTATGAAACCCTGGACATCATCACATTATTGGCAAGTTCATGCCTCTAAAGATTCCCATCCTCACACTTTGGTTTTCTCCCTCCATAATGAGAAGCAGGGTTCCCTCAATGGGACAGAGCAAAGACAAAGGCTAAAATTCAGGTCTTTGAAAGGGTGACTGAAGTGCGCTTTGGAAAACACCAAATGACATACACACTGCCTAGCCTGGGAGGCCAGCTCTCCACGCTGATGACCTCACCTGGTGATGCCATACCTTCATTGGAGGAGCATGCTGAGCAGCAGCCTTGTAGAGACCATCCTTGATGAGTTAGAGGTCCCCAAGCTTCTAAGGAATGTCTCAGAAGGGGACAGGAGTCCCTGGGTCAAATGACGACTAGGCACTCAAGGAGGGAGTATCTGGAATTCAGTCATGACCACCCAGTTCCTTATTTGGGTCCCCTCAGGGAACAACCTGAGTTTGGGTTTCTGTATGGACTTGAGCAAGTCCCTCTAATCCTCTGAGCTTCAGTTAGTCTGTCTAACACATGAGAAGCTGGGGACAGACAACATGTCAGCCCTCAAACTCCTTGGGACTTGGCCCATCTGCAAATCCAGGGTCAGCCGCCCCTGTTCCAGCCTCAGTTTCCCATCAGTAATTCGATAATGATGGCCAGGTTGACCCTGATAATTGTCCTCACCCAGACAATGGGACTCACTCATGAAAGGTGTGCCCATCAATAATGGATGCCCTATGCCCACATAATTGGACCCTTGGCCTCGATCACTCTGCAGCCAAACCCTGGGAAGCTTGGGTTTCACAGCTCCAAGTCCTGGGTCAGAGCCTCTGGACAATGGCACCATGGGCCAAGCGGTGATGTGGGGTACCCATCTATACCTGTCTCGCTCACACCAGGGGCTTGCAGCAGCCTCAGGGTGCCTCCCGCACCCTCCCCTTGATGCCAACTTCAAAGCCCAGAGCTGGCTGTGGACTCTGCCTCTGGGCTCCCAGCCTCCAGTCCCAGCCTCTTTGCATTGGCCTCAGGGGGGCCTTCTAACATGCTGATCTGTCTCTCCCCTGCTCACACCCTCTCCATGGCTCCCTGCCACCCTTGGGAGAAAGCCTAAGCTTGTCAGCCTAGAGGCGTGACAATGTGACAAGAGGTGACTTCTCAGCCTCCCTATCTCTGCCTCCCTCAGAACATTAATTATCACTCTCCCGTGAAGCATTGAGTCTTGTCAAATTGCAAACCTCCTCCAGCAGCAACGTATAGAAAGTTGTTTCCAGGTCTTCATCCCCAGACTGACCTCATGATTTCCTTCCTTGTGAAGAAGGTGCAGTCCTGCGGAGAGAGATGTTGGCTTGGCCCAGACCCTACCCGGGGGGCCTCCTTCCTCCTCCACCACTCCATTCTCATTTCTGCCGATGCCGCACACAGGAACCCTTGTGCCTGCACACCCAGGAGCAAGGGATGCTGTCCCCGTTCCTCAGGCCAGGAATCCAAGGCTGACAAACCCACTGAGGACCCCGCTCATCACTCCTACCTGATATTCTTCCAACTGCTCATGAGTGAAGACTGTTTGCTTGTTGCCCATGGTGAAGGCCACTGCCAAGAACAGGCTCCAGAAGCCCCCAGTCTCCTCAATGCCACCCAGTTGCCAGGCTGCCACACACCAGTGTCTGAGAAAAATCTCCCTGCCCTGGCTGTCACCCGCCCACCCGCCCCATCACCCCCAGCCTGGGGGAGACTCAAGTTACAGCCCAGCTCTTTGGACAACAGCCTGAGTATGTCCATGGCCACCAGGGCAAGGAGAAGGGCTGTGGGAGGTCACAGAACCTCAGACCACATCTGCCACCACCGGGTGAGCCTGCGAGCAGGGGATACCTTCCAGAGACAGGCAGCGTGGTGGTGTGTGTGTGTGTGGCGGGGGGGGGGGGGGGGGGGGAAGGGCCTGCAAGCAGACCCCAATGCAAATACCAGTTCTCCAACCACTAGCTGTGCAGCCTCAGGCCCGTCACCTGACCTCTCTGAGCCTTGTTTTATAAGGTGGAAATTACTTTAATACCTACCCCATAGAATTCTGAAGATCTAGTGGTCATTAATGCAACTAAAACAGCCAGACAAGATGAGCAAGCTCTAAGATCTGCTGCACAAAATTGCACCTATAGTCAACATTAATGTACTGTACACTTAAAAATGTCTTAAGCCCGGCCGGTGTGGCTCAGTGGTTGAGCATTGTCCCATGTACCAAGAGGTCGCTGGTTGGGTTCCAGTCAGGGCACATGCCCGGGTTTCAGGCTTGTTCCCCAGTAGGGGGCATACAGGAGGCAGCTGATTGATGTTTCTCTCTCATTGATGTTTCTATCTCTCTCTCCCTTTTCCCTCTCCCTTTCCAAAAATCAATTTAAAAAACATATGAAAAAATTTCTTAAGAGGATAGATCTCATGTTACGTGTTCTTACCACAAAAAAAAAAATAAAAACATGCAACTATCATGTGATCCAGCACTTGCACTCTTGGGCAGGCCCAGATAAATGAAAATGTATGTTCACACAAAAACCTGTAACAGCCCCAAATGGGAAACACCCATATGTCCTTTCCACTTAAAATTTAAGTTATTGCCCTGGCAAGGTTTCTCAGTGGTTAGAGTATAGCAGGCTTGATTCCCAGTCAAGGGCACATACCTCGATTACAAGTTCAATCCCTGGCCCCACTGGGGAGGCAACCAATTGATGTGTCTCTCTCAGGTCAATGTTTCTCTCTCTCTCTCTCTCTCTCTCTCTCTCTCTCTCTCTCTCTCTCTCTTTCTCCCTCCTCCCTCCCTTCCACTTTCTCTAAAAATCAATGGAAAAAATATCCTTGGGGGAGGATTTAAGAAGAGACTCTAAGTTATCAATGGGGGCAATATTAACCCCAAAAGGACAAAAGGTGGTTTGGGGTGGGACCAAAAAGTCTTGGTCCCACCCCAAAGATATTTCAATGGTTTGTGGCCCTCCAAAGCTTCACCTTCCCTGACAAAATCTTATTCATCAGTATTTAACTTCTCTCATTAAAGTTGTTTTTTTCAAAGGGGATGATAATGAGAAAAAGGTTGAGAAATATTGTCTTAAAGGTATTTACATCCACTTACAATGGGTAGTGACAAAAGCAAGGATGGAACACTCAGCATAGGTTGGATTACAGTTGTGCCTCCGTTTCCCTACCTACAAAATGAGTATGGTTTATGTAATAAGGTGACTGTGAAAGTAAATGAGATGATTCATATAAAGTATTAGTTGTTGTTATAATCATCGCCATTTAATGAGGAAAGGGCAGGTCAGAGACATGAAGACACTTGCTCTAGGGTACAAAAGCCTTGGGAGCGCCAGAGACCAGCTCCACAGCTGCTGGGTTGGCTGGGGGAGAACACATTTCTCCAGGTGAGTCTTTCCTGTCCCTCTCTGAGGAGTCGGTTCTGTCACGCATGGTCCCAAGTGGAAACTGGCGCAGGCTGGCAGCCCGCATCCTTCTCTTTGGGCACTCATCCAATTCTGGAATGCCCAAGCGTGAGCCTTGGCTAGAGAATTGGGCGGTCGTTTGCTGCCTCCTGCAGGTAGAACTGGGAAATGCAAGCACTGAGACTGTCCCAAGTCGTCTATATTTGGGAATGCTTCTCCCCCGACCCCTATTTCCAGGCACCCCCCCGCCCCCCGCCCCAGCCTCAACAATTTGGGCAACAGCAGTACAAACTAAAATTACCCATTGAACCCTCAAAATATGGCAATAAAAGAAAACGACATCCAAATGTACGCAAAACACTCAAAAAGACAATGGGTTTTAAGAAATGGAATTTGTCAAATTGGCTTCACTGCGAGGGAGGGGGGCAAGAGCAGAGAAACCAGAAGCGTGTGCCAAAAGCCGGAAATGTGTCGGAGGAGGCGGTAGAGCCTGACTCTCCGCCCCGCCCACAAGCCCAGAAGTGTTCCAAAGGCGCATGAGCACCGCCTAGCTCGGCCAATGAAAACTAAGTGAGGCGGGATTTCGGCCGGATATGATGTTCCTAAACAGGAAATGTGGCAGTTTAGTACTGAACTGCGGGCAGGCGCCATGGCGGCCTACGAGCAGGTCCAAAAGGGGCCCTTGAAGCTGAAAGGCGTCGCAGAGCTCGGCGTGACCAAGCGGTGAGTCCCAAGAGCCTGCGGGAACCCCGTCTTCTGCCCGTAGCCACTTCCCGACACTCCGACCTCTTGCTCTCTGATCTGATCTTACCCCATATTCCCCACCATCACCGCCCGTCTCCCCTTTCAGGAAGAAGAAAAAGAAGGACAAAGACAAGGCGAAACTCCTGGAAGCCATGGGAACGAGCAAAAAGAACGAGGAGGAGAAGCGGCGCGGCCTGGACAAGCGGACCCCGGCCCAGGCGGCCTTCGAGAAGATGCAAGAAAAGCGGGTGAGGCGGGGTGGGGGTGGGGCAGGCTGGGGATGCCCCGCTCCGTGGGCACGGGTCTCCCGGAGTGGATGCGTAGGACGGGCCGGGAGACTCGAAACTCGGACGCTTGAGGGATGGCGAGCGGTCAGGGAGGACCTTAATTCCGGGGAGAAGATGCTTTGTGAGAGGAAGAGCCCACTACTTGGGAAGCCGCTCAGGCCCTAGTGGACGGCAGAAGGTAGAGCTACAGGTGGCGTTGAAAGGAGCTAGAGCCGGAGACCCGAGTTTGAATTCCAGTGCTGTCTCTTATTGGTCCCGTGACACTGGGCCAGTAACTCATCTTCTACCTTGCCTCATTTTTCTAACCTGTTGGAGTCAGGATAGACTCCTTTTCTTAAGATGGATGGGACCTTTGAAATGCAAGTATATTGCATTTGTCATTAGGTCTGGTATAAAGTCAATGCTCAGTTGATGTTAGCTGTTGATATTAAATGGTCATGCTCCCTGCTATCAGTCACCACAGTCTGTTTCCATGACAACATTGTTGGCAGATTCAAATGTCTGTTATTTTCATATTAAACACTTAATAAATGTGTGCAACGGGGGATAGGAGGGATCAGCCTTAAATAGATAAGCTTGGCCCTTATGCTGGGAGGAAGGAAAAATAGGTCTAGGTCAGTAGTTCTCAACTGAGGGCCATTTTGCACCCCCTACTTACATCTCCAAGAAGTCAATGGGCAATGTTTGGAGACATTTTTGTTGGTCATAACTCAGGCTGGGTGCTCCTGGCATCTAGTGGGGTGGAGGCCAGGGATGCTGCTGACATCCTACAGTGCTTGAGACAGTGCCCCCTACAGGAAAGACTGATCTGGCCCAAAATATCAGTAGTGTCCAGGCTGAGAAACTAACCGGGGTCTGAGTGATTTGGTCCAGTGACATTAGGGAAAAGTTTACTCTTTGCTCCTAGGCCTAATTCAGTCATTAAAAAAAAAAAAAAAAAAACGTGAGATGCACTGGCTTTGGCAAGACAGACCTGGGTTCCACTCTGTCTCTACTGTTGGTTGGTGGTGTAACTCTGGACAATTTGGCTAATCCCCCACACCTCAGTTTCTTCATCTGTAAAGTGGGGTTGAAGTCCCTACCTCATTGGTTTGTGGTGAGGATTTTAACAAGTGAATGCATGTAAGTCCCTGCCTAAGGTTATAGTCAGAGGCAGGGCTGGAATGTTACTCCTAGAGCAGAGGTGGGGTAGGGAGAAGTTAATGTAACCTATAAGGTCGGGCAGAAACAGTGGAAGGTATCGGGTTTGGGGTAGATTTTGAATGAAGAACAGGATCAGCTGATGGATTGGATGTGGGCTGGGAAAGGAGAATCAAGGATGACCAAGATTTTTGGCAGGAGAAGCAGGGTAAATGAAGGTACTGGTTACTGAAATAGGAAGGGCTGCAGGTAAAATAGGTTTCTAAAGAAAGGTATTAAGACCTTGGTTTTAGAAAAGTCAAATTTGAGGTGACTGTTAGAAATCCAAGTGGAGAATTATTGTGGACAGTTTGACATCTGAATCTGCAGTTTGGGGAAAGGTGGGCCCCAGATAGACATTGGAAATTGCCATGCAACTGGATGAACTCCTCTGGAGAGAGACAGCGCCTGAGAAGAGGTGTAAGGTCTTTCCTCTGGTGATTAGAGGGTGGCAGAGAAGAAATTGCAAAGGAGCATGGGAAGGAAGAATAACAGGAGAGAGTGTATTTTTGAGATGAGTGGAGAAAGAGTTTTGACGAGGAGGAAGTGATAAGCTGTGTCTTATGCAGCCAAGAGGTCTTGTGGGGTGAGCATTGAGAGCCCTTAGTTGGCATTTAGAATGAGGAGGAAGAAAGACTAATTAAATATTGTATGTCAACTATAATTAAAAATAAGTTTAAAAAGAAAGGCAGATCAGAGTGGATCCAAGAGAAGGTGGGAAAGGCAGAGGTGGAGATGAGGAATAGAAATGGCTCTTGGGAGATTTACTGTTAAGGGGAACAGAAAAATGGGCCTGTTGTTGGCATTTAAAACCAGAAGTACTGTTGTCAGTTTTGTTTGACCCAGGAGAGAGAGAGGTGAGGTGGATGAGAAAGAAAAGAGGTGTGGGCAAAGCTAGGCACAGTTGGGCAATGCAGATTCCCTTGTGTTTTGTGGAAGGTGTTTGATTGGGCACAGGGAGCAAGAAGGCCGGACAGCTCCTGGCTCCTGGGTGGGCCCCTGCCTATTGGAAGGGGTCAGGGCTTGATATCTTCAGGCCCGTCACCCACTGTACACTCTGATCCTTATTTTCTCTGTGTGAAATGGAGATGGTGACAGCTCTCAAGACACCTGTGAACTTGGTGCATGGAGTTGGGAGAGAGAAGGCAGAGTCTCGCAAAGGGCCTGGCATTGGTGACAGCTGCTCAAGGCAGTTCGGCTTCTTGTGAGGACATATGGATCTCACGTGGGCTCACAGCAGTAGGAAGAGAGGCAGGGGTGGACAGGGCAGACAATTCAGAGGGAGGGTCATTCATTTGGGAACTGACAATGCAGAGGGAGATGAAGCAGCAAATGACAACAGGAGGGACAGGGAGCAACAGCCAGGTGGGAGCTGACAGTATTACCTTCTGGGTCTGTGGATTGACTGGCTCATCTAGGTGGTTCTGCTGACCTTGCTTAGAGTTTGGTACAGTCAGACGGCAGCTGGGGCTGGAGGCCCAGCTGGGCTGGAACATCCAAGAGGGCTTTGCTATCACATGTCCAGAGCCTCAGTGCTCCTTCTGTGGCCTCTCTCCCCACATGTCATTTCATCTGCCGGATCCTTTCTTTCCAGGGAGGTCATCAGACTTCCTGCAGGATTGCTGGCTCCCAAGGGCACAAAGCAAATGATGTTGGGTCTTCTTATGGCTTCTGGCTAGTCCTGACACTACGTTCTGTGAGGTAAACTGAGTCATGGGGCCAGTCCAGAGTCAGCGTAGTCAGACAACTGCACAAGACCAGGAATACCAGGCAGCAGTTTCTGGATGTATGAGGAGGGATGGGCCACCAATGTGAGTTGGCCACAGTCACCTAGCTGGTAAGTGTAGTGTAGGGTGCAGCCCCAGGTCTCTCTGGCTCTGCATCTCACACTTTTACCAGGTACCATTGGGTATTGGGAATGAATGCTGAGCAGGCCATGGTTGTGCTGGATACATAAGCTAGAATAACTCATGAAGGTGATCTGTATCTTGGAGCCCTCCTGGCACTGTGAACATTAGATGGATACTGTCACTCAAGCCTACTATGTGTCAGGCTCTTTGCTCATTTCTCATCCTTCCTCAAACCCCATCGGGGACTTTCTTTTTCTGAAAAATGGGAATTCTGCCAATTGCCCAAGGAAGCACTTGTACAGCTCCCAGTAGTAGTTGTGCTAGTATATTTCCTGCCACTCAGACCAAAGGGCAGCTAACCTGAGTTTCTACTGGGATGTGTTGTAGCCAGGTGTCCCTGTCAGACCAGCCTGAGTGGATTTGAGGGACCTGAGACCTCCAGCTGTTCTAGTATGAGAGCCAGGCCAGCTGGGGCTCCAATCTTCCATTCTGTGCTAGCCTGGGCTATGTCTCACCTGCATTCTCTCCTCTCTGCAGCAAATGGAAAGGATCCTGAAGAAAGCCTCCAAAACCCACAAGCAAAGAGTAGAGGTAAGTCATGTGTCCGTAGGGGGAGGCTGAGTCATGTAGGTCCCAACTGGGCCCAGAGGCTTGGAGCCAGGCAGAGGAGTCACTGGAGTGTCAGTGGGGAGCGGGTTTACCCAACCTCCCTGGGGTCATTGAAGGAAGAGGCCAGGGTTAAGGCCTGGCACGGTGGCTTTAAGAGAAGGGGGCTCACTTGGGGGAGACAGGATAAAGTGGGGGTGGATAGTGCCATGTGTCCCTAGTAACCCTGCTTGGTGCTGTGATGACATGGGCTTTTTCCTCCGCTTCCCCAGGACTTCAACAGACACCTGGATACACTCACAGAGCACTATGACATTCCCAAAGTCAGCTGGACGAAGTAGCCTCCCCACCCAGAGTATGGGTTGGCACCGAGGGGAAACAGAAGGCCAGGTTGGGGTTATGTTTGGTGCCTTTGGTATTTTCTAGAACACACTTACATACACCCTGCATCTTCTGCTGAGACAGTGCTTTTCAAAGCAGTGTGCCCTCATTCTGGAACTTGATTAAAGTAAGACTATCCTTTTACTCTATTTTAGTTTCTCAGTAGCACATTGAAGATGAAACTTTTTAGTTCGGACTGGAAATTATTGAGAGTTTACCCAGAGATTAAGGTGATTTTTGTGGAAGTGTTTTTACACCCAAGTTGCATCTAACTCATGTTGATAGTTCACCAGCTGTCTCTGCCTGGAAGAAACTGCCCCCAGAGGAGAAGCTGCAAGTGCAGACCCTCATGGGGCCCTGCCTGTGCTGCCCTTCCCGGTTTCCTCTAGCTTGGGGCTTATGCTCTTCCATCCAGGGCCTGGGGAAGCCATTTGCAGCTGTAGCCTTCAGACTGCCTCCTCAGCCCAGCTGGCCAGGGAGAATAACTGCCCAAGGCAAGGATGGAATGAACGCCTTGCCCCTTTCTGAGCTGAGCTAGTGGCTGGCATGCAGCCTGTTCCCATTCCAGACATGTCAGGTGGGTGTTGTCATGGCACACATTGCCAGTCAAGTACCACGTTCTTTGTAATGGAACCCAGACACTGCCTCCTACCTCACTACCTTCACCGCTGAGCTCCAGGCAGCCCCCAATGTTTGCTCAGAGTTGGCACATTCATGGAACTGTTTGGCATTCCCGGCCTAAGGACGCCTCAGGGTAATGGGACCCGGGCAGTGACCCACACAGGCAGACATGGGTGCAGTCCCAGGGGAGGACCCAGGTTCCAGTGCTGCAGAGCCAGAGTCTTTGAGGGCCTGCATGTTCCCCCCACATGAGGATCAGACTGCATATGCTACTGGAAGAAATGGTCTCTGTTGATATACATCTGAAAAAACAACAAATTCAGAAGAAAAAAATCTAAGTGTTGGGTTTGGGGCTGTCATATGTGAACTGCAGAATAAAGCAAAACCAGTTATTAAATATAAGTCTGAGTGTTTTAATTATAAGTTGTTTGTCACTACAAACTCTGTCTTGGATTTGTTGCACACACAGGATGTGTGCTGCCAAATAACTATTTGCCCTCAATTTGGATAAAATTAGATGATGTGTTCTCACCTGTGGCTCACAACCCACCAAAGAGGTGACATTCTGTCATACCACTGGCTCCATTGGGCAGCCTCCCTTATTACCTGATGGAAAGGCACTTGCAGATACTTTTTTATCCACGAGCCAGTGGTTGGAGTCGGCATGTTGTGCTGTGAAAAGTCAGTATGTGGAAGATAAACATTCCAATTCTCCCTGCCTAACAAACTGCTCCAAAAATGAGTGGCTTAAAACCACAGGATTTCTCCCGATTCTGTTGATTTGTTGAGCTCAGCTGGGTGGTTCTTCTGCTCCATGTGGTGTAGTTTAGTTCCCTTGTATAACTGTTGACTTGGCTGGAGCCACAAAGTCAAAGGTGGCATCTTATCCTCGAGATTTCTCTCCATGTAGGCTACTTCACTGGACAAAAGTCATGTCACCCAGTTTGGGAGGGAACTACTCAAAGGCCTGAGCACCAGGAAACATGGTTTATTGGTGGCCATGACTTACAGTTTTTAACAGTGGCTCTCAAATTCTGCTGAATGTTAGACATTAAAAACCACTGATACTGGGGTGGATCTCTGTCAGATTTTCCAGAGCTCCCCAAGTGACCCTAATATACAGCAAGTTTTGAGAAACCCAGATTTACCACAATATTTTTAAAAATATATTTTTATTGATTTCAGAGAGGAAGGGAGAGGGAGAGATAGAAACATCAATGATGGGAATAATTGATTGGCTGCCTCCTACACACCACCTACTGGGGATTGAGCCCACAACCTGGGCATGTGCCCTTGATTGGAATTGAACCCAGGACCTTTCAGTCTGCAGGCCAATGCTCTATCCACTGAACCAAACCAGCTAGGTCCCACAATATTTTTTTTTTCCTGAGATGTTGCAGAGGTGAAATCTGGCTTATATATTTAAATATAAATGCCAAAGATGAAATTCAGATAAGTCAAATTCCTCCACATAAGGAGAAAAAGTTATAAGTAATTTATGTGAAGAATGTTTCTTATAAGAAAACTAGAGGCCTGCCAAAACCGGTTTGGCTCAGTGGATAGAGCGTCAGCCTGCGGACTGAAAGGTCCCAGGTTCGATTCCGGCCAAGGGCACGTAACTTGGTTGCGGGCACATCCCCAGTAGGACGTGTGCAAGAGGCAGCTGATCGATGTTTCTCTCTCATCGATGTTTCTAACGCTCTATCCCTCTTCCTTCCTCTCTGTAAAAAATCAATAAAATATATTTAAAAAAAAAACAAAAAACTAGAGGCCTGGTGCACAAAATTTGTGCACTCTTGGGGGGGGGTCCCTCAGCCTGGCCTGTGCCCTCTCCCAGTCTGGGAGCCCTTGGGGGATGTCCAACTGATGGCTTAGGCCTGCTCCCCATGGGCATCCTTAGCGCCGTGGAGGCAGGAGAGGCTCCCCTCACCGCCATTGCACTCGCCAGCCATGAGCCCAGCTTCTGGCGCACTGACTACCAGAAGGCAGCTCCTGTGTTGAGCATCTGCCCCTGGTGGTCAGTGCCTGTTACAGTGACTGGTCATTCTGCGGTTCAGCCGATTTGCATATTAGCCTTTCATTATATAGGATGGGCTGCATTGTGCAATAATGCTTCCCGACCAGGATTTATTTAGCAGTGCTCAAATATTCTAGTGTTCTCTGGATTTTCCTGCATTTACATCTCTATCCTAAGCAGAGGATATATTGCAAAAGCCATCTTTCAAGATCCAGATGGAGATGGGAGGAGCAATCAAAAGTGAGAGGCAGGCACCCTGGTTGGGTGTTCCGTTGGTTGGATTGTCAACTTGTAACCAAATGGTTGTGGGTTTGATTCCCAGCTAGGGTACATACCTAGATTGCAGGTTGGATCCCTAGGTCAGAGCTCCTACAGGGGAGGGGTGGGAGGGAGTAACAGATCAATGTTTCTCACATCAATGTGTCTCTCTCCCTTCTCTAAGAATTCAGTAAAAACATATCCTCAGGTGAGGATTAAAAAAACGAGAGGCAGGCAGTGCAAGTAAATGGTTCTGATACTGCAGGATTGGGATCCCCAAGGCACTATGATGGTCCGTTGGCACAGAATGCAGGCATTTTTCCAAGCCCAAATGTTCATAAAAGCAAATGAGATACAATTCAATTGGCTAATCAGGGGTCACAATTTGCATTACCCATTAGTGGCCACTAACTACAGAAATAAAAACGTGCTTTTCGCCCAGGTGCAATGGGGCGTGGTTTTCAGATCGTTCCAGGCAATAAACAGACATCCTTGTTCACTGACTAATGCGGACACTAACAGGTGTCAGGTAGTGACTGTTGGTTAGGCTTGATTGCTATTCAGGATTTGTTTGCCCTCTTTCCAAGTAACCACCACCTCCCCATTAATGCGTATCACAATTTAATGCGTATCAAATATACTGTGACTGCATATACAGTATATTTGTTTCCTAGACTCCCCCATCAGAATAGGTGTTCCATAGGGCTGCGCCCCAGGTGGATCCATCAGGGGGATCTCTCACCTAACAGCTCACAGGATGTAGTTTCCAGTGGCCAAGTCTTCGACCGCAGCTAGAGTGTGCAAGTATCAGTTGGCTCCGCCCGGCCCCGCCCTTCTAGGTGTTACTTCCGGGACGCTTTAGGTGGGAGCGTGAAATAAGGTCTCATCTAGCGTACTGCGCCTGCACATACTGCGCCTTGCGCCTGTGCGTTCCTGGCAGCTCCTCCCCCTACCGGACATAACGGTCCGCGCGCGGCTCCCTGGGCCGGAAGTGGAGTCGAACGGTCGCAGGGTGTGTCTGGCCCTACTCAACGCCCGGCAGTTCTTGCCGTCGCCGCCGCCTTCGGCCACTGCCGAGGCTTCCCGCAACCGCCATGTCCGCCAGTGCCGTCTACGTGTTGGACTTGAAGGGCAAGGTACAGAGGGCTCCCCACCCTCCCTGTTGCCAAGCAACCGGCGAGTTCCTCGCCCCTGGGGACCCACCCTGTTACTGGGTAATCGGCGAGTAGGACCCACCCTGGTCCTAAGCAAAGAAACCAATAGGTCTCACCCAGTTGCTAAGTAACCAGTCTGCCCGACCCTGCTTCCCCTGTGGGCGGGGGCTCAGGCCTCGGTAGGGGCCGCGAGGAGGGTGAAGCGCCCCCGGCTTTGGAGCCAGGCCTAGAGCCAAGCAGCTGCGCGACCCGGGCCGGAGGTGGGGAGGCGTGTCGCGGCCAGTGTGCCTCAGGCCAGTCCCGCCCTCTAGGCGTGCAGCAGCTTCTGTTTATCCGGCTGTTTCTCTGTGCTAGTCTCTGTATGAACTTTTTAACGTTCTTTGTGACGTTAAGTTACCAGGGTTAGGTGAAGTGGGTGGGTGGCGGGAGAGCCCTTTCACAGAAGGAAGAAACTGAGGCACGGAGATGTTCCACAAACCAACCAAGGTCACATTGGTCACAGAGGAGTGGCAGGTTTAGGAGTTGAACCCAGAACCATCTGTTCATTCAGCTGATAATTGGAGGAGCATCTCCTAGGTGCCAGTCAGGGTGCTAAGCCTTGGGCTGCCTTGAGTGAGCAAAATCAGAATCAGATGCTGTCCTTCTGGAGCTCACAGTCTGGGGGAGAGGGACACGGATCTCAAAAAGCACAAATAAATACAAATTGCAGTAGTGCTGCGGTGAGGATGTAATAGGGAGACTCAACTGGGGCTGGGGTCAGGGAGGGCTTCCTGGAGGGAATGACAAATCCAGCTGAAACATGGAGGAGTTGGACATAACTAGGACCCAGGTGCCTTTCCCAGGGGTATCTGAAAAAGCTGCTTAAAGGAGGAGCAACAAGAACAGGTCCAGCAACATTAAACTTCTAAGTCCCACATTGATCAGTGAGACAACTGTGGGTGTCCAGCCTAGGTGGGGCAGGCAGGAGTTAGCTTAGAAGCAGGGGGGAGTGAGGTTGAGTGGCTGCTGCTTCCTGCCCCACTCCTCACCCCAGCACTTTCCCAGAGTTCCTTGAGTGGGTTGCCTGCCTTGGATGCTACCCAGAGTCAACAGCCAGTGATTCCCAGTGTGGGACTTCCTTCCCCAGCCTTCTTAGAGGCAAGGAAAGACACAAGGCTCGCCAAGGCTAGATAGGTGCTAGGTGGGTTCCTAAGTCCTGGTAGCAACTGTTCTTGCTTCCACCTTGGCCCTGTGTCCCCAGAGGTCCCCCAGGCTGCCTGTCACAGCTCACTTGTTCCTTCAGCAAACATTTCAGCAGTACCTAACATGCACCAGGCCCTGTGCTAACCATCTCACCGTGACTGGGTGGTTAGGGCTAGGTCAAAACTCTGCTGCTCAGTGATGTGACCTTGGGCAAGTGCCTTCACCACTCTGGGCCCACAGTCCATACTAGCCAACATGGGCCTGAGGTCTGGCAGGGGAAACACACGGATCCAGATGGTCAGAGCCAGTTAGCCATCAGGGCCTGGTCAAGGCCCCAGGTAATGCAGTTACCCAACCTCAATTTTGGCTGGAGAGAGAGTTATGGTGCTTCCAGGAGGAGCTAGAAAGGTGACCGGGGTACAGTCAGGTGGACAAGAAGGCATTGCAGTGTGTCCGAATGGTGAGGAGCAGCTGAAATTTTTAATGCTAGTGGGTGGAGTTTGGCACGAGGAGGGCTATGAGTGTTGATGATGTCCATACAGAAAAGAGGGCCAGAGAGGACCGTTTTGATCTCACGAAGGAGGAGCCACAATGAGGAGATTATAGCTCAGGAGAAGCATGGTCAGTCCTGCCTTGTGGAAGCTCTCGAGGCAGCCATGGGCTTCCCTTCCAGGCTTAGCAGCCATCCTGTCATTTATTATTCCACTCTCCACAGACTGCATTTTTTGAAAGTTTGCCTCCAGCATAGACTGCGTTTAATCCAAAATAAGGTCATGGCATATCAAGAAGTTCACAACCACACATCTATCTGCCAGCCAGAGCCTCTGATCACGAAGGAAACCAGCATGGCCATACTTAGCTAATAGACAGCGCTCCACAACACTTCTCTGCCCTTATCTTTCTTGCTTCTCTGCAGCTTCTGACACCACTGCCACTCACTCCTCAGCAGGCTTCCGCTGGCCTCCAGGTCACTGTACTCTCTGTTTTCCTCCTGTTTCTCTCACTGGCTCCGGCCCTTCCTCTCCTGCCCTACCCTGGATTCAGCCCTCAGGCTTGGGCCTAGATGTGCCTCTCTGACTGTCTCTTGGGCTGGCTTTGATTTATGTCAATGTGCCAATGACTCAAATTTGTACTATACTCCACAGCACTTAACTGGAGACCCACTGGCCTGCGGGACACCAGGGAGGTCCCACAGCAAGTGCAAACTCGGCATTTCCCAAAATGACCTGCTCTCTCTCCATCTCAGTGACACTGCCATCCATGGGACTGTCCACATTAGAGATCTGGGCATTATCCTGGCCTCCTTTTTCTCACCTCCACATTCACTGCACAGACATGTACTGAGCAGCTACGTGGGCCAGGTTCTGATCTGGATGGAGGGACATAGCCATGGACAAGTTGGAAGTGGTCACTGTTCTCTGGGAGTGTTGGACTTTGGTAGAGCGACAGGCAATAAATGAGGACACATAATAAATGCAGCTGTGATGTGGGCAGTGAAGGTAAACTCAGCTTGGGGGTAAAGAGGGATGGGATATGATTTTTCAACCAGAGCAAGCAGGATAGATTTCTTGGAGAAGGTGCCATCTGGGCTGAGGCTTGAGAAAGGAGAAGAGTCAGGCCAGGGCATTCTGGGCAGAGGGAACTGCATGTGCAAAGGCCCTGAGGCAGGAGCAGATGTGGATTGCTCAGAGACCAGCAAGAGGGCCAAGATAGCTAGAGTGGGGTGAGCCAGGGGAGTGTGGATGTAGAGGGGTTGGAGAGGCTGTAAAGAGCCAGATGGTCATGGAGACAGACTTGCAGTTCTGTGTGAGGGGAGGCTAGGGTATGTAGAAGTTTCAGCAGGGGAGAGACCTAGTCTGACTTCTGTTTAAGAAGACCCGTGGAGCATTTGAGAGCTTGCTTTCAGGCATGTCATCAGTTTGGCTCAAATAAACTCATAAAAATTCCCCCCCCCAACCCCCTCCAAAAAAAGAAGGCCCTTCTCGCTCTTTGTGGGGAAGGAATTATGGGTTAAGAGCAACAGCAGGGGTAGGAGATTGTCACCTCAGTGTTGCTTGCCTCCTCCCTTTGTCCTCTTATTTGGGACCCAGCTTAGAGGTTATCCTTACTCCACCTAACCAGTGCTCCCAGGTCCCCCCCCCACCCCCCCCGGGCTGTGTCCCCTACTACACCTATGGCCTCAGCCACACTGGTCCCTTTGCTTATATCCTGCCTGTCCCCTCAGACCTCAGTTTGAAGGTCAGATCCTCAGGAATGCCCTCAGTTCCCCCAAGCAAGTATCCCAGTGTAGGGACTGTTTGTCTTGGTCATGTGTGTGTCCCTAGGCCCAGCACAGTGCCACCATAGAGGGACACATGGTATGTGCTTGTTGAGTTGAATGAGCAGACCTCTGTTCATCTCTGGTGAGAGTGAGCAAATAAATTGCCCCCTCCTCTCTGTGAGCACTCTGGGGGACCAGGGCTCCATGCTAGATCCCAAAATTTGGATGTCTGGGGAGGAAAGTGGCCTTGGGAAGCTCAGAAAAACAATGTGTTTAGCAAGCAGAAGTGGCCCTGCAGGGATTAAGAAATGGGGCTAGAATCCTGACTCAGCTTTACTTGTTGTGTGACCTCAGGCAGGTAGCACCACCTCTCCTGCATAGACTGCATCTAATCCAAGATAAGGTCATGGCACAATGATCTCTGTAAAAATTAACAGTTCTCCCTCACGGCTGGGCAGTGTATGAGGCAGTATATACTCTTGGCAAGGAGTATCTGAGGGAGGACACTGGAGTCCCTTAGCTTGGTCCAGGTGCCCACAATCTCATCCACTGGTTGCTGGGTCCCTAAGAGGCCTGAGACTTGCCCACAGGCCAGGAAAGAGAAACTAGGAAAGGAAGGGTCTTTCTCCCCTTCACCCTCATCCCTCTGGCTTGAAACGATAAAGACAATGATGTGTTTTACGCAACTACAGGTTCCCAGGCAGTTCCCAGGTTGGTCAGCTCAGTGATGATCTCAGCGCATTTCTGAGTTTTGCAGTTGGCTGTCCTTGTGAGCCCATGAGAGCGGCAGCGGCTCTAGGTGGCATTTCCAAATGGAGCCTTGCTCAGGCTGGCAAAGCCTCAAACCTCCTTTTTATTCCTTCAGGGAGGTGTAACTGACATGTAACAAACTGGCTTATTTAAAGCCCAGAAGTTCAAGAGTCAGGCATTGTATATACTCAGGAAGCCATAAACACACATTCTGTCACCCCCAAAGATTCCTCATACCCCTTTTGTCCAGCCTATTTCCCAGGATTTTATAAAAGGGGAATCGTATAGGATATGCCATCCATTTGCTGGTTTCCTCCTTTTTTTTTTTTTTTTTTTTTGTACATATAAATATTTTATTTTTTTATTTAAAAAAATCTTTATTATTGAGAGTATTATAGATGTCCCCTTTTTTTCCCCTCATTGTCCTCCTCCACCTGGTTCCCACCCCAGGCCTTCACTACCCTATTGTCTGTGTCCATAAGTAATACATATATGCATATAATATCTTTGGTTAATCTCTTCCCACCCCCACCCACACCCTCCTTCCCTCTGAGATTCATCAGTCTGTTCCATGTTTCCATGCCTCTGGTTCTATTTTATTCATCAGTTTATTTTATTCATTAGATTTCTTCTTCGTTTATTTTGATTTTTAGATTCAATTATTGATAGATATGTATTTATTGCCATTTTATTGTTCATCTTTTTTACCTATGTCTCTTCCTCCTCCTCCTGTCTTCTTCTTTCTCTTCTTAAAGAATACACTTCAACATTTCATATAATACTGGTTTGGTGGCGATGAACTCCTTCAGCTTTTTCTTGTCTGGGAAGCTCTTCAACTGACCTTCAATTCTAAATGATAGCTTTGCTGGGTAGAGTAATGTTGGTTGTGGGTTCTTGCTATTCATCACTTTGAATATTTCTTGCCACTCCCTTCTGGCCTGCAAAGTTTCTGTTGAGAAATCAGCTGACAGTCACATGGGCGCTCCTTTGTAGGTAACTAACTGCTTTTCTCTTGCTGCTTTTACGATTCTCTCTTGGTCTTTAACCCGTGGCATTTTAATTATGAGGTATCTTGGTGTGGGCCTGTTTGGTACTCTCTGTGCTTCCTGGACTTGTAAGTCCATTTCTTTCACCAGGTAGGGGAAGTTTTCTGTCATTTTTTTAAAATAGGTTTTTAATATCTTGCTCTTTCCCTTCTCCTTCTAGCACCCCTATAATGTGAATGTTGGTACTTTTGAAGTTGTCCCAGAAGCTCCTTACACTATCTTCATATTTTTGGATTCTTTTTTCTTTTTGCTCTTCTGGTTGGGTGTTTTTTGCTTCCTCATACTCCAAATCATTGATTTGATTTTCGGAATTCTCTACTGTTGAATTCCTATAAATTCTTCTTTATTTTAGTTAGTGTATGCTTAATTTCTGACTGGTCCTTTTTCATGTCTTTGACATTCTCACTAAGATCCTTGAAAATCTCACTAAGTCCTTTGACACTCTCATTAATTCCCTTGAAGCTCTCATTAAGTCCCTTGAAGCTCTCATTAAGATCCTTGAGTAACCTTATAACCATTGTTTTGAACTCTGTATCCAGTAGTTTGCATGCTTCCATTTCTTTCATTTGTAATAGTTTCTTTGTCTCTGCGTTTTGGCTGCTTCCCTGTGTTTGTTTCTATGTACTAGGTCAGTGGTCGGCAAACTCATTAGTCAACAGAGCCAAATATCAACAGTACAACGATTGAAATTTCTTTTGAGAGCCAAATTTTTTAAACTTAAACTTCTTCTAACGCCACTTCTTCAAAATAGACTCGCCCAGGCTGTGGTATTTTGTGGAAGAGCCACACTCAAAGGGCCAAAGAGCCGCATGTGGCTCACGAGCCGCAGTTTGCCGACGACGGTACTAGGTAGTGCTGTTATGTCTCCTGGAATTGGTAAGTGGCCTTGTGTCTTAGGTGTCCTGTAGGGCCCAGTGACTCAGTCTCCCCAGTCACCTGAGCTGGGCACTCTAGGTGCGCCCCTGTGTGGGCTGTGTGTACAGTCTTGTTGTAGTTGAGCCTTGACTGCTGTTGGAGTCACTGGGAGGAATTGACCACCAGGCTAATTGGCTATGAGGACCAGCTGTGTCTACAGTGGAAGAGCTGCTGTGCAGGGGACACCCCTATGGAGCAGGACTTGCTTCAGTGGGACTTGGGTGCTCACTGAGTCTGCCACTTGAGTGTGTAACTTGTGGATGTATAGAGTTGTAATCTGGTATGGCCTGAACCTATCCACCAGGTGTACTGGCTCTGGGGCCACCTGGCAGGAGCTACAGAGATCTGCAGATGGCTTCTACATGTATTGGGCTAGGAAGTGTCCAGGGAAGGCCCAGCTGTAAAGCAAGGCAGGCTGGTGCTAGTGCCGGGTCTTGGGCCTTTTATTGATAGGTTTGGGGCACACTGACTCCAGTTACTGCTAGTTTAAGGTATTTTAGGAAAGTCTGAAGCCTGAGCCAGGATAGGCCATTCATGTGGGAAAGTAGCTGCAAACAGCTTAGGTTCAGGCTGCAAATTGGATGGGGCGGGGTCTCAGGGAATCACCAGGGCAGAACGAACAGAGTGGGCCATGCTGATGGAAACTCAGATATGGCTGCCAGTCAGTTCTGTACCGGGGGAGGTCCCAGCACAGAAACTGTGACCCCTGTGAGCACCCCTGTCTGGGAGAAAGCCACCCCCGAGTTCCTGCCCCAGAGCCAGACAGTCCAGTTCCTCCCCGTGTGTCCCTGGAATCCCCCCAAAGATGTTGTTCTGTGCTGGAGCTCAGAGGAAGCGAGACCGTGTAAGTTCATGTGCAGGCCTTTGTGTCACTCAGCCATAATCCTTGCTGGTTTTCACATCCCAAAGTTACGGGGACTTCTCTTCCCAGCTGTGGAACCCTGGGCTGGGAGGCTGGTGTGCAGCTGGGGCCCCCTGCTTCTCACAGGAGGCCTTGGAGATATCCCTCCTGATTAAAAAAAATGCCACATGCCGGGGTTGGTCTAGCATGCTTCGCACCTCCGCCCCCTCCTACCAGTCTCAGTGTGCTTTCTTCTTTACTTCTTTGGTTGTGCGATTTCCATTCAGCCAGATTTCAGGCAGTTCTGAATGATGGTTTTTCTGTATTTTAGTTGTAGTTTTGATGTGGTTGTAGGAGGCAATGAGTATAGGTGTTTACCTATTGGTTTTCCTGTACATATCAATATTTTTTGCTGGTTTCTTTCACACGGCCCAGTCATCCTGAGATTCCTTCATGCTGTTGCATGTGTCATTGTCACTCCTTTTCATGGCTAAGGAGTGTCCTATGGTGTGGATGGATATGGTTTGTGTCTCTATTCACATGTTGAAGGACATTAACATTATCTCCAGCCTGGGTCCATTTAAAGTAAAGTTGCGTGAACATTCGCTTCTGAATCTTCACATGGACAGTATGGTTTAATTTCTCTTGTGTAAAAACCTAAGAGAGGAATAGCTGGGTCACAAGCTGGGTTAGCTTTGTGAGAACCTGCCAAGCTTTACTGAAATGGTTGTCCTAGGCTGATCAGTGATTGATGCTTCTATATCTCTCTCCCTCTCCCTTCCTCTCTAAAAAATCAATAAAAAAATATATATTTTTTTTTTTTAAAAAGAAATGGTTGTCCTATTCTTTGTTCCCATTGGTAGTGGATGAGGACATATCTAAACCCACAGGCTATGAAATAGAGATGCCAGGAGAAGGGCTTCTCCTCTTCAAGCTACGGGATGGGGTGGGAAGGGTGGTTAGGTTCCAGCAGATGTGAGCACTCAGCAGTGTCCCCCAAACATGTACCCTGACCCAGGCAGAAGAGCAGGGTGAATTAGCACAGGAAAGGCTCCTAGAAGGTCTGCAGTGAGAGTCTATGGAACATTGTTGAACCTGGTGTCTCCCAAGCAATTCAATCCTGGGCCCTTGTCCCACATCGCCTCCCACCCTCCCCTGCAAAAACCCTGCTGGTCCCTGTAGAAGTTCACTTGGTAAACACTCTCCTGAGGAATTCCCTATGGTATGGCAATCAGATGGCCTCCAGTCTATGCTCTTTGATGGATAGGGGCATGATTGGGGCCCCCTGAGGGAGGGAAGCTGGCATTTCTCACGTCCTGCCCCAGGCCCTTGAATTGAGTGTCTTCTCTCCCTCCACCCCTGCCCAGGTGCTCATCTGCCGGAACTATCGAGGTGATGTGGACATGTCGGAAGTGGAGCACTTCATGCCCATCCTGATGGAGAAGGAGGAGGAGGGGATGTTGTCGCCCATCCTGGCCCATGGGGGTGTCCGCTTCATGTGGATCAAGCACAACAACCTGTATTGTATCCCTTTGCAGGAGAGCTCCTGGGGGCCTCCTTTGTGGGCATGTATGTGTGCACATGTGTGCTCACGCATACAACTGAGAGCTGCCAGCACCTGCCCTGGCCTGGCCCAGAGTGTCCAGGCACAGCCTTCCTGCAGCTCCCTGCTGCCTGAGTAGATGGACAGAGAACACACAATGACAAGGGTGATGGGTGTTAGAAGAAGAGGGGGTGTGATGGGACCTCACCTGATCTGGGGATCCAGGAAGACTTCCCTGAGGAGGCAACATTCGGGAGGAGACCTGCAGGCAGGCAAGGCATCTACCAGCCAGAGGAATGGTCAGACTCAAGGAGCACTAGTCCTGAGCAAAGGCTCTGCAAGGGAAAGCAGGACTCATTCCAGAAGCTACGGGGCGTGGAGGGGGCGGGGGGGGGGGGGGCGGGCAGGTGGCTGGACCATGGGGGAGGGATGTGTGGTAGGAGTGAGACCCGAGGAGTCAGCAGGGTGCATACTTCAGGGTCTCACAGGACATCACCTTAAATGTGATAAGAAGTGAACAGCTAGGGTAGAGTTGGGGGAGGCTCCAAGCCCCAGGATCTGTGAAGTGACAGCTTAGGCTTGTGAATGCTCCTTAACTACAGCTGCCATGCAGTGGTCGCCACTTCCAAGAAGAATGCGTGCGTGTCACTGGTATTCTCTTTCCTCTATAAGGTGGTGCAGGTGAGTCGGGCCACAGGGACCACAGAGGGCTGTGGGTCACCCTGATCTGTTGTGTGCCTCCCCATACCAGCCATTCAAGAGTTGTAGGGGAGCTCCAGCTGCCCCATGTATGGGATTCGTCGCCTTAGTTGTCCCCACTCCCTCTCCCCGCCCCCCGCCCTGGTGAGGAAAGTGAACAGGAGAAGGTGGGGCTTAGGGAAGGGGTGCCCCCTAGCCCAGAGGGACAAGTATGCCCCCCAGCTGGCTGTGGAAGGGTAGAGGCTAGCCAGCTGAGAGTTAGGGGTTGGAGAGGTGAGGTAATTGGGAGAAGGGCAGAGCCAAGCTTTGCTCAGAATCTCCTAGGGGACTCTCACGGTAGAGGCCCACTGAGGCCCGCCATGGAGAGAGCTGACATGCCAGGCCCAGGCTGACAGCGAGATAGGGAGGCAGAGAGAGTGGCACATGCAAATGCCCTGGGGCAGGTGTGCACGTGGTGCGGTCAGGGAGCATCAGGCAGGCCAGTGTGCCTAGGACATAGGGAATGAGGGACAAAGTCTGGGGCTGAGGTCAGCAAAGTTGTTAGGGCTGGACCACAGTGGGGGTGTGGAGAGGCATACAAACCTGGTGAGTTTAGATTTCATTCCAAGTGTGATGAGAGATGGTGGGAGGGCTTTAAGCGAGGACTGTTCAGACTGATCTAAGTTAAGATGATCAATCTCTGGCTGCTGAGTAGAGAAAGAATGTGAGGGCAGCAGGGAGGCCAGTGAGGAGGTCGCTGCAGCTTGTAGAAGAGAAATGGAGGGGCCGGGCTGAAGCTGGGGTTTGGGGTGGAGAATGGGACCCAGGAGACCTGGGGTGGGCCCAGGAAAGCGTTTATACCTCCAGTGGTTCCATGTGCAGCTAGCTCAGGAGCCACTTGTGCTAAAGGAGCGGGTGCCGGTCTGACAGTGAGGGCACGCAGTGTGGGAGGGGAGAGCAAGGAGTGGGCCTTCATTACTCAGTGGTGGTGCTGTCGCAAGCAAGGCCTGGGAACGGGGAAGTGGGAAGGAGGAAATTCTACTCCCTGGAGGGTCTAGCAGTTCTCTCTGCTTTGGTGTTAGTGCTAATGAAACATTTCTCCTGGGCATTCCTTCCCTGAGCCTTATAACTTCCTGATGAAACGAGGAGGATGTATCTGCCTGTATGGCTATACAGACTGGGAACTCAGGGAGGCCAGAAGAGTCCAGAAGCATCGCTTGTTCTGTTCCCAGTGGCTCTTGCCTCTCACTTGAGTCACCTCTGACTCAGAGGCCAAGGATGACAGTTACAGTAAGGACTAAAGAGAAGCTGGGAAGGGGCCGCAGGGATGCAGATGTGGGGCTTCTGACCAGGCCTCAGAGGACACCTGCAAACTCTAGCCTGGTTCCTGCCTCTCAGATAGCCACATTGCTGCCCTCATTCTCTGAGTCAAAGGTCTGTAGTATGTTGCCAAGCCTAGAAAATGGTCAAGTGCAGCTTGTGGGCACAAAAGGGTTGTTGTCTCTGGGCCTCAGGGCGTAAAAGGCAAATGGATTTGTGTGGGCCTTTCTCCCTTTCTCATCCTTCCCTCACCCATCTGCCTGCCCCCACTGCCAACATCACAGGTGTTTTCAGAGTACTTCAAGGAGTTGGAGGAGGAGAGCATCCGCGACAACTTTGTCATCATCTACGAGCTGCTGGATGAGCTCATGGACTTTGGCTACCCCCAGACCACAGACAGCAAGATTCTACAGGAGTGAGTAGGCAGAGTGGGAGTCTGGCAGATCACGGCAGTGGGCAGTTTGGGATCCTTTCCCATGCAGCAGCCCTGCATAGTATGTGCATTTTCCTGTTACTGGGTCTTTATTTTCTATCCACAAAGGTGCACTAACTGCTTGGTTGTTAGGGTGTCAGTCACCTGTCTTTGTTTTTTTCTGTCACAAAGGAGGCTGTGATAAAATATCTCCTTTTCTGTAATCCTGCTCTTCAAATAATGGCCACTATAGATTAAGCACTTCTTGTGAACTGTGCCCTGTGTGAACACTTAGCATCCACTCGATTCACAATCAGAGGCACTGTCTCCCATTGTACCAGGGAGCAAAAGGACTCTCCGAGAAGCCATGTAACTTGCCCATGTCTCGTACCGGTTGCTCCCCAAGTGGGAGTGGGGTCACCAGGTTACTTTACCAGGGGGTTAATGCCCCTCTGCATGCCAGTAGTGATTTTCCTCACTACCGCTGTTTCCTTGGACCACCCCCCCCTCCGCCAAATGAATGTTCAATGCACATTGTAATGAGTTTTTTGGGCTTTTTGAAATTTAAGATATTCTTGAATTAAACAGCCACAGATGAAACCAGAGCCTGCTTTTTCTGGAGCCTGCTACGGTGAGGGGCTGTTTTCAAGAATGTCGGTGCTTGACTGCCTTAACACTGAGCATGGTCTCACAGGTACATCACTCAGGAAGGCCACAAGCTGGAAACGGGGGCCCCGCGGCCCCCAGCCACTGTCACCAACGCAGTGTCCTGGCGGTCTGAGGGCATCAAGTACCGGAAGAACGAGGTGTTCTTGGACGTCATCGAATCTGTCAACCTCTTGGTAGACTTCTTTTCTTTATTTTTTTAAAATGTTGTCTTCTCCATGATTGTTGTAAAAGCAACTAGACTTTTAAAATTAGCAAAGTCCTGAGAAATATTTAGATTCTGTGTCATCAGCAGGATTCAGTTGGGGCTACTCATTGCAACGTGTTTGTTTTATCTTCATGAGCTTTTGTTCTTACTTGGAATCAAGACATGGACATTGTTTTAGAAAAGAAGAATATATAAAGTTAGAAAGTGAAGGGCTCCATAACCAGAAAGCCCACCTCACTTAAGAATTTGTTCACATCCTTTGTGATTTTATTCTACAGATATATAAACATATGTTGTTTTTCTATAAAAGAGAGCATAAGATGTGGTTCTCCTGCAACTTGTTTTTTTTGTTTTGTTTTGTTTTGGTGGGAGAGGTGTTGTTTTTGTCTTACTGTTTCGTAATCTTTTTTTTCTTTAATTTTATTTTTTAAATTACCATTAGGTAAAGTTGACCTATAAATTTTAGAATATGTACATGTTTGTGTACCCATCATTATCAGGATACCAAACAGTTCCTCACCTCAAAACCTCCCTCTTGCTGCCTCTTGGTAGTTGCATCCTTCTCCCTGTCTCCAACCCCTGGCAACCACTGATCTGTTCTCCATCACTGTAGTTTGGTCTTTCTGAGATTGTCATATGAATGGAATCCTACAGTATGTGACCTACAGTATGAGTCTGGCTTCTTTCAGCATATTGCCTTGAGATTCATCCATGTTGCTGTGTTTATCAAAAGTTTGTTTCTTCTTATATTTTTTTATTTTATATTCTGAACCACAGTATGTTTATCCATTCACCCACTGAAGGACATTGTGCTGTCTCCAGTGTTTGGCATTTGTGAAAAGAGTTGCTATAAACATTTCGTGTACAGGTTTAGATGTGGGCAGAAGTTTTCATTGCTCTAGGGCAAATACCAAGGAGTGGGGTTGCTGGGTCATGTGGTAAGTGCATGTTTAATTTTATAAGAAACTGCCAAACTGCCGAAACGGGTTTGGCTCAGTGGATAGAGCGTCGGCCTGCGGACTGAAGGGTCCCGGGTTCGATTCCGGTCAAGGGCATGTACCTTGGTTGCGGGCACATCCCCAGTGGGAGGTGTGCAGGAGGCAGCTGATCGATGTTTCTCTCTCATCGATGTTTCTAGCTCTCTATCCCTCTCCCTTCCTCTCTGTAAAATATCAATAAAATATATTAAAAAAAAAAAAAAGAAACAAACAAAAAAAAAGAAACTGCCAAACTGTTTTCCAGAAGTAGCCACACCATTTTGCATCCCTACCAGTAGCACAAGAGAGTTCTAGTTGCTTCACACCCTTGATTAGTAGTTTGTTTTTGTCGTCCTACTATGTATGTAGTGGTATCTCATCATGGCTTTAATTTGTATTTCCCGAATGGCTAATGATGATGAACATCTTTTTATGTGCTTCTTTGTCATCCATATAGCCTCTTTGGAGAAGTGTCTCTTCGTGTCTTTTGAGCATTTTTTAACTGGGTTGTTTGTTTTCTGATTATTGAGTTTTCAAAGTTCTTTATGTATTCTGGATATAATTCTTTTGTCAGATAAGTGATTTACAAATATTTTCTCCCAGTCTGTCACTTGTCTTTTCTTTCTCTTGGCAGTATTTTTCACATAGCAAAAGATTTTAATTTTTAGAAAGTCCAATTATCGAGTTCAAAAAATTGATTCTAAATTTTTTTCTTTATAGTTTTACATTTAAATCTATGATCAATTTTGAGTTAAATTTCACGTAAGTTATGAGGTTTATATTGATTCTTTTTGCATATAGCACAGTTTTTTGTAGTTGTTCTAATAATTTTTGAAAAGACTATCATTTCTCCATTGAATTACTTTTGCATTTTTGTCAAAAATCAATTGGTCATATTTATGCAAGACTATTTCTGGGCTATCTGTTCTGTTCCATTGGTTTGTATATTTATCTGTTCCTTTGCCAATACCACTCTGTCTTGGTAACTATAACTTTATAGTAAGTTTGAAAATTAGATAATGTGATTCTCCCAACATCCCTGTTTTTTAAAATTGTTTTAACTACTCAGTTCCTTTGTATAGAATTCTAGGATCAAGTTGTCTGTATATCTACAAAAAATTCTGCTGGGATTTTGATTGGTATTGCGTTAAATAACTATTTAGTTTGGGGAAGAATTGCTATCTTTAAATATACATATATATATATATATATATATATATATATATATATATATATATATATATATATAATTGATTTCAGAGAGGAAGGGAGAGGGAGAGAAAGATAGAGATAGAAACATCAATGATGAGAGAGAATCATTGATTGGCTGCCTCCTGAACGCCCCCTACTGGGGATCAAGCATGTAACCCAGGACCCTTCAGTCCACAGGCTGACGCTCTATCCACTGAGCCAAACCAGCTAGGGCTGATATCTTTTTTAAAAAAATATGCTTTTGATATTTTTAAAGAGGAAGGTAGAGGGATAGAGAGATGGAAACATCCATGAGAGATAAACATTAATTGGCTGCCTCCTGCATGCCCCCTACTGGAGTTTGAGCCCACAACTCAGGCATGTGCCCTGACCAGAATCAAACTGGTTCATGAGTTGATGTTTAACCACTGAGCAACACTGGCCAAGCAAGGATTTATTATATATTTAGCATATTAAGTCTTACAATCCATGAAATAGTATTGTCTCTCTGTATACAAGGTGGGGCAAAAGTAGGCTTACAGTTATGAGTATGTGAAACACAGAATTTATTCTTGTATTACTTATTAATTATTGTATTATTTGCTATACTCACAACTGTAAACTTTTGCCCACCCCCACCCCTAGTGTACTTAGGACATCTTTGATTTCTTTCATCAGCATTTTGTAGTTTTTACCATGTACATGTTTTAGGTATTTCAGTGTTTTGAAGCTATTATAAATTGTATATTTTTACTTTTATTTGGTAGAATTCACCAGTGAAACTATCTGAGCCTGGAGTTTTCTTTTTTTAGCATATTTTTAATTACAAATTTCAATTCTTTAAGTTGGTCCATTTCATCTAAGTCATTGAGTTAATATTCATAGTGTTGTTTATAGTATTCCCTTATCTTTTTAAGTCTGCAGGGTCTCTACTGCTATCCCCTCTTTTATTCCTGATATTGGTAATTTATGTTATCTTATTTCTTTGTCAGTCTTGTTAAGGTTTCATATATTTTATTAATGTTTACAAAGAATCAACATTGATTTTATTGATTTTTTCTTTATTATTTTTGTTTTCAATTTCATTGATTTCTGCTATTATCTGTAGTATTTCTTTCTCCATGATTGGGGTTGATTTTGCTCTTTTTCCAGTTTCTTAAGGTAGAAACTGAAGATATTGATTTGAAACTTTCCTTCTTTTCTAATATAAACATTTAATGCTATAAATTGCTCACTAAGCATTGCTTTAGCTGCATTCCACAATTGGGGATTTTCAGATTCAAATTTTCAAATTTGACTTGGATTATTTAACAAAAATGTATTGGTTAATTTCTAAATGTTTGCAGATTTTTCTTTTATCTTGTCATTGATTTTTAATTTTATCATTGTTTGACAATATACTTTGTAATATCAACTCCTTAAAGTTAGGTTTTGATTTAATGGCCCAGAATATGATCTATCTTCTCACTCTGTTCTCATCATTTTACATTCTTACATGAATATTAGACTTTCTGTTATTGTTCCATGGGTCCCCGAGGTTCTGTTCATTTTATTCCATCATTTTTTCTGTTATTTTAGATTGAATAATTTCCATTGTTCTGTCTTCAAGTTCACTGACCCTTTACAATGTTATCACCATTCTGCTATTGAGCCTATCCAGCAAGTTTTAATTTCAGTTATTGTATTTCTTAGTTCTAAAATTTCCATTTGGTTCTTCTTCCTATCATGTTTCTTTGCTGAGATTTTCTGTTTTAACATTTGTTGCAAGAGTGTTTGCAATAGCTGTTTAAAGTCTTTGTCAGATAACCTCAGTATCTGTACCAGTGTCGGCATCTGTTGATTGTACTTTCCATTTGAGCTGAAATTTTCATGGTTTTTTGTATGCTGAATAATTTTAGATTATATTCTGGAATTTTTGGACATTATATTATAACTAGAATCCCAGTGCACGAAATTTGTGCACTTGGGGGTAGGGGCTGTCCCTCAGCCCAGCCTGCGCCCTCTCGCAGTTGGACACCCTTAGCGCTGCCACAGAGGTGGGAGAGGCTCCCGCCACCACCGCTGCGCTCGCTAGCCGTGAGCCCGGCTTCTGGCTGAGCGGTGCTCCCCCTGTAGGAGTGCACTGACCACCAGGGGGCATCTCCTGTGTTGAGTGTCTGCCCCCTGGTGATCAGTGCATGTCATAGCAACCGGTCGTTCCACTGTTCGGTCAATTTGCATATTAACCTTTTATTATATAGGATATTCTAGTTCTTGTTTAAATTATATGGAAAATGTTGATATTTTTATGTTAGCCAACAGTTGACCTGGTTCATTGTAGGCCATGGTTTCAACCCCCACTCTGTGAGCCATGCATGTCAGTTCAGTTTTCAAAGCCTACAGCCATTTGCAATTTGAGTCTCTTCCAAGAATGCATTGCCCAGTGGTCAGTCAGGGCACTTGGGTTCTCAAAGTCTTTGAAATGCGTGCCCAGTTCTAGAGACATGAACAACTCCTTGGGGTTGCTTTCCTGAACTCCTCACTCTCTGCTATCTGCCCGATACTTTCTAGCAGCCTGGGGCTTCCCTTTTTTATTCTGGGGCCCTAGATCCCCAAACTGTCACACTTGAGCCTGAATCCTGGGCTTGCCCCACCTCTTGGAATAGCAGCTACATGCATTGCCTGGGGCCTGGGACATGAGAGAGCCAAGAAGTGGGGGAAGTGAGGGATTTCGTACTCCCCCTGAGTGGCAGGAAATTCCCTTGAGGCAAAGCTAGAGGTTTCTGAGAGCTCAGTCTGCACCCTAGTGATGCTCACTTCTACTTCCAGGTTCCTCGCACTTTCACATGGGGGAGGGCGCACTGCTCCTTCTTGGGTGCTCCTGGGTCCTCCTGCTGAACTTTCCAGTCTTCCCACATAGTTGCCAGTACCTCATGCCCAGGTTTTGTATTTGAATTTGGTGACAGAGAAAGAATGCAAGCCAACTCCACCTCACCTGCACGCTGCCTGTCTCCTCAATGGAAATTGTCCCACCTCTACTGTTTGGGTGGTCCATGATGACTGGGCCAGTCCCATCATGTGGCTTACTCAGGTATGCCCATTCTGATTATGACAGATGGTGGAGAAATGAGCATGCTCATGCATCCTCAGACATGCATTTTGGACATCTCCCTTACGTGGGCGTGATTTCTGGAGGTTGAGTTCCCAGACGTGGCATTGTTGAGAGAGCTTCCCAAAGAGATGCTCCCAGTGGATTTAATATGACTGTACTTGCCTTCCTTCTCGCTTTAAAAAAAAAAAAATAAATTTATTTTTTCATTGATTTCAGAGAGGAAAGGAGAGGGAGGGAGAGAAAGAAAAGTCAGTGATGAGAGAGAATCATTGATCTACTGGGGATTGAGCCCACAGCCTGGGCATGTGCCCTGACCAGGAATCCAACCATGACCTCCTGGTTCATAGGTCGATGCTCAACCCCTGAGCCACACCAGCCAGTCTGCCTTCTTTCTTTTTAAGCCAAGGGGCAAGATGGTAGCCTTGCTAATAACTATGTTTCCTCCTGCCTGAGACCTTGGTCTGACATTTTGTTGAAACCAAAACATGGTCCATCTGGTTCTGGGAGGAAAAGCAAATCCCAAGAGCACTTTATAACCATCTGCGTGGGAAAGCCTGGAGCGTTCAGCGGGTTTGGGGGTATGTTTGGGGGGCTGTGCCTGAAGAACCCTGTTCCTCCATGCATGGAGGCAGGTATGGACATCTAGGCACGTTAGAATGCCTTATTCCTAAGTGTGTTTGCAGATCTGGCAGCTGAGTCAACATTGGCCTCCAGATTCCGGAAATCTGGATGGAGTGGAGTACTTAGCAGCTGATCTCTCAGCAAACATCTCTGTGCCCACCTGGAGAAGGCACTGGCTTTGGGCCACCTGTCACACCTCAGCTTGAAAAGGCAATTTGTCATGATTGCTGCCCATAGGGCCAAGATTAGCCTCTGGCTTTGTAGCTTTTTGTCTCCACTTCCTGGCCCTCCTTCCCAGCATTCATGACTTCCTGTGTTTAGTTACAGAAGGCCATGCAATCCCAAATCCCCAAGGAGGAAACAGCCCCCCCAGAGAAGGGGACCTAGGGGGCAGTCACAGTCATGGGGAGCACGGAGGGCCATGGATTGAGGCAGGTGGGAGTAGCACCCAGCCAACCTGGAAAGAGAGGACCCACATCGACCGCACTTGCTGAGTGCCTCCTGTCCTCAGGCGCAGTCTCCCTGCTGACCCGGCAGTGAGCATCTTGGCATAGCCCCTCACTAGAGAGGGGATGAGACAGGCAGACAGGCTGGTGAGAGGCAGGGGAAGTGGCAGCTGCTGTGCCCTATGAGGTCAGGGAGCTGCCTGCTAGGGCGAGGACAAGGAGAGGCAGTGTGGCCAGAGTATAGCGAGTGATGGAGCTAGAATCTGTAGGGCCTTCTGTCCTGCTTGGTGCCTTTCTCAGGGTCATCAGCCACTCGGCACCTCAAGTCTCTGCTTCCCTCAGAGGCAAAGGCTTTCATGTGGGCATGTGGTGTTGTTGGGACACTCATGAAAGACTGGACAGAATTTCCTGCTTCTCTGCAGAGATAGGCAGCTCGGGCCCTCCACCATGTGAGTGTGGCTGGCACCTCTGAGGAGTGGCCCCAATGGCCTCAGACTCGCTGTTGGTGTGCATGTGGCCTTGTGCAGAGGGGCACTCTGGGGTGGTGGTCAGGGCTGTGGCCCCAGCACCTGCCAGCTGTTCTGTTCCTTTGGTACATGACTCGCCCCTCTTTGTCTCAGTGTCCTTTTCTCTAAAACGGACTCAAGGAGAATAGCTCCAGCCCTGCTCGGTTGCAGTGGTTAGACGCAGGGGTTCTCAAACTACGGCCCGCGGGCCACATGCGGCCCGCTGAGGACATTAATCCGGCCCGCCGGGTGCTGCTGCCTGTCCTGCTTAGCAGCCGACTCATCCTGGGCCCGCAGTGCGCATAGGAATTTATTCATAGTTTTTTTTTTTTTAAACTATAGTCCGGCCTTCCAATGGTCTGAGGGACAGTGAACTGGCCCCCTGTTTAAAAAGTTTGAGGACCCCTGGTAGAGCATCAGCCCGCACACCACAGGGTCGCAGGTTCAATTCCTGGTCAAGGGCATGTACCTGGGTTTAGGTTCAATCCCTGGCTCCAGTCTGGTTGTGTGCGGGAGGCAACCAATCAATGTGGGAGCCAACCAATTGATATATCTCTCTCACATTGATGTTTCTCTCTCTCCCCCTCCCTCCCTTCCACTTTAGATAGATAGATGATTGATTGATAGATAGATAGACAGACGATAGATAGATAGATAGATAGATAGATAGATAGATAGATAGATGGATGAAGGAGGGTAGCTCCAGTAGCCTCGTCGCACTCTCAGATACCTCCCGGTTGGCATATGAGTTATAGGGTTGCTCATGCCATAGCCCAGCCCCACAGACTGTTGAGGGGTACAAGAGGGCGCCTGGTGCAGAGACACTTTTCGGTCTGTGTGAACACCGATTCCCTCTGTTATTTTGGATCCGTGGTTATCAGACTTCAGGGCAGCCCGGGGGAGCAGGGAGGGTTCAGGGCTTAGGAAGCTCCATCTTTAACGAGCCCTCAGGGATGTGAGCCTGGTGGCCTCCCCACATGGAGGAGCTGCCAGGTCTACTCTGGGGCATTGGGGCTCCTGAGAGGGCATGGTGCATGGGAGAGCCCTGAGACAATATGCCAGGCCCAGGTCACCAGGCTTGTCCATGAGGGAGGAGCTCATGTGGCCCAAGACCTCGAGGGTAAGGCCACAAGTGTCTGCCTCACTGACCCTGGCAGGAAGGCTGGATGGGACGGATGAGGCTCCCCCAGCTCAGGAGACAGTGAGAAGGGCATCAAGAATGGAGGTGGCCGGGAGAGTCCTGCAGCATGGTGGGGGACAGCGGCTGGCGAGCTGGGACCTCCCCTCACACCCGTCCCCTTCCCACAGGTCAGTGCCAACGGCAACGTCCTGCGCAGCGAGATCGTGGGTTCCATCAAGATGCGGGTCTTCCTCTCAGGCATGCCCGAGCTGCGCCTGGGCCTCAACGACAAGGTTCTCTTCGACAACACGGGCCGTGAGTACCAGAGCCACGGGGCTGTGCACAGAACAGTCTCACCCGGCAGCTGTATCCTGGGCTCAAGTTAGAGCTGAGGGGAAGGTCACCTGAGTGAAGGAACATGTTGATCCCAAGCACCTGGAAATATTTTCACACCGTTTACAAGACAGCTATGAAAATTAATTTTAAAAAATTAATGATAACCTAAAATTAATGCGTAATAAATTAATAGGAGGGACCTGGCCTAGAAGTAGAACTTCCTGTGGTGGGACAGGGCCAGAGCAGCCTCAGGGGTCCAGATTGTTGGTGCCTTGTGTTTGCAAACTGGATCACCCACCTCCCGGCTTGCTACAGGCCCAGCAGCAGGAGCAGTGTCCCGCCTGGTCAGTTACATCCACAGCAGCAGTAGTCGGGGCCTCTCAGGCATTCGAATGCCCATCAGGGCAGTTCCTCTCCGGGGCTGGATTTGACCCACACAGCTCTCTGTGGGGTGGAAAACCAAGGCAGGACTCCAGAACCCATGGGGTCAATGGGGCCAGAGCCCTCGGGAGCCCCGAGCCATCAACACACACACACACACACACACACACACACACACACACAGCTGGGTTTGTTAGTCATTCAACAAACATGTCCCAAACAGCCACCCTACCTGGTGACTTGGTGTGAACCAGGCCAACCAGCCCTGCCCTCAGCATGAGCCCAGTGTCTGGACGTGAAGGGGGACCTCCATGTGGGTGAGGAGGGATGGGGGTGGGGTGGAGAGGTTTGTCTCAGAACCAGGTCCCTTTTGGTGTTCGTGGTCCAAGATGCTCTCACAGATTTGGGGCACCTCTGCTCTGCCAGGGGTGGGCCCCAGGCAGTGGGAGCATTGCTGAGAGTGGCCCAGAGGCCTCGGGTTCTTAACCCCTCTTCCCTTAGGCGGCAAAAGCAAGTCAGTGGAGCTGGAGGATGTGAAGTTCCACCAGTGCGTGCGGCTCTCCCGCTTCGAGAATGACCGCACCATCTCCTTCATCCCGCCCGACGGCGAGTTCGAGCTCATGTCCTACCGTCTCAACACCCACGTGAGTGCGCCAGGCTCCTCTCCCCGGAGCTGGCTCTCAGCTTTGGGCAGCAGCCGTGGGGGCTCCATGGTGGGGGTGGATTGGGGGCAGGTCCTGTCTCCTTCCTGTGGTTGGAACAGTCCCTGTCCAGGACGAGGCTCATGTCCATGACGTGACACTCAGGGTGGGCATGAGGACCCTGTGTTTAAAGACCCAAACTTTGGGAGGGGCCAGGCTGCTTTGGCATCACTGCTCCTTCCTGGGACCCCCACCAATGATGGTATCTGCATTTTCACAGAGGCCCTTGGCATCTCCCTACCACCTGGGTCTCTGTGTTCTGGGCTTACCTGGTGCAGCCGGGACTCCTCCTAGGGCCCCAGGCATTGTGTGTCGAGCTCACACCTGGGTGAACGATCCCTTGCCCTGGGCCCCGCCTCCCCTCTGTGAAATAGGGCTTTATAAAACAGCCAGGTGTGAGTGCCCTCTCCACTCTCCCTGACAGGTCAAACCCTTGATATGGATTGAGTCAGTGATTGAAAAGCATTCCCATAGCCGCATCGAGTACATGATTAAGGTGGGTGTTTGTCATGTGGACAGTCAGCCTGGGGGATGGGACAGTCCTTCCTGGTGAGGGTGTTTCTATGTCTCTGGCCTGTCCAGGGCCTTTGGCACAGAGTTCTAACACAAGGTTGGGGCTGCCGTGGGGCTCAGTGACTCCATCCTGGGCAATGAGGCCTGTGGCTGTCATCCTTGCTGCCTCACTGTGAGCTCAGATTCGGGAGTGGGCCGGGGGCACAGAGAGGAGACTCACTGCCCAGGTACTGGGCATGGCCATCATGTCAGTGGCCACATGTCAGGCATCTAGGACCGCAGACCTGGTCCCAGGAGGCCAGGGCTGGGACAGAGGGAGGGATGGGGAGCCCCGAAGGCCAATAGAATAGGAAGGCAGAAACTGAACTTTCAAAATCAAGCATAGGGAGATTCTCGGGGTAAGAGAGGGTGTGAGTAGTGCCTAAGAATGGGCGGGGGTCAGCTTGGTGGAGGGTCCCATAGACCATGCCAAGGGGCACATGGCCCTGTGGGAGGAGGGTGGGTGGGGGCTAAGCTGTCTCACTTTCACCGTTTACAACCTTGACCACGTGGGCCTCTTCTTTAGGCCAAGAGCCAATTCAAGCGGCGGTCAACAGCCAACAATGTGGAGATCCACATCCCTGTGCCCAATGATGCTGACTCACCCAAGTTCAAGACAACGGTGGGGAGTGTCAAGTGGGTCCCTGAAAACAGCGAGATCGTGTGGTCCATCAAGTCCTTCCCAGTAAGCACTGTTCTCAGCGGGGTACCCCCTCCAGACTTCCACCCAAATTCCACATGCTCCCTGTGCCCCAAATAGTGCTGTGGCCTGGCAGCTGTGCCCCCAAACCTTGAGACAGGGCACAGGCTAGGATCCCCACCTGGAGCTCCTGGGTGGGTCAGGACGGAGGGGAGAGCTGAGGAGCTGGCCAGGCAAGGAGGGAAAACTGGAGCCTCTGGGAAAGCAGAGGCTGGCTCAGCCTCGTGGGCCCCTCACCACCTTCCTCTTCAGCATCAGTAAAGTGCCCCCTCTTCCCTCCGTCCCTCCCTCCCTCCATCCCTTTCTCCCTCCCTTCCTTCTCTCCTTCTCTCCGACACTGTGGTGGGAACAGACTGCTTCAAGGCCAGAGCTGCATGGGTCTCGGGAATCCAGCTCCAGGAACATGCAGCACTTTATGCCCTGTGCCAGTTCTGCCCGCTGGTGCGGCTGCCTGGCTTGTGATTAGGATTTTGAGCACTGGAGTCTGGTTTGCAGGGATAGCACCTAGAGAGCCTGGAAGGCGGGTGTGTGCTCCTGATGGTCATTGCTTTCCCACGTTCTCTCTATCTGAACCTCGGTGGGGCTTGAGGACAATCGCAACTGAGTTAAAGAAGTTGGGCATGCAGTCATTCTAGTGCCTTGAATTTTTTTATGTTCACAATTTTCCTCAAATCTATAATTTAACTAGTGGCCCCGTGCACGAAATTCATGCACATTAAAAGGGAATTAATTAGAGGAAATATTTTAATACTGCTTTTTGCCCTTTCTCTATAATAGAAGTGTCAGAGATGAAAGAAAATTAGTAAAATGTATATGAAAATCTCCCTCCTGTCAAAGTCTGGGGCACGCCGCAGAACCCAGAGTCAAGTCCCCCCTCGAAATCACACGAGACCCAGACCCGCCAGTCCCACCCCTGTCAAGCCCCGCAGGGCGGGGGGCGCAGCCTCAGGTCCCCCATCCCTGCACCGGGGTGGGGGGCACAACCTCAGGTCCCGCGTCAAGCCCCGCCGGGCGAGGGGGCGCAGCCTCAGGTCCCCCAGCCCAGCGCCAGGTGGGGTCATGGCCTCAGGTCCCCCGGCCCTGGTGCGAGGGTGTGATGACCATTTGCATATTAGCTCTTTATTATATAAGATTATATAGGATTATGTTACAGAAAATAGAGGGAAAGGAGAAAAAAGACTGTAATCCTGCCACCATAATGCAGCTGCTATTAGGTTTTTGGTGTGTTGCATTCTAATCTTGCTGTGTGTTTTTGTTTGACTTTGTAGAGTGGAGACAATCTGGTGTTCTTTGTTCTTTGTTCTCTCAGCCTCGTATCAGAAGCATTTTCCAGGTCATTGACTATCTTCTTGGTGGTCAGTTTTGTCAGCAACAGAATATTCCATGGAGGGAGTATTAACCATCCTAGATTGTCCACTGTTTCCACTGTTCAAAATAGCATTTATGTTAAAAACCACAGTGGGAAGATAAATCAGAAGATAAGTCACATGGTTAGCTCTAGGGGAGGCAGAGGACATGGCTAAGGGCTAGAAGCCAATCATTGTGGACTGTACCTTATTTTGTAGGCTATGGTTTGTTTCAATCTAATCTTTGAAATTTTCACTTGACTTTGAAACCATTAAAGTGTTTTTCATTAGTATAAAACAAAATTAAATCAAAAAATGGAAAAAGATAAAAGGTGATTCCTAAAAATCAAAAGCCAAATGAACTTACCAGTGTATCAAGTTGAGAAAACCACACAGAGACGGATTACTTCAAGTGGTGTGCCCCAGGGACGAAAAGAACTGCAAAAAACAATCTTAAACATATACATGCATACGTATCCTTCCCCTGTCTTACATTTCTCCATATCACCAATTCAATATATAGTTTGATTCAGGGTTGGCTTTCTTATTTTTAAAAAGTATCTTTTTTATGATTTTTATAGAAAGAGGAAGGGAGAAGGATAGAGAAAGAGAGAAACATAGATGAGAGAGGAACATCATGATCGGCTACCTCCTCCACTGAGAATTGAGCCTGCAACCCGGGCGTGTGCTCTGACTGGGAATCAAACTGGTGACCTATTGGTTCCTTGCTCAACCATTGAACCACACAAGCCAGATGAGGGTTTGCTTTTTAAATTCAGTTTTTTAAATGTGTAAAATCTTCATGTGGTTAAAAAGACAAAACTATTTTTTAAAAAATGAAAAGGGAGAGAAGAAAGGCGCAGAATTCTCATTTCCATCCCTTTCCCCTAAATCTCTCTTCCCATTATGGAAAAGCATTTAACCTTCTGAAGTGTCTTTTGGTACAAAGAAACAAATAAAAATGGGTATATTACTGCTTCTCCTCCTTTCTTACCTGCTTTTTCCCCCCAACCATTTAGGAGAAATGGTTATAGAAGCAGATCCTCCTTGTTCTTTTTTTAGCTGCATAGTGTCCCACTGCGTGGCATTTATTCTGTCTTTATTCAGATACCGCCCCCTCCCCACTGAAGGGCATTTAGGTTTTTGGCAGTCTTTTGGAGACTGCTCTGAGGCTTGACCTTGGGCTTATGTCATTTTATTTATTTGTTGGTTTAGCTTCAACGTTGGTGCCAGAAATGAAATTGCTGGCTCAAAGGTGAAACAGGTCTGAGATTTTGTTGGGCCGTTTCCCACCTCCCTACGTGCTGTTTACATCCCATCAGCACCCGCTCCCAAGCTCCATCAGCAGTTGCCGTGGAGCTTTCAGACATCTGCCAACCTGAGAGCAGACATGGTCTCTCTGTGCCATTTCTCGTATAAACAGGATGAAATGAGGAGTTCACTCATTTGCTTCTAGAGCCTATCCAGTGGCATCTTTCACCTTAGATTTGAGGTCCTTTCAGGGCAAGGTCTGGTAAATGGGATGAGGTACAGTTTTATCTTTTCCAAATGGCTATCCAGCATTTACTAAAAGTCCATCTTTTTCGCAGTGGTTTGAAACACCAGTTGATAACAAATCAGATTTTCAGGCAGCATTAGGTCTCCTTCTGAGTCCTCCTGCATGGAGGCCACATTTTAACTTGGGGCTGTATTCTGTATTAACATCTGGGAGGGCCAGCCCCACCCACCATACACCCCCATGCCTATTGGTTTCGTTTTCCTTTTAAATTTGGGAATCTGCTTGTTTGTACTAAGTTTCTAAGTTAAGTGGGAATAATTAACACCTTTATGAGGCTGTGTTGTCCTTTCCAATAGCTTTGTCCTACTGGCACCTTTGTGCCTTTTAGTAATGTTTTAGCATTTGCCTTGTCTACCTCCAGTGGGCTTTCTCATTGTTAAAAAGTACTTTTATTGAAGTATAACTTGCGGAAAGGTACACAAATGAATTGTGAACAACTCCACTAGTTTTCTCAGAGTGAATATATCTGTGTCTGGAGCCAGGTAAAAGCCACAGGACACTCCACACCCTTCGAGTCTCTGGGACTCACCAACAGTTTTGCTCATTTCTCATTAAGATGATTTTTTAAAAATATGTTTTTATTGAAAAAAAATGTTTTTGTTTTTAGAGAGAGAGAGGGAGGGAAGGAGAGAGAAAGAGGAAAAACATTGATTGGCTGCTTCCTGCATGCACTCTGACCAGGAATTGAACCCGCAACCTTTTGGCGCATTAGAGGATCATCGCTCAACCAACTGAGCCACACTGGCCAGGGCTCATTAAGATGATTTTTAAGCCAATGTTTTGGTAAATGGGGTCTTCTCTTCCATTCTGTCCTTAACAGGTCACTAATATTTGTATGGCAATTTTATGTCCTGGGACCTTACTGGATTTTGGCTTGTGGTAGCTTTTCTTTTGATTCTTATGGGTTTTCAGATCTCCTTTCATATCTTTTGCACCTAGATGCAGTTTTTCTCTTTTCTCTCCTATTCTTTTCCATCTGATGGCTTCTGGCATCTCATTGCTTCTGTCTCCAGGGCCCTTAAGTGGTGATGGAGAGAATGGCCTCTTGCCCTCTACTGGAGACACTTGGTTTCTCCTCCAAGTTCAGTGCAGCTGGGACTGCAGACTCAACCCAGTCCTAGTTGCTGTGGTTTTAGCACAAGTGGGCATCGCATTTAGCCAGCTGCCTTGTCAGTGACCATTTCAGTTCAGATGTGCTCATGGATGGATCTTGAATGATGTATTTGTGCACCCTGGTAAGCTCCACCTGATCGTGGTATCTATTCTTTTTAATATGCCATTGAATTCTGTTGGTTAACATTGTATTTAGGATTTTTGCATTGGTATTCATACCTGAGATTGATTTTTGTTTTTGGTATAGTCTCTATCAGGTGTCAAAGTTATACCCATTTTATAAATTTTCTATCTCCCTTCTCTGTGCTGCAGAAGTGTTTAGCCTTGAGATTGGTTTGAGACAGTTGGTAGGATTTAGTTGTGTGACTATCTGGATGTCTGCTACTTTATCTCTTGGAATGGAATTTGGGCCATTTATAGTTTCTGTTGGAGTCTGTTCGGGTAAATTATATTTTTCTACAAAATTAACCAACTTTTCAGATTTGTATATACAAAGTTATAGAAAGTGGTTCTTTTCCCCCTTCTCTTATAACAGTTACATTTCTTATTTTGTATATTTGTGTCTTCTTTTTCCCTTGATAAGGTTACCTAGTGGTTTGTTTTTTTCAGATTTGCTTTTTAATTTGTTTGTTTTAATATTTTCCCATTTTATAAGTCTTTCATTTTAATTTCTTAGTCTTTTTTGTTCTAATTCTAATTTTCTGAGTTAGATATTTTAATTCGATTATTTTGTTTTTAAATTTGCATTGATGTAAGTATTTAGCCACAGATGTTCCTCTTTAGCTGTGTAACTGACTCGTTATATTTCATATCATCGTTATCCAGACATTCTGTCAGCAAGTAGAGTTGAGTTGTGGTTTTTTGTTTACTTGTTTGGTTGGTTGGTTTTTAATTGCCTGATAGAAGGGCCTTTTGTTTTCCATTTTCTCCATTTCCATTTGGTACATTGAGGTCAAAGAAAGTTATTTGTACTGTTTATACTTTTAGAATTTGTTGAAGTGTTTGTTGTGGGCCAGTATAAGGTCAGAATTTATAAATATCCCATCCCATGTGCACTTGAGAAGAAGTAAAGCCTGTTATTGGGGTAGAGAGTTTGACATATGCGCCCGCGAAGTCTGCATTGTGCTGTGACGGCATTACTGGAAGCTCTGCCTCGCTCTGCTTCCCATCGCATTTCCTGCAGCATCTGCTTTACAGAAGCTGTCCTGACACTTGGATCATAGATACTCATAATTATTATGTCTTCCCCGTGGTTCATAGGGCTGCAGCTTCTAGGATTGTGGCCTGAAATTCTTGCCCTGAACATCTCAGATTTTTGTTCTGGTTATTGTTTTATACACAGGCTGATGGAGCTGATTTTATTATTTATTTTCTGCCTGCTTTGTCTGTTGCCAAGCCCACATTATTCTCCCCTCATTGTCCCAGAGTCGTTAGCACACGTCACCGAGTCGGGCAGAGTACAGTCCCTGCTCTCAAGCTGGCCCTGGCGGCCATGACTGGAGAGTGACCACTCCATACCAGGCAGGGAGGCATGAGCCAGGCGCTGGGAGCCCTGGCTCTGGGGTGGAAGGACAGCCCCTCCTCTGGGGCAGAAGCCTCCCTGTTCAGCAGCCGCTCCTGCTGCCAGAGCCCTGGGGTCAAGGTAGTGTCCCACGTGTGACAAGACCTGCGCTCTTCCCTGCTCCCCGCTGCTCTGGTTGAGATGCACGGGAGCTCAGACAGCCAGTACTCCTCTCGCCAAGACCCCTTGCTCCTCTCGCCAGGACTTGGGTCCCAGTCATTCCCCGCCCTGCTCCGAGCCCTGTCCCTGGTGTCACTGCTCAGCTCTGAGGCCAGAGCCGCCACCCTTGGGGAACAGCTCCTCAGGCAGCCCCAGCCATGGCCTTTTAACTTCTGTTACCTCTCCCTGTCTGCATTCCTCATTTTGACAGTCCCCTCTTGCTCTCCGTAGCCTCCTGACGCTGGGCAGGAGGTGTTAACTTGGACTCTCATCCCCGGCAGCCTGCACCTGCGCTCTTCCCCTCTTCTTCCTTCCCAAGGCCCGTTGGTCTCATTTGCCTCGAAGTGATTAGTCTTCTCTCCCTGGGAGCCTGTGAAACTTGCTCCTGATCCTTAGAATTCAACCATCATGCCCATCATGGCCTTCAGTCCGCCCAATAAGGCTGGTGGGGGCAGTCCTGGAAGACAAGTGTACATGTGTTCAAAGAGCTGGGGTGCCAGGTGTCTGCTGGCCACACAGGGAGGGTTCAGTGGCCAGGCTGGCAGCCTGTGTTCTCCACCTAGGCCGGGGCCTCGGCCTGACCATCCCCACCCTTGTCTGCTTTCCCAGGGCGGCAAGGAGTACCTGATGCGGGCCCACTTTGGCCTGCCCAGTGTGGAGGCTGAGGACAAGGAGGGCAAGCCCCCAATCAGCGTCAAGTTCGAGATCCCCTACTTCACTACCTCCGGCATCCAGGTATGTGCCCAGGCTGCCGGGCCCAGAGCAGACGGGGACAACAGAGACGCAAAGTCCGCTCAGGCCCAGAGGATTGCAGGTGACACACAGCATCACAGCAGCTTAGAAAAGTGTTTCCATCAGGTTGCCACAGCTCTGCCTCCTCCACGGGCAGCCCGGCCCCGACCGAAAGAGGCCTGTACTTGTCTCCTCAGCCCTGCCCTGCGCTCTGCTCCAAGCCCAGGGGTGCATTCGGCCCCCAGAACTGGAGTTTGAGCCTCTAGTGTCCACAGACTTGTCCCTGTGGGGCCCATCTTCCTGGGCACCTCCATGGGAAACCTTTGAGGGGAGGAGAACCCTGGACCCCTCTCCAGGAATCTCTAGAAGCCACACTTGTGAGCACACATCCTGGCTCTTTGTCGCATCTTCTAGAAGCACAACCTAGGTGCGTTGCAGACAGACCAATGCCCTTCACCTCTTCCTCTCACCTCTGTTCACTCACTCATCACAACCTCCCCCACCCAGCCCAGGGGGGTGGTTAAGGGGTCACCAGCAGAGAGCGACATGGCATGCTCAGGGCCCTGGTACCTGTGCCCCAGGTGCGCTACCTGAAGATCATTGAGAAGAGCGGTTACCAGGCCTTGCCGTGGGTCCGTTATATCACTCAAAATGGAGGTACGTGCAGCCCACTGTGGTGGGAAGTGGGGGTGCCAGCTGAGAGGGTCCCTAGTGGCCGAGCAGCTGCCTCCAGGGTGGCTGCCCCTAGGGTGGCATTCATGGACACCTCCCTCCCATCTCCTAGATTACCAGCTCCGGACCCAGTGAGGGGTCAGTGCCCAGCCCCTGGTGCAGGGGCTCCTGGGGAAGCACTAGAAGGCCTGCCAAGCCCGTCAGAAGGAGGACACCCCGACACTGGCCACCATCCTGGCTCTGCCGGGAGACCCCTCCTTCTCCGGACATACCTGCTCTGCCGTCTCCACACTTGTCTCCAAAGCCCCTTCTCCCAGAAGAGGCTCGTCTTCCAGATGTCCTGTCTCCTTGCCCCGAGTCCGCCTGGGGGAGGGAAGCAAAGTCTTTCCCCAGAGGCCACGGGCAGCCTCGGGGCTGAGTCGTCCCAGGCACCAAGAACATCAGAAACTCGCCAGGCTGCTGTGGGGCACGTTTTGGCCACCTTGCCGTTCTGTTGGCCGTGTGTTTCCTGAGTGTCTCTGGGGTTTTGTCTTCTTCCTCGTTGCTGTTTACGTGAACCTTGCTGTCCGCTCCTCCTGCTCCTCGTCCTGAAGCTCTCAGGCAGCACTTAGTGGGGACAGGAGCCCTCCCCCTGGCCTCCTTCCACACTGCGCATCCTCCACTTGGGGCCAGAACCCCCAGCACTTTGGCCCCTTGGGGCTCCTGGCCTGGACCCACAGGCTTTGATGAGGTGCCACCCCAGGGCTAACCTGTGCCACACAGTGCTGTCGCTCAGCCACATCAGTGTTTGTCCCACCTGGGGAGGTGGTGCAGTGAGGGCCACTGGCCTCAGAGGACACAGGTCATCCATATCTGTGCTTGGTCACCCCTCCCCTGTCTGTGTTTGTGTCATAATTAGATTAAATTTCATTAATTAAACCCTGTGTCTGCCTTCCCTCGAATGCACTGGTGGTGCAGATGCCGCCCGGGTCACCAGGGGCAGGTGCAGGGTTCGTGTCAACCTGTGTGTGGCCTTGCGTGTGTCACCAGCTCCCAGCGCCTCTGCCCCGCCCCCAGTGAAGGAGGGACTGGGCAGTCAGTGGACAGCAGAGCCATTGACCTGAACCACCTGAGGGCACACAGGCAAATTCCCTCTCATCCAAGGGATTGTTGTGACCCCCAACCCTCAGACTGCCAACAGCCTGCCCCCATCTCCTCGGCCTGATGCCCTCTCTCAGTATGGGCCTCATCCCAGCAGCATCTGTGTCCCTGGGAGCTCACTAGAAATGCAGATTCATGGGTCCACCCTGACCTGCCAAGGTAGAGTCTGGGACAGGGCCCAGGAGACCAATGAACAGAGTGCAGTGATTTGTATTTGCACTGGAGTTTGAAAACTAATGCCTGGTCCATAGAGAGGATTGTGGCTGCCTGGTCAACAGAGGGAAATGTGGCAGGTGCATGGGCAGCAAGTGCCTTGTCCTCCCACCGCAGGCACCTGCCCTCATGCTCGCTGCTGCTCTAACACTGATGGCCTCCCCCCGCCCCCACCCCCACCGATTTCAAGGGCTGTGCTCCTTTCTCCTGCCATACCACCCAGGTCCCCTTGCAGGTCTACTGGACATCGCCTGAGTGCAATCTTAGCATTCCACCCACTTGGAGTAAAGAACACTGCCCCGGCCCAGGGCTCAGGCCCCAGCACTCTGAGCCACCGTGATGCCTGCCCTTCACTGCCCATGCCCACATCCACAGCAAGCTAAGAGGCCCTGGTCTGATTCCATTTTCCATTCTCACTGCCATTCCTGGAGGCCAAGCCCCAGCCTCTAGAGCCCCCAGGGCTCATCCACAATGCAGAGCAGACGCTCTGCTCCCAGTGATGTTTGGGACAATGTTGCTGGCAAACCCACTATAAATACACAGAAATGCATAAACTAAAGTGAATGTGCACAGCTGAGCCAAGCAAGGGGATATCTGCACGAGCCTAACACGAACCAGGCACCGAAGAAATAGCAAGAGCTGGTTTTCTTGGGAGCCTAGGAATTTGGATTGAAGGGCCAGGTAGTGGGTGGGACTTCGGGCCTGTGGTGGTTGGTGAAATGCCAGGGAGATTCCTACATAGTGACAGTAGGAAGATGGGCTCACTAGAAAAACTGTTGTCTGGTCCTGGGAGACAGGAAGCCCTCTCGACTCTCGGCTGGAGAGCTGGTAGAGAAAAGTCTCCCCTGAAGTAAGGACCAGTTTAGAGCTGAAATGTGCATTGCCCAGATGGTCTGAAGACACCCAAGCCAAGACGATTATAAAAAAACTCTCACCCTAGCTGGTTTGGCTCAGTGGATAGAGCGTCAGCCTGCAGACTGAAGGGGCCCCGGGTTCAATTCCGGTCAAGGGCACATGCCTGGGTTGCAGGCTCAATCCCCAGTAGGAGGTGTGCAGGAGGCAGCCAATCAATGATTCTCTCATCATTGATGTTTCTATTTCTCCCTCTCCCTTCCTCTCTGAAATCAATAAAAATATTTTTAATAAAGTCTCTCCGGCCCAGCTGGTGTGGCTCAGTGGTTGAGCATTGGACTATGAACCAGGAGGTCATGGTTTGATTCCGGTCAGAGCACATGTCCAAGTTGTGGGCTTGATCCCCAGAGGGAGGTCTACAGGAGTCAGCTGATCAATGATTTTCTCTCATCATTTATGTTTCCATCTCTCTCCCTTCCTCTCTAAAATTAATAAAAACCACACAAAAACAGACTCTCCGGAGGGGAGTGACTCCAAGGTTCTCACTCACAGAACCACCCTACACATGAGTGCACATCCAGAAAATTATAAAACGTGGGTGAGAGTGTGCTGTGTAAGCAGCAGGATCAGATCCTCAAGACCTTGGTATAAGGATTATCAGACATATAATATGCAGCATATGTGCCCTAAGTGATTACAGGCAAACGGACTCAAATGTAGAAAAGAACAAAATGCTGTTCAGACAGGACCGTTGCGACACCTAACAGGGCAAGTAATCTGTATACAAGTTATATAGATAACTTGTAGAAATCAGAAAAGGAAAGAACCCAATAGAAAAATGGGCAAAATGTGTGAGCAAACAATTCTGAGAAGATGAAATACAAATGGCAAGTAAACATGAAAAAATGTCTAACCTTGTCATAATTAAGGAAAGATCACGATTAGATGCTATTTCACATTCATCAGATTGACGGGAAAACTAAACTGACAAAACCAGAGACTAGTGAACAAGTGGAGCTTGAGGACATGTTTATCCTGCTAGTAGTTCTGTAAATTGATATAATCACTTTTTTAAATTGGCAAGACGGCAAGGTTCAAGTGCTGCTCAGGCTCATGTGCACACAGTGGGTAACACGCAGTGAGCCCTACACCAAAGACGTGCACTCACACACTTTACATATGTGTATTATACCTCAGCGTTTAAAGCTTCAAAATAAAAATGCTAACAGCTAAAAAAATAGAAACCATGTTAATGAAATGAGCAAATTGCAGAAGGATGTTGTCCTATTATTTATACAAAGTTTAAAATCATGTAGCCCAGCCAGCGTGGCTCAGTGGTTGAGCGTCAACCTATGAACCAGGAGGTCATGGTTCAATTCCGGTCAGGGCATATGCCAGGGTTACAGGCTCGATCCCCAGTGTGGGGTGTGCAGGAGGCAGCTGGTCAATGATTCTCATCATTGATGTTTCTATCTCTCACTCCTCTTTTCCTCTCTGAAAGCAATAAAAATATTTTTTAAAAATGAAAATAAAATTACGTAAAACAATACTTCATACTGTTAATGGCCACATCTTACCTAATAAAAGAGAAACATGCAAATTAACCATCACTCTGCTACGCCCACAGCCAATCAGAGTGAGTATGCAAATTAACCCAACAAAGATTGAGGTTACTTTGCATAAGCAGGCATGGAGTGGTGCGGAGTGAAGCCTGCTATGAGGGGAAGGGGGGCGGCAGAGGGAGCTACTGTAGTGATACTTCAGACAGAAGTGAGGACTTGCAGCTCCAGGCGGCCCGGGAGCGAGGAGGTGCCGGCTCCCGGGCAGCCAGGGAGCGGGGACTTGCCGGCTCCTGGGCGGCTGGGAGCGAAGCCAGGGGAAGGAAGGCCTATTCTTGCACGAATATCGTGCAACGGGCCTCTAGTAGTATATAATAAGATATAGAAGCATGTAGGCGAAAGACTAACTCCAAACTCTATATAGTTGTACCCTCTGGGGTGGGAGAGAAATGGGCCTCATCTGGGGACCATGGCCAAGTTTTATTTCTGGTCTGTGTGCATACTTGGACATCTGTTCAATAGTCACCAATGTTTTTGTGATGGTGTAAGGCTGCTCTTAATATTGTAATTCAGATCATGCCCCCGCCCTGCTCACCGTCCTACCATGGCTCCCCAGTGCCCTCAGAGTAAAACCCTCACTCCCTGCCCTGCGACCTGGCTTCCTCTCGCCCTCCTTCCCTCTGTTCCAGCCACTCCCCAGCTTCTCACCTCGGATAGTTTCCAGATGCAGGCCCCCTGCCTGGTGCATCCTTCTCTTCGCTGCCTCCTCTTTGACACCCACAGCTCAACTCAAATGTCACCTCCCCCGGCCACTCCAGCTTGGGACTACATGCAGTTGTCCTTTGTTTCACATTTTCCCCGTACCCGATCTGCCTAGAAGCCCCCCAAGGGCAGGCAGGGTCTCCTGTTAGGTTAGTCACTGCTGTGTTCACAGGGTCCAGGGCAGTGCCTTGTGGTGCTGGGACCAGGACCTGGGGATAAGCCCCCGAAGCTCTGTCAGTTTTGGCCACCAGGGGGTGACCATGGGTCAGAAATCAATGTTTGGGGACAAACTCAGCCTGAGCCAAGGACACAGGGAGAGATGGTCCAGACAGGCCTGGGGAGTGAAGGGCTGAGAACACCTGACCACCCAGTGGTGCCCTCTCAGCCCCGCGGAGGAAGCTAGGGCAGCCACAGATGAAGGGTGGGCAGGGCACTAGGGACCATGGTCTTAGGGTGGTGCCTGTGATCCCCACCAAGTTGGGGCCAGTGAGGGGTCAGGCTGTCCCTCCCAAACTCCGGAATTTCAGCTCATGGCAGATTGCCCAGCCCCTGCCTGAGCCCACAGCCCCCACACTGTACACATGGGGACACTGAGGCCCAAAGACAGGCTGGAGCATTCTTTAGGGTACCAGGACCAGGCAGGGCCCCCACGCCTAGTGCTGCCCACCCAATCCCCTCCAGCTGCCCTCTGGGGTGAAGTTGTGGGCCTAGTGGGGGAGGGAAGGCAGGGCACCTGTCACCTACGTCCTTCCAGCTCCCTAGTCAACAGACGGGGAACTGGGCTGCCCCCACCCCTGGGCTCACCCAGGAGCTCCTGTCCAAAGCTGAGTCCTACAGAATGGCTCCCCTTGCTATGTGACCTTCTCAGACTCCTTGCTCTCTTTGGGCCTATTTCTATGACCACGTGCGGCTTCCGCATGCCCTTTTGTTAGAAGCAAGAGTCTCTTGAAGAAGGAAGTTCTAGGTTGTTGTCAACCAGTTGCCTTCTCCAGGGGCCAAGACCCTTTTAGAAGATGCAAAGGCCCTGGTGTTGCCAATTCACTGTTGGTTTTTTAATGAAGTGACATTCACACAACATACAGCTAACTTTTTAAAGTGAGCCAATCCGTGGCATTTAGGGCATCCACAAAATTGTGCAACCACTGCTTACTTCTGTCTAATTCCAGAACGTTTCATCACTCAATGAGGAAACGCATACCCTGCGAAGTGGCTCCCCACCCAGGTCCCCTGGCAGCCACCCATCTGCTTTCTGTGTCTGTGGATTCGCTTCTTCTGGGCATTTCATATAAATGGAATCACACACATGTGGCTTTGTGTGTCTGGCCTCTCTCAGCAGTTTTCGAAGTTCATCCACGTTGTAGCGTGTCAGTGCTTCACTCCTTTTTATAGCCAAGTAATGTTTCATTTTACCATATATTGCTTACCCATCGTTTGTCGATAGACATCTGGGCCGTTTCCACTTTGGGCTGCTGTGAATAGTGTTGCTATGCACATGAGTGTAAAAATGCCTGTGTGCATCCCTGCCTGCATTCTTTTGGGTCTATATACCCAGAGAGGAATTGCTGGGTCATGTTTAACTTTTTTGAGGAATTTCACTGATTTTTATAAGACTAAAAAGGCCACAGTTCCTGGCCAGACTGCGAATACTGTGCCTGGAAATTTCTGGCATGTTCTTTTCGATGAGCCCTTTCCTCTGCCAACCTGCCCCTCCCATCAGCCCTGCTCCCCTTCCATCCGCCCCGCTCTAGCCTGACTTTCATATCACAGACACCCCACCCCACGGAGACCCCAGCCCGCCCAGCCTCCCTTCCTTGCCCCACCTCAGAGCAGCATCTAACTCTGTTTACATCATCACCCGCACATTTTCAATGTTAGATAATACTAGCATTAAATACTTCATGTATTTAAAGTGCTACCTAATTTTTTTTGTTTGTTTTAGTGACTGTACAGATTCACTTTGGGGTTGAGATATAACCGCAACAAAATGTGCCAAATACTCAGGTCTGAAGTGTGTGGCTTGATGCATTTTCCCCCCCTGTGTATGATCAGATGACACATCACACCACTCCATCCCCCAGGCAGGCTCCCTGTTGGCTAACAGTGTTGGTTCATTTCCCCTGTCCTTGAACTTCAGATCATCAGAACCACAATTGGTTCTGTGTAGGATCTGACTGCTTTTGCTCAGCATCGTTTCTGTAAGATTCACCCACGGGGCCCATCCTTTTTCCTTGCTGTATAGTATTCCACAGTGTGACTTCAATGCGACCCATTTGCCCAGTTATGTGGATGTGCATTTGCATTTTTATCGTGTCCAGAGGGGTTAGGGAGGAGGCTGCTCTGAGCACGTGTGCCTGCTGCATGTTTTCATCTCTCCTGGGCCCATGCCCAGGGGCAGGGTGTCTGGGCGATAGGGAGAGGGAGAGCTGTGTTCCGTTTCCGTAGACACCGTGAACAGTCTTCCAAGGTGACAGCACCGTTTTAACTCCCCCAGCAGCAAGTGAGAGTTCCTCACCAGCCCTACTGCTGGTGCTGTGGTTCATGCATGTGCCAGCCCCACTGCAGTCTGGACCCAGGCCCACTGCCAAGCTCCCATGGACCACGCCCACCTTCCTAAGCCTCTGCCTTCTGTCCTGGGCTTTGGCCACCATCCCTGTGTTTTCCTCCCACCCGCCCCACCTTCATCCGCTCACTGAACCCCCGCTCAGCTCGGTCTTGAATTAAGGATGTCTCCAGGTCCTCCTGCCGCCCAGGAAATGACCACAGAGTCGGAGGTGCCAACAGAGCCAGACTCTAATTCTCCTCCCCCGAAGAGAGGGAACGCTCCTGCCTTGGTGAGTGCGGCCCCGCGATGCCACAGCACGAAAGGGAAACCGAGGCTTCCCCGCCTTCACATCGATCAGGGATGCTCCTGCACTTCCCACCTTTGGAATCTCCCCTCCCCCGACTCTTGCCTCCCCTCCTGCACCCACCTAACCCAAGCCCCTTCGCCCACTGCATTGGACAGGCCCTGACAGTCCCGTCCCCCGTGTGGCATGTGCCCCTTCATCCAACTCACACCAAGGCGATGCTCCTATGACCGTCACCAGTTTACCGCTCTGCGTGACTTCCCAGCATTTGTTTCCTGCCCAGGCCAGTGAGTCCCTGCCCAGTCTGGCTCCTCTGACCTCTAAGCCCCTCCCCTTGGGGAGAGTGGGATGGGTGACAGGTGATCTCAGTGCTCATGGCACGTGGGGTGCTGGATGGGGGCCGGGAGGGGCAGACTATCAGCCCAGGGTGGCAGGGGAGGATTTGGGATTTTACAGCTTCCCCTGGGGGGTGAGGGTGGGACAGGGTGAGCCAGGCAGGAGGGAGGTAGGAGTGCGGGAAGGGGATGGAGTGAAGAGGTCAGATTTGGGGGCATCTAGACAGAGCTGAGAAGGCTTGAGGACAACAGGGCTGTGGGTGGGGAGGACATGGGGGTGAGTGCAGTGTGGAGGGGCCTCCCACACACTCTGGGCAACAAACACACCCGACCAGGCGGTTCAGTTCCTCAAAAATGCCACATCCACGTGTGCACACATGTGGAGGCAACATGCACACAGACACAGAGACACACGTACAACGCACAGGCACACGCTCACTCTCAGGCCTGGCCTTTGAGGGGACGATCTTTTCTGCTCCCCCCCCTTCACCCCCAGGACCCTAATCCCTCCTAGGGCCAGGTCAGGTTCCAGTGTCACTGAGCCAGAGTCAGATGCCCTTCCTGCCCCTGAGCCCCTGCCCAGTCCTGACCACCGCATGATGCGTGTCCTGCTCCGTTCCCCATACTGGGGTTCCTCAGGGCACATGTGGGTGTGGGAGGAGTGAGCAATGCCTATTGAGCAAAAGGTCTTGGTCCCCTCAGCCTCCCTCCCCCTGCTGCTGCCCCCACTCTCCCACCCTCAAAGCAGGGCTCCCCACTCCCTGATCCCTCGTCCCACTCAGCCTCACCCTTTAGTGGAGCCAGGCACAGACACCCCAGCTCCAAGGGTGCAGGGGTGAGCCAGAGGAAGGGCGGTGGGGCCAATGGCAGAGCTAGGCTCTATCCCAGGAATCAGGGAGGGCTGCCTGAAGGAGGGGCACTGGAGCTGGGTTTTGTAGGATGGGCTGGAGCTGGCCAGGGACATAGGCGGGCATCCTCTAATAAGAGGGACACACCCAGTAAATCCCTCTAGTACAGCCTGAGCCCAGAGCAGTTCCATGGGAGGGGTCATTGGGCCATTTGCTTTGTTGTTGTTGTTAATCCTCATCCAGGCTATTTTTCCATGGATTTTTAGAAAGAGTGGAAGGGAGGGAGGGAGGGAGGAAGGGGCAGAGAGAGAGAGAAACATCGATGTGAGAGAGACACATCAATTGGTTGCCTCCTGCAGACACACCGACTGGGGCCGGGCATTGAACCTGCAACCCAGGTATGTGCCCTTGACCGAGAATCAAACCCATGACCCTTCTGTGCATGGGCCAATGTTCTAACCACTGGGCAGCACCGGCCAGGGCTGCTGTTTTAAAAAGTGTGATAAAATATGCATAGCAAAGTTTACTTTCCTTTTTAACCATTTTAAGTGTCCAGGTCAGTGGCATTAAGTACATTCATATTGTTGTGCAGCCATCACCACATCCACCTCTAGAACCTTTACATCTTCCCAGACAGAAACCCTGTCTCCGTTAACACGCACGCCCTCTCCTCCAGCCCCGGCCACCACTGTCTGCTTTCAGTCCATGAATCTGACTCCCCTAGGAACCTCGGGTACAGGACGGGGAATCATACAGTGTTTGTCCTTCTGTGTCGGGCTTATTTCCTTTAGCATAATGTCCTCAAGCTCATCCATGTCATAGCAGGTGTTAGAATGCTCTTCCTTTTCAAGGCAGAATGCTATTGCATTGTCTGGAGGGACCACATTTTGTTTCTTCATTCATATGTCATGATTCTATTTTCTATTCTTTGAGGAACTGCCATACTGTGGGTTGCTTGCTTTTAAACCCAGAGTGGTTCCCAGGTGTCCCATCTGGCACCTGAACAGCCCTCCCTGTCCCCATTTCTGTCTGACACGTGGGGTTCCCCCTCAGCTGAACCCCTCAATTGTTTCATTCCTCAGATCTGCTCTGAGAGGCAATGATTGTTATAAAGCCCATTTCACAGATGAAAACTGAGGTTGGAAAGCAGAAGCGACCTGCTCATAGTCACCCAGCAGGGCCTGCCATGTCCCAGCTCCCGAGACCACGGGCTGGGAGCCCTCCCTCACCCCTCCTCCCGCCCAGAATGTTCCCAGCCCCCCGGCAGTTCCTGCACAGGCAGCCCATCCCCTGCCGCCCGCCCCGCACGCACGGAGAGCGTTTCCCACCCCATCCTGGCTCTGAGCCCTTCCAAGAGAAACAGGTTGCACCTGGCAGTGCTTCCCAGAAGGCCACGGGCGGCAGGAGCCCGGCCACGTGAGTGGGTGTGTGTGGGGCCTGAGGTCACATTGCAGCTCCCACCATACACGGCTCGGGAGGGGCGGCCCGGGATCCAGGCCCCAGAGAGGCCTGGGAGCTCTCAGCACACAGAGCTCCCTGCCCGCCTGCTGGGAGGCCAAGGCTGTCTGGGCCTTCGTCCATCATCTGGGAAATGGGCTCACCGTGGCCTTGCCCCTCAGGGAGGACCCTGTGGGAGACGCGGGGGATGTGTGCAGGACGGGGTCGGGTGCTGGGAGAGCTAAGGCGCCGGCACTGGTGGGCAGCAGGGTCAGCACAGCCACCGTCACAGCAGGGGCGGCCCTCCAGCCCCAGCCGCAGGTCTTCCTACTCAGCCTGACTGCACCTACGGGGGAGCCAATCCCACCCACAGCCAGCAAAGTCAGAAAACAGATTTAAAAACCACAAGAAACCGCCACACATCTTAACACTCGGTTTTTTAAATCCACAGATCATAAAATGAAGAGGAAACATCTTAAAATGAACAATTCGAGGGCGTTTTGTGCATTCACAGGGCTGTGCAGCCACGGCCAACATCTAATTCTAGAGCATTTTCATCACCCTAAAGGATACCCGTCCACATTAGCAATCACTCTCCCCCCGCCCCCCGGCCTCTGCCAGCCACTAATCTGCTCTCTGCTTCTGGATTTGCCTGTTCTGGACATTTCGTATGGATAGGATCATATCACATGTGGCCTCTGTGTCTGGCTTCTCTCAGCCCGTGTTGAAGCGTGTCAGTGCTTTGTGCCTTCTAATGGCTCAGTAATACTCCACCGTGTGGATGGACCATGTTGCGTTTCTACTCTTTGGCTACGTGAATGGTGCTGCAGTGAATGCTGACTGACGCATGTCCATGTGTCCCTCTGCACACACATTGTGTCCTCCGACCAGGAGAGTCAGTCACGTGGCTCAGGCCCGACGGAGATAGCACTGATTTATTGAACAAAGTTCTACATTTTTCTCGCATCCCTTGAAAAGCATCTGTCTCCCCCAGACTTGGGGCTCCTTGGGGGCTAGGCTGGGGGGCCAGAGGTAGAGGTGTTGAAGGAAAATGGAGACACACTATCCCCACTTGATGAATGAGGGTGACTTTGAGAGGGGCCGACTTCCCAGGATCACACAGCCATTGAACCCACAGCCACAACTCACTTGGACTCCAAGTACAGTGCTCCTTCCACAAACTGTATGGAATGACCGACAACCCCCCTCCGGCTGCTCACCCTGACCCCCTCCTGGGCCCCTGCAGCCCCTGCCCAGGCCAGAACAGCCTGTCCCCTGTTGGGGGGGCTGTTCCCCCCGGTGGCCTCGGGGTCACAGATACGGCCACTAGGCCTGGCTATCAGCAGGAAACAGCTTGGCAGGACAGGAAGCCACAGCGCTGGCCAGCCGCGCCCTCCCCAGCTTTGGCCAATCCGTGGCCAGATATTTTGGGAGCCACTATATAAACCCCAACTCGGCTCCCAGTTGTTCCCGGGGAAGCACAGTGCTTCACGTTCCCCAGCAGCCGCTGGCCCTGTGGCTGCTGGGACAGGGGCACGTGGGAGCTCAGCGCAGGGCAGGGGGCAGGGGCGCCAGCTCGGGCTCAAGCCGACCCCCATGCAATCTCTATGCAGCCACTTGCTTGCTGAGCGACACGGGGCAGCGCCTACCTCTCTGAGTCTCAGTTCTCCCCTCCCCATGGCCCACCCTGTCCCTGCTCCTGTCCCAGGAAACACAGACTTCACTCCAAACACAATCATGGGTCCCAGAGCCTTGCCTGGCGTTTCTGGGCCTGATGTGGCACCTGCTGACACCCAGGGGCCCACCCAACCCTGGGCAGGGCCCGGGAACCTGCATTTTCAACCCTCCTCATGATGAGGTCCTTATACAAGCTCAAGTTTCTCAAATTCAAGGACATACAACTGGTCCAGGTCTCTCCAGGACTCCTCCCCTCCCCCAGCCAGGCCCGCACAAGTGCTGGGTCAGAGAGGCAAAGCGGCAAAACCAGGTTGCAGTTCTTCCCTGTTCACCGAGGAGGAAAGTGAGGCCCAGAGACAGGGTCTCTAGAACACGGGCCCAGGGTGTCCTCCTGGGGCTGCGTGGTTCCAGAGATCACATGGTCAGCTGGTAGCGGGCTTGGGATTCAAACCAGGCCCACCCACCCCCCGGCCCCAGCCCTGGTCAGCACAGAATGAAGCCACCAGGTTCTAATGACTCTCACCTGGGATGGGCTAACAGGCACATTTCACTCGGGACGAGTAAAAGTGAAACGCAGAAGTGAAATAAAAATACTCAAGCGCTCACTGAGGCTCAGAGTCAGCTCCCACTCTCAGCCCTCGACCTTTTCCTGGTGAGAGGCGAGGGGGCAGGACGGCAGGCCAGGCGGAGGAGGCCAAGCATGGTTATGTAAATGGCGGGCCCAGCACCTGCGGGCCCCTTGCCATTGCGGGTGCTGGAGCATGCCCTGCCGTCCCCACCCTCCCCACCCGGGGCAGCTGCAGCCGGCGAGAGGGAACGGCTGTGCCAGATATAACCCAACCTGGCTCCACCCACAGCCAGAGCTCCAAGCCAGGCCTGTGCCTGGAAAGCTGGGTTTGGCCAAATGACCTGGGACAGGTCCCTGTCCCGTTCCGGGCTTTCATCTTTCCCCCGGGAAAGGTCTCAGCATAGCCACGTGCTCCCCGCCGTCCTCCTCAGGCCTGGTGGAGATGCCACGTGAGCCTGGCCTGACTCTCAGGCTTCTTTCCTTCCCGGCCGACAGGCCGTGCGCCTGAACGGGGGGAAGGATCCTTATGCCTAAGGAGCAGTCAGGTGTCCTGGGTTCGAGTCCCTGTCTGAACTCACTGGCCTCGGTGTTCTCATCTGTAAAATGGGGCCTGGGAAGGCTGAGAGGGGTCCTCTCCAGACCCATTGCAGGGGGCTCAACAGGCCGTGAGTCCAGTGGGCTCCTCCAGCTCCAGGGCACCTGGCCAGCCCAAAGGGCAGCTCATAACCGGGGACCACAAAGATGGCTTTTCTGAGAAGCCCAAAGCCAAGGAGGAAATCCTTTGCGTGTGGGGGACCTTGGGTAGGGGTGCCCCCCGATCCCGTACCAAAAGAGACTGCAGAGAGGGCAGAAGGCGGGAGTTTTAAAAAGAAAACCATGTCCCAATAATGCAAATTCAAGCCCACGGGGGTGAAACTGAAGCGGGAAAGAGAGAGCGACGGAAGCGCCTGCCAGGGGACGCCCACCTCACGCCAAGCAGGGGCCAGTCACCACCCAGCCTTCCTCCCAGCCTCCAGGGCTCGGCCCCTCACTGTGGATCTGGGACCATGCTGCCACCCAACCCCATCACCCTAGTGAATTTCTGGCTTCCAGCCCAGACCCTGGCACCAGAGGGGCTCTGAATAAACAATGGCAGGTCGCCCACCCTCTTATCTCACGGGAGGAGGGGGCTCTATCAGCCTGCTCTGCCCAGCCTGGCTTCAGTCTGGCCATCACACAAACCCCAGTGTTCTCTTACAGGAGTCCCAGGAGATAGCCCACGGCACACGGAAAGCCGGGACAAAGGAAGTGCTCGATAGACGGTCACTGTCATCTCCCCCACACCCCATCCTCGCCTTGCAGCCCTGAGCTGGGGCTCTGGTCTGCACCCCCACAAGGAGAAGGTAGGGCAGAGGCAGCCCTCAGGATCTGACAGGGACTGGCAGACCCCCCCGCCTCAGTTCTTTCTAAGAAGCAGCAGTGATAACATTCCTCTAAAAGGGGAACCGGTGGGTTGGGCTGGTGTTGCAGAACCTCCCGCAAAGCCCCCCCTCCCCCACCATGCACAGCCCTGTTGTCCCTGGGCCGGCTTCAGGGCCCACTGGGCCCAGCCTGGAAAGATTTTTATGTAAAAGTGGTCGATGCAAATCCAGGGGCCTAGAGACCACGAAAGGCCCCACTTCCCCCTTCGCCCCTCTAGCCTGGGGGTGGGTAGGAAGGCAGATGGACACCCAGTTGCCCTGACTAGAGCCGCTTCCAGCGCCCACCCTCTTCTGAAGGGCCCTGGCCGCTGGGCCAGAGGGAAGGGGAGGGACCACTGTGGGCCGCCAGCCCCCTATTGAGGGATGATCACAGAGGCTAGCTCGGATTTTCTTAAACTGAGATAAAATTCACGTCACCACATTCACCATTTTAAAGTGTACACTTCAGCGGTTTTCAGAACATTCGCAGTGTCGCGCTACCACCACCTCTCGCTAGACCCAGAACATCTCCATCACCCAGAGGAGACCCCGTCCCCGTCAGCAGTCTCTCCCCAGGCCTCCCCCCGCCCCTGACAACCACCCGTCTGCTTTCTGTCTGTGGATTTGCCTGCTCTGGACACGTCATCTACATAGAACCACATGCCATGTGGTCATCCGTGCCTGGCTCCTGTCACGCGGCATCACGCTTTCAGGTCCATCCACACGGGAGCGCGTGCCAGGGCTGCACCCCGTTCACGGCCGAGCCATAGCCCACGGAGTGGATGGCCGCTTCGTGTTCACCTGTCCGCTCGCGGATAGACGTTTGGTTTTCTCCACTTTGGGGCGAGCATAACCAATGCTGCTGTGAGCATTGGGTTCAAGGTGTGGAGTCGGTGCCTGTCCTCCCTTCCCGTGTGTCCACCCCGGGGGTAAAGTTGCTGGGTCACACGGTGACTCTACGTTCGATCTTTTGAGGAACTGCCAGGCCCTCCCGCAGCCACGGAGCCTTTTTACAGTCTTCCTGGCACCGTAGGCGGGTCCCAACTCCACACGTGTTCGTTTTTGTCTTGGATGCCGTCCTATTGGGGGTGAAGTGGAGCCCTTGTTTTACAGACAGGAAAACTGAGGCTCAGCGAGGGGGACCCACTTGTGGGAAAACTCAGCTCCTCAGCCTCGAAGGCAGGGAGGGGTGCGGGTGGATCACTGGGGAAATGGGGCAAGTGAGCTCCAAGGGATTTCCCCAAATGGGAACCAGAGACCTGGACGGAGGTTTGGGGTCAGAGGGCCCCCAGTTCAACCTCCCTGTGCAGGTGAGGAGTCTGCTTACATGCTCCCAGGACAGGGTGCTCACCACCTACAGGGCAGCCTATGGGGACCCTCACCCTGACAGCTCTCAGGGTTAGGAGGTTCTTTCTCAGACGGGGCCTCTGTTTTCTCCTGGACCCTCACCAGCCTGCCCCTGACCTTGAGGACCCCTTGCCCAAGGGCAGCCTCCCAGGGGTCCACAGACACAACCCAGCCCCCACTCAACCCCCCTCTGGCTTTACAACCCGATTTCCGATACATAAAATCCATGATTTTAAAAGGAGCCAAATGCAATGTGGGATCCTGTGGCGCATAAAGGACACCCGTGGAAAAGCGGGTGGCATTCACAAAGTCTGGCGCTCCATGCACAGTAACGTAAACACACCAGCACTGGTCCCTCCGATTTGGCAAAGGTACTGTGAAATGTATTTTTCAAAGCAGGGAGGGTGTTGTACGGGGCTCCCTGAACGTCTGTGTGACTTGTCAAGAAGTTTAAAATCATTCCAAAATGAAATGTTTATTTAAATAATCATCTGGACATAAACACACATCGCCTCCCCAGACCCCACGGTGGCAAACAGAAAAAGAATCATCTCAGAACGCAGGACGTGGGCCAGCTCTGGGGACCCCGGGATGCCTCACCTTGCTGTTCCCGAGGGCTCTGTCCCAGCCCGAGCCATGCCTGCACAGCCTCCCAGGGAGTAAGCTCTTCACACCTTGTCTTCAGTGTCAGCTCAGAGGCCCGAGCTGCCTCCCAACCCCCGTCAGCCTCCTCCCCACCACACACAGCCCATCAGACTCCATCCATCTATTCACAAGCACTTATTACGCAGCCGCTGTGTGCTCAGCTGGGGGTACAGCAGTGGGCAAGATGGACAAGAATTCTTGTCAGTGAGGAGAGGATGTATACCTGTTCGGAATGACATCAGGTAAAATCTTCGGGATACAGAAAAAGTGGGTCAGGATCAGCAAAATGTGTGGGAAGAGAAGGGTTGTCATGGCTGGAAAGGCCTCATTTAGGCTGAGACCTGCAGGAGGTGAGGGGGTGAGCCAAGGGAACAGCATTCTTGGCAGAAGAAATAGCCAATGCAAAGGACCTGAGGCCTGGTGTGACTATGGGACAGCGAGGAGGCTGGTGTGCTAGGACTGGGGGAAAATGAGGTCAGAGGGTGGCCAGGACCAGACCACTGGGCCTTGTGGGCCTCAGTGAGGGGTTCAGATTTTATTCCAAACATGCCTGTGGGCATACCCAGGACAGGGCCCAGCACACTACAGCTGCTCGGAAAATATTTGCTGAAAGTGGGCGGGTATACCACAGACCCAGCTCTGTCTTTGGAGCTTCAGGGCCTTCGTATCTGCCCTTGGAGGCCCCAGGGTGCAGGGAATTCAGGCCTGTGTGTGCCTTCCTGAGGCAACTGGAACAGTGTGAAACTGCAGGGAACAGCATGAATGCATTCTGGAAACGAGCCTCTGCCTCCAGCAGGACTGCGCTCAGTCGGCCTCTCCAGGCTGGAGTCCTTGTCCAACTCCTGTCGGCCTCAAGCCTGAACCCAGGAAGAATGAACAGAAAAGAGGCCACTGTCCTGGACAGTGGAACCTGAACTGCTGGCACTTCCTGCCAGTCCCCCAACAACCCACACATTTTCCCTGGTGAGGGTTTATTCCACTACCACCAGCCCCGTCTATCAGACCTATCTGGCAATGACACCACTTCACCAAGCCAGAGACCCAGGAAAGGGGGCATGGGGATGATAGGACCTCAGTTTCCCCATCTGTAAAATGGACAGGAAAAGCTCCCCAACCTGCCTCACTCTGGCGTCCCTGAGCGCCAGGCACTGCCCGCTCCTGACCACGCAGGGCCCAGGCACTGTTTTGATCTCTCCCTGCTCGGTAGACCTGGTGCCACAAGTCTGATGGCTGCGAAAACCACAGCGTGGGGGCTGCTATCTGCTATCAGCCGCGGGCTGAGGGCGGTTTTGGGGCCTCTCTCTGCGTGTGCTTCCCAGAAGAGCTGGCCCATGTCATCACAGGGGAGCTGGCAGAAAACAGGGGGTTATCAGGCCCCTCATCGCGATTCTGGCCGATTAGAGCCTTCCATGCCTCTAATGACTTGTTTACAGGGCTTCTTTTTCAGATTTTCCCCCCGATACCAGTCAAGGGGTCAGGGCTAGGGAGAGGGGAGGCCGAGCTGAGCTGGGGCTTCCCGAGGTCTCCTGGAAGGAGGCAGGCCAGAAGAGGGTCTTGGGCACGAGTGAGGGTTAGCTGCTGCACGTGGGGGGGCTCTCCAGGCAGAAGGACCCGCCTTTGTGGGCAAAGGCTTGGAGGCGAGGACCGCCGGCAGGCTCAGGTTGATGAACTGGGGCTTATCTCAAGGGCAGCGGGAACGTTGCAGAGTTTAAGCCAGGAGGTTAAGAGCAAGGGTGAGGTTCCAAACCCAGCTCCCTGCCTGGGCCTGGTGATGGGACACGTGGCGTGCCCTCTCTGAGCCTCAGTTTCCTCATCTGTGAAGTGGGGCGGGTGGGAGCCATCACCCAGAGGGTGGGCCTGAGGGAGAAGCCCTATGCAGGGACCAGCAGGAGGGGGCTGAACCAGCAGCAGCATCATGGAGAAGTAGGAAATCCATAGGGAGGGAGAGGAAATGGGTGGTTGCTTAGGGCTGGGTGGGGGAGGGACAGTGACAGCTAAAGGTAAGGGGTGCGTCCTGAGGTGACGAAATGTTCCCAGATGGAGCCTGGTGATGGTTGCACCACCCTGAATACCTAAACACCATTGAACCGGGTACTTTAATGGGCAGCATTATATGGTCCGTGCATTTCTATCTCAGTAAAACTTAAAAACAAAAGCGCAGGAGGCAGATCCAAACCTCCCAGTGAGAGACATACTGTGCGGTGCTGAAGGAGGGAGGTAGTGAGCCCCCGTCACCCAAGCCAGGACCAGGTGAGCCTCCGCTGGGAACCCCAACCTCCCCAGCTGTTTCTCCCCCTCCTCCAAAGTGCCAGGTGCCAGGGGCTGCCCCTCAGATGTGGCATCAAGCGCCAGGCCCCCCGCCTGCTGCGATGCCAGGCCCAGCCTGGGGTTTCCGCAAACTGACTACCTGTCTACCTGCTAAGCCACTTCCTCTGGGGGCCGCCGCCTGCCCGCCTGTCTGGCTGGCTTCCCCATGCCGCTGGCATAGCCTGGCCGCGAGGAGTCAGAGCAGCTTGGCTTTGTCCCCCTGGGGGTCCTTCAGGAGCAGAACCTTCAGTGGGCATGGGGCTGACACTGCCAGCCACACCGGACGGCTGTGAGGTGCAGGGCCTTTGCACGGGCTGTTCCCTCCGCCGGTGTCGTTCCGCTGGCCTCTCACTCGCTGGGGGAAGCCCTCCCCGACTCCGGCATCCACACGGGGACACACTCTCCTGAGCGCCTCATTGTTCTCCCGAGTGAGTGCCTCCGTACCTGGGATTACATGTGTGTCTGTTTCCTGGAACCCATCTCCCACTGGCCTGAGAGCCCCTTAGGAACGTGGCTTTGACTGTCCCTGCCCCCAGCAAGGCCTCAGTAACTATTTATTAAATGACTAGGGAGTCTGGGGGAACCGTGCCCACAAATTCCAGGGGGAAACTACATGTGGTTTTATCATAAAGTTAACAAGAAAATGTCAGGGAGTCAAGGAAAAAAATCAGGGGAGTTTTCACAATAAACCCTGAAACGCCAAAGAAAATTTTGTGCTTGGGGAAGTGTCAGGCTGGGTCCAGCCCCACCTTCCACCTCCAAGAGGCAAAGTTGGAGCAATGTGATCCTGGGGATCACACCCTTCCCCGGCCCCCAGCCCCATTGCCCCCCACCTCTTGCCTTCAGATAGTCCCAAAACCAGAGGAAAAAAATGAAAAAGGACCCTTTCCTCCCGGCCAGGAGCTCTGTGCCTGTAGTTCAAGGACCACTCCCCTGAGCCCAGGGCCTGATCAGAGAAATCTCCTGCAAGAAGGAGGGCAGGGTGGGGGAAAGGTGGAGGGGGTGTAAAAACACTGGGCTTTCTTAAGGCTGACCACAGCTCCAGGCTGGGCCTGGGACACAGCATTTAGTAAGACCCCCCCCCCCCCCCCCCGCAGTATGGCTGCTTGGGAATAGGCCTCAGTTTGGATGCCACCTCTGAGAAGGCCTCCAGGATACACATGTCCATCCTGGGTCAGGTATGGGGTCCTGGGGATCTTCCTTCACCCTACACACCTGGAACCTGGGGGGACCTGGCAAGATAGAAATCATCGCCTCCCTTGGCGCGCCCCCCGCCCCGCCCCTGCCCTTGGCATGTACAACTGGTTCCCACTCAGGGGGGACGATGGTGCTTCTCGGTACACAGCTCCAAGGTGAGGAGGCGTGCACCTCTCCAGTTCAGGAAGAGAGAACGTGGAAGCCTGGAGGACAGCATCGAGGGACAGTCAAGAGCGAGGTGTCCAGGACGATAATAAATGGAGTCAGAGCTGCCATGCCCGAGGAGCCACCTTGCACGTCTTATACCTCAAACCTTGGAATAAGGCAAAATAACCCCCTTGAACCTGTGGACTGGGCCCCAGCAAACTTGTGCCCCAAAGAACGATTTGCAAAGGTAACAAGGAAGCAGATATGATGACCACAGGACTCTGACTAAGGACGGAAACTTAAAAACGTGGTCTGGCATTGGCCTCACTGTGCTATGTTATCTGCACCTACAGCAATGCCTTCCTCCGACTGATATAATTTCCCCTTCCCTTTCTCATAAATTCCCTTTGCCTTTGTCTCCTAATCAGATGTTATTTGGGCTTCTGCCCAAATCACTGAGTCTTGAATCGCTATTCTTTTGATCTCAAAGAAATGCTTATTGCCAACAGGCAAGGCCTGGGTTCAAACTCTGCCTCTGCTCCGACGAAGCATTCCTCTCCGTGTCACCGCCATGACTATCATTGTGCGTCCGGTGCTCTCTCTTCAGAGGAAGGCCAGCCCTTTCGGGGGGGAGGGTTTCAGAGGCAGCCAGTGGGCCCCAGCAAGGCAGCTGCTCTGAGAAATTATGCCTGGCAGCCAGGTAGGCATGGCTTTTGCTTTCCCCTGAGCTGATGTCCTGGTTCCCCAACGTTTCTGGCAAACCTCTGCCCACCTCCCCCCACCGCCCACCTCGCCCTCTCTGCCTGGGTCACACTCTCTGCAGCCGTGTGGCTCCTTAGAAACCCAGCTTGTTGCCTACCCCAGGGCCTTTGCATGTGCTGTTCCCTCTGCCTGAAGTGCCCCTCCTCCAGATCCTCATTCAGGGCATTTCCTCACCTCCTTCAGGCCTCCGCTCAAATGTCACTTCTTGGGAGAGGCCCCCTAGCGCCCCACCTACCCCGTGACTAAAGTAGCTCCCAGAGCCCCCCCTCTCTCACTGCCCTGTTTGTATAATTTCCTGTCTCTACCATGACTTACAATCCAATGATCAGAGTCCCTCCCCCTGGAACATCAACTCCATGAGGCAGGACTGGGTCTGTCCTGTTCATTGCTGTATCCCCTGGGTGGGCAGACCAAGCCTGACACAGAGTAGGTGCTCAGGAAACTCAGAGAACCAAGGGGCATTGGTTTTTGGAAACCTGAGGTCTTTAGACAGAGAAGAAGGCAGGAAACAGGACTGCGACCTGACAGGGACAGCAGAAATGTGCCCAAGTCCTCTGTCCCCACCACCCCCACTGCCCCACTGACCCCGCTGATCCTCTTCTTTCTCAATTTCCCCCCTTGAACCACTTCCCTTCCAGGGCACCTCGTCCTGGGGGAGGGGGTAAAAAACACTGCCCTGCCTGTGGGTTCCTTGGGCCTTACCCCAACCCTGAAGGGGGAAGAGAGATTGTTATTATTCCCCCAGGCTGATGAGGAACAAAGTTAGGGGGCCCAGAGATGGGCGGTGGGAGGCCCAGGGTGCTATAAAAAAACACTCCCTCTGCAAGAAAGAGACCATGTAATGCAATATATGTAAAAATCAAATGAGCACAAAACTTCCACGATGAAGTAACTCACTCCATGCAGCCTTATTTACAATAGCCAAGATTTGGACGCAACCCAAGTGCCCATCAGTAGATGAGTGGCTAAGATGGCTGTGGTGCATTTACACCATGGAACACAACTCAGCTGTGAAAAGGAAATGTCACCTTTGTGACAGCATGGATGGACCTGGAGAACACTATGCTAAGTGAAATAAGCCAGTCAGAGAAAGACCAGTACCATCTGATTTCACTCACATGAACTGACAAGCAAAATAGAGACAGTCTCCTAGATAGAGAGCAGGCTGACAGCTGGGAAAGGGCTGGGGTGGAAAGACTGAACAAAAAAGTTAAAGAAACGAGAGAAAAAGAACTCCTGGGCATGGACAACAGTGTGATGATTGTGGCAGGAGGGACTGGGTAGAGGTGGAGGAGAGTATGGGGGATATATGGCGATGGGGAAAATAAATCAATAGCTATTTTAAAAAAATTTTAAAGAAACTGTCAACATCCTATCTAATAAAGAGGGAATATGCAAATTGACCATCACTCCAACACACGAGATGGCCGCTCCCCATGTGGTCAAAGATGGTCACCCCCATGTGGACACAAGATGGCCACCACAAGATGGCAGGCAGGGGTGGGCAGTTGTGAGGGACCAGGCCTGCAGGGGAGGGCAGTTGGGGGGGACCAGGCCTGCAGGGGAGGGCAGTTGGGGGGGACCAGGCCTGCAGGGGAGGGCAGTTGGGGGGGACCAGGCCTGCAGGGGAGGGCAGTTGGGAGGGACCAGGCCTGCAGGGGAGGGCAATTGGGGGGGACCAGCCTGCAGGGGAGGGCAGTTAGGGGCAATCGGGCCGGCAGGGGAGCAGTTAAGCGTTGGCAGGGGAGTGGTTAGGGGGTGATCAGGCAGGCAGGCAGGCAGGCGAGCAGTTGAGAGCCAGCAGTCCTGGATTGTGAGAGGGCAGTCGGACATCCCCCAGGAGTCCCAGATTGGAGAGGGTGCAGGCTGGGCTGAGGGACACCCCCCCCACCTCCCTCCACCCCCCTCACCCCATGCATGAATTTCATGCACCGGGCCTCTAGTTCTAAATAAAGATGGTCTGGCCCAGCTCGGGCAGGATTCCCCCCTTACTGTCATCACCCCGGTCCTGGGGGAACTAGGCTTCCGAGGGACAGCTGTCCAGCCCTAAAGACCCCTGAGAAGTCGTAGTGCCAGATGGAGTTCCTGGGAGGTGTTGCCAATGGAATGTGATGATAAGGGTCTGGCCGATGTCCCAATCCCAGTGACACTAAGTGTGTCAGGGAGGTCAGCCAAGGTGGCCACACACTAGACATCAACCCTGAGTCCGTGAGCAACTCTGGGGGGGAGGCGAGGCGGGGGCAAGAAACACAAACAGCAAGATCCAGACCAGAGGAAAACGCAGAACAAGGGACCCAGTTCCGCAACAAATAAAGAGCAAAGCAGGGGGCGTGGAGGGAGGAGGAGAGAGGAGAAGCTGAAGTTAAAGAGACCTAGAGACATTTCAACCCAATGCCACACGGGCTTGGAACAGGATTTAAAGAAATGCATCACAGTCCTAATCGGTTTGGCTCAGTGGATAGAGCGTTGGGCTGCGGACTCAAGGGTCCCAGGTTCGATTCTGGTCAAGGGCATGTACCTTGGTTGCGGGCACATCCCCAGTAGGGAGTGTGCAGGAAGCAGCTGATCGATGTTTCTCTCTCATCGATGTTTCTAACTATCCCTCTCCCTTCCTCTCTGTAAAAAATCAATAATATATTTAGAAAACAAAAAAGAAAGAAATGCATCACAGCCCTGGCCAGTGGGGTTCAGGTGGTTGAGTGTCGTCACCTGTGCACCAAAGGGTTGCCGGTTCGATTCCTGGTCAGGGCACATGCCCAGGTTGCAGGTGGCAGGTTTCGGGTTCCATCCCGATTGATGTTTCTCTCTCTCTCCCTTCTTCTCTCTCTAAAATGAATAAAAGCATATTTTAAAAACACTTTTAAGTAAATTCAAAAAAGATATGTAGTATATTTTAAAATTTACGCATAATATAACTATATAAATGTAAGTATACATATATTTACATATAATAGTTTTGCATATGTTGTATACTTGCACACATAACATATTTACATAAAATATCCTATATAATAAAGAGCTAATATGCTAATTAGACCGAATAGCAGAACGACCATCCGGACAACCTTCCGGACAAAGCCGGGGCTGCGAGGAGCTTTGAGGGCCGGCCAGGGCTGCAAGGGCCGAGCCCCTTACACAGATTTTGTGCATCGGGCCTCTAGTTTATGTAGAATATGTAAATTGGCTGCATCACTGAATTAGCAAATATTGTCCCTCACTCTTCCAGGAAACACAGGGCCAGCTTCCTGCAAGCCCCTGGTCACATTTTCATCAGCGGGTCAATACATAACCTTGTTTTGTGTGTGTTTCTGTTGAAAGACATCTTGTTTAATACATATCGTTGATTCGTTTACATTGAACTCGTGGCCATCAGCGCTATAACTCACGCCTGAATGAAGTTCAACTAACGTATTTTTTCCATAAGGCATATGGCAGCCTTCCCGGGCTTGGAGACACCAGACGCATTTCAGCACTACGGTTGGGGGCCTTTTTAAACAGCAAAATCACCAACAAAAAGCATAAAAATGGGATAACCATGACACTAAATAGACACTTGTTTACAGTCTGAACGCTAGAACAAGAGGGCACTGCGCCCGCCTCCGCTGGGAAGGTGTGTGTGTGTGTCAGTGACTCACGTTTTTTGCCACTCTGCATGTGTCCCCAAATTGATTTGGGGTTCCACAGCTGGATGAAGGGGCAAGGGAGAAGAAGGGGTTGGGTGCCTGTCCCTCATGTTTCCGCGAGGCCAGGCCCCTTCCCACAGGCTGCTGTCCTCTCGGCTCCCCTGGGACCCAGGGTGACCGCAGGCCCAAGGCCCAGGGAACCAGGCAGGCTGGCCGCTGCTCCATGCTGTGGAATGGAGACTACCGTTGTGCCATTTCACAGAGGAGGACACTGGGGCTCAGAGGGGTGACGTGGCTTGCATAGGTCACACAGCTGGTAAGTGGCAGCGCTGGGATTTGAACACAGCCAGCCCAACTCTAGAGTTCACACGGCACTATTTCTCCTCAAAGGGATGGGCTTTCAGCTTTGCTCAGCCTCCCCAAAGCCCCACTTTGTCCTTGACCTTCCTCCCTAGATTTGAGGCCAACTCCTGGGCTGTGGTCTGGCCAGGAAACCCACCTCCCTCTATATGGATCCTATACTTCTGTTGATGCGGCAGACACTCACCGCATCCCAGGCCCCACCCCCGCCCCCTGCTGAGTCATATCAGCCCAACGGAACCTGAAGTTTTTCTCACAGGTGCTGCTGACATGCCATTGTTTCCCCCAACTGCTCCTGCACTTCCTTTCCTTGAACCCAAGGGCAGAGCTGAACTTTTTTAAAAAGTTGCAGTGAAACTTACATAACATAAAATTTTACCATTTTATCTTTTAACTGGTGAGAGAGAGAGAGAGAGAGAGAGAGAGAGAGAGAGAGAGAGAGAGAGAGGAAGGGGGAGAGAGGGAAACATCAATATGGTGATCCACTTATTTATGCACCCACTGATTGCTTCTTGCATGTGCCCTGACCAGTTACTGAACCAAAAACCTTGGCGTATCAGGACGGCACTCTACCCAACCGAGCTACCCAGCCTGGGCTAAAATTTACTATTTAAACATAAACAATTCAGCTGCATCCACAATGTTGTGCAACCAACACCTCTCTCCAATCCCAGAGCATTTCCACCACCCTACAGGAGACCTTGTCCCCATGAGCGACTGTCACTCCCCACCCCTCTCCCTCAAGTCCTGGCAGCCACTAATCTGCTCTCTGTCTCTGTGGACTTGCCCGTTCTGGACATTTCATATCGATGGGATTCATGGATTATGTGGCCTTTTTTGTCTGGCTCCTGTCACTCGGCATGATGTTTTCGAGGTTCATCCATGTATAGTGTGTGTGTCAGAGCTTCATTCCTTCTTGATGGCTGAACAATATTCCATTGTGTGGATGGAGCATTATTGTTTATCCATTCATCCACTAATGGACATACGGTTTGCTTTCACCATTTGGCAACGGTGAATAGTGCTGCTATGAACATTCTTGTACCAGTTTTTGTCTGAACGCCTGTGTTCGATTTGGGGGGCTATATCCGTAGGAGTGGAATTGCTGGGTCATATGGTAACCTTATGTTTAAGTTTTTGAGGAATCGCCAAACTTCAGCAACTGCGCCATTTTACATCTCCCCCAGCAAGGGCCTAGCTTTTTTTAATCCTTCTGACTTTCACCTAACTAGGACCCAAGTTTTCAAATCTTGGTTCAACCACTGTGACCACATGATCCTTTTCTTTCCTATCATCCATCCTGCTTTTCTGGTAACACCCAGTTCTCTTTCCAGGAATCACCCATCTCATCCTGACCTGCGGGCCTGTTGACTCCAGAGCCCCCCACTCCCTGGTCTGGGGGGGGGGGTGGCAGAGGGATTTGGGGAACTAGAGATGGCTCTTCCAGTCAAGAAAATCCCTACTGACAACAGATTCGAGATCCACTTGCGGGGAGCAGAGAGAAGCGGGCTGCTTTGGCGGCTGCCAGGGGCTCCTGAGCCAGCAAGATTTTAAATCTGTTTTTGCACAGAAATAATCGAATAGACCTTAAAATGGGAATAAAAAAGAACCTGTGTTTAGAGTCGCGGGCCGAGTGTCTAGGCAGCTGGCAGTGTTTAGCCTGGCACAGACGATCTAAGGCAAGTGTGCGGTTAAGGTCGTGTTCAAAAATACGGCTGCAAAGCAGCAAGCTCCGGCTGGGCCGTGTGCCCTGTAATTCTCTTTCCAAATAAAAGGCAGAACTATTCCTGGCTGGGTTCGGGGACTTCTGCGGCTGCCGGGGCTCCAAGGAGGCCAGCCTGGAATGTCAGGCATGGCCCGCGCCCTGCCAGGCCGGGCCTCCTCCGACTGGAGTTTACGTTTCAAGTCTGTAATTGTAAGACGTTTTAATTAAAATGTTATTCCTGCGGGGGCTGTCCAAGGCTGCCTGAGCCCAGGATCCCTTACACAGGAGACCACGGGCTCGGGGCTGAGCGCTGGGAGTGTGTGGTGTTTGGCAGTTTGAGTCCATTTTGAGCTATTTGTGGAGGGGATTGAAAAAAAAAAGAAAACCAAACATCCTTTGATGTTTGCCAAATATAGTATTTTGATTTTCTATGAGTAAACCCTGATTTAAAAAAAATAATGTACTTGGTCAGCCATACAGAGGAACGAAGCCCTGATTTATGCTGTAAGCAGGATGAATCTTGAAACGGTTATGTTGAGTGAAAGAAGCCAGACACAAAGGGCCCCATGTTGTGTGATTCCATTTATACAAAATGCCCAGCGCAGGCAAGTCCATGGCCACAGAGAGCCGTTTGGTGCTTCCCAGGGGCTGGGGCAGAGGAGTGGGGAGTGACTCCTAACGGGCACCGGCTTCCCTGTCCTCAGGCACATGTGGCAGACCTGTCACCTCCCGTTTCTGCACAATGGAGCCAACACTGCTCTCACACAGGGCAGGGCCACTCAGGAGACCCGACAGTGAAATGGGCGTGAGCTCACCAAGATGGCCCAGCCTGGCCCTATGCCCCCCGACACCCCCTCACCGGCCCTTGGACAGGACCCCTGCTCCGCTCCCACTGCTGCAACCATGGATGCTTCTACGTCGCTGGAACCCTGTTCTGAAGCCGTGTGCCCCTTTCAAGAATCCTGGTGTCCACCTCATGCCCAAGGGTCTGACTTAATTGTGCTCTGTGGGGCCAGGCAACCAAGGCTCTGGGTTGTGTCTTGCAACATTTTATTTTGAAAAATGTGCAACCGATAGAAAAGCAGCTAAAATAATGCAATGAACATCCACACACCTTGCACCCAGATTCACACACGACCAATGATTTACCCACATCCCCTCTCTCTCTCTTTCTCTGTGTATAATTGATATAAATGATAAATACATAGTACATAATTTATATATTTGCTAGAGGCCTGGTGCACAGATTTGTGCACTGGTGGGGTCTCTCAGCCTGGCCTGCGGGATTCCGCAGGCCGAAACCAGCTCTCCAACATCCCCCGAGGGGTCCCAGGTTGCGAGAGGGCGCAGGCCAGGCTGAGGGACCCAACCGGTGCATCATCGGAACTGGGGAGGGACCGAGGGAGGGCTCCAGGGTTCTCTCACCCAGTCCCGATTGGCTGGACCCCGGCAGCAAGCTAACCTACCGTCTGCCCCCTAGTGGTCAGTGCATGTCATAGCAACTGGTCGAAAGGTCAGACACTTAGCATATTAGGCTTTTATTATATAGGATATATTATTTAATTTGTTCAGGCTGTCATAACAAAATAGCACAGACAGGGTATCTTACACAACAGAAATGACTGTCTCGCAGTTCTTGAGGCTGGAAGTCCCAGATGGAGAGTTCAGCAGGGTTTGTTTCTCCTGAGGCCTCTCTTCTTGGTTTGCAGATGACCTCCTTCTTGCTGCCTCTTCAAACGGTCTTTTCTCGGAGCACATGCCCACCTGGTGTTTCTTTGTGTCAAGTTCCTCTTCTTATAAGGGCACCAGTCGGATTGGATCAGGGCTCACTCTGTGGCTTCATTTTAACTTACTCGCTTCTTTGAAGACCCTACCCCTCCAAATGCAGTCACATTCTGAAGTACTGGGGGTTAGGATTTCAACAGATACATTGGAGGGGGAGAGGGGAAAAAACACAAATATTCAGTGCATTTTGAATCATTTGAGAGTGCACTGCAGACATCATGCTCCATGACCCCTGAATCCTTCTGCCTGCATCTCCCACACAGCTCCAGGGAAAGTGTCTCACTCCCCAAATTTCACATTTATTTATCTAACCATTCTGTGGTCAGATGAACTCAACTGTCCTAATTAGACCTGCTGTGGTCTGAATGTTGGTGTCCCCCTAAAATTCATATGTTGAAACCTATCTACACTAATAAAAGAGTAACATGCTAATTGACCATACATTCGCGACGCCCACCAGCCAATCAGGAGTGAGTATGCAAATTAACCCAACAAAGATGGAAGGTTAATTTGCATACACAGGCACCAAGCGGCTGGGGGCAGGGTGGGACACTTGCGTCTTGGTAACGACACAGGTGTTCCGCACCACCCCAGGCGCTCCGGGCCTCTGAGCAGCATGGGAAGGTGGAAAGGTGGCTCCAGCCAGTGCGAAGGCGGTGCCGGCAGCCAGGGGAAGGAAGGCTTATTCTTGCACAAATCTTTGTGCATCGGGCTCTAGTCCCCCAATATAATAGTGTCAGGAGGCGGGGCCTTTGGAAGACGATTAGTCATGAGGGTGGAGCCCTCATGAATAGGATTAGTGCCCTTATAAAAGGGACCCCAGAGAGCTCCTTGTCCCTACTGCCGTGTGAAGACAGCAAGCAGGTGCCATCTGTGAACCAGGAAGTGGGCCCTCACCAGACACCGAATCTGCTGGTGCTTTGATCTTGAACTCCCAGCCTCCAAAAATGTGAGAAATAAATTCGTATTTGTAAGCTGCCCAGTCTACGGTATTCTGTTACAGCAGCCTGAGTGGATTAAGAAGACGTCCTTCATGGCAACTTTCCCTTTTCTCAATTAGGATCCAACCCAGACTCACCTGCTGTCTTTTGTTTTTATGTCTCTTCAGCCTCCCCTTCATCAGAAGGGCCTTCAGCCTTCCCTGCTGACGTTTTGAGGGGGTCCAGGCAGCTGTTTTTGCCGAACGACCCTCAGTGACCTGGACTGCTGGTCCCTCTGCGCAGGTCCAGGTTGTGTGTCGCGAGGCAGCATCTGCAGAAGCCATGCTGTTCCTACCCGGTGCATTGTCTCGGGAGGCCCCTCTCGTTGTCTTGCTCCATTGCTGGTGATGTTAAAACTGTGCTCTCTTGGTTCAGGTGGTGGAACCATGTGTCTTAAATCTCTCCCTGGCCCTTAATGTTCAAGCACAGCTGGAAACAACTGGCAAGCCTCCACATCCAGCTCGGGGCTCCCTCACTCTGGTCAGGTGATAAAGAGCCAACAGGGCCCCGGGGCAGCTTAGACTCTATGTGAAGACAGATGGGATGCATTCCTGGAGGCTTCCTGGAGGAGGTGACCTGCAAGCCATGTCTGCAAACGAGCTGCACCCAATGCCATCCCAGAGTCCTAGATTCTCATAAAAAATTCAGCAAGAGCCTCCTTCTCAGCTCACCCAGCCAGGCACTCATTTCCACTGCCCCCTCACACACTGTGCAGTTTCCCAGTGCAGCGTGCAAACACGCTCAGGCCCCCATCATCAGGAGCCAGACCACCTGGCCTTCTTGGAAGTTTATGGTCTCCAGGGGATGGGATTTGAATCTCTTAATTTAACCCTGCTTCTCTGAATCTGAACCACAGGCCACTGTGTCCGGCGGCTGCCTTGGAGGGAGAGAGAGAGGGGAGCTATTATGGGTTCTGAGGGCTGTAATTTTTGCTGCTCTGAAAACACCTGGGGGATGGGGAGCAGGAAGACGATCACTGGCTTCCGTTACCGAGCCTCAGTTTACCCATCTGCTAAAGGGGCAAGTCCTTCACACCTGGCAGGAGGCCTATGAAGAGTGGGAGAGATGCTGCATGTGAAAATGCACCCCAGGGTCAGCTCTCAGTTGGGGTTTTGTCTGTCTGTGTGAGTGGGGGGGGGTCTCCCACTCCCCTCATCCATGCCACCAACCAGGGCACGTGGGGGAAGTGGCGACTTTAACCTCCAGGGGACACTGGGCGATGTCTGGAAGCATCTGGATTGTCACAACTGGGGAGCGGATGTTACTGGCATCAGGTGGGTGGAGACCAGGGACGCTGCTCAATGCCCTCCAGGGCACAGGCTTCCAGAGGGCAGTGGTGCCCAGGGTGAGAATTCCTGGACCCAGGGAGCCAATCGAAGGGGACATTTGAGCTGGGATCAGAGCATGCCACCCTAAGTGATATTTGCAAGCCCAGGCAGAGGGGACAGGTGACACTCACACGCTACGGCATAATAATCAGCAGGGGAGAAAGCAGGAGGCTGGCGTTGGCGTCCCTGGGCGACATGGAGGCAGCTCTGTGGTCACACTGTTTGTCTCAAGGGCTCAACTCTGCCTGGTATCTCAAAAACAGCTACAGGTAAGATGTTCACACATGGGGAAGGTTGTGTGCCAATAAAACTTTATTGATGGACAGCAACATTTGAATTTCATAGAACTTTCCCATGTCATAAAATATTGTTCTTCTTTTAGTATTTTTTTCAACTGTAAAAAAGTGTAGCCCTAACTGGTTTGGCTCAGTGGATAGAGTGTCCGCCCGCAGACTGAAGGGTCCCGGGTTCGATTCCGGCGAGGGCATGTATCTTGGTTGCAGGCTCGATCCCCAGTAGGGGGCGTGCAGGAGGCAGCTGATTGGTGTTTCTCTCTCATCCATGCTTCTAACTATCCCTCTTCCTTCTTCTCTGTAAAAAAATCAATAAAAATATACTACTATATTTAAAACAAGTGTAAGCACCATTCTTACCCAGGGCAGGATGTGGTAGCTCAGGAGTACAGGGTTTCTTTTGGGGGTAATGAAATGTTCTAAAATTGATTGTAGTGATGGATGCACAGCTCTGTGCATGGACTAAAAGTCATCAAATTGTATAGCATGTGGATTCTAACTTTTTTGTTGTTAATCCTCACCGAGGGTATTTTTTCCCATTGATTTTTAGAGAGAGTGGAAGGGAGGGAGAGAGAGGGGAGGGAAAGAGAGAGAGAAGAGAGAGAGAGAGAGAGAGAGAGAGAGAGAGAGAGAGAGAGAGAGAGAGAGACATCGATGTGAGAGAGATTGGTTGCCTCCCACACTCACCCGGACCAGGGATCGAGCCTACAACCTAGGTACATGTCCTTGATCGGAATCAAACTCGAGACCCTTCCGTCTTCGGGACCATGCTCTAACCACTGAGCAACCAGCTAGGGCTGTGGATTACATCTTTTTTAAAAAATAAATCTTTATTGCTCAGATTATTACAATTGTTCCTCTTTTTTCCCCCATAGCTCCCCTCCACCCGGTTCCCACCCCACCCCATGCCCTTACCGCCCCTCCACTGTCCTCATCCATAGGTGTATGATTTTTGTCCAGTCTCTTCCCTCACCCCCCACACCCCTTTCCCCACGAGAATTGTCAGTCCACTCCCTTTCTATGCCCCTGATTCTATTATATTCACCAGTTTATTCTGTTCATCAGATTTTTTTATTCACTTGATTTTTAGATTCACTTGTTGATAGATATGTATTTGTTGTTCATAATTTTTATCTTTACCTTTTTCTTCTTCTTCCTCTTCTTAAAGAATACCCTTCAGCATTTCATATAATCCTGGTTTGGCGGTGGTGAACTCCTTTAGCTTTTTCTTATCTGTGAAGCTCTTTACCTGACCTTCAATTCTGAATGATAGCTTTGCTGGGTAGAGTAATCTTGGTTGTAGGTTCTTGCTATTCATCACTTTGAATATTTCTTGCCACTGCCATCTGGCCTGCATAGTTTCTGTTGAGAAATCAGCTGACAATCGTATGGGTACTCCCTTGTAGGTAACTAACTGTTTTCCTCTTGCTGCTTTTAATATTCTCTCTTTGTCTTTTGCTCTTGGCATTTTAATTATGATGTGTCTTGGTGTGGTCCTCTTTGGATTCCTTTTGTTTGGGGTTCTCTGTGCTTCCTGGATTTGTAAGTCTATTTCTTTCACCAGGTGGGGGAAGTTTTCTGTCATTATTTCTTCAAATATGTTTTCAATATCTTGCTCTCTCTCTTTTTCTGGCACCCCCATAATTTGGATATTGGTATGCTTGAAGTTGTCCCAGAGGCTCCTTACACTATCTTCATATTTTTGGATTCTTTTTTTCCTTTTGCTTTTCCGGTTGGGTGTTTTTTGCTTCTTCATATTTCAAATCTTTGACTTGATTCTTGGGATCCTCTAGTCTGCTGTTAGATCTCTGTATAATATTTTTTATTTCAGTCAGTGTATGCTTAATTTCTGATTGGTCCTTTTTCATATCTTCGAGGGTCTCACTAAATTTTTCAGAGGTTTCTAGAAGATTCTTGAGTAACCTTATAGCCATGGTTTTGAACTCTATATCCAGTCATTTGCTTTCTTCTATTTCTTTCATTTGTGATCTGTTTCTTTGTCTCCACATTTTGGCTGCTTCCCTGAGTTGATAGAGTGGCTTTGTGTGCTAGGTGTCCTATAGGGCCCAGTGGCTCAGCCTCCCCAGTTACCTGAGGTGGACACTCTTGGTGCACCCCTTTGTGGGCTGTGTTCACAGTCTTGTTGTAGTTAAGCCTTGATTGTTGTTGGTATCACTGGGAGGAATTGACCTCCAGGCCAGTTGGCTGTGAGGATCAGTTGTGTCTACAATGGGAGAATTTCTGTGCTGGAGACACCCTTATGGGCCAAGACTTGCTTCAGTGGGGCTTTTGTGCTCACTGAGTGTGCCCCCTGAGTGTGTCCCTTATGGATCTGAGGAGTTGTAGTCTGGATGGTCCCACTCTGACCACTGGGTACACTGGCTCTTAGATCTCCAAGGAGGTGCTAATTTAGCCTCTGCCTGAGGCCACCCAGCAGGAGCTACAGAGAGATCTGCAGATTCCTTTTCTTTGTTTGGGGTTTGGAGGTGCCCAGATGAGGCCCAGCTGTGAAGCAATGCAAGCTGCTGTGGAGCCTTGGGCCTTCTTTTGGAAGGTCTGGGGCTCTCTGACCCAGCTGCAGTTTGTTACATAATTTTAGATTGCAAAAGGCCAGGCCATTCATATGCAAAAGCCTCTGCGCACAGCTTGGGTGGGGTTGTAAATTGGGTGGGGCAGGGTCTCAGGGAATCAACAGGGTGGAGTAAACAGCAATGGCTGACCATCAGCCCTGCCTTAAGAGGCCCCCGGGTCTCAGTGTCCCGCGGTAATTGCTGCAAGCACCTCTGAGAGAAATCTTTCCTCATGTTCTGGCCCGATGCCAGACAGTCCAGTTTCTCCCTGTATGAGTCTGGGTCTCTAGAGTCTCTCCCAGAACTAGAGTTCAGAGCAGTTGGGAGCTTGTGTCTCCCTCCCGATTGAAAAAGACAACAGTGTACTCAGTTGCCAGCCCCTTTCCGCGTGCCTCCATATCTCCGCACTTCACTTCCGCACCTCCTCTGAGTCTCAGTGTGCTTTTCTCTTTCCTTCTAGTTGTAGAATTTCCACTCAGCCAGCCTTCCTGTGGTTCTGGATGATGTCCGTTCTGTCTTTTAGTTGTAGTTTTGAAGTGGTTGTGCGAGGCAGCAAGTTCAGGTGTTTACCTATGCCGCCATCTTGGTTTCTCTCTGGATTACATCTTAATAAAGCTGTTACGAAAGGGAAATATACCATAGCCAAAAGTGGAAACAACCCAAATGTTCATTGGCCAATAAATGGATAAGCAAACCATGGTTCACCCATACAATGGAGTATTATCAGCCACAAGAAGGAAGGAAATTCTGACACATGCGACAGCGTGGATTGACCTTGCCGACACTATGCCAAGTGAAAAAAGCCAGACACTAAAGGGCAAACACTGTGATTCCACTCCTATGAGGCCCCTGGAGGAGTCAGATTCATAGAGACAGGAAGTAGATGTTAGGTGCCAGGGGCTGGGGGAGGTGGATGGGAGGTTCGTGTTTAATGGGACAGAGTTTCAGTTTGGGAGGATGAATGAGTCCTGGAGATGAATGTGGTGATGGCTGCGCCACAACTGAAGGTGCTAACACCACTGACCTGTACACTTAAAAATGGTTATTAGGGCGACTTTTATGTTATGTGTATTTTATCACAATGAGACAAAGAAAACAAATATTCCCAGCTCATGGGCTATACACAACCAGCCTGATTTGGCCCCCGAGTTGTAGTTTGCTGACCCCTGGGCCGCCCCATACAGGTTGGCTCTGGGAATTAAAGTGTGTGAAGCCGGATGGAGTGGCTAACCCCCACCCCCACCCCCACCCCCAGGAGAGGAGCCCACCCAGGTGGGCTAGGGCTGCATCCCTACTCATCCTGTACCCCTGAGACCAGACCCGTCACGCACCCTCTCCAAGCCTCAGTTTCCCCATCTACAAAGGGGAGGGCCTTCCTGTGCACAGAGTTCCTCTGGATACTGGGGCCAATGTCAGGACACAAGAGGTTGGTTATAGGCTCAAAGGGGACCAAAAGGCTTCGCCCGGCGTCCCGTGGCTGGCAAGTGAAGGAGGCTGGATTTGAACCAGGGTCTGGTTTCCCCCCGCTGCCTCCTGGAGAGAAACCATGACTGTGCATAGAGGATGCGGGAAGGGTGACACATCGCGGCAGAATGCAAGTGTGGAGGTGGCTTTGTCTCTGGGTCTCTCTCTGGGCCTTTTGCCAACGGGCACACAGCGTTTGTGAGTTGCTCCTCCGCAAATAGCAACGTTTCCTAGAAGAAAAATGACAGGATATTGACAAATAATTTCTTTCGAACCCAAGCCTGAAAATCACGTTGAAACACAAAATCCATCCCTCTGCAGGTGAGCAGATAAACAAAATGTGGTCCATGTATACAATGGACTATCACTCGGTCGCGAAAAGGAGGGAGGCACGGACACGCACTAGAGCATGGGTGAACCTCGAAAACATTCTACGGAGTGAAAGAAGCCGGACGCTCAAAGCTACAGAGTCAATGATTCCATTGATATGAAACGTCCAGAATAAGCAAATCCACAGAAACAGAAAGCAGGTCCGTGGTTGCCAGGAGCTGGGGGGCGGGGGTGGAAAGTGGCTGCTGATGGGGACAGGGCTTCGTTCTGGGGAGATGAAAATGTTTTGGAACTTGGTAGAGGTGGTGGTTGCACGACATGGTGAATGTACCCAAGGCCATGGAATTTTCCACTTTAAAACAGCTAATTTTATGTTATGTGGATTTCACCTCAATAAAAATACATGGATAAAAATAAAAAATAAAACAGAGGCAAAAAAAGAAAACCTCACTGCCAGCATCTGTCTATCCAGTTGGAGGGGGTGGGCACACACTTTCTTTCCACCTTGGGGAGGGACCATGGCGTCAGTGCCCCGGCCGGGGAGTCCTGGGCATGGGCTCTGCCAGTGTGTCAGCGCGCTGGGGGGCGTCCCGGCTGGCAGGAGTGCAGGCCTCTCAAAGGTTTTCTGTCAGGGCTTGAAAGGGGGCCAGGTGCCCCCCCCCACGCCCCTACCCCCCACCCCCGGAGCCGAGCAGTCTTGGGCCTGTTGTTCTCAGCAATCTCGGCCTCGTGTTAGCAGGAAACACGGCCAAGTAGGGCTTCCTGCGCGTCGGAGAGAGGAAGCTCCGTAATGTTCTGGAAGGCTGGGTTAAAAATAACCCCGGTATATAAGGAGAGCGGAGGGTCCCCTCGCTCCCTCACTCGCGCGCAGGCCGGCTGGGCGCTGGGCAGAGCAGGTGGTTTGGGGCCTGAGTGGGGCCAATTCCCTGTCCCTGGGCCCTGGGGCTGGGAAAGACAGCCAAGACCAGAGTCCCGAGGCTGCCTCGCTTCCAAAACTTACACAGAATCAGGACATGTGGGTGTTCCTGCTTTAAATCCTTTTTCTCTGGCAAAGAATTCAACCTCCCGGCACTATCAGGGGAGAGAGGACTCAGCTGGGGTTGTGGCTGTGCGCGCACGCAGGCTCAGGGGCTGGCAGTCAGGGTTCAAATCCTGGCTCTGCCACCTACCGCTGGGTCTCAGTTTCCCCATCTGTAAATATAGGACCAACAATAGCTCCTATGTTGTTGTGAGTACTAAGCACTCAGAGGAGACCCTATAGTGGATGCTGTACAGGGCTGAACAAGTGCTATGAATTCTTACCATTATCTCCACGGTCTTTACTTCCCTGGGCAAAGCAGACCCACATATTCTTTCATCTAAGGTGGGTGTCAGTCCTAGCATCATCCCACCCTCCACAGGTTCAGCAGGTGAGGACTGGCATCAGGAGTTGTCACTGTGACCCGAGACCACACGGCCACGTTGTCGGAGGAGATCTTTCCAACCTTGCCTTCCGGGAGCCAGTGAGCACCACCTGACACTTTGCATCTGGAGGCCTCGCTCGCCTCACCCTCTCCCCACAGAGATTTGTCAGGGTCTTCCTGACTTCGGGGCCCGTGTCCTTTCTGCTCTACCGTTAGACGTTAACATGTGGGCGTCAGGAGGGTGCAGTGGGGAGGTGGACGATCATCACCCTTTACGAAGGCAGGCTGTCTGTGCTCTGAGTGGGTGGGGGTTGCCTTCTCGGAGGACTGTCACTGCCTTCAGATCAGCGAGAACAAAGCCTGGGCACTGCCCACATTTAGGGACAAACCCAGCACCAGGGTTTGGGGCATCTCACCCTGGACGGAGCCACACGGATCAGGAAAATAAAAGAAGCCTCCAACGACCAATGTCAGGAAGGAGAGAGATGACCCCAAGACAGATCCTACACATAGTAAAAAGATCACAAAGGCACATTATACACATTTTGATGCCAATCAATGGCTCTGATGATGTGGACAAATTCCCGGAAAGATACCAATTCCCAAAGCTCACTCAAGGAGAAACAGATCACCAGGATAGCCCTGTATCCGCGGTTGAAAACTTCCCACCCAGAAACCTCCAGGTCTGGATGGCATCCCGGTCAACTTCCCCACACAGTTAGGGGAGAAATAATGCCCGTTTTACACAGACGCTTCCATAAAACTGGAGAGGGAGGAAGGCTTGGCAACTCACGCTAAATGGGGGGCTGCTGTGGGGTGCACTGTTCAGTAGAGCAATGGGGCCCCCACCCCCCTCACCCCAGAAGAGCTCCTGTTCCCTTCAAGGGGATGTTTTCTTCGGCCGTTAGGGCAGATCCCCACCCGGCTTGGGGAAATGAAAGGAACGCTTGCTCTCCAGAAATCGGATCCAGACGTGCCAGGCTCTTGAACGGCGCCTTTGTACCCTGAGTGTTGCCACAATTGCGCCGTCCCTGGCTGTGGCCTGCAGATCGCGGCCGCCTGGCTCTGGGGCCTCATTCAGAAGTCGCCGGCGTCCTCGACCAGCTATTTTTAACTGGCCAAAGGGGACTTGTTATGGACGGGGTGGGGGGGGGCAGGGAGGGGCGGGCGCGCAGTGAGAGGAGATGGGGGGCATCTGTGAGGCCGAGGGCTGTGGCAGGCAAGCCAGGGGCTCCACTGGGGTGATGATGAACGAATGATGTGAATGGATGCACCCAGTCAAGCTCCAGGCCTCAGTTTCCCTCATCTGTCAAATGGAGGTTTAAATCTCATCAGGGGCTTTAATTCCAAAGTAGTATGAGAGCCACATTCCATCATCAGCCAACCTGAGGGCCTCAATCTCTCTCTCTCTCTCTCTCTCTCTCTCCCCTTCTCCCTCTCCCTCTCCCTCTCTCTCTCTCTCTCTCTAACTCTCAGTGTCTCTTCTGTGGGATGCATGCATTTCTGCAGCTCTGCCTGCATGGGGAATCACTCTGTAGTCCAAGAACGAGATGACCAGTTATACTGATGGATGGATGGATGCATTATTCCTAAGTAACTGGCCCAGAGCCTTGCGCAGTCACCCTGTCCCCACGTTCCAGCAGGGCGGCTGCCTTCTGTCCCCAGCATTTCAGAATGAGCCCGTGTTCTCTCTGGGATCTGAGTTTTTCCATGAAACAAGAAAGTAGATGGCCAGGCCCCTCTGGGAAGGGGTCTCCTGTCCCTGCCGAGATGTCCTGAGAACCTCGAACTCCCAAGGGGTTGGGCTCAACTGCACACCAGCCCACGTGCAGCAGCACCTTCCGCCAACCCACCTGGAGGGGCAGGTACAGAGGGGAAACGGAGGCACGAAGAGGCGCCATCCCTCCCCCAGCCCAATAGGGGCGGCTGCCTGGCACCAGGAACTGGGCTGTTCACCAAAGTGTCTCCTGATTGTCGAAATTCAAGCTCTTTGCTGGCCATCACTTGCCCCTGCACATGGAGTCTGTGCTGGGGGCCGGGCTCCTGCCTGGTGTGGGGGTCACAGCCTGTGAGGCTGCCTGGCCTAAGCCCCCTCCTTCCCTATTACCTCTCCAGGTGGGAATCGGGCCCATGGCGGCTCTCCCGTGGGCCCACCCCCACTGTGACTTGAGCATCCTTGGACTGTAGAGGGCATTTCCCTGGAGGGACACCCCTGGGCTTGGTGCGGGGTGGGGGGGTCCACAGACACACATTAGAATCCTAGCTGGCCACTGACCTCCCGGGCCTCAGTGTCCACTTCTGTTAAAGGGGCACATCTTTGATCCCTGCTGCCGAGGATTATGGGGGCCTGACAGCTGAAATATACACGGTGTGGCTCCTAGAAGCAGCTATCCAACCAAAGAGGGGCCCTGCTGCCTGCTCCCTGCTCTTCCTGATGAGAGCCCAAGCCCCTGCCGGGTGTTTTAAAAACTGTGGTAAAATGTACATCTATATATAAAAGCCTAAGTGACCGTTATGACTGGTTGACCAAATGACCGGTCGATGGGTCACTGTGATATGCACTGACCAGCAGGGGGCAGAAGCTCAACACAGGAGCTGCCCCCTGGTGGTCAGTGCGCTCCCACAGCCAACCTCCCGCGGTCCCTCCCCCAGGCCAACCGCCCTGATTGGACCCAATCGACCCCAATCATGACTGAGCAAGATGGCCCCGATCAGCCCCGATTGCCGGCCAGGCCAAGGGACTGCACCTGTGCATGAATGCATGCACCGGGCCTTCAGTAACATATAATTGGTGCCATTTTAACCATATGCAAGTGTGCGATTCAGAGGCATTTAGTTTGTTCAACCTTCACCTCTATCTAATTCCAGAACATTTCCATCACCCCAAAAAGAGACCCTGTCCTCATTAGCAGGCTTTCCCCATAGCCCTCCCGCCCCTGACAACCACGAATCTGCTTCCTGTCTCTGTGGGTTTGCCTGTTCTGGACATTTCATATCCACAGAATCATACGCTATGTGGTTGTTTGTGTCTGGCTCCTTTCGCTCAGCACAGTGTGTCCAAGCTGCATCCACGTTGTGGTGAATAGCAGTCCTTCATGCCTCTTTATGCTGAGTAACATTCCACTGTGTGGATGGATCGGGTTCTGTTCATCAGGTCATTCTTCCATTGATGGACATTTGGGTTGTTGCTCTCATTTGGCGACCGTGAACAGTGCTGCTATGCACATGTGCGTGCAAGGATTCAAACATCTGCTTTCAGATCTTTGGGGTTGATACTCAGGAGTGGGATAGCTGTGTCACGTGGACAATCTATGTTGAACTATTTGAGGAATCCTGCTCCATTGTGACGCTGGTAGAATTAAGCCTGAATTCCCCCTTGGACACACCTGCTATCCACAGCACCCCAAGTTGCTCACCAAGCAAGACCCTCACCTTGCCCTGCCTTCTCTCAGCCCTCGTCTTCCTCACCAATGCACCGGTCACTTAAAAAGATGTAAATAAAGCCCCCACCATGGCCGGGCACACACTAGGACCTTAAGCCAAAACGGTTGCTCCCTCACCCCCCCCCCCCCCACTTCTTGAGTTTTTTGTTTTCTCCTCTGTGTAGTATTGCCAGAAAAAACACAGGATGCCCAGCTAAATTTAAATTTCACATAAACAAAAATTTTTTCCCATTCTGTGCAAAATTTGGGATATGCTCCTACTTAAAAAAAGAAGTGCTGTTTATCTGAAATTCAAATTTAATTGTGTGTCCTGCATTTTATTCACTGAATCTGGAGACGGCCTTTGTGACAATGGCTTCTCATAGCCAGGCGGAAGTCCCCAAACTCAGACATCACAGCCAGGCAGACACCAGAGGCGCTGCGTTTGTGGCCCCAGCGTCTGATCCACCTGCCTCCCGTCAGCAAAATCCCACTGAAGCCTGAACTGCTGAGATGTCCCCAATCCACTGTGAGTTCCCCGAGAAAGCTCTGGGGACAAAGACTCTGTGAAGACCCTGGGAATTCTGTGAAGGTCCATTTCAGTCTGATGACAAATGCTCTAAATTGGTCCCCAGCCCCAGGCTGCCGGAAGGCCAGTGAGCAAAGGGGTGAGCACACAGGGTGGCCCCATGAAAGGACACCTCACTCAGGCCTGCCTCCTGGGGCGCCGAGGTCTGATTCACGCTTCCTCGTATTCAAACGGAGCCCACCAGGGCCGGAAGCCTCTCTGTGAGGGGCAGGTTGGCCCGCACAGGCGACACTTCTCCCCCTCGATGTTCCCCAGAACCTGGCCCAGGCCCTGCGCACACATGATACTTGGGAGATGGCGGCAGTGCCTGGAAGGAAACCACTGCCATCGCGTCCCTCATGAGACACGGCTGGAAGGAGGGCACCTTCCCCAGGGCCGGCTGATACTACAGGGATGGGAGGCCCAGGGCCTGAGGACTTTTTTTTTATTGATTTCAGAGAGGAAGGCAGAGGGAGAGAGAGAGAGAAACATCAATGATGACAGAGAATCATTGATCGGCTGCCTCCTGCACGCCCCACACTGGGGGTCAAGCCTGTAACCCGGGCATGTGCCCAGGCTGGGGATCAAACTGTGACCTCCTGGTTCATAGGTTAATGCTCCACCACTGAGCCACGCCAGCCAGGAAGGGCCCTAGGACTTTCAGGAGCCACTGGAATTTCTCAATTTCTTTTAAAATTAGAAGAAAAGAAAAGGAACTTCTAAGGCAGAAAAATACATTTTCATTAGTCCCTTGCCTCCAGGGAGAATAAATGAAATAGTTAGGGCCTATGAAAATCTACTCAGGTGTTGTAACTTATTTTTTCTTTAATGAAGGGAGTATATCTCATTCCATGCAATATTTGGTACATATTTATGCTAAAAAAAAGTGTTTACCTGAAATTCAAATTTAACTGGGTGTGCAGTGTTTTATTTGCTAAACCTGGCAGCCTGGTGTCTGGGTGACAGCTGGCCCGCACAGCCAGGCAGGAACCTAAGGCACAGCAGACGTGCCCAGCCCCTCCCCCAGGGTTCACATTGCAGCCCGGAGCCTCTCCCACAAAGATCAAGATGGTCTTACTAGATGTTTGCACTGTGGAAGCAGGAAAAGGCCTCTGGCCTGTGAACACACTCATACCCACTCTACATGTGTGAATGTTGGGAGGCACCTGAAGATACAACAATGCCATTTCTCAGATGACAAAACTGAGGTTCAGGAAAGAGAAGCAACTTGGCCAGGCTAGGCCAGCCGTGGGCAAACTACGGCCCGCGGGCCGGATCCGGCCCTTTCGGCTGTTCTATCCGGCCCGCGGAGCCGAAAGAGCGGAGGGTTCTCTTGCTCTCCCCTCCGCTCCTTCACCAGCAGCAGTGTTAACATGGCAACGTCGGGAAACACGGCCGCAGCTCCTTCTGAGTGGGCGGATATAAATCATTCAGTAGAAGGAACAACCTCTCAATCTTCCAGAGGCTCCTTGTAATGCCCGCGGACGCGTCTCCCGACATCACCCTGGGAATGCGTAGACACGTTTTCGTGGTGATATAGGGAGACACGCCCCTGGAGAGCACAGTAGCAGAGCCTTTCTGAGGTAAGATTAAGAGCTCTACTCAAACACAATTTTTTCCTGTTCCCACATTCTGTACATCACAACGACTTGTTAATAAAACAACAAAGACTTTCAGCTTTTAGTCACTTCAACTGGTGGCCTGTCCTTTGTCACAAAACCCTGAAACAGCACCAGAAGGGGTGCAACTGGAACTCATCGATCTTCAGTCTGACTTTGTCCTAAAGGAGAAATTCAGCTCTCTTGAACTAAGAGACTTTTATGCTTCACTTAATGAAGCCACTTTTCCAAACATCCGGAGGATGGCACAGAAGATACTGGTGCTGTTTGGGTCAACCTATGTTTGTGAGCAGACATTTAGCGTCATGAACATCAACAAAGCCCCTCACAGATCCAGCTTAACTGACGAACACCTCAGATCTATCCTGAGAATAGCCACAACAAAACTAACTCCAGACTTGATGCATTAGCTAAAAAAGGAGACCAACAACACTGTTCCCACTGAAGTTGATGTTTTAAAGACCAAAAACCTTTCAACCCAGTCTACATTGCCATCTACATCTATGTCCCGGGCATAATTTGGAAGTTGCACTAAAGAAAATGTTTAATTTACTGTTTACACATTTTATTCTTTTCTATTTGTTTTAGTTTTAAATTATTTTATTATATTTAAGTTTAATTTGAAAGGGTTTTGTACCTTTCCTTTGTTAGGCAATTTTATTTTGCCTTTGCCATCTTCAATATAAGGTATGTTATTGTGCTATGATTCCTCCATTTTTTGAAGTTTCAAATTATAATAATTAGTGTTTACATTCTTCTTGTTAAAATGTTTGAAATGAATAAAACTATTGAAATAAAAAAAAAGACCGTACCCTTTTATGTAATGATGTTTACTTTGAATTTATATTAGTTCACACAAACACTCCATCCATGCTTTTGTTCCGGCCCTCCGGTCCAGTTTAAGAACCCGTTGTGGCCCTCGAGTCAAAAAGTTTGCCCACCCCTGCTCTAGGCTGTGGTTCTCTTAAAAACCTCTTCTGGCCCAGCCGGTGTGGCTCAGTGGTTGAAAGTCGACCTATGAACCACGGTTCCATTCCTGTTCAGGGCACATGCCCAGGTTGTGGGCTCGGTTCCCAGTAGGGGGCGTGCAGGAGGCAGACGATCAATGATTCTCATCATTGATGTTTCTCTCTCTCCCTCTCCATTCCTATCTCTTCTGGGGCAGTTGTTTTGTATCTTTTTGATATCGTCCCCCCCTCCTCTCCCCCACCCCGTTGATGGAAGTTGTAGACACTTCGTTGTAGAGGAATGTCCCGGTATCTTGCCTTCAGTGTCAGGGGTCCATAGGCCCTATGAGACTCGTACAGAGAAGCAAGCCTGGGTCAGGACAGAGGCTTCCCGATAGGGCAGTTGGGCTCCTGGCTCCACAGAAAATCAGCTCCCCCACTATGAAGTGGGGCAAATATTACTGGCTCTCCAGGCCCTGCGGACCAAGAGGGCCCCACGCAGGGATTGACACATAGTAGGTCTTCAAGCAACATTATTTGTTTTGTTTTTGTTAATCCTCACCCAAGGATATTTTTTCCATTTATTTTTAGAGCGAGTAGAAGGGGGGGGGGAAGAGAGAGAAACATGGGTGTGAGAGAGACACATCGATTAGCCTCCTGCATGAGCCCGGACCGAGGCCAGGATCGAACCTGCAACCCAGGAGCACGCCCTTGGCCAGGAATCCAACCTGGGAACCTTTGGTGCACGGGCTGACACTCTAACCACTGAGCCACATCGGCCAGGGTGCAATGTTAGTGTTTTACTCCCGTCCCTCAGCCCTGTGTCCCCACCAACACACACACACACACACACACACACACACACACACACACGGCTGAACTTCCCCTCTACTCCTGGGGAAAAAAAAGGAAAGGGAAACTCCCTCATACTACACATATTTTTAAAACCTGCCCTTTCAGTGGAAAAGTTTTTACATCTTAAGAAAAACCTGATTGTTTGACTTGACTGCAAGGAACACGTGGCTATCCAGGGACACATGCCTGCAACCGTGCAAAGAAGCTGTGTGTCCTCCACGCCCGTTGGAGGGGCCCGCGTGATGTGGTGTGAGGCTGCGGGGCACAGGCTGTCAGCCCCCCAGGGGCGCAAGGAGTCTTCTAGAATATTCCGGAACATTCCTCCTCAGGTAGTCAGAAATCACACAGTCGGGGCCCTGTCTCAGATTTCCAGCTCTGCGATCCGTTGTTTTCCGTTTCGTTTTTCCTCCTCCTCCTCTTCTTTTTTTTCCTTTCTCAAATCACATTTGTTTTTCCACAATCGAAAGTGCTCACGCCGATCTGGCCCTGGCCTTCCAACACGCTGTCCGACCGACCGAGACGTGTAAACAACCGCTGCCCCGCAGCTGGCCGTTTGGGTGACACTGGAAAACCTTCTGGATAGTGAAAAAGAAGGGAGTTTTCCAAAACTCAGCGCAGGACTTACGTAACGGACCGGACACAGATCTGGCTCTCCAGCTTCTGCGAGTGCAGGGCGCGGGGCGCGGGGCGGGGCGCCTGCCGGCAGCAGCAGGCCAGGGAGAGGAGAGTGCAGGCGGGATCCCTGCCTCCTCCACCAGTGATAAGGGAATGTGGGCTGCGGCTGGGAGGCCAAGTGCATATTTGAAATACGTTGGCAAGGCCGAGTTCTCGTAAACTGACATAAATCTCCCGGGGAAACGGCTCCAGCAGCCACGAGCAGGGGCGACCCAGGCACATCTGTGGGTGTCCCACAGCCACCCAGGACTTCGTCATCGCTTCTCTTTATTCCTCCCAGCACCTCGGGGTTCCACTGCACCTCGATTTTATAGGAAACAAAACCCAAAGTGCGGAGAGGGAGGCAACTGGCCCCGGGAAGGAACACAGGAACGATGCCATATTCAATATTTTAAATATTTTCTTTAAAGACCACCCATCCCCCAACAAGCTGGGGGGAGGGGTGGTGGTTGGAGTCAGGACCTGAGAAACTGTAAAGTGGGCATGGTAACTGCTCTCCAGCTCAGAGTGGCAGGGATGTCTCAATTCACAAAACTCAAACCTGAGCGTTATTTACGTGCCGCTGCCTGCCGGTCAGGTCTCCAAAGGCAGCTGGGGGATGTTGTCACGTGTGGTTCAGGGTTTGTGTTCAAGGTTTGGGGTTTCCCCCCCAGACTCTGTGGGCCACGCTCTGTGCCTGTGCCCTGTACTCAGGTGGTTGTTCTAACCTGAGTACAGGGCACGGAGCGTGGCCCACAGAGTCTGGGGGATACAATAAATCAATAAGCAATAAAGCAATACAGCCACTTTGTCAGTATCTGCTAAAGCGAAGACCCAGCAATTCCACCCCTAAAGAAATGTGCGAACGTATAGATGTATTTCTTTATGTTACTCCTAACGGCCACAAAAAGAAAAAAGGGAACAACTCAAAGGTCTTCAGTAAATAACTGCGGCGTAGTTATTCAATGGAATACTATACACCAGTGAAAAGGAGCCCGCGTCTGCTTATTGTGGAGGAACCCGGGGGGCACACGCTGAGCAAAGGAGCCAGAGGTGAAAGGGGGCGTAACTGTGCTCCCCATCAGTGAGATCAACAGCAGGCAAAACTCACCTATGGTGACAGGGGTCCGAGGTGTGGCTTCCCTCGCCAGCAGAGGGAGCCTTCTGGGGTGCTGGATGTCCCCACATTTTGATCTGGGTGATGGTCACATCAGCAAAACCCACTGAGCATACACTTCAGATGCGCTCCCTCGGCTGCATGCCAGTTTTGCCTTCATTTGAAAAGGTCGGGCAAGGCATTTCTTCATTGAGCGCCCAGTGCATGCCGGAAGGGCAGTGATGACGAAGACCCATCCCTCCTGTCAGCTCAGGTGCCAGGCAGCCCACAGGTGGGAGCAGCAGGTGGAGGGTAGAGCGGGAGGGTTTGGTACAGCCTTTCACACACTGTGAGCGCAGGCACACGGAGCCCTGCTCTGTCTGGGAAGGAAAAGCACTTGGTTCTGACGGGGGGGCGGGGGCAGCAGGGGGGGGGGGGAGGGAACAGAGGGATTCCCCAGAGCAGGAACCGGCCCTGCAGGCCAAGGAGGGGCGGACGGTGGTGCAGAGAGAAGGTCTGAAAGAACCTGCGCTCACAGGGACCACCTGCCTGCCCAGGAGGCGCTGTCATCTACTACAGTGGCCACTGGGGTGAGTGCTCCCTATGCGCCAGCATTCCTCTCGTGCTCCCTCCCAACACCCCCTAAGCTCTACTTGGCAGGTGTGGCAACGGACTTGCCTGAGGCCCTCAAACTGGGCCCAAGGTGGCAGGGTCCCCACTGCCTGCTGGCTTCCCTGGTGACTCAGCGCGCCCCGGGACAAGGTGTGTCTGCGAGCTGCCTGCACGCACGGCACGCAGCCTCCCCCAGCGGCCACCACCCTTAGCACACAGCCTCTGGGTGGTGGGGACACGGTGAGTCACGAGGACATGGCCCTCGGTTGCCTGCTACGAGGCCCTTTGTCGCCACAAATCAATCGGCTTTTGAAGGCCCCGCAGTCGCCGGGCCAGCCCCTCGAGGACGCTTTCCAAGTGGCCCACGTGGGACCTAATGAGGACAAAAGCCGATGGCCAATCATTTCCCAAATCCCAAAAGTGAGCACACGCCTCCTCCGTGCATGGAGACAGAGGGCTTTCAACACGAATGTGGTCCCTTCATTCTCGTCCGGGAGCTTCTGTCATCGGGGTGTCAGACCCACAGCCCAGAGGACAGAGGGCTTTTACCTTCTCAGGGCACCTCGTCTTGATTTGGGAAAGAGGCATTGGGCTGTGTTTGTAATAGGAACCAAGGGACTCCCGCATCCCACTTCTACCCACGGGCCACATCAGCAGCCCTTTCATAACCAACCACGGGAATAGCAGAGAATAAGCCAGGGGCTCCTGCCACCCATGGGCCGTAGTTTGAGACCCTTGGCCTAATCAATTCCTACCCATCACCCCCTCCAGGAAGTCCTCCTGGATGCCTTCCTGGCCTTATGAACCTATGTATACTCCCACTGTCCCAAGTTAAGAACCTTCAGCCTAGACTGCAAATTCCTCTAGGCCAAAGAAACCCCCCTCCCCTCCCCTCCCCCGCTGCCCCCGCCGCCCATCACCACCACCAATGCTTAGGACAGAGCCTGCACACAGCAAATGCTTAAAAATAGATGTATACCAAATCCACTAGGTTAGCAAAAAAAAAAAAAAAAAGGGTGGAGGGGAATAACAAGTGTCGGTGTGAAGAAATTGGAACCCTCAAGCATTTCTGGTGGAAATGTAAAAATGATGCAGTTGCTATGGAAACCACCTGGCAGTTCCTCAAAAGGTTAAACATAGAATTACCACATAACCCAGCAATTCCACTCCTAAGTATAGACCCAAAACAAGTGAAAACAGATGTTTAAACAAATACTTGCACACACATGTTTGCAGCAGCACTATTTATAATAGCCAAAAAAATCGATATCCCTTCGTGGATGAGTAGATAAACAAAATGCAGTCCATCCGTTCCGTGGAATATTACTCGGCCATGAAAAGGCCTGACTCACAGCCTTGGAAACACCATGCTGAGGGAGAGAAGCCAGACACAAAGGCCATGTAGCATGGATTCCATGTATCTGAAGCATCCAGAACAGACACATCCACAGAGGCAGCAAGTGGATTCATGTTTGTCAGGGGCCGGGGAGGGGAAGGGGAGTGAGTGCTCATAGGAACAGGGTTTTTTTTGGAGGGGAGGCGGGTGTGATAAAAATGTTCTGAAGGTAGTGATGGCTGCACAACACTGTGAATGCTAAATTGTTCACTTGAAAATGGTTAATGGTTATAGGCCAAATGCTTGTGTCCTCCCCCCTCAAATTCAGATGTTGAAATCTGCCCCCCACCCAACGTGATGATAATAGAAGGTGGGACCTTTGGGAAGTGATTAGGTCATAAGGGTGGTGCCCTCATACATGGGATTAGACCCCTGATAAAAGGCAGCCCTTCCACCACACGAGGGCACAGCGAGGAGGCGTCGTCGACGAACCACCAAGGGGGCCCCCACCAGCCCCTTGATCTTGGATGTCAGGCTCCAGAACTCTGAGAAGTAAATCTGTTGCTTATAAGCCCCCATCTGTGGTAGTTTGTTTAGCAGCCCAAACGACTAAAATGGGTAAATATTATGTTATATGAATTTCACCTCAAAAATTTTCTAAAAAGTTAAAAACAAAAATGAATGCTCAGGACCAGAAGGTACACATCCAAAGTCCCCCTCCCCTCATTCTCTCTCCAGAGGTCTGCCCGCAGCACCCTCCACGCTGACTCAGCCTCACTCCTACCAACAGCTGGGCCCCCAAGTGTTCCGGGCCAGCGCGGGTCCCACACCCCTTCTCACCCTTGATGTGTAAGCAAGCCTACGGCTGAGCCCGATTGCCGTGGGCGTAGCCAATATTGTCTCAGAGGGGTGCGGGCACAGGTGTGACATCGCAGGCCGTGACTCAGGCCTTGGCCCGGCTCCCAGCAGGACGATGTGAGAGTCGGGCTGGGAGTTGACTGCACCTCTGGTTTTTCTCGCTCCGTACATTCCAGCGTGTGATGGGCCTTCTTCCTGCAGTTTATAAGTCACTGTTTGGGGTAAACAGTGCAGGTCACTGAGCACAAGGCTCCCCAGGGTCAGGGGAGCTCGGAGTTTTATTAAATCGCAAGCATCCAGCATCTTGCATGCTGGTTGGTGGCAGCGGAGGTAGATTCCCTTCCCAGAGCTGGGGAGGGGGCCAACCAGCCAGCAGGCCCCCGAGTTTGTAGGAATTGTAAATCCCAGATCTAGAAGCAGCCTGGCTTCCCATAGTTAGAGGGTCTCCCTACTGACACCCCCCACCCCCCGGGGGGAAACTTGAAACCATTGTTGCTCCTCATGAAAAGAGGGGATACTACCACCAATGGGCCGGGATGCTGCTCAATGTCCCACAAGGCACGGGATGGCCCACTGTGCGCTGATTCAGCCCAGCTGTCAGCGGTCTGGAGGTTGGAAACCCCTGAAACCAGTGTTTCTCCTGCCCTGCCCGCCCCCGCTTTTCAGGACATCGTCTGGGGGTGCACCTTAGCCACAGAGACAGGCACAGGAGTCGGTGGGTATCAGCAGACCTGAGTGGCTGTGTGGCCTTCAGTAGGTATCTCAGCCTCTCTGAGCCTCTGTTCTCCTCAGAAAATTCAGACAACCTCACAGAGCAGCTGTGCTAGTTAATCAACCGTGAGCATCAAAGTCGACGTTCTTTAGGCTGCAAGCTCAAGAAGCACGCTCAGGCCGCCACCAGCACCTGCCTCTCAGCCCACGTTTGAGGCTGCAGAGCGTCCACCTCACGGAACTGCGTGGGAAGAAGATCAGAGGACCGTTTTGAAGCCCCGGGCTGTCCTGTTTGCATTTGTCTTCCAGCAGGGCAGCCCCGAGAAGGGGCACTTCCTGGCAGCTGGCCCAGAGCCTGGCACAGGCTGTCGTCATATTCTGGAACCAAACCTCGCTCTGGCCCTGAAGATGCTGAGGTGGTTCCTTCAGTGCCCAGCCGTGAAGCACAGGTTAATCAACATCACGGTGAAAAGCCGTGCGGACAGCAGGTGCCCTGGGATGACATGACGTGGAGGGCACCTCGTCTCTGTGGTCCTCCCCCTAAACCCCAGACCCCCTTCTGATCACAATAGAACATCACACAAACCCAGATTGGGGGACCCCGGCCAGCACTCGGCAATTCTGCCAAAGACATGCGAAAACCGAGGAAAGTCTGAGAAACCATCAGAGACCCGAGGAGACGGGCGACAGGATGACTCCATGCCATGTGGGATCCCGGAACCCAAAGGGGATGTGCGTGGAAAATCTGGGGCACCTGAGTAAAGTTGGGAGTTTAGTCAATAGCACCATCCCAACATGAATTTCTCAGTTTCCACAACTGTGTGCTGGTCCTGTGAGAGGTTAACTTCCGGGGAAACTGGGCGAAAGGGACTCGGGAACTCTGCATCTTATCTCTGCAGCTTTTCTGCAATTAGATTTGTCATTCCAAACATTGAAAAAGGTTATTTGTAAAAACAACAAGGACTGGAAGCTAAGACAGGGAGGGAACAGTCCCTGGGGACATACTTGGGCGAAAACGTCATTCCTTGTCTATCTGACATGCAAATGTAGCCGGTGTCCTGTGTTTATTCTGGCAGCTCTAGCCTCCGCGAAGGGGCTCCATGAATTGGGCTGGGAGATGGGGGACGGGCTGCAGGGGGGGATAATGGGTCCCTATGTCACAGAGGCCAATAATGACTCTTAATAATAATAATGGTGATGACAACAGTAATAATTGCGCCTCTCTCTGGGCATTCATCTTGCTTCACCCTGGGGCGCCTGCCTCCCTGCCAGGCAAGGGGAACCTGCCGTGCCCAGCGCAGGCCCAGTGTGCAGGGACCCCAGCTCTCTCCCCGCTGCAGCCAGCTCCCGGCCACGTGCATGAGTTGCCTGGGGCTGCTGTAACAAATGGCGGCACACTGGGGGGATCTAAACATCAGAAACGTATTCTCTCACAGTCCTGGAGTCCGGAAGTCTGAAGTCAGGGTCTGAAGCAGGGCTGGTTCCTTCTGGGGACCCCGAGGGACACTCGGTCCCGGGCCTCTCCCGGCCCCTGTGGCTGCTGGCGACCCTGGGCCTTCCTTGGCTTGTAGCTGCTTTACTCCATCTTCACACAGCTTCCCTTTCTCTACCTGCTTCCCTTCTCTTTTCTGCTGACACATGCCACCAGACTCGGGGCCACCCTAAATCCAGGATCATCTCATCTCGAGACCTTCCACTTCATTCCATCTGCAAAGACCCTGTTCGCAGGAGGATTGCACATTCACAGATACAGGAGGATAGGATGTGGGCATATCTTTGGGGTACACCATTCACCCCACTATACTGCAGATATTTCTCCATCAGACCCTGTCACACTTCTTTTTTCCGCCCCAAATTCAGCTAGAAAAGCGCTCAGCGTGCAGGGACCACAGGCCAGCCACTCACCCAGGATCCACGTGCAGAGTGGCACAAACGTTGAAGAATGAGAAATAAGAGGAAGCTGGTGTGGTGGAATAGGGATCCCAAACCCCCACCCGCGCCTCAGTTTCCACCTCTGTGAAGGGGGCTGATTCTGCCATCTCAGTGAGATCCATCCTGTTGAGTTGCAAGCACAAGGGGGTGGGGGTCTCCCTAATCTTCGACCAGCCCTTATCTTAGCTCCCAGTGGAACGTGGGAGAATCCCGGTGTTCTTGGAACAGGGAGAGAGAGTGTGTGTGCAGGAGAGAGAGAGAGCCACCGTGGGGACTGGAGGGAAGAAATGAGATTGTGCCTATAGATGCTCAAAATAATATCAGAAGAATAAATGTCCCCAGGAGTGGCGGGAGCATAATTAAAAGACCCCAACCCTTGTTCTAGCCCAGTGGAGCCTTTTAAAATAGATCCGATTAGAAGACTCCCCAAAACGTTAGATGTGGCATTACCCCATGACCCAGCAACTCCACTCCCAGGTACGTTTACCTAAGTATTAAACACGGGGATTCAAACCAATACGTGTGCACAGTAGTCACACACTGGACACCACCCCAAACGCCTACCCCCCGATCGATACACAGCTAAGCAGAGGAGGCCTCTCCCTGTAGAATATTATTCAACCGTGAGAAGGAACGAAGCACGGACACATCTGACAACAGGGTGAATTTTGAAAACATGCTGCGGAGGGAAAAGCCAGATACTCAAAGACCACATGTGTGATTCATTCATAGGAAATGTCCAGGACGGGAAATCCATAGAAACAGAAAGCAGCTTTGTGGTTGCCAGGGGCTGCTGGAGGGGGAGGAGGGGTGACGAAGTGACTGCGGAGGGGGACGGAGTCTCCTTTTGGGGAAAAGAAAATGTTCTGGAATATTTATGGAATAGAAAGAAGTGATGGTTGCACAACATTGTGACGGTACTTAAGGCCATTGAGTTGTTCGCTTTAAAATGATTAAGTTTATGTTATGCGAATTTCAGCTCAATTTAAAAAAAATTTGAAAGTGAAAAAAAAAAAAATGGATCCGAAAGATATTTATACTCTTCTGTTTTCCAAAGAAATTGTCCCAGGCGCCCAGAAATTACCAGTCGCCGGTCCCAAAAGAACTTTACAAATAATAAACTTTAATAATGTTAAACAGGGTCCTTGCGAAATTCACTCCTCACAGAGGCGGCCCTGTCATTATTAATAATATGTGGTCATGACATAATAGCATCATAATCTCCCACCCCGTGAGGGCACTGCAGTCAGCGGGTGAAGCAATGTTCACCGAGGACCGGCCACGCAGAGACAGATACAAAGCCAGTGCCTCTGGCCGATGACAGGGAACCGGGAACCAGGAACCAGGAACCAGGACAAGCTGCTCGAGTGCAGGCGATGCTTCCGGGGAAGGGGAGGCTCTGTGCAGGCTGGTTATCCAGAGGAGCCAGTGTCACACCTTCCCTGACGTCAGGGCCAGGCCAGGGGGCTGTGCCGGGCTCCCAGGAAGAGAACCCCTAGGTGCCAAGAAGATGGGGCTCAAACTCCATTCTCCAGGCCTCCCCTGCTGTCCCCTCACATGAAACTCATGGCTGTGCGGGGTACGTGAGGGCAGAACACACAGGTGACACCGCCTCCCGGCAAGCTGTGCCAGGGAGCCCAGCAGCTCTGACCAGGTGCCCAAAGGGATGACCTCACAGGCAGCAGCACGGAGGCCCAGGCCAGTAAGAGGAAAAGAGGCCAGGACGAGTGAGGTGGCGGAGGATGCCATCGTGCATTTCTAAGCTATGGGTGTGAGATCGTCCCCGGACTCCAAGAACTGACAGGGACAACACAGGACTATGGCACCCTTAGAGGCAGCCTGCATCCTTTGACAGGTGAAGGGACACAGGAGCTATGATCCATCCACACATGGAATACTACTCAGCGATGAAAAGAAGTGAACACACAGAACTATGCTGAGGGAGAGAAGCCAGACCCAGAGCACCACACTGTATGATGGCATTTATAGGAAACGTCCAGGAAGGGCTCATCTCTAGACTGATGAGATGAGTGGCTGCCGGGGGCTCGAGGTGAGGGCAGGATGGACCGCAAAGGGCAAGAGGGGTCTCCTTGGGCTGATGCAAGGTTCTACAGCTAGATCATGGTGAGGGTTGCACCACTTGGTAAATTTTATAGTATGTAGATGACACTGCAATAAATATAAAAATTTTAAAAATTTAATCTAAAGCCCTGGCTGAGTGTGGCTCAGTGGATAGAGTGTCAACCTAAAGATCGAGGGTTCATTCCCAGTCAAAGGCATGTGCCTGGGTTGCGGGTTCCGGCCCTAGTTGGGGCACCCCCCTCCCTTCTCCCCTCCCTCACCCCCTTCCACTCTCTCTAAAAATCAATGGAAAAAATATCCTCAGATTAGCAACAACAAAAATTAATCTAAATAAAATTTAAATTTTTAAAATAAAAAACAAATATAAATAAAAAATTAAAATTTTATATCTAAATAAATTTAAAATTTTTCAATAAAATAAATTTAATGAAATAAAAAAATTGAAAATCTAAATAAATTAAAAAGTTTAAGTAAAATTTAAATTTTTAAATAAAATAAAAATAAACCTAAATAGAATAAAAAATTTAACTTAAATAAAATAATGTTTAAATGAAATCTAAATCTTTTAAAAATTAGAAAATTTTAAATCTAAATAAAAGATTTTTTTATCCTCACCCAAGGCTATGTTTATTGGAAAAAAAAGAGAGAAAAAACATCCATCAGTTTTCTCCTGAATACACTCTGACCAGGGATCGAACCCACAACCTTTTGTACCTGATCTAGAATTGAACCCACAACATTTTGGTGCACAGGGTGATGCTCCTATCAACTGAGCCGCCCAGCCAGGGCCAAAGATTTTTTCATAAAGTAAAAATAAAACAAAACAAAAAGTAGCCCCTAGATGTATGGCCAACAGGTAACAAGAAATTTAAGAAAAAAGTCACTCTCAAGTTGGTCATCGCTAATAAATTGTACCTTTACAACCAGGTGCTTGAGACATGTCTGATACTGGATGTCCAAACCGCTGAGACTGAAAGTCCAAACCACTAACCTGTAGGATATCTTCAGATTCCTCCCCATCTTTATTCCTCCCCCTCCCCAAATTCCTGATCTAATGCCTGGGAGCTGCCGGAGGGCAGAGACCAGCTTACTCTGGCTGACAGCTTCTCCGGCACCTGCCCAATGAGAAGTATTCCACAAATGACTGTTAAATGCATACTGAGAGGCTGCGATAGTTTCGGGGGGCAGCTCAGACTCAAGTCCAAGGGCAGCTGTTCTGGCTTCTCTCCATGGAATCATCTTCTCTAAGCTTCAGTCAATATTTCCTGCTGGCAGGCCCTACAGTCTCTTTCTGCGCATAGTCTCCGTGAAGGGGCAGGACTGTGTGCCAATAAAGTTATGGGACTGGAATTTGATTTTCATAGAATGTGCATGTGTCGTGAAATGTTATTTTGATTTTTTCCCCAATCATCATAAATGTAAAATTCTTGCTTAGCTATTGGCCAAACAAAAGCTGTAATAGTCACATATTGCATGATTCAGTGTATATGAAATGTCCAGAACAGGCAAGTCCATAGACAGAAAGCAGATTAGGGGTTGTCAGGGGCTATGGGTGGGGGAATGGAGAGTGACTGCTAATGGGGCCGGGTTTCCTTTTGGGGTGATGGAAATGTTCTGGAACTAGACAGAGGTGATGACTGTACAACACTGTGCATATCCTAAATGCCACTGGATTGTTCACATTAAAATGGTTAATTTTGTATTATGTGAATTTCACCTTGATTAAAAAAATGATAAAACACACATACATGTACATAATTAACATTGGAATATACACTGAATGGTCAGATTATTATGATCTCTGAACGCATAATAATCTGGCCACTCAGTGTGTGTGTGTGTGTGTGTGTGTATATATATATATATATATATATATATATATATATATATATATTTTTTTTTTTAGAGGCCTGGTGCATGAATTCATGCATAGGTGGGGTCCGGCCAGCCTGGCCAGGGGGAGGGAACATGGGTGGTTGGCCGGCCTGCCTGCTGGTCGAACTCCTGGTCGAGGGGACAATTTGCATATTAGCCTTTTATTATATAGGATATACACTGAGTGGCCAGATTATTATGTGTTCAGAGATCATAATAATCTGGCCACTCAGTGTATGTGAAATATAAAGAATAATACTATTGATATATTTAATTTTTAAGCTGTAAGCCAGGGTGGGTCAACTCTTGATTTAGGTTAATAAAGATTGCTATCAGGAATGAAGGGGCTCTTCTAGGAAAAGTCCTTTACACATGATGTCTCCGAACTAATCAATGACAAGGCAGGCATGTTCATGCCTCTTTGATGGATGAGGGACTAAGGCAGGGGTGGGCAAACTTTTTGACTTGAGGGCCACAATGGGTTCTTAAACTGGACCGGAGGGCTGGAACAAAAGCATGGATGGAGTGTTTGTGTGAACTAATATAAATTCAAAGTAAAGGAGCGGAGGGGAGAGCAAGAGAACCGGATAGAACAGCCGGATCCGGCCCGTGGGCCGTAGTTTGCCCACGGCTGGGCTAAGGTCAAACTAACAACGCCACTCATTTGAGGTCACTGAGCAGCAAGTGCCAAGGCCAGAAAGTGACCTGGGCTCTTGGCTGGGCTCCCGTTACGTCCATCACGTACTACGCTGAACAGACCTGCTATGAGAACTGAATGAGAAAACACAGGCAGCTCTTCAGTGCTGGGCTTGGCATACAGTAGGTGCGTAATCAATGCTGCTTTCTCCCCTTCTCCTGTCCTCTGTGTGAACAAAGGGCAAAACAGTCCTGTCTGGCCAGTGAGGAGATGATGAGTTTTCCTAGATATCCAACAGTCATCAACCAGCTAAGCTCTGCACCTTCCCCTCACATCACGACTTAATTGTTCATAAGCAGTAAGAAAGCCCCGGAGACAGCAAGACAAATGGGAAAGTGCCCTTTCTTATTGGGCCTTGGCTCTGCTCCCCGCAGCAGCAAGGTGGTGACCTCCGTAAGAAGCCCACTTTCAGGGGCGTCCCTGCCCGTGATATTTCCCATCCCCAAGAAATGCCGAGCTGCCAAACATCCTCGCAACACGGGGAGCCCAGTTTGGCAAGACACTGTGAAAGCATTGCGCAAAGCTAAGCAGAAACACCCCGATCGACCCAGCTGGGAGTCGTTTGTCCAGTTGGCGCTGTCATGTGACTGTAATTCCTTCAGAGTGTTCATAACTCGTCTCGGAAGCTCAGCTGCATTTTCGGTGACGTGTTTTCTGTAGAATTCCTGAGTGCTTGTTCTTGGGAGTTGGGCCAAGTGTACACAATAGCTATTTGGGGCGGGACAGCTGGTAAAGGGAGAGGCGGGCTAACCTCTAGAAGAAAAGTGAACAGAAATCCAGGAAGCTAGAAATGGCCCGGGCGCAGCTCAAGGAGACTATAAGCTCCCTGTAGGGAGAAATGGGCCGTGGACCCTGTTAGCTTCCTCTCCAGGTCCAACAGAGCATGGAGAGGGCGTTTATGTGTATTTGTTGCTGAAACAGAAAACTTTTGTTTCACACATTTCCTGAGCCCTTAAAGACAAGCCTGGCAGGAGAAGGTAAGCCTTAACAACACACATGCCATTCATACAAGCCTCTGCCAGTGACATCTTAATCAACCCCAGACAGACATCACTAATCAATCACAATAGAGTTTCCCAGCACTGAATCTGGATAAAATCTCAGAATCTGTACCAGCACAGTGTTCATTATCAATGGATTAGACCAAATGGAAGAGGGGAACAGCAAGGCACAGACACACAGCCTGTCCCTATTCTTTCGGAACTCACCCATGACACTTAGCACCCACCTTGTACCATCCGTTCACCTACTGACCACCTTGCCACCAGAGATGTGTCTTATTCCCGGCCTCCTGCCCCCGCCCTGCCCCTCCCCCGCAGCAGCTGATGAGACAGGCTGCTCAGAGACTTCAAAACGTTGGCACGGGTAAGTCTCCCTCCTTGTAAGAGGCAGCGTTGGGAACGTGACTTCAAGTCCGGAGCCTTTCTCCAACAGCACTGTCACCTGAGATGTCACCAGGACACACACCCACACAGACAGGTGTGGCCTCGATAGCGGGGTGACAGGACCCCAGCATGAGAGGGACCGTGCTCCAAGCACCCCCACCCCTGAACACTGACGCTCTCCCAGGATGCCCTGCCCAGGATCCCCTGTCTGACTATTTGGCGTGTGCCCTTAATTGGGCAGCAAGCATTCTTGAGCATCTACATGGACCATCTCATTTCTCAAAATGAAAGTCAGAGAGGCTCAGAGAGGTTAAGTGACATGCCCAAGGTCACACAGCAAAAATGGCAACTCAAGTCCATGCTCTTTCTATTCATTGGTGATTCCGTGTGTTGGTTCCATTCACTGGACACTCTGAAGTGTCCACACAGCCCGGGAGATCCTGGTGGATAGCAGCATCCTCATGTCATGTTTGTTTCAAGCCCACGTCCACAGCTGGGGGTAGGGGACACAGAGACGAATCCAGGGAGACACCTGCCTTGTGGGGCTTCCTTGTCTGGAAGGGAGGCCAGGCAGAACAGTTGGTTACCATGACATATGAGCTTTCTGGGGAGGTCACAACAGACTGACACAAACTGGGTGGCTTAAAACAACAGAAATGCATTATCTTATCATTCTGGGGACCAGAAGTGGCTCCAGGCAACCTCTGGTGTTCTTGGCTGTAGCTACAATGCTCCCATCTCTGCCTGTCTTCACATGACTGTGTTCTCTGTGCTTGGGTCTCTGTGTCCTTTCTCTTACAAGGATCCTTATTGGATTTAGGGCCCGTCCTAACCCAGAATGATCTAATTTCTAGACCCATAATTACATCTGCAAAGACCTTCTTTCCAAATAAGGTCACACTCACAGGTACAGAAGGTCAGGATTTGGACATCTCTTTTGGGGAACACAATCAACCTACTACCCATGGGGACAAAAAAGGAGAACGTCCCCAGGAAGCTGGGCTGAGGAGAGGCGATGTGGACAGTCCTGCAGGAGGGGAGAGCCAGTGATTAGACAATGACTCTTTAGATTCAACACCCAAAGCACCATTGTGAAAGGGAAAATTGATGAGCTGGTCTTCATTAAAATGAAAGGCCTCTGCTCCACAGAAGACAAGCCACAGGCTGGGAGACAACCTTTGCAAAACACTTTTCAGATAGAAGAATGGTGTCCAAATTATACCAAAAAAAACCCTCTTAACTCTATAATAAAACAAACAACCCAATTAAAAACTGGGCCAAAGATCCGAACAGACACCTCACTAAAGAAGATACACTGATGGCAAATAAGCATATGAACATATACTCCATATCAGATGTCAGAGGGAACTGCATGTTAAAACAGCAATGAGATACCACCACACACCTATGAGAATGGCTAAAGTAGGAAACACGGACAACACCAGATGCTGTCCAGGGTGTGGAACAACAGGAATGCAAAATGGTACAGGCTACTTGGGAAGACATTTGGGGTGTTTCTTACAAACCTAACATAGTCTTATCGTAGGATCTATTCATTGCATTCCTAGGTAATTACCCAATTAATATGAAAACTTATTTCCAGGCAAAAATCATGAATGCTTATAGCAGCCACATGCAATATATAGTCAATATAGCAACATGGCCCCAAACTGGAAGCAACCAAAATGTCCTTTGGTAGGTGGATGGATAAACTGTTACATCCAGAACCTAGATTCTTACTCAGCAATAAAAAGAAATGAGCGATCAGGCCACGAAAAGACACAGAGGAACGCTAAAGGCATTATTGCTGAGTTCAAGGAGCCGGTCTGAAAAAGCTACTTTCTGTTATGAGTCCAACTATATAATATTCTGGACAAGGCAAAACTGTGGACCCAACCAGGGGTTAGGGAAGAGGGAGGGACAGAGAGGTGGAGCAGGCGACTTTTAAGACAGTGAAGTGATTCTGTATGAGAGTGTTACAGGTGACACATAAACGTTGTGCATTCCTCAAAACCTACAGAATATACAAAACCTTTACAGTGAACCCCAAAGGAAACTGTGAACTTTAGTTAATAACAGTGAACCGATCGTGGCCCTTCAATGTAACAAATGTACAACACTAACGCAAGATGTTACTACCAGGGGGAACTGTGTGGGTAAAGGGGGGAGGTTATATGAGAACTCTATGTCCTACCCGCTAACTTTTTCTATAAACCTAACATTGCTCTAAAAAAGTTAAAGGTCATTAGTTAAGGGGGAGGACGGGACTGAGCCATAGCCAAGCAAGCGGAGAGTGAGAGGAAGGCACGCATGGTGGAAGACACAGCAAGTACAGAGGCCTGGGCGGGGAGGTACTTGGCGTGTGCCAGGTCCGGCAGGGAAGCTGAGAGTGGGGAGAGGGGTGGGCTGGTCGGAGGTGGAGGGAGGACAGGACCAAGGCCTGCAACTGCCTGAGAATCTTACATCTTGGGGACCAGACTGAGTTCCCTAAATCCTTCCCTCATTATCCTATGGAGAAACTGAGGCTCCGAGAAAGGCAACAAGAAAAGCACTTGAAGAGAGCTCACAGGATGTCATCCGCACTTCCACAAAAAAGAAAGAGCCTGGGACCCTCGCAACATCCCTTTGGGGGAAGGTCCTATGATCGCCTCCATTTCACATAGGAGGCAGCAAGCTCAGAGAGGCCCAGCCACACACAGCAAGGGGTCAGCGGTCGAGGCTGATTCTCAGCCCTCACGGTGGCAGCCACAGGGAACATGTCTGGGCTCCACGGAAGCACCTCTGGGTCCCCACTGCCTGGCAAATAGGGTTTATCAGCAAGTGTTTGTTCAATCTACCGTTGGATGAATCACGGTGAGGTGGCGCGCCGCTGAGGCTCCTTCCAGCTGGGAGGGTCCAGGATTATGGGCCCCAAAGAGGTTCCTTGGTGCCTGTGTGGTGCAAAGGCCACCCCCACTGCCGCAGCCCTGGTCTGTGGCACCCCGGCTTCTGTCAGCGGCAAAGCCCTTCTGGCTCCCAAGGACAGGAGCTACCTGCACCTCTCGCCACGTGGCCCAAATGTGGGTTCTGGAGTCCAGAGACCAAGGCTGGATACTGGCTCCAAGTCATATCGTAAGATGCTATCCCTCCAATACCTACAAGGCCCCCCTTTCTACAGTCCTTGATTCGCAGAACTCCTCCTGGGTGAGGTTCACAGGGTCACTATCCTCTTCTCCTTCCTCACACACACTCACTTCCTATCTCCCTCCTTGAAGGCCCCTATCTCCAACATACCTGTTATTTTACACACACACCTCCGCTAGAGTGGACGATTCCCAGCGCCCATACCGGGACACTGGGAGTGACGGCCCCTTGCTGGCAGGGCTGTGTGTGGGGAACCCAGGTGGTGTATTGAAGAGGCCCACCAGGCAGGTTTGTTCCCTGTGCCCCGAACCAGTGCTACATCTGTGTTGGAGCAGAGACTGTCATCTTGTCTTGAGTCTCTTCATCCATGCAAATCATGAATGTAAAGTCGCCAGACCTGTCGGCATCAGCAGGACCTACAGCCTCTCCCAGTGCCCCCAGGGCCTCAGTCGCCCTGCTCTGAAGGGCTTCCTTGAGGAACAGTGTCTCCAAGAGGGAACATTTCTTGATGTCATCACGCAAGAGTTTTTGAGGGTGAAAGCAAGCATAACAGTGGGTCGAGCTAGGTGGGCCCCCAGAAAATGAGGGGCTGGGTCTCTCCATCCATCATGAGTCCTGGGAACCCCAATCTCCCCATCTACCAGGGTGTCTGGGAAACTCCACCCTAAGGTCGCTGGACCCGGTCACCTCATCCCTCTAGGTTTCTGGAGACCTTTCTGCGGCTGCGGGGCCAATCGTTCACCCACCAGGGGTTCTGGAACCTCTCTGAGGATTTGGGGCCCATTCACCCCATCCATCAGGGATCCCAGGAGGCCACGGGGCCGGGTCAGAGTCCCAGGTCCCCGGATACCACCCCCGCTCCAGGTCCTCCCTGTCAGTGCGCAGGCGGGAGCCCACGGGGTGCCCCGGGGATCCCTGGGCGTCCCGCGGCTGTTGTGGAGCGCGTGTTGATGCCGTTGCCTGGGAGACACGCGGAGGCGGGCCCCAGGCGGGGGGCGCGGCCCGGCTGCGCTCTAGGGGCCGGGCAGAGGCGCAAGGCCCTGGCGGCCGCAGTGGCCAGGGCCGCCGCCGCCCGCCGGCTTATATACCGCGGCTAAATTTAGGCTGCGCCCGGAGTTCGTCCCCATCCGCGACGCGTTTCCGCCGCCGCCGCCTTGGCCCGGCCCCCACGCGCGCCGCGTCTATAAGGCTTGGGCGGGCCCGCCCGCGGCCCGCAGAGCCGTCCCCGCCCGCCTGCGCCCCATCAGTCGCTCACCGGTGTCCGAAAGCGCGTCTGCCCGTGGTCACGGTCATGGCGCTGAGCGAGCCCATCCTGCCGTCCTTCTCCACTTTCGCCAGCCCGTGTCGCGAGCGCGGCCTGCAGGAGGTGAGGGCGGCAGGGACAGCGGGGCGGCCGGCTCAGGGTAGTAGAACGTGGGCTGCGGGGTAGTAGAACGCAGGCGGCGGGGATGGTGGACTTAGGGTAGTAGATTCTAGGAGGCACAAAGGGCGAGCTCAGGGTAGTAGAACGCAGGCGGTGGGGACTGCAGGCTCAGGGTGCTAGAACGAAAGCGGCGGGCGGCGGTCTCCGGACCCGCCGTGCGCTCACGCCTGTCCTCCATCGCCCTGTCACCCGCAGCGCTGGCCGCGCGCAGAGCCCGAGGCAGGCGGCACCGACGACGACCTCAACAGTGTACTGGACTTCATCCTGTCCATGGGGCTGGACGGCCTGGGCGCTGAGGCTGCCCCGGAGCCGCCGCCCCCGCCCCCGCCGCCTGCGTTCTACTACCCTGAGCCCGGCGCGCCGCCGCCCTATGGAGCTCCCGCGGGCAGCCTGGTGTCAGAGCTGCTGCCGCCGGAGCTAGACGTGCCGCCGGGACCCGCGCTGCACGGCCGCTTCCTGCTGGCGCCGCCCGGCCGCCTGGTGAAGGCCGAGCCCCCCGAGTCGGACGGCGGCGGCGGCTACGGCTGCGCGCCCGGCCTGACCCGCGGGCTTCGAGGCCTCAAGCGCGAGGGAGCCCCGGGCCCGGCTGCCGCGTGCATGCGAGGCCCTGGGGGCCGCCCTCCGCCGCCGCCCGACACGCCGCCGCTCAGCCCCGACGGTCCCGCGCGCCTGCCTGCGCCTGGCCCGCGCGCCCCCTTCCCGCCGCCCTTCGGCGGCCCCGGCTTCGGCGCTCCCGGGCCCAGCCTGCACTACGCGCCGCCTGCACCCGCTGCCTTTGGTCTCTTCGACGACGCGGCCGCCGCCGCTGCTGCAGCAGCAGCTCTGGGTTTGGCGCCGCCCGCCGCCCGAGGTCTTCTCACGCCGCCCGCGTCCCCGCTGGAGCTGCTGGAGGCCAAGCCCAAGCGCGGACGCCGGTCCTGGCCCCGCAAGCGCACCGCCACGCACACCTGCAGCTACGCTGGCTGCGGCAAGACCTACACCAAGAGCTCGCACCTCAAGGCGCACCTGCGCACGCACACAGGTGAGAGGGGAGAGTGGGCGGGGAATGAGCGGGGGGGTGGGGCACGGGAGGAGGGGCGCAATCAGAACCCCCCTAGAGTAGCGGCCCAGGAGATTCCGGAGGAGGCGCGCACTCCTAGGACTCCCCTGGGGGCGTGGCTCGGAAGGTTGGGGAGGGGAGGTGCTTTTAATAACCTTTGACGCACAATATTGGGGAGGACGGTGCACGCTTAGGATCCTCCTGGGAGTGTGGCTCAGGACTTTGGGAGCTGGTGCGCACTTAGGAGCCCTAGGGAGACTGTCTCAGAATGATAGGGAGAGTATGCAAACTTAGGACACCTCTGGGGGCGTGGCTCCAAACACCAGGAGTGGACTGTGTGCGCATCGGACCCTCTGGGGACGAGAATCAGGAGTGGGGAAACAAGTGCCTAGGGACCTTAAAGTTTCAAAACTTAGGGGGGATCGGCTCAGGGAGTTGGTTTGGGGTCGGTTGCACGCTCCTAAGTAGCCACTCTCCAGGGCGAGTGTCTTTGCGCACCGAGGCCACTGGCGGGCAGAGGAGTCACTGGGAGGGAAACTGAGGCCCGCTCTCGCCCCCTCCCTACAGGCGAGAAGCCCTACCACTGCAATTGGGACGGCTGCGGCTGGAAGTTCGCGCGCTCAGACGAACTCACGCGCCACTACCGCAAGCACACGGGCCACCGGCCTTTCCAGTGCCACCTTTGCGACCGCGCCTTCTCGCGCTCTGACCACCTGGCGCTGCACATGAAGCGGCACATGTAGCCTGGACGCCCCGCCCACTCGCACGCGGCCGTGGCGGGTCCCACGCGCCGGACGGACGCGGCCCCCTCGCAAACTGTGACTGGTATTTATTGGGCCTAAGGACTGGACGGGGCACAGCGTGGCCACCGAAGAGGCTCCCCGATGACGATGCTGCCGCCCTGGCCCCATCAGAGACTGAAGGCCCCGGTGGGAGGAGACCACGATCCTCCTTGACGAGTTTTGTTTTCAAAATGGTGCAATAATTAAGCGTCGTCTTCGCCCCACCGGGTCTACACTAGAGGATCGAGGCTTGATGCCTTGTGAAGAAATACAGCCTTAATGTGTACTGTCTACAACGTTTTTTATAATATTGTACATAGCGACTGTGACAGATATTGTATTATTGTAAATAAGGAGACAGGTGGCCATTGGCTGCCTGGTTCATTTTTATAAGACTTTTGCTGTGTTATTGTTTTTTTAATTAAAAAAGTTTTGCATCTTTTTAAAAAAAAATCACAGCGCTGATCCGACTGCTTGAAAGTTGGGGGCTTGGGGCACTTGGGGAAGGGCTGAGGGACACAGGCAGCTTTGATGGAGGGCAGCCTAGCCTGGCACAGGGGTGGGGAGTGAAAGTGGGTACTGCCCCGGCCAGCACTCAGCTTGCCAGCTGCAGCGCCCAGCTGCCAGAAACCTGTGGGTTTTTCTATAAATTTAAACACTGCATTTTAGGACTGAGGAAGAGCTATTTTAAGGTTGTTCCCTGAGCCATAAATTGCCTCCTTTTCCCCAGAGCTGGGGAAAGTGCTGGTCCCACTGACGTGGCCTCCTCTGGGCTGAAAAAGCCTCAACTAATTCTGAAGCTTTTGAGGTTTTAGCCAAACTCTTGGAGTGTGCAGACTTTTTTTTGGGGGGGGAGTTTTTTGGGGGGGAATGTTAAGTTTCTGACATGCTTTGCCTTTTACTAGTCTTTCCTTTAAGCAGGGTTGGTTTTTTTACAGGAATGAGTTCCCCATCTTATTAGGAAAAAAGGCCAAGCGTGGTGGGTGCTCTTTCTCCAGACGGGCAAACTGAGGCCCAGAGAGGTAGCGATGGGGTGGTGGCCTTCAGGTGCCAGCTTGATCTGGCTGCTTCCCAGGGGTCCTCAAACCCCACTAGAGGGGACCGGGGGGTTTCTGAAGTAAACCACCTGTTGCTGGCATAGGAGGGACATGAGTCCTCCCCCCCAACCCCCGCCGAGATGCCCTTGTGTGATGGCGTCACATCAGAGCCTTATTGGATGGAGCTGGCCACTCCAGAAACCCACCTTGCAAGCAAGGGTGACCCCTGCCTTCTGCTCTGAAAGTCCCAGTTGAGCAAGGAGGTGCTCCTCCCTGACAGATTGCCCTGCCACCCCTCATCTCCCTTCTCAGGGCCCTGGGTGGGTAACCATGGCCACCAACAATTGCACAAGTGTTTTCCAGAAAGTGAAAATAGCTCATAAGTATCGACTGTTTTAAAACACTCTCGCCCATTGCAACAGAGGCTGGGATTTCCTCCCTCCCTCCATCCTTCCTCCCTGCAACCCCCCAGGGCAGCCCTGGAAACAGCTGAGAGTGTTTGGTAATCCAAAAAAGCAGAAATGGGAGCTGACAATCTGATTCATCCTCCTCGAGTAAATAACCTGGCCCCACTTCCGCTGGTGTGTGTGTGTGTGTGTGTGTGTGTGTGTGTGTGTACGGGTGCACGCACGCTACTTGTACCCTTTCTCTGCAGCTTTTGCAAAAACTGCCCCAGAGCAGGACAGTGTCCCCTCGGCCTGTAGAAATGCCCCTCTTGGCTCAGATGGTCTCCGAGGCACTGGGGGCAGAAGAAAGACAAGGACGTGTCAATCATTTCTGCTAGGGTCTCCAGTCTTTCCTGTTGAGTTCAAACTTACGAGGAAAGCTACTTTTCTGCTTACTTGAAACTGCTCCCAGGTGTTACCCCCCCTTCCCCCCACCCCCTCCCCCCTTCCCCAGGCTTCTCAGTCCAATGAGAGGCCAATTGTCACGGACTGAAGTTGTGAGTTTCTGTTTTCTGAGTGCCTCCATCCGATAGAATAGAAAGTGCCATCCTCCAGCACAGCTGTCCCGCTCAGCAAGAGACAGGGCCCGCTACTGATAGAGGCAGAGATAGAGAGATAGCTCTCCTCATGTTGCCCCTTTTCAAAACCAAGTGTCAACATCCCTCTTGTGGCTTCTGGATGGGCGCTTCTCAACCAGGAGCACCCAGGAGGAGAGAGGTTTGGTTATCACAACTGGGGGTGCTGCTGGCATCCGTGGGTGAGGGCCAGGAATGCTGCAAAAACATTCTAGAAGGCACAGGAAGTCCCCACCACAGAAAATGATCAGGCCCCCTGTGTCAACAGGGCCAAGGTTGAGAAATCTGCTCTGGTTCCTAAAAGATCAGCCTCGTTCGTTGCTTTGATGAGCAAGGAGGTGGCCCTGTCCCGTGGCTGGTGGCACCTGGAGAACAGCGCTGACACCTCACGGCTGGGCCCAGGCTCCGGTCTCTGGAAGAAGACACGGAACCCAAGAACTTTGCCTGCCCATGAACCAAGCCCTGGAGTCCATTTGCAAAAATGTTACATGTCAAGAAAAAAATACTCGCCCTGCTTTCTACACACATTCCAATCACCGTTGTTTTGGAGGGAGGGGCTGCCAGTCGGTGGCTGAATGGCTTCCACGTGGCTGTGATGATGAATGTATCCTTTTTTCCCCGGGCAAGGTTATAACAATTTTTCCATGTTTTTTTTTCCTCCATGGCATGTTTTTATTATCCTTTTAGACAGCTGCATAATATTCCATTTAGATGTGCCAGGAATTGCTTGTACAAACAAGCACTGAGCATATATTTATACTTGGCCATGTTTCAGATGGTCCTGGGGTTGGGGGGTGAAGACTTGGAAGGGATGAAGGGTTTTTTTTTTGGGGGGGGTGGCTTTGGGCAACACCAAAATGATCTCACAAGAGTGACTCCAGTGATGGGGGTGGGATATAGGAGCTGCTTTTCTGCTGAAGTTTCCTGTATGTCAGGGAGCCCGGCCCCTGCAGGACGGTGTGGTGTGAAGTGGGGGAGGGGAGCTGTCAGGGGTAAGATGAACCCAGCACATGCCTGACTCAGCACCCCAGCCCATGAGCAGGGCTGAGTTAGCACCTAGGCCCGCCAGCGCCCTGGGGAGGCGGAGGCAACCAGTAGAGGTGGCCCGTGAAGGCGGCAGCACCAGGCAGCCCCCTCCGCTGGCCGGGACCCACACGGAGCTGGGGGGGGGTGCCATTTGGGGGCCGTCCTCTACACTGCAGGATGCTGAGCAGCACCCTTGGCCCCCACCCCCTCGAAGCCAGCAGCACCCGTCTCCCAAGCTGTGACGACCAAAAATGTCTCCAGATATGGCCAAGTGTCCCCTCGAGGCAGAATCGCCCCAGATGGATCACCACTGGGCTCGGGCTCTGTGGGCACCTGGGAGACTTGGCACCTGGAACTGTCTGCCCCCCGGAGGCCCAGAGGCTGCACACGTGTAAATACACACCGAGTGAAAGGGGGAGAGGAGGTGACTCAGACGCTGGGGAATCACCCTGGTCAGACCATCAAACCCATCAGGAATTTATTCTGGGGACCCAAACCAGAGTTTTTCCAAACAATTAACACAGTTTTCCCCCTTGCACTGCTGGCACCTGGGGCCGGTCATGCTATGGGGTGAGGCTGTTCTGTGCATTAGAGGGCATTGAGCAGCATTTCTGGTCTTGACCCACTAGATGCCAGTAGCTCCCCCTCCCCCAGACCAAAATGTCTCCAGGCATCACCCAGTGGTCCCTGGAGAGGGCAGGGAGGGAATCGCCTGCAGTGGTGACACGTGCGTGGGCAAACCATTCTCCCCACGGAAGCCCCTGGTCTGCTGTGTGGGCCTGTTTCCTTGTCTGAAGGTGAGGATGCTGCAAGCCAGGAAGCAATGACAGAATGGGGGCCAGAGCGCGGCACTGGGGTGTGGCCAGTACCGTGGGTCCCCCGAGGAGGTTGGTGTGCTTGCATTTAAGTCTCCCTGCCCCCCACCATCTGTGTCTACGTCTCTGTCTGTGTCTCTTTGTCTAGATGGGTAGAAAGATGATAGCTAGCTAGCTAGCTAGCTAGCTAGCTAGATAGATGATAGATAGATAGATAGATAGATAGATAGATGATAGATAAACAAATAATCTTTCAATCTTCCTCTCTCCTTTTCTCTCTTTTTCATTTCTCAATCTGTCCTCCCCTTCTTTCCCCTCCCATCTCACTGTCTCCCCCTCTTCTCCTGCTCTCTCTCTCTCTCTCTCTCTGTCTCTCTGTCTCTCCTCCTCCTCCTCCTCCTCCTACTCCTCCTCCCTCCTTCCCATTCATTCATGATCTCGATGCCTCAGCCCCAAACGGAGTCCTGGGGAAGCAGAGGTGACTTTGCCTCAGCCCTTCCCCCAGAGCCAGTTGACAGCGTTTGCCAAGTGACTGATGTGGGGCTACACTGAGCTGAGCTCAGGGGGAGCAGGTGCTGTCACCCTAGGCATTTCCCCCAGATTCTCGCTTTTGACCCTCCCCCAAAGCTGGGACCCTCCAATAGCCTCCCCTGTTGTCCAGGGGCAGAAAGTGGGGCTCAGAGAGGGAAGCTGCCCGGGGCCCAGTGCTGGTACCGGTGGCAGAGCAGGGCTCGAACCCAGGCCGGCCCAGTCCTGACGTCACCCGAGCCTAGAAACATCTGTGCGCTGAACCAAATCAACTGGCAGTTTCCCTCCACGCACCGGTTCCTGGAAGCCAGTGCGTCCCTGGAGGCCTCCTCCATCTGCACATCCTAGAGAGCTCCTTTTCCAATGAAATGCCGGGCCGGAAAGAACAGGGCCGGTAACCAGGTGCCTGGGGAGCCTGGCCTGGCTGTCATAGGAAGCAGAGGGAGGCCTGGGTGGCAGTTGCCCAAGAAGCTAAACAGAGAGTTCCCACGTGACCCAGGCAGCCCCCTCTGGCAGAGACCTCAAAGATCTGAACACAGGGACGCACACAGATGCTTGTACATCAAGTTCACAACGGCCGAAAGGTGGAAACAACCCAAATGCCCGTCAACAGATGAACAGATAAACACAGTCTTCCTCAGCCATAAGAGAGTGAAGCACCGACACCCACAGTGTGGATGACCTGAAGACATGGCGCTGAGTGCGAGAAGCCAGACACAAAGGCCGCGTGTTGGATGAAACGTCCAGAGCAGGTGCGTCCACAGAGCAGAACGTAGGAGGGTGGGTGTGAGGCCCTGGCGGGGGGGGGTGGGCAGGGAGTGTTCAAGGGGGACAGGGTTTCTGTTGGAGGGAATGAAACCGCTTCCGAAATAGATGGTGGGGATGGTTGCATAACAACAGGAGCGAGATTAATAGAACTGAATTGAGTGCTTAAAAAACACTGAAAAATGGAATACTTGAAAATGGTGAGTTTTATGGATGTATATATCTTACCACAATTTTTTTAAAGTCAGGGAATGTGGTTTCTGTGAGTCTGACTCTGGACTGAGTATATGCCACATGTCTGTGCTACGTTTACAGGTGGGGAAGGGGGGGCTTGTGGGGGCGGGGGGCAAGGTAACCGTCCACAGAATGGAGCTGAGCTTTGAACCTGGATCTGCCTGAAATGCAAGTTTTTCTTACTGAGGTACCTCAGCAATGGACAGTCACTGGGTCTCTCCAGGACTCAGTTTCCCCAATAAAATCAGAATAAATCTAAAGACCCCATCACTCTAGAATAAATCTAATGACCCCATCACTCTAGAATAAATCTAAGGACTTCACTGCAGAGCCTCTCTTCTCACTCTTCCGTCCTCACTCAGCCACACGGGTCTCCTTGCTGCCCACCAAACAGGTTCTCCTTCAGTCCTGCCTCAGGGCCTCCCCACGTGCTGTTCCCTAGGCCTGGAATTTGGTTCCCTGCATTCTTCCCATATCGCTGGTGGCAGCCAATCCGAGCTGTACTGTGGACATCTCTGCAATCTCGAAGCCGGAAACAAGATCCGCAGGCGAGAACAGGAGGCTATTGGCCAAAGGGCCCGGATCCCAGTGGCCCTTGCCAGGCAGGGGATGGAGGAAGCTGGCCCTGAAGTCTAAGTTCCCAGCACCTCTGCTTCCTGCTCTGCGCCTGCGGCAAGCGGCCCCTTGCTGACCCTCATCACACGGTTCCCTCTGAAGCCACGTCCTGGGGAGGCCCCTCGGGTGCCACTTCCCATCCTTGCAGAAGGAGAAACTGAGGCCTCGAGTGCTTCCCAGAGCCGAACACCGGTGCTGGGACGCCCGCCCCCAAGGTGGGTTTTCCCTTCGCAGTGCGGCCTGGAAGACCAGGTTCCTCCCATTTCATGAGGGAGGCAGAGGGAGGAGGCCACTCTCAAGGCCCACGGCCTGCTCCCAGCCTGAGCACGGTCTGCAGCCTCCAGCTCGCCCAGCACCTGCTCTCTTCCTCGCCATCCTTCGTGCTCTTTCTTTATTCGTTGTTGTAAAATACACATAACATGAAATTAACCCTTTCAACCACTGTTAAGTGTCCAGGTCAGTGGTATTAAGTAAGTCACATGGCTGTGCAGCCATCACCTCCATCCATCGCCAGGACTTCTTTCATCTTACAGAACGGAACCTCTGTCCCCACGAAGCACTAACTCCCCAGCCGCTGGCACCCGCCATCTACTTCCTGCCTCTGTGAATCTGACTCCTCCAGCGACCTCACGTAGGTGGGATGGCACAGTCTTTGTCCTTTGGTGCTGGCTCATTTCAATGAGCACCCTGTCCCCAGTTTCACCCCTGCCGTGGCGCGTGCCTTGCTTTTCAAGGCTGAGTAGTATTTCATTGTATGAGTGGACCCCGTCTTCTTCATCCGCTCACCCCGCAGTGGACACTCGGGTTGCCTGCGCCTTTGGCTGTTGTGACTGATGCCGCTGTGACCGGGGATGGGCTGGGCTGCGAGTCCCTGCTGTCAGTGCTTTGGGGGTTCTATTCAGAAGCAGAACTGCCGGATCCCTGTTTTTTTCTCTTGGAAGCTTCATTCCCTGCCACTCAGAGGCTCAGAAGTGTTTTCTTTTCTGAGCATCTCCACCAGGAGCCGCTGGCCAAGACCAAGCCCCTGCAGCCGTCCCAGTGTGTATTCAGTTCTCCGTTCTTTACGAGCTCACTGCCGGGTCAGCTCCAGCCAGCCAGACTCTGGGCCTCAGTTCCCTCCTCCGTGAAATGGGAGCAGCAGCAGGGGTGGGGAGGGGAGCATCGCCAGTGATCTGGCTTCGGGGCCGCCCGGAAATCTGGGTTCAGCAGCAGCCGGAGCTGTGCAGAGAGGCAGAGCATCACCCGGAGCTGGACAGGCCTGCGGTCGAGGTGCCACTCACACCCGGCACACCCAGCCGCCTGCTCAGCCTGCAGGCGGCTCTGTGTGCAGTGAGCACCCTGCCCCACCAGGCCCCAGGCATCCAGGACAGCCCCCTAGGTGGGGGACACAGATGCCTGACACCAGGCCTGGAGACCCTCCACCAGGCAGGGCCTGAGCTGGGCCAAGTCTCAGAATTCTGGGTCCTCACACTCATTCCAGAGGCCACGCAGGGGGACAGGCTGCCCAGCCTCCAGCTCCCTCAGCCCTCCGGAGCCACAATGCTGACCACCCGGGACCTGGGCACGTCAGCCAAGCTCCTGCCAAGGACACACTGCTTGCCAGGACTCGACTCCATTTTAACCTAGAACAATGTGAACAGAATATTCTATTGACAAGCCTTTCTCCACTCTCCCCTCCTGCCCCACTTTCTTTCTTGTTTAATATGGGGAACCTATAAACCAACTAGACGTAACTGACCTCAAACAGCAGCAGACACATTCTTCTCAAGTGCGCAGGGAACATTCCCCAGGCCGGGCCACAAAACCAACCTCAGTAAATTGAAAAGGATCAATATAATACAAAGTATGTCCTCCCGACCGCATGGAATGGAATCAGAAACCCAAAACAGAGAGAAACTTGGCCGATGAAGAAATCCGTGGAAACGGATAACAACAGTGCAGGAGAACCTGCTCCGAGGCTCGGCCAGCAAACCCTGGGAGGAAGAGAGGCCTGCGGGGCCCGAGCCGCAGATCGCGGCTGGCGTGGGAGGCAGCTCTGGCTTTGGACAGGGGGTGTTGTAGGCGGGTGGGGGTCTGGGTCTGGGGGGGGCACCCAGGACTCATCTGCAGATTTGGGGTGTCTGTGAGGTTGTAGCCTCTGGAATGAGAACCTAGTCATCTTCTGGGGCCCCTGAGAGAAAGAGCTCCCCGTGCTCTGAGGCTGGCAGTGGGGGCCCACTGGGGCCCTGCTTCTGAGAGCCTGTGCCAGCTGTCCAGACCCACTCCTCCCTTGCTCATTAGAACAGCTAGAACCCCTTCATTCTGCATTCTGGCCCTTTACGGCCCGCAGCCCCCTCCTCTGAGTCTCTACTCCTACACCACCCTCAGTCCCCATCCTAATCTCCAAGTCCCGCCTCCCTGCCCCAACTCACCCTTACTCTTCTCCAACCCCATATCTTTGCACAGGCTGTTCTTGCGTCAAAAAGCCTTTCCCATGAGTCCAAATGGTAAACCATAGTGCACTCTTGCAGGCCTAGCTCATGTCACTTCCAGGAAGTCTGCCATGACTCCTCAAGCAGAATCCTTGCTCTCTGCCATGCAACCCGACCTCACCAGGGTAGAGGCGTTGGGAGGGGTATCTGGTAGCCCTGGACCACGTGGCCTGAGCAGCCAGCCGTGAGGGGCGCTGCATGAGTGGAGGGCCTGGTTGAGGAGGGTCAGCGCTATGAACTGGCATAATGGCTTTGCGCCCCGGTTCTCATAAGGAACTAAACCCAAACTGCAGGGTTTCTTCGGTGACAGGATTTCCTATCGATTCCAAAAGAGCCCAAGATGATGTTGAATAGAGTGTGCAGTGTAGACAGGACCTGGACTCCAAAGGCCCAGGTTGGTCAAGTGATACTGGGTAGTGTGCAGTGTGCATTGCGGATGGGACTTGGAGTCCAGTGGCCCCAGCTCTGGTGCTCACCTCCCAGCGAGAGCTTTCCCTGGGTGGGTCAGAAAAGTAAGCACATTTTTGTCCATTCATCCATCCATGGACGCCAAGGTGTCTCCATGTCTTGGCTATTGTGAATAATGCTGCAGCAAGCAAGGAGGTGCACCTATCTCTTCAAAACAGTGTTTTGGATTTCTTGTGATAAGTGCCCACAGCAGAAATGCTGCATCACATGATAGTTCTATCCTTAATTTTTTGAGGGACCTCCGTACTGTTTTCCATAGTGGTTGCACCAATCTGCATTCCCACCAAGAGTGACGAGGGCTCCCTCTTCTCCACATCCTCACTAACGTGTATCCCTTGTCTTTTTTTAGAACAACCATTCTGACAGGCGTGTGGTGATATCGCATTGTGGTTTTGGTTTGCATTGCCATAATAATTAGGGATGGTGAACATCTTTTCAATGAAATATTACTCCACCACAAAAAAGATGGAACCTTGCCATTTGTGACCACATGGATGAACCTAGAGGGTATGATGCTAAGTGGAATAAGTCAGAAGGAATGGGACAAAAATCATATGATTTCATTTACATGTGGAACAGAAAACAAAAAAGAAACAAACAAAACAAAAACAAACTCATAGATATGAGCACAGATTGGTGATTACCAACGGGGAGGCTGGCAGGGGGCGGGGAGAGGGTGACATGGGTAAAGGGCGTCAAATATATGGTGATGGTTGAAAACTAGATTTATAGGGTGAGTAAGCTATAGTGTACACAGATATCGAATTATAATGTTGTACACCTGAAACTTATATCATGTTATAAACCAATGTTGCCTCAATTAAAAGCAAAAGAAAATCAGCCCTAGCTGGTTTGGCTCAGTGGATAGAGCCTCAGCATGCAGACTGAAGGGCGCCGGGTTTAATTCTGGTCAAGGGCATGTGCCCGGGGTGAGGGCTTGATCCCCAGTAGAGGGCGTGCAGGAGGCAGCCAATCAATGATTCTTTCTTATCGTTGATGTTTCTCTTTCTCTCCCTCTCCCTTCCTCTCTGAAATTAATAAAAAAAAAAAAAAAAAAAAAAAAATTAAGAAAAGGAAGAAAAGCCCTGACCGGTTTGGCTCAGTGGATGGATCATCGGCCTGCGGACTGAAGGGTCCTGGGTTCGGTTCCGGTCGAGGGCATGTACCTTGGTTGCGGGCACATCCCCAGTGGGGGGCATGCAGGAGGCGGCTGATCGATGTCTCTCATCGATGTTTCTGACTTTCTATCCCTCTCTCTTCCTCTCTGTAAAAAATCAATAAAAAATATATTTTAAAAAAAAAAAAGGAAGAAAAGTGAAGCAGAGAGTAATGCTTCCACATTGCGGGTGCTCAGCCTCTGCTGTCTCCTCCCTCTGTCCTCCTGTGTAAGTGGAATCCCATCTGGGTGGCCTCGAGCAGGACCCAAAAGCTGGCATGTGGGCCGTGACCCAGGGATGCTGGCTCATCCATCTGTGGGCCACACTTGGAGACACTCGGCTCTACATCGTCACAGTCATTCAGGAAACAGTTCTGCACCATCAGACACTGTTCTAGAGCTGCCGTCCTGCCTTCCTGGGCACATCCTGACTGCCCTCCACCTCCGTCACCCGTGATTTCAACCTTGACCCCAAGTTGCCCTTCTGGGGACTGTCCCAAGATGAAAAGACACACTCCTGGGCCAAACCCCTTGTCTATGACTTTGGGGTTCTGTGATGTTCCAAAGCAAGGAGGAAAAGCAGGAGTCAGGAATCCAGCCAGGCCCATCCCTCCGCTGGGCTTTAAAACCTGCCCAGGGCTCCAATCCCAACTCTCCAAGCAGAATTCTCCACATTCCCGGTGGTGTTTCCGTTGAACCCCAAACCTCAAACACATCCTGATGTCTCATTTCCTCAACGTGCCCGGGTGACTTAGGCCAGCTTGTGGGGGCTCATCCGTTTGTTTTGAGTCATAGGAAAGTGTGTTGAAGGAAGGGTTTCTCATCTCAGAAGTAGGTGGTTGTTTCATTTAACACGGTCGGTTCCCACCAACCTCTGCCGGCTTCTGTGGGGCTCACTGGAGGAGCTCCCGGCCAACTCTGCCTTGCCGGCCAGGATCTGGGCCCTCGGAGACAGTGGAGCAGCCCTGGCAACAGGCAGGGTCTGGGGGCCCTGATAGGTCTGAGCTGAGCTCCTGAGTTCACCACGATAAACCTGGGGTCTCAGCCCCCATTTCCACCTCTGCAAAAGGGGGTCGTTAGCAGCTGTCTTGGTGGGGCACTGTCTGATGGACAGGCCTGCACTATGCCTGGCACACAGTAGGTGTGCAGTGAATGCATGGGGGCGGTTATGAGAGAGCTAGTGGAACTCCAAAGAGGAAGCCCACACATTCTACTTAATTCTGCTGGTCACGGGGAGGGGGCAGTGTGGGCGGGGGCAACTGGCATGACAATCCCAATGTCACCAGCAACTGTCTGCCCCTGAGCTGACTTCTGCTCAGGGCGAGTGTCACAGTAGGACTAACCTTGTAGTGGAACCTTCTCAAGTGTAAATGGGCATCTCTTGGGTGTCTTTTCCAGTGGGAGGAGCCTTGAAAGAGTTTTGCCTAGAGGAAAAGTTTTCATAATTGCTTTATTGTTGTTGCGTTGTTTGGTGAAGAAACGATTTGGACGTATGTTGCACTATTCATAATAGTCAAATAGTAGAGAGAAACCAAGTGTCTATCAAAGATTGAATAAACAAACATGATGTGGTCCCTCCATACAGTGGAATATTACTCAGCCACAGAGAGGACTGAAACACTGACTATAATGTGGATGAACCTGAAAACATCACACTGAGTGCAAGAAGCGAGGTGCAAAAGGCCACATGTTGTATGATCCCCCGTATACGAAATGCCCAGAATGAGCGCATCCACAGACACAGACAGCACATCGGCGGTTGCCATGGGATGGGGGTGACTGCTCATGGGGACAGGGTCTCCTTTCGGGGTGATGGAAATGTTCTGGAACTAGAAAGAGGTGATGGTTGCACAACATAGTAAACATAAATGCCACAGAGTTGTACACTTTATATGGTTCATTTTATGTTATGTGAATTTCACCTCAAAAAACAAAATCATTTTTAAAAAGAAGCAATTGGGAATAGAAGCTTCAGTTATAAAACTTTACTTTTTTTTTTTTAATATATTTTATTGATATTTCACAGAGAGGAAGGGAGAGGGATAGAGAGCTAGAAACATCGATGAGAGAGAAACATCGATCAGCTGCCTCCTGCACACTCCCTACTGGGGATGTGCCCGCAACCAAGGTACATGCCCTTGACCGGAATCGAACCTGGGACCCTTCAGTCCGCAGGCCGACGCTCTATCCACTGAGCCAAACCGGTTTCGGCAAACTTTACTTTTTTTAAATGAAGTTCTTTTTGTGAATGTGATTGTGAAATAAAATTCATCCAGGGAGACGTGGATAGCAAAACATGGCATGTACATATACACAATGTGTTTACAATGTGTACAAGGTGTATACACATATACAGTGGGATATTACTCAGTCCTAAAAATGAAGAACATTCTGACACATGCTGCGACATGGATGAACCTTGAGGACATTGTGCTGAGGGAAATAAGCCAGGCACCGAAGGACATTAGGTGACTCCGCTTATATGAGGTCCCTAGGGTAGTAAGATGCATAGAGAGGAGAATGGTAGGTGCCAGGGGCTGGGGAAGAGGGGCAGTGAAGAGCTGGTGTTTAATGGGAACAGAGCTTCAGCTTTGCAAGATGAAGGGAGTGCTGGAGGTGGATGGTGTGATGGCTGCTCAACAGTGTGAATGTACTTAATGCCACTGAACTGGACACTTAAAAATGGTTATGGTGGTGAATTTTCTTATGTGTATTTTACCACAATTTTATAAATAACTAGGAAGGAAAGAAAGAAAATCCTGTCACCTCCCCCATCAACTAAACCATCTTCCTTGACCCAGTCAATGAGAGAGAGAGAGAGAGAGAGAAAGAGAGAGAGAGAGCGCAGAGCTGGGAAGCTCATATAACTCAAAAAAGTGGAATGGAAAATGGAAAAATGAGAGAATTTTCTCCTGCCGTTGGCCTTCCCTGGGAGGGCCAGACAGGGACGATGACCTGACTGGCTGGGGCATGCCATGAGGGTCAGAGGACCATGATACAAGAGAAAGGAGGACGACTCTGTGGCCTCAAACAGATGTCCTAGAGAGCAGGCGCTCAGGAGGCTGAGGGTCCCTGGAATTTTTCCTAGCTGGAAAAGATCAATTCTGTGGGAATGTCTCAGTCAAGGCCTGAAGAGAGAACCATATCCCATGGCTCACACTCCAGCTCCTCAAGTTTAAATGCAGGCAGTTTCTATGCATGAATGCCAAGCCATTTCCAGTAAGTCTCACTGTCAGCTTAAAAATAACCACCGTGGAAGCCGGGATAAGCTCATGATACAGTCTGGCAGTGCCACAGGAGGGCAGTGGCCTCTGTCCCCTTCAAGTGGGAAGTCCCCTGGCCAAACCTCTGAATTAAAGGTAAGATCCTGCTTTTGGACACGACCGTCATTATTCAAACAGTGCCCAATCACGGACTTGGTCCATGGTGCCCCCTTCTCTCCCCAGACCTTCATACGATCGCACAGGAAGTGCATGTCAGGGCTTGGCCTCCTGCCCCTCCTGTACCTGACACCCGCTTTCTTTAGAATGAGATTCCCACAAGGAGGAATAATGTAGTTGCTTATCTCATATAGACAGAGCCACCTCTCAGCTTGTTCCTGGGCAGTAGCGCTAGAATATATGAGCCTTGCTATCAAAGTGCGAGCACTCGCTATCACAGCAGCCATCATGTTAATAATAACCACCTGAGTCAGTAATAACAAAAACCACTACTACTGGCTGGAGGAGGGGGAAATGGGGAGGTGCTGGGTATAGAGTTTCGGTTTTGCAAGACAAATTCTAGAGAGCGATTGCACAACAATATGAATATTCTTAACACAAATGAACTGTACACTTAAAATGATTAAGATCGTAAATTTTATGTTATGTTATTGTAAACCACAATTAGTGATTTTACTAAAACTACTATGGGTCTCAGTACCTGACTTAAATGTTTAGAATATGCTGGGAACTCTGCTGTGATCCACACAACAGCCCTGAGAGATCGATGTTATCACCTCCACTTTACAGATGAGAAAGAATGACTCCCGAAGTCACCGCTATCAAGAGGGGAGCCAACTTACACCCCGTCTGTCTGGCTCCAGCGCTCTGCCCTTTCCAGCACACCCAGAGCCTCTTCATAACTGTGACCTCTCTGCTCGCCCGCCCGCAGGAGAGGAAAGCCCTTAATCGCTTATCCCAGGATCTAGAACCAGAGGAATCGGAGTTCTGGTCTACCACATTGTTCTCTTAGAACCAAGACCCCCACTTCCTTTAAAAAGTGTGTTTATGGTTCAACAATGGCTACATCTTGTGTTGGGTCTTTTTTTGGCTCTTGGAGTGGAAACTCTGCCCTTTGTCTTTAGTACAAAGAAACCACATTCATTACAGACCACTATCTCCAAAGTCCTGCTCTGGTCCTCAGAGGGAACGCTGGCTTTAGCTGAAGGTTAGTGTAGGAAAGCCATTGGAAAGCTGCAGGTTTGTTCATTTATTCAACTAATGTTTCTTATGATGTACAAGTTTTTAAAGTTAATATAAATACATAATTATATTGATATATTACATATTTTCTACATTGATATAATTTATATCAGTGATATATTCTATTTATTAGTGATATATTCTTTGTTATCTTACCCTATTTATTATATATTTATTTAAACTAGCATTTCTCCCTTATCTACCAAATGGTTATCAAGAGTGGACAAAATATTTTAACAAAATATATTTGACATATAACATTGCTTAAGTATGAGGTGTACATGTTAATTTGATATATTTATATGCGGTATGCATATAGGATTGCCACTGCAGCGATAATTAGCACCTCTATCACATTACATATTTGTCATTTCTTTTTAGTGGTTGGAATACTTAAGTTCCAGTCTCAGCACGTTTGATGATTTTAATAGTGTTGTTTATTCATTTTTAAAATAATAGTGTTGTTTATATGTGGACAAAATATGTTAAATAACGATGAGGCCAGCACGGATGACATCTATTCCATTTCTTCTTGTACCTGAAATCCTCAACTATGTGCCTTTCTAGAAACTTGAGTCATAATCTTAAAAGACTTTAAGAGCTTCCCTGGGGGTCAGGTCCAACCTGCTTGGCCAGATGGTAAACTGAGGTCCTGAGGGTTTAGGCAGTGCGCCCAAGGTCATGACTCGGAGTGTGCACACAGCACGGCCACCAGAAGCAAATCAAAGAGATATTTAAAGACCCACTAAACATAAACACAGCTTGCACCATGCCAGCCCACATCACGTAATTTCTCTGGAATAGGCTTCTGATAAGGATCACATTTCCATTTCCCTTTATATTTTTCCAACAACAGCTCATGATACAATTTGTACAGCTCCTCGTAACTTGGACTGGGGAAAATTTTGGGAAGAAAAAAAAAAAAAGACCGTGTTTCAAAGGAACCAGATCTGATAAGGGAACAGAAATATTTACTCCATTATTTCAAGAGGCAGGTTCTTTGTTTCTCAGACGCTTCCTGTTTTAAAAATAGCTTTCCACAACTGTTCCAGGACTTGAGTGTACTTTTCTATGAAATTGAGTTTGAAGATGTGATTTCGTTTACTTGGAGCAAGTTGCAGATAATCAGTCATTCTTTTTCCAAAATGATGTTAAGACCAGGTATCCTGAGCTCCTTGGATTCTGGTCCAACTGCAGCTGGAGCTGGATCACTGGACCTGGAGGGGGTGGGAACCAGCTGCCACAGGTGGGAGCTGGGGGACATCACCCCCTAAGGGGACAAAGGCTTCCAATCATTAGGGCAGTAAGTCAACGATATTACAAAATCAGAAGTTGCCGCTCATCTGGAGATGTGACTGGCAGAAATAGGGTGTTACTTTTCATTTTGTTAGGTGTGATCACGGCACAGTGGTTATGGGGGAAGGTGCCACATTTCTTAGCAACACATACTTGAACATGGATGGGTAACATGACGTCACAACCAAATTGTTTTAAGGTACCTCTGCCAAAGGGAGAAAGGGAGAAAGGGATTGGTGAAGAGAAAGTGGCAACATCAAAATGAGAGTTGGTGCTGGGAGATGGTGGTGGGGATTTATTGTGCTCTTCTTGCTACTATTATGTTTGGAGATTCTCATCAGACCTTTTTTTCACACTGGATACTTTGTTTTTCAGGAAAGGGTGTGAGTGTTCTCTGTCAAGGAAGAGGCAGAATAGAGCCGGTAGGAGTGGGGATGGATTGGTGGATTTGAGGCTGTGTACACAGCAGATGTGTGTGTGTGTATGCATGTCTGTGTATGTGTGGCTGGGGAAGAAGGAAAAAGATTTAAAACTGGCTTATAACCTCCTTTTTTGGGGGGGAGAGAAGCTGAGAACTTCTAAGAATCAGGTGAAAAAGTCATGGACAAAAACAACAAATATACACAAAATATACAAACATTGAAGCCCATCCCATTCCCCTTGGAAAGAACTCTTTCAATCCATTGCATGGTCTTCAACTCAATGCATTGCAAGGTTTTCAATTCAGTGTATGGTCTTGCATTTATAGGACATAAAGAGCCTCTTTCCGTGTCTTTTCTGGGTACATTGGGTATGTAAAGAAGCAGCAGGAATAACAAATAAAGCTTTTCTAAGACCAGCCAAACACTGAGCCGCCACCACTGGCGGGCTCTGGGGTTCTGGACAAATAACTGCAGACACTGAGCCTTGGTTTTCCCATCTGGAAAATGGGCTAACACCCCACCCTCACCTACAAGGCTTCTCTGAGGTTAGAACAAAATGATAGAAGTTGAATGGCACTGAAAACTGTGAGGTTTTCACCAAATAGTGTGGGACTCATGTTCAAGTAGGGAGCTATAACCACCTCGGAGAGAGGTGATACGGTGCCTTCCCTGAAGGGCCATGATGGTAGGCACATGTGGCACTGCGTTTGCAGATGTATTCTGGTGGTTCCTCCACAGGAGGAGGAAGCCTTGGGAATCACCTCCAGCCACATTCTGGAAGCGGCTTACTTTTCCAGAGAGGATCAAGGGCACCTGGCACCAGGCCTCAGACCCATGTCACCGCACTGACAGTTCTGACCTAAACTGTAAAGGTCACCAAGACTGAGGAAGTCCAAGGAACTGTCTCAGCCCAGAGGCACCTCAGGAGCCATGATGACTAAATGCAGCGTGGGGTCCTGGGACAGGAAAAGGACAAAAGGGGGAAACTGAGGAAATCTGAATAACGTATGGAATGTAGTTAATAATAATGTCTCAATGTTGGTTCCTTAACTGTAACAAATGTACCATACACATGTAAGATGTTAAAAACAGGGGGAATTGTATAAGGGCCTTATGGGAACTCTTAGTATCTTTGTGATTTTTCTGCAAATCTAAAACTGGGTTTGAAAAGTAAAATTAAAGTGTAAAACCAAGCAAATAAATAAAGTCATCCCTTGTTATCCACAGGGGATTGATTCCAGGACCAACACAGATACCAAAACCCCTGGATGCCCAAGTTCCTTATATAAAATGGTGTAGTATTTGCATGTAACCCACTTATCTTCTCATATACTTTAAATTAGCTCTAGGTTACTTATAATACCTAATACAATGTACATGATATATAAATAGTTGTCGTACTATTGCTTAGAGAATGACAGAAAAGCCTTATGTTTTCAGTACAGACGCAGCATAACATTTCCCCCCAATATTTTCTATCTGCTGTTGGCTGAATCCGTGGATGCAGAACCCACAGACATGGAGGGCCGCCTGTACCTCTCGGAATGATTGCCTGGTTTGGATAAGGCATTTGGAATCAGGCAGCTGAGAGCCACCGTGCAGGGGCCGGGGTCGTCAACAGCCCTGCCCCAGCTGGAGTAGGAAGGGGAGAGAGCAAGGCCTGGGACCCAGACACACAGAACACGGAGAAGGAACTTTTCAAAAGGGCTTCTAGGGTCTAACTCAGATGGGGTGGGGCTGCGTGTGCCCTGCGATTTCCGTTAGGGCTGATCCTGGAACATTCTGGGCCTGTGAGTCCTGGTGTTGGCATCTCACCCCCTTCTTGCATGGTTTTGGGATTGGAGGTTTCTCTGGATAAAGGCTGTTCTAAGGCTGTGTTCTGGCCACTCGGATTCCATCTTTATCATCTTTACCTGAGAGAAGTTGGCCTAGGAAGTGTTGTCTGCCTGAGGACAGTGAAAACCAAAGCAGGGCCAAGTGTGCAGTGTCCTCAGCATGTCCTGAGGTCATCCCAGCAGTGTTGTCCAAGCTTCTGGAATGTTCCGGGGGAATTCAGCTGTCCTAGTGGAGAGCTCTCCCAGTCTGCCTTTCAGAGCTCATGGTGTGAAGAATGCCCCTCCTGTAGATCAAGCCTCAGTGAACTGTACGCGGGAATCTCTTCAAACAGCAGTGAGGTGACAAAGGATTGCATCCTTGGGGGACAGGACGACCCATGAAAACTTCCAAAATTGGCTTTCTCTGTGGTCCTAGAAGCTACTCAAACAGGATTTAAAGAGAAACAACCCAATTCTCCACGTCACTGTGGCTGGTCTGCCTCTGTGACATCACGCGTGAACGTTAATGCAAGGAAAACAATATTTAAATGAAAGGGAAGAAGAGTCTTTGTGTTTTGTATTAAAATATTTTATATTAATCATTCAAACTTAATTTTTATACAACGAATGCATACATCGCCAAGGATCTGTCTTAGGTCGGGAGGCGGCAGGGTGGGTGCGCCCTGACGCTGGTACTCGGAGCAGCTATGAGCAGAGTGTGGCAGGCCAGGAGGCGCTGCCCGCTCCCTCTGCCCGTTCCAGGTGGGGCACTGTCACCAGGCAGGGCTGTCACAGTGGAGAGGTGATGGTGGTGGCGGTGGCCTGTGCCTTTCCAGGCCTCTCTGCAGGGCGAGCCGCATTTCCTCGCGTGGGACGAGCGGCCCAGAGCCTGAGGCCTTCTGACCAGCAAGTGCTTGACCTACAGTGGCTGTGACATGTCACAGGTGAAACGGGACCGCTGTGCGAGTGTGTGTATATACAGACTCGGAGGCTTTTCCTGTTGAATACCGGCCACGGCAGTCCTGCCCCGCGCACGTGCTTGGTTGCCTTTGCCTAGGCGGGCATGTCAGCCTTGCTGAGCGCGATGGCCAGCTCCAGGTCCTCCTGTTCCTGCCGCCGCAGCCGCGCCAGCCTCTCCTGCTCTGCCTTCTCACTTTCCCGCTTGGCCCACGCCAGCTGCTGCTCCTCATTGCCAAACTGCAAAGGAAAAACACAGGTTGGGTTACATGGCTTGGGAGCTGCAGCCACCGGCCAGGGGTGGGGTGCGTAGGGACAGGGGAGGAGACCGAGAAAAGGCCTGTCAAAGGTGGGCAGGAAGCAGGGAACTGCACGCAATGCTGGGATGCATGGGGGGGTGGGGGGTGAAAAACCAGAAAAAGCCAAAAGCTTGTATCTTGGTTGGAGTTGGGAAGGGGACACGCACGCCCCAGCCCTGACACCCAGTCTGGGAGGGGTCACATGCACAGAGAAGCAGGGCTGAGTCTGACCTTAACCGCCACCTTGGACCTCAGAGAAACTAGCCACCTGTCCCCTGCAGGGAACTGAAGCAGGCAACACGACGCATCGGTGTGGGACCCTAACTCCAGCGGTCCCCCGGGACTGAGTCTAGGAGGCTTCCTGAGCTGGGAGAAGCCCCTGCTCAGCCTCCTCTGGGGCCGGAGGGGCATCTCTAAAAGCAGCCATGGAGCAGAGGTCAGCTGACCCCCAAGGAGCTAGGACGGCGAGCCTACAAAGCCTGGGCCTCGAAGGCAGGCTGCTGACGCTGGTGGTGACAGGCGCTGGGACTGCAGAGTCTGGCTTGAACAGATCTCTGATTTCCAAAGTGCAAAAAGGTCTGGAGGCCAAGTGTGGCGACAACGGTCTTGAAATGTGGCCTCTCCTCCCGCCCAGCCTCGCTCCGGCTCACCACGACGGTGCCCTGGCATTTACGCTGCCATTCAGTCCACAAGGTTTTCATTGTTGGCGTCCTTCTCTGAAAGGTTCCATTTTTTAAAAAATGGTTTTTTCAAACAAGGGAGAAAACGGTTACGATTCCAAGATGGGTGATTTCAAACCATCTGAGGTCCCTTAGCTCTAAGGAAAGAAAAGAAGAGCCAGATCCACACGCTTTTCTCCCAGGGTGGTCCCTGGCTCCCCCGGGCTTCCCCCGAGGCCCCCGGTAACTCTGTTCCGTCTCCCAGTGAGACACCTCTGGCCCTGTGGGCCTGGACACGAGCAGAGCTGCGGCCTGTTCTGGGCCTTGGCCTCCCTTTGCCAGAATCTCCGTTCTCAGCACTGACTCTGCCAAGCCCTGGGTGACACAGAGATCAAGTGGCAGGCTGGCCCACGGGAACAGACAGACCAATAATCCCAATCCCACCCAGCTCCCGTGGAGGCCCTTGCAGGTCCACCAGGGTGCTGGGAAAAGTAAGTGTGACAGGAATGTATAGCTACTTCTCCACACACACACACACACACACGAGTCCGCGTGACAACCCAGGAGGTGGAATTCCGGGACAGATGGCAACACCACGGCCTGGGGAGGGTAGGTGGCTGCAGAGCCCAAGTCCTCAGTAGCCTGGATTCTCTTGGGGTCGGGGAGGGGGTGGGGCTGTCAGCTGTTTCTGCAGGAAGTCTGGGTACAAGATAGTACTCAGGCCTCCAGGGTCCACCTGTGCTCTGGGTATGGAGGGGCTGAGCATCCAACCTTGGCGCTACCAGAACGGAGGCTGGGGTGAGAGGGCTGGGCTGAGATAGGCTGTAGGCCCCAGAGAAGAGCTGAGTTACCCTCAGCTCCTTGGGCCAGTGATTGGGCAGTTTTGAATGATTCATGGTTCGATGGCCGATGTGGGAGTGAGAGAGGGCCAGAGGGTGGGGACCCGGCAGGGGAGTGGGGAAGGGTGATGGAGGGAGTCTAGTCTGAAGCAAAGGTGTCCTGGAGGAAGAGGGGGCAGCCCAGGAGGCCTCTCCCCACCTGGCCTGGGAGTCAGCATGAAGTACCATTCTGGGAGGAAATGTTAAGTTTTCATTGAGAAACTGCCCTGAAAACTGTCCCCACCCTTGTGTTTCCACCACTGCGCACAGATAAGCCCCAACACTCTGTGGGGAATTTTCCAACACCTCAACGGGAGAAAAACAAGGAAAAAACAACAAATGCTGGTGGAAATGACTCCAGGCTGCTGCTGACAGGAGAGGCAGGAGACAGGTGCACTGACAGGGACCCTGCCCCCTGCCTGCCAGCGGAGGGGTGGGTGGGGGCTGACGAGTGATGCCACAGGTTATCCAGACCAAAGCCTGGAACCAAGGCCTTGGTTCCCAGGGTCCCCGCGCAGCCCGTGTGTCTAGGAGCCGTCTGCTCACGGGTCTGCATTTCAGATGAAACAGCTGACAGAACGTTCCAGGTGCCTCCTGAGTGGACTGGTTCAAGGCCAGCTCAGGCCCCAGCGTGGAGACTCGAATCACACATGTGGTTTATGTGCGCCGGATAAGCATCGTGGACGGTGACGTCCGAGAGAAAACTGGCGGAGGGGGTGTCTGTGTCTCCAATCAGGTGACAATCCTTTCTGGGCCCTGGTGGAGACGCCGGAACAAGCCTATTCTCGTCCTCTGACCTGGAGGCGTCACGATGGCCAGGATCCGGGATGCCCGTGGGCGGCTCTGATCTCTGTATCACTCTAGTGCCATCATGGGGCTGAGACACACAGTAGGCACGAGGATGCTGCCCCTCCAAGACTCCTGCCCGAGGGTGCCCACTCGGGAAGAACGCTATGCGGTTTTATTATTGATCCTCGATTCAGACAACTCCTCACAGGAGGGCCAGGTGCCATTCCTCCATGGGGACCAACATCCGCATCCTGAGACATCTAACGGCACTGCCACACATCACCCAAGGGACACTTCTAGCTGCCTCCCATTAACTCACTTATTCTGATGTTGAAATTGCATCCAACTCACTCCACAACTCAAAGTTTGCCCCATCTGACATTTGCTCTGCTCTCAATGCAGACTTCCGGAAAAGGTGCCGTTTTGCTAACCTATAAACACTACTGCCTAATAAACACATTTCACGTGAGACAGAAAGGCTGGTTTTTAAAGAAATCTCGGAGAGGTTTCCCGTGAACAAGCACAAGTCACCCACTGATGGAAACTTGGGACTCGTAAATTAGAGGGTTCTAGGTGGCAGAGCTGGGGTGCCAAAGGGGGGCCACATACATGTATGACATTGGTGCCTGAACTCCAACACGGACCAAGCTACCTTTGCACAGGTAACACCATGTCTTGGCGGCACTCAGAACATCGGATCTGAAAGTCACACTGCCAGTCTGCTGGGCAGTGAAAGACCCCTCAGTTTTTACTGGGGACCTAAAATACACCGGAGAAACCCACTCTGGCCTTCTCTGAGTTAGCACAAATCCAGGTCCAGTGTACCCTGAAACCACAGGCTAATGGGCTGAACCCCTGACGCCAGGAAAATGCAAAAGATATCTTGATTTCCCAGAGGGGGACAGGTTTTAACATTTTTGGACTATGATATGACCAAGGGGAACAAACCAAACCAGTAAGATTCCTGTCTCTCCTCCGGCCATCCTATCAGAGGGGGCAGAATCTCACTGATTTCCAGATTTACTCTGGAAAACCTGGGGCATCTGAAGCAGGAAAGGTGATTTTAAACAGAAAACAGAGCTGCAAACTCCACTGGGCAGAATCAGATTCCCCACCTGGAAATGAGGGTGATTAAATATCGGGAGTGTTTTAAAATCAAAGTTAACAAGCGTTCTGGAATGACCAGAAGTGTTGAGCCAAATGATAATTTAAAACCTTGGTATTTTTTTTAATGTTTTCCAAAACCCAGCCATTGGGAGGGTGCGGGGTCCACAGGAAACAGAGTTATGCGTTTCAGAAAGAGAACAGTCATTTCTTCAAATTGCCATTCAAATCCACTTACCCCTCTGCCCTGCCCAAAACAGAGTACCTGAGTTATGCATGAATGGCTCTATTTTTTTCATCAGCATTTAATATTTTTTCCACTGAAAAACAAACGTGGTCCTATTCAAAAAACTGTAGATAAAGCAGGTTTTGTTTCTGGCTTTTATTAACAATGTCTCCATTTGTACACATCCACAGTGTGCACAGGCTGTCAACAAAACTGAGCTAACTGCAGTTGTAAAATATTTACAGGTCGCCAAGAGCCAGGAACATAGCAGCGCATTGGGCGGCTTCAATAAACCACAGGATAGTTGGGCACGAGGTGGATCTGAAATGAATCGGGCGTTCACGGGGCACGGATATGGATGGCAGAGGTTGTTTTAAGAAGGATATTCTAGGAGTCAAAGCATCTATAAATAATGCACGTCACACCTAACCAGAAAACAAGATACTTGGCAAATGTGAACGAAGAAAACTTAAAAAAAGAAAGAAAAGAAAACGTGGGTGCACAACAGACAGTAAAACCAATTCTGGGAAGACAAACTCTGAATCTCTCTGAGAACAAGATCTTTGGGTACTGATGACGGTGCCAAAAACACCAAAAGTGACAGCATTTATAATCTGGAATCTTTCTCATACCAAGAAATAGCCAGACTTCTGAAAAGGCACTTGAATTTGCTTAAATAGCTTTTGGAGGGTTTGGGGTTTTTTTGTTTTGTTTTGGCAAAAGGGCTTCAGAGTGGTTGTTCTAGGCTGGATTTCTCTTTTCATCAGAGCTGGTAACTGAAATAAAAGCTTTAAAAAAACCAAACTGCTCTTCCTTCATGTCCCCGCCTGGGTCCTTCACTGCGTACTTGCTGCACAAAATGCGCTGAGGAGGGACAGTTAGAATTCTTGCAGAGACCTTTTGGGGACAGTGAGATCCTAATGTAACTTTTGCAATCTTGCTTTGATACTTCAGAAGTGTCTGACATCTCAGCTTCCAAAAGTCAATGAACACAACAGCCTCCGGGTGAGAGAAACAATACAGAGAGTCGACCGGGACAGGGAAAGACAGAGACGGACAGGTGCGGCCACCAGCTTGGGCCACCATGCTGGAACGACATGTGCCCTCATCACAGAGTATCCAAACCATAGCACTTTTTTTTATTGAGAAACATTTTTTTTCTTACAGAAAGCAGCAGTACAGAATAAATAACACAGTTGATGGCGTGAGGTACCAGGAAATGTAAGCCAAAAAACAAAAAAATAGCCCCAAAGAAGCTGCAAGCAGAGGGGAGGGAGTGGAACGGAGGCGAAGAACTCAACTTACAGAGGTGAAGTCTGCAAAGCCCAGGGAAGAGGCTTTAGAAGGCTTAGCTGAAGAGGAGGGAGCAAATGGATCTTTTCCACTAAACGGGTCCCCAAACCCCCTTTTATTTTGGAACGGGTCACTGCTGTCAGCCCCGAGCGGCTGGAATGGATCGGGGGAGTCGGGAAAGTCTGCAGAACCGAGCTGGCTTACAGGTGTACTTTTACCTGGAAAGTTCAGGAGACAGAAAAAAAAAAAAGAAGAGAAAAAAGAAATACAAGTTACTGACCATGGACAGAACAGAGTCCATGAAATGGGGTTGCTGTGGGATGAACTGTGCCCACCCTTCACCCCCCCCAACTCATGTTGAGATCCTCAACCCCAGGACCTCAGGATGTGACTGTATTTGGAGAGGCCTTTAAAGAGGTAATTAAGTAAAAATGAGGTCATTACATGGGCCCTAAGCTGAATGGTGTCCTTATAAGAAGAGATCAGGACAGACACAGGGGTAGACCTGTGAGGACACAGGGAGGAGGCAAGCCTCAGGAGAAACCAACCCTGCTGACACCTTGATGTCACACTTCCAGCCCCCAGAACGGAGAACAATAAATGTCTGTGGTGTAAGCTGCCGGGTCATAGCAGCCCCAGCAGACGCATAGGGGACAAGGTGGTCTGCCCGGTGACTGAGCAGCAGCTGAGAGCAGGACCTGCCCACAGCGGTCCGCCTGCCTTTGTAAGTCACAATTTAATGGCACGCCAATGCCAATAAGCTGTGTGTTTATTCACGGTCTTCTATGCTGCCTTCATCCAGGACAACAGAGTTGGCCACTTGGGATGGAGCACGTAAAGCCTGCAAGGCTAAAAATATATTGGTTATAGCCTTTTACAAGAATACTGCATCCCCTAGCATGGAGAGGATGTTTAGCTCTGATGTCTGGCAGGCAGTAAGCAAGCCATATGTGAGACTGAGGGATGCTCCAGGCCCCCAGAAGTCAGAGCCAGGCCATCTGGGTACCCTTTGAATCCCAAAAGGAAACAGAGGACTCCAACTGTAGCTCTGCTCTGCCAGAGGTGCTCAGATATAGGTGGGTACCTCCCCCCAGTGTCTGCAATTTCCTGTCCAGCTCCCATCCAGTCTCCTCCAGCCCTCTGCACCCCTTCCCACTGAGAGGAGCACCATGTGTGTAGGTGGCAGGGGAAGCCTCCAGGACAGGTCCTCTTTGGGGTGGCTGGTTCAAAGCCCAGAAGAGTTGCCTTGGGGAGAGCCCAGGTGGTGGCACCATCCGAGGCTTGATCACAGACACACACGTCCACACAAAGCACACTGGGAGGGTGTATGTGTCCTGGAGCACCTGCAGCCACTCCTGGGCCCAGGGAGACCAGCTCTCATGTGTACACTGTGCCAGTGTGAGGACATCACACCCATGGGCAAGGGTGCCCTGGGAGACAGCGTCCAGAGGGATGGGGACACAGGTAACAAATGCTGACCTCCTGGCCTGGCTACCCCTGGTCTTTCCACAGCCATTTCCACTGCCCTGACTGCCCTGCACTGCCCAGCACAGCTAGTCTTGCACACCTCCACCTCCCCTGGCACCTCCCTTAGCCACTCCTCCCCTGCAGCCATCTCCACTGCCTTGGCCACCTCCCATGGCAATGACTTCTGTACTGGTCTAGCCTCCAGCACACCTGAGGGTCCCCGAAGGTCAGCTCCATGTGGGTGGTGGAGCTCAGCATACTATAGGTGCCAATAAATCACACTCTATCCCTGGTTCTAGCCAGGGATACATGTGAGCCAGGGACTCAAGGCCTTTGGGGGAACCACTCTGAGAAGCTAGAAGGGACTAAGGACCTCTAGCTTCCCTCCTCTGCAAGAAAGAGCAATACTCACTGGTGCACTCATGGGCTAATTTTTTACCAAAAACTAAAATGATGATGGACCAAACAGCAGAATTCTAACCCGGGAGAGAATAAGAGCTGCTGGAGACGGGCTGAGAGCCCCAGGGAAGGGCACAGACTCTGGTTCCGGCAGCAGGTCCGGGGCAGCTGCCTGACTTTTGGGGCATTCCTTGCAAGGTCTGGTTGGTCACAAAGGACAGATGTCTAAGCAGGATAAAAAGGTCAAGATGATCCCAGCCAGGGGTCTGAGTGTTCAAGTACATCACCCGCTACTGTGTTTTTCTTCTTTTTAATTAAGAACTTCCTCCCCTGGTTTGTTTTTTGTTGTAGGTTTTTTAAATTGCTTTTGGGGGTGTGGTAAGAATCCAGCCTGCTGGGATTTGAAGCTGAGGTTTCTGACAAGCAGAGATGTTGGGGAGATGAAAAGCATCGTTCACATCAAGAATTGCTCACGCCTGGTTTGGCTGGTGCCGAAACCGTTGTTATTTAGAAATCATGACTGTGTTCGTATGAAACCAGGGCACATCAACTGCTCTTGTTTTCAGAGGGGGGAAAAACACAACGGTTTTTTCTCGGTCATCTGTTTTTGTGTTTCAGTGCAAGGCTGAATTATTATTGTGCATGACACTTGCAAAGTCGGGGGTGTTGCCAGTTTGGTTGACACTCTGCTTGTGACCAGAGGCTTTCTGAGTAGGACACACACCAGGACAGCTCTGAACCCAAACTTCTCTCTCTGCATCCCCACTTATTTTTAGCAGCTACACTTATAAAACATTCTGGGTCTAGTTCCTGCTTTTACATAACCACTTCTGCTAATTCCTTAATCATTTTCCGATTTTCTGAGGTGTAGTTTATCTCAAACGTGACAGAATAACTTTAATTTGCTTCCGTGTCCCTGAGCAAACTCATTGCACAGTTTTATGCCTTTTCATGGTTCCAGGTACCACGAGAAAGGATCATGACTGATGCATGTTTCAGAGAAGAAACAAAAATCTTTAAAAAACTGGTACAAACGCTAACCAGGATAATGCCTGGCACGCACGGTTTGGTGTCATCTTCCTAGATTTCTGCCCAGGGAACCATCGGCCCCCGACTGTAGCAGAAGGCGGTGACCGAAGTCAAACGAAATGGAGACCCCTGGGGGCTGCAGGCTGCTGACCTGGCACCCACAGTGATTCTCCAACACTCAGAGTAGTTTTCATGAACAAGAGGAGGACGCAAGATTGAAGAGAAGGCAAAATAGGGCTTATTTCAAACCGCAGCAGTTTCAACAGTTACCCAAGCGGTGCACCGAAACCGCACACAGGACTGCCTTTAACAAAAACAATATGAACCCGATGGTTTACCACAGTGTGTGCTGTTAAAAAAAAAAAAGCTTGGTGGCCGGCTCCACCCTGGTAGAAATGTCTTCAATTCTCCTATTTCTTAACTTCTCGAGGCCTGAGAGCCCCCAGGGCTGGGATCGGCCAAGTGGCCAGGATCAGGGCAGTGACTCCAGAACGAGTTATTGGCAACGAAACTCCCAGTTCTGCTTTCCCAACATGCTTTTCAGGAAACCCTGGCCAGGAAGGGTCCCTGAGAGCCAGTGCATGGAAAAACAACAGAACACAAATACACACTCTGCCCGGCCCCCAAACTTCAAAAAATATGAACACTGAGAAGTCTGAAAGAAGACGGATTCTCTCGTTCAAAACTCTTAGGATGATAATGATAGGTTTTGGATGATTTAGGATCTCAACATATCTGATTAATAAAATATCAAAAATATACGAGTGTGAATGTGTGTATTCATTCCAACCTTTCCAACCAGACACTTGCTGAGTTCTATTTATAAAATTCAGGGCTATAGTTGGAAAATGCAGTTCTGCAGATGAGAGATAAATACAAAAACAACAGAAAATAAAAAAAATAAAAAACAAAGGTTTGTGGTCAGGACAGCTGCCCCACCTCAGCTATTACCCTACACAACACAGGACGTTCTCACAACTGCCATTTATCCCAACATGGGACATCCACACAGCTATCACTCACACTACACAACATGGGACAGCACACAAATGTCACCCATCCTACACAACCTGGGACTCCCATCCTACGGGGGATCCTCACACAACTGTCACTCATCCTACACAACCTGGGACTCCCATCCTACGGGGGATCCTCACACAACTGTCACCCATCCTACACAACATGGGACGCCCACACAACCAACCAGGCTTCTTAGAGTCACACCACAAGGAGAGCTGTGGCTGGGGAGGGGGCTCTCCTCATTCCTGTGGCTTCTCCCTTCCCACCCCCACATACCAGCAAAACAGAGTTGAATTGGGGGGAGTGGAAAGAAAGAGAGAACCAGGCTGTTCAGAGCACAATGCTTCAAATTCAAAATTTCTTGGGAACTTTACAGAAAAAGACTGCTTTTTACCAACATGGATCCATGTTTGCTCTGGCTCCCACTATGGTGGGCCGCGGAATGCCAGGATGCACAGGACCATCTCGCCGGCCTGCAGGTGAGGAGTCCTGCAGAAACAGCCCTGCGCTCACGGCTGCACATGCAAGGAGAAGGCGAGCGGCAGATCAAAGCTGTGCCAAGTAGCACAGCCCCACGATAAAATCTGAGGTCCCACCATCACAGCATTGAGATTTTCCACTAAAAATATTTACCGAATTTTAAGAAAATCTGCTTAATGCATTGAAGGGAACAGGATGAGGTTTGGTTCTGAATTGTTGAGAAAAGCTGAACAAATATTTACTATTATCCACTGGGCTCCCTACAACTGGTGTTTCCATCCTCTGGGAGGGGTCTGGGAGGTCAGAGGTCATGGAAATCTCACAGGGTGAGGAGCCCAGTGGACATGGGGTCAACCAGAATCAGAAGGAAAAGGAGACAAAGGGGGGAAAGTAGCCATGTACTTTGGGTCCTCCTAAGATAAATACCTCTCGGAATGAGAAATACAAGTTTCAAGGTTTCCACGAAAGGCTACTATGACATTTATAAGAAACCTGGTGGAGGAAAAATCAGATCTACAGCCAAAACGGGGGGAGCTACATGATTCACAAATGAGTCCCAACTCAGTCATCGTGACAAAAAAAAATACAGACTGCAGGTCTCACAGTTCTGCTTTTTGAAAAATCACATTTGTTCTTTGATTTGCACCTTCGACACACTCTGCCGGTCTGCCCGCACCCTCCAGGGGCTCAGGTGCCTTGGGGGCCTGGGGAGACGCTAGCTACATAGCAGCCAGGTGGCGGGGCCCTGGGTCTACACCACAGGGGCCACTGCCTTTGTTCCTCCCTACAGAGGAACGCTGATGCTGCCAGAATGCCACTACTGCTCTGGCAGAGAGGTGCCGTGCCCACATTTAAGAAAATCACCAGGGCGCCACGCTGTGGGTCTGGAAGCGGTTAGAAGGCATGTGTGCACTGGAGGGCCACGTGCAGAGCCCATCAAGAACCTTCTCCTGCTGTGGGGGCGGCTCAGGAGTCAAGAGAGCCTGTAGCAGAATGGGGGACCCCCATGCTCATTCTTTTTATGACCATCTGCCCCCAATCAATCATAAATGTGCTGCTTTTCAGTTGACAATGGTGAGGGGGGGGTGCGGAGGTTTGACTCAGTGCTTTGAATGTGAGAAAAACAAGAAGAAATGAACAACCATGTTCACCCCCATCAAAGAAAAGCAGGGCAGCACAAGGGAGCACCTTCCTGGCCCCCCTCACCTTGCTGTAGGTAGAACCAAAAACCCAAGGGCTGGTGGCAGGTACACAGGTCCCAGAGTGGTTGGGAAGGGCACCAGGGGCAGGGCAATGTCTCCTGTCTGTTCATACCCATGCTCAAATACAGGATGGGAATTCAGGCTCTCTGTACCCCACACCATGACCCTTGAGGACCCCACCTGGCTGAGCCAGCTGAGCCCTGATTTCTGTGCTTCAAGACCCCAAGCCTGGGCATTTGCAACGCACTGAACAACATGTGACAACTGTGTCACTTGACTCCCACTCAATCCACCCTTCTGGGTGCAGGAGGGTGGGTGTGCACTAAGATAGGCAAATGCTTCTATTTTCGAACTCAGCCAACTTTGCAGAACAGAAATTCACCCAAAGAACAACCCATCTCCAGGCATTTTACTTGTAAGAGGCCGAGAGGAAAGCACTTTCCCTCTGCTGCAAGTTGGGTCCCGCCAGCTCTCGAGCACTCCTCAGGGGCACGCCCAGCCTGGCACAGACCCTGCCAGTGTGCAGGAAAGGTGGCTCCGAGGGCTAGCTGGCAGTGCCGAAATTTTCCAGGCTTCTCATGCGGGCGGTGAACCACTTGTCCCATTCTAGAACTTCATATGTACCCACTGATTATCTCTTTGAAATCATCGTGGGAACGGAATTAAAGTAGTTAAGTTTAAGGCTGAGGTGCTAACCGCATGGCTCAACTGGAGAAGCCATTTTAAAAGTGGATCTTGTGTGATAAACATGAGGTCGGGACCCACATGGGTGAAGGACGACCACCCTGGTTTCACCCCAGCCTGCCTCTCAGAACACAGGGAGAGCCAAGCACACACCTGCCAACCCAAGGATGGGCGGCAACCAGAAAACTGTGCAAAAGAACGAACCTGAAGCCAGTCAACCTGTGTGGAATCCACACACAGTTTGTAGGAGGGACTCTAGGAGGAAAATGATTTTTCCTTTTTATTTTTTTTGAGAATCATTTGAATCACACAGGATGCAGGTTAAATGGTATCTCGTTTGTCTGTGGTCATCAGAAGGATTACGGGAAGGGAAAACGGGGCAAAAAGACCTCGTGTGTGCACTGGCTTTTTTGGGGGGGTGAAAAGGTCATTAGCAGTAATAAAAGGACAATTAAATTGTGGAGAGGTTAAAGGTGACTGGCTGGTTAGTGGTGAAGGCACACTAGCTGGTGTTACCCGGGCTCTGCAGGAACCGCAAAGCAGGGCTGCACTTGCAGGAAGTGGCAAGGGTGGGGCCGGGCATAGCGTCCCACTATCTATCGCCGTGGGGCGGGAGGCCCAATCACTGACACCCACACAGCCATTTCCTGCACTTGAAAAAAAATCTGTTTCTCCCTTTGCAAATCAACAACTTTTACCTAGAAACTCTTCAGCGGTGAGTTCTGACTGATCTCGATCTCTGCCCGTTGCAGAAAATACACACTGTTTACCTGGGGAGGTGTGTGCACGGACTCCAACTGACAGGTTTCGAAGGGTCTGATTTGCATCTGCCTGGAAGAAACCAATTCTCTTGACCCCAAACAGACACCTGCTGGTTACTCAATACTATAATAGACCTTTCTAGAAAAGACCTCCAGGCACAGAGAATTCAGTGCTAAAGCCCTGTGCCCCAGAGGGTGACATGATGGTCCCCAAGGGCACCCCTTCCTGGCTGGGGTCAAGAGAGAATTGAGGATTTGGGGTTGAGAGCAGATGGCCAGTCATGGGCTGCTATAGTCACATGAGTATGACACCAGAACTTTCTCAGGGAACCTCCCAGGTGGAGGTCCCACACCGTGACAGCACAGGCTGACATTTAAATACATGTATTTATCGCATGTCAATGAAACCTCGGATCAGGCTAAAAATAAAAAAATAAAAAAACAATTACCCCAGAATGTGAACACTGCAGCTTCTAGTGCATGCAAAACACCATGCATGACTAAGGCCCAAATGTGCATTTGGTCCCATTTGAGCGGCAGCGCCAAGCTTTGCCAGAGAGGCCCCTGGAGCCTCTTTGTAGTTCAGCTAACCAAGCTCTGGCTTTACTCAATTGCAGATTTCTCCTAAACTGCAGCCTGGTGGGGAGAAAGAGTCCCTGATAAACCCTGTGAGCACACAGCCCATCTCGTCTTTTCTGGGGAAAGGAGCCTACAGAAGGGGGATCCCGTGTCCTGGTCTCACACCCCAAGTGGGTTGGGTGATGCACGTCACACACGTCATATTATGGATCATTGCCTTGTGCAGGCACTACCCACATGGGCACTTGGTAGGCCAGAGTTGGTCCTGTGCTCAGACAGGAAAACTAAGGCTCAGCAAGGCTAAGACGCTTGCCCGAAGCCCCCTCAGAGAGATGAGCAGCAGGGGCAGCAGGGCCAGGACATGAGCCCAGGCCCTCACTCCAACATCTGTCCAGAAACCAGCCTGACCCAGCAGGCTCCCTGCGTCCTAGCAACACAGACAGCTCAGCAGCCAAGGGAAACAGCACTGGAGTCACCTGTGCTGGCTTCACATGTGACAACTCTAGGCACAGAGACTGGATGGGTTCTAGAAACCTCGGGGCCCGTGGGACAAACAAGCCCCAGGTAGGAAAGTGGCAACCTCAGACCCTTGTCATGTGCAGGGTGGCAAGATTTTGGAAAAGCATGTTCTGTCACCTTGGTTTCTGTGAGTGCAGGTATGAAGTTGTGTGTTTGGTGTGTAAGAAAAACCACTATAACTGGGCAGTCTAGATTGTCCACTATGCTGTGTCCACAGGATCACAGCTCAACCACCAGGACCCCAGGACCACAGGGCCCCGGGAGGAGGGTGCCCACCTTACCTCCTCCCCACTGAGCCACACTGGGATCGCGCCTCTGCTACATGTCAGGAAGGCCCTTGACACACAGCGCTCCCAGGTGAAGGTGGCCACCTCCTCATGCTGGCTATGTGGCCTCTCCAAGCAGGAAAAGGCCAGGTCAAGAGAAGAGCAAAAAACACATTCTTTTCAACCTGTCCGATTATATATTTTCTTAAAAAACAAAACAAAACCAACCCAACTCTTGGCTGCCTCCCATCCTAAGCAGCCAAGAGAACAAGAGGCGTGCTGGGTGTTTTTTAATGAATGCTTTGAGCAGGACTTCCCCCTTCCTCATCTGCCGATCTGTCCTGCTAATAACCAGGTACCTCCCAGGCTGCTCCCAGTTTATGCGCCCTGCTCCATGCAGTGTGGACAGCAAGAGGCGAGGGCACTGCGCACAGTTGGGCCTTAATTCTCTCAACTAGAGAAGCAGCAGCGTGGGGCAGACACCTTCCTTTGCATCCCCAAATTGCCAGATGCTTGCACCCAAATGCAACTCGTGAAAAATTCAACTGCTGGGTCCATGTCGAGTATGAATGCATCACACAGCTTGCAGTTTCCATGGCTAGTGCTAGAGGTTAGTATGAAATCACAGCAAAACGCCACTGGAAGTGCTCAAATGACAACCACCACACAATATGTACCTACCACCCAGTAGCGTATACAGTGCACAGCTTTTCTGTTCAGCCATCGCTTCTAAGTAAGAGAATCAGACGAGACATTTAGGCGTCTACCAGGATACGTCACGGCTGGTCACAGATTAAATACTGCATGTGTTGACAGTTTTCCAGAGCATTCCGGACCTCACAGTATGGTTCTCATTACAGCAGTCTTTGGAGATGGGAGGCCTGGGTGGGGGTAGGTTACTGAATTCAGGGTCAGTCCTGCTGCCACCTCGGCGTGTCCTCTCTCACTTCCCTTTCCTCTTATGGTAAATAAAGGACATCACAATGCCTGTCCTGACTTGCTTGCAGGTCTTCCTAGGTCTGGAGAAGCAACAGCGCTTCCTAAAGGTCTGCTGTTGTGAACAGGATATCTGGGGCACCTTACAGGCCAAGGCAGAGCACGGGTATGACAGCCCAAAGCCATGAGCAAAGGCAGCCTAAGACCCCATGATACAGGCCCAAACCTCCCAAGTTGTGGACAGCTCTCTAAAAAGCCCGAGCTCTGAAACCAGCTCCGAGGAAGTCACTGAAAAGAAAAAGAAGCCAAAATGGGGTGGGCAGGCTCGAAGACAGAAACCTGAGGGAGGGGACAGTGCGGGCAAGTTCAAAGCAGAGCTAGCACTGATTCAGGGAAGGGGAGGAGACTGGGTGAGAGTCTCCAAGGAACCTTGAGAATGAAGCTCTGCTCTTCCCAGCAGGTGAGGGGAGCAGCTCCTCCTCGAGGCCCAACTGGTGCACTGCCCTGTGGGTGTGAGCACATGCATTCACACCAGAGCGTGTGCACCTCTGCAGTACGAAAGCAGGTGCATGCAAGCACTGTGGGTGTATGCGCGAGGATGGATGCATTTGAATATGTGCATGTGTGCATGCAGTATGTGAACACATGCACACACATGAAGTGTGTGCCTGCGCGTGCACGTGTGTGTGTGCGCGCGCGTGCACGCTCTAACTCTCATCTTTCCGGTGGGATGAGGAGACTCGATGCTATTCCATCAGGAGACCATCAAGAGTCCCCTAAGAGCCACTGCCTCTGTCTCAGGTACACGCAGCCTCTCGTAGTGGAAGGGAATTCCTCTGTTGTTTTTGCTTTTCTCCCCATTTTATGGTAAATGCTTGGATGTGTGGCTGATAGAAGTGATCTCTTTATGCTTCTATTGCTGCTCACAGCTCACAGCAAATCTGTTATAAATCCACCCAGCCCATGGTCAGACTTGCTCTCATGTCTCATCTGCAGGGGAGCAAATGGCTCTGCACACAGGGCGCCCATCCTCCTGAGAAAGCCCTGGCCCTGGTGACAGGAGGGGCGTGGCAGCATTTTTAAATAACTCGTCCTCTGTCTCTACTGTGTATCTCATGTAGGAAGACTGACGTGCCTTGGCCCAATGACCATTTCTAACTACAGACTCAGGGGCTGCAATGATGACACCAAGTGGAGCCCTTGGGGCAGACCAAAGGGAAGGAGAAGGAACAGAAGGCAGAACCGAGGGAGCATCAAGTCTAGAGACAGTGGGTGAGAGTTTGCCTGGAGACCACAGAATGAAAGATACGTGCTGGCCAGGGTGCCAAGAACATAGAAAGTGGAATGGGTAAAGAAAATGGGAAATGGCAGTGAGTCCCTCTACTGCTTTCAAGTCTGGTACCTGGCCTGTGGGCCTATCACTATCACGTAAAGACTCCACGCATGACTTAAAAGTCCCCAGAATCCTCAGAGGGTGCCAGGGCCAAGGCTGAGTGAAATTGCAGCGCCAGCCACAGCCAGGCAACCCCTTGCTGGGAGCCATCTACCGAGATGCGGGTGGCAATGGGGGAGCATCCTGCCTCCTTTCATATCAAACTCAGCCAAGGAAGACTCCCACCCCTGATTTCCCACCCCGAGCCCTTAACCAGTCTAAATATACTGGATCGAGGGGGCAGACTCAGCTGCTGTCCCCACCCCTGGGCCACCCTGAGCCAACCTGAGAAAAGCTTGGTGGGGTGGGGAGGCCAGAGGGACTGCAAAGCCCTGGCCACATGTCAGACAGGGGCTGTGTGGCATCTCTCCTTGCACCGAGGAGGGCCCTAAGCCCTGGGCCTTTGGGAGACCATCTCAGCCTGGAATGGACTCTGGCCCACAGGACAGGGCAGGAGGAGTGCTTCAGGCACACACCATGAGCGGACCGAGGCAACTGGGCAGAGGGTGGACCCTCTTGTTCCCCGTGCAGACCTCACAGCAAAGCTCTATTCTGGGCTGGTGAACGAAGGGGCCCTCAGTCCCACACCGTCCTGTGACAGTGGGTGGGTGGGCGGCGGTGAGAGAAGAAAGCGTACTGACCGCTGGGCGGTTTAGGCCGTGGAGGAGCAGGTTTCTTCGGAGGCAGAGCGGGAGTGTCCTGTTTACTTTTAAAGGGGTCATCAGAGAATCCTGCCCCTCCAAAGGACGAGGTGAAAGGACCAGAAGGTGGGGGCTGTAAGAGAGGACACGAAAGAGAGGCAAAGATAACTGTTAACATGGAGCAGCGGACTTTCACCGAGTCAGCACTCGAGTACCGAGAGCCTGGTGAGGCCCCACCCTCTGGGCTGTGAAACTCAGTCCCCACTAGGACCTTGGATCTCTCACAAGCCCCCACTTTCCTCCACCCTCAGTAGACAGGGTCCCCTGGTCTGTGAGGAAGAAGCCAGAAAGATCACAGAATAGGTGAGAGCAACCCCATGTCTTGATGGGCTTGTGTCATGGAAGGGTGCTCCCTGCCACACACACATCTTTCCTTACTCCAGGATCCCATGGGCCTCCTGCTCATGCTTGAGATGTGCCCCACTTTCACCCCCTTCATTCAGTGACAGGCAGCTCCAGACAAGGGTCAGAACCATACCAGACCCTCACTGTGCCCCCGGGGGCCATTGCCCACCTAGTGACTCAGGTCAGAGCCCACCCTTGAATACCTGGCCCATCCCCACCCATAAGCAGGGTCAAGATTGCCTCAGGGGGCGGGGGGCTCTTAGCACCTCTGGGCCAGACCCTCTGTCAGCAGCAAACCACCCCATCGTCTCAAACCCAAACAGGAGCCCATCTCCCCACAAAAGACATATACATGGAAGATGGGTGGGTGTGTGAGTGGGAAGATGGTAGGTAGAGAGACGACAGGTGGGTAGGAGGTAGGTGGGTGTAAATCAAGATGACAGGTAGGTAAGTAGATGGTAGGTAGAAATGACAGATATGTGGGTAGGTAGGTAGAGATGATAAGTAGGTAGGTAGGTAGAGAGAAGTTAGGGATGACAGGTAGTGGGTAGGTAGGTAGGTGGTAGGGAGAGATGACAGGTAGGTAGATGAACAGAAATAGCAGGTAGATGGCACTGCATAGCCCTGGTGGTCATAGGTAACCTCCAAACACTCTTCATCACAACCCCACAGCCTAATTCTTTGGCCTCATCCCTGCTGACTCCCTCCATCCCCTTCTAAGACTCCCTGGTACCTGCAGCCCCTTGGGCCTGCATTTCCGGTCCCCTGTGCACAGAGGGTCTCCAGGTGGGGAGCCCTGTCCACCAGAGCCCCTCTACTTCCTTGGAGACTGGCTAGACCTCACTGCTACCCCCAGAGCTCTCTCTGACACCCCTTCCTGCCAGCTGTTCCTGCAGGTTCCCACAGGACTCACATCACCACACCAGGCTAACAGGTTCCCAGCCCCTTCCCACCTAACTGGTAGCCTGGGGGCAGGCTCGAGTTCTCCTCTTCTCCAAGTCTGCTGAGAGCGAGTGCAGGTGCTGGGACCGATGCCTGCTGGCCAAACCTATAGCAGCAGTGACTATCTATGTGCATCCTGACCTCGAGCACCAGCACAGCACCTGGCACAACACACATCCACTGACAACTGGATGAGCCACAGACAGGCCAGCTCATCTCACACGACGGGCATCCCAAAGGGAGAAAATCACTTTCTATGGGTTTGGGGAACCACTTTTACTGAGACAGAAAATAACTAGAAAAAAAGAACAAGAAGATACATAGCTACCTTTTCGCTTTCCACAGTTTCAGTTACCCCTGGTCAACTGCAGTCTGAAAATATTAAATGAAAATTTCCAGAAATAAACAATTCTTAAGTTTTAAATTGTGCACTTTTTTGAGTAGCGTGAATCATCCCTTTGCCTAGTATCTCCATGCTATAAACACTTCCTGCCCATTAGTCACGTAGTAGCCATCTCGGTGATCAGACCAATTGTCACTGTATTGCAGTGCTTATACTCAAGTCAATTTTATTTTACTTAATAATGTCCCCAAAGCACAAGAGTAGTGATGCTGGCAATTCAGGTATGACAAAAATAAGCTATAAAGTGCTTCCTTTAAGTGAGGGGGGGAGTGGGGGGGCACACAACGAGGGGCACTTTTAATTCTTCCCCCAATGGGGCAGGCCTAGGGACAGAAAACAAAGCAGGAACACATTGGTGGGACTTTCTCGGATAAGCTGGACCAAACAACCACTGGAGAAGTAGGGAGAAGGGCCCGCCCGTCACTGGGACTGTGCTGTGCACTGCTCCTCCCCTCCAGGATCCAAACACAGGGACAGGAACTCAGCTTCCTCTGTCTCTGGTATCTAGTCATAAACATTAGTCTCAGGTTGGGGACAGATGGCTAGCCCACAGGGAGGAGGGGTCCAGAAGGCTTCTACACACTCAGCTGACTCCATTGGACACGCTGGCCCCTACCCCAGCACTCTGATGCAGCCTGCATAGGAGATGCTGACTCTGCCATCACTTCCGTTTTATTTATTTGTTTGTTTGTTTTTAATATACTTTTATGGAATTCAGAGAGGAAGGGAGAGAGAGAAACATCAATGATGAAAGAGAACCATTGATCAGCTGCGTCCTGCATGACCCCTACTGGGGATTGAGCCAGCAATATAGGCATGTGCCCTTGACCGGAATCAAACCCGGGACCCTTCAGTCCACAGGCCAATGCTCTACCCACTGACCCAAACCAGCTAGGGCCCATCACTTCCATTTTACACACAGGGAAACAGGGGCACAGAGAGAAGACAGAGCCTGCTAGTCACACAGCACCTCAGAGGAGTCAGAGTGGGAACCCAGGACATATGCCTCCTGAGCCAGGGCTTCTGGGCCCTACCCTAGGCTCTAGCATCCTGTCACCTCATGGTAGGTCTCAGGCCACATTCTGGGCAGAGCATCACTGTCTTCAGGCCTGTGAAGGAGACACACGTGGATGTAGACAAGAGCAGAGCAGGCCAAGGGGTCAGCGGGTAGGAGAAGGCCCCAAGGAAGATGGGGATCTGTAACACCACCCTTCCGCCCTCCCCAGACTCATTTCTCTGTCAAGACCACACCCTAGCTCCAAGTGAGTGGGGCTGCCAGGGCTGTGGCAGGGCAGAGAGGTACCTTCTCCACAGCTGCTGCTCCCCTCTCCCAGGCTCTATGGTCACTGTTCTTTTAGATACAAGTCAGGGAGTCTCTTAGCAAAATCTGTGGCTCAAGTTTCCAGAACGTCTGCCTGGACAGGCTGCAGAGCATGGTGGTCAGGGGTGGGGTCTGGAAGCCCAGCCTTGCCACCTACTAACAGCCTCGGTGCCTCAGTCACCGCCTCTGTGAAGCTGACAATAATGACAGGCCCTAGCTCATAGGCTAAGGCCAAAACACAAGGTCATGTGTAAATTGCTCCAACTGGCTCCGGACAAAGTCAGCACAAAGACAGTGTGGTTATTACCATGACAAAGATGTGGATGTGATTGGAATTCTTTCAGACATCACAAGAATCTGCAAACACCTCTCAGCTCCCAACACTTTTGTCTGCTGCTGCCTGTCATCTGCAGTCTTTCCGGGGGCAGCAGCATGGGAACTGTGGTAGTGTTGACCTGAAGCTTAGCTTTAAAATGGGTGATTTAGCCCAGCAGGTGTGGCTCAGTGGTTGAGTGTCGACCCAGGAACCAAGAAGTCACAGTTCAACTCGTGGTCAGGGCACATTCCCAGGGTTGTGGGCTCCATCCCCAGAATGATGTTTCTCTCTCATCGATGTTTCTATCTCTCTATCCCTTTCCCTTCCCCTCTCTCTAAAAGCAATTTAAAAAATAAATAAAATGGGTGATTTAGGGTCTGTTGTCTGGGAAAGAATGGGGTGGGGGCAAAGGACACAGAAAGGTAGGGGACATTAGTGCTTCTGCCTCTGCTGTTCGTAGAACACACCCCAGGCCTGGGGCTCACACAATGTCACCACAACCTGAGACTAACAGGCAGGAATCAAGACCATTTTCCTAGTAGAGCAGCAGCACGACGGGCCCTGAGGCCCCCACAGGGACCCCAGTCCTGGTCCTGAGTACTGGCCAATGTATTAGCTCTGGGGATGGGGTGCAAAGGGATACCAGAGCCCTCTGAATAGCTCCCCCACCAAGTCTCTGGGTGCAGCGTTCCCTTGTCCAGCCGGCCCATGTGCTACAATAACTCTCCCGGCAGGCTGGGTACTCTCCACTCCCTCTTCTGTTTAAACACAATGAGTGAAGCAGCTTGCTCCCATGTGAGAGGGTTTCAACCGTAAATGCCTGGTGCACCCACATCAGCGAATTATATCACTCCCAACACTCAAAAGCCTGTATCATTTCCAAATCCCAATTTTCACAACTTCAAGTTTCCCAAGAAGCCTCCTTTGGAACCCGACTTATTTCTCCTCAGGCTGTGACTTCAGGGAAAGTCGCTATTTTTGGAAGTGTTTCAAGTAAAGTCAGTAGGGGCTCTCTGGGCTGGCCCAGAGTGAAGTGTGCTTTAAAGAGAGAGAGAGAGAGAGAGAGAGAGAGAGAGAGAGAGAGAGAGAGAGAGAGAGAAACTACTATAAAAAAAAAAGCAGCTCTAAAAGAAATGTTTTGGGTTAAAAAAAAAATCCCTAAATAGAAATGCCTAGCTAAAAAAAAACAAAAACAAACAAACATGAAAAACAACTCACGAGCTACCAACCAGCCAAGTATTTCATAGATGGCCTTTTTCAGAGGAGAGGTGTGAACTAATTAAGCTGGGGTCTTGTTTTTATTCTCAGATGCTCCCTGAAATCTATTTGGGGGAATGTGTTTTGAAAGCTGGGTAACATAGGCTTGATACAGTCTAGAAAAATCTCTCTGGGTCTGGGGACACCTCAGCTAGGAATGCAAGCCTGAAGAAGCTCCCAAAGGAATTGACTGGAGTCACATCACTGACTTGTTACTTTCCTTCAGCCAAGCCGAGGGTAGACAACCCTGCTCAGATGGGGAAAAGCTGGCAATGTATTAAAAAAAAAAACCAAAAAAAAAACCACACACCTTCTTGCCACTTTACTTTCGTTTCCCTCAGCCTTTTATTTATACACATGATGTTCTTGAAAAACAGAGAGGGAACCAAAAGGGAAACACAGACCTACAAGGTTAGGGCTTGGTATTTAGGGGGACCAGTAGCACGAGATCAGGAGCGGATGGGATCATGGAAGCAAAACAATGGGGTACTGGAGGCAGTTTTCCACGGCCCCATCCAGCTCCACCCCACACAGGGCTGCCAACAGGAAGGGGCGCTGGCTATGGAGTCATTAAGTGCACGTGTGTGTGCAGCCTGATGGGGACATGAGAACAAGGAGAAGGAAACTGGAATTTCAAGTGGGACAGTGCAACTTTAGGTTAGAACGAGATGAAAGACTGAAGGACCTAGGCTCAGAACTGCCTGGCTCTGGGGTCTCTGCAGAGTCTGCCTGGAGGAAGGAGGGGTGGCTGGCCATCCTGCATCAGCCCTCAGAGCCCACAGCCTCTACTGAGATACTCTTGAAATGAGGGCCTCCCTTGTGCTCTGTCCTTGTCCTTGTCCTAGTTGGACCAATGCTAGTTCTCATTCCCTCTGCCTCTGGGGCCAGCCTCCTGCAGGGAAATGACCCACAGTGACAGCTTGAGAATCCAATCAAACCCTTTCATGGGGATGCTGCCACCATGTGGCAGAAGTTTTCTGATTTCAAGAGATGGTTTCCCGTCTGCTAAGCAGGGATGGAAGCTGAGAGCACACAGCTCCACTCAAGGAGTGCAGGCACGTGTCACAGCCACTAAGCAACAAGCAAATGTGAGGAATAATCTCACACCCAGGTGCCTTCTGACCAATCCCAGACAGCAGCCCAATAGTCCGGGTCACAGTGTTTCCATATGAGGGATAGAGGCCCATTCCCTCCAGGCACTGGAAGAAGAGAGGCCAGAACACCAGCATCTCTGGGTTCCCTACTGCAGCAGTTGATGGGCACATAGACACTCTGCCTCTCCAAGCTGGATTTTCAAAGCTGGATTTGCTACCTCAACAGTATGCTAGCGCGTTTCTTTGAAAACCTAAACAGAATCTCAAATGCTTCTCGGAAGCTGCGTACCACAATCACATGTTGCTAACCACAAGAGCTCAGTGCCCAGACAATTATGTGCTCCTAGGGCTGAATGAACATGGAGCAAGCAAGCAGGATGCCGCGAGGAGCTGGTGCAGTGAAGGTACTGGAGGGGACAAGCAGGGTACTCCTTGATGTGCGTGCATGGCTCCCACATCCTCCAGGTACTCCCTACCCAGTCCCTTCTGCACCATCTAGCTGTGAGCCTTCCCCAACTAGAACATAAGATAAGAGAATGGGGATGTATTCTGTTTGTGTGTCCCTCCCCTCCCAGGGATCAATGATAACTGGCCAGGAGCAAGAAGAATGAATGAAGAAAGCAAAGTTCTACTGCTCCATGGCCATAGGGTGTATTGCATGAGGTTCTTTATCTATGAGAGATCCCCCCCTCACCTGCCTGGGGGGCTGCCAGAAGGAGTAGAACACACAGGCCAAGACAGCATATCTAACGCTTTCCTTAATTCTTCAAAGAAATGCATGCTCATAGTTAAAACCAAGGCACCCCAAAGGTTATAAAAAGAACAAAAGACCCTCAGCCTGCTGCCTTTCCCACTTGGGAAGGCCAACGTTTTCTACTTCTTAGTAGTTTCTTCTGAAATTTACCTCAGTAATCATGGGGTTCCACTGCTAGTTCTGGATCTGTCCATTCTGGACATGATCTACTGACTTCTTACTACATTAAAGATTCAGCTCCTCCCCAAATTGCTCTCGAGACAGCACTCTGACACCATCTGCAGCTACATCCATAGTCAATTAATGTACCTATAGCCACAAGGAAATGATGTCCAGCCTGAGAATGGCATGAATGTTGTCTGTCTTGAACTTTTCACCTGTGGATTTATTCACTGAACTCTCCCTTTCCAAACCCACTGGGATTCTGTCCACAGGCAGTCCCAGATACTTATCACACTTCCTCCAGACACCTCCCACCTGCCAGCCTGTGGTGCCAGGGTTCCAGCCTCAGAAGGGATTGGGGGCTAGGGCAGTTTAGCACAGAGGAAGGAAAATGGTTCTAATCACAGTCATAGGTACTTTCTAGACCAGCCTTGGGCAAACTACAGCCCACGGGCCGGATCCGGCTGTTCTATCCGGTTCTCTTGCTCTCCCCTCCGCTCCTTTACTTTGAATTTGTATTAGTTCACACAAACACTCCATCCATGCTTTTGTTCCGGCCCTCCGGTCCAGTTTAAGAACCCATTGTGGCCCTTGAGTCAAAAAGTTTGCCCACCCCTGTCTAGACCTTGTCCACCGTGTGAGGGTGCATTTCAGAGTTTGACATGTACAAAGAAAATACATATGTGGTGTTAACAACTACTCCTGGCAGCCATGACAAGACCACCACAAGAGGCACAATGACCTGGCAGAGGCACAGGTGCTCCACGGGAGGGGCTTTACCTTGGACATCTGACTGAAGTCTGCAAAGCCCTCAGCACTATTGAAGGACCCACTTCCGAAGGGGTCTAAAGTTCCAAAGTGACCTGCAAGCAGCACCAACAGAGGCAGAGTTACAGGGCATCCCAGGACACGCCTCCTGGGGTCAAAGGAAAGTGTTGCCTCTCGGTACCCAATAGCCCTGGAAGCAGGAGATCCGGGAGGTCACATCTGTTTGCTGGGGTCATGCTTCTGGTTGGGGCTCTCCCACTGGTTCAGGAGGAGAGGTAAGAGGGAGAAGAGGAGCCATTCCACAGTAACCCACCACCCACACGATTGACATGAGGTAGTCACGTGTGGGTAGAGATTTTTGTTGAGCTTTCTCTTTGCTGGGGCGATTTGCTTAGAGTAAACCCCCCATGCCCACCTTTGACATCACACTCTGTAACCAGCAAGCCAGCAAGGCCGCAGGACCAGGCAGGGCCTATTCCCAAAAGCAAGGGGGAGTCTGCAAATGCTCCTTTCCCTTGATGTAAAAACCAGTACCCTTGATCAAACTTTGGATTCTTTTAGGAAAAATTCCAAGGTACAAATCAAAGATTTATACAGAGGAATGAGTAAAGAGTAACCAATAACGTTGGTGTTATTACAGAGTTAATTCCTACTGCTGAGCTTCCTTTCAGGAAAGATGACAGCACTTACTTGGGAAGATGAACAGCTAGGGGGAGCTTTGGCTGAACTGCCTCTGGTGAGGGTTTGAGTACCACTGTCTAATGACATAAACACTGAGGACACACCAGTTTTGGAAATGAAATCATTAAATGGGTGAATTCTTTCCACTGCCTAAGGAAGAGTCAAAAGGAAAATAAGCCATCAGTCTCACCTGATCCTCTTGAGGAGACACTGGAAGATGAAAAAGGATCACTGGATTCAAAGGGGTCGAGCTGAGTGAAAGGAAAGAGGAAAGAGTGAAAAGCAGTTTATTGCCCCGTCTATTCATTCAACCCACAAATTTTCTTGACATCTACATGCACCATATCTGGTGCTGGGCCTTGGGGAGGGTAAAACCATTAAAACTAAACCCCAGCAGAGTGAAACCCCAACAGACTGACCCTTCCTGCAGATAATACCTATAAAGTCTTAACAAAATTAAAGTTAAAAAAAAAAAAAAAAAAAAAAAAAAAACAATAACAACCACCTGAAGGCTTAAGAAGTGAACCAAAGAAGGCAGGCTTTGGAGGAAAATCGAAACGTGGCAGAAAAAATAGTACATTTGACCCCTGTACAACAACATAAGTATTAAGGGCGCAGATCCCCCACACAGTTGAAAACCAGTGTATAAATACAATACACTCTCCACATATGCCAATTCCTAACCACAGATGAAAATTATAGTTGACCTGTGAACAACTTACAAACTGAATAAGTGAACCCGTGTAGTTCAAACCCATGTATGGTACAAGGCTGAGTTTTCCATTTTGACAGCTATATTTGAGAATATAGGGAGGCTAAGACTTCAATAAAATATGCCATCTTTTGCCCTGGTCGGCATGGCTTAGTGGTTAGAGCATTGGCCTGTGCACTGGAGGGTCATAGGTTCGATTCCTGGTCAAGGACATGTACTTGGGTTGCAGATTCAATCCTACTCCGGTCAGGGATTCAGGGGCATGTGCCAGAGGCAACTAATCTCTCTCTCTCTCTCTCTTTCTCTCTCTCTCTCTCTCTCTCTCTCTCTAAAAATCAATGGAAAAAAAATATCCTCACTCCTTGGGTAAGGATTTTTATTTTTTTTTTAATGCCATCTTTCTGGCTTGAAGACCAGAGGATGGAGGCCTAGGATAGTCACACCCATGGGAAGGGACAGGGATCCAGAAAAGAGAGGAAGAGAATGGAAGCCCAAATTCCATGTTCAGCTCTGCCCAAGTCTCAGGCTTACCCCTGTGGACGGAGAGCAACTTACAGGGAGTCTGAAGTGTGAATCTCTCCAACTTAATGGCCTGGTGAAACTAAACAACTCAAGCTCTTTGGAGAAATGTAACAGAGTACCCACGATGCACGGGATAGATTTCTAAATGATTCAACATACAAGAACCAGAAAAATGTAGCTAATTCTCAAGGGAAAAGACAATCAATGGGAGTTAATCCCAACATGACCCAGATGTTGGAATTCTCAGAGGATGATAACTTTAAAGCAGTGGTAACTGCTCAATGAAATAAAGGAAAATACGCTAGGATAAAAAGATACGGAGATCTTAACAGACAAAGAGAAACTAAAGGAACAAACGGAATTCTAAAACTGAAAAGTATAATTTCCGAAATAACTTCACTATGTTAGCTGAACAACAAAGAATAGAGAAAAAAGTGAGCAAAGTTGAAGACAGAAGAGTGGAAATTCCCAATCTGAAGAAAGAAAAAAAAAAAAGAATGAAAAGAAAACAGGGCTTTAGGAACTTGTAGGAACATTAGCAAAAGGTCTAATACAGGTATAACCATAAACTCACAAAGAGAAGAAAAAGAAACAACAGGGTAAAAAAGAAAATATTTGAAGAAATAATGGCTGAAAACTTGCCAAACTTGGTGAAAGACATAATTTATAGATTTAAGAACCTTGGCAAACCTCAAACAGCATACATACAAAAAGAACACACATCCAGACACTTCACAAACTAATGAAAAGTAAAGGTAAAGAGAGGCTCTTTAAAGCAGCAAGAGAAAACATGTTACATATAGGGGAACAACTATCAGAAAGATGGGTGACTTCTCATCAAGGACAATGAAGGTCACAAGGCAGTGGAACAACATCCTAAAAGTGCTAAAAGGAAAAAAATACTACTAGATTGGGCACAAAAACCCTTCCAGAATGACAACAAAGTAGACCAGTATTACAAGAAGTGCCAAGGGAATTTCTTCAGGTTGAAGGAAAATGATAACAGAGGGAAAACAAGATCTTAAGAGAGGAATGAAGAGTGTTAGAAATGGTAAATCAGTGAGTTAAAATCAAAGACCACTTTTTTCCTCTTTAAAGTTTCTTTAAAATACAATAAAGTAAAGCAAAAATTATAACACCATCTTACTGGCTTTATAATACATTTACATGTTTTAGATTCACAGGACAGCTATAACATGAGATGCTACTAGTTGAAGGGAGATGGATAAATGGACCTATATGGCTGCAAGTTTTCTACATTTTACATTAAATGTCATAATACTAACTCCAAGTAGCCTATGAAAAGTTAAGTGTATATGGTTAATTCCTAGAGCAACCTCTAAAAAATAATAAAAAGATGCATAGTTAAAAGGCCAATAGATGTAAGAAAATTCTAGAAAACTCTCAATCCAAAAGAGGGCAGGAAAGGGGGAACTGAGGTACAAAACAAAGAGGATTAAAAGAAATCAAACAATAAAATACTAGATTTAAATCCAACCATATCAATAATTACATTAAATGTTAAGGGATAAGGGACTAGATTAGACACTCCATTTAGAAGGCAGAGTTTTCCAGACTGGATAGAAAAGCAAGCCCCAACTACATAGTCAACTCAAAAGATATCCTTCAGCCTGGCTAGTGTGGCTCAGTGGTTGAGTGTTGACCTATGAACCAGGAGGTCATGGTTCAATTCTCAGTCAGGGCACATGCCCGGGGTTGAGGGCTCAATCCCCAGTGTGGGGCATGCAGGACACAGCCGATAGAAGCTCTCATCTATGTTTCTATCTTTCTATCCCTCTCCCTTCCCCTCTCTCTAAAAATCAATAAAAACATATTTTAAAAAAAGAAAGAACCAACCCTGCCAACACCTTCATATATAAACACCAAAGAGGTTGAAAATAAATGAATAAAAAAAATATGACGCAAACAGTAAGCAAAAGGAGGATAAAGTGGCTACTTTAAATGTGTGATTAAATAGTTTCAAGACAAAGATATAACCTGAGGAAAATAAGAAACCCTTTATAATGATTTAAAAAAAGGTCACTGCATCAGACAATAATTATACATGTACTAGAGGCCCGATGCACAAAATTCGTGTAAGAATAGGCCCTCGCAGCCCTGTCCGGACAGTCGTTCCGCTGTTCGGCCATTCAGGCGATTTGCATATTACACTTTTATTATTATAGATAGGTACTTGATAAAGCTTCAAAATACATGAAGCAAAACTTGACAGAATTAAGGGGGATATAAACAATTCCACAATAATTGGAGCTTTAACACCCTACTCTCAGCAATTGGAAGAATCAGAAAACAAATACAGTGAAGACATAGATGACCTGAACACAACCAACTTTGACCTAACTGGCATTTATATACCATGACACCCAATAACTGCAGACATTCTTCCTAAATGTATGTGGTATGTTCACCAACACAGACCATAAAACGAGTAGCAATAAATTTCAGAGTCTCAATAAAAACATACAAATATGTTCTCTAATAACAATAGATATTAATTGGAAATCAATATTATACAATACCTAAAGAAAAAAAAACAAGTATCTGGAAACAAAACAATGCATTTTAAATAACACATGGTTCAGAGAAATCACAGGGAGACCAGAAAATATCTCAAACTGAATAACAATGAAGACACATATCCAAATGTGTGGGTGGTGTTGGTGGTATACTGGCGAGCATGGCTGCTTTCCAAAATGTGTGGAAAGCAAGCTAAAGCTGTGTTTAGAGGAAATGTGTAGCTTTAAACACATTAGAAAAGAAGGTCTAAAATCAGTGGCCTAAGGTTAGATATTAAGATGTTAGGAATAGAAAAGCAACGTACTAACCCAAAATAAACAGGAGGAAGGAAATAATAAAGGGCAAATATCAGTGAAACAAAAAACAAACAGAAGAGAAAATTAACAAAGCCATAAGTTGGCTTGTGGAGAAGATAACAAATTGATAAAGAATAAGAGGACATGCCCTAGCCGGTTTGGCTCAATGGATAGTGTCAGCCTGCAAACTGAAGAGTCGCGGGTTTGCTTCCAGTCAAGGGCACATGCCTGGGGGAGGCAGCCGATCAATGATTCTCTCTCATCATTGATGTTTCTATATCTCTCTCCCTCTTCCTTCCTCTCTGAAATCAATAAAAATATATTTAAAAAGAATAAGAGGACAGCCCAGCCGGTGTGGTTCAGTGGTTGAGTGTTGACCCATGAACCCAAGAGGTCACTGGTTCAATTCCTGGTCAGGGTACGTGATTGATCCCCAGTAAATGCTGTGCAGGAGGCAGCCAATGGATGATGTTTCTCTCTCATCAATATCTCTATCTCTCTATCCCTCTCCCTACCTCTCTCAAATCAATAAAAACATTAATTTTTTTTAATTAAGGGGACAGATCATCAAAACCAAAAAAAAAGAATATCCCATGACAGGTCCTATAGACAGAAATGTTATAAATGAACCCCTGCCTTCAAGGAATACAGGTCCATGGGAAGAAGAAAACCAAGGAATGTGTAAGTGGGAACAGAAATGCAACCTAAAACACTAAGCGAGGCTACAAACCACCCTCACATAGTCACAAAAAATTATTCAATCACAAAACACTTTGCGGCCTAGTGTTGTACAAAACACATGGTTTGCTAGATGTTGGGGGGGCGGGGGTCATGTTTGCCTCACACACTAAGTGCAGCCAGGCTGGTCTGGGCTTCCTCCTGCCGTGACTGGGACCCACTGAGGCAGTCTGACTCCACTGGCACTATCAGTGCTGTGCACTAGGAAGACAGCAGGGGTCGTCATGTGGAGGCCAGGCTGGTGTATGGAAGTGTGTGGTGCTTTGTTTTGTCTTTGTCTTTGTTGGGAGACAGAGCAGCAGTTGGGGCAGAGACAGAGCAGAGAACCCAGCAGACAGGCCTGAGCTGAAGTAAAGGGGCACAGAAAGGGACAGAGGAATGACAGCTGTTCAGGGCACTGCTGCCTCCTGACTTGGGCTCCCTGGACCACTGGGATGTGATGCCATGCTTCACAGGATGATCCTCGCAAGGACCCACAGGCACAGCCACCCTGCCATCCAGGAATGAGCCCTGGCCCATGACCTGGCTGCTAGAGAACCACCTGGCCTCACACTGCCCACCATCGTCAGGCTTAGTGAGCACAGTTCAAAGGACAGAGTCCCAATTCAATGCGTAGGGGAAGACAAGGACAGGCTGCCTTCACAGGCACAATGCATACACGGGTATTCCCCCTTCCCACATCACTCACCTTTGAAGGTAAGGAAGGGTTTTTCGTGAATGGGTCTGAGGTAAACGGGTCATTCTTTGTATGTTTCTTAAAGAAGTCATCGGGGGCAGAGGCACGGAATGGGTCACTTTCTTTGAAAGGATCTCCTCCAAAAGGATCTACAAAGTGTTTTGGAAAGGAGGAAAAGAATGCATCATGAATAAACATTATGTTTAGTGAAAGAAGCTAAATATGAAAGAACACATAATTGACTGAGGCCATTTAGGTGAAATTCTAGAAAAGGTAAAAACCATAGTGAGAGAGAGCAGGTCAGTGGTTGCCAGAGACCTGGTGGTTTGGGGGTGGGTGGCACAAGGGAACCTTTCAGGATGATGGAAATGTTCATTATCCCACAGGACTGTACTCATTTCTCAAAACTCATCTCACCCTGGCCGGTGTGGCTCAGTTGATTGGAACGTTGTCCTGAATACCAAAAGGTGGCAGTTCGATTTCCAGTAAGGGCACATACCCAGGGTGCAGGAGGCAACTGACCGATGTTTCTCTCTCACATCAATGTTCCTCTCCCTCTCTCCCTTCCTCTCTCTAAATATCAATTTAAAAGAAAAAAAACTCATTACATACTTAAAATTAGTGAATTCTGTTGTGTGTAAATTATACCTCTCAATAAAGCCAATTTTAAAAATAATAAACAATGTGAGCGAATCCATAGAAAGAGAAAAGCCGATTGGTGGTTGCCAAGGCCTGGGGGAGAGAAAATGGGGAGATGATTACTAATGGGGATGGGGTCTCCTTTTGGGCTAATGGGAATATTCTGAAACTAAATAGAGATAATAGTGGCAGAACATTGGAAATGTACTAAATGCCAGTGACTTGTTCACTTTAAAATTATTAATTATTTGTTATGTGAATTTTATCTCAGTAAAAAAAAGAAAAGAAAAAATATAGGCAAAGTAATCCCAATACCACAATCACAGTGTGTTCATTCCCCTCAAATGTGGGGTGTGGCATGGTAACTAGAGAAGGGGGAAAGCCACCATCACCAGGAAAGAACAAGACACTAGGCTTTCGTGCAATGCAAATGGTTGTCCTTCCCAATAGTCACTGCCGCCACTCTTGGAATGGGTGGACAGAAGTCCTGCCATGTGCGTGTACTGCACAGGACCCCCTGAAGCTGCCACAGGTGACATAAGCAGGCACAAGTGACTGAGTTGCTGTGGGCAACAATCACCGGGCTGCCGGGAGCTCCTTTTCTAGTTCTAATGGGAGACTGGCAACAAGGGCACCAGACTATGAAAGGGAAGGACAACGTTACTGTCCATTTCCTTCAGAAATGAACTTCCCTGCTGCCCTGTGGTGGGGGGCCTGGTGTAGGAGACTGGAAGATGTTTTACATTGCCTTCATCTTGCACTAGGAACCAGACTATTCTGAGGACGAGTACATGAAATGTGTCTTTTAACAAAGGCTTTTACCTGTGGAAGCTATCTGCTGTTCTGCAAAGGGGTCACTCTGGAACGGGTCACCTAGATTAGAGGAGAGAGAAACGTTTAGCTTTACAGTAGAAATGACCCTAGCATTATCAAAGTAGGAGAGCAGGGAAGGCCACTGGCTGAGGCAGTTTTTGGTGGCTAGGATGTAAGATGAAATGAAAGGTATTCTGGCTGCTCAACCCAGGCCAGAGTCAGAGAAAACGTACAAGCCAGGATTCACTCTTCTCCTTCTACGCCATGTGCCACTCCTGTATCTCATCTTCCCCTCACATCCCTTGGCTATAAGAACAGGGGACCTGGGGCTGCCCCAGTCCTCAATCACGTGGGCCACCCTGGAGCCAAGATAAGCTTGGTCCATCTGAGCCTCAGGAGCTGCCTAAGGTGCTTCACTCCAAATCTGCAACTGGAAAGAGTCCCACTGCCACTCCCTGCCTCGGTATCTTTCTAGGAAATGTACAGATAGTCTTCCTGGAAATACTGTTTTGCTCTGGGGGGGAAAAATGGAGAAATGTAGGAAATCTTATTTCTAGAAATTCTTATTTTTGCCTCACGTGTAGCTCTGGGTAAACCCACCAGTTGAGTCCTTAGATTTATGTGGAGATCTGTCATTTGCTAGGTAGTTTCATAATCATTACTGTATCTGATTATCTTACCAATCCTTCCAGTGCAGTGAGGAAGTATGTGCCACCCACTGATGGATGGAAACTGAAGTGCGAAGTGTCTAGGGGCCGAGCAAGCCATGAGCTCTTCTTACCACACCCCAAGGCCTCAGCTCCTCAGTTAACTGGGCACGGTGAAAACTCAATACGGTGAAAACTCAAAAGGCCCGAGATGCTCAGAGGATTCCTTTCCTCCTCCGTTCCAGAAGGTGATATCCCCCACCTATTCTGGTCACTGAACAACCCTCAATGGCACAAACTAAACAGGCTTTCAGTGAGAGAGTGGGAGCCAAATAAAATACCTTTGAAGGGATCGGCTCCTTTAAACGGGTCAGATTTGAAGGGGTCTTCTGCCTGGAAAGGATCCGGATGCAATTCTTGGGCATTGTTGCTAAATAACAAGGCTTTATTTTTGAAAGGATCATCCTAAAATTTTGTGAAGAGACAGGACAGGGACTTTATTATTTCAGATTTAAAGCAAAGTACAGAATTCCATACCTAACTCATAATTTTTCCTTTTAGTGCTATGACTCTAAATAACTTTTTTAAAAAAATCATTGACGATGGACTTTAGTTAATAATACTGTGTCGACAGTGACTCATTAGTTGTGACAAATGTGCCATATAAAGATTTTAATAGGGGAACGTGGGTGTGGGGTGTATGGGAACACTCTGTACCACCTTGGCAATTGTTCTGTAAGCCTAACACTCTTCTAAAATAAGTTTATTTAAAAATCACTGAGTGGAAGCAACCCAAGCATCCACTGGTAGATGAATGAATAAACAAAATGTGGTATATATACATGCAATAGAATATTATTCAACTTTAAAAAGGAAAGAAATTCTGACACATGCCACAACATGGATGAACCTTGAGCATATTATGCTGAGAGAAATAAGCCAGTCACAAAAGGAATCATATATATGATTCCACTTATAGGCAGTCCTTATAGTAGTCAGATTCATTGAGACAGAAAGTAGAATGGTGGGTGCCAGGGGCTAGGAGTGGGGGAATGGGAAGTTAGTATTTAATGGGAAAGAGATTCAGTTTGGGAAAATGAAAAAGTTCTGGAGATGGACAGCAGTGATGGCTACACAACAATGTGAATGTACCTAATGGCACTGAACTGCCCACTTGAAAATGGTTAAGATGGTAAATTTTGTTATGTGTATTTTACCACAATTAGAATTTTTTAAAACATCATTGAGACAGAAAAAAGTCATATTTTTTGAAATCTCAGAAAATATAACAAGCCACCAACTGTAGCACAGGACTCTTCAAAGGTGTGATCTCCCTCAGTTATCTTTATTTCAGAGCGTGTGGGCATTTTAAAACATGCTGTTTCCACACCAAGAAACATACATGCTGGCTATTTGCATCCTGGGAGGAAGTGAGTGCTTATGCAGTTAGAACTACTAGAGCATATACACTACTTTGCATTTTTAAGTGCTTATTTCTAGAACAAACAAGCATATTTAAATCAGAAGGAAAAAAGATTTGCTTTGAAGAGTTTTTTTTATAGTGGAAATGGCCTATAAAGGGGGGAGGTGGAGTTTGCAGTATACAAGGGAACAATGTATTTGGCTTAAAAATACTGAGTGTTTTGGTTAATAAAGATACATCCTCAGTGAAAACATGTAAGTTTCACTGTGATATTTAAAAGCATAACGTCCTCCCTGACTCTCGTGAATGTGCCAGCATCTATGGGGCTGGCACATGAATCTATTCTTCCAACTGACCAAAACCAAATGAAAGAGCTGGAGCTTTGTCAAAATACAACAGTGCTTACTGGGAAATGATATCAAAGGTGCCAAAGGAAGATTCCTGACAAGCTTCTACCACATGAGCCAGTCCACCGAGGGGGGAGGGGGGGGGCGGGGGCGGGGGGCCGCTAACAGGAAGCCATGGGCTTTGGAAAAAAACAAACCAACACCCTGGCCTCTGATGAATATGAAGCAATTGTTCTTACCTGAGAGAGATTATCTGGAGCCTCCAGCCAGGGTGGGGAAACCACAGCAGGTTCTTAGGCAAGTAAGTACAGAGGTCTGCAAGCACCGCGTCTGGTGGCAGAGCACGGTTCTGTAGGGACATTGTGGTGCTAATGACCACAAGATGGGTACCCAAGGAGCACCCAATGGGGCTCTGAGACACAGAAAATAGGATGGAATCCTAATCTAAGGAAGCCAGGAGGCCAGGGGGAAATAATCCTCTCGAACTGTACCATGGGGCAAGGTACCTATCCCAGAAGGATCAAAGAGGGATCACAACACAGATGAAGCCAGCAGTTAAGAATAACAATTTGGCCTCGAAACAGAAATTTCTTTCATTTTTAATTGGCACCAATTTACAAGTTGATTAGATTTGTTTTGATTTGCTTTTTAAAAATGTTTTTCATCATTTGGAAGACTGACAAATACCAGTGGACAATGTCAGAGAAAAGGCTGATTCTGGGAGCTCTGCCATGAGCACCCTACACTGAAAGTCACGTCTCCACTCTCTCTCTCAGGGGTAATTATCTCCCTGAGGCAGCCATTGCTCCCTCCCCTTCAAAGGAAAAGCCTCAGAAGACCCTAGCAGGACTCATGTGGTTAGGCCCTAACCGTTAGGGTAACTACTGGGGGTTTGGGTTCCATTTCACAGATTCAGAGCAGAAAACTAGATTTCCCCTAGTACAGAGATACCATAATCTTTCCTGTCCATGAGAAATGAGCCATCTGCCAACTTGGGAAATGCAAGTGCAGCAGACCAGCATGGTGTGAGTGATACGTCCCCTTGGCAAAGGTTAAAATACCTTCAAACAATAAGTTCAGTGACCAGTCTCAAGTTTTGTACTTCATAGGAAAGAGAAACGACACCTGTGAAAGGGCATCAAAGGGGTTTCTGTGACGTTCCTTCCCTTTAAATGGGACTGGGCAGTGGTGTACTGGTGAACCAGCTTTCTGGAAAAAAGTCCTGATGGGCAGCTTCTGCCAGTTCTGTGGTGTAAATACACTGTGGCCGATTTCAAGTTATCAAAAGTTGAACAACCAGCTTACAAAATTCCGATTTAATAATCAGCTGTGGAGTGTCAACAACACTGGCTCCTGTGTGTCACTGGGGCTGGATGTGACAGACAACCCAGTCTTTCAGGATGAGTTCTCAGCAAGGCTTAAGTCAGGGATGACTTACAACCTACACTCTACTAGACAGATTGGTTGGATATTGACATCAAGGGCAAGAGGTCAACATACTCATCATCCAATGAGAGAAAAGACATAACCATGACTTTAAGAATCCTGTGTCTCTTGGACAAAGTAACACAGTGTGAGCTTAACACTAAACTTAGTAATTTTAGTAGAAATGCCTAGGCTTAGAAAGTTCTAGATGTAGCTCTGTGGTTATACTAATCTTGGGACTAAAACCCTCACTTTCACCCCTCTCAAAGAGAACTAAGAGCTCCCTCTCCTTTGGAGCAGTCTTGAAATGTTCAGGAGTAAATAAAAAGCCCTCTTCAAAGTGTTTATTAAGAAATGGAAACAAACAAAAAAATGCTTTAAAAACTGTATTTGTACAAGATAAATAGTTTTTCTTTCAGGTAGCAGTTGCAAGTTTCTACGTAACATAACTGACATCAACATTCCAAGATGAATTGACTCTCATGTAAACACTGCTCCACTTAGAAGAACAAAAATAAAGAAAGGTTAAAAAAAAAATCTGTGGGGATGGGGAATGGGGAAGGAGGAATCACTGGCCACTTGCAAATTGCCACCTCACTGCCAACTTTTATCCAAGGAAACCAATTTTACCAAACCCTGCCAAACAGTTTAAAAGCAAGGTGTTCCTAAACTAGCACAGAATCAGACAAGCCGAAAGTCATGGGAGGGGACTAGTGACAAAGAGGGGGTAAGTAAGAGCAGGGCTGTGAAGCTGAAATGCACACCGAGGGAGCCACACACCAAGCAGGAAATTCTGTCCCACGCAGTTCATGAAGAATGAATGTTCATCGTCTACATTCAAGCTGACGATGGGCCCAAGAGCGGATATGTCACCCATTTACAATTCCACAAGAGTGAGGAATCTGAATGGCTGAGGGAGGTGGTGATGGCCAGAGACAGGAGACAGATGAGAACACCACCAGCATATTCTAAGCAATGTGGGGAAGGAAGCTCAGCTTCCTCATAAATTCCTGGGACTGAGAACTTGGCTACTGAGAAAAGAAACATGTCAAGGAATGAACATAAAGAACCGAATCTTGAGAACGAGAAAGGCTGTCCAATTACAAGGAAGAAAGGAATCCAGGAAGCAAACAAGGCTGAGAGCAGAAGGAGGGCTTGGAAGGGGAGCCCTGGAAGAGAGAGATGAAGTGCAAGGTGAGCTGCTAAAGGCTTTGGGAGCAAAGCACAACAAACCCATCAAGACCAACCACGTCCCACTGGCACCCTTAAGAGCACAGAGACACTCTCCTCAGCCAAACTAAATTGGAAACAACACACACCAGGGCTCAGGGCTACAAAGACTGGTGGGAACAGGGAGACGTGACAATCTACGGAAAAAGTAGCACCTGCTGGATGCCAGAAGCCTGAGAGACCACAGCAACCTAAGAGGTCAATGGCCCCTCGGGCCTTGATCAGGGCCCCCAGGTTCATGAGGTTTGGACTCATGTGCCAAAGTTTCAAATGTAACCAGTATTTCAGAACAGAGGCCAATTCGTAGGTGAGACAGTAATGTCCCAAGAGGGCTATTTTCTTTATCAATACATTTGATTTTCAAGGTGCTCCTTGTGGAAACAGACAAACACATTCCCTCAGTCCCTCCATTAGCAGGATGTGGGTTTCACAATTTAGGAGACTGATCCAAGTTTGGTTAAGTTTGGGAAGCCTTCCATATTTGGGTGATTGGCCCATGGAGATGGAAGTCTTTAAAAAAGTGGTTTTACAAAGGAATCAGGCCTATCCCATTGCTTTGCCCTGGATGGAGCACAGCCACATACACTGGGCTGCGGGGCTGGTGGGGACTCTCAAAGCAGCAGTGAAAATGAGAAACACCCTGCACTTGGATAGAACAAAGCTGGCATGTGCTGGACCAAGTGGGAGGGGCATTCTCGGATCCCAATGTGGGACCTGATCCCAGGACCAGAATACATTTATTCCACCTTTACCATGGTTCCAAAACCGCCCCTCTCTGTCAGGGAAACACCCTCGCTCAGGTCAGCTAAGTTGGTCAGGCTGGCGCCATGGGCCCCATCGAGTGCCTCGTCGTATTGCTCCAGGCTCCTGTGGGCTTCCTGCTGGCTTTCATGCAGCTGAGCAAGTTTGCTTCTTGCCTGCACAACAAAGACATCACTTGCATCAAGTGGTGTTTAGGGGAAAATTCTCAAGCGAGACATGTTTTTCATACAACCCTGAGCAATTCCTGTGGGTAACTAAATTACCCATCTAAGAAGTAGGTGACCCCTGTCACCATTATTTACAAGAAGTGAGACCCCTCATAAACCAAGACAAGGTCCTTCTCATGGTCCCAGAAGACCTCTCTGTATCCCCAGCCCCTGAGAGAGGCATGAGTTCAAAGAAACATTTGTCGATTCCAAACAAACTGAAATGAGACAAAACCCAGATTCACAATCTGTTCAAATACTCTCTTTTATAGGGTTTTTATTACCCACTTGTTCCTCCTTGTCCTGGAGAAGACGTGTGAGGCCCAGGAAAGGAAGACAATCTATGAGGTCAGACAGATCCAGGCATTTATTTAAATGTCTTATATACACGGCATGACCTCAAGCTGGTGACCTAACCTCTCTGTTTCCTCTTCTCCAAAGTGAACCATTGGAAATCATAAGTAAGACAGAGTCTGGCAGGGTGGGCATTAATAAACAACAGTTACTGTTATCATTATCATTATTATTAATAACATACTCTTATATCCTGGCTCCTATGAAGATTTACAAATTCTAAAAATATTTAATATAATCCTACAGAAGTTAACAAAGCACAATTTAGGTATTAAATCCCCCCTAGTACATGTTTGTGATCAATTTTTGTCTGTAAACTGCCAAAGAGAACAAAAGCTCTAAAGAGCTGGCGTTGCTCAGTGATTAGAGTGTCAGCCTGCACACCAAAGGGTCTCGGGTTCAATTCCCGGTCAAGGGCATGTACCTGGGTTGTGGGTTCACTCCCCGACCCTGGTCAGGGCACATGCAGGAGGCAACCAATCCATGTGTCTCTCACATTGATGTTTCTCTCTCTCCCTCTTTCCCTCCCTCCCTTTATCTTTGAAGAAGCAATGGGAAAAAATGTCCTCAGGTGAGAATTAACAAAAGAAAGGAAGGGGTAGAGTGTCGGCCTGTGGACTCAAGGGTCCCAGGTTCGATTCCGGTCAAGGGCATGTACCTTGGTTGCGGGCACATCCCCAGTAGGGGGTGTGCAAGAGGCAGCTGATTGATGTTTCTCTCTCATCGATGTTTCTAACTCTCTATCCCTCTCCCTTCCTCTCTGTAAAAAATCAATAAAATATATTTAAAAAAAAAAAAAAAAAAAGGAAGGAAGGAAGCACAAATAGCCATTTCAATACTGCCAAGGGCACACATAACCCCCATTTTGTAAGAGGGAGACCCAAGGGCCAGCAGGGAGTCCTATGGCTGTCACATTAGTGGGCAGCAAAAGAGCTCTCCCTCTGCTGGTAAGCAGCGCTGTAGGCCACATGGCCTTCACACCAGAGCAGGTCAGGGAGGGGCTGCCCAGGAAGCTTGAAGAACCAAATAGGGCCCTGCATTCAACAATGCTCATTATAGGTTGGGGCCTCCTCAATGTAACAGTCTTCAAATCGCATGGGGACAGAGAGGCACTGGGACTTATCTCCCACACTCATGCTTATGGGAGAACCAGGCTGATGAGATCATTTCCTGAACCCAAGGCTCTCTCCCAATGAGCCATTAATTTAATGCCCTTCATTCTGCCCCTGCCCACTCCCTGAAAATGAGATGCATCCAGGCAGGGAAGGGAAAAGAGTAAGACCAAAGTCAACATGATGCTAGCACACCAGGGGTTCTCAGCAATTAACCTCCAGGCGGCAGGACGCAAGTGAAGTGAGTGAGAGCAAAGGGAACAAGAGGCCTCAGAGCAGACACTTGGCCCCGCCAGTCAAACAGCTCATGGCAGCTGCTCTGCTTGGCAGAAAACCCTAGGCCTTGGTAGGGCCTGCTCCCAGGGAGATACCTGGTTGATTTCATCTTGTGTGGACTTCAGAGACTTGATAATGGTTTCCAGTTGAACCTTTCCAGCCTGAATGCTCTGCTCCAGCTGGGTCTCTTCCTGCTGTAGCCGATTCAGTTCCAATTTGGCCCGGTTCAGGTCATCCTCCTGGGACTTCAGGTCAGATTCCTGCGACTGGATCTGGGTCTTCAATGAGGAAATCTGAAACAAGATGAAATATGGCTCCAAGGGAGAATTCTTAGTTTACAGTTCTTGAACAAGCTAAGCTAGGGAGGCCGGACGCCTGACTTCCTCACGGGCCCTCTCTCTACACCCAAAACAAAGACAGAAACAACTAGGCAGACATGCTCACCCATGTGACTAACAGAAAGTCATGTTGGGATAAAGAGGAACTCAAGTTCAAGCTCGAACAAACAGAGGCAATCTGTCCTAGTGGTTGAATGTCCCCATACGAGGCCTAAGAGGGTTTTATAATCTGCTGAGGCTAGGGCCTCCCTGGTTTATGACAAGCAGTGAAGATAGCAGAGGAAGGAGAGAGGTGTGCCGGACTCCCATGCTGTCAGGCATGGGCCAGGGTAGGTTGTCTACACACATGGGTTCCTGGGGATCAAGGCTGATCACTCCTACAACTTGGCAGGTGAGACTGAGGTCTAGTCCCAAATGTGTGAACATTTCTCCAAATGATATGTCCAACTACTCTATCAAACCAGCAGGATGCTCCACATTGTGTTTCAAGGTTGGAGAAACCCTTGGAAAGCTCCCTCCCCATCTGGACTCGAGCGGGACTCACCATCTGAGTCTCATCCTGGCACTTCTGCCTGACGTCACTCAGCATGTCTCGGAGTTTGGCCTTCTGCTGGTCCATTTCATCCAGGCGGTCCTGGGCATCCTGTTTCTGAGCTTCCAGCTCTTGTAAACTGCTTGTTTCCCGGTCTAAGTCATTTTGTAATTCCTAGGGAAGGGTTATATGAATTTACTTGAGACTGGTGAAAACAAGCCATGCTAATATAACAGGTCACAGCCTGGGCTAGAGCCCCTGGACATCTGTGCTCAGGGTGGCACCCTGCACACACCCACTGTGAATGTGTGCATCTCAGCTGGGTGACTTGGCTCAATCTCTCATTAAGTCCCTGCAGCAAATATTTACCGATGGCCTAAGAGAGGCCAGGCACTGGGAGAGGGGCTGGGTCCCTGACAAAAAGAGCTCTCCAGTGACCTATGGCTGGGGGTGGGCAGGAGAGAGGAGACATCTAAACACAAATGAACTGGGATGAAAGGCACGAAGAGACAGCACTGGTGCTGGTGGAGTCACGAGGGGGAATGGGGAGACCAGACTGATGCTACATGGGTGGAGCAGACCCCAGTGGAAGTACCACTTAGGATGGATCCGAAGAACAAGCAGGTGGCAGCCAGAAAAAGAGGCAGGAATGTGACCATGTTATCTCAGACATGCCCCGTGTTCACCAGTCTCAAGTAAATTCGAAGATCCAATAGAGAGGCCTGGTGGAAGGGGCCACAGGGAGCTCCAAGGGGTGTGGGGATGTCCATTCCAGCTGGAGCAAAGGGAAGCAGAATGAGGGCGGCAGAGGCTGCCTTGCTTCTGCAGTGGGAAGCCCCTGGACACTGTTCAAATGTGGGAGTGGGACCGGCTGATTCTCCATTGCTAAAGCCCCTCCAAGTCAGCCATATCTACAGAGATAGCCAGTGCAGGAATCCTTGGCCCTGACAACTGCACTCCCAGGAAAAGCATCCTAGAAGTATATGGAACATGTGAAAACATAAACATCTGTTAACAGAAAAATCATCAACAATGGAAACTCAACCAGGCAGGGCTGGCTGATGACTTACAGTACAGCCCACTCAAGGGATCTCAAGTTCCCAGTTACAATGTGAAATGAACAAGGTGTGCAACAGAGCACATGTGTTTTGCACCCTGGCATTCGTGCAAACAGGAAGGGGAGAATATGCATAGATGTCTCTCCTTAAACATGCACAAGGGAAGGCCTCCTGGGAGCAACTCCACTGCATCCCTGGAGACCAAAGGGAGGACAGGAGGCTTCTCATCTTTGATTTTCAACCAGACAAGAGTCTTATGGAATGTCTTATCTATCTGAAATAGGATGGCAGAAGAGAATGTAGCCTACGGAGCCAACAGAGGGAGCCAGGACGGTGGGCAGAGGGTTCAGGCTGGGTCCAGGGAGAGGTGATAGTGGCCGAGGCAAGGAGGTAGCTGTGGACTCAAAGAAAGGGGTGAATTTGAGGATCTCTAGTGGAGGTGAGGAAGGACAAGTGGTAAGGCTGACCCCCACGGCTGGCCAGAGCTGGAGGTGGCTGCAGCCTTTTCAGGACAAAACCTGAAGACTGTGCATGGTCTCCCTCTCCCTGCTTTGAGGATAGGAACATCTCGGCTCTCTCTTCTTTCAACAGGCAAAATGAATCTCTGAGTTATTTTGGAGAGCTGCATTCTCTACTCTGCAGTCTCCCTGCCCCTGACCTTTAATTCAAAGAGCACATCTCAAGTCTGACAAGTTTGGGAAATAACACAGAATGTCTGAAAGGGGGTTGGTGGTGAAGAGTCAGGGTGTAGGTTTACCACATCTGAGGGAAGGACAGGTGATGGGGGAGGGGGAGACAAAGTGTGGCAGCCTGGGACAGCAGGTGTCCAACAGCCTAGGCATGTGAAAGAATCTGAGCCTTGTTCCGAAATGGATAAGGAGCCATTAAAGAGCATTGCAGAGACAAAGACCCATCAGCTCATGTTTAGAAAGGGCATTGGGGTCACAGTGGGGGAGGTGTCTGAGCAAAGAGAGAACAGAAATAATGCAGACAACCCACAGACTCAATGAAATCCCCACCAGAACCCCAACTGGCTTCTGTGTAGAAACTGTAAACAGATTCCAAAATTCATAAGGAAATTCAAGGGATCCAGACTAACCAAACCATCTTTTTTTTTTTTTTTTTTTACATATATATTTCTATTGATTTCAGAGAGGAAAGGAGAGGGAGATAGAGATAGAAACATCAACGATGAGAGAGAATCACTGATTGGCTGCCTGGCAGCCCCATACTGGAGATTGAGCCCGCACCCTGGGCATGTACCCTGACAGGAATTAACTATGACCTTCTGGTTCATAGGTTGATACTCAACCACAAGCCACGCAAGCTGGTCTAAACAACAAAATCTGGAAAAAGAAAAACAAAGTTGACAGACTCATACTTTTCTATTTCAAAACTTACCACAAAGCTTCAGTCATCAAGACAGTGTGGTATTGGCATAAGGAGAGAGATATATAGAGATCGATGGGATAGAACTGAAGAGTCCAGAAATAAACCCACACGTCTATGGCTAATTGAATTTCTGATGAGTGCCAAGACCATTCAGTGGGGGGAAAGAATAGGTTTTTCAACTAAGAGCACTGGGACAACTGAATCTCTACATACAAAAGAGTGAAGCTGGACCCTTACCTCACACCATATATAAAAATTAACTCAAAATAAGTCAAAGACCTATATCTAAGAGTTAAAACTATAAGATTCTTAGAAGAAAACATGGGACAAATCTTAATGACCTTGGGTTTGGCAGTGGGTTGTTAGATGTAACATCAAAAGCAAAGGCAAAAAAAAACAAAAACAAAGGAATAAAATAACTGGGTTTCACCAAAATTTAAAATTTTTGTGCTTCAAAGGACACCATCAAGAAAATGAAGACACCCTAGCCCGTTTGGCTCAGTGGACAGAGCATCGGCCTGCAGACTGAAGGGTCCTGGGTTCGATTCCAATCAAGAGCACATGCCTGGGTGGCCGGCTCGGTCCCCAGTAGGGGGCGTGCAGGAGGCAGCCGATCAATGATTCTCTCTCATCATTGATGTTTCTGTCTCTATCTCCCTCTCCCTTCCTCTCTGAAATCAATAAAAATATATTTTTAAAAAATGAAATGAAAAGACAACCCACAGAAGGAAACAATATCTTCAAATTATATACATATATATAAATATATGTGATAGAGGACTTATAGCTAAAAAACATAAAGAACTCTTAGAGCTTAGTAATAAAAAAACAAATACCCGATTTAAAAATGGGCAAAGGAGAAACCAAGATGGCGGCATAGGTAAACACCTAAACTGCTGCCTCGCACAACGATTTCAAAACTACAACTAAAAGACAAAACGGACATCATCCAGAACCACAGGAAGGCTGGCTGAGTGGAAATTCTACAACTCGAAGGAAAGAGAAAAGCACACTGAGACTCAGAGGAGCTGCAGGAGGCAGAGGTACTGAGACGCGCGCGCAGAGAGGACTGGCAACTGAGTGCGCGGCTGGCTTTCTCAAGAGGGAGGGAGACAAAAGCTCCCGACTGCGCTGAACACCAGTTCCGGGCGAGACTCTGGCGACCCAGACTCATACGGGGTGAAACTGGACTGTCAGGAAAAAGAAAAGCACACTGAGACTCAGAGGAACTGTGGAAGGCAGAGGTACCGAGGCGCATTCGCGGAGAGGGCAGGCAACTGAGTACGCAGCTGGCATTCTCAAGCGGGAGGGAGACAAAAGCTCCCGACTGCACTGAACTCCAGTTCCGGGCGAGACTCTGGGGACCCAGACTCATTTGGGGAGAAACTGGACTGTTTGGCAGCAGGCAGAACTCAAGAGTGCTTTCTCTCAGAGGTGCTTGCAGCGATTACCACAGGATACTGAGACACAGGGACCTATTAGGGCAGGGCTGACGGGAAACCAATGCTGTCTGCTCCGCCCTGAGACTCTGCCCCATCCAAGCTGAGCACAGAGGCTTTTGCAAGTCTTGTCTCATAAGGGTGTCTCCAGCACAGAAGTTCTCCCAGCGTAGACACAGCTGATCCTCACAGCCAATTGGCCTGGAGGTCAATTCCTCCCAGTGACACCAACAACAATCAAGGCTTATCTACAACAAGACTGTGCACACAGCCCACAAAGGGGTGCACCAAGAGTGTCCACCTCAGGTAACTGGGGAGGCTGAGCCACTGGGCCCTATAGTACACCTAGCACACAAAGCCACTCTATCAACTCAGGGAAGCAGCCAAAATGTGGAAACAAAGAAACAGATCACAAATGAAAGAAATGGAGGAAAGCAAATGACTGGATATAGAGTTCAAAACCAGGGTTATAAGGTTTTTCAAGAATTTTCTAGAAAAGGCCGATAAGTTTAGCAAGACCCTCAAAGATATGAAAAAGGACCAACTAGAAATTAAGCATACACTGACTGAAATAAAAAATATTATACAGAGACCTAACAGCAGACTAGAGGATCCCAAGAATCAAGTCAAAGATTTGAAATACAAAGAAGCAAAAAACACTCAACCAAAAAAGCAAAAAAAAGAAAAACGAATCCAAAAATATGAAGATAGTGTAAGGAGGCTCTGGGACAACTTCAAGCGTAACAACATCAGAATTATGGGGGTGCCAGAAGAAGAGAGAGAGCAAGATACTGAAAACCTATTTGAAGAAATAATGACTGAAAACTTCCCCTACCTGGTCAAAGAAATAGACTTACAAGTCCAGGAAGCGCACAGAACCCCAAACAAAAGGAATCCAAAGAGGACCACACTAAGACACATCATAATTAAAATGCCAAGAGCAAAAGACAAAGAGAGAATATTAAAAGCAGCAAGAGAAAAACAGTTAGTTACCTACAAGGGAGCACTTATACGACTGTCAAACTGATTTCTCAACAGAAACTATGCAGGCCAGAAGGGAGTGGCAAGAAATATTCAGTGATGAATAGCAAAAACCTACAACCAAGATTACTCTACCCAGCAAAGCTATCATTCAGAATTGAAGGTCAGGTAAAGAGCTTCACAGATAAGAAAAAGCTAAAGGAGTTCATCACCACCAAACCAGGATTATATGAAATGCTAAAAGGTATTCTTTAAGAAGAGGAAGAAGAAGAAAAAGGTAAAGATAAAAATTATGAACAACAAATACATATCAACAAGTGAATCTAAAAATAAAGTGAATAAAAAAATCTGATGAACAGAATAAACTGGTGAATATAATAGAATCAGGGGCACAGAAAGGGAGTGGACTGACAATTCTCTGGGGGGAAGGGGTGTGAGGGTGCAGGAAGAGACTGGACAAAAATCGTACACTATGGATGAGGACAGTGGGTGTGGGGAGTAAGGGCAGAGGGTGGGGTGGGAACCGGGTGGAGGGGAGCTATGGGGGAAAAAAGAGGAACAATTGTAATATCTGAACAATAAAGATTTATTAAATTTTAAAAAAAGGGGGCAAAGATTGGAACTGAATTTTCTCAAAAGAAAATATACAATGGCCAATAAGCACATGAAAAGATGCCATCATAATTAGGAAAAGTATTTGGGGCACACCCAACAGAAAAGCTGTAATAAAAAATGGGAAATAAAAAAAATGGGAAATAACAATTGTTGGCGAGGATACAGAGAAACTGGAACCCTTACGCATTACTGGTGAGAATGTAAAATGATGCAACCACTTTGGAAAACAGTTTGAAGGTCCTTCAAAAGGTTAAGCATAGAGTTATCATATGGCTTAGTAATTTCACTCTTGGGTATACACTCAAGAAAACTGAAATCATATGTTCACATAAAAACTTGCACATCAATGCTCATAGGAGCACTATTCACAATAGCTGAAAAGTAGAAAAACCCAAATATCCACCAACTGATGAATGAATGAATGAATGAATGAATTAATTAAATGTGGTCCAGCCACACAACAGAACATTACTCAACCATAAACATTAAACGAAGCACTAACACACAATACAGCATGAATGAACCTTGAAAACATCATACTCAGCAAAAGAGCTGGCCAGCCCCTGGCCAGTGTTGCCCATTGGTTAGAGTGGGTCTCGGGTTCGATTCCTGGTCAAAGGCACATACCTGGGTTGCAGGTTCGATCCCCGGCCCCAGTAGGGTTGTGGTGCATGTGGGAGGCAACCAATCAATGCGTCTCTCTCACATTGATGTCTCTCCCTCCCTCTCTCTGTCTCCCCTTTCCTTCCTCTCTTCCATTCTCTCTAAAATCAATGGAAAAAATATCTTCGGGTAAAGATTAACAATAATAACAAAAAACACACAAAAAGAGGCCAGACACAAAAGACCACCTGGTATATAATCTCATTTATATAAAATGTCTAGAACAAGCAAATCCATAGAGACAGAAAGCAGATTAGTAGTTCTCATGGGCTGGGGGAGGGGTAATGGAAAGTGACAGTTAATGGAATACGGTTTCTGTTTAGAGTGATGAAAATCCTATCTAATGAAAGAGTAATATGCAAATTGACCATCACTCCAACACACAAGATGGCCACCCCCATGTGGTCAAAGATGGCCACCCCCATGTGGACACAAGATGGTCACTACAAGATGGCCAGCAGGGGAGGGCAGTTGGGAGGGACCAGGCCTGCAAGGGAGGGCAGTTGAGGGCAACCAGGCCTGCAAGGTAGGACAGTTGCGGGGGACCCAGGCCTGCAGGGGAGGACAGTTAGGGGCGACCAGGCCTGCAGGGGAGGGCAGTTAGGGGCAATTGGGCCAGCGGTGGAGGGCAGTTAGGGGCAACCAGGCTGGCAGGGGAGGGAAGTTAGGGGTGACCGGGCCTGCAGGAGAGGGTGGTTATGGGCAATTAGGCTAGCAGGCAGAAGCGATTAGAGGCAATGAGGCAGGCAGGCAGGCAGGCGAGCGGTTGGGAGCCAGCAGTCCTGGATTGTGAGAGGGATGTCTGACTGCCGGTTTAGGCCCGATCTGGTGGGATCGGCCCTAAATGGACAGTCGGACATCCCTTGAGGGGTCCCAGATTGGAGAGCGTGCAGGCTGGGCTGAGGGACACCCCCCCTCCATGCATGAATTTCGTGTACCTGGCCTCTAGTGTTCTATAATTGATTGTGGTGGTGGTTGTAGAACTATGTGCATATACTAAAAACCACTGAATTATACAATTTAAATGGGTGAATTATATCTCAGTAAAACTGTTGATACAAAAACAAAACAAAAAGATGCCGCAGGCCCTCACCAGTACAGTAGTGGGTAGCAAAGGAATGGAGCTGAGATGCCCAGGGCATGATGGGGGAGGGGGGTGATATGAACAGGACTATGGGGGCTGAGGCTGAGCTGAGCTTTTGCTGCTTAAAACCAAACATAAACTGACTTGAGTGGAACAAAGGGCCCCCACTCCACACTGAGCCCTGATCCATAGCTGTGCCAGCAGGTGTGGTGCATGATCTCCTGGCCTGACCCATCTGGGAAAAGGCATACTGTTCTGTCCCTGACCAAGGAGCTGCCATCATTCTCGCCAGCTTACAAATGAGGCCCCCAAAGAACAGAGCTGGCCTGGCTAGAATTAGGCTTCCTCCCAGCTGGGGGGGTGGGGGGGAAGGGGTCTATCAAGGTGCACATGTACCCAAGTGTCGTAAAGATGGTAGGGTACTGGAGCCCACCAGTAGGGGCTCCGGGCGGTCTCACCATGCCTGCCACAGACCAGAGGGGACAGTACCTCCGGACTTTAGATTGAATCTCTGAAAAGACCCAATGGCTTTCTCAAAATTGGCTGGGAGCAGGTGCCAGAGATCTGGTGACTGGTTTCCTTGGTAGTTAAATGACATTACAGCACCCAGATCCTCAGTGATCAGAATGCAAACCACAGCTGGCTTAGGCAATATGGTGGGAAGGGAAAACCACTCAGACTGGGTTAAGACATGAGGGAGCCCTAGCTGGTTTGGCTGAATGGATAGAGCATCGGCCTGTGGACTGAAGGGTCCTGGGTTCAATTCCTGTTGAGGGCATATGCCCGGGTTGCAGACTCGATCCCCAGGAGGGGGCGTGTGGGAGGCAGCCGATCAATGATTCTCTCTCATCATTGATGTTTCTATCTCTCTCTCCCTCTCCCTTCCTCTCTGAAATCAATAAAAATATATTTAAAAAAAAAAAAAAAAAGACATGAGGGAAGGGGAGGCTAGCTCCACCACACCACACCAAGAAATTAAAGCAATGTGGGTACCTGTGGGGGGCGGAGGGTGGGGGTGGAGCGCTTTGTATCTAAGGTGAAAATCAGAAGGCATGGTGAGAATAAAATGACTGGATGAAGGTACAAACATGTAAAAAAATAGTCACTTCACCTGTGAGGCGCTCTTATAAAAGCACCCAACCCTGGCCGGTTTGGCTCAGAGCAGTGGTCGGCAAACTCATTAGTCAACAGAGCCAAATATCAACAGTACAACGATTGAAATTTCTTTTGAGAGCCAAATTTTTTAAACTTAAACTTCTTCTAATGCCACTTCTTCAAAATAGACTTGCCCAGGCCGTGGTATTTTGTGGAAGAGCCACACTCAAGGGGCCAAAGAACCGCATGTGGCTCGCAAGCCACAGTTTGCCGACTACTGGCTCAGAGGACTGAAGGGTTGCAGGTTCGATTCTGGTCAAGGGCACATACCTTGGGTTGCAGGCTGGATCCCCGTTCATGGTCAGGGTGCATGTGGGAGACAACCAATCGATGTGTCTCTCTCACATCAATGTTTCTCTCTGTCTCACCCCCTCCCTTCCATCTCTCTAAAAATCAATGGGGAAAAAACATCCTCAGGTGAGGATTAAAAACAAAACAAAACACTGAATATCAGAGGTAGGCCAGTCCCTGCCTTCTGACCCAGAACATTCCAGGACACCATCTAAGGCTCAGTCCTCACTGCCAATATGCAGAGACTGAGAAACCAGTGAAGAAGGGTCTGGACACAGTACAGTGTGACCCAATGAAAGTCCTAAAGCTGAGCAGGCACACCCACCCCACCTTGTCTGCAGACTGCAGCTATGACAGAGGACATTTCTCACAGGGCCAGTGGACAGGCATCAAGTGCCATCCACCCCATCTACACTAATAAAAGAGTAACATGCTAACTGACTGTACCTTTGCAACGCCCACCAGCCAATCAGAAGTGAGTATGCAAATTAACCCAACAAAGATTGCGAGTGTCCCCCCCACATCCAGCGTGGTTCAGGGTTCCTTGTTCACACCTCTCTGCTAGTGAAGACAATGGGCAGCTTCCAACAAAAGATGGCAGGTTAATTTGCATACGCAGGCCCTAGCAGCCAGGGGCTGGGTGGGATGCTTGCGTCGTTGCCATAGCGATGACGTAGGCGTTCTGCACCACCCCAGCTGCTCCAGGCCTCTGGGCAGCGTGGGAAGGCAGAAAGGCAGCTCCGGGCCAGAGCAAAAAGGCGGCTCCAACCAGAGCAAAGGTGGTGCCAACAGCCAGGGGAAGGAAGGCCCATTCTTGCACGAATCTTTGTGCATCGGGCCCTCTAGTGTCTCATAAAGTTCTCCAGCCCCTTGTGGGTAAATGCAGGGAATAGGTAGGAGGACTGTAAGCCCGACTTGGCTTCCCCTAGCCCAGACTCGGGTCCCCACCCTAGGAGGTGGCCCAGAACAAACCAGCCACTCATGTAGCACACACTGGAACCAAATGCTACTCTCAGCTCTATGCAGAGCAGCCCATGCACTGATCCTCACTGTCAGCTAGAGATGAAGGCGGGGAAGCTAAGCCACCCATCCATGGTCACCAAGGTGGGATGTGGTGAGCTGGCATCCTGACTGCTCCACTGTGCTCCTCCTTCCCCCAGCTCTGAGTTCAAAGCACTCAAGACCCCAAGCAGAGCCAGTCCCAGCTCAGGGACCCATGGCCAACTCAAGTCCTCTCCCAGTGGCAGTGCCTTCTCTATGCATTCACACCTGGGATGCTGCAGGAACTTATGTCTCTTCAAGGGTGTAGTTCCCAGGTGCTGACCACTTTGCTCCTGGTGCAATCTCCCCTCTGCTCACTGAATAGCTGAGTTGGCCCCAAGTGAGTACTGAGCATGTGCCAGACTCCATGCTCCAGCCCCACAACCCAGAAAAGCAGAACACTCATTCATTACCAATGTCACACAAAGCCCAGAGACATTTCATTAAGTAACTTGTCCAAAATCAAGCTACTAAGGAGCGCCGAGTTTGAGCCCAGGTAATTAGACAACCCCAGTCTCTGCCATCACCACCACCCACTAGGAAACACTCTGAGCAAGAATGTCCTAAGACAGGTTAGAGGCCATTGTCTGAACTTCACAAATTCAGGCTGATTGAAAGAAGCCAGACACAAAAGGCCACATGTTGTACGATCCCATTTATATAAAATGTCCAGAACAGACAAATTCATAGAGATAGCCCGGCTGGTATGGCTCAGTGATTGAGTGTCAACCTAGGAACTAGGAGGTCAGGATTCGATTCACGGTCAGGATACATGCCCGGGTTTCGGGCTCGATCCCCAGTGGGGGGCATGCAGGAGGCAGCCAATCAATGGTTCTCTCTCATCAATGATGTTTCTACCTCTCACTCCCTCTCCCTTCCTCTCTGAAATCAATAAAAATATACTTATAAAAAGTACATAAAAATATATTTTAAAAATCCATAGAGACAGAAAGCAGATTAGAATCTTCCAGGGAGGGAGGAAAAATGGCGGCGGAATAGACAGAGGTGTTCCGAGCCTTGTCCCGGAGCAGAAAGAAAGAACAGCTGAGGGTCTCACGAGGAGTGTTTGTTGGCAAATTAAGGGACAGCTAAACTCCAGAAGAAGGTGGGGGAATGCTAGACGGGGTTCCCCTGACCGGGCAGCCCCCACTGCAGCTGGGTCCCCTCCCGGAGCTATGGGCTCGGACTTGGAGTTTGCGCCATCTTGAAAGGGAAAGTGGAGCTTATCGGAAGCCTGAGAATCCACAACTGCGGCACCCACAGAACAGCTGCGAGCCCCAGAACACCAGTCCCCAATTGACGCAAACACACGGATTCAGAGGAGCTCTACACTCCACCACGGAAAGGTCAGATTTCGCCTGGGATAAGGTGAGGTCTCGTCCCGGTGGGAGAGAGGAACGTGCGTTTTGCAGGAGCTGGAGGACCAGGGAAGTCTGTGCCTAGAAAAAATCCGTGGCTGTTGGGGCTGGCGGGATCCGTGAATGTGGAAGGGGGTCCTCAGAGCTGCTAACAGAAGGGATCTCTAAAAAGCAACCCATTTTGATCTGATGTGCAGGGACAGCCTAAGAATTTCAAAGGTGTGCCGGCTACTTAGACTTGCGCGCAGACCCATTGTTCGCACACTTGGGCTTTTTCCTCTTGAAATTCTTGCTTCTGATTACTAAGCCCAATACATAGGATCACCCAGTTGGGGATACCCTGGGAGACTGCAGGGGAAAGTTGTTTTTCTGGAACCTGGGGATCGGAGCGGGGAGTGACCACCCAAGAGCCAGCTCTGAGGCAGCCCACTCCCACACACCGGTAGTGAGTGCCACAGGGAAAGAAGCCTCTAACACTGCCTAGAGAGGCCATATACAGACCCGGAACTCAAGCCAGAAACACTGCCACCCAGGGGCTGAATCACAAATTGACTCTTGTGTAATCAAAAATAAAGGAATACGAGAAATTAAGAGACACCGCCTGCTTAAAATCAGGACTGGCTTACAACACTGAAGAGCAGTGGAATGCAGGGAACTGCAATACTGTCCGGACTGAGAAACAGGCGTGCCAAACAGAACAACAGAGGAAGTAAATGACCTTCACTACTCCACATTTTTTTTTATTTTGTTTTGTTTTATTTTCATTTTTTGCATCTTTTACTCAAGAAACTAATTTTTTTTTCCTCACTTGATTTTACCTTTTTAATTATTACATTTTTATTTTCAATCAGTATTATTACTACTGCTATTTTATCTTTTTTTTTTTAAGTGTCATTTTATTTGCTCTTTATTTTACTTTCGGATTAGTGTTCTACACTCTATTTTTATCTTTCCTTTAGCATCATTTTACTCTATCTCAACTCTACCTTTATGTCATCACTCTCTTCATAACCTTTCCCTTTTCAGTGTCCTCTTTATCTTACCCCTTTCCTGCTTTAGATTTTCCCTATTCTTTCTGTTTACCCCCTTTTAAAATTTCACCCTACTTATATATCTAATCTCCAATCCCCTGCTCCAAGTACATACACACCTTTCTCTTCCCTGTCTTAACTATCCAAAAAATTGTTTTTCTCTCTGTCCTTTTGTTGTTGTTTGCTTGAATGTTGATTATATCGAATTTTTATGCTTTTTTGTGAGATTGTTTTGCTTATTCTTCTTTTGTTTGTTTATTTTTTTGGTTGTTTTGTGATTCTGTTTTCCCTTGCCTCGCTTGATATTAGTTAGTGTTGTAGTTTGTATTAATCCCCAGGTACTTGTTGCTGGCATTTGCTGGGATTAGTGGTTGTTCTATTGGAGTTTTATCCCCATATATATAGTTTGTTCCCCTTTCTCTCTTAGTCTCCTTCTTGTCTCTCTTACTTTTTTTTTCCTTTTCTCAATTTCACTTTGACACTCCTTTTTTTTTTTCTTTCTTTTTCCTCTTCTTCTTTCTCTCCTATCCCCTAATTTGCCTTTCTCTGGTGGTCACCTTTATTGGAGGTTATTAATATCGTGAATACATTTCCATTCAGTGCCTTGTGTGTTGTACCTGGTAGTGCTGAATTTTGTGCCTTTAAATCAACGCAGGAGAGAGAGAACTACATAACCAGACATCCAGAGAAGAGAGACCATGGGGAGACAAAGAAACAGCCCGCATATGAAAGAAAAGCAGGCATCACCAGAAAAGGAAGTAAACGAAATGGAGGCAAGCAACCTTCCAGAGAAAGAATTCAGAGAAATGGTCATAAGGTGGCTGAAAAGAATGGAAGACAAATTCAACAATTGGAGCAAAAACCAAGAGGAAATGAAGAAGAACCAAGAAGAAATGAAAAATGACATAGCTGCTGTAAAGAACTCAATAGAAAGCATCAAGAGTAGAATAGAAGAAGCAGAGGACCGCATCAGTGAGCTAGGAGACAAGATGGGAAAAAATACCCAAGTAGAGCAGCTTCTAGAAAAAAAAATTAAAAACCAGGAGGAGAGCCTAAGGGAACTTTGGGAAAACACGAAACAAAACAACATCCGCATAACAAGGGTTCCAGAAGGAGAGGAAGCTGAGCAAGGAATAGAAAACCTGATTGAAGAAATAATGACAGAAAATTTCCCTGATATAAGGAAGAAAAAACCCACACAAATCCAAGAAGCTCACAGAGTCCCAAGCAAAATGAACCCCAAAAGACCGACGCCAAGACACATTATAATTAAATTGGCAAACACCAACGACAGAGTAAGAATCTTAAAAGCAGCAAGAGAGAGATAGAAAGTTACATACAAAGGAACCCCCATCAGACTAGCAACGGATTTCTCAACAGAAACTCATCAGGCCAGAGGGAATGGAATGAAATATACAAAGTCATAGAAAGGAAGGGTCTGAATCCAAGAATACTGTACCCAGCAAGGCTATCAATCAAAATTGAAGGTGAAATCAGGAGCTTCACAGACAAAAAAGGACTAAGGGAATTTATTACCACCAAACCAGCGATGCAAAAAATGCTAAAGGGTATGCTGTAAAAAAAAAGAAATAGGAAGCGAAGAAGGAACACAGGGGTAAAGAATAAAAATGGTGACAAATAAGTACCTATCAATAATAACTTTAAATGTAAATGGATTAAATGCCCCAATCAAAAGACATAGGGTAATGGATTGGATAAGAAAACAAGACCCATATATCTGCTGTCTACAAGAAACCCACCTCAGAAAAAAAGACACACACAGACTGAGGGTGAAGGGATGGAAAAAGGTTTTCCAGGCAAATGGAAATGAAAAAAAAGCTGGGGTAGCAACACTTATATCTGACAAATTAGATCTCAAAGTGAAGGACATAACAAGAGATAAGGAAAGCCACTTCATAATACTAAAGGGAGCAATCCAACAAGAAGAAATAACTCTGGTAAACATATATGCACCCAATACAAGAGCACCGAAAAACATAAAAAAAACTCCTGGAGGATATCAAGGGAGAGATTGACAGCAATACAATCATAGTAGGAGACTTTAATACCCCACTATCACCATTGGACAAACCCTCTAAACAAAAAATCAGCAAAGAAACATCAATCCTAAATGACTCACTAGACCAGATGGAATTAATTGACATCTTCAGAACATTTCACCCCAAAGCCACAGAATATACATTCTTCTCAAGTGCACATGGGTATTTTTCAAAGATAGACCATATGTTGGGACATAGGCAAAGTCTCTTCAAATTCAAGAAGATAGAAATCATATCAAGCATCTTCTCAGACCACAGTGGCATAAAACTGGAAATCAACTACAATAAAAACAATCCAAAAAAAATCAAACATATGGAGACTAAACAGCATGCTATTAAACAATGACTGGGTTACCAGAGAGATCAAGGAAGAAATAAAAAACATCATGGCAACAAATGACAATGAAAACACAACAATCCAAAATCTATGGGACACAGCAAAAGCAGTCTAAAGAGGGAAGTTCATAGCTCTACAAGCCTACTGCAAAAAAACAAGAAACAATGGTAATAAATTACCTAACCCTACAACTCAAAAGAGTTAGAAAAAGAGCAACAAGAAAAGCCCAGTGTAAGCAGAATTTTCGAAATAATAAAGATCAGAGCGGAGATAAACGACATAGAGGCCAAAGAAACAATGCAAAAGATCAATAGAACCAAGAGCTGGTTCTTTGAAAGGATAAACAAGATTGATGAACCTCTAGCCAGGCTCACCAAGAAGCAAAGAGAGAGGACCCAAATAAACAAAATCAGAAATGAAAGAGGTGAAATAACAACGGATCCCACCGAAATACAAAGGATTGTTAAAAAATACTACGAACAACTCTATTCCAACAAACTGGACAACCTGGAGGAAATGGACATATTCCTAGAAAAATATAACCTTCCAAAACTCAATCAGGAAGAATCTAAACAGCTCAATATGCCAGTAACTATGGAAGAAATTGAAGCAGTCATCAAAAAGCTTCCGGCAAACAAAAGCCCGGGGCCAGATGGCTTCACAGGAGAGTTTTACCAAACATTCCAGGAAGAACTAAAACCTATCCTCCTCAGACTATTCCAGAAAATTCAAGAGGAAGGAACACTTCCAAGCTCCTTCTATGAAGCCAGCATAACCCTAACACCAAAACCAGATAAAGACAACACAATGAAGGAGAATTACAGGCCAATATCCCTCATGAACGTAGATGCCAAAATCCTCAACAAAATTCTAGCAAATCGGATCCAGCAGTACATCAGAAAGATCATACACCATGACCAAGTAGGATTTATCCCAGGAATGCAAGGATGGTACAATATCCGCAAATCAATAAACGTGATAAATCACATAAACAAATTGAGAGATAAAAATCACATAGTCATATCAATTGATGCAGAAAAAGCATTTGACCAAATCCAACACCCTTTCTTGATAAAAACTCTCAACAAGGTGGGAATAGAAGGATCATACCTCAACATAATAAAAGCTATATATGATAAACCCACAGCCAACATCATACTCAATGGGTAAAAACTAAAACCATTTCCCCTAAGAACAGGAACAAGACAAGGATGCCCACTCTCACCACTCCTGTTTGACATAGTACTGGAAGTATTAGCCATTGCTATTAGAGAAGAAGAAGAAATAAAAGGCATCCAAATTGGAAAAGAAGAAGTAAAGCTGTCCTTATTTGCAGATGACATGATATTGTACATAAAAAACCCGAAAGACTCCATCAAAAAACTAATAAACTTAATAAATGAATTTGGCAATGTAGCAGGATACAAAATTAACGCCAAGAAATCTATGGCACGCCCTAACCGGTTTGGCTCAGTGGATAGAGCGTCGGCCTGCGGACTCAAGGGTCCCAGGTTCGATTCTAGTCAAGGGCATGTACCTTGGTTGCGGGCACATCTCTAGTAAGGGGTGTGCAGGAGGCAGCTGATTGATGTTTCTCTCTCATCAATGTTTCTAACTCTATCTCCCTCTCCCTTCCTCTGTAAAAAATCAATAAAATATATTTTAAAATAAAAGAAATCTATGGCATTTCTATACACCAATAGTGAACTTATAGAAAGAGGGACTATAAAAGCAATCCCATTTACCATCGCACCAAAAAAATTAAGATACTTAGGAATAAACTTAACCAAGGAGGTAAAAGACCTATATGCAGAAAACTACAGGACACTGAAAAAAGAGATAGAGGAAGATGTAAACAGATGGAAGAACATACCATGTTCATGGATTGGGAGAATCAACATCATTAAAATGTCCATACTACCCAAAGCAATCTATAGATTCAATGCACTCCCATTAAAATACCAATGGCATATTTCACAGACCTAGAAACTCTCCAAAAATTCATCTGGAATAAAAAAAGACCCCGAATAGCCACAGCAATCCTGAGAAAAAAGAATAAAGTAGGAGGGATCTCAATACCAGATTTCAAGCTGTATTACAAAGCCACTGTCCTCAAAACAGCCTGGTACTGGCACAAGAACAGACATACAGATCAATGGAATAGAATAGAGAATCCAGATATCGACCCAAACCACTATGCACAATTAATATTTGACAAAGGAGGCATGAACATACAATGGAGTCAAGACAGTCTCTTCAATAAATGGTGTTGGGAAAATTGGACAGATACATGCAAAACAATGAAACTAGATCATCAACTTAAACCATACACAAAAATAAACTCAAAATGGATACAGGACTTAAATATAAGACGGGAAACCATAAAAATACTAGAGGAATCCACAGGCAGAGAAATCTCAGACATATGCCAAAAGAACTTCTTCACTGATACTGCCCCTAGGGCAACGGAAGCCAAAGAGAAAATAAACAAATGGGACATCAAAATAAAAAGCTTTTTCACAGCAAAAGAAACCATCAACAAAACAACAAGAAACCCCACTGTATGGGAGAACGTATTTGCAAATGTTATCACTGATAAAGGTTTAATCTCCAACATCTACAGGCAGCTTATACAACTTAATAAAAGGAAGATAAATGATCCAATAAAAAAATGGGCAACGGACCTAAATAGAATCTTTTTGAAAGAAGACAGAAGGAAGGCCAAGAGACACATGAAAACATGCTCAAAGTCACTAATTATCCGAGAGATGCAAATCAAAACGACAATGCGATACCATCTCACACCTGTCAGAATGGCTATCATCAACAAATCAACAAACAAGTGTTGGCGAGGATGGGGAGAAAAAGGAACCCTCGTGCACTGCTGGTGGGAATGCAGACTGGTGCAGCCACTGTGGAGAACAGTATGGAGTTTCCTCAAAAAACTGAAAATGGAACTCCCATTTGACCCAGTAATCCCACTCCTAGGAATATATCCTAAGAAACTAGAAACACCAATCAGAAAGGATATATGCACACCTATGTTCATAGCAGCACGATTTACAATAGCTAAGATTTGGAAACAGCCTTGGTGCCCGTCAGCAGATGACTGGATCAGAAAACTATGGTACATCTACACAATGGAATATTATGCTGCCGTAAAAAGGAAGGAATTCTTACCATTTGTAGGAACCTGGATTGAATTAGAGAACATTATGCTAAGTGAAATAAGCCAGTCAATGAAAGAAAAATACCACATGATCTCACTCATTTGGGGATAATGAAAAACATTATAAACTGATGAACAAAAAGATAGATACTTAGGCAGAAAAGCATCAAACAGACTGTCAAATTACAGCGGGAAGGTTAGGGAGAGGTGGGGGAAATAAGAGATCAACTGAAGGACTTATATGCATGCATATAAGAGTAACCAACGGATGCAAAACATTGCGGGGTGAGGGCATGTATGGGAGTGGGGTGGGGGGGGGCAATGGTAAGATATGTACACATATAATACCTTAATAAAAAAAATTTTAAAAAAAGAACCTTCCAGGGTAGGGGAAATGGGGAGTGATTACTAATGGTTATGAGGTAACTTTTTGGGGTGATGAAAATATTCTAGGATTAGAGATGATGATTAAGCAACATAATATGCTAAGAACCACTGAACTGTACACTCCAAAATAGTGACTGTACATTACACAAATTATATATCTCAATAAATTTTTAAAGCCCCTGTCTATGATTATAGGGAACTTAAGAAAATTCACTTGGAAATGCCCACAGAGCTCCAATTCCCAGTGAGTGCAGGGCCACTTTCCCCTTGACCCCATCCTGCCACCACCGATGAAACTTCCTGCCCTGCATTTGACACAGGACAACCTGACCAGAAGGAGCACCATGCTTACCTGCACCTCGTTCGTTTTCTGTCTGATGGCCTCTTCCTTTTCTCTAATATCTTGTTCCAGTGAGTATTTCTCCCTGAGTATTTAAAGATATTTCATGAAAGCACAGAGTAAGTTAACTGTCACCACAGTGCAGATTCTCCACCTGACTTCGCAAGACCCAATTCCAGCCCTAGCTGGTTTGGCTCAGTGGATAGAGCGTTGGCCTGAGGACTGAAGGGCCCCAGGTTTGATTCCAACAAGGGCACATGCCCGGGTTGCGGACTCGATCCCCAGTGGGGGGCGTGCAGGAGGCAGCCGATTGGTGATTCTCTCTCATCATTGATGTTTCTGTCTCTCTCTCCCTCTCCTTTCTTCTCTCAAATCAATAAAAATATATATTAAAAAAAAAAAAAAAGACCAGCCCTGGCTCGTTTGGCTCAGTGGACAGAGCGTCAACCTGCAGACTGAAGGGTCCCAGGTTCAATTCCGGTCAAGGGCATGTACCTTGGGTGTGGGCACATCCCCAGTGGGGAGTGTGCAGGAGGCAGCTGAATCGATGTTTCTGTCTCATCGATGTTTCTAACTCTCTATCCCTTTCCCTTCCTCTCTGTAAAAAATCAATAAAATATATATTTTTTTAAAAAAAAAAAAAGACCAAATTCCATCCATCCCTATGGAAACCCACGGAAGTCTAGGAATGACCCCAAGGACCATTTGCCCTGGTCAGTGGTTGGCAAACTCATTAGTCAACAGAGCCAAATATCAACAGTACAACGATTGAAATTTCTTTTGAGAGCCAAATTTTTTAAACTTAAACTTCTAACACCACTTCTTCAAAATTGACTCGCCCAGGCCGTGGTATTGTGGAAGAGCCACACTCAAGGGGCCAAAAAGCCGCTTGTGGCTTGTGAGCCGCAGTTTGCCGACCACTGCCCTAGGTGATCCCCTCCCCTGAAAACCTGTGGATGTGATGAGGCATCACTCCCACTGTGAACATGAGAGCCCTTTAAAGCAAAGGATTTTCAGAAGGAGTCAGAGTGATGCCCATGGTGAGGAGGACTTTAAAGACTGATGTTTCAGGAGCGAAGGAGCAGAACAAGCGAGCACCCTTGACCTTGGCTCTCTGAGACCCTGACCAGGGAGCCCAGTCAAGCCCCTTGGGACTTCTGGTCCATAGAGCTGTGCATTAATAAATATGTGCGATTTTAAGCTGTTATATTTGTGTCAATTTGTTATGCAGCAAGAGAAAAGTAATCTCCAAATCCTGTATTCACTCACTCACTGAATAGTGAGCATCTACTGCTTGGAAGCACGAAGGGCTAAGGACCTGGGGACACACCACCAGAGGCTCCTACCCTCATGAAGCTCACAGTCCAGTGGGGAAGACAGGTGACAAATCAATGCACAAATGAATACAATCTAAGGGCCACAAAGTAAACCCAACAGGATAAGGAATGGAAAGTGCTCTTCAGGGAGGTGGTCTGTGAATGGCAGACATGGTGGAAGAACATTCTAGACAACATGAAGAGGAAAGCAAAGCTTGGCTGGGGGAGCCATGGTGAGAAATTTGAAGATGCAAGTAGGGTGGGGTTTAGAGGGCTGGCAGCAAAAAGTGATAGTGAGGCTCTCGGGTCCCTGGGCTGCCCCCAGCTAACCCCTATCAGGAGGCTGTGGTTGGCCACTATGCACACCAGGTGCTCAGTGTGGCCCTGCCTGTCTCTTCAACTGCACACAGCTATCAACCCCTGGTGGCGGAAACCAGTCTCATTCTCCTCCTTACGGACTGAACATTTGTGCCCCTCAAATTCATATGCTGAAACCCTAACCCCCAAAGTGATGGTATTAGGAGGTGGGGCCTTTGTGAGGTGATTAGGTTATGAGAGTGGATGGAGGAGCCCTCAGGAACAGGATTAGGGCCCTTATAAAAAAGACCCCAGAGAGCTCCTTCATCCCATCTGACATGTGAGGGCACAGAGAGAAGACAGCCATCTATGAACCAGGAGGCAACCACACCAGACACCAGACCTGCTGGTACCTTGATCTTGGAACCTCTAGAAGTAAATGTCTGTTTTTTAAGCCCCACAGTCTATAGCAGTTTGTTACATGCACTAAGTCACTCTTATTGTGCCCAAAGGGGCTGTCTCGGTGGCAGAACATCACTAGCCAATGCACCCTGCCAGCGCTTGCACAAGAAGGCCTTCTTTAGGATATTCTGCCAGATATGAAACAACTGCAACCATCTGAATATTCATCTCTACAAGCCTAAGACTACCTAACAATGTCCTTTTTAGACCCAACCCATTATGACTGGATCACGTTGTAAAGGGAGAGGCAGCAGGTGTCGAAACAACCCCCACCAGCAACAGCTTGCCAAGTCCCTCTCAAAGCTGCCAACTGGGGGCCCAGCCTCCTGTAGATAGATGCTCTTACACACTGGCCTCTCACCTTCAGAGGAAACACTCCTGGCTGTCAGAGGCTGCACAGCTGCAGACGCTCCCCTGGCCTGACTTGGACACTGGTGCCCCTCCTAAGACCCCAACCCTTGCATTATAGGGCCCCTATGCTCCTCCACCTGCTGTTCTGATTAAAACCTGATGGGGCTCTAGGACACTGGCCTCCGTCTTCACAGACCCTCTCAGCCTTGCGAGGTTGATTGATCTCTGGTTCTGAGTACTCAGCCCCTGGAGCTAGGGGAAGAATGGGGGCCATCCTCTGGACTGAGCATGAAGGGGGAGTCTGGCTTCTGCAGGCAGCCCAGGCTGAAGCTTTGTGACCCACCCAACCAGTCCCACCTGACATCTGACCTGCCTTTGCTCTGAGAGGGAAAGAAGCCACTCTCACAAACCTCTGTAGCTGAGGGCTCCCAGCTGTGAGTGGAATCCAACCCACTCTGGCAAAATACTGTCATTTAATTTTGGATAAATGCAAGGTGTAACAAAAGTAAGCTTACAGTTGTTCCTATGGAAAATAATACAATCCTATATAATAAAAGCCTAATGTGCTAAGTGTCTAGTCATCTGGTCAGCTGTTCAACCAATCAAAGCATAATATGCTAATGATATGCTAAGGCCACTCAACTGCTTGCTATGACGTGCACTAAACACCAGGGGGCAGACAATTGACCGGTTGATCAGTCGCTATGACGTGCACTGACCACCAGGGGGCAAATGCTCCAACCGGTAGGTTAGCTTGCTGCTGGGTCCAGCCAATCGGGACTGAGCAAGTCGAGCCAGACACACCCTGGAGCCCTCCCTTTGTCCCTCCCCAGCTGGCCAACTTCCTGCGTTCCTCCCTGGCCCCAAGTGTGCACTGGTGAGGTCACTCGGCCTGGCCTGCACCCTCTCACAATCCGGGACCCCTTGGGGGATGTCGGAGAGCCGGTTTTGGCCCGACGGCAGAATGACCAGTTGCTATGATGTGCACTGACCACCAGGGGGCAGATGCTCAATGCAGGAGCTGCCCCCTGGTGGTCAATGCACTCCCACAGGGGGAGCACCACTCAGCCAAAAGCCAGGCTCATGGCTGGAGAGTGCAATGGCGGTGGCACGAGTCTCTCCCGCCTCCACGGCAGCACTAAGGGTGTCCGACTGACAGCTTAGGCCCGCTCCCCAGCTTAGGCCCGCTCTCCGTGGGAAGCAGGCCTAAGCTGTCAGTTGGACATCCCCTGAGGGCTCCCAGACTGCGAGAGGGCACAGGCCAGGCTGAGGGACCCCCACGAATGCAAGAATTTCATGCACCGGGCCTCTAGTAAGTAATACTACAAGAGTAAACTCTGTTTTGCATACTCATAACTGTAAACCTACTTTTGCCCCATCCTGTAAGTGCTTTCTTTCCCATGGAGGGCAAAGTGCTTCTGGCCCTTCTGCTCATTGCCCCTAAGTAAGGAAAGTGCCCTCTTTCCCAGAATTAACTAAAAAGAGAATGCAGCCTGGCTGGTGTGCTGTTCAATGGTTAGAGCGTCAGCCCACAAACTGAAGGGTCTTCGGTTCAAGTCCTGGTCAAGGGCACATACCTGGGTTGCAGGTTCAAGGTGCAGCCCCGGACAGGGTGCATGCGGGAGGTAATCAATCAATGTGTCTCTCTCACATCTCTCTCTCTTGCTGTTTCTCCCTCCCCCTAAAAATTAAATAGAAAAAAATATCCTCCAGTGAGGATTAACAAAACAAAACAAACAAAGAGGATGCAGTTCTGCAGAGGAACCCAGGGACCTCCAGGAAGTGGGCATATTTCTTTATGCCAGACTCTGAGAGTGCAATACCCTGTCCAAAGCCTTCATTCTCATATGGGGAAACCCAGGAATGGAGCTGGAGACCCAGATGCGAGGCCCCTCTAACAGTTTAGCTGTCAATCCTACATTAACTTGCCACCTGAGTCACAGTCACTTTATGTGTCAGAGATAACAAGGCCTTTGGGGAAGGTGGAGGGAGGTGCTGGTGCTGCCTGGTAACCACCTGCCTGAGACCCCACAGCCCACTGGCTCCAACTGAAGACTCATATACTCAAGCTCATTAAATCACTTCAGAAACACAGAAGAATTTGTGTCCCTTTACTTCTGCTGAACAAACTAGTGATGGTCACTTTCCAGAAGTTTCTGAAACCTCTCTCCAATACTTCTGATAATGACCTGGGATAGGTTTGTTTGAGATTCGGAATCTGAGGGGAAGAAGTCACTCTCACATACCTTTGTAGCTGGGCGATCTCTTGACTGATATCATCGAGTTCCTTCACACCAGTGAATTCCCCCGACCCAAGAGAACTTGAACTGTCCTGGAACCAAATTCAGACACTCTTACATATTACCACACTGAACTCACCACACAGCAGGGACTAGTAGGTCTTAGAATGAGGGATAAAATCGTCTATGTCTCCCCCAACCCCCAGGCCTGAGAACTATCTGGGCATCCGGACACACCAGAGACCCCTGGGGAAGACTCACACAGGCTGCCAGCGCCACCTGGTGGCGGGCTGTGGAAGAGATTCAAATACAACAGGGGTGTGCCAGTGGCTACTCACCGGGATAGGGGTGCCTCTCTCTGAGGGTGGGACCATGTCCGGCGAGAGGACCTGAGGGGGGTCGATGCCTTTACTGACCTTCTGCTGAATGAAATACATAGCTAATGCGAATTGGTCTTTGCTTAACTTTCCCGTTTGCCTCGTATCGGCCAGGGCCCTGGGAGAAATGTGGGACGCTAATTACACATCACAGACTTCAGATTTAGGATTCACCCGGAGCAATGAGTACCAGTCACGGGACCCATGCTTTTAAAAACTGGATAACGATGATAAAAACAACAGGCCATAGTGCAACACCTTTTCTACTAAACATCCTACTCTGGGGATCAGTCCTGGCCTCCCACTAGAGCTTCCCACCCAGACACTGGTCAAGGAGGGGCTGTGGGGCAGGAGGGGGCTCCCTCCTGGCTATTTATATTACGTTGGTGGTAGACACAATGGTCCAGCACTGAGCAGTCATTCCTATGAAAATGGAAGCTGGGCCAAGTGAGCACTCAGATCTTTAGCCAATTCCTGCAGCCCTGGGTCATCTTAACGGCCTGGGACACTGGTTTTCAATGGAGACAATGGCAGCAGCATTTTGTGTTGTGATCATAAGGGGATGGGGCCTGAAAAGCCAAGTAAGGCTATGTTGCACAGGACAGTCCCTCCCTGCTGAGGTGTCACTGCCTGCATGGCCTTTTGCTGTCCTGGCAGGTAGGCAAGGCAGCACATAAGCTCAGGAACCAGGAGCTGGCCACTATGGGAAGGGAAGCCTCTCATGGTAAGGACTCGGCCTCTACGTCTTCCAGAAAGGTCTTCCCTTCATTCAATCACTGCCCACTCAACACGTAGCCTCTTTCCCACTGCGTGGAGTCACTACAGAAATGAAATCATTTTCTGATGCACAGCAAGGAGAGCTGGGAATGTTGAGCAAACTCAGGCCCTAACACTGTCCATGAACAGGGGGCCACAGGGAGCATGGGAGCATGGAGACTGCTGACTGTCGCTAATCAAGGCTCATTTTAAAAAGTCTTCGTTCCATCACAGTTTGAGGGTACAATTTCACACTGCAACTACTTCTTGGTCTGCCTGAGAGGGCCAGTCCTGCTGCACACCGAGCCCACAGCAGCTTAGGCTCTCCTTCTCTCCAGCACCTCCCCATCTCTCAAGGATTGTGGGCTCCAAGGCCACATGTGGGTGCTTTGTCAGGTCCATGCTGGTCCTGACACTATGCTGACTGACCAGGCACTAGGTGCTGTTAGGGGAAAGGCCTAGTCCCTATTTTCCCTCTGCAACCCGTCTTGCCCGGTTCACTCCTTTTAGTTACATCCCCTCCCCGGTCACCTGCAGCCTAATCTAGACAGTTGTTTCACTTTCCTAGTGGTGATTCTAGAACTCACACAGTATCCCCTTTCCCTTCACTCCCTATATGCAATCCTCTGCATTCCTTCTTTAATCCAAAAGGATGATTTAATTGTGTCATTTACATGTTGTTACACCACTTACAGGTTGGGGTATATGTTATAAATTTCTTCCCTTGCATTGTCCCTTTAAGTAATGATCGGGCCTTTGACTTCTGTGTACATCCATTTCAAGTGATAAAGGGGATGTGTTTATTGGTTTCTCAAAGGAAACATTGGATCTGAAGGGGCTGCAGCTGGGCCTCCCTCAGCTGGTTTGTGACTAACTTTGGGTGTCAGGTGTTCCTGAGGATGGTATGGCCCACTTCCTGGGCAGAGGCCTCCCTTTACAACATGGAATTACTGCTCTACTTGGAGGACTCACTTCTCCAGAATAACACGAAAATTCTTTCCTTATAACCCCAAGTGATGCTCCCGAAGGTCCTGAGCTCTGAGGACAAAGCTAAGAAGTGACTTTCAACACAGGCCAGGTACAAAAAGAGCCACCCCAATGATGTGAACATTGCTCTGGCTGGCCCCAAAGGAAAGTGGGAGTGAACCCTGCTCTTCAACCCAGCCCTGAGGTGCAAACCAGTCTCACCAACAGTATGCCCAGTCACTGTCCTGCAAAGGGCACCGTCTCTACAGCAGGCAGCTACAACCTCCACTGCCCAGGTCGGCCCTGCTGGAGCCTTGGGGGTTCTTATTGCATATTCCCCCACAGGTGACCAAGTGTTTCCATCCCAAAAGACTGTGATGAAGGCTGACCTCCCACTAGAATCAGCATAATCACTAGTAAGAACTGGTCTTAGCCATTCAAACAGGTCACCCCAGAGCTCTCTAGGGGGGCGGGACAGGAGACCCACCTGCTGGAGGAAAGTGAACTGACAGGCACGAAATATAGGGTACAGGCTTTTATACCTATACCTTGCTCAGCCCCCATCAGACTGGTGAAAATAAAGTAAGAGACAGACACAGAGGCCTTTGCAAGGCTGAGGAGGCACCCTGACCATCCCTGACTGCCACACCCTCCTGTCCTACTTATCCCTACAGCACAGCCTCATTTCCACGGGGCCCCTTTGAGCCACTCACAGCCATTATAATCTTCCATAGAGCAAGGCCCAAATATTAAGGAGCAGATATCCGTCTACCTGTCCTTACCATATGTGTGCTAGAAGGTTCTGGTTGAGACCAGAGTGCATGAAGATCTCCTTCACCTCCTGGCCACTCACATAGCCATCCAGGTCCAGGTCAGTCTTCAGGAAGATCTCATCAAAGCGCATCTTGTCTGCCGCTGGCACCACCCAGTTTACTGTTGGCTGAAAGGTGGTTTTTGTACAATGGTTAATCCTCAAGCTTTTCATCACCTACAAATATACACTATTAAAGTGTTTTCACATGCATTTTAGCAGAAAATCCTCCTCAGGACACAATGAGCCAACAGGGTAGACAGAACCCTATTCTGTAAAAGGGGAAACTGAGACTAAGAGAGTTTATTGCCAACTCGATCAATCTCGCCCAGTGGCCAGCCTGTACCTCTCTGCACCCCATCACAACACCACTCTCCCCTCGTGCTGAGAGGGAGGTAAAGACCCAGCAGGTCTGTCCACCAATAGCTCTTCACCCCCACTGCCAAGGACATGCCAGTGATGTTCCAGGAGTGGCTTCAAATGTGTTGGGCTAGACCCTTCTGACCACCTACAGGAGACAGGAGATGGAAGGCCTGTCTCCTAAGAACTGGCCTAGCTCTCACGCCAGCCTTCCTGTCTGCCATCTTCTGTCTGCAAACACTTCCCTGCAGCTGCCAGGCATGTCTCGATGCCCACAGTACCAGGATTCTGTACTCCATCCTCTGTCCCTGCCCTGACTCTATGTGACAAAGGAGTGTTCCTATGAGGTGTTGGCATGTGCAAAGCCCTGATGGGGGACCTCTGACGAGTATGCCCAGGCCTCTCGAGGGAGGGCGTTCTGGCAGACCAATGCAGTGCAACTTTGGCATACGTGGAGCTTGGCCTCTCACACAGCCTTTTCAAGTTTACTCAAGAAGGACAAATGTGGCCGAAACCGGTTTGGCTCAGTGGATAGAGCGTCGGCCTGCGGACTGAAGGGTTCCGGGTTCGATTCCGGTCAAGGGCATGTACCTTGGTTGCGGGCACATCCCCAGTGGGAGGTGTGCAGGAGGCAGCTGATCGATGTTTCTAGCTATCCCTCTCCCTTCCTCTCTGTAAAATATCAATAAAATATATTTTAAAAAAAAAAAAAAAAGGACAAATGTGCCCTAGCCAGCTTGATTCAGTGGATAGTGCATCAGCCTGCGGACTGAAGGGTCACGGGTTTGATTCCAGTCAAAGGCATATGCCTGGGTTGGGGGCTCGATCCCCAGTTGGGGGCGTGCAGAAGGCAGCTGATCAATGATTCTCTCTCATCATTGATGTTTCTCTCTCCCTCTCCCTCTCCCTGCCTCTCTGAAATAAAAATATAAATAAAAAATAAAAGAACAAATGCCACCAAGGGTGCACTAGGGCCCACACAACGCCTAATTCAGGGGCTTCAAGGACCCTTGGATGTTTGGAAATAGGCCTCTTCGATTGCTAATTCTGGAAGTGTCACCTCTGACTTTCAGCACTCTCATGGCACCAAATTCCACAGCATTTCAGCCCCTTTTTCTAGAGAAGTTTCTCCTCATCTGCCTTTCCTAAACAGGTCTCTTTCATTACCCCAAATCCAGCAGGATCCTGGTGCTCACAAAGTGAGGTTGGGAAGCCAGGGCACAACATCACCCAGATTGTTTCAGATTGGGGTTTTGGATAATAACAGTACAGCCAAGAAACTGGTCAAAAAACTTATCAGGACCTATGGGCCAAATTCAAAAAGCAAGGGCTCTGACAGAGAGACTTCCAGCAGCAAGATAGACCTGCATTTTACTTGTCACCTGATGTGACTTTGCAGGCTGCTTCCCATCGTCTATGGGACGGGGTCAGAAGAGATGTGCATACAGGAGCTCTAGTGAAGAAGAGGCTTGCTGTCTTAAGTGACTGGAGCAAACTAAACCTCAGATGCCAAGAAACCCAAGGAAAAAGTTACAGCGGGTCAGATAGGCTGAGCTGAGGGGAGAATGGTTTCTGTCTGGGACAACAAAAGTCCTGACGTTTGCTGCACAAACAGAATAACCTTGCTGCCTGATTTCTGGGGTATCGGGGCATGTCAACAGCAAAATCCTGATGCTTGCTTGGCTACAAATCTAGACAGGGCAGACTTCCCCTAGAGCTGGGTTTAAGCTGGCTCTGTAGCCGCAGGCCCCCAGTGAATGGGAATAGACCCTGGTGGCGGGAAGGAGCCTCACCCCACATCTGGCCATGAACAGGAACAGGTGGCCCTTGGGGAAGTCCCAGATAGGGCATCACTAACCTGCAGATGAGAGAAGTGGGGGAGAGGGAGCATGGTGACTGTGGGTCCCCAGAAATGCTCATTCTCATTTCTGATTCCTCCAGGTGGCCCTAATCCTGAAGGGGAAACACCCACCCACTCCCCCTTTTGAACCTAACGACCACTCGTAAAATCAGTCTAGTTTAAGAACTCTTGGCAAGCCCTGGCTGGTGTTGCTTAGTAGGTAGTGTCGGCCCATGCACCAAAGGGTCTCGGGTTCAATTCCCAGTCAAGGGCACGTTCCTGGGTTGCAGGTTCGATCCCCGAACCAGTAGGGCATGTGCGGGAGGTAACCAATCAATGTATCCCTCTCACCTCAATGTTTCTCTCTCTTCTCCCCACCCCTCCCTCTCCCTCCCTTCTACTTTTTCTAAAAATAAATGGAAAAAATATTCTTGGTGAGGATTAACAAAGAAAAGGAACTCTTAGCAAGAATTTAGCAGACTAAAGGAGATGCTGGGTTGTCTTAGAAAACAACAGCTTGTGTAGGTCTAAGTGACCAGCCTCACCCTCTCTTTGTCCCCACCCTACTGTCCCCTTGCTCACCCTGCCCTGGCCTGCTTCATTTCTAGGACATACCAAGTGCTCCCACTTCAGAGCCCTGGAGCCCTGGCACAGACTAGTCCTCTGATGGCTTCTTGACATGCAGATTTTAGCTCAGGCATCATCCTATCAGTGACTGTCCAGCTGGCCCCATCTGCAGAAGCATGCACTCCTATTCACCACACTTCTAGGCCAGGCCCAGTCCTGGTTTCTCATGGCTGTCAGACCTTCCTTAGTTTATTGATTTACCTATCATTCGCCTTCCCATTAGGGAAGGGGCCTATCACACAATCACTGTGGCACCACCCAGGATGTCCAAACACGCCAGGCATGGCTGGAGAGCTACTAAAGATACCTGGCTGGGTTGTCTAGACACTGGCTTCTTAGCAGACAGCCATGTATATCTGACCAACCAGGTTAACAGCTGTGGGTCATACCCTCCACCTGGCCAGGGCACTTATAGGAGCTGCATTAGCCTTGTGACCGAGCCACTGGCCCTCTCTGATCTCTCTTTTTATTTTTTTTACTCTAGGGTGCAAAGCTGTGTTCTATGAGCTCCTTGAAAATGAGCCTCCTGAGTCAGAGGTTTAACTCTATAAATATGTTATGAGCAAGAGAAATCACTGTCTGATTATGCACTTCTCATGTTCATCATATTATGAAGTTGCACAGTGGTGCTGGCTGGCCTGCTTGTTACATTCATTGCTTTGCCTTTGAAACCAGAAATGAGGCAGAAAGCGAAGCATGGTTCCAGATGTAACTCAAGTTCGAGTTCTCACATATTTTAGACAATCTCAAAGGTATTCTTTTATAAAGATGCTGCATTTGCCAGAACAAAAAACATTTTTTACATATATATATATATATATATATACACACACACACAAAAAAAAAATATATATATATATACGTATATATACATATATGTGTGTGTGTGTATACACACACACACACACATATATATGATGCTACTGTGCATGCAGAGTCTGAGCCCCCATGTGTCTAACATGAGATGGATGCTCTCATTCACCTCATCATTCAACATACACTCACTGAGCATCAAAGTACCGGAGATTGTGCTAAACAGTGAGATTATAACCAAGACCTAAGTCTGCTCCCGTGAAGCTACAAGGTGTGTGTGTAAACAAACCATACATAATTCACTATATTCCCAGGTATGAGAATCTAAAAGAATGTGGGGTAGCCCTGGCCAGGTATCTCAGTTGGTTAGAACATCGTCCTGATACGTCAAGGTTTCAGGTTCAATCCTCAGTCAGGGCACATACAAGAATCAACCAAAGAATACATAAATAAATAAATAGAATAATAAATCAATGTCTCTCCCTCCTCCCCCTTTCCTCTCTCTAAAAATCAATTTAAAAAATGTAGATGAATGTAAAGCAAAAGGAGGAGAATGGCTGAGTGAGCAGGACCTGGGGATTGCTGGGTAATGATGTGGTCATGCCAGGCTCCCTGATGAGGTGTTTCATGATAGAAGGCTCACTAAGCAAGGTGCCCCAGTGCGATCTGGGGATACCCTTCCCAGCAGAGGGACTGCCTGAAGCAGGAGGGGCAGAGAACTGAGGAGAGGGCCTGGTGAGAGGTTACTGGGTGTGTCCGAGGAAAGGTAGTATTTATATGCAAGTAAATGAGAAAATTAATTCTGAGTCCCTGTTGCTATGGGTCTGAATGTTTGTGCCCCCCTAAATTCATCTGTTAAAATCCTATCCCCCAATATGGTGGTGCTAGAAGGTGGAGCCTTTGAAAGGTAATTAGTCATGAGGGTGAAACCCTCGTAAATGGGATTAGTGCCCTTATAAAAGAGACCCCAGCCAAAACCGGTTTGGCTCAGTGGATAGAGTGTCAGCCTGTGGACTGGGGGGTCCCAGGTTCGATTCCGGTCGGGGGCATGTGACTTGGTTGCGGGCACATCCCCAGTGGGAGGTGTGCAAGAGGCAGCTGATCGATGTTTCTCTCTCATCGATGTTTCTGACTATCACTCTTCCTTCCTCTCTGTAAAAAATCAATAAAATATATTTAAAAAAAAAAAAGGGACCCCAGAGTTCTCTAGCCCCTTCCACCATGTGAGGACACAGCGAGAGGATGGCTGCCTGTAAACTAGAAAGCTCTCATCATTTGCCCAATCTGCTCATGCCTTGGAGGCTTCCAACCTCAAAAACAATGGGATATAAATGTCTGTTGTTTATAAACTACCTAATCTATGGCATTCTGTTACAGCAGTCCAAATGGACTAAAATACCTGTCACAAATATTTTTAATTTAAGCATAATCATTGCCTTTTGGGAGCACAAAGTACTTGCTCCCAAGAAACATCTTGCTGGGCCTCTACACATGGAAATGGCTGTGCTGAGAAGTGGCCACGTACACAGAGGGCACCATACCTGTGTCTGCTTGATACTGTGCTTGGGAGACAAGCTTCCTGTGCTGTTTAGGCTGCTGACGCTGCCATGGGAAGGCGTGGAGCGGAGGCTGTCTTTAGGCGGGGGGCTAGCGGGCAGGACAGGCACGGCACCTGGGAACACTGTCTTCTTCCTCTTGGTGGGTGGGATGAGGGACGGGGGCAGGACGGAGGGCACGGGTTCCTTCTCAAGGGCTCGGTACACCAAGTGCATGGCCTGTAAATGCAAAAGAGAATCACGTTCAGGTGGTCAGGACAAGGGCGGACAGAAGGCAGCTCTATCAGGGGCCACAGTGACAAGACAAAGATCATTATATATATATATATATATATGTGTGTGTGTGTGTGTGTGTGTGTGTGTGTGTATGTATGTGTATATATATATATATATATATACTGTTGATTTCAGAGAGGAAGAGAGAAGGAGAGAGAGATAGAAACATCAATGATGAGAGAGAATCATCGATTGGCTGCCTCCTGCATGCCCCCTACTGGGGATCGAGCCAGCAACCCGGGACCCTTCAATCCACAGGCCGACGCTCTATCCACTGAGCCAAACCGGCTAGGGCCAAAGATTGTTCTTTTTGAGGTCACCTCTAAGTTGAACAGAATAAAAATAAACCTCTTCTAATAAGCTATACTTACAACGTAAAATTTCCCAAGGCATTTGTGTAACTGTGATACTGAATGAAGGCAAAAGGAAGTCGATCATGCCAAACTCCACACATCCCTTCACTACACAGGAGGGCCAGGGCTGACAACTCCCAAAGTACTGGAATTCGATAGTCTAAAGAAACACCACAAGAGCTATGTTTAACTTCAAGATATTCTGGAGACTCAGAAAACTACAGGAAAGGGTGCTGTGCCCAGGACAGGCGGCTCTCCTGTTTGAGGCAGGTAGGAAATGGAAACTTTATCTAAAACAAAGATTAAAGTTTATTTCAAAATGTAACAAGACCAAACCACATTTACAATGCTCCTCACTTCAAAATATTCTTTAGGTTGCTATTTGTATAAATAACAGATCCTTAACACAGGTAGGTCACTATAAAATTCAACAAAATATTACAGCCAGCTGGTAAATAAAAAAAAACAAAAAAACACCACAAAATGACAATTCTAAGACCCATTTATAAAAGAACATAAATCTTGGCTAACATGATAAGAAATGACAAAAACAAAACAAAAAGGGCCCGGCTGGTGTGGCTCAGCGGTTGAGCATCGACCCATGAACCAGAAGGTCACGGCTTGATTCCCAGTAACGGCACATGCGGGCTTGATCCCCGGTAAGGGGCGTACAGGAGGCAGCCAATTAATGATTCTCTCTCATCATTGATGTTTCTATCATTCTATCCCTCTCCCTTCCTCTCTCTGAAATCAATAAAAACATATTAAAAAAAAAGAAAACGGGGGAACTTGGGGCTCATGAAGCTGTGAGAAGAAAGAGGCCCATTCCGGGTTCACTCCGGGCCAATTACCCCATTCCTGAGGACCACTCCAAGGACTCTTCAATGATATGAACACTTTAAGTCCAGTGCAGTCAAAAGAAATATGAAAAAATAAATAATGAGGGGGCAAGGGGAGGAGACTGGGGAGTTTCATGTTTAATAAGGGCAGGGTTTCAGTTATGCAAGATGTAGAGAGTTCTGGAGATGGATGGAAGTGGGGGTGGCACAACAATGTGAATGTACTTCATGCCACTGAATTGGACACTTAAAAATGATTAAGATGGTAACTTTTATGTTATATTTTACTATACAAAAAAAAGTGACAATAATAATGGACAACCAGTGAAAACACAGATGGAGAAAGATGGAAAATGCTCAAAGTAAAAAGGCAGAACAGAGTTGACATGAGTGAGTGGAGAAAACACAACTGAATACTTGTTGGGTGTAAGGCAGGGGTAGGGAACCTTTTTTCTGCCAAGGGCCATTTGGATAGCTATAACATCATTTGTGAGCCATACAAAATTAGCAACTTAAAAATTAGCCAGCTTTAGGACTGTCTCTATTAACTTTCTTTTATGTAAATAATTTGTGAAAGTTTATGAAAAACTTGCTTTTGCTTATTTAATTTTGAATAAAAGCTAAATTCATAATAAAATAAAATTAGCCTGCTATATTTGGTCAAACATTTAATTAACTCACCCCTAATGCCTTGGCAGGGCCAGATCAAATGATTTCATGGGTCTTATATGGCCTCAGGCCGGACGTTCCCCACTCCTGGTATAAGGGATTATGAAGGGGGATGGTAAGAGAAATCTGTAATTCCCTTGTAAAATGGTTTAGATTTAACCTATAAGTTTAAAATCTCGAAGGCTTTATACACATAATATAGAAAAGATAGTAAGAAGCTTCAATTCATTTATATGTTGTAAAAATCACATTTTAAAGATGTTTAAAATTCCTAGAACAGAGGGATATGGTTGGGTATTCCCAGATAATTCACAATTGTGGGTTTTGTTGTTGTTTTTATTTTGTTCTTTGGGGGCAGGAGGGGGGAAACCTTTGAACTTAATTACTGTTTACTAAAGCCTTAACTACAAGGGACTACTTTATTCTTTGAGATTTAATGCAATGAGGTAAGTGAATAAATCCTATGAATGGGAGAGAGAAAGGTCCAACATGGGGATGAGGTAGAAGGAAGAGAGGCAGAAGAGGAGGGACAGGCTGACAGGTACACAGGATGAAGAAGGCAGGCTCAAGGAGAGGTCAGCCCAGCCCACCGGGCAGCTAAAGAAGCAGATGGGTCACTGCAGGGGTGTGCAGGGAGGGCAGCTACATGGGAAGGTAGCTCATAGGACAGAAGAGCCCTATCTACACACAGCTCCACTGCTGTCACTAAAAGGAGAAGAGGGTTTAGGCCCAGACAGAAGCCGACGTGGAGCAGGAGCACCCCAGGGGTACTGAGCACCCCAGTGCACAGATCCTGGTTTCCAACAACATTCTCCACTACAAGGACTGGGATGCCCTGGAAAAAGGGCTGGTATGGGGGAGCCAGGAGGGTCTTATTGTGCCATGAGGAAACAACTGGTCAGAGAATGATGGGATATGACCAAATGACAAAGGAGTCAACTGGGAGGAGCTGCCACTGGGCAAAGTAAGTCAGGCCAGTAAAGGATTACAAACTGTGAAGTAGAGGACACATCCATAGTCCACTCTGATACAAATTCCTGACGATAGAAGGCTAGCTAAAAAATGTGCAAGGAATGATGGAATTACAAGATCACCACCTGCAACCACCAGAATCCTAACTGATAAACTCCTGGGAGAATGGGAGAACGAGCAGGTGAGAATCAGAGGGGTATTAGGCTGTTCAGTCTCCAAGTGTCTCTCACAAGAGACCAAACACGAAGAAAAAGAATAACTACAGCAACCTCCACCCTGACCTCAATCAAGAATGGACACTGTCGTAATGACATGTAATAAGACATCACACGTTCTATAGATGACTTGCCATAAGACATCACATGTCCTATGGATACCCCAGGAGAACACACATCACCTCTGTGCATGTCCTATCCCATAAAGGTGCATGGCCTGGGCCATCAGAGAGAACAAGAGACAAGCCCATACCGAGGGACAGGCTACAAAATGCCCTCTTCAAATGCCCATGTGGCCATGAGACATGAAGACAGACAGAGCTGCCCCAGATTAGAGGACACAAAAGAAACAGGGTTACAGAACATAACATACCAGGCTGGAGTCTCTTTTACTACAAAGGACATTGTGTGGAAAATTGGCAAAAATATGAATAATTTCCTTAGATTATATAGTAGATGATATAATATAGTAATATAGCCTGACTGGTAAGCTTAGTGGTTGAGTGTCAACCCATGAACCAGGAGGTCAGGGTTCAATTCCAGGTCAGGGCACATACCCAGGTTGTGAGCTCAATCCCCAGTAGGGGGCTTACAGGAGGCAGCCGATCAATGATTCTCTCTCATCATTGATGTTTCTCTCTCCCTCTCCCTTCCTATCTCTAAAATCAATAAAAATATTTAAAATATATATATAGTAATATACACTGAGTGGCCAGATTATTATGATCTCTGAACGCATAATAATCTGGCCACTCGTGTGTGTGTGTGTGTGTGTGTGTGTGTGTGTGTGTGTGTGTGTGAGAGAGAGAGAGGCCCGGTGCATGAATTCGTGCATGGGTGGGGTCCGGCCAGCCTGGCCAGGGGGAGGGGACATGGGCGATTGGCCAGCCTGCCTGCTGGTCAAACTCCTGGTCAAGGGGACAATTTGCATGTCAGCCTTTCTAGGATATACACTGAGAGATCATAATAATCTGGCCACTAAGTGTATAACTATAATAATAATTACTATAATAAATTAATTTCAAAGCTCATTTCCTGGTTCTGAAATGGAAAGTGGTTATGTAAGAAAATTCCTTGGTTTTAAGAAACACACACTAAAGTATTTTGGGTTTAAAAGGTATTGAGTCTGTAACTTACTCCAAAATGGTCCAAAGGAAAAATTCATGGATGTGTACACATATAATACATCTACTCTTAGAGAGAGGGAGGAAGGGAGGAAAAAAAGATAAATGCGGTAAAATAGAATCTGAGGGAAGGGTATTTACTATAACTTTTCTTTAAATCTAAATTATCCTATATAATAAAAGTTTAATATGCAAATCGACCAAGCGGTGGAACAACCGGTCGCTATGATGCGCAGTGACCACCAGGGGGCAGATGCTCAATGCAGGAGCTGCACCCTGGTGGTCAGTGCACTCCTACAGGGAGAGTGCCACTCAGCCAGAAGTCGCACTCACAGCTGGCGAGCGCAGCAGCGGTGGCGGGGCAGTGCTAAGGATGTTGCGGGGAGCAAGCCTAAGCTGGCAGTCGGACATGTCCCAAGGGCTCCCGGGCTATGAGAGGGTGCAGGCTGGGCTCAGGGAGGATTCTAAATAAACATTTTTAAAAATTAAAGAAAAAAGTAAGTCCAGAACCCTTCCCCACACCATGAGAGGCACAACAGAGTGAGGAAAGAGAGTCACAGTGGGGGCCTACCACAGCAAACTCATCTCTGTCCAGATGTCCATCCTTGTCAATGTCACTGAGGTCCCAGACCTGCAAGGGAAAGAGCAGCAAGGCTTACTGGGGGGTGGGACGTACCAAGGCTTACTGGGGGAGGAAGGGCTGGTGTACAGCAAGAGAGCCCACCAGAACTCATATTCTGAGTACATGCTCAAGTTAAAACAAGGCAATCAAAATGCATTAAGAACCAATCTGCAGATTCTCTGAAAAACCATCATCCAATGAAGTATTATGAGTTCCAAGAACCATTATGTCATATCATGTTCATGATTTTCTCTAACAAATGATCATGATTGTAATCACATCCTCCCGATTTTTTTCTTTATCACCTCACAAAGAAATCTTAGCTAGAAAGATAGTTTGTTTTTGGCACAGGTGTTGCTCTAAACATAAGACCTCCTACCCCACCCCAACCCCCTCTCCCCCACCCCCCCACACACACACCAGCTCCCACCCCTATTCTCAATGCACAGGGTCATGGACATGTGGTTGAGCAGGTCTGTGGTGTCTCATCTCCTCTCCCATCAGCAGATGGTGAGTCAGGTGCTAGGCTTACCTAGAACCTGAAGACCAGGCAGACAGGTATGACTTCCTAGAAAAAGGCCACGTGCCAGATTTTTTAAAGCACAATTGAGGCACTGACCCAAGTTAGCTCTCCACCCTGCTGTGTCCTTGGCTATGACCTCTCAAACATTCCAGAGGCCAGAGCTTCCAGGTGGCCTCCCTGCCTTTAGTACTATCCCCAGGGTAAACCATAGGGACTGCTCTAGAATAAACTCTGACACTACGATGCCCTGCTGACAGTTCCTCAGTCTGGCACACAGAGTCCCCGATACCCTTAACAGGTCCTGCACCCCAGTCCAGCCTCCTGGGACTCCACCTTGAACTCTAGGGACACCAAAGTATTCATAGTCCCCTCAAGCATAGGAATACTCTCTTAAAGGTGTTCAGAAAAGCTGGCAATAATAAAGTCATGTTACAAGCCTTAAAAACATTGAAGTCATTAAGGTCCCTGAAAATGGGTATAAGAAATTTTAATAATGAAACCATTTTCATAAGACATGAGCTAATTTTAAAGCTTCACTATAACTAGTACTAATGACTTGGTGGAATTTCTAGATGTTAGTAAAAAATAAAAAAAATAAAGTGTTCAGTAATGGGCTGAGTGCTTTATGCCTTTTCATTTAGGAAGCAGAAAAGTAACTTTCCCAAAGATACAGTGTATGTGTGGGGGAACCAGTATAGGAATGGGCCTTCCTGCCTCTACAGTCCTCCCTGTGCCCAGGGCTTCCCCCTGACATGGGCCAAATCATTCTTTGTGGGGCATCCTAGGGACTGCAGGGTGTTGTGCAGCACCTCTGGCCTCCATCCAAATGATGCCAACAGCACCCAAGCCAGGTGGGACAGGCCAAACTGTCTCCAGACATTGCTCATGTCCCCTGGTAGTAGAATTGCACTACCCAGCATGCCAGGCTGCTTCTGATCATGCTATCACAGCATGGCCTTCTCATCCTGTAGTCTGCCACCTGAATGAGCCATGTCTAAAGCCTAGAAGTGTCTGTGGACAGCAAACAGGGGGCCAGCAGAATCTGCAGCCTTGCAGGAGGTGAGAAACCACTTACCCTGCCCAGAACATCAAGAGGCAACTTTGAGTTCATGAGAACCGGCTTAACTTTGTCTCCAGAGAGCAAGCCATTTATGGGTAACAAGCTTTCGAAAATTCCATCGAATTTTGCCTTTTCTTCCACCTAGTTGTAAAAAAAAATAGCCCAAGTGAGTAAAAAAGTGGGCCTGTGGGAGAGTCTAAAGCGAGCTGGAAGTTCAATGAAAGCGGACGAGGATTCACCCCAGGCCTCATCTAAATGCACAAGACAGTCTTACAGCAGTTCCAGAATGAACTTATGCCCTGCAAGAAACCTCTGATACCCATGGATCTGTCAGTCAAGATCAATGGGAGAGAGAGGATCTGACCCCAGGGGCTGCCAGGGAGATAAAGATCACTTCACCTGTGTCCCAGGACAAGAGCATGCATGGATTTTAGTTCTTTAAGATAAGGAACTAAATCTGGATATCAATCTACAGAACTAACAGAATTAAAAAAACAAATATAAAAGTAAACCAAAGATTTGCCCGGACAGCGTAGCTCAGTGGTTGAGCTTCGGCCCATGAATCAGGAGGTCATGGTTCGATTCTCAGTCAGGGCATGTGCCTAGTCTGCAGGCTCGATCCCCAGGAGGGGGGGTTGTGCAGGAAGCAGCCGATCAATGTTTTTCTCTCATCGATGTTTCTCTCTCTCTATACCTCCCTCTTCCTCTCTCTAAAATCAATAAAAATATATTAGGCCTAGCCAGTTTGGCTTAGTGGATAGAGCATCGGCCTGCGGATTAAAGGGTCCCTGGTTCGATTCTGGTCAAGGGCACATGCCTGGGTTGCAGGCTCAATCCTCAATATGGGGTGTGCAGGAAGCAGCAATGATTCTCTCTCATCACTGATGTTTCCATCTCTCTCTCCCTTTTCCTTCCTCTCTGAAATTAATAAAAATATATTTTAAAAAATAAAACATATAAGAGTAACCAACGGATGCAAAATATTGGGGGGTGAGGGCATGTATGGGAGTGGGGGGGGGCGCAACAATGGTAAGATATGTACACATATAATACCTTAATAAAAAAAATTTAAAAATAAATAAAAATAAAACAAAGATTTAAGTAACTAGTTATCCAAATCAGCATTAAACTAGGAAGTTCCCTGTGTCTAACAGTAAAATAATAAATAATAAAAATTCCTCATGAACAGAGTGAAGGTCTGGGCAGAGCAGTAGCTCCTGCTATTTTGAAATATGACATGAGGACAGCATGTAAAGGGGGCTGCTGGTGAGGAGGTTTTGGGTGGGAGATTCCAATAGACCTCCTGCAGAAATAGAGCCTGCAGTAATTGCAACCAGGGGACCAAAGACCTCTCACCACCCGCTCTGACTACAAGCTGAAACCACTGGGGGCCCTAAGAAAACACTCTCAACAAGTGTTCATCAAAAAAAGAAAGAAGCAGCAAAATGTGGTTCATATTCCAGTGTATCATTCAATCTTAAAAAGGAGGAAATTCTGACATAAGCTTCAGTATGGATGAGTCTGGAGGACATTATGCTAAGTGAAATAAGCCAGACACCAAGGACAAATTCTGTGTAATTCCACTTATATGAGGTCCCTAAAGTGGTCAAACTCACAAAGACAGAAAGTAGAATGGTGGGTGTTGGGAGCTGAGAGAAGCAAATGGGGAGTTAGTGTTAAATGGAGACACAGTTTGTGTTTAGAATATGAATAAGTTCTAAGAATGAACAGTGATGATGGCTGCACAATGTGAATGTACTTAATATAACTGAACTATAAATTAAAAATCACTAAGATGGTGAACTTTGTTATGTGAATTTTATCACAATAAAAAGAAGAACAGAAACAAGAAGATGACCAGACACTGCACATATGAGTCACTGTGAGCGATAAGAAGCCAAACACTCAATATCTGCCTTGAGCGTTGGGCTTCTCCCGCTGACCTGTCAGGCTCAGTGATTTGGTGCTTCAAGAAATCCAGAAACTTTCACAACAGAAAAGAACACTTGGCACTTCAGGTTAGTTTGTCACTGTTCTCACTGAATGGAGTCTCTCTTGAAAACAGTCTACCCCATCCCAGCCCCACTTCTACCCTGACTGCCTACCTCCTCAAGGCCTCAAAGGCTCTTCAGCTTCAAGCCTTCTTCCTGAGGCCTCCACACGGCTCCCACCAGAAAGAGACCAGAAATGTTTAAGGAATAAGATCTCTTTGGTGCCATTTTTCATGACAAAGCAGCCCTTTTTCAAAGCAAACATCATGCAACTGAACGATGGATAAAGAAAAAGTCCTTTGCTACTGGGATCACCACCAGCAAACTGCTCGATTGCTCACAGAGGAAACTTCACAACTCCTTGGTCACATGAGGCTTCCACCTGCCCTGTCTCTGCACAGACCTCTCTCCATCTAAACCTTTCCAAGGAGAGAACAGACCAACTACGTAAAAACAGAAAAGAAGCACTTGGGGGCTGGAGGGGGTTGATATTTTATAGCAAGACTGTTGTTAATGTCAGTATTTAAGCCAAATAAAAGTGAGGAAATGTGACAATCCTCTCACAGTGAGTGGGAGTGAGGAAGTCTCATCATTATCTGAGGGACCATCTCTGCATCCCCATGTGCATTTCCTTTAGGAGTAATTCTGCACTTACTGGAAGACACCACTCATTTTTTTCTTTCTAGAAGCAGTAACACAGCTTTCCAGCGATAACATCTCTTTCTTAAAAGTTTATGTGCTGAGAGAAGCTTCAAAAAGCAATGAAAGCATCAGAGAAGGAAGAGTGATAACACATAAGCCAGCTGGAAATGATAGAGTTGCAAAGACATGCTGGAGGTCCTAAAGTTTCCAAGTTCTCACAATTTCCCCTCTAACCAATCCAAGCAGCAAAAACCACAGAACATGACCTAGAAATGCAAGGCCATAGCTGCTCTAAAGACTTTCATTTGAAAAAGTATTTCATCCCAATTCTATGGCATACTCACTCTGAAATAGAGTAGATGACAAAAATATTTGAATCAACATTATAAATGGCTAAACTGCACATGAAGGACAGCCAAGGGGTGTCACCCCTGTCACTTACCCTCACAGCCCAAAGAGCCTCTGCAGAAGGAGGCGTGACCATCAAAGGGCTGCTGGTGTCATGCTGGGGGGGAAAGAGAAAGAATCTGCTGTGACTGACATAGAATTAAATTACAGGAGGATGTGTTTATGTTAAGGATACACATTTCAAAGTGCTTTCAAAACAGGGGAAGACCTGGCGCGCTCGCCCTCTTGGGAACATACCCACACTGTTCCCTCCCGCCTCTTCTTCCCTCTCAGGCATGCATCTCCTAAACTTTAAGGGACCCCAGGAGACTTGCAACCAGGGAAGCAATGGGCAATGACAGCTCATCCCGGGCTAACCCCCTGAACCTGTCTCCAAGGCCCCCTTTTCTCTGACTTTCCAGTGAGCTGACAGCAGCCCGCCCCCCCTTGGCTCAGTTCTTTCCCATAACGTTTCTAGAGCCAAAGCAGCCCCATGTAGTCTCTCTCCTGTTGCGTCCTATATCCAAGGCCCTTCCTTGTTTCACTGTCCCCAGCTTTAATAAACATACTCTCAAAATAAATATTAAAATGAAGGGGGAAGACATCAAAAAGTTAAACACAATGACCATAAGACCCAACAATTCTACTCCTAGGTATGCACTGAAAAGAAGTGAAAACAGGTGTGCAAATCCTTGTATATGAATTTTTATGTCCACTAGCAGATGAACAGATTCAACAAATGGGTGGGCCATACAATGCAATCTTTCTCAGCCATGAAAAGGAATGAAGCATTGACACACACTACAAAGTGAATGAATCTTGACATTATGCTGAGTGAAAGAAGTCAGATGTATATGATTCCATAAAATGTCTAGAACGGGCAAACCCAGAGACAGAAGCAGATTAGTGGCTGCCAGTGGCTGGGGAAGGGGAAATAGGAAGTGATTACTTAATGGGTAGAGGGTTTCCTTTTGCGGTGATGAAAATGTTCTAGAACTAGGTAGAGGTAATGGTTGCACAATATTGTGAATGCATGAAATGTCACAAAATTGTTCATAATTTTAGGTTATGTGAATTTCATCTCAGAAAAGGGAGAAAGAAAACATGGAGAGAGAGGCAAGCAGACAGATAGATACATGGGTGGTATTACAAGGTGAATTGGAAGGATTTTGACACTTACGAATTTAGGCGGTGGCATGTTCAAATTCAGATTGCTCAAGGTAACTTCGTGGCCACTCTGTGCACAGGCCACTAATCTCAGTGCAACATAGAAACCCTGCAAATCCAAAAGGAGGATATATGAATCCTACCCAGCTGGCAGTGGCAGCAGAGGAAGAGCTGACTGTGGCAGCAGGCTTTAGGGAAAGAGGGATGTCAGTTCACATCAACAGAGACTGCATGTGCAAAAGTCACTTACAGTGTCAAGGTGAACTGGGAGCATTGTTTAAATGAATATGCTAAAACAGACTTAGCCCATTTGCATTCTGAATGCTGTAACATTTCAAATAAATGTATTTTCAAAAATAATCAGCTCCCGCCGAAAACCGGTTTGGCTCAGTGGATAGAGCATCGGCCTACGGACTGAAAGGTCCCGGGTTCGATTCCGGTCAAGGCGGGCACATCCTCAGTGGGAGGTGTGCAGGAGGCAGCTGATCGATGTTTCTCTCTCATCGATGTTTCTAGCTCTCTATCCCTCTCCCTTACTCTCTGTGAAATATCAATAAAATGTATTTAAAAAAATAATAATAATAATCAGCTCCCAACACTTAGGAAATGCTAGATTATATAACTAGCAAGCTTAACATGTTTAAGACTATGAATTATGGCTCATATGTGTGACTTTTTAAAAATGGTTTGAAATAGATACAGCTATTTGGGAATTTACATTCAGGATTCCTGTGATCCCCTTGGCTGGCCTCACTGAACAGGGCATCCCCTGCCCTCCCACCTCCACCTGTCATGGCCCAAGGTGGACTTCACCTCCCATGTAGGGACAAAGAACCTGAACTAGGCAATCCGCAGCCTTGGCTCTTCCCTGCCCTCCTCCTAACCCTGAACAAGCCTCACCACAGGCTTAGTGAACTCATGCAGCATCACCTAATTTTTTTTAATTGATCAACTGGATCAACAACATAGACTATTTTATTTTTCTTAGTATTTTATGTTTGTTTTTAACATGGACTGTTTTAAAACTACAATTACAGTATTTTTTAATGTCTTCAAAGAGATAAGAAATAGATCAGTCTTCCTCAGGCTGCTGGCCACAGAATGCCCGTGGAGTGTGTCAAATAAAAGGGGACATAAGCCCTAGCCAGTTTGGCTCAGTGGATAGAGTGTCGTCCTGTGGACTGAAGGGTCCTGGGTTCGATTCTGGTCAAGGGCCCACGCCTGCATTTCGGGCTCAATCCCCAGTAGAAGGCAGCCAATCAATGATTCTCTCTCATCATTGATGTTTCTATTTCTCTCTCCCTCTCCCTTCCTCTCTGAAATCAATAAAAAATATATTTTAAAAGGGGGGGGGGCATAAGTTTAGGGGGACTAAATTAGGAAAAGGTAACAGGCTTCTTTCCATTGAGGATATTCAGACCTTATACATGCAGATATACAGTGTGAACCTCAAGGAAGGAAGGAATAGTGGCTGATGCTTTCCTGATGGATCAGATCCTAAACTGTGAGATACCAGGAACAACATCCCTTAGAATGCAGTTTAGGGAAAAGCTGAGCTAAATTAAAATATGACCATTTAATATTTGTAAGTACTATAAATTTCCATTTATAGAACATTCTTGAAATGATGAAATTGAAATGGAGAAGGAACCAGCGGTTGCCAGGGAGTAGGGTGTGACTACCAAGGGCAGCAGGTGAGGGATTGATTCACTGTGGTGCTGGGGCAGGTCTATGTCCTGACTGTGGTGATGGTTATGTGAATCTATGCATGTGATAACATGATACAGAACGACACACACCAAAAATACCCAAAGAAGTGCTTATAAAACTGGTCAGCTGTGCGTAAGGTCTCTTACTGGTTTAGTACTGCCTTGGCTCTGATCATTATGCTGGAGTGACATAAGCAGCTCTCACTGGGGGAGCTGAGGAAGGAGACACGAGAACTCTGAAACATTTCTGCAACTTCCATGAGAGTCGCAAGTTGTTTCATAATGTTTTTGAAAACATTTTAATCACTTGTAAGCACACAAAATATGAAAAGATAAGCTAACCATGAAAGATGGTTCCAAATGTTCAACAAAAGGCCTTTATTTATAAAGAAAATCTTCCCATTTTAACAATTTGACAACTGCACTTTTGTCTAGTGACACGTGTCAGTGTTTCAAACAGGAAGGAAGTGCAGAGGAGGACAGCATGGGGTCTCTGGCCCGGCCCTTCCACTTGGTCTGAGCATACGTGTATATACCTGTTTGTCCAAGAACCCTTTACCTTCTGGGTCGGCCAAGTCCCATATCTGTAGAAACAGAAAAATTCTCATGAGTATGGCTGCTGATCGCTGCTCATTTATTCACAAAACAGGAGCCACCACCATTATATGTAGATCTTAAGGGAAGGCTGGAGAAATCCCCAATTTGTAGCAGGTGAATGACCTGTGCCCCTCCCTCCGCCAGTCCACGCAGAGCCCCAAGAACACCCAGGTCCATTCAGCTCCCAGGCTGACACAAATCCATAAGTTGTCAAGACCCCTAAAATGCTCAGGCCCCTTGTCTGCTACCTAAGCAGCGAGTAGCAGCTGCCACCAGAGCATGTGGACCCACCTTTTACAGCCCTATTACAGAGGGTGGCAATGGCCTGTCCACTCCCAGGAGGCCTGTCCCCAAGAAAAGGGGTCGGCAGAGCACATCCTTCCACCTGCTGGAGAAGCCCCAAGGGCAGCTGCAGAAACACGCTCAGTCTTGACGTACCTTCCCAAGGATAATGTCTGAGAGCCCAGACTTCTTTAGAAAAAGTGCAGCTTCACTGGCTCCAACTCTCCCTGTGTATGCTGGGTCTACCTGCAATGGGAGAGCGACACTGAGATGCAGCTTCAGGAAGCAGAGCAGCAGATAAGGCAGCATCCACCACACTAACAGGGCTGATAATCCAGAGAACAGAAGCAACCAGAGGCCACGCCAGGCTTTTGTACAGGGCTGTGCTTTCTGGGTCACTCACTCTATAGTTCCATCCAAAAAAATACCAGTGAAACTTACCTGCTTGTAATATGATTCATATAATGGATTTCCAGTGGGAATCTGTAAACAAAACCAGATATTGGTTAAAAGTAGACATACCCCTCAATTTTATTACCAAAATATAAAATAGTGAAAAAATTTGCACTTTAAATATCCTCTATAGACACACTGCAGTTTATTTTCAGCTACAGACATTACACTTACTTGATTTAGAAAAAGGAAATGCTAATGCTCTTTAATAAATCCCAATTTCTACACCAACAACATGGTTGTTCAGGCAGGAGTGGCAGCCCAGAGTTGATTTCCATGTGCTGAACGATGGAATTCAATGTGTCTGGGAGCTCAAAGAAAGACACCCTTTTACTGTGAGATCATTCTCTGGCCCCAGATCAGAACAGGAGTCTCTGCATTTCATCATGAATCACCAGACATGCAAGCATCAAACCGGTTTCCCAGCCCCAGATTTTGTCCCCACCTGCCACCAAGGGACTATGCAGAAATGCACATTGACCAGCCCCGCTGGAAAAGAACTGGCCAGTGACACTCCCACTATGATAGGCAGGAAGTTCAAAGCCCTTGGCTCAACACAAGATCCTCCATATTCTGGCCATCAAATCCCCAAGACATTGCTATTAACTGCCTTGTCCAGTGTCATGTGGCAAGTTAATGCCCCACCTGGATCCAGCCTGGTTAGCAGCTGAGCCCACGCACTTCCCACCATGTCCAGGACCTCTCTTCCAGTGGGGAAGAGAGAGTAACCAGGGAAGGTGGCAGATGGGAAGGAATTAAGCAGCCACTAAGATGTGGGCTATAAAGGCTGACACATGTTGGTGGTTTGCTTATTTGTTTTTAAGATTCTCAAATTGATTTAGAGAGAGAGGAAGGGAGAGGGAGAGCAACACTGATGTGAGAAAAACATCGATGGGCTTCCTCCTTTTGCACACACTCTACTGGGGATCGAGCCGCAACCTGGGCATGTGCCCTGACTGGGAATTGAACCAGCAACCTTTTGGTGCACAGGATGATGCCCAACTGAAACACACTGGCCAGGGCAATGTGTTGGTGTCTTACAGCGTGCAGGGAGCAATGTAGTATAAAAACCTGCTGTTGATTAAGTGAGCAAAGAAACGTGAAGACAACACTATCCTATATAATAAAGAGGTAATATGCAAATTGACCCTCACATCATCGCACAAGATGGCCATCCCCATGTGGTCAAAGATGGCTGGTAGGGGAGGGTAGTTATGGGCCATCAGGCCAGCAGGAGAGGGCAGTTGGGGGGGACCAGGCCTTCAGGGAAGGGCAGTTAGGGGCAACCAGGCCGGCAGGGGCAGGCAGTTGGGGGGCAATCGAGCCAGCAGGGGAGCAGTTAGGCGTCTATCAGGCTGGCAGGGGAGGGGTTAGGGGGTGATTAGGTAAGGGGTTGGGAGCCAGCAGTCCCGGATTGTGAGAGGGATGTCCCAGATTGGAGAGGGTGCAGGTTGGGCTAAGGGACACCCCCACACACACACAGTGCACGAATTTCGTGCACCGGGCCTCTAGTCCTATATAATAAAGAGGTAATGTGCAAATGGTTGTTACACTGTGGCGGCATTAACGACCAGCGGAGAGCTACCGGAGGGCGGGGCAGCGAGCTACTCACGCACGGATTTGTGTGCAGGGCTACTAGTCCTATATAATAAAAGGGTAATATGAAAATTGACCCTAACTGCAGAATGACCAAGAATGACTGGGCACTATGACGCGCACTGACCACCAGGGGGCAGACACTCAACGCAGAAATTGCTCCTGGTGATCAGTGTGCTCCCACAGGGGGAGCTCCGCTCAGCCACAAGCCAGGCTGACGGGTGCGAACGCAACGGCAGTGGAGGGAGCCTTTCCTGCCTCCTCAGCAGTGCTAAGGATGTCCGACTGCAGCTTAGGCCCACCATTCACTTCCCTCTGCCGGCTGCATGTGCCCTATTCCTGAGATTACCATTAGCCTCCATCCCGTGATGACAATGGACCAACCCAGCCATCTGGTCAACCTCGCTTTGTTTGAGGGTTATAAAAGTGGTCTCTAGGCAGGTGGCACATGACTAGTGAGCCAGACAGGGACAGGTTGCATCAAGACCACGCGGGTGGCAGGAACGTAGGGCCAGGCCTAAGCTGTCAGGTGGACATCCCCCGAGGGCTCCCAGGCTGCCAGAGGGATGTCTGACTGCCAGCTTAGGCCCGATCCCTCGGAAAGCAGGCCTAAGCTGGCAGTTGGACATCCCTGAGGGGTCCCAAACTGCAAGAGGGCACAGACCAGGCTGAGGCACCCCCCACCGAGTGCACAAATTTTCATGCACCAGGCCTCTAGTTATCTATATATATAAAAGGCTAAGCAACCGTTATGACCAAACAACCAGTCAACCAGTCGCTATGATGCACACTGACCACCAGCGGGCAGGTGCTCAATGCAGAGCTGCCCCCTGGTGGTCAGTGCACTTCCATAGCCAACTTCCCACAGCTGGCAAACCTCCCACGGTCCCTCCCCCCGGCTGGCTTCAGTCTCTCCCCCCACCAGATCACCCCAACTGGGCTGGCGGCCAACCTCCCGAGGTCCCTCGTACACCGGTCCTCTAGTGTGTATGATAATATAGAAAAACAGGTGTAAACACAGCAAAAGAGAAGAGAGTGGGAAAGATGAGAACTGGATGAGAGGTGAGATTCCAACGTTTATTAAAGTCTTTGAATGTTGTTCTGTGGTTTTTCATAATGAGTAAGACTGGGAAAAGGTGGGTTCCTTCCGGTTATAATCACTGGATTTAAACCAACCCAACACTTGCATACACTGCCTTAGAATCATTTCAGATTAAAAATAATGCCCAGATTATAGTCAGCTTCTCTGGGTGGTTCCAGCACCTGCTAACACATAAAGAAGTGAAAGTACTGAGAACAATACCACTATAGAATGAAAATAGAAGGAAAAGAGCATAGAGCTCTGGAAGGGAAGAAAGAAAAGTAAAAACACAAAGAAAAAAGGAGAAAGGGAGAGCTCTGGCTGGTGTGGCTCAGTTGGTTGGACCATCGTCCCATACACCACAAGATTGTTGGTTTGATTCCCAGGCAGGGCACATACCTAGGCTGCAGGTTCCATCCTAGGTCAGGGTGTATACAGAAGCAACCGATAGATGCTGATACCTCTCCCCCCTGCCCCATAGATGTTTCTCTCTCTCCTTCCTCTCTCTTTCTCTTTTCTCTCTCTCTCTCTCTCTCTCTCTCTCTCTCTCTCTCTCTCTCTCTCTCTCTCTGAAATCAATGAACATGCCCTTGGGTCAGAATTAAGAAGGAAAAAAAAAAACTAAGTAAGAAAGGCTGGAAGGTAATGAGTGATGGCTTGAGAAAGAAAAGGTGGTAACACCAATGAGGATTAAGAAGTATGCTGCTGTATCAGCTCCCTTCCCAGAGCTCTTACCTGACACCATCACTGGGGGAGGCTGTCACCCTTAGCTCCTTAGGACCTTAGGGGACAGTGTCCACCATCACACTCTATGTGGCCTCCTAGGTTTAAAACTCCACATGCCTTCAAAACACTCCCATCTCCCAAAGGACTAAGGCTGACAGGGGAAGCAAAATCAGGCAGGCTATTTGTCATCTCTCAGTCAAGGTGACAGGGGCCGAGCCAATATAGCAGAGCACGTGCCACTGACACTAGAATGGAATGCACAGACTCAGAGGTCCACACCATGACAACAAAGGTCCCCTTCCCGCCAAAATTCAGGGAGGCACAGGTATGAAGTGCATTTCCCATGGGTGTTTTCTTTAAAAAATCTCATGGTAGGCAAGAAAGGTTTCCAAGCTACTGTGAGTCCAGTGAAAAAAGTTACAGTAAATGGGGAAGACAGGGTTAACAACTGTCTCAAACTTCCCAAATGCTTTTGAGCTTCAAGATCCATGATCAAGAGAAACAAGGCCCTGAATAGTCCAGAAAAGTGTCTAAAGCACCAGACCCAAAGCTTCCCCCATCTGTGCTGAGTGCTTACCCCAGTCTAGGGCCAGGTTCAATCCCAAATCATCTCAACTGATGGAAAGACCAGACCATGCCTCTGCCACTCTTCTCTAACTATGGGATTTAATTTGGGTAAGCTGGGGCAATGAAGCAGATAGAGGTTTGAATTTCATTACATATAATTCAGCTACTGCAAAAGCAGAAGGGGAGGAAAGAAGGGAAAACACCAGATCTAACTGGTACTTCCTCTTAACACACTACTTTCTCACACGGATGGTGGTTACACATGCAAGCTGCCCAAAATGCCACCGCGACAAAGCTGAACATGCATGCTATTTTTAAAAATATGTTTTTATGGATTTCAGAGAGTGAGGGAGAGGGAGAGATAGAAACATCAATGATGAGAAAGAATCATTAATTGGTTGCCTCCTGCACACCCCCTACAGGAGATTGAGCCCTCAATCGGGCATGTGCCCTTGATCGGAATTGAATGCAGGACCCATCAGTCTGCAGGCTGATGCTCTATCCACTGAGCCAAACCAGCTAGAGCTGAATATGCATGCTATTAATGCCATCAATCTCTCAAATCCTGAACAATCTGTGTGGCCAGTGCTTGCACAGAGACCTCAGTACAACGAGCTGGCTGGTGGGGCAGCAGCTCCCAGAGGATGCATCAAAGTTACTGGGACAAAGCCCTCCGAGCTGCCTGCCTATGTCTGACCCCAAAGTTAGCTCAGGGCCAAGGCCGAAAGAGAACAGGCCAGGGGACAAGGCTTTCAGTGTAAGAGAAGCAAGGCCCTGGCAGGGTAGTTCAAGGTTATGGGTTTGATCCCCGATAAGGGCGCATATAAGAAGCAACCAATGAACGCATAAATAAGTGGAACAACAAATCAATGTTCCCTCTCTCTTTCTCGCCCTTCCTCGATCTAAAATCAATACATAAAAATTAAAATAAAGAACAGAAGCAAGACAGGCAAGGCATTCTCCTTTATCAGCCGACTGTACTAATAAAATGCCATCATCAACTAGGCAATGTCTGAATTATGGGTGAGTTTCAGTAAGTTTGGGTTTGACCTTTTAGTTGCTCTTCATGTCTTCTTTTTTAAATAAATTTTTTTTAATATATATTTTTATTGATTTTTTACAGAGAGGAAGGAAGAGGGATAGAGAGTTAGAAACATCGATGAGAGAGAAACATCGATTAGCTGCCTCCTGCACACCTCCTACTGGGGATGTGCCCGCAACCAAGTTACGTGCCCTTGACCGGAATCGAACCTGGGACCTTTCAGTCCGCAGGCCGACGCTCTATCCACTGAGCCAAACCGGTTTTGGCTTAAATAAATTTTTATTTTTAATTACAGTTGACGTACAATATTATACTAGTTCCAGGTGTACAACCCCATGATTAGAAATTTATATAACTTACGAAGTGATCACCCTCATAAATCTAGTGTCCATTTGACACCAGAGTTATTAAATATTATTGACTATATTCCCTTTTTACATCCCCATGACTATTCTGTAAATACCAATTTATACTTCAACTTTATCACCCAGCCCCTTAACCCCCTTCCCAGCTGGCAACTGTCAAAATGTTCTCTGTATGTGAGTCTGTTTCTGTTCTGCTTGCTCATTTATTTTGTTTTTTAGATTCCACATGTAAGTGAAATCATCTGGCATTTGTCTTTCTTTGACTTATTTATTCAACACAATACCCTCTAGGTCCATCCAGGTTGTTACAGATGGCAAGATTTCATTTTTTATGACTGAATCATACTCCATTCTATACATATGCACCACTTCTTCTTTATCCATTCATCTATTGACAGACACTTAGGTTGCTTCCATATCTTGGCTATTATAAATAACTAGAGGCCTGGTGCACAAAATTCGTGCATGGGGGGGGTGTCCCTCAGCCCAGCCTGCACCCTCTCCAACCTGGGACATCCCTCTCACAATCCAGGACTGCTGGCTCCCAATTGCTTGCCTGCCTGCCTGCCTTCCTGATTGATCCTAACTGCTTCTGCCTGCCAGCCTGATCACCCCCTAACCACTCCCCTGACAGCCTGATTGATGCCTAACTGCTCCCCTGCCAGCCTGTTTGCCCCTAACTGCCCTCCCCTGCAGGCCTGGTCACCCCTAACTGCCCTCCCCTGCAGGCCTGGTCACCCCCTAACTTCCCTCCCCTGCAGGCCTGCTCCCCCCTAACTGCTCTCCCCAGCAGGCCTGGGTCCCCTCCAACTGCCCTTCCCTGCAGGCCCAGTCACCCCCAACTTCCCTCCTCTGCTGGCCTGGTCACCCCTAACTGCCCTCCCCTTCAGGCTTGATCGCCCCTAACTACCCTCCCTTGCAGGCCTGGTCCCTCCAAACTGCCCTCCCCTGCTGGCCTGATCGCCCACAACTGCCCTCCCCTGCTGGCCATCTTGTGGTGGCTATCTTGTGTCCGCATGGGGGCAGCCATCTTGTGTGTTGGAGTGATAGTCAATTTGCATATTACTCTTTTATTAGATAAGATGCTTCAATAAACATATGGCCGATGTGGCTCAGGTGGTTAGAGATTGTCCTGTACACTTAAGGCCGTGGGTTCAATTTCTCGTCAAGGCACATACCCAGGTTGTGGGTTTGGTCCCCATAGATGTCTCTCTCTTTCTTTCTCTCTCTCTTTCTCTCTCTTCTCTCTCTCAACATATCCTCAGGTGAGAAATAAATTAGTGAATAAATAAATCCCTTTAAAAACAAACAAAAATATGGATGTAAATGTATTTTCAAGTTAGTGTTTTGGGTTCTTCAAATAAATACCCAGAAGTGAAATTGCTGGGTTCACCTCTTTTTTTATAGTCTTCATTTTAAAGTCCATTTTGTCTGGTATAAGTATTGCTATCCCAGATTTTGTTGTTGTTTTGTTCTACTACCCCATATCTTTTGTTGGTTTGTTTCCATTTTCATGAAATGTCTTTTCCATCCCTTTATTTTCAGTCTGTTTGCCTTTTGACCAGAATGAGTCTCTTGTAGACAGCATATGTAAGGGTCTTATTATCCATTCAGCCTCTGTACTTCTTTTGATTGGGGCATTTAATCCATTTGCATTTAAAGTAATTGTTTATATATTGCCATTTTATTATTCACATTTTTCATTTTTTTGTTTTCCTCTTCATCTTAAAGAAGTCCCTTTAACATTTCTTGTAATAATGGTTTGGTGATGATGAACTCCTTTCGCCTTTTCTTGTCTGGGAAGCTTTTTATCTGTCCTTTAATTCTAAAGGATAAATGATAGTTGCGCTGGGTAGAGTAATCTTGGTTGTAGATCCTTGCTCTTCATCATTTTGAATATGTTTTGCCACTCCCTTCTGGCCTGCTAAGTGCTGTTAAGAAATCAGCTGACAGTCTTATGGGAGCTCCCTTGTATGTAAGTAACTGCTTTGTTCTCTTGTTTTAATTCTCACGCAGTGATATGTTTATTGAATTTTAGAGAGAGGAAGAGAGAAATAAATATCATCTCCGATATGCGCCCCAACCAGGGATCAAACCCACAACCTAGGTATGTGCCCTGAGAGGGAATCGAACCCACAACCTTTTGGTGTACGGGACAATGCTACAACCAGCTGAACCACCCGGCCAGGGTCTAACTGCTTTTCTCTTGCTGCTTTTAAGAGTCTTTGACTTTAATCTTTGGCATTTTAATTATGATTTGTCTTGATGTGGGCCTTTTTGGGTTCATCTTGTTTGGGGCTCTCTATGCTTCCTGGACTTGTATGTCTATTTCCTTCACCTAGTTAGGGAAGTTTTCCAACATTATTTTTTCATATAAGTTTTCAATTTCTTGCTCTCTCTTCTCCTTTTGGCACCCCAATGATGCAGATGGTGTTATGCTTGAAGTTGTCCCAGAGGCTCCTTATGCGATCCTCATTTTTCATTTTAATTCTTTTTTCTTTCGGATGTTCCAATTGGGTGTTTTCTGCTTCCTTGTCTTCCAACTCACTGATTTGATTCTCTACTTCATCTACTCTATTGTTGGTTCCCTGTAGTGTATTCTTCGTTTCAGTTCATATATTCTTCATTTCTGACTGGTTCTTTTTTATGCTTTCTATCTCCATTTTTTTATCCTCACCCGAGGACATGCTTAGAGAGAGGAAGGGAGGAGAGAGAGAAACATCGATGTAAGAGAGAAACATCGATGTAAGAGAGAAACATCAAGCGGTTGGCTTCCACACACACCCTGACTGGGGATCAAACCCAGGCATGTGTTCTGACTGCCTGACTAGGAATCAAATCAGCAACCCTTTGGTGCACAGGAGATTGCTCAACCAACTGAGCCACTCCAGCTGGGCTTTTCTATCTCCATATGTATGTTTCCTATCTCTTTGTTGAAGTTCTAAGTTCCCCTACTCTTCCCCTAAGTTCATTGAGCATCATTATAACCAGTGTTTTGAACTCTGCATCTGGTAGATTGCTTGTCTCCATTTTGTTTAGTTCCTTTTCTGTAGTTTTTGTTCTATTCTTTCATTTGGGACATGTCTCTTTGTCTCCTTATTTTGGCTGCCTCCCTATGTTTGTTTCTATGTAGGGCTGGTATATCTCCCAGTCTCAATAGAGTGGCCTATGTAGTAGGTGTCATGTAGAGCCCAGTGGCGAAGCCTCCCCAGTCACCTCAGCTGGGTACTCCATATGTGGCCCCCACACACCCCATGTGGGCTCTGTGCACCATCTTGTTGTAGTTGAGCCTTGATTACTATTGGCATATCAATGGGCGGGTGGATTTACCCACCCATCCCCCAGGCCAATTGGCTGTGAGGACTGGCCACAGCCACCATGGAGGATCTGCTGTGCAGGGGCTGACCCCATGGAGCAGAACTCACTTCAGCAGGGCTCAGGTACCCGCCAAGTCAACACCTTGAGTTTGTGGCTCATGGAGGTGTTTGGGTAGTGCTTCAGCGTGGTCTAAAGCTGTCCACCAGATGCACTGGATCTATGGCCTCCTGGGATATGCAGGCCAAAGTCAACCACTGCCTGTGCTCTGCCCAGGGCCACCTGGCATGACCTACAAAGTGATCTGCAGATGGTTGCTACTCTACTTGTGCTGGGCTCAGAGGTGCCCAGAAGAAGCCAAGCTGTAAAACAAGGCCAGCTGACACTAGCGCCATGCCTGAGGCCACTTAGCAAGAGGTACAGGGTGGCCCAGCTGGTGTGGCTCAGTGGTTGAGCGTCGACCTGTGAACCAGGAGATCAGGGTTCGATTCCCAGTCAGGGCATATGCCCGCGCTGTGGGCTCAATCCCCAGTGTGGGGCATGCAGGAGACAACTGATCCATGATTCTCTCTCATCATTAATGTTTCTCTCTCTCTCTCCCTCTCCCTTCCTCTCTCTGAAATCAATAAAAAAACATATATATATTAAAAAAAAAAGGGGGGGGTAACAGGGTACACAGAGGCCAGATGCTTGTTGAAAGATTTTAGGAAAGTTGGCAGCATGAGCCAAGACAGGCTATTTGTATGGAAAAGCCACTGGAAAGGACTTAAGTGAACCCACAAGTTGGGTGGGGCAGGGTCTCAGGGAATCACTGGGACAGGGTGAAGAGTATTAGCAAGGTTGAAGGTATCTCAGATATGGTGCCTGCCTACTGACTGTGGGGAAGCACTCAGCAAAGGAACAATGGCCTCTGCCAATACCTCTGTCTGGGAGAAAGCTGCCCCTACAGCTCTCAACCTGCTGCCAAACAATTCAGTCCCTCTCCATATATCCCTGGCAGCTTTTGAACTGCTGCCCCAGCTCTGGAGCTCAGAGTGAGTCTGAGTAAATTTGTGCAAGTCTTTTAAGAGAAACACCAGGGACTCCAAGAGCCCTCCATCTCACTTGCCACAATCTCTGCTGGTTTTTACAACCAGAAGTTATGGGGATTTCTCTTCCCTGGGCTGGTGTGGGGGGGGGCTGGTTTGGAGCCGGGACCCCTGACTCCTCAGGGAAACTTCCACAGCTGAGATATCCCTCCTGATTTTTAACTACCACACATGGATATAGACCAGCCTGTTCATCATCTCTACCCCTCCTACTAGTTTCAATGTGGCTTCTACTTTATATCCTTAGTTATAGGACTTCTATGCAGGTAAATTGCAGGCTGTTCTGAGGATTATTCTGTAGCTTAGTTGTATTTATGATGTGGTTGTGGGAGATTCTGAGGATCATGTTTACCTATGCCACCATCTTGACTGGAAGCTCCCTTCATGTTTTACTTTTTTTGTTTGTTTGTTTTATTGTGGTTTTTTTTTTTTTTTATTGTTAATCCTAACCACAGGAAATCTTTTTCCATTGATTTTTTTTTAATCCTCAACTAAGGATATTTTTTCTATTGATTTTTATAGAGTGGAAGGGAGGGAGGAGAGGGAGAGAGAGAGAGAAAGAGGAGAGAGAAACATCGATGTGAGAGAGACACCATCGATTGGTTGCCTCCTACACACGCCCTGACCGGAGGTGGAGTTTGAACCGGCAACACAGGTAACTGCCCTTGACCAGGATTCCAACCCGAAACACTCTGGTGCACAGGCCAATGCTCTAACCACTGAGCAATGCCAGCCAGGGCTCCATTGATTTTTAGAGAAAGTGGAAGGGAGGGGGAGAGACAGAAAGAGAGAAACATCAATGTGAGAGAGATACATCAATTGGTTGCCTCCTACATGTGCCCAAAATGGGGCTGGGGACCAAGCCTGCAACCGAGGTATGTGCAACTTGACCGGAATTGAACCGGCAACCTTTCAGTCTGAGGGTCAATGCTCAAACCACTGAGCCTACCTTCATGTTTTATTTATTTATTGTTTGTTTGTTTGTTTGTTTGTTAATCCTCACCCGAGGATAATTTTCCACTGAGAGAGTGGAAGGAAAAGGGAGAGACAGAGAGAAACATTGATGTGAGAGAAACACATAGACTGGTTGCCTCCTGCACACATCCCGACCAGGGCAGGGGAATCTGCAACTGACGTATGTGCCCTTGACTGGAATTGAACCGGGACCCTTCAGTCCGCAGGCCGACGCTCTATCCTCTGAGCCAAACCAGCTAGGGCTTTGTTTTAAAATACTAAGAGAGCCTGGCCAGCATGGCTCAATGGTTGAACTTCGACCTATGAACCAAGAGGTCACGGTTCGATTCCCAGATTCCAGGGTCAGGGCACATGCTTGGGTTGCGGGCTCGATTCCTAATGTGGGGTGTGCAGGAGGCAGCCAATCAATGATTCTCTCTTATCATTGATGTTTCTATCTCTCTATCCCTCTCCCTTCCTCTCTGAAGTCAATAAAAATATTTTTAAAAAATAAAATACTAAGAGAGAGAACATAAAAACTTCCTCCAGCCCAGATGCAATTTACAATTGGGGGGACAGGAGAGGGCACATCAGAGATTTCACATCCTTCTGTTGAGAGGGCTTTAAAACACCACAGTTAGGTGAGCTCATGCGATTTTAATGCTGCATAAAACTAGCTTGAGATGAGGGCACAGCAGAAACATTTTGAAGGAAAGACCCTCCTGACACCTAATGCCCCCAGAATTGAGTCTACCCAGCTCTGATCCTCACTTTCATCCATGGCAGGATTCCTAAATCTTTACGCCTGGAGCCAGGAGAATTCGCAGTCTGCTGGAAGTACGTGCTCACATGCCAATGATCCCTGACCTTGCTTAGTTCAAAGATGACATTTCTTTCTAAAGCAAATTAGTTTTCATTATACAACTTTTAGAAAAGTATCTGTAATTTTTGTATTGATGAATAGTGGATCACATTTATTGAGCACTCACGGTTTTCTATCCTGCATCTCATTTAATCCTCCCCAATAACACTATGGGCAGGTAGTATTATAGCCCCCAACTAACAGGTGGGGAGACTCAGGGTCACAGAGCCAATGAGTGATGGAACCAGAGAACCACCCAGGCATGTAGCCCTAAGCTAGTGTGTCTGTCTCCTGCAAAAAACCACCCAAACATGACAGAGCCAAGTACTGGGCCACAGCATGGCCTCCTGCACATACTCACCTGGCAAAATGCACAGATCACATGATGGTGCATTTTATTCAACAGACAAGGTCAAAGTGCAGGACACAACTTGAGCATATATAAACCCTGACTCGAAAACCAGCACAGCCTGCCATTTCCCCAGGAAAACGGAGACCCCATCAGGGCTGTGTTTCAATGTGCTATTGCCAAGTTTTGCAGGAAGTTGGGCACATAACACCAAAAGACATGCTGGTATGAGTTCCTCTGTGGAAAACCAAATAATGATGCAAAAAACCAGGGCCTGAATAAGTACTTCTTGATAATCTTTGCATTTTTGCCTTCCACATAGGGATAGTTACCCTTGTTGCTTGCACAACCATTATCTAGGCTGTATGCCCAGCCACATTCTGCAGGTGAGAAAACTGGAACTTAATTCACTATCTCTCAAAATTTGTCAAGAAACACTGGGGCATCCCAAATCTTTCTAGAACTGACAGCTCCCTCTGATTGCCCGATCAGAGGTTCCTAAACCACAGCTAAGGTAAGCATTACCAAGAGGAGAAGAACTTGAATGTGAGGAAGAGCTTTTATAAAGCTCAAGGAAAAAGACAGATATCCCAATTTTAAAAATGAACAAAGGGTAAGAGAAAGACAATTCAGAAAGAAGAGAGGCAGCAAAGTTAGGGGAAAATGTTCAATTTATGTATTGCAAAATTAGAAGAAAATGTCAGTGTTTGCCATCAGGTTGGCAGTCATAGAAAGGTTATCTGCAGGGCTGGCCAAAATGGAAACATGTCTTGTGCCATGCTGGTAGAAAGATAAACTGACCAGCCTTTCTGAAGGTCAATGCAACAACATGTGAAAAATGTGTCACCTCTGTTATGCAGGTTTACTTCAATTCCTACCAAACTCAAGGAAGATTCTTTGTAGACACCAATAATATTATTCTTTTTTAAAAAAATAAATTTATTGAGGTGGCATTGGTTCACAAAATCATACAAGTTTCAAGTATACAGCTCAATAAAACATCATCTGCACACTGCATGGTGTACCCATCACCCCAAAGGATTACTCTAAAATGTAAATAGAGCACTGGCCTGTGTGGTTCAGTTGGCTGGGTGTCTTCCCGTGCACCAAAAGGTTACTGGTTTGATTCTTGATCAGGGCACATGCCCAGGTTGTGGGCACAATCCCTGGTGAGGGGGCATGTTAGAAGCAATTTTTCTCTCTCTCTCCCTTTCTCTTGCTCTAGAAATCGATAAAAAAATATTTTTAAAAAATAAAATGTAAATAGAAAGGCAAAGAAACTAAGATGAATAAAACAACTCTGAAAAAGAAGAATAAAGTAGGAGGAATCACTCTACTTGATTCCAAGGCTTGCTATAAAGCTATAATATTCAAAACAGTGTGGCCTGGCCTGTGTGGCTCAGTGCTTGAGCATCGACCTATGAACTAGGAAGTCATGGTCAATTCCTGGTCAGGACACATGCCCAAGTTGTGGTCTCAATCCCCAGTGGCGGACAGGAGGCAGCCAATTAATGATTCTCATCATTGATGTTTCTATCTCTTTCTCCCTCTCTCTTCCTATCTAAAATGAATTTTTGAAAAAAAAAATTTTTTAAGTGTGGCACTAATGGATAGATGGACACACAGAGCCATAGAACAGAATGGAAAGCCCAGAAACAGACCCACACAGATGTGCCTACTTCTGACAAAGATGTAAAAGCCATCCGGGAGGAAAGAGTCCTGCTCAACAAATGGTGCTGGAGCAACTGGACATCCAGCCAGAGGAAGAAAATGGAACTCGACATAAGTCTCACACTTTATATAAAAACTAGTGGTTGCCCTGACCAGTTTGGCTCAGTGGATAGAGCATCGGCCTGCAGACTGAAGGGTCCCAGGTTCGATTCAGGCTAAGGGCACGTACCTTGGTTGCGGGCACATCCCCAGTCGGGGGTGTGCAGGAGGCAGCTGATCGATGTTTCTCTCTTATCGATGTTTCTAACTCTCTATCCCTCTCCCTTCCTCTCTGTAAAAAAAATCAATAAAATATATTTTAAAAAAATAAAATAAAAAATAAAAATAAAAACTAGTGGCCCGGTGCACGAAATTTATCCACAGAGGGGGGGGTGTCCTTCAGCCTGGCCTGCACCCTCTCCAATCTGGGACCCCACGGGGGATGTCCGACTGCTGGTTTAGGCCCGATTGGGCCACAGGGATCGAGCCTAAACCAGCAGTCAGACATCCTTCTCGCAATCTGGACCACTGGCTCCTAACCGCTCACCTGCCTGCCTGCCTGATCGCCCCTAACCACTCTGCCTGCCAGCCTGATCACCCCCAACTGTCCCCCATTCTGGCCTGATTGCCCCCCAACTGCCCCCCCAACCTGATCGCCCCAACTGCCCCCCCCACCGGCCTGATCACCCCCAACTGCCCCCCCGCCGGCCTGCTCGCCCCCAACTGCCCCCCCGCCGGTCTGCTCACTGCCAACTGCCACCCCCTGCCGGCCTGCTCGCCCCCAACTGCCCTCCCCTGCTGGCCTGATCGTCCCTAACCGCCTCTGCCTTCAGCCCTGCCACCATGGCTTTGTCCAGAAGGACGTCCGGAAGGTCTCCCAGAAGGTCTCCCGGTATAATTAGCATATTATCCTTTTATTAGTATAGATTAACTCCAAATGGCCCTAGCCAGTTTGGCTCAGTGGATAGAGCGTCAGCCTATGGACTGAAGGGTCCCCGGTTCGATTCCGGTTGCAGGCTTCTGAGTTGCAGGCTAGATCCTGTGTGTGGGGTATGCAGGAAGCAGCTGATCAGTGAGTTTGTCGCATCATTAATGTTTCTCTCTCTCCCTTCCTCTCTGAAATCAATAAAAAAAATATATTTTAAAAAAAATTAACTCCAAATGGATCACAGACTTAAATGTAAAACTATAAATAAAACTTTTAGGAAAAAAATATAGGTGAAGATATTCAGGATCAGAAGCTGGGAAGAGAGTTCTTATACTTGACACCAAAAGCCTATTTCATCAGAGGAAAAACTGATAAACTGAATCTCATCAAAACTAAAAAATGCTTGCTCTGCGAAAGATCCTGATAAGAGGATAAAAAGACAAGCTATGGACTGGGAGAAAATGCTTGCAAATCACATATCTGACAAAGGACTAGTATCTGAAATATATAAACAACTCACTCACTCAAAACTCAAAAGCAAAAATCCAAACAGTCCAATGAGAGCATGAGCAAAAGACACCAAAGAGAATATACAGATGGCAAAAAAGCACAGAAAAGATGGCCACCATATTGTCAGCCATCAGGAAAATGAAAATTAAAGCCACAGTGAGATACCAGCACACACTATTAGGGAATGGCTAAAATAGCAACACCAGTGAGCAGGCAGAGAAACTGGATTGCTCATACATTGTCAGAAGAAATGATAAAATGTACAGCTACTCTGGAAAACAACTTTGCCATTTCTTAAAACAAACAAATAAATAAAAATTAAACACACAACTACCACATAACCCAGCAACTGTTTTGGGTACTCATCCAGAGACATGAAGACTTAGCTTCACATAACATGCTGTACTCAAATGTTTAGTGCAGCTTTATTCATCATCACCCAAAACTGAAAACACCCCCAATATCCTGGGATTGGTTAAATGAATTATGGTTCCATGGAATACTGCTTGGCAATGAAAAGAAACTAATTGCTGATACATGCAAAAATCTGGAAGAATCTGCAGAGGATTATGCTGATTGGAAAGGCTAATCTCCTAAGGTTACATACTGAATAATTCCATTATATAACATTATTAAAATGCTGAAATCAGCCTGGCCAGCATAGCTCAGTGAGTGAGCACTGACCTATCAACCAGGAGGTCAGAGTTCGATTCCTGGTCAGGGCATATATCCAGGTTGTGGGCTCGATCCCCAGTGTGGGGTGTGCAGGAGGCAGCCGATCGATGGCTCATCATTGATGTTCCTCTCTCTCTCTCTCTCTCTCTCTCTCTCTCTCTCTCTCCCTTCCTCTCTGAAATCAATAAAAAATATATTTTAAAAATAAGTGTTTTCCCATCTGGGGCACTTCATTTTTTAAAAAAATGCTGAAATCATAGAAATGAACAGATTAGTGACTGCCAGGGGTTAAGGAAAGGGGGGGGGAGTGGGAGTGGCTATACATGGGTAACTAGGGCCTTGGCCAGTGTGGCTCAGTTGGTTGAATGTCATCCCATGCACTGAGAGATCACTGGTTCAATTACTGGTCAAGGCATATGCCTAGGTTGTGGACACCATCCCCAGTAGGGGGCATGTGGGAAGCAGCCAATGAATGTTTCTCTTCTCTCACTGATGTTACTCTGTCTCTCTCCCTCTCCCTTCCTTTCCCTCTAAAATCAATAAAAACATTTGTTTTAAATAAAAAAGGGCAATTCAGGATTCCCGTGGGAATGGAACTGTTCTGCATCTGACAAGAGTAATGTCCATGTTTTGGTTGCGATGGTGTACTATAGATCTCCAAGACATTATCACCAGAGGAAAGTGGGTTAAGAATACACAGGATAGCCTGGACAGTGTGGCAAAGTGGTTGAGCATCAACCCAGGAACAAAGAGGCCATGGTTCAATTCCTGGTCAGGGCACATGTGAGCTCTACCCCCAGTAGGGGTCGTGTTGATGGATGATGTTTCTCATCAATGTTTCTATCTTTCTGTCCCTCTCCCTTCCTCTGTCTCTAAAAGTCAATAAAAATGTACTTTTTTAAAAAAAAAAGAATACACAAGATGTCTGCATTATTTTTTGCTACTGTATGTGAATCTACAATCATCTCAAAATTTTAAAAATTTTTTTAAAAAAAGGACTTAGGGGACCTCAACCAAATGCAAAGTTCCATTTTTAGACAATCAGGAAAATTGAATCTGGACTGGGTATCAGACAGTACTAAGAAATATTGTGTAAGGTGTGACACAACAATAACTTCTTTATCAAAAAAAACAGGAAACTACACAAAGTGGGTGCTTTTGTTTTTAAAGAAAAACGGTCTTAACTGTTAAAGATGCATATTGAAATATGATTTCTAAAATTAAAAAAAAAAACACACTTGGAAATAAAAGTGAATATGGGAAGATCAGGAGATGGTAGCCGGGTGAAAGAGATTTGCAAAATTTTGGCCTCAATGGTAAATGGGTGGTGGGTACATGGGAGCTCATTAAACTCTTCCTGCGACTTTTATTGTTTAAACTTTTACATAAAAAGACCAACATCTGATGAGTTTCTACTCTGGCAAGGATCCTAAGGTACAAGCTGCTTCTCAGTCAAATATGATAAACAAAGAGCAGCTTTATCACCAGCTGGATCATGCTTCTGTCAAACAATAAAAACTAGCATTTCTTTAAAATATACACATGTGCGCGCACGCACACACACACACATACACACATGTGTACATATGCTCTCCCAATACTGTAAGGACTTGTCCTGAAGAGTGATCAGCTATGCAGAAGAGGGAAGGGCAAGAGAGTTTCATCAGTTCGTCCAGCTTAGAGGTGTGACTGCAGGTGACAGTGAAGGGCTGAAAACCTCTAAGGACTGGTAAAGATAATAAAGAATTGTTGTGTCTCCACTGAACAGAAAACCACATGGCAGTAAAAACAGTATGAGCAGAACATGTATGAGTGTGTTATGATCGTCAGACATTTGCTAAGTGAGAAGGAGGGCCCAAACCAGCTCCACAGTTGAGACCTGGCTGGTAAGCACAAAGTAATCAAATCCATGTGAATCTAAATGTGGCTGGAGAGACACCATGTACTATCAGGGATTCGGACTGGTAAACCGCTGCCTCCTCATGGCTTTCTGAGCTCTCCAGGGTTCCAAGCACACATTGCTTTTGTAAATAGGTCAAAAAAAGGGAAAGGGAGAAGCACAAGAGGGATCTAAAGGGAGATACACAACTCTCCCTAGGGACCGAAATGACCCCATGACAAGGGACAAGCTGAGGACCTGTGCCCGCCATTCAGCACAGGACTCTGTCTGACCCATGCTGAATTCAGGGCTTGAGGTGTGGACATGACAGGGGGGTTGGGTGAGTAAGACCTGCAGTCCCCCAAGGAGAACCAAGGAGTAAAAGAACCACAGCTGAAAGTTTAGACGAGCAATGAAATGTCATGATAAACAAGACAGCTGGAAGGAGTTCAGGGCCAAGAGTCATTTGGAGAGGCTGAATGTCAGGAAGGAACAGGAACACAGAATCAAGGTGTGAAAGCTTCGGTGCTCCTGGGAAACCATCTCTCTCAGCCCATCTACCAGAATAGAAAGTGAGGAAGAAACAGAGGTCACCCTGACACACTGTCCTAATGCAAATGCAGGACACCGAGGTCATCAGCACCACCAGACAATGTGACCTCGAGTCCTACCCTAACCCTGGAAACTTTATGCAACCCTGGGGAGGGTGAACAGCCTCTTGGTGCCTTGGTTTCTTCATTTGGAAAATGAGGATGAGCATCTCCATCACAGGAGACTGACTCAGAGTAAGCGCTGGTCAAACACTGGCTGTTTTGAGTCCTGTTCTCTCCTTGGTCACTCTCCTTCCTCCAGCTCCATGTGAAAACTTTGTGCTAGTCTCATAAATGTCCCCATCCCAGTTCTACCTCAAGCTACCGCCTGTCCCTACCCTTCACAGAAAACTTCCTAACAGGGTATCTGCCCTTGGATTCACCAGTTCTCAACCTTGTAGATTCATTCATTCATTCATTCCCTCATTCAACAAACACAATGAGTTCACACTGAGGAGGCATGGATGACACAAAAGTGTGTGGGATGGCGCTCTGAGGCTCAGGAAGAGGAGACAGGTAGGCAGAGTGAGCCCGTGGCTACAGAGCAGGGTGCTGAGGGGCACAACAGCAGGAGACACAGCCATGGCTCCAGAGTCTGGGCAAAGGTCAGGGATGGGTAAGCCAAGTTCCAGGACAGAGGGGCAGGCAGGGACTCTGGGTCACTCAGCACCATTTCAGCCAGGCAGGAAGGGTAGATAAGATAAGATGACAGGGTCAGTGCATGCCTTGCTGAGAAGCCACCCTGAAGGCGACCTTGGCAAATGTGCACATGAGAAGGTGACCTGAACATGCACTCAGCTACACAAAAGGGGGAACAGGAGGGCAGGGCAAGAAGGAAGCGATCAGGATGCATACCCAGGTTGTGGGTTTGATCCCCAGTCGGGGTATGTGCAGGAGGCAATGATGTCTCTCTCTCCCTTCCTCTCTCTGAAGTCAAAATAATAACAATCCTATATAATAAAGCGGTAATATGCAAATTGACCCTCATGCCCTCACAAGATGACTGCCTACGACCAGGCTGGCAGGGGGGTTAGTGAGGGACAACCAAACGACTGAACAAGCAGGCTGTGTGGGGCAACCAGGCCGGCACGGGGGTTAGTGAGGGATGACCAAATGAATGAACAGCAGGCTGCATGGGGTGACCAGGGTGGCAGGGGGAGCAGCTGGGGGCAACCAGGCCGGCAGAGTGGAGGGGGCAGTTAGGGGCAACCAGGCTAGCAGAGGGGGGCAGTAAGAGGCAACCAGGCCGGCGGGGATGGGGGGGCGGGGGGGGGGGCAGTTAGGGACAACCAGGCCAGCAGGTGGGTGGGTGCAGTTGGGGGTGACCAGGCTGGCAGAGGGGGCAGTTAGGGGCAATTAGGCTGGCAGGGGGGGCAGTGAGGGGCGACTAGGCTGGCAGGGGGGGCAGTTGGGGGCAACCAGGCCGGCAGGGAAGGCAGTTAGGGGCAATTAGGCTGGCAGGGGGGGCAGTGAGGGGCGACTAGGCTGGTGGGAGGGGCAGTTAGGGGCAACCAGGCCAGCAGAGGCAACCAGGCCGGCAGGGGGGGCAGTAAGGGGATACCAGGCTGGTGGGGGGGGGGCAGTTAGGAGCAACCAGGCCAGCAGGGAGGGGGCAGCTGGGGGCGACCAGGCTGGCGGGGGGGGGGGCAGTTAGGGGCAATCAGGCCGGCATGCAGAGGCAGTGAGGGGCGATCAGGCCAGCGGGGGGTGGGGGGAGGCAGTTAGGGGCAACCAGGCAGGTAAGCGATTAGGAGCCAGCGATGCAGGATTGTGAAAGGGATGTCTGACTGCCAGTTTAGGCCCGATCCTGGATCGGGCCTAAACCGGCAGTCGGACATCCCCCAAAGAGTCCCAGATTGAAGAGGGTGCAGGCTGGGAGTCCCTCTTCAATCTGGGACTCCCCCAAGGAGTCCCAGATTGAAGAGGGTGCAGGCTGGGCACGAATTTCGTGCACCAGGCCTCTAGTAAATAAATAAAAACAAATGAGATCTCACACTGTTATAACGCTTAGCAGCTTAAAAATAACTTTTTTTTTTTTATCAAAAAAGACAAAACTACAGCGCAATGCAGAGCCCAGACCTGAGTCAGAAGAGCAGTGTAAGCAGAGCTTGCTGGATGTGACCTTTCACAAGTGTCATAATGCCTATTGGCCTCAGTTTACCCTTTATAAAGTGAGGATAAAACCAACCAGACTAACTGGGAGGATAAACTGAGTAATCCAAAACTCCTTTTCTGCTCAGTCCTTGGCACCTTCGTAGTGAGACCTTTCCAGACCTCATGTATGGGGTCTTGCTTCATAGTTCTCACAGCATGATCCCATTGCCATGGGACAGACTCTGTAGGTACCTGTTCATTTCCTTATGCTGTGCCTCCCTCCTTAGAATCCTGGCTCTATGGGGCAGGATTGTCTTCACGCTCCCTACTACATCCCACTGCCCAGAAAGCACCCAGCAAAGAGAAGGTGCCCAGTAAATACTTGCTGGAAGAAGGGCTCACTACACAAATAAACACATTGACAGCATACCCATCAGGGTCCTGACACTCCACTGCTCTGAGGCAGATATATAAAACTGAAGTTATTACCAATTTGCAGATGGGGAAACTGAGGTGCAGAAAATACTGCACAACTAAGGGCACTGAAAGAATATCTGGGGACCCTAACACTGAAATACAGGCACCCTGAAGAGACCTCAAATGATAATGGAGCTTACAGTCTTCTTCGAGGGAGAATATGTAGTAGTTTTATGCATGGACGCTGGCCACTCAGGTCAGGTCAAGGTAGTGAGAACCTGAGAGCACCCCCAGGAGCGGGACTGATGAAATGCCTCTCACCTGGGTGGTAGTGTTGTGTCTGTCTGTTGGCACAGTAATGTGGCACAGCCTGGGACATCAGAAAGTGGACACTAAGCTCTAGGGTACCATCTGATCCAAGATAGTCACTCCACTTCTCAGATCAGCTGATTGAGGTTAAGAACGAGGCGTGGGAAACTTGCTTTAAAGTTCAAAATCGGGGCAGAGGGGGGAGAAACTTATATGTTCTTGCTTGACTGGGAGCTAGTTAGTGGACAAAAACAAAACAAAACAGGCCAATGCAGGTCTGTCAGACAGAGAGACAGCCAAGGAATTCTGCATCTTACAGGGAGGGGCCAAACTTTACTCTCAAACCGGGCTCTCTGCCCACCAATTTATATGGCATCACCATTAGCATTCTAGTAAGATAGTGAGACAGCAGATATTTTAGAGAGAGAGAGAGAGAGAAAAAAAAAAAATGAAAGGACAAACAAGTGTCCCAAGCTATCAGCATTCATTCCAGACACACTGGCCGGGTGTTGTCTGGGCGGGGTGCCCAGCAGGCTGCCTGGAAGAGTGGAAAGAGCAGGGTTCTACAGGCAGATGAATGTGGGTCAACCCCAGCTCTGCACCCACCAGCTACAGATTATTGCAATCTCTGTGGGTCTGTTTCCCATTTGCAAAATGGGAAAGTAAGCACATGACAAAGGGGGTAAGGGTGGGGGTGGAACTCCTTGAGCAAAGGGAAGTCTCTCCTCACCAATGAGACCAATGCTTTCCTCCAGTTACCATGTACTTCCTAGGTCCAGAAGCAACACAAGGGACTCACAGGAGGGACAGGAGGGAGAGCTTCTGCTCAGGTGGGGCTGAAGGAAAACAACAGCAAGGAGGCCTCTAAAAGCAGCTGAGCAGGCAGCATGCTGCAGGAGGTCACAGCATGGGGTTGAAGGGGGCACTGGGAAGAGAAAGGGGGTTGCGTGGAGATGATGGAAGAGTGGAGAACAAGCCTACAAGGTCAGGTGGAGCAGGAGCAGAGGGCATGGGAATGCCAGGCCAGGAGCAATCAAGCTGGACATACTGAAGGGGAGAGGAATGGGAGCCGATAGAGGTTTCTGGACCAGGCAAGTGGTTGAGGATGCGTTTTTGAAGATGAATCCCACAGTAATGTGGAATGAACTAGGAGGCTCAGCAGGAAGGGGAACAGCCCCAGTGCATGTACTTGTGGGTGTAGTAAGGAGGTAACTGGTTCCAGAGTCCAGCAGGCTGGCAGGGACAAAGGAAAAACAGGAGGCTGGACTCCAGAAGAAAGTGGAAGACAGGTTTAGAGTGTAATGCACGAACATGCCAGAGACCATGCCAAAGACGGAGCACACAGAAAGAAAGGATACAGGCAGAGAAGGCTGACATTTGGGGGTAGAAACGAGAGTGTGAAAGTCCTTTGGTGGGCTACAGTGACAAGTGTTTTGAGAAAGACTAGCCCCAATGATGTCCACTGGGGTTAAGAATGGCAAGATGTCTCTAAATGAAATAAAACTCTAAAATCACCCATAATTCACCCTAGCTGGTTTGGCTCAGTGGATAGAACGTTGGCCTAAAGACTGAAGGGTCCAGGGTTCGATTCTGGTCAAGGGCACATGCCCAGGTTGCAGGCTTGATCCCCAGTAGGAGACATGCAGGAGGCAGCTGGTCTAAGATTCTCTCTCATCATTGATGACTATCTCTTTCTCTCTATCCCTTTCTGAAATAAATAAAATTTTTTTAAGAAAATAAAAAATAAATCACCCGTAATTCCACCAACCAGATGTAACCATTATGCTTGTGTTGCAGTGTCCGCTGTATCATCTAATCTTTTAAAATAGTTACATATTAAAAATTAAATTACACCATACAAGCAGTCTTATAATTTGCTTTTCCTCTGAGCTAAATCCTCAATAATTTTTTTTATTTTAAAAAATATTCTTTTAAATATAATTTAACAGCTATGTGGTAATTTCATCATGTAGGTGAATATTTTTTTTATATTTTTGTATTATTCCAATTTTTCCTCATAAATCAAACTGTAATAAATTTCTTTGTTGCTTAAAAAAAAAAAGAATGGCAAGGTGGCCAGTAACCTATGAAAGCACATGGTACAAAGGGGTAACACAGGTGTGTTTCTGGTGTGGGTGAGGCTAAGGAAAGCTGTGCAGAGACAAACATAAATCAACTAGTGACCCGGTGCACAAAATTCATGCACATTAAAAGGGAATTAATTAAAGGAAATACTTTAATATTGCTATTTGCCCTTTCTCTATAATAGAAGTGTCAGAGATGAAAGAAAATTAGTAAAATGTATATGAAAATCTTCCTCCTGTCAGAGTCTGGGGCACACCACGGGAACCAGAGTCAAGTCCCCACCCACCCATGTGCGCCTTGAAATTACGTGAGACCCAGACCCAGCCAGAACCAGTCAACAATCTAAACATTGGGCTAGATCAAGACCCGGCCGGCCCCACCCCCGTCAAGCCCTGCCAGGTGGGGTGTGCAGCCTCAGGTCGCCTGGCCCGGAGCTGGGGCAGGGAGTGAGGCCTGAGGTCCCCCAGCCTGAGCCGGGCGGGGGGCGGGGGGGGCAGCCTCAGGTCCCCTGGCCCAGCGCCGGGGTGGGGTGCACGGCCTGAGGTCCCCGTCAAGCCCGCATGGCAGGGGGCACGGCCTCAGGTCCCCTGGCCTGGCGTCATGGTGGGGGGCGCGCCCTGAGATCCCCCAGCCCGACACTGGGGCGTGGAGTGAGCCCTGAGGTCCCCCATCAAGCCCTGCCAGGCGAGGGGCATGGCCTAAGGTCCCCTGTCAAGCTCCACCAGGCAGGGGATGCAGCCTGAGGTCCCCCGTCAAGCCCTGCCGGACAGGGGGCACAGCCTGAGATCCCCCAGCCTGGCGCCGGGGCGGGGGGTGCAACCTGAGGACCCCGGCCCGGCGCCAGGGCAGGGGGCATGGCCTGAGGTCCCCTGTCAAGCCCCACCAGGTGGGAGCGCAGCCTCAGGTCCCCTCCCCCAGCCCAGCGCCACGCTGCTGATTGCTCATTAAGGCTTGTTAGGGGAACTCTGCCTCTGCTGTGGGCGTAGCCATCTTTGTTATGGTGTGATGGTCAATTTGCATATTCCCTCTTTATTAGATAGGATAAGATGCTGATGGGGGGGGGGGAGGATATTGATCCTAGAGGAAGAACTATAGACTCTTAGAACTGACAAGATTTATACTCAGGGTTTAGGGAAGGAGATGTCATAAAGATATCAGAGAGTAAGGAGCAGACCAGGAAAGCTGCTGATGGGCAAAGCGCACGCGCACGCGCGCGCGCACACACACACACACACACACACACACACACACACACACACCGCCACTCTATAAAACCACTAGCTAACCACCTTACTCACCTTCAACTGGCCACCCATGTTCCAAGTGTGCACTACATTTCAACCAGGTCACAGCCTCCTACTCCAGGGGCTCCCCACTGCCTCAACCAGAAGTTATCCTGGAATCATATTTACCCTTCCCCTGTAATTATCTGTGAACCATGTGATCAGCCAGACTGGAGGTGCCTGGAAGGGCTATGCCTCACACCTGGGTTGGTAGGAACACCTGGTGCAGCGCTTCACTTAAGAACAGGTGCACAAAAATGTTGACATAATTACCCAAAGGAAGAAAGCCTGGCCATGACTTCATTCAACAAACATAAAGGGAAAGCAACAGGAAAAAGCACCATCAGTGACCTGAACTTGGCAGAGGTCAGAGGATCCAGGCTGTCAGTCTCTTATAACTCCTCATTCAATTTTTTTTAATTTAAATTCTTTATTGTTTAAAGTATTACATGAGTCTCCTTTTTCCCCCATTGACCTTCCCGGCCGCTCTCACCCCCTTCCTCATTCAATTTTGCTCCCACCACCAGCCCCCATGCCACACATAAAGAAAAGCCATCTGTGAAAAGCTTTGGGCAGTGCAAGTCCCTACTTCATGGCACTTGTCATAAGTAGACCCCACCCTCCTAGTAGTGGGTCTTCCTCACACCACCACTCAGCATGTATCACAGTCCACAGGTGTGAGTCTGTGTGCTATCTGTCTCCCTAGTAAACTGGGCGCCAAATAACAGCAGGCACAGGTTTCTTGATCCCATGCCCCCAAACCCATGCCCACCCCCCAGCAGCAAGAGGCCTTATGACAGGTGACCAGCAAAGGGAAGAATGACATTTAAGCTGCCACCTGAAGGAAGGAAAGGAGCCAGGCACTGGAAGATCAAGGGAAAAAACAGGGAAGAGTGTTTCAGGGAGAAGGAACTACCTGTGGGGACAACCTGAGGAAAGGGAGTCTGACTATCAGAAGAACAGAAAAGCAGCAAGTATGAAGTATGATTGCAGTGTGGGTGCCAGACAGAGCAGGCGAGAGAAACTGGCAGACACCGGACCAGCAGGGCTTCCTGGGGAGGTACGGGGATTTTATTCGAAAAGATTCTAAACATGTGAAATTATATGACCTGATTTACCTGATTCAGGTTTTCACACTGCCTTCCTCTAAAGCTAATCCTTCAGCAGTAAAATAAGAATCCCCTTTGTTATGCTGATAAGCATCACCGTGTTAGACAGCCCTTAATAAACTCTAAGGCACTCAATAAACATTAGCTATCGTCATCAAAGTTCACATTAAGGCTAGTGGCAAATTTGAAAGGAAGTTTTTAAAAAGATTTCCCCCAAAAGCAGAAGCCCTTTCTCATTAAATGAGCCTGAGCGAGTTTCAACCCTAACACCCTAAACTGTAGCAATTGGCTATTATTAATACCCAACTTCTGTATGGCACTTGGTTTACAGAGCATTTTCATTATGTTACAGACCTTGTTAACTAGTAACCGCTGGCCTTTAATGCTTTCAGTTTAGTAACAGTTACAAATAGGCTAGTTCTTGCAAGATTTAGCAGGTATGCATGTCTCTCTCCTTGGATCAGCATACCACTCATGTCAACCTGCCTATCAGCTCTCCTAGGGTTTGGCATTCTTATTGCTGTGTCTCTAGTCCCACATGTCCAAATCTGCCAGAGAATTAAATGATAGTTATAGAATCACTGCGTGCTTTGATGTGCCAGGCACTGTTCTAAGGGCTTTACATGTTTAATCTTCACATTATCTCAATATTTCTTTTATTCCTAGTTTCCAAATGAGGTGGCTGAGGTGTAAAGAGGCTAAGAGCTTCATCTAAGGACACTCAGAGGAATAAATGCTGAAGCCAAGATTTGAACACAAGATGATGTAACCTATGTCCTCACTCTTAATCCCGGTGCTGTGCTAGGTTAATTCTGGCAAAGTGCTTATAATATGGTACTACAGCAAATACAACACAGGTATTCAGCAAATAAAGGCAGTTTGTTATCAGCAGGACACAGGTAGTTTCTAGTTCCCACGAAAGTGTCACCTCTAGGAGAGCAGCGACCTTGTCTGTCCGGGTGACTGCTGCGTCCCCAGAACCTGGACCAACGCACATCGGACGTATATAGATAAATGAATGAACGTCCCACCCTTTAGGGAGCAGGGCTGCTCGTTCATGGCTCTTCTTTGCACGTCTGTGTCGCGCTACTGTTACTGCCCCTTAGAAAGAGCAGCAAGCGGACTTGCGGACACAGTGGGCGCCCGGAAACCTGCGATCCCCCTTTCGCGGCTCTGGGGTGGCCGAAGAAGCTCCCAGGAGAGGGAGAGATGAGTCCAGGATTCCACTGCTGGCGGGTCCTGGCTCCAGTGGGGCTCTGCCCTCCACCAGGGACACAGTCCACACCGCCGGGGACATTCCGCCCCGCCGCTGAGAGCGGGCAGGAGACAAAGGGTCCCGGGGCCGCAGCACCGGCAGAGATGCTCGCTCCTCTCGCCCATCTTCCCGGGAGAGAGTCCAAAGCCGTGGTGCCTCGCCCAGATTGGGAGCTACGGCGGAGGGCGGCGGGTCCGGACCCCGCACCGTACCCCGCCTGGTCGCACCCGGTCCAGGGTAGCGCGGGTGCCGGAGGCCCCGGGCCGGCCTGTCACCTTCAAAACAGCCCGCCCCCTCGCGCGTCCTTCGCCAGGGCCCTAGAGCGGGAGCCGCCGCCGCTCAGCCCGACAGCCCCGCGCCTCGGCCTCCCCGCGGCACCCACCTCGCGCCCCGGCGCCGCGCCCCCGCCAGTCCGCCTGGCTCGTACCTGCTGAGAGAGCGGGAGAAGAGGCGCCGCCATCTTCCCACGGACCCGGGATCCAAGCGGCGGCGGAGGGGCCGCGCGTGCGCACTGTGCGAGGGGAGGTGCGTGCGCAGCGGGGTTCGAGAGTGGGCGGGGCTGGAGCCAAGCCGCGCACGCGTAGCGGAGCCTACAGGGGCGGGGTCGAGGGTGGGGTCAAGCGCGCCCTGCACTGACTGGGACCGCGGGGCCGGGCTAGCGGGCGTGTTCAGCGGACCCTAAGCCGGTGTTTGCGGTGCCTAACAGACCCCCGCCGTCTGCCAGACTTTACCACGCTTCATTTCTCCAGGTTCTTGCCGATGCCGAGCCCTCTTCTAGGGATTCCGTTCGCCTACCCGTGCGCCTGGCAAACGCATTTATAGGGAGGCCGTTGCCCACCCAGCAGAGGGTCGGGACCCTCGCCCTGCCCCGCATGGTGCCCTTTTCCTAGGACAGCTCTGTGTGCCTGTGTTCGAATCTGAGTCTACCCCCTTAGGGCTTTGGCTAAAACTGGGTTGCGACACAATCTATGCTGCAGCAGCAGCCACAATGCCTAGAGTCAGTTCCCAGTCTCCACTTTCTAGCTGTCTGACCTTGGCAAGTCACTTAAGTCGCCTCTCTGGCCCGTGGGCTCCCCTTCTGAAAAGAGGGAATGATAATACGTTTGCTGTTGTTTCACCTCTGTGCCTCACACTGTGCTCAGCATGGAGCAAGCACCTACCTGATGTTTGCTGGAGGACCATTCCTGGAGAGGCATTTATTTATTTAAACACTGATAAGAAAATTTATGAGGTGTTCTAAATTAAATTACAGGGGGCTGGAGAGTGAGAGAAACAGAACAGTAAGGCTGTTAACAGCTGGGGAGCAGCTAACAAGACTGCTTACACATCTGAGTGTGTAATTCGAGGTGGCTATTTCCACCATTATCTAAAAGAATAGCCAGCAACTTCAAACCCCGGGAGCCTGGCACTTGTTTGTTTACACGTGAACTTTCAGGACTTGCCCACTGCTACCTGGGACTCTGCACCTATCTCAGAATTAGCTTGCCTCACCTTCTCCCACCTCCTTAATCTATAGTCAACATAAATTCTTTCAAAACAACTTACATTTTCCCCCACTACTTACATTTTCTCCCCTACTCAAAGACACAGGACTTGTGTTTTTTTTTTCCACCTGTCACTGCTGCTGGTGGTTTAGACTCCATGCCCCAGGACCTGGTCTTTTTCCTTGCTAGCAATGGCCCAAGAAACCCTCTTTTTTGTTTTTTTGTTAATCCTCACCAGAGGATATTTTTCCATTGATTTTTTTTTTTTTTTTTTAGGAGATAGTGGAAGGGATGGGGAGACGAGATTGGTTGCCTCCTGCATGCGGACCAGCCGGGGGATGGAGCCTGCACATGCTCCTGATGGGAATCGAACCCAAAACCCTTCAGTGTGAGGCCAGTGCTCTAATCATTGAGCCAAAACAGCTAGGGCTATACTCTTTTTTTTTTTTTTAATATATTTTATTGATATTTTACAGAGAGGAAGGGAGAGGGATAGAGAGCTAGAAACATCGATGAGAGAGAAACATTGATCAGCTGCCTCCTGCACACCTCCCACTGGGGATGTGCCCACAACCAAGGTACATGCCCTTGACCGGAATCGAACCCGGGACCCTTCAGTCCGCAGGCCGACGCTCTATCCACTGAGCCAAACCGGTTTCGGCTAGGGCTATACTCTTTATTTTAAAAAGTAATTTATCCCTAACTGGTTTGGCTCAGTGGATAGAGCGTCAGCCTGTGGACTGAAGGGTCCCAGTTTCAATTACGGTCAAGGGCACATGCCTGGGTTGTAGGCTTGATCCCCAGTAGGGGACGTGCAGGAAGCAGCCAGTGAGTGATTCTCTCTCATCATTGATGTGTCTATCTTTCTTTCCCTCTCCCTTCCTCTCTGAAATCAATAAAGATTTTTTTTTTAAATAATTTAGCCGTGCCTTTTTATGAAGATGGCGCCGAAAGCTAAGAAGGAAGCCCCTGCCCCTCCCAAAGCCGAAGCCAAAGCAAAGGCTTTGAAGGCAAAGAAAGCAGTGTTGAAAGGCGTCCACAGCCACAAAAAAAAGATCCGCACGTCACCCACCTTCTGACGGCCAAAGACACTAAGGCTCCGGAGGCAGCCTAAATACCCTCGAAAGAGCGCACCCAGGAGAAACAAGCTTGACCACTATGCCATCATCAAGTTCCCCCTAACTACCGAGTCAGCCATGAAGAAGATAGAAGACAATAATACACTTGTGTTCATTGTGGATGTCAAGGCCAACAAGCACCAGATCAAACAGGCTGTGAAGAAGCTCTATGACATTGATGTGGCCAAGGTCAACACCCTGATCAGGCCTGATGGCGAGAAGAAGGCATATGTTCGACTGGCTCCTATGATGCTTTGGATGTGGCCAACAAAATTGGAATCATCTAAACTGAGTCCAGCTGCCTAATTCTAAATATAAAAATTTTACACTGAAAAAAAAAATAAAAAATAAAAGTAATTTAGCCGTGAAAGTTAAAAGTTTTAACGTTTTGCCTTCCATTCACTATGGACACCCATTCATCTATGGCGGGTTTCCACTAACAGGGTGAGGAAGAAGGGCCAGCAGGCAGCTGACCACAGTGGCCTAAGGTTTCTTCAGGGCCAGTTGGACCCCCTTTACCTGGTCCCCTGTGATGGTGCCTGGCAGGCAAGCTAGAAGGCATGGGATCTCAGGGGTGGGGCACAGCTTCCTGTGCACCTGCTCCATTCTGGAGTCTCAAGCACTGCTGCTCCAGTGTCTTCAGTGAGTTGGTGCACCTCACGCCATTCAGATGATTATAGCATGCTTTGTGTCTCACTCAACAACTCTGTCCCCATCAAATACTCCTTGAGCAACCCTCATCCCAGCACAGGTGCTCCATGTTGGACCAGGCAGACACAAGCTCTACCCACCTCAACAGCCTAGAGTGGGGGTCTAGCCCTGGCCTCCATCAGAACCCCCGGAGGGCTTCTTCACACAGACTGGTTTCTGACTCTGACTCCTAGATCTGCTGAGGCAACTGGTCCCACTCCCGCTGTGGGAACCCCCGGTCTAAAAGAGGGAAAGACATCAAATAACTACACGAGAAGCAGACCACTGTAAGCAGTGATAGTGGGTTGCACAGAGTACTCCAAGGCTGTGCCACTTGAAGGTGGAGCATACATTGGGTGACAGAGGTAGGAGTGAGGACATGGCAGGCAGAGGGAGCTAAGCAGCACAGAGAGACTGAGGCTCTGGAACTCAGCACAAGTCTCAAGATGAGGCCAGATCATACGTGGTCTTACAAGACACCCTTTTCCAAGAGCAATGAATTAAAAGCATGTGTAATCCAGCCTCATCTTCAAACTGTCTTGTTCTCTGAGCCCCAAGTTCTAAGATTCACCATGCTCCTTTGGCCCTGGGCAAAGAGCAATGGGAAGCTGCCAGAGGGTTTTCATTTGTTTTTATTTTGAGGGTACGTTTGTTAAAGCTGGGGACACTGAAACCAGGAAGGGCTTAGGTCAGAAGAAGCAACAGAAGAGAGCCTAGGCAGGCTGCTTTGGCTCACTGAGAAATAAGTCACAGTGAAAGAAGTGAGCCAGGGCGGGGCTATGGTCAGCTCACTGGAAAGTCCAAGAAAAGGGGGCCTTGGAGACAAGTTCAGAGGGTTAGCCTGGGATGAGCTGCGCTGCCCATTGCTCCCCTGGTTGCGAGTCTCGTGGGGATCCTTATGAGTTTAGGCGATGCACGCTTGTGGGGGAAGCAGGGGAATGGAAAGGCGAGGGCGTGCCTGCCAGAGGGTTTTGAATTTGATCAGATCTGTGTTCTAGAACAGTGAGTCTGAATGCAGTGGGCAAAGTGGACTGAGAAGAGAGGGATGGAAGTGAGTAGGCCATCTCACAAGATGCAGCAGTGGTCCAGATGGGGGTGATGGAGGTTTTTAGCTATTCTGCGTACTTTATCAGGTCCATGTTCCCTGAGGAAAAGAGAAGTCAACCTAGATATTTCAAACAGAGGATATTTGATACAGGGGATTGAGTACAAAAGTACAGGAAAAACAGAACGGGAGTGTCAGGTTACCTAAGATTAGTAACTATAGGAAGCTGCTAGGCACACAGGTCAAAAGGAAAAAAAGGTGTTACCCAAAACCAATATAATCAATGGGCCCTCACCAGTCATGACTGTTTCGGCCGTTGTTGCTAGAGTCACAGCTCCTGTCACCACTGCCTAAGGTGTTGGCAGAATATTGAAAATAATGGTTTCTCTCCACCTGCCTTAGGACTTCCTTTGACAGAACATGGGAAATGGTATCTTGGAAATATGTGCAGTTTCCAGCCTGGGTGTCAGAGTCTACAGGGGCCATAACAGCAGACACTTCTGCACCTGCTCAGCTGAAAATAGAGGCTTGGTCCCACATGTCTGGACTGAGTGGCCTGGGACTCCCCCTACTGATGTGGCCACCATGCTTGGCAGTGCTCAACTGTCCTGGGGACTCTCTCACTAGAGTCCAGGGTACGCTTCCCAACCCAGCAGCCATTCACCACGTGTGGCTATGTAAGTTTTATTTTATTTTTTTAAATACATTTTTATTGACTTCAGAGAGGAAGAGAGAAACAGAAACATAAATGATGAGAGAGAACCATTGATTGGCTGCTTCCTGCACATCCCACACTGGGGATGGATCCCGCAATCTGGGCATGCAACCCAGCCAGGAATCGAATTGTAACCTCCTGGTTCATAGGTCGATGCTCAACCACTGAGCCACGCAGGCCAGGAGCTATGTAAGTTTTAATTAATTACAATTAAATATGATTAAAACTCATTTCTCCATAGAATGTACAACAACAATAGGAGTTAACCCCAATGCAAACTATTGACTCTGGGTGATAATGACATGTCAGTTCATCAATTGTGACAAGTGTACCACTGTGGTGGGGGATGTCGTTGGTAGGGGAGGTTATATGGATGTGGGGACAAGGGGTATATGGGAACTCTCTCTACTTTTCACTCAGTTTTGCTGTGAACCTAAAACTGTCCTAAGAACATGTATTAATTTTTGTAAAAAGTCATTCCTCAGTCCCACCAGCCATATCCCAAGGGTTCACATGCAGCCAGTGGCTATTGTATGGCCAACACAGGTGGGGATAATCTCCATCTTCACAGAAATTTCTCCAGGAGAGTGCTGCTTCAAGAGATCATCTCTGAGGGATTGCTTCCAGCATTTTCTCCATAGGCCTGGCTCTCCTTCTTCCCTTACTAACTTCTCAGAGTTGAGAGAGGTAGGTAATGTTTGAATCCCACCCCTGCACAGCAAGGGAGTATTTAGTTTCTAAGACTGAAAACCCCTGATGAACTCTGAAGACCAATGAAGTCCAAGTTCGAAGGTCTGCCAACTTTGGCCAAAGCAAGAACAAAACTTGCCAGAAACTCACTTTCTGAGTGGACTTTTCATACTGATCATCTGTGAATATGCCATTTATAATTTCCAATTTATTCAGCTTATTTCTAATATCACTAGATTCCAAATTTCTGGTGTTCTAAATTTGATACAGTAAACTCTCGATTTTGCAGACCTTGATTTACCAGACTTTGGATTTAATGGACAAAATGTCCGGTCCGTATGTCACATGTGAAAATTAACACCCTGTTCTTTTAAAATACGTTTAGCCCTAGCCAGTTTTGCTCAGTGGATAGAGCATTGGCCTTTGAAGGGTCCCAGGTTCAATTCTGGTCAAGGGCACGTCAGGCTCAATCCCTGGCCCTGGTCAGGGCGTGTGTAGGAGGCAACCAATCGATGTCTCTCTCTCACATCGCTGTTTCTCTCTCTCTCTCCGTCTCTCCCACTCTCTCTAAAAATCAATGGAAAAATATCCTCAGGCAAGGATTAACAAAAAAATAATATGCTTTTAACCAAGATTTGCTTATAATTAAATTAACAAGTTATTTTATTGTTATTAATTCACTGTTTTTTAAGAATAGTTTAGCCCGGCTGGTGTGGCTCAGTGACTGAGCATCAATCCATGCACCAAGAGGTCACTAGATCAATTCCCTGTCAGGGCTCATTTGCGGGTTGCAGGCTAGATCCCCAACAGGGGCATGCAGGAGGCAGACAATCAATTATTCTCTCTCATTATTGATGTTTCTAACCCTCTCTCCACCCTTCCTCTCTCTGACATCAATAAAAAAAAGTTTTGTTAAAAATTATAGTTTATTGATTTTTAGAGAGAAAGGGAGGGAGGAAGGGAGGAAGGGAGGGAGGAGAGAGGGAGAGAGAGAGGGAGAGAGAGAGAGAGAGAGAGAGAGAGAGAGAGAGGTGAGAGAAACGCATGGACCCGTTGCTTCCTGCACCCACCCCAACCGGGGCCGGGATCAGGATTGAACCTGAAACCCAGCTACATGTCCTTGATCAGGAATCAAACCTGCGACCCTTTGGTGCTCGGGCAGATGCTCTAACCCTTGAGAAATACTGGCCAGGGCAATTTATTGTTGTTTTTAACAAAGTTTAGCGAAGAGGCCATATGTCGGAAAAAACACTGTAGTAATTTTGCCAACATAAATAAATATTACATCTACAACTATAGTCTACATATTTAAATCCAAGAGTCACTACTCGTAAACAATGTTTGGGGAATGATTAGCACGTGATCACACTGCATTGTGCTCGGTAATTGGTTCTGTTGTGCAGTGGTGCAACTTTCTACAGCAGTTTTAACTCACGCCTGCCAATTTTCAGACATGTGCTAAGCCACACTCCAACCATGTGCATCTATTTACTCTCGGGGACTGGTGAATGCATGCATTTACTACATCTATTCAATATAAATTTAAAATTACGGTAATACATATAGAAAACTTTTCAGTAAAATTGAACTTCTCATACATAATTACACAAACGTGTCTACATAAGTAAAAACAAGTAAACTAACTAATTTGTTAATTTTTTAACATATACATTCTGAAAACCTACTTTTATATACTACAGGCTCAGTGCACGAATTTCGTGCACAGGCAGGGTCCCTAGAGGCTGCCGGCTAGGGTCTTCCTTCCTTCCACGCCGCCCTCTGTTGGTCAGTGTGCATCATAGTGAGCGATCAAACTCCTGGTTGGTCGAATTCCCAAGGGGACACTTTGCATATTAGACTTTTATATATATCGATGGGACTTTCAGTTTTAGCAGACACCGCCTCGCCCAAATTAGTATATTATATCAAGGTTTTACTGTAATTTCTAACACAAGTTTCTGCATGAGAAAACAAGTCTCTTCAAAACCGAAGATTGCTATGTGTGACTTTTTAAAAAAAAACCAAAATGCCCAGCTGGTGTGGCTCAATTGTTTGAGCATCGTTCAATGCACCAAGAGTTCACCAGTTCGTTTCTAGGTCAGGGCACATACCTGGGTTGTGAACTTGATCCCCAGTAGGGGGCGCGTGCAGGAGGAAGCCAATTGATGTTTCTCTCTCATAGATGTTTCTATCTCTCCTCCCTCTCCCTTCCTCTTTCTCTAAAATCAATAAAAACATATTTGTAAAAAGCAAATTATTTGATTTGAAAGGAAAACATTAAACTGAGAAGTTATCACTATTTTCACTTGAGAAAATGAATTTCATTCCTCTGTCTTACAGAGAGCTCACGGTCACAGAAGTGGGCCACAGAGTAGGGAGGGGAAGCATCACCTTCTTTATGGCATTTCAAATGTCTGTGTGCGAGGGAAGCCTGGTTCTTCAAAATAACCAAGATACCGGTGGAGCACACAAAACCTTACCACACTGAGGATGTTATGTAGATTTCATATGGAAAATTTTCTCTTATCCTATCTAATAAAAGAGTAATGTGCAAATTGACCATCACTCTAACACACAAGATTGCTGCCCCCATGTGGTCAAAGATGGCTGCCCCCATGTGGACACAAGATGGTCGCTACAAGATGGCCAGCAGGGGAGGGCAATTGGGAAGGACCAGGCCTGCAAGGGAGGGCAGTTGGGGGCAATCAAGCCTGCAGGGGAGGGCAGTTAGGGGTGACCAGGCCAGCAGAGGAGGGAAATTGGGGGTGACCGGGCCTGCAGGGAAGGGCAGTTGGGGGGGACCCAGGCTTGCCGGGAAGAGCAGTTGGGGGGTGACCAGGCCTGCAGGGAAGGGCAGTTAGGGATGACCAGGCCTGCAGGGGAGGGCAGTTAGGGGCAAACAGGCTGGCAAGGGAGCAGTTAGGCATCAATCAGGCTGGCAGGGGAGTGGTCAGGGGGTGATCAGGCTGGCAGGCAGAAGCAGTTAGGGGCAATCAGGAAGGCAGGCAGGCGAGCAGTTGGGAGCCAGCAGTCCTGGATTGTGAGAGGGATGTCCGACTGCCGGCAGTTGGACATCCCTCGAGGGGTCTCAGATTGGAAAGGGTGCAGGCTGGGCTGAGGGACACACCCCCCATTCACGAATTTCATGCACCTGGCCTCTAGTGTTATTAATAATTTAAAAACTGAAGAAATAAGGCATTATTTCCCCTTTTTCAAAATAGGTTTTACTAACTTTTATTTATAAAACATTTTGGGATTAAAAAAAGAGCATCAGGCCCTGACCAGGTGGCTCAGTTGGTTAGAGCATCTCCCCATACACCAAAAGGTTGCAGGTTCGATCTCCAGTCGGGGCACATACAGGAGGCAATAGATTGATGTTTTTTTTCTCTCTCCCTTCCTCTCTCTCTCTCTGAAAACAAACAAACAAACAAACATGTCCTCAGGTAAGGATTTAAAAAAAAAAATAGCATCAGGTTTTTTTTACCAGACTCTCACCAGCCTCTGGTTCCCAGTGCTCAGGTTTATCCAGAGGAAACATCTTGTGCACGGGGTGGGGGCTTGAGGAAACCACCGAGAAGCATAGGAACATTTCTCAAAGAAAATCGGACAAATCCCCATGTGTGCAGACATTTGAGCTTTTAAATGTAGATTAAAGTAACAAGGTTTACCAGTCATCTTTATCTGGGGTGGGGTGACTAAAGTTCATCCCTCTTGTGAAATCTCCTGAAATTATTTTCTCTCCCATCAAACCTGCCCATCAGCAGGTCATCCTCATCTTCCTCACGGGCCTTCTTCACTTCCTCCTTGGCCTGGATGGCATCCATCTCCCTTTCCGGGCCCTGCAGACAGAAACAGAGACCCGGGTGGCCAGGGATTATGCTTCCTGGAAGCTGACCAGATGTTAATGTGCAACCTGCCCCTGCCTTCTGGAAGCTTCCACTCCAGCTCAGGGCAGCTAAAAATGAGCCCCCAAACCTATCAGTTCCTAATCCCTGGAACCTGTCAATATGACCTGATATGGGGAAAAGGTCTTCTCAAATGGGATTAAATTGTGTTGAGATTATCCTGATTTATCAGGTAGACCCTAAATTCCATCATTAAGTGTCCTCATAAGAGAGAGGCAGAGAAATTTGAAACACACACACAGAAGAGAAGAATGCCACATCAAGACAGAGGCAGAGCCCGGCCGGTGTAGCTCAGCAGTTGAATGTCCATCCAGGAACCAAGAGGTCACCAATTCGATTCCTGGTCAGGGCACATGCTCCGATTGCAGTCTCAGTCCCCTGTGGGGAGCTTGCAGGAGGCAGTTGATCAATTATGTTTCTCTCTCATCGATGTTTCTATCTTCCTATCTCTCTCTCTAAAAAAATCAACAAAAACATTAAAAAAAAAAGACAGAGGCAGAAATTAGAGTGATGTGGCCACAAACCAAGGAATACCAGAAGCCACCAGAAGCCACCAGAAGCCACCAGAAGCTAGAAACGGCAAGAAAAAGATCCTCCCCTAGAACCTTCAGAGGGAGAGTGGTCCTGCTAATGGAGTTCTGGCCTCCAGAACTGTAAGAGAAAAAATCTGTGTTGTTTTAAGCTAGCCACAGTTTGTGGTGATTTGTTATGACAGCCCCAGGCAATGAATTCATCCCTTCTTTCCGTTCCCAAAGCAGTGGGTCCCTGTCCTTCAAGCAGCTGACCAGCTGAATGGATGATAAGAGGAGACCTTAGAGCCTAAATGAGAAAATCCAGGGAATGTAAAATAAGGCAACACATTGATAACAGTTTGGCTGTGAGGGACATTGTAAACCCAGCCTGTTCACTCCTGGGCTGTTCACTGAAAGATACATACAGGAATGATTGTAACAGCTTTATGCATAAGGCCACAAGCTGGAAGCCACTCAAAGCTGCCTTGACAGAGAATGGATAGATACCTTCTGGGATAGTCTCACAGGAAGATGGAGCTACTGATGCATGTGATAATATGAGTGCATCTGAAACACTGCCTAAATGAGTAAATATGACTCCATTTATATGAATTTCAAAAGGATGTCAAATTGATCTAGATAGAACAGTGATAGAATAGTGGCTCGTTTGGGGGTGGGTGCCGGCTGGGAGGGGATATGAGGAGGCTCCTGAAAGCATTCTGTGTGTTGATCTAGGTGGAGTGTTCATTAGCAAAAACTCATCAAGCCCTTTCCTACATGTTAGATTCAAGTACAGAAATAAATAAATAATGAAAGAAAAGTTCTTTGCACTCATCGTACCTTGGTTTCACCCCAGGTGGCCTTGCCAAAATTCTCAGCATACTCTTCGTTGTCTGTGATCAGGAAGTTATCGAAGATGGTTCCAGATCTCACCTGCAGATGAAAATAGGGCCTTACTTATTGGTGTGAGAAATGTAACAACTTTCCACCAAGCAACAATTGTATTCTTCCCAGTACTGTGGCAGTAATTAGTTCTCAAAAGCAGCACATGCTTAAACCCATTTCTAGAATGCCATTCCCTCCAGGGTTGTCAACTTGGCTGCCTATTGGGATCACCAAGAACATTTTTGAAACTCCTGATGCCTGGTCTCAACCTTAGGGATGCTGCTTTAACTGGTCTGGGAGCTGCCTGGGCATTGAGACTTTGAAGAGCGCCCCAATGCCTGGAGCACTCAGCAATATTTAAGAAATCCAGTTCAAGAACCTTTCTCTGCAACGTGTGGGCTGTGGACTGGCAGCAACAGCACCACCTGGAAGCTTGGTGGGAATGCAGAACCTCAAGCTCCACACCAGACATGCTGCATCAGAATCTACAACCTTGTCCTAAAGCTGATGGACCCACAGGTCAGCTATGAGCCGAGGAGTGACCAATTCCCAGGGGGCAGAGGCAGACAGGATGTGCCCAGAGGGTGAGGAGGTCATCTGTTTTGGCCACAGCCTTGGGTCCAGCTACAGGTACCAGGCACACAGCAGGAGTTCAAGAAATACAAGCTATGTAAATTAAGGAATTTACTGGTAGGCTGAAATTCAGTTATTAAACTAAAGCAAATTTAAAACCCAGTGACCTGCCAAAGCTCCAGCCCAATGGCACCAATGTTCTCAAATTCTGAAAGGTCGTATTCCGTCAAATAGTGGGTGTTTTTCATCTTTTGATGGAGCCAAACATCTTTATCTATTCCTTCTGGTTTCAGGCCATCCTGCAACAACAAAACGCATGTGGTGGTCCCCAGTGATGCAGCAGGGGAGGGGGCAGCCTGAGGGTGTCACAGGAAGAGGATGCCGCCATGTACCTGGTATGGAGGTTTCTGAAGCATTGGCCCCTGCCAGTCGCCGTCCAGTTCACTGTTCCAGTCACTTGGCTTGCTGGCACTAGCATCCAGAAAATGCTTCTCCCAGTCCTTAAAATATGTGTAAGGAAAAAAAAGATTCTCAGATTTGAGAAAGGAAATTCTTAGCTACCAGGAAATGGCCAGGCCTGTGACCCAGGTCACTATTTCCTCATCTCCTTCTCAATTTGGTGGTTGAAGGGCCGAGTGCTCAGGGTCCAGATCCCACAGAGGGCCTTGGGACCATGCATTGCCGGAATGTTCTCTCTAACCCCCCCGCTCAATCCATGTGACGGTACCACTTTCCCCATGCTATTGACAGGAATAGCAATGTGGAAAACTTGTCTAAAGGTAAAATGATGGGCAAAAAGTGATGATGGGAGAGGGGACCACACATTCACTGATGGTTAGCTGAAATCTGTCCTACATCACAGTCACACATGGACTATTCCAGAGAGAAGCTGGATAACTAAGAAATGTCCCAATATTTACCTGGATAGCAGGAGAAAAGCAATTACTATTGAGTCATTTTATAGACATAGAAACACTCACCTATATACACACAAAAATACTACATATACATGCATATATATACAGTTAAATATACAATCTATGCATAATATATATAAGTATATATATTCAAGTTTATACAAACTCACATATATACACATATATACATCTATATACATATGTGTATGGCTTAATAGGTACTGAATAAATAGTTGTTGAATAAGTAAATGGATAAGAAAAAATTGCTTAGATTAATATTCAGATCAACATATATAAAAGCATAGAAGTTGTATACAATGGTGTTTTCTCTTTTAGAACTGAGAAATTGTAAACATTTTTAAAATATATTTTTTATTGATTTCAGAGAGGAAGGGAGAGGGAGAGAGATAGAAACAATGATGAGAGAGAATTATTGATTGGCTGCCTCCCACACGCCCCCTACTGGGGATGGAGCCCGAAACTTGGGCATGTGCCCTTGACCAGAATCAAACCCAGGACCCTTCAGTCCACAGGCCAACGCTCTATCCACCGAGCTAAACCGTCTAGGTGGTCGGCAAACTCATTAGTCAACGGAGCCAAATATCAACAGTACAACGATTGAAATTTCTTTTGAGAGCCAAATTTTTTAAACTTAAACTTTTTCTAATGCCACTTCTTCAAAATAGACTCGCCCTGGCTGTGGTATTTTGTGGAAGAGCCACACTCAAGGGGCCAAAGAGCCGCATGTGGCTCGCGAGCCTCAGTTTGCCGACCACGGGTCTAGGGCAACGTTTTTAACTTAGCAGCTTTTTCATGATACTCTTAACTTTTCAACAACTGAAACATGGGAGTTAGTCACCTCTCCTACTGCTTTTTGTTGTTGTTGCTAATTATCACCGAGGATAGTTTTCCATTGATTTTAAGGGAGGGAGGGAGGGAGGGAGGGAGGGAGGGAAACAGAGAGAGAGAAACATCGATGTTAGAGAGACACATCAATTGGTTGCCTCCCATACGAGGCCCAACTAGGGTTGGGGATCAAGCCTGCAACCGAGGTACATACCTTTGACTAGAATTCAACCTTGGCTCTATCTACTGAGCCAAACTAGCTAGGTCTCTTCTGTTTTTTGTTTTGTTTTGTTTTGTTTTGTTTTAATATATTTTTATTGATTTCAAAGAGGAAGGGAGAGGGAGTGGGAGAGGGAGATAGAAACATCAATGATGAGAGAGAATCATTGATCAACTACCTTCTGCATGTCCCACACTGGGGATTGAGCCTGCAACCCAGGCATGTGCCACGACCAGGGATTAAACGGGGACCTACCGGTCCACAGGTTGAGGCTCAACCACTGAGCCTTGCCAGCTGGGCTCTCCTACTGCTTTTTGACCCAGACCACAAATAACAACCATGAACCACTGTTGTGTTGGGATCCAGAAAATAATTACAATTCAATCTGAGTAGCAGGCTCCCTAGTAGAATTGTGGGTTTTCAAATTCTAATGCCATAATGAACTAATTTGTTTAGGAGCTCATAGGGGTCTGAGCATAGGGATAAAACAGCCAATCCAGAAAGGAGCTTCTGAAAGACTGATTAGCCCCTGTGGGGACCTGTCTCCATCCAAACTGCTGGGGCAGGGGGTATTGCAGGGATGTTTTGTTGTTGTTGTTGTTTTTGCCATTCTGGGCCTTGTTTAAAGTGCTTTTTCTGGGTGAACACTCCATTTTTTGGTTTGTTTTTAAGGTAAGAACAGGAGGGGGAAACTTTGCCTTTTTTTCCCCCTTGAGATATGATGGAAAAATTTTTATGTTGGGGATTTGCTCTAATCTGAAGGCATTCTCATTGATTGGACATAGTTGATTCCAAATTCAAGGAACTTAACTTTCAATTATCTAAGGGGAAAAAAGGATTGCCAAATAACTTAATAGTCTAAACCAGTAGTCAGCAAACCGTGGCTCGCGAGCCACATGCAGCTCTTTGGCCCCTTGAGTGTGGCTCTTCCACAAAATACCACGGCCTGGGCGAGTCTATTTTGAAGAAGTGGCGTTAGAAGAAGTTTAAGTTTAAAAATTTGGCTCTCAAAAGAAATTTCAATCGCTGTACTGTTGATATTTGGCTCTGTTGACTAATGAGTTTGCCGACCACTGGTCTAAACAAGATGCCATTTTGATTTAATAATTATATTCAGTCTATTCTGAAGTATTTGGTTATTACATAGCAATGCTACCAATAAGTTCTATATTGTAAGAAATTAATTATAGATATCAGCCCAGTACTCATAGTTATGGCAAAGATGACTGTCTTCAGAGAAATGGCTCAGGTTCTGGTATAGTGTTTGATGCTCAAAACAAAATGTTACAACAATAAAGAAACATAGACTGGTCCTAGCCAGTTTGGCTCAGTGGATAGAGCAGGGGTGGGCAAACTTTTTGACTTGAGGGCCACAATGGGTTCTTAAACTGGACCAGAGGGCTGGAACAAAAGCATGGATGGAGTGTTTGTGTGAACTAATATAAATTCAAAGTAAAGGAGCGGAGGGGGGAGAGCAAGAGAACCCTCCGCTCTTTCGGCTCCGCGGGCCGGATAGAACAGCCGAACGGGCCGGATCCAGCCCGTGGGCTGTAGTTTGCCCACGGCTGGGATAGAGTGTCGGCCTGCAGACCTAAGGGTCCCGGATTTGATTCCAGTCAAGGGCATGTACCTCAGATGCAGGCTCCTCCCCAGCCCGGGCCCTTGTCAGGGCACATGCGGGAGGCAACCAATCGATGTGTTTCTCTCACATCGCTATTTCTGTCTTTCCCTCTCTTTTCCACTCTCTCTAAAAATCCATGGAAAATATCCCGGGGCAAGGAAAAAAAACAAACCAGAAACATAGACTGAAAAAAAAAAAGTGGCTGTAGTGGGTAATTCCAAAAAAGATTTATCTACATCCTAAATCTGGGAATGTGAGCTTAAAGGGGGGTGGGGAGGGTCTTTGCAGATCCTATCTAATAAAAGAGTAATATGCAAATTAACCACCGATCCGCTACACCCACAAGCCACGCCCACAAGCCAATCAGGAGCGAGTATGCAAACTAACCCAACCAAGATGGCTGTGGCCATGGAGAGAGCAGGCGGCTTGGGTTTCCCAGGCAATGGAGGAAGCCAAGCTTTCTGCACACCCTATCAGGCCCAGGCCTCCACTCAAGGCTACAAAGTTTCAATTACAGAAGATACATAAATCCCAATAAAAATGGCTGCCGCCACAGAGCAAGCAGGAGGCTTGGCTCTGCTCAAGGCCTCAAAGTTTCAATTATAGAAGATAAATAAATCCCAGATACCAGGGCCTCTGCTTGGGTCGCTGGGGGGCATGGCCGGCCTGCAAACCACCACAGGCCCCTCGCCTAGGCTGCCCCATGCCCCAAGGGAACCCCCACCCTGATCCGGGACAACCTTCAGGGCAAACCAGCTGGCCCCCACCTGTGAACCAGGCCTCTATCCTATCTAATAATCCTATCTAATAAAAGAGTAATATGCAAATTGACCATCACTCCAACACACAAGATGGCTGCCCCCATGTGGACACAAGATGGCCACTACAAGATGGCCAGCAGGGGAGGGCAGTTGGGAGGGACCAGGCCTGCAAGGGAGGGCAGTTGGGGGTGATCAAGCCTGCAGGGGAGGGGAATTAGGTGTGACCAGGCTGGCAGAGGAGGGAAGTTGGGGGTGACCGGGCCTGCAGGGAAGGGCAGTTAGGGGTGACCAGTCCTGCAGGGGAGGGCAGTTAGGGGCAAACAGGCTGGCAGGGGAGCAGTTAGGCATCAATCAGGCTGGCAGGGGAGTGGTTAGGGGGTGATTAGGCTGGCAGGCAGAAGCGATTAGGGGCAATCAGGAAGGCAGGCAGGCGAGCAGTTGGGAGCCAGCAGTCCTGGATTGTGAGAGGGATGTCTGACTGGATCGGGCCTAAACGGGCAGTCGGACATCCCTCGAGGGGTCCCAGATTGGAGAGGGTGCAGGCTGGGCTGAGGGACACACACCCCTGTGCACGAATTTCATGCACCAGGCCTCTAGTGTAATTATAAGGATCTCGAGGCAAATCAATTGGATTATTCAGGTGGACCTTAAATCCAATGATAAATGTCTTTATAGGAGACAGAAGAGACACAAGAAGAGAAAATGGCCATGTGGAGATGAAGCCAGCCAGAGAGACTGGAGTGATATGTGTACCACCCAAGGAATGCCTAAAGGCAACAGACACTGGAAGAAGTAAGGAAGGATCCTCCCGTAGAGCCTTGAGAGGGAGTGTGGTCCTGCCTGCCAGCACACTAATTTCTAACTCTGCCTTCAAGAAGAACTATAAGAGAATACATTTCTGTCCTTTGAGAAATGATAGAAAGGGTCCAGGGTTCGATTTTTGTTAATCCTCACCCCAGGATATTTTCCCATTGATTTCTTAGAGAGTGGAAGAGAGAGGGAGAGACAGAGAGAGAGAAACATCGATGTGAGAAAGTGACATCGATTGCTTGCCTCCCACATGAACCCCAACCAGGAAATAGAAAAACCTTTATGTTAGGGATTTGCTCTTTGTGGTGCTTTGCTACAGCAGCCCTAGGAAACATACATTTATATGTTTACGGATCTTGGTTGTCAATCACAACTATGAGGCCACAAAAATATTTCATGTTCAAATGCAGAATAACACAAAAAAATTGTTTTTAAGGTTGCGGATGCATTTAATTTTGGTTAAGAAGAACAAACCATACTTGTTTTGATCTCAAATATTATAAAACTTTTTCACAATACCTTGAGGCATGCAGATCTGTGGCTGGTTTCAGCACATATGCACTAGAGAGAGCATTTTGATCATTATGTTGTTGTCATCATGATTACCCGCCATGCAGCAATCATACAGGACCTAGTACGTACAAATTTTGCTTACACACTTTCTAAAATTGTTTGGGAAAAATCCACACCTGGAGTTTGTCCTCTTTCTCCTGCTCCCAGTCCATGGACTCTGCTGAAGACTTCTCCATCTTCTTCAGCGATGTTAAGTTCCAGTCATACTCAATGCTGCCGGATTCAATCACTTGGCCATCAATTTTCACTTCGTAAGTGAGATCTGGTCTTAAGATCAGAGTGTAGAGGTGTGTAAAGCCATCAACCTGCACATTTTAGGGGAGGAAAGGATGACAGGGAGATGTTTCAAGTCAGGTCTAAACATACAGTTTAAATTATCATCAATCAAAGACTTGTTATAAACAGAAAGAAGAGGGGTTGTAGGATAGAGGACTGTAACAGTGTAACAGAAGCATTGCCTCTTTGTAGAACACTGCTACTGGCAGCCTTCTCTTGAGTGGCTGATTACCTTTTGGGCAAAGATACTGGCCCCCACTATAATCCTACAGGCAGTTATGATGGGGCAGTTGGTGTAAACCATGGGACGATGGCGTTGTTTATGAAAAGTCATGTTGAAAACTACTTCCTGTTCTATATCCTGAAAGATTCCTAATGAAGTTTGCTCCATTTCTTTTTTTCTATAATTTTGTTTTGTTTTGAATCCTTACCCAAGGGTATGTTTATTGACTTTGGAGAAAGGGAGGAGGAGAGAGGGGGGAAGCATTGATCAGCTACCTTCCATACATGCCCTGACTGGGGATTGAACTGCAACCTAGGTGTGTGCCCTGACCAGGAAATCAAACCCACAACCCCTTGGTGTGTGGGACAACACTCCAACCAGGGCTCCGCTCTATTTCTAACATAGGGGAGAACTTTCTGATGCTCTGAGCTATCCAACAATGGAAGCTCTGTGAGGGCAGGCCCAGTGTCTCTCTGGGTCACGATTAAAGCCCTGGGCCCGACACAGGAAAGTATTCAACAAATATGCAATTAAGGATGGGTGGGGGGTGGGTGATGGGTGCCTGGGGAGGCTGAGGGTGCCCAGGATATACCTGCTTGTCAATAGCAGGGGGAATCCTACTGGGCTTCTCAAAGCATAACCCATAGCATCAGCATCACTGGGAAATGTAGGTTCCCACATGGGTCCCAACGTGCTGCACTGGAACCTGGTGGACCCTTTACTAATTTTCACAGGCCCTCCAGGGACACTGACACTGTTCAGGTTCAGGAGCCACTGCCCCAGCATCTTAAAGGGTCTGTGTCAGGAGGATTCTCTCCCTACCAAGAGCCAAAGCTAAAGGCTTCTTCCGTTCTTGCCTGTTGTGCCCTGCTGGATAGACCACTGCTGTCCACACAGTGGCAAATGGCTTGTCCAAGATCAACACTACAGTCTGCTTGGTGTGACAGCTGAATACCAATGCTCTCCCCCTGCTCTCTACTGGCCTTCCTCTCAACTCCCTTTCCTAATTTCACTTTGGGCTCCCTGACCCCAATGGCTGGGGCTCCCCAGGATTTGGCTACAAGAGCAGAGCCTCCTGGGGATTATATTTACTCCCATACATATGCAAACAGCTCCAAAAGGCATCTTTAACTCCAACCATCTGCCTGAGCTTCAGACCTGCTTCCAACAACTTACTGACACCTCTTTCTGGATGTCTGCTAGGATTTCACCCCTAACCATTCAACATGACCCCCCCGTCTGCCCTAGTCCCTTCTTGACCTTTGTTTCCCTTCCTAATTAACAGTAATGCTACTGAGAGTCATTGTCCACATCCTTAGTACCCACATTCCAAACATCCTAAAGTGTGCCACGCCAGCATGGCCAAGGGTGAACCTGAGGAGGGGCAGTGAAGGATTGAAGAAAAGACAGACAAGAGAATACAGCTGGGGCTCAGTGGATCTCCCATGCCTGGATGAGGACCCAGCCTGAAAGCCGATGCTTTATTTTGTAGTCTGATTAAAACAAGGGTAGATTAACATGTGTACAAATGTTCTTGTTTTGGCAACACTTGCTGCACCTCCCACAGCCCTTAGCTACTTAGGAAGGAATTAGGGAGGGCTACAAGGTCAGGCTTAATTACGCTATGAGAGCTCTGCCCTCCAGGCTGGGACTTGTTTGTGGCCCTGCCACAGGCCAGCCCGAGGCTTGACCCTAGAGCCGCTCCCTACAATAAAGTCCTCTGGACCCCACTCCTGAATAATGTCAAAACGCTCCTACGGTGTGCATTCCCCCAGAGCCTGGGCCCACAATCTCACCTGTTTTCCTGCCTGTTGATCACTCTGTCCCCCACTCACCCTCTCCAGAACATCTGAGCTATTTTTCTAACATGCACTTCAGACCCCTTGAGGTCTGACCACCGCCTGCAGGAAAGGTTCTTGCCCTTTCCTTTCCACATCACAGAATGAATCAGAACCCTAAGAAAATAATGGTACTCCTCACTGGGAAGACCGGAATGCTGACTAGCTGCTGTGAATCAGTGCTCCTTCAGCAGATGCGTGTTATTTTTCTAACAGATTGCAGAAACAGCAGCACATGTCTGAGGAAGGCATCAGCCTTGGGTGCCTCTCAGGGCCCTGTAGGCTTGTTGACCCCTGGTGGTCATGCTTTGGCCTCCCAGGCATGATCTGGGCTGAACCTCACAGCCTCCACAGTGTCTCTCCCACACACCTGATGTGCAACTGAACAATTTCTTGGGACTCAATCGTAAAGACCTGCCCTTTGGTCCAAACATTAAGTGGAGGGAGAAAAATTAAGACTGTGAGCTTCCCATCGCTCCACGGGAGGCGTGCATGGGGTGAGGGGGGAGCTCACAATCCAAGTGAACCGCAACTAGGTGGGAGCCCAAGAGGGATGGTGCTACCAATGGAGACTTACTGGGGTTTTGTGAAGAGGTCCACTGCTCCCTGCTTGGGTTAGGCCTGACTAAAGGAGAGTTATAGATGCTTCCACTCCATGCTGTCAATGATCGTGAAATACACTAGGGCCTCCTGCCCAAATTCACGCAGATTCACACAGGCCTCTGATGTTGGAGCCCTGGGCCCTGGGGGTGTCTCAGGGGACAGGTTCCTGTTTCCTGGTGCTTATATGCAAATGAGGGGGCATTGCAGAACATACTTCCCTTCCACAGGCCCACATGACAGGGACCTAACACAGGCCACCTCTTTGCAGAAGCCCTAGGTGGGGCTATTGAGTTCTAAAGCAGGCCCTAAGACCTAAAGTCATTTTCACAGATCCCCTGGGTAAAAAAGTAAGAGTGCATGCTTTCATTTTAGAAATTTTTCTATTTTAAATGTTTTGGCATTTTGAAGATTAATTTCTCCAATTAATTTTCAGGAATAAAAGCTAAAATGTGACCACTCTGTTGTAACCCTGATGGGGCAAATTATAAATCGATGCCATAGCTCACAGTAAAAAGTGAATGTGCCCTCCTGATGGGAAAAAAACTCCAGAAACCAAACCAGAGAAGTGGACAAGTGTCTCTAATGCGCCTGCTAAATTAGAGAGCAGGGCCGGGGTATGTTTGCTATGACCGATCCCTGGCTCACTTAAATATTTTAAGATCAAAACTACTCTCTCTAAACTTATGTTACTATCTGACAAGAGTTAACACAATCACTGATTTAAATATAAAATCAGCCCGAACCGCCATGGCTCAGTGGTTGAGCATCAACCTATGAACCACGAGGTCAGGGTTCGAAACCAGTCAAGGGCACATGCCTGGGTTGTGGGCTCCATCCACAGTGGGGGGCGTGCAGGAGGCAGACAATCAATGATTCTCTCTCATCACTGATGTTTCTATCTCTCTCTCTCTCTTCCTTCCTCTCTGAAATCAATAAAAATATATTTAATAAATAAATAAATACAAAATAATTTACCTTACACCTGATAGGTTTCTTGTTTGAATGATACTGATTCTTGAAATGTAAAATAACATGAACTTTCTTGATATCAAATCCACAAATATCAGGTCCTACAAAAAAAAATTAGCTGCTCTCAATTTCCCTGCATAATGCATTACCACAACATACCCCCAACCATTCTCCTGAAATAATATCCAAGGCTTCCTAGCTTACATGCCCAGAAATCATCAGATACTTACATGGAGATATTTAAATGGATATCTCCCATTTATATCACCTGAGAAGGTGATACCATTCTCAGTTCAGGTCATTTCTCTGTTCCCTGCAGCCACTTTGGACTCAAGTGTAAATCAGCATGAGTAAGAAAAGGTTTAACAATCTAAAAAGCATCCCTGACATGCCGCCCGAGTTTGGGGTCGTTGCTCGGAAGCTCTGACCAATGTCCCTGTACCCAGGTGAGGGCTTTGGAGCTGGACTGCCGGGCTCTGACCTCAGCTCTCATTCAGTTTTGAGACACAGTTGCAACTATGCAGCCTCCCTATGCCTTGAGTTAATCTTGACTTCACAAAGCTTATGCCAATTAAAAGGGCTAATGTTTTTTTTAGTACATTTATTGATTTGAGAGAGAGAGGGAGAGGGATAGAAACATTGAGAAACATCAATTAATTGGCTGCCTCCTGCACACCCCCCTACTGGGGATGGAGCCCGCAACCTGGACATGTGCCCTGACAGGGAATCAAACCATGACTTCCTGATTCATATGTCAATGCTCCATCACTGAGCCACACCCATCGGGCTGTTTGTGTTTTCAGGCCATCTCTGTGCCAAGAGTCAGCCTGAGATGTAAACTTAAGGTCTTCTCAGGTCTTTTCTGAGTCTTGCCCTGGGCATGTGTGGTCATGTTCTAGTTTTCCCTGCATCAATGTCCTGGTCTTCAATGTCTGGCTTCCTGAGGGGAAAGGGGAAAGAATGAGGGGAGGGGGGTGCTGGCCCTTTACTTCCCCTGGAAGTCACTTTGGCTGGAGGCAGAGAGGATTACAATAGTGAGGGAGATACAACAAAATGGCTGCCCCTCTCTGTCCCCACCCTTGTGACCAGAGGCACCAATCAGTGATCAGAGCTCAGATCCCAAATATTTGGAGGACAGAGTCCTTTCTGCCCACCCTAGCTCCTGCAAGCTGTGTATAAGCTGCTCCAGGAACACCTGCCCCACTGGTGGGAGGTGGGTATATGCTACTGTGCTGAGGGCTAAATGGACTGAATTTAACCTTCCCGGTTTCCCCTGGAAATTGCAATCCTTCTACAGACTCCAGAGTTCCAAAATATTTAAATTTGGCAGCTTCTGCCAGTAGAATTGTTGTCTAGGAGGGGAGACAGATGCCTAGTGCTTCCTACTCTGCCATCTTCCCAGAATCCTCTTCATTCATAAAGCCTTTGGATCTCACACTTTGGTTATGTCTAGTTTCTGTGGCCCATTGTGGTCTCTTCCCATTCCAGCACAAATTTTAATCAAGTTCCCCTGGTGTCAGGAGACATTTACTGTATTCCAGGGTCAGCCAGTTTTTTCTGTAAGGGGCAAGACAGTTAATATTTTTGGCTTTGGGGCCATATGGTCTCTGTTACAATGACTCCACTCTGCCACTGCTGTTTGAAAGCAGCTCTAGACAAAATGCAAATGAACTGAGTGAAGCTGTAGCCAGTAAGACTTCATTTGTGGACAATGAAATTTGAGTTTCATATCATTTCCATGTGTCAAAAATATTATCCCTCTTAAGATTTTTTTCAGTCATTCAGAAATGTTAAAACCCATTCTCAGCTCACGAGCCATAACAGACACAGGCTGTGGCCTGATCTGGCCCATGGACAAGGTTTTCTGACTCGTGATATATTCAGAATATTTGGGTCTACATTAATGTTAAACAAACAACTTTCTCTAAAGTATAACAGAATGGTACAGTTGCCTTTTTATAATGTTAAAATAGATTTAACAGTACTAAAAACCTTTGGCCAGGCACACACAATACTACCATCTTAGCAGTCTTGGTCTAAGGATTCCATAGGTGGAAGGATTTTCAGTCACCAAACGGTTGCTTTGTACTACCTGAACTCACCAAACATAACATAGTACTGGGACTTCCCACTCAGGTTCTTCTGGTCTACATCCGAAGGGAAGATCTTAATGTAGCCCCCTCCACAGTCCATCTTCTGCTCGTGTTTCACTGTGTACTGAATGACCAGCGTCTTCCCTTTATTGCTAAATGGTTTAAACCGTGCAGAGATGGCATAGAATCGGCCATTTTGAGTGGTTTGCAGACCTTCAAACAAAAAACACTCATGAAAGATTAGGAGAGACAGTGCTCAGTTATGCAGATAATTAAATTATTGTCTTCCTCTTACTCCCAATAATAAGCACCTATAGTCCATTTGTACAATATACAATGGACATGACACAGAACTTCTTTGTCACACTCAGATGTTTTTGTACTTAATATACCACTGTTATGTTATAAAAGCACATTAGCTCTAAGTGACAAATATGTATTCTAATAATAAATGAAAGATTAATTTTGCTTCCATTCATCTTCCAAGGGGTGGGGATATACAAGGAAGCTTGTGTAGCAACTGAATTAAAATACAAAGCATTCTACTACTTTTTATTTATTTATTTATTTATTTATTTATTTATTTATTTATTTTTTAAATATATTTTATTGATTTTTTACAGAGAGGAAGGGAGAGGGATAGAGAGTTAGAAACATTGATCAGCTGCCTCCTGCACACCCCCCACCGGGGACATGCCCGCAACCAAGGTACATGCCCTTGACCGGAATCGAACCTGGGACCTTTCAGTCCGCAGGCCGACGCTCTACCACTGAGCCAAACCGGTTTTGGCTACTTTTTTTTTTTAAATATATTTTTATTGATATTTTACAGAGAGGAAGGGAGAGGGATAGAGAGCCAGAAACATCGATGAGAGAGAAACATCGATCAGCTGCCTCCTGCACACCACCCACTGGGGATGTGCCCACAACCAAGGTACATGCCCTTGACCGGAATCGAACCCGGGACCCTTCAGTCCGCAGGCCGACGCTCTATCCACTGAGCCAAACCGGTTTCGGCGCATTCTACTACTTTTTAAAAAATAGATATTTTATTGATTTTTTAGAGAGGAAGGGAGAGGGAGAGAGAGTTAGAAACATCGATGAAAAAGAAACATCAATCAGCTGCCTCCTGCACACCCCTCACTGGGGATGTGCCCACAACCAAGGTACATGCCCTTGACTGGAATCGAACTTGGGACCTTTGAGTCCACAGGCCGATGCTCTATCCACTGAGCCAAACCGGTTAGGGCTCTACTTCTTTTTCTTAATTCTTATCTTAAAATAGTGACTTAAGCGTCACAACAGCCCTAGCTGGTTTGGCTCAATGGATAGAGCGTCGACCTGCGGACTGAAGGGTCCCAGGTTTGATTCCAGCCAAGGGCACATGCCTGGGTTGTGGGCTTGATCCCCAGTAGGGGGCGTGCAGGAGGCAGCCGATCAGTGATTCTCTCTCATCATTGGTGATTCTCTCTCAGCATTGATGTTTCTATCTCTCTCTCCCTCTCCCTTCCTCTCTAAAATTAATAAAATATATTTTTTAAAAAAGTCACAACAGACCGGCTGGTGTGGCTCAGTGGTTGAGTGTTGACCTATGAACCAGGAGGTCATGGTTTGATTCCCAGTTGGGGCACATGCCAGGTTTGTGGGCTCCATCCCCAGTGTGGGGGTGTAGGAGGCAGCCAATGATTCTCTCTCAACATTGATGTTTCTAACTCTCCCTCTCCCTTCCACTTTTTTTAAAAAAATATATTTTATTGATATTTTTACAGAGAGGAAGGGAGAGGGATAGAAAGCTAGAAACATTGATGAGAGAGAAACATCGATCAGCTGCCTCCTGCACACCCCCCACTGGGGATGTGCCCGCAGCCAAGGTACATGCCCCTGACCGGAACCGAACCCGGGACCCTTCAGTCCACAGGCCAACGCTCTATCCACTGAGCCAAACCGGTTTCGGCATCCTCTTTGAAATCAATAAAAATATGTTAAAAATAAAAAAAGAGTCACAACAGCAGCCCTAGCTGGTTTGGCTCAGTGGCTAGAGCGTTGGCCTGGGGACCAAAGGGTCCCGGGTTCGATTCCTGTCAAGAGCACGTACCTTGTTGCAGGCTTCTCCCCAGCCCGGGCCCTGGTCAGGGCTCCTGCAGAAGGTAACCAATCGATGTTTCTCTCTCACATTGTTATTTCTGTCTTTCCCTCTCTCTTCCACTCTCTCTAAAAATCAATGGAAAAAATATCCTCAGGTGAGGATTAACAAAAAAGAGTCACAACAGCAGGTGGAGGACAGAGTGCAGCTCTGTAAATAGTGCTTCACTGTGCTGGATGAGCTGGCTCATGGTTGTCATGTGTGATGGCTTTTTATGAAGATACCATCCTTTGTCATGTGAATCATTTCATATTTGCATTATGCATTTAAGTGTTCACTTTGAGACCAAAAACCCCTTTTCAGTAGCCACGAGGCTCTGTACCAAATCCTTATCTTATACTGAAATTCATCAAACCTGAAAACAGAGCCAGTCTTATTATAACCTACCCTTACTTGCTCTGTACTCTGGCCCCCACAGCTGCTCTGAGTCATCATAAATGGACTTGGTATTTGTATTACTACATCCTGAATTCATGGCTGAACTCCCTACCACCACACCTCTCTGTGTCCTTCATTCTTTCCTCACCCTTCCCTTCCTCAGATTTGCAGCCCCTCCTCCTCATGTGGCCCCTTCCAATGAGGCAATTCCTAAGGCCATATGACTCAACATCTCCCTCTGTGTCCTACCCCCCTCCTCAGCCACACCCATGGCCTTTCTGACTAAATTCTATTTCTTTTTCCAACAATAGCTTCTATGTCATGGTCCCAGGGGACCACAACAGAAGGGGCCAAATTAACAGGTATGCTCGGTGCCTTGCCCCTGTCTGCACTCAGTAGACATGTGCTGTGAATGAAATGCACACAATCTCAGGATTCCAGGTTGAAGGGAGAAAAAACACTGTGGAAAAAAACCAAACCGACTCTAAGTGGGAACCCCTGTCCTTGGACAAGCTTCATAGAATCACCTGCTTGTTTTCACTCCATTTTTGTCATAGAGCCTGAATTTTGACCAACTCTTTGGGTCAACAGCCTATCTAATAAAAGGGTAATATGCAAACTAACCATCACTCTGTCACAAAAGATGGCGGCGTTCAGTCCTCTCAGCCCCGCCGGAGTCCCCCAGTCCCGGGGAGGCGGCTGCTGAGAGCGGGCAGCGTGAGCAGCCTGGTGGAACGCGGAGAGCCTCTGGGCAGCGGGCACAGAGGCCAGTCCCCGCAGAGAGCTACTGGTGCACAGATTCGTGCGCAGGGCTACTAGTGTAACTTATAAAACTTATACAATTGAAAACCAGAGGGAAACATGGGAATAACGGGACCAAGATAAAGGTTGAATGGAAGATGGCGAAGAAGTAAGTTTTTCATTTAAATTAGGGGCTGGCAAGCTTTTTCTGTAGGGCCAGAGAATAAATATTTTAGGCTTCATCTGCCATTTGCTCGTTGTCCCAACTATTCAACTCTGCCTTTGCAGTATGAAAGCAGTTTTATAGACCATATGCAAACAAATGAGCTTGGCTGTGTCCTATTAAAACGTTATTGATAGACACTGAAATTTCATATATTTCATTGAATTTTATATAATTTTTACTTGTCATAAAACACTATTCCCCTTTCAATTTTCCCCCTATTAAAAAGTGTTAAAACCATTCTGTTTGCTGGCTTAGAAAAACAAACAGGTGGTAGATGAGCTGTATCTTGTCCATCTTTGGTCATCAGAAATGAGAAGAAGCCAGAACACAGGTTATTCTAGAACCAGGAGGCTACTGACTTGCAGGGTGGGGGGTTTCAGGCCAGCCTCTGGGAGGGCTGGGAATCCCTCGCTTGACCTGTGTGTATAGGTATAAACATTCATCCTGTTGTATCCCTTAAGAGCTGTGCACCTGACAGCATTTAACATTTACCTCGTTTTCTTTTCTTCTTAAAGAGAAGAAAAAAAAACAGAAGTATGCTTTTTTTTTTTTTTTTTCCTCTGCAGGGCAAGGCCCTGGGGCCCCCTAGTGCATACAAAGCGGGTTTTGCTGGGCAAGTGAAAAAAAGAGGACAAAAAGTAATGCCAGAGCCCTAGCCGGTTTGGCTCAGTGGATAGAGCATTGGCCTGCGGACTGAAGGGTCCCAGGTTCAGTTCCGGTCACGGGCACATGCGGGCTCGATTCCCAGTGCGGGGGGGGGGGGGGGGGGGGGGGGGGAAGGGGTGGTGGTGGTGGTGGTGCAGGAGGCAGCTGATCCATGATCCTTTCTCATCATTGATGTTTCTCTCTTTCTCTCTCTCCCTCTCCCTTCCTCTCTAAAATCAATAAAAATATATTTAAAAAAAAATGTAACGCCAGACCCTACCGAAGCCTTGGTTTCCTCACCTGTGAATGGGAGTGGGACATGTTGGGATGAGCCATACCTACCTTGAAAGGTTGCTATGGGGGATTTAACATTTAGCTTGATTTTCTCTGGAACCCTAAACTAACCTTTGTCTTTTTCTTTATGGCCATAAAATTTCCCTGACGAGAGTCTAAAATGCCCGAATTGGGAGTCATTAGTGGATTGCACCCATCGGTTCCTCCAGCGCTCTGTGGGGGGAAACAACAAGGTTAGGGCTGAAAACTTAATCCGGGTCAAGGGAGGGTGAGGGGGCCCTCCAGGCTTCGCCACAGGCCAGCCCGGAGCCAAACACGACTCGGGCCATCCGTTGGGCGGCAAGGAATGGGGGAGCTTACGCCCCCGCCACCATGGCATCGCCTTTTCACCTCCGTCTAGAAACTCCTCCTGGAAGTAGACGGTGGCCAGCACCACCCGCAACACACAGACAGCCCAGAACAGGAGCCAAGGCTCGGCCATAGAGGGTGCGCGGAGCTTCTTGTAACCGCCCCTTTGCTCCCAGCAGTCTCCGCGGCGAGCCGGGCCCTTCTAGGAACTACAACTCCCGTCACACCTCGCGATTGTGATCTGAGGCATCACTGGTCCTAGCGCGCTATTGTGCTACTCCCAAGATGTCCCGCTATTGTGACCTGGGACGCTATTGGTCCTCGGGGGCGCAGGGCGCGCTGGGAGATGTAGTCTCTTTCGTCCTGGTGCGGTTGCCGGGGGCAACGGTCCTCTTAAGTTTGAGTGCCAGGCGGACAGCTGCGTTGGACTCCGTGGATGGACATCGAGGGCGGAGGTTGGCTGGACAGGCTGGGCGGCAGGGGCTCTGGAACAGAGAAACGAGGCGCGGCTGGGGTGGGAGGGTGGCGGTAGGGCAGCCCCCAGCTGCGCCTCATACCCTAGTTCCCCTGTTTGGATCCGTTCGGGAGTGTGATCCGATGTGGAACGCTCCAGGCCTGGGGAAAGACTCCAGTGCTTCGATTTTTTATTTTTAACATTTTATTGAGAATTCATTTATATACCATACAATTTATGCCTTTTAAGTGTACAAGTCCATTATTTTTCAGTAAACTTACCAAGTGGTGCAGCCATCACCATGGTCCAGCTGTAGAACTTTGCATCTCTCCAAGGAGATAGATCCCCCGTTCCCCTTTGCAGTCCATCCCGGCCCCCACTCCTAGCCCCAGCAACTACTGATGTGCTTTCTGAGTCTAATGATTTGTCTTTTCTGGTGTTTTGCATCTAGCTACTTTCACTTACTGTAATGTGTTTGAGATGTATGCCTATTATGTGTATTGATATTTGTTCTTTCTTATTGCTGAATAGTATTTCATTGTATGAATGGACCTCAGTTCTCATCCATTCTCTAATTAATGGACATTTGGGTTGTTTTCTCTTTTTGTCTATTATGAGTAATAACTGTTATGAATATTTGCATATATTTTATTTATCTTGGGCCACATGGAGTGGAATTGCTGGATCATTTGGTAACTATGGTTAACCTTGTGGGGAATTACCAGATATATTCTAAATTGGTGACTGCACCATTTTACAATATCCCCTCCCCAACAATTGAGGGTTGCAATTTATTTGCTTTTTCACTAATGCTTGTTAATATCTGTACTTTTTTATTTTTTGGTTATAGCCATCCTAGTGGGTGTGAAGTGGGATCTTATAGTGTGTGTGTTTTTTAAAAATTTTTTGGTAATCCTCATCAGAGGATATTTTTTCATTGATTTTAGAGAGAGTGGAAGGGAGGAGGAGAGACAGAAAGAGAGAAACACTTGAATTGGTTGTCTCCTGCACGCTCCCTTGGGGCCGGAGTTTGAGTTTGCAACCGAGGTACATGCCCTTGACCAAAATTGAACCCAGGACCCTTCAGTCTGAGGGTCAACACTATTCACTGACCCAAACCGGCTAGGGCAATCTTATGGTGGTTTTTATTTACATTTTCCTAATGGCTAGTGATGTTGAACATCTTTTCAAGGGTTTGTTGACAATTTGAGTATTCTCTTTAGAGAAATGTCTGTTCATGACCTTTGCCTTTATTTTTAGTTGTGTGTATTTTAAATATGTCTATTTTAGTTGTGGTAATGTACATAACATAAAATTTGCCATTTTAACAATTTTTCCATTGGTTATTTGTAAACCTAGGGAAAATTTCAGAACCACTACGTGCCAGAAAACCTGGCCTGGTGGTGGGGCCTCCCCTCTGACTCACAGAATGGGCTGGGCTGAGTCATCTCCTGAGCCTCACCTACAGAAATGTTAATAAAGATAGTTGTTGACGCCATTCGGCGCAGTATGGAGACAACCCACAGTTCCGCACACATCTCCCTCATTCCTTTGTTTTCCGCCTCATTCCTTTTAATGGCTGTAAAGTATTCTATCATCTGAATGCTGTCTCCTGGACTTTCCCAGGTCTCTATGGATGGGTTTGGATTTTTATGACTACAAACAATGCCACCATGTCAGTCTCAAAAATTCTCTGTGCACATTGAGAATGTTAATTATAAGTAAATTCCCAGACATGGAATTCCCAGGTCGTGAGAGCTGTGTAGTTCATATTTTCATTGCTCTTGCTGAGTTTCTCACTAAAGGGTGCAGCAAATATAGACCCACCACCCCGTATTTCTCCATCATTTTACGTCTTTAAAATCTTTGGAAACCTCTGTAAATCTGTAAATCTTGGAGTTGGCCGTTCCTGTTCTTCAGGGGCACACAGGAACTTTAGAATATGATGAAAACTCTGGTCCTTCTCCCCAGAAAAATGTACACCAGGTTGTGTACATAATATATGGCTGACATTTGTTGAGGGGAGGGTGCTGTGTCTGTCCATAGCTTTCTCCTCCTTCCAGGTCAGCGGTTCTCACACTTTTAGTGAAATAAGATTTTTCTGGGGACCTCAAATATACAGACTGTGTGTGATTTTTGAAATCCTCACCAGAGGATATAGTTTTATTGACTTTTAGAGAGAGATTGAGAGAGAGAAATATCCATCAGTTGCCTCTGGTACGTGCCCTGACTGGGAATCGAACCTGCAACTTAGGTATGTGCCCAGGCCGGAACCGAACCTGAAACGTTTTTGGTGTATGGGACTATGCTCCCACCAACAAAGCCACCCAGCCAGGGCCAGATTGTGTGTGTGTGTGTGTGTGTGTGTGTGTTTTAATATATTTTTTAAATTGATTTCAGAGAGGAAGGGAGAGGGAGAGATGGATGAAAACATCAGTGTTAAAGAAATAGAAACATTAAAAAAAAAAACCACACACACACACATCAATGCTGAGAGAGAATCATTGATCAGCTGCCTCCGACACGCCCCCTACTGAGGATTGAGTCTGCAACCTGGGCATGTGCTCTGACTGAACAGTGACCTCCTGGTTCATAGGTCCTTGCTCAACCACTGAGCAACACCGGCTGGGCCAGATTGTGTCTTAACAGCTCTTTGTTAGAGAGTTGAGAACGGATAAAAGAGGAGCCCTGCCTGACTGGCGTGGCTCAGTGGTTGAGCATCGACCTATGAACACAGTTCAATTCCTGGTCAGGGCACATGCTTGGGTTACAGGCTTGATCCCGAGGGGGCGAGCAGGAGGCAGCTGATCAATGATTCTGTCTCATCATTGATGTTTCTATCTCTCTCTCCCTATCCTTTCCTCTCGGAAATCAATAAAAACGCGGTAGGTCAGTGGTTGGCAAACCGCGGCTCGCGAGCCACATGTGGCTCTTTGGCCCCTTGAGTGTGGCACTTCCACAAAATACCACGGGCAGGCGCGTACGTACAGTGCGATTGAAACTTCGTGGCCCATGCGCAGAAGTCGGTTTTCAGCCCGGGTGAGTCTATTTTGAAGAAGTGGCGTTAGAACACTCAAGGGGCCAAAGAGCCGCATGTGGCTCGCGAGCCGCGGTTTGCCAACCACTGCGGAAGGTAATTGCTTAAATGGTACCAAGTGTCTGACCATTTTCCTTGTCATCATCAGGCTTGCAGGGAAGGCTCTGTCTGACCAGACTACAAAGGGGTGGTTTGAATGCATGATACGTTTTCTTTCTTTTCTCCTTAGAATGGCTTCAACAAGAAAAAACAGCCATCCCATGCGTAAAATCTTTGGTGATTTTAATGATATTTCCTTAGAAGATTCAAAGATGGAAAAAATAAAAAACTTGAAAATCAGTAGGAATCTTACCAAAATAGCTCCCAGTAATAGCAGATTTCTAAAAAGAAGCCAAACTATGGGTGAAAAACACTTCTTCCCGAAAGAGGATGCTGGCCTGGGGAGTGGGCCCTGGCTGTCCTCAGGGAGACCCCCGACCACTGCCTCAAAGCTCAGGACCAGCGCCGCGCTTCGGAAGCTGGCCCAGATCGAGTCCAAGATCATGAATCGGAAGGTACAGATGGACTTGTCTGACATGGAATCCAACTTGAAGACCTCCAAGGACAGTCTTCCCTGGAGAGCAGACAAAATTCCTCCTAGGAGTCCAGCTGAACTTTCTTCACAGAATACAGACCAAACCTCCCAGAAGCAGGCCCGGGAGATTCCTCTCGCTGGGAGCAGCACACCGGGTGGGAAGGTCAGTAGGTTTCTAAAGACGAGAGAGCCACCTGTTGAAAAGCTATCTCCTGAAGCCCATTTTGGGAAAGAGAGGAATTTTTCAGTGCCCAAAGAGAAAGCACCCATTAGAAAACTGGATTCGCCAGACAGTGATGAAGAGGAAATGAGAGAGTTGCTGGGAAGCTTGATGGAATCTTTCAGAGAAAAAGAAGCACGCACGAATCAGGACTTTACCAGCACCAGAGTCATTGGGAAAAAACAAGTAGAACTGTTCTCGGTAAGGTTTGCATGCATTTATTTTCAACAAAGTCTTTGCTTTTGTACCTTTCTGTCATAGCACCAGAGACTTTTGATAGCAGGTGTGACCCAGGAGCCACGTGAGAAAAGGGTTTGATGAGGAAAGGTTGGGTTTCAGACCGTCACAGCTACCTGTTGTAGGCCTGCTCTGTAGGGATGGAATTTGGGACCCGTTAGGCAGTTTTGCAATAACTTGTAACTGTGTACACCACAGGACAGCACTTTGTCTGACTGATTGAACACCAGCAGTGATAATGCCATAGGCAATCCATGCCTACTTGTCATTTGTATCACACAGGAGTCATTAGCTTGGGAAGGCTGTATTTCCATTATTTTTATTGAGATGAAATTCACATAAAATTGACTATTTTCAAATGAACAAGTCACTAGCATTTAGTACTTTTGCAATGTTTTGCAACCACCACCTCTATCTAGTTCCAGAACATTCTTATCATCCCCAAAGGAGACCCTGTACTCATTAAATAATCACTCTCCATTTCTCTCTCCCCCAGCCCCTGACAACCACTAATCTGCTTTCTGTCTCCATGGATTTGTCTGTTCTGGTCGTTTCACATAAATGGAATCATACAACAGTGTGGCCTTTTGTGTCTGGCTTCTCTCGCTCAGCATGGTATTTTCAGGTTCATCCACATTGTGGTGTATGCCAGTGCTCCACCCCTTTTGTTTTTGTTTTTTGTGTGTTAACCTTCACCTGAGGATATTTTTTTCCATTGTTTTTTACAGAGAGTGGAAGGGAGAGACAGAGAGAGAGAAACATCGATGTGAGAGAGACACATCAATTGGTTGCCTCCTGCATTGTGCCCCGACCAGAGCGGGGGGCTGAACCTGTAACCCAAGTACATGTACATGCCTTGACCAGAATCGAACCCATGACCCTTCATGGGCCGATGTGTTTACCACTGAGCCAAACCGGCTAGGGCTCACTCCTTTTTATGGCCAAATAATATGCTATTGTGTGATGGACCACATCTTATTTATCCACTGATGGGCATTTGAGTTGTCTGCCTTTTGGGCATCCTGCTTCTATGAGCCTTTGTGTACAAGTATCTGAGTCTCTGTTTTCAGTTCTTTTGGGTAAATAGCTCGTAGTGGAATTAGTGGGTCCTACAGTAATTTTATGAGCAACTTATTGATGATCAGTCAAACTGTTTTCCACAGCGGCTGCACCATTTTACATTCCCACCAGCAGTGTATGGGGGTTCCAATTTTTCTACATTCTTGCCAATACTTATTTTCTGTTTTGTGATTATAGCTACCCTAGTGAATGCTAAGTATTGGGAAGGCTGTGTTTTATGGGGAAACCCTCTGCATATTCATTTTGGTTCTGTTGAAGGTCCCAGCTATCACAGATCATGTACTTAGGGGCCTTCATTTAGAAATGTGTAATTAACAGTATGTATTTGAAGGCAAAGTGCTATTTCTGATTATTTGTGGAATATTTTTTAATTCTAACATTACCTTGTCTAAATGTTGTACCTTGACTTCCAGAAATGAGGGGAAATAGAGAAAGGGCCATGAGGGATGGATAAGTGATCTAGGAAGCCTTGGTCTCATGCACCCTACTAGCCTACTAGCCACATTGTCAAATGATATGGACTTATTTATCACACGTTTGGTAATTTTGTTTCTTTTATTTCTGCCAAAGTAGGATCAGATCCCAACTCAACCAAAACTGCTTTCACTACCCAGTGAGGAACTTTCCAGCGCAAAGCCACTTGGGGCATCACATCTGCCAACTTTCCAATTAGCAGACGGGACTCTTCACAGTGTGCGCTCAAGAGCTCACTCCCCGCAGACTCACATTCCTGGGGACACAGCCCCCAGCACGGTGTCATCACTTTCCGTCACCAGCACTGTGTCAAAGCCAGTGCCCCCCAGGAAGGCACGTGGCGGGCTCTCATCCTCTCCCGTGAGGAGTGAGGCCGGGCCTGGGGAGGAGTCACTTTCAGAAGCCTCTGACGACAGCCTAAATGGTAACCCACAGCTCTGTGCAAAGGTGTTCCCCTGGGTAGACAGGGTGAGGCCTCCTTAGGGTCCCCAGGATGGTGGTCATAGGCTGTTGTCACCGGGAGTGCATGGTAGGCCTTGTCACACCCTCCACTCCCTGACCTTTCCTGAGGGGCCAAGTCGGATTTTTGTTCTGTCTTTTTTTTTTTTAAATATATTTTATTGATTTTTTACAGAGAGGAAGGAAGAGGGATAGAGAGTTAGAAACATCGATGAGAGAGAAACATCGATCAGCTGCCTCTTGCACACCTCCTACTGGGGATGTGCCCGCAACCAAGTTACGTGCCCTTGACCGGAATCGAACCTGGGACCTTTCAGTCCACTGGCTGACGCTCTATCCACTGAGCCAAACCGGTTTTGGCTGTCTTTTTATTTTCTTACGTCTGTTTTTATTGGTTTTTAGAGAGAGGGGAAAGGAGAGGGAGAAACATCAATGTGAGAGAGAAACATCAATTGGCTGCCTCCTGTTTGCACCCCGACTGGGATGTGGGTGTGTGCCCTAACCAGGAATAGTGTGACCTTTTGGTGCATGGAACGACACTCAACCAATTGACCCACACCGGCCAGGGCTGTTCTGTCTTGAATCTCTTCATCCAGTAACCCTGACCAATTACAGAGCAATAACCCAGATCCTCCTAGAAATCCTTCTAGAGCCATGTGCAAAAGAAAGGCAACTCAATTCTCCTTTTTGTAAAAGAGAAATTTACCTCCTTTTTAAATGTGGAAAAGAAAAACATCTCTAGTCACAGACATTTCCACATTATTTAACATTTTTATTTTAAAATTGTATAAGAAAGAGGAGAAAGCAAAGAGATGTGCTGCCAACGTAGATTTCTTCCTTTGATCCTCGAATCTAAACGAAGGAACTGTCTTTAGTGCCTGCTGTGTCCCTGCAGGATGACCAGCGAAGGCCAGCCTGCCCCACGGGTGCCAGTGACTGACTGTAACTCGGGAATCAGTTGAAGGGGAGGAAAAAATAGATTGTTTCCTTTTCCCCTTCTAGGTTCTCCGCTGCGGCTCTGTAACAAAAGACAGTTGAGCCCTAGCCGGTTTGGCCCAGTGGATAGAGCGTCGGCCCGCAGACTGAAGGGTCCGGGTTTGATTCTGCTCAAGGGCACGTACCTCGATTGCAGGCTCGATGCCTGGCCCTGGCTGGGGCGTGTGTGGGAGACAATCAGTCTCTCTCATATCGATGTTTCTCTCCATCTCTCCCTCTCCCTTCCACTCTCTCTAAAAATCAATGGGAAAATATCCTCAGGTGAGGATTAACAAAACAAAACAAAAAGACAGTTGAACAGGAGAAAAGCATGACATAGTAAATAAATATTTAATGTAAGTTTTACATGACATGGGAGCCCCCATAAGGAAATGAAGACCTGAAGGGACGGTCAAGCCCGAGCCTGTGGGTGCTGGGTTTGGTGAGGCGTGGAAAGGCCTGGAAAAATGTGGCAGGACAAAAGGAAATGGGCTAAGGGCAGTAAACTGAGCAAAGCCTGCTCTTTGGGATTCCCCAGTACCCCTCTGTCTTGGCCACAGGGGTGCTCCCTTCCTCTGGGTAGAGGGACAGCCCCACTCAGACCTGCTTCAGGGAGAAGGGCAGAGTCCTTGCAGCACCTGCCAATTCTCAGATTCTTTCAGCTTGAAATACTCACTCTGCCAAGGTGCCACCCCAGGGGGTGAGGGGAGGAAGAAGCACTGCCAACAAAAGTCCACCCCTCCCACCTCCCAGGTTAGGTTAGGGTCAGAGCACGCAGGGGGCGGGTTTAGGCTGTGGATATGAGAAGACCCCTTTGAGCCCCTTCAGGGGCTGCCAAATGCCATTTGACGCCTGACCTATTCTGGCAGGATCCTTGGGCCTGAGGGACTGGTAAGTGGGTATCCCCACCATTCTGACCCCACTGCTGGCCTGGAGGGGTCTGTCCTGGTGGCCAGACCCCACCCACCCTCATCCAGTTGCAGCCTCCAGGGAGGGAGGCAGCTGGGAATGAGTGGTGAGTACAAGTCCAAGTTTGGGGTCTGACATACCTGGGGGACATCCTAACCCCACTGGTTATTGGTTGTGCAGGCTTGGCCTTTCTGTGTCTCAGTCTCCTCACTTGTAAAGTGGGACAGAGCCAAGTCCATGAGACAGTTCGTGTGAAGTGCCTCCGCTGGCCCTGCTTCACACGTGCGTTTAAAGATTGGCTGATGTGACAGTGATGTTATTTCTCAGCCAGTGCCAACACCGTTCCAAGTGCTCAAGGCCATAACCTCCCTTGGGGCCGTTGTCCTGGGCCAGCTGGGAGGGCTCAGTTCAGAGGTTTTGTCTGTGATCGCATGTTTGGACCTATCTGCCATGTGAACTGAGATGACGGTTTGTATTAGAGGAGCTTGGAGGAGGGGCGAGTCCTCGGGCTAGAATGCCAGGCTGATTGGACCTGGTCTTTCGATGGGTAGGTGGGGAGGGCATCGGGCACAGCCCCTCAGCTGGCCTTTCCAGAGAGAATGGGAGCTTGCTCTCCTCTCTCCCACCGCTAGCTCTCCTCCTGCCCAGAGGGCCCTGCTCCCATTTGTTCCTGCTAATACCTTAGCACTCACATCGTCCGGCCTTGGCAGTCGGCCAGCTGGAGTGCCAAAACGCTCACTCAGTGCCAGCTCCCAGGTCCTTAACTTGCTTTAATGAGAACATAAGATGCATCAGGCCCAGCCTCACATCTGCCTGAGGTGCCACTCCACTAGGCCCTGCAGCCTTCTTCCCATCGCCCCCAGAGGCTGGGGTGCCCCTCCCACCCCGCATACTTCAAGATCTTCATTGCATTGTGATCATCTGCTCATCCATCTAAACCAGGACCTGGGAGGCCCAGGGTTTGTTGTATAAATTTTTATCAGAACACAACACAGCCACACACATTTGTTTATACCTTGACTGTGGTGGCTTTCACACACTAAGGACAGCTGAGTAGTTGGGACAGAAACTGGACAAAAATATTTACTATCTAATTCTTATTTAAATATATTTTTATTGATTTCATAGAGGAAGGGAGAGGGAGAGAGAGATAGAAACATCAATGATGAGAGAGAATCATTGATCGGCTGCCTCCTGCATGCCCCCTGCTGGGGATTGAGCCCACAACCCAGGCATGGGCCCTGACTGGGAATTGAACCAGTGACCTCTTGGTTCATGGGTTGATGCTCAACCACTGAGCAACACCAGCCAGGCTGCTGTCTAACTCTTTAGAGAAAAAGTGTGCAGACCCCCTGGACTAGCTTACTGAGCACAGGGATGGCATGTTTCCCCATATTCCTATCCCTAGTGCTTAGCCCAGTGCCTACAACACGATGGCAAACATTTATGGAGCAAATAAATGAGTAAATATTATCATGTTACATTTTTAATTACAGATTTTAGAATAAATATTTTATCCCTTGATGATCTGGCTCCAGCTGTCAGCACGCAATCGGACTTAGAACAGAAAGTAAGTACAACTGTCTAATTTTTCATTGTAAGTCATTACTTAGAAAGGTTTGCAACTGTTACACTTCCTTTAGGTCAGCAGTTCTTAACAGGGGGTGACTGTGCCCCCAGGGGACACTTGGTGATGTCTAGAGACATTTTTTGGTTGTCATGACTGCGGTGGGGTGTGCTGCTAGCGTTGAGTTGGTGGCTGCTGGGCTGGGTGCTGCTCAGCGCCCTGCAAGGCACAGGACAGCCCCCACTGCAAAGAATATCTGGCTCTCAAATGTCGAGTGCCACAGGAGAGACCCTGACTTAGGTGATAACAGGACGAAGTTACTTAATACAGTGGACAATTAAAGCGGGTCCCCTTTAATCCACCCATAGCAACACCTGCCTGACTTGTCCACTGCCCTGTTGTGATTCTTGCCGTATTAGTGACCACCTCAATATCAAAAGCATCTAATAATACACAATAATGACACTTTAACAGATTTCACTCATGTGCTCCCCACATACTGAAATCAACAGTGTTACATGCAGCAGCCCCGTGCTGAAGCATTTCAGGAGTCTCACTCAGTTACTCCCCCTGCCCACATCTAATAAAGGACCATCTTGGGCCCTCGCCAGGTGGGCCCCCAGGGGTACCGCACCTCGTCTAAGGCAGTGGTATCTGGAGCATGTTCATCACTCGAAACCACTTTCCAGTTATCTCTACTGTCCTTCGTTTTAGAAAGGAGGTCTGAGGGAAAAGGCACCCAGCAAAAGCCCCAGGACCGGGGGCCCCCCTACCGGAAGCGAGGTCTCGGAGCACCTGAGTGAGCCATCGGCCTTCTCTGCTGCACCCCAGCCTGCTGCTAGCCTGAGGCCGACGCCTGGGGAGCCTACAGCCAGCATGGTGAGCTTGGCTTATTCGGAAGATTTTGAGAAATCCCCAAGCCTGACAGCATCAGAGCCAATGATCCATTCTGAGGAGTCTCTGGACAGGACGTTGGCCACTTGGTCTGAACTTTCTGCAAGCCTGAAGACAGACCACCCCCCACCAACAGGTGCCTCTCGGAAAAAGTGGGCCCAGGATGTGACAAGAGTCACAGTGAAGGAGCAGGCTGTGCAGACCCTTGACCCCGCCTTCACCTACCAGTGGACAAAGGGTAAGTGTGAGGCCGGAGTGCCCAAGGAGGGTGGCGCAGGCCTCGGTGGCAGTGACAGGCACTCAGGCTGTGCAGTGGGCACCTGGAGGCATGACAAGGAGCTCTGTGTCTGGAGTCTGGCTGTCGTGATTAACTAGCTGGGGGTCCTCGGTGCCCTGATTTCCTCTTACACAGATGAGGGGCAGCTGCCCTGGGTGCTTCCTTCTCTTCCGAGCACTCAAACATTATGAGTTCCCAGAATCAGTGACCAAGGAGGTAGTTATCAACTGGAGTGATTCTGGCCACAGGGGACATTGGCAAGGTCTGGAGCCATTTGGGGCTGTGACAGCTGGGTGGAGGGCAGGAATGCTGCTAACACCTCACAGTGCCCAGGACACCCCCACCAAAGAGTGATGTGGCCCCAAATGTCAGTGGTGCCCAGCGTGAGCCTGGGGAAGCAGCGTTGCAACAGAAACTGCCTTCTGGAAGCTCATGGGGCCAGTGCAGGTCTCCTAGGGCTGCACTAGCTGCTGGTCTTAAGTTGGTGTGGATTCCCTTCTGTGGTGCAGGGGGCCCTTCTCATCATGCCCAGTGTGACTTTCCAGACATTTCTCTTGTCCCCATGTCAGCCTTGGCCCTTCTGGAAAGAAAGTTCCCTTTCCTTTTTTTTTTTGTTTTTTGCTTTTTGTTTTTTGTTAATTCTCATCCAAGGATATTTTCCCATTGATTTTAGAAGAGAGGGAGAGGGAGGGAGGGAGGGAGGGAGGGAGGGAGGGAGGGAGGGAGCAAAAGAAACATCGATTGGTTGCCTCCTGACCGGGGCCAGGGATCAAACCCACAACCCTGGTACATGCCCTTGACCAGGAATTGAACCTCAGACCCTTCAGTATCTGGACCAACACTCTAACCAATGAGCAACACTGGCCAGGGCAAAAGTTCCCTTTTCTTTAAGCATTGTCTTGCTCCCTTGTCTCATCTAGACAACATCCGCAGCATAGACAGAGCTTGTTCCTGGACTGAGCAAGGGGTATAATTCTCCTGGACTGGTTCATTTAGATTGGGGGGCTTAGCCATACGGTAGCCATTGCTCCAAATCTGGCCACTTACCCCTCCCGCTTTTTCCTTGGGACAGAGGCTGGTATGGCGACCATCGGGCCAGCCCTGGGAGGTGCCTATGTGGATCCTACACCCATCGCCAGTCATGTCGTCAGTGCAGATGCAATAGAAGGTAACAGCCCAGCTTGGGGGTCCTTTGGTGAAGTGGATGCATTTCATCTGCAAATTCACCCCCACCGTTGGAAGTGCGGCGCCCCGTTTAGTGCTGGGTGTGAGGAATCTGTTGGTGGGGATTGTCACAGCCATAGGCAGCTGCTACAGTTCCTAGGATCCCAGACGATAGACTGACTGATCAAGAACCTTCCGTCTGTCTTGCCAAAGGAGACAAATGTCAGACAAAAGAGGAAGGTTATAAGTAACACACCTCTAAGCCTTTCCATTCCACCAAGCTATTTTTATTTTGTATGTTCCCCTTTGAGCCTTTTAATCCAGAATCCATTATTTGTTTTTCCTCTGAAGACACTCAGCCAGTACTGTGACTGGCCTCCTTGCTGAGTCTGGGGGAGTCATGGAGCCTAGGGAGACCCACCCCAGGCTGGAAGACACACAACAGTTCTCCAAAAGCCTTTTTCTTAGGAAGCCCAGACTTTGCCAGGTCCCCATGGGGCACTGATGGCTCACATGACACCAGTAAGGTTACACTAGTACTTGCTATTTTCCCCCCATTTTAGTTTTCTTAAAATTTTAAAAATATGAAGTTATTAAAATATAGTAATTGTTACAAAAAAAAACATTTACATGTTTAAAAATAGATTTTAAAAAACTTAATATTAACCTCAAAGACTTTTCCATCTATATATATAAAAACCCAGTAACTGAATGGCGGAATGACCAGAATATCCTGTCGACCAGTCGCTATGACATGCACTGACCACCAGGGGGCAGATGCTCAATGCAGGAGCTGCCCCCTGGTGGTCAGTGCGCTCCCACAGCGGGCCGATCCCTGCAGGCCACGCCACCCCCACCAGTGCACGAATCCATGCACCGGGCCTCTAGTGTTACTATATATTTGAATAATGATCATTTTTAACACAGTTTTAATTCTAATTGTATTTTTATTTAAATTTTTTATTTAATTACATTTAAAAGTGCATAAATCAAATTTACCCCCTTTCCCATATTTAAGTGGATAGTGGGTAGTGTTAAATAGATTTACATTGTGTAATTGTACATTTTGGGTGTCAATTTACTAAACTTTCTGTGTGTTGGATGTGGAGGTGAAGACTTCCGAATCTGCCTAAGAGGTGAGCATTCTTAACATGCAGCTCTGAGGTTTACACACGTCAGTAGAAGGCAGTTCATTTATTAGGGACAGACAAAAGGCAAGGCCTTCACTACTTCCCAAGGTGGCATTGCTTCTGAAAAGTATGGAGACAGAACGGGAAGAGTGGGGCCTGCAGAGCACCTGGGCCCAAAGCGGCTGATGCTGACAGGATGAGGGGACTGGGCTGGGATGGGAGGACAGGGGCTCAGGGGCTGCTCAGTAACTCGGTGCTGGGGGCAGCCCTGACAGCTTACAGCCCGGCCGTGTTCGCACTCAATGACATGCTTAAGCAGCAGCTGAGCCTGACGCAGCAGTTCATGGAGGCCAGCCGGCACCTGCATGGGTCCCTCCTGCAGTCCCTGGACCGAGACGCGTTCCACTACCACACCCTGGAGGAAACCAAAGAGGTGACTACAGCACAGCTACCCTCTTCTGGGAGAGGGAGGGCAGGCAGGGCTCTGACCGTGGGGACAGCACTCAGCCTAGGGCAGCAGGGAACTATTTGATGTGTAATATATGTCACGTTATAATATACAATATATAAAATACATTACGATGTACTAGGTATATATTACATGTAACTTCTTTATAGGAATGGCATATTATATGAACTATTCTGCATGATTTTAAAAATAATTTTATCTACTGATATTTCAGTATTTCTAAAAAATAAGGACTTTTAAAAAATAGTCACAGTACCATTATCATACCAACACCCAATTAACTTTATATTGTTTGAAATCCAGGGTTCAGATTTCCACTTACCTCATAAAAGTTGAACATGTTGCTATTTTTTTTTAAAATCTATCTTTGATTTCAGAGAGGAAGAGAGAGGGAGAGTCAGAAACATCGATGAGAATCACTGATCAGTTGCCTCCCACACACCCCACCCTGGGGATCGAGTCCTCAACCTGGGCCCATAACCCTGATCCAAATCGAACCATGACCTGTTTCATAGGTTGATGCTCAACCACTGAGCCATGCTGGCCCGGCCGTTCCTATTTTCTTCATCAGGATCCAGACACAGTCCATACATCGAGATGCCTTCTGTCTATTTAGCCTCCTAATCTGGAAAAGTAGTTCTCAGCCTTGAGCAGTGTAGCACCCCAAGTCTGACTACCCAGGTTGTTGGCATGGTGGCCCAGTGGGGACCCACTTTAAGAACCACTGCTCTACACCCCCATCCCCATCTCTTGTTTTGTTAGAGAAAACAGGTTGTTTGTCTGACAGTCTCCCACATTCCGGACTTTGCTGATTGCACCGTGTGATCCCTTTTGTTCCTCTGTTGGACGTCCATCAGTTGACTGGACGCAAGCTGGTGATCTGACCACGTTGCTGTCTATAGCCTACCATGGCTCCTCACTGCCTGCTCTGGGCCCGTGTCCTGAGAAGGGCACCCAGCCCTTCTTCGTTCCTGACAGCAGTCACTCATCCTTTCAGACTCAAGCCATCAGCCAGGGCTTATTTCTCCTCATCTGTCCCCACAGCATTATCACATGGCATCTGTCATTTTTTGTCAGCATGACCAGGAACTGCTGGGGACAGGCACTATCTTCAGCACCCAAAGCCCCAGTAGGCTGAGGCATAGTGGTGACATGTCCCTGTCTGTCCTCTGCTCCACAGTACATTAGGCACCACAGACCTGCCCCACTGACCCTGGAGGATGCTCTGAAGGAGGTGAAGGAGGAGCTGTGAGCACCATCAGGTAAGACTTGGCTTGTGGTTCTAACAAGCTGGTCTAACATGTTAGTGTCCAGGGGATATTTAATGTGAAAGGGGGGCAGGTGGCACCTAGGACTCACCTGAGTGGAATTCCCCTCCAGCCCCCAAGGACAGACCATAGACCAGTGGAAATGGAAACCGGGTGACATTATCACTCATGGCAAGACAGAGGCTGCCAGCCTGTCTGGAGCCCCGTGCAACGGGCTCCACCTGTCCCAGCACTGGCTTCCTAACGAGCTGAGGTCGATGGGGGATGGGAGTCCCATTTACTAATGAGGACACAGGGCCAGGGGTCCATTCTGGGGACCTTGGTGTGAGACACCAGGCAGAGCTTTTGACCTGAGCCTAGAACTCAAAGTCCACACTCAGACACACCTCCTCCCTTCTGAGCCTGAGCACACTTCTGAGCTCAACACACCAAGAAAAAGGTCTTTAAAAAAAAATAAAAAAAAAGGTCTTTATGAAAAAGTCTTTATTTGAAGGCAAAACAGTAAAACCCACAAGAAATTGTTAACAGCACGTGTTTATGCTTTATATCCTGAATCAGACACATTTAAACAATTCACAGCTACAGGAAACCTAGAACAAAATCAAATATTTTATCACATCAGGTTGAAAAGTTGGAGGTTTTGCATATTATCGAAAAGAATTTTTTGAAAATGTTTCTGTACAAATAAACGGCACTGCACCCCGCTGCCTGAAGATACTAAGTGCAGCAGATCTGAGCATGGTTGCCAGCGGCTCCCTCCAGGCCTCACCTCCTTGTGGTTGAAGGGGGTTGGGTGGGAAAAGGAAGTGACAACAGAGCAGGAGGCGTGGCCTGTGGCTCCTCCCCACACTGGGTCTGAATGGACTATTGCACACAAGTGCTGGTGTCGGGGTTCTTTTAAGTGAAAAACACAAGTAGACATTAAGGGCACAGATCCTCCAGGGGTATCATCCTGTGACCTGAAGATGTCTCAGATCCATCTCCTTAGATCCTTTTCTTTCTGGAGATAACAGCAAATGGCTAATGTTTAAAAAAAATTCAACTTAACTAAAATAACTAAGGGCCAGTATGTCTTGGAGGAATCAAGTTTCAAATTATCTCACTGGGGATCATCTTAGATCAACATGTTTTTAAAAACTAAACCATTTGGAGTAAAAATGAAAACCTTGTTTAATGTTGCAAATCAAGGTTTTGTTTTTCCTTTGTTAAAGAGTGAGCAGTACTAGCGCCTGGCCTGAGCTTTGTCACGACCTAAGTGGGAGGTGCAGGCTGTAGAGCTGGCCATCTGCACCCCTAGTCCGGGCACCTGGTGTGCTCGCCCAAGGCCTCCTCCACACATGCTTGCTGATTTAAGCAGAGACTCGCATCTGACTGGAAAGAGACGAAAAATCCATTCCTACAGGTGTCAAGGATTCTTGTCCAGGGGATGAGAGGCTCATGTTTCTCGCTTCACTGTCCAGGGAACGAGTGCAGGGTGTCCTCATGTGAATCTTTCTTCTATGTGAAAGCTGGTTTGCATGTGGGGCCTGTGCCTCCCGCAGTAGAGCATGGCACTGGTCACTAGGTATGCTATGGTTGTCCTCTTCTGTAGCTCCCCCAAATGGAACCGAGAAGTCCCTACCATCTTCCACATCCAATAAGCCAGGAAGGTCCCAATTGCCAAGCTGCCGGCGGATGGCATAGCTCCTCACCACATCTACTTGCACTCGTCCCTGGCCTTCATGCGGGCGATGAAGGAGTAGCTCTTGTTCCTACGGTAGTTTTCGTAGGGGTCGTCCAGGGCCACACCCACACCCTTGTACTGGTCCCACTTATCCCGCACGTCCCCCCCCTTGATGGGGTCCTGGATCCCTTGCTCCTTCACGCCGAGGCCACCAGATCCACTCCAGCCTTAGGAAGAAATAGGGATGAGTGGTTACAACCTACAAAAACTGCAATCTGGTGCCTTTATCCCGACAGTTAAGTAGGAATGCATTAGGGGAGGTGAGTAACATGCATAAATGCTGTTTATAAACACAAAGCTGGTAAAGAATGCCCAGCAGGCCCACCCTCTTTCAAAGATAAGGTGGTAAGTTGGGACTTCCTCTGAAGCCATCATCCCCAACCTCAAAATCCCAGAGCAAGTTGTTCTTCCCCGGAACCTTACCCATTTTCACCAGCATCTGATGTCCTTTGTTCTCTTCCCCAAGCCTGGAGTCAGGTATAGGAGGTGCTGAATTAGAACCTAGACCAGCTGAGGAACTAAAATTAAGACAGGTTACATCTTTTAAAAAAGAGCAGGTATATTTATTGGGATGAAAACTTAGAATATTACAGGGTGTGGCATATGAGAACAGTCACAGTGCAGGATGGACACACACACTTGTGTCTATTATTCTTCATCCTCTTCATAAGCCAGACAACGGGAACTAAGGTGATTGCCCCCGCTTCACACTGTGCAGCAAGGGTGAGTCACACCAAGGCCCTAAAACAGTTAGAAACAGAGCCCAGCCACCACGTGCGATGAGGAAGTGCCACTGTCACTGCGTTAATGCTTGGGTGTACCTGAGGCCCTGTGCCAGCATGGGCCACCACGAGCATGTCTTCTAAATGACACATTTCAACATTCACAGCAAAGCCTCAGAGGATCCAGCACTACCAGTGGGTCACTGGACAGTTAAGACAGAAATCTTACGGCGGAGTGGGGCTCCTGGACCGCGACCGACGTCTCCTTCCTGGGGAATATGATTTGGACCTGGAGCGGGAGCGGGACCTCGAGTGGCTTCTTGAGGAGCGGGATCGGCTACGGCTCCTGTTGGGGGAGGGGAGGAGGGAGAGCCCTGCGGGTCAGTCGGGCAGCCTTGAAGCCTCAGGCCCAAGTTCCTGAGAGGTGGTACCTGCCTACCTGGAGTGGGAACGGGAGTAGGAGCGGGAACGGGAGCAGGAGCGTGACCGTGACCTGGAGTATGAGCCAGACGACTTGGAAGACCTCGAGTTGGAGCGAGAGGAGGAGCGCCCTCGGCTTTTGGATCTGCTCCGAGACCGCGAGGGTCCACTGCAGGGAGAGGCTGGTGAGCTGGAGCTAACACCTCCCAGGTTCCACACAGGCTGAGCCTGCCACCCCCACCACAGATTTCGAATGACCCCAGGGGTCCGGACATGCCATTCACACCACTACCGCAGTCACATTCCTAAACAGCTTGGTGAATACAGACCAAAGCAAACTTCTCTTGTGCTGGTGTCTTAACTCAGGCTTGTGGGAAGGGCTCCTAGCACCTTTAACATAGGGGGCTAGACCCAAGACCCAGGCAGAGGCTAGACCTGACTTCCTCTATGATTGGGTGATGTCATATGTTTTATGACAGGTGTTGGGGGCATGATACAATGTTAGGGTGTGACAGAACAGTGTGTCTGGTTCACTCTAAGCCAATTCATGACAAGATGTAGCCAGGGAGGCATGATGACTCCACACAAGTCAGCAGGGACGCCCTTACCTGTTCCTCTTTTCCTGGCCTTTCCGCCGTCGGGCCCGCATTTTTGCTCGGAAGAACTCGTAGAGGCCATTCTGCTCCCAGCCTTCGCTGTAAGATGGGCAATGTGACCACAACAGCCTCCTTCCCGAAGGGCACTGGGAAAACTCATCAGGAGGCTACTTTCTACCCCACAAGCCTCCCCTCCCTCCCTCCCTCCCTCATTCACTCAGGATGCTGATCACGGGCCACCACAGACAGCACTTGGGCTGTCATTTCCACGGGACACCCTTTCTTGGATGAGGAAGCAGGCTAAGGTCGGGACACCTGCTGCGAAGTGGAGAGACTGGGCTGTATACCTGACACCACCAGCTCTCGGCCTTTCTGAACTGCAGTTGAAAGAGCTGAGGGTCTTAGGGCCTGTGGTAATCATAACTGGGAACCAGGGGCTGTGACTCATAGATGGGAACCCGTGCCTGGCACAGGAAAGGAAGCAATGTCAGCTGGGCTGGTGCTAAGGCCTTTGGGGGAGGGTATCCTGAAAGGGACCCATGACAAAGCCTGGATTTGCAGCAAGATAGTGTCCCAAATAGAAAAGCCTTTCATCAAGGGCCACCATGTGTAACACATATCACCCACAGTCAGGAGAGAAATGGACCCTATAATGCAATTTCTCTTAGAGACACCATACTCCTCACCTGGGCCTCACACCATGCTGGGTAGAAGATATGCATGGTAAGAGTCTTTCTTGTGAAGCAAACTTGGGGGAAGACAGGTTGGGAGATGGGATAGAGACTCGCCTCCCATCACTGGCCCCACTGCTGGGTCTCCCCAGGCCCTGTACCTGTTCCTTGGCCTGTCATGGGAAGGAGGGCTGTAAAAGGCCTCCACGGCCGCCAGTAGCCTCTCACTTGGTGGCATGGGAGGTGGAAGGCGGATGTCTTTAGGGTCCAAAGGCTTGTACTCGTGATCTTCTAGCTGCAGTGGAGAACACAGCTGTCACTACATCTTGCTGGAGCCGTCAGGCCCACCCAGAAAGATGCAGGTGCAGGAGACAGGGCCTGGTTTGGTGCTCAGGTTGCTCTGGGCAACAGAGTGCTCACCCAGCCCTCGCTGGAAGGCCCACCCTCTTTGAGGCAGATAAAAGCCACAGAATTCTTTCTCCAAAAAAATGACCACAGAAGACATGGCCTTCAGGATAAGGAGACAAAAGAGCCCTGGTTCATTCATAGACACGCTGTGAATCTGATGCTCTGCCTGCAGGTGCCACCCTGTGCCCTGACTTCCTACCCAGAGCTCTGTTATCTCCCTTGAGGGCCCTCCCACAATCAGGAGCCTTAGCCCGGCCCAGGAACTGGCTCATCCGCTGGTCCCTCTGCCTGCCACAGCCCCTTGCTTACCTCACCCCTCACATGCATTCCCAGGTTCCATGAAGGCACACCTCCGAGGTTACCCCTTTCCTGAAAAACCCCTCTGCTGTCAACCCCTGGACAAGGTGGCTTCCAAGAACCAATACTAAGAGGACCCGTGCCTCATGCCCAACCCAACCTGCCCCAAGTGGCACCAAACTCGTAGCACCAGGAGAAAGATGCAGAGGGATCAAGGGGACACGGGCCTCACTGACTCAGGTGTGTTCTCACAGACTGGCTTGGACAAGTTCACTGGGGAGTGGGAAATGAGAGGGGAAGTGGCCTGGGGAAGCAGTTTTGTAGCCTACGGGAAATTCGTTTCATCTATGAGCTTTTCACATGGAGACAGGCACTGGCCCAAGCATGTCCCACTGAGCTTGGCACTCACCACAGACCTTACCTTCACGAGTGGGGCCATTAGCCCGGCGGGGAGATCGAAGTAGGGAACGTTGGGGACCAGACTGGGGTCATCGTGGTTGATGTGGGGAGGGCCCTGTCGCCGCATGTGGGGCGGCTGCCCATTGAAGCCATGGGGAGGAGGGCCAAAGTCGGGGTGTTGGGGTCCCCCCCAGGGAGGGTGTTCATTGATCCCAGGATGTGGCATGCGATGGCCAGGGTGATGGTGAGGGGGTCCCATCTCTGCAAAACAGAAACTTATCTCAGGCTCGCAGGGAATTTATAAGCTGGGTGGCACCAAGGACCTCAGAGAGAAGCAAGGATGCCAACACCCACTTTCTGAGCAGCCCTTCTACCACCTTCCCTCCCACTGCTTCACTCACTGCTCAGGCAATGCAGCAAGGGGGGAGGAGCTGAGGCTGGGAGGGGGTGGCACCCACAGCAGCACCAGATGGACCTCGTAGGTTAAAGAAGGAACCACAGGGAAATCACAGAACCTTCTAACGTCAATGTTATGGGCTAAATTGTATCTCCTCCCCACCTCTCACTCCCCCGCATTCACCACCACCAGTCCTAACTCTCCATTTGAAGAGGTAATTAACTTAAAATGAAGTCATATGGATGGGCCCTGATTCAGTTTGACTTATAAGATTAGGACACAGACAGGTAGAAAGAGACAATCGTGTAAGGACACAGGGAGAAGGTAGCCATCTACAAGCCAAGGGGAGAGACATTAGAGGAAACTAACCTTATTTCTAGACTGGGAAACAGTAATTGTTGTTGGATCCACCCAATCTATGGGACTGTCATGCCACCCCAGGATATTAACATAAGCAATAAACTAAGTGATCTCCGAGCTGAATTTATAACCAACGGAGGATTTTAAGGTAGAGGCAGATTTACAGTAAGAATAAAATTCTTTTAAGCCTGGCTAGTGTGGCTCAGTGGCTGAACATCAACTTCATGAACCAGGAGGTCACGGTTGGATTCCCAGTCAGAGCTCATGCCTGGGTTGTGGGCTCCATCCCTAGTAGGGGATGTGCAAGAAGCAGCCAATCACTGATTCTCTCCCTCTCTCTGAAATCAATAAAAACATATTTAAAATTTTATTTTAAAAGGAGAAAGTTAAAATAAAGACTCTTCAAAAAATAACAATAGAGAAGGTGATGAAAACTGTTGGGACAAGGAATGGGAAACCAATCCTATGACAGCGGTGTGGCCCTGGACTCGGTGCCTGTTGCTGTGGGCACTTGGGGGTTACTTTTCCTTTTGAAATCTATCTGTCCTTCTCTGTAGGACAGAGAGACAGTGCCCTATTCCTAGGAAGAGGGACCAAAGTGTCATACCTCTACAGCTTGGTGTGTGGTCTCTTCTCCTCTGTCATCCTATGACCCCCTGCCTATGACCTAGCCTCTGGGCACATCAGGTGCACACCATAGACCAAGAGCAGGACCTTCCGCCTGCTCAGGAGGCCAATCTGTCAGGTGCCTCCTCAGGCAGGCAACCTGGACTTCTCCAGGAACCAGGGGCAGTGTGTACTGGGCCTCAAACACGCAAAACACTCACCAGCAGGGAAGTCCCCCTGAGGGTAGTCAAAGCGGTGAGGATAGGGGGGCCGCTCGAAGGGGTGTCTCGGAGGAAAGTCATCCTGCATGAAGCGGGGCGGGAAGCGGTTGAAGTTGTGGGGGTGTGGTGGCTGGTTGAACTGTGGGTGCTGCTGGTGGGGTGGGAAGGGCCCGCGGAAGTGTGGTGGCCGCTGCATGCGGAAGGGCGGCTCTCGTTGGCCACCACCCCAGGGCGGCTGCTCATGTTGACTGTTCCAGGGGCCCTCGAACTGACTGTTCCAGTTGGGGTCGGGCTGGCTGTTCCAGGGTGCGTCGCGCTGGCCATTCCAGCCTGGGTCCCCACGCTGTTCACCCCACATGCCCTCATGGCTGTTGTTCCAAGGTGGGCAGTGGGGTGGCCCACCCTGGTGGTGTGGGTAGGGGGGCTGCTCGGGAGGCTATGAGACAAAGAGCAGATGTTAGACACTCTTGAGGCCCATCCAGCCTCCGCACTGCCTGGTGCTGCATGCTGATGGTCTGCTGGGCGTTGCCCTGGGCAGGCCATGGTGCTTTGTTTACTCTGTCGTGCACAGTGGATGCTGTGGTATCTGCCCTACCACTGGCCCCTCTTGTCCATGCTGATAACCTGACTCCCAAGTTTCTGTATCCCCATCGTGGCTAAGGACTTCCTCTGGGTCCTCATACAGGACTTTCTATAGGCCCATGTACAGGGAATCCGAACACCCCCTACCCCTGAGCCCCCTCATGGACAGTACAGAGGTGCCTCCCCCACTGCATCCAGAGTATGTGTAGTGGCTGAGCCCCAGAGGCCACCCACCCTGAAGACAGCCTTCATAACTTCCCTCTGTGCTGTTCTCCTGGGACATTTCCCACTTAACAACTTGCCCTCAAGTCCTATTTCAGGGTCTGCTCCTAGGTCCAACCCTGGAAACTTGTTTCTGAAGGCTGAAGATAACATGAGCTCTAATCTCACCCAGCTGCTGCTTTGAAGACTTAAAAGTTGGACTGCAACCCAAACTCAAGAGCCAGGGAGGATGTGTCCAGATGAGGCCAATCAGAGAGCCCATCTCTAGGGTCATAGCTGGTTAGCTCTACTGACGACTACCACCAGAGACTGGCCCAGGCCACCATACCCTCAGGAAGCCAGAAAACCAAATTTTAAATATGGCAATCATTTCGAAACGTGTAGGATGCCTCATGGGCAGGCCAGGCCAAGTGCATTGCCAGGCCATGGCGTCTGACTATGGACTACCGACCGAGGGCAGACCCTCAGTGAGGGGACCCTGTTGTGAGCCTCCTAGTTCTGCTATGCTGGATGAGATGACCCTTGCCCTTGCCTAGAAGTTTCTGACCCCAAGGAAACGAGAGGAAGTGACCAGTATCTCAGCCCCGGAAAATGCTACCTGACACTTGTGACCTTCCACCTTCTTATAAAAGCACCATGTTCTTTCCAGGGTGACAAGATGTTGACCCTTTGCTAGTTGAACAAGTCAAAAAAAAAGGGAAGGAAAGGGAGCACCCTCCTATACTGTGTGGAATTCCCCTGTACTCACAGGAAAACAGGGACCTGTTACTGAGCATCCCAAATGATCAAAGCACCAGTGAAGGAGGCAAGGCCTGACTTTCTTGCTTCACCTAATCCCAGTACCGGGGCAAGATGGGGCTATCATACCCTCTCCCTCACACCCTGCTGCAGAGCTTCAACTCTCCCAGCAAGCGGCTAAAAGCCCCTCACCTACAGAGGCTGCCCACCACCCTTGTCGTCAGTCTCGTTAGGCCCAAGCATGCTCACCTGCCCCGGTAAGAAATACCTGCTGTTGACCCCAAGGAGCAACGGGGTGAGGCTGGTCAAACCACGGGGGTTTGTTAGGTGGGATCTGGTCGTGGGGTCCAGGGCCCCGGGGGCCAGTGGCTGCAGGGTCCTGGACCCCTCCTGAGGCATCATATTCAGAGGAACCAGGCATTTGGATGGGAGGCTTGCTGTCATCTGGAGCCAGGTAAGAAGGCAGTTAGTGGAGGCCATAGCAGCAAGAGGTACCACCCAAAACAGTCATCAGCGGACACCCAGGCAGCCCAGACTGGGCTTCATTTCCTAATAAATCCTTGCTTCATGACCCAATGAAAACTGCTGGGAAGGCAGCAGGACACACACTTCTTTTCTGAAAGCTTTACAGTAAGTACCGTACTTCTACCATGTTGACTTTAGTTTGCTGAAGAATTTTTATCATTGCTGAATTTTATTACCTATTCTGTATCTAATTCAAATATCACTTCCATTTGATGTTACTTTATTAGACTTCTTTAGTGTTAAACCATCCTTACACATTCCTGGAACATGTCCTTTTTGGTCATAAAATATTTTAAAGATACTTGGCTGGATTTAATTTGCTAGGATTTTGTTTAGTATTTCTGCATCTTTATTCAGAAGCGACGCTGTATTATATTGGTAATTCTTGTTCTGTCCTCGCTCAACTGGTGAGAAAGTTATCTTGGTCTTGGAAAATGATTTGGGCAGCTTTCCTTTGTCTGTTCTCTGGGACAGTTTATAAAGGAGAACTGAGTTGTAAAAGTTTTAACATTTAAATGTGTAATTCCCCAGCCTGTTGCTTTAAACTGATTAGAATCTGGCCTGAGACTCTGAAACTAGAGACCTTCTCTGTGGGAAAGCTGCTTTCTGGGACCAGCCCCCAGTGAGTGCAGGGGAGCCACATACCGGGCTGGGTGGTTGGTGGGATGGCTGGGGCGGGCGTAGGGGCTGGCGGTGGGGCAGGTGGTGGTGGTGTGGCCTTGACTTCAGCTTCCATTTGTGGCATCTGGATCTGCTGCTGTTGCTGTTGCTGCTGCTGCTGCTGTTGGGCCAGGCTGTTGACAAACTCCTCATGCTGCGTCTTGAGGGTCTGGATCTGCTGTTGGAAGGCCAGCTGCACTGGCTGGACCACCGAGGAGTACTCATTGATAAGTGTTGCCTAGTAGAAAGAGAAGGGCAGTGGCACTCAGTGCTCGAGCCTCAGGGCCCACCCCTTCCAGAGCAGCATGGGGACAAATGCTAGGAAAGCACTGGGAAGTCGGGGTGCTGCCAGGGGCAGTGAGGCCCAGAGGCTGGAGCAGGCTGGCAGGTGACCGTCATATAAACCGATCAAAACTACCTGAATCTAGCCAAAATCTTAGTGATGTGCAGTGCAGTTTAGAATTCCCTGATAATGGAATCAGGCAATGATAGCTGTGCTCTAGGCGGCCACACAGACTTTAAACATACATCACTGACAAATATTCTGAGACATGCTCATGGGCTGTGCTTACTTGCTGCCTGGCTTTGAGTAAGTCACCACCTCTCTGAGCCTCAATTTTTCTCAGCTGCAATATGGGACAACATTGGGACCAACTTCTGAAGATTTCAGGGAGAAGTCAGCAAATAACACATGGAAAGGGACTAGTATGGTAGAGGCTTAGTAAACACAAGCTATCATGTTTACTAAGCTGAACTCAGGGAAAAAGCAGTTAGCCTTAAATGTTGTATAGTAATACAAGTACATTTTTATTTAACGCTAGAGGCCCAATGCACAAGATTCGTGCAAGAATGGGCCTCCGCCCCCCCCCCCCCCCCCCCCCCCAGCTGCCAGCACCGCCTTCGCACTGGCTAGAGCTGCCTTTCTGCCTTCCCATGCTGCCCAAAGGCCCGGAGCAGCTGGGGTGGTGCAGAATGCCTGCGTCATCACCATGGCAACGATGCAAGCGCCCTGCCCTGCCCCCTGGGCACCTGCGTATGTAAATTAACCCACCATCTTTGTTGGGTTAATTTGCATACTCACTCCTGATTGGCTGGTGTGTTTCGCAAAGGTACGGTCAATTAGCATGTTACTCTTTTATTAGGTAGATAAGAGAAAGTAAGTAAAATGTAGAGAAAGTATGAAATGCACTTTCCTCATCTGTTTCTGAGCATGAAAGCCTGTCTCCTGTGGAGAGGATGGCATTTAGGACCATCACTGAGGGAAGCAGCCTGCACAGAGCTCCTGACATTCAGCCAGGCCTTTCAGCCTGAGAGAAGAGGTGTGAGCTGTGCCTTTTATTCCAGAAGCTGTGCATAGGGCAGTGATGCTGGTACCATGGTAGGGGGGACCAAGAAGACCCTCCCTGCCCTGTGCCCCTCCCCTGGGCAAAGGCAGACACATGTATGGGAAGCACTGACTGCACAAGATGATGGCCACAGCAGCCTAGACTACCTGGGGTCTCCTCAGCTTCCCATCATGTGAATGCGTGCCTGGAGGACCAGTGCAAACAAGCCAATGACACCCTGAGAACAGGGTCTAAATTGGGAAAATGGGTCACAAGCGCACCGGGAAGCTTCCCTGGGAGGGTTCCCCCCTTCCTGTGCATGGGACAGGGTCCCCCAAGGCTGCTGCTCAGATCCCAGTTTAGAAAATGCCATCTGGGCTCTGAGGTCACCATTCCATCAGATGTTCCCAGCCCAGGTTGGGGAGGTGGGCCCTCTGACTTCTGGAAGCTGCTGGGGTGGTGTCCACCCTGGCCCCGTGTGTAGTTCGGGAGATGGTGGCACTCACCTGGTACTGGCCGAGCCCCAGGGCTGGGCTCTGCAACTGTTGGATGATGGAGTCATCAAAGTAGCCGTTCTTCTCCCATAGCTGCAGGAGCTGGACATGGGAGGATGAGCGATCATGTCAGGGAGAAACAGCATGCCCCATCCCCTGCCCACCTTATTCTACCCCTCCAGGCTGCGCCACGTACCCGGGCAATCTTTTGCTGCTTGTCCTCCTCCACGGCCAAGAAGCTGGTGCAGTAGATGGGTACCACAACCTTCTGCAGGGCGGCCAGCAGCTCCCTGGCCTGCTTGCGCTGGCTGTGAGGGAGAGACCTTCCGCGCGTCAGGGCCCTGGGGCGGGACCCGGCCACACGCCCGTTACCATCGTGGCTCCAGCCATAGCACCCTCTGCCTTCTCAGGGAACGGGCCCCCAACCCAGCTGGGACGAGGGCTGGGCTCCCCACAAGACCTGTGCTGGCACTTGGGCCCCAATGACAGACAGCAGTGGGAGGAGGGAAAAACCACAGGGTGGGGACCTTCAGAGCAATGCCTGTCACTTTGGTCTCCTTGTTAGTAAAATAATCCTTCCCTCCTGGCATAAGAATGAACAGACACAGAGCCTGTGAGAATCCCACTGTCCGCAAAGGACAGGCTAGAGCAGCTGTGGGTTCAGGGCCTTGTCTATGTGGCCTTGCTCAGCACTTGGATCCCATGTGCACAAAAAGCTCTGACTTGGGCCCCATGTTTCAGGAGGCAGAGGGAGTATGCCAAGTGTGCCTGGCATTGGGGACCTGTGGCTGGCAGGGCAAGGCAGCGTGCCCCCACATCCTTTGGGGGACACTCTGAGGATAACTGGGTGTGAAGGTCCCCTGCAGCTGTACAATGAGGTGACGCAGGACCCCCAGCGTGGCAGTAAGCCCAGATGGCATGAGGCAAGTGGCTGGAACCCCTCCCAACACCAAGTTCACCAGAGAGAGCTCACAGACTGGAGCAAGTGCCTGGAGTAGGGAAGTGGGTCAGGGGAGGGAGAGCAGTCCAGGCGGAGGACAGGGCTGTCTCTGCAGAGCTGCCTGGAGTCAGAAGAGGGGTGGATAAAGCAGGAAGGCAGGGAAAGTTCCAGGCGGCTGCTTATTTCCCCACATGCAAAATAAGGGGGAATGATGATGTAGGGAGTGGCTGAGTGTGGCGCGAGGAGGGCAGGGACCCAGGATATATGTGTGGCGGAAGATAGGGCAGGGCAAAGGACTGAGAGGGACAGGTCAGTTTCTGCTGCCCTCACAGGCACCATGCCCTTCAGCTGGCCAAGCTCAAAGCCAAACATGGCAGCCACACACCGCCTGCTTCCTTCTGCCTGTCTCCTCCCGGGGCCTGCCTTGGCTCAGGCATCTGGTTCCTTAAGTTAACCTTTATTATAAGGCCCCCAAAAGGCAGTGGAGATGTAACCACTGACCTGGGGAGGGCTGTGAGGGTGGGGTATTTGTCTTGGTGGGCTGGGACATAGGGTCAGCAAGGGGAACCCAGCATCAAGGACCCTGAAGCAGGGCAGAGTCAGCTGACTGAGGGTGTGTAATGTGTATCATTAAAGCAGAGCTGACAGCCAACAGAGAGATGCTGAAAGATGCCAGAATTTGCCCTATGAGAGTAAGGAGTGAAGGAACAGTGGCCCTAGGTGAGGTGGGGATGGGGGTGGGAATCCAGGGAGAGGCTGAGGCGGGGGGGTGGAGGGGGTGGGAGGAGAGTGGTGGGGAGGTGTGTAGGGGCGGGGAAGAGGAGGAGCTTGTGGCACAGATGACCCTCTCCCAGGGTCTCTGGACAAATGACCCACATCCTGAGACCAGCCAAGTTATTGAGTAAAGTACAGTGGCCACAAGAGGGCCAGAAGAAGAGGGAAGGCAAGCGGGGCCCAAGAGGCCCTTACCAGTGGTGCAGCACGTCATTGATCAGGTAGATGAGGTGCAGCCGCAGCTCAAAGTGTGCCCCATCAGCTGTGATGCGGTTCCGGAGGTGGCCTGCCATTAGCTCACAGTGCGGAGGGGACTTAGCATTGCTGAACATCCAGTTCTTCCCAGCCTGCAACAGACAGAGCAATGGGTGAGCAGAGTTGGGCTCCCCCAGCCAGAGCATGGGCAGGTGCCCAGGGAGTTCAGGGCACAGCCGAGGGTGTGGTGCCCAAGGGCTCGGCCACATGCTGCAGCCTCTGCCTGCCTTCCCCCTCTCTTGGAGGTGCTCAAGGGGGAAGGGCAAGAATAGATGGGGCATCGCTACAACAGCCCTGGCCCAGAGGCTTTGGTGGGCTCTCACCTGTCAGGAGCACTAGGTTCTGGGAGCACTGAGCCCACCCGGCCCCACTGCCCTCACCGAGATGGCATCTTTGGTGCACGTGTCAATGATGGGCTGCAGCAGGTTGTCAAACTCGTTCATGTCCAGCTGGGTCTCCTCCAGGAGCTTCTGCATCTGCTGTTCCACTGCATGGGCCACGGCTGCCGTCACCTGCTCCTGGGAGGCCAGGTGGGACCAAGACTGCCCATCAATGTCCCACCACAGCAGCAGAAGGCCCCGTCCCTCACATCCACAGCCTCACCCCCACACCTGGAGCAGTCACGGCCACGGCAGGCAGAGGTTAGAGCAAGAGACAGAGGGAAAGACATTGTCTACCCCTACCCCAGGTGACAGATGGAATGATTAAGACCCAGAGGAACAAGGAACCTCTGCAGGCTAATTAAACACAAAAAGAAAGTGAGCAGAGAGCATAGAGAGGACTTATGAATGGTCACTAGTCAGGAGAAAGGAGAGCAACCAAGGAATGGAAAATTAAAACAGGATAGCAGTTTCATCATTAGACTGGCAAACTGAGAGACTGCTGAAATCTGGGACTTCTGTGGGGACAGGCAGTCCAATCAGGGCTGGCCGAGGCTGGACCACCCATCCTATGAGAAGCTCCATCCAGGGTGAGTGATCTGGCATGTTTTGTTGTCAGCAATATGACAGTAATCTTAAATATAGTAATAAAACAGGGGCTAGTGTTTTAGATGCCTTATTTTTTTTTTAATTAATCTCATTTTCCATGTGATTCATCCTTCTATATTTGGCGCAACTATTAGAACTGTAATGGATCAGGACAGAAGGGTCGTTCCCCTCAACAGCTTGGAGTGACCTGACTAGCCAGAACTGGTGCCAATGGCACCAAAGGCCACATGGTATTCTGTTACACAATTTCTAACGTGTAGTCCCACTCATAGGTGTCCACCCCAGCAAACAGATTGGGTAATGATTTCACTGGAATGAGAAGTAACCTCTGTCCAGAGGGACTGAGCTAAACACGCCATGGATAGTGGCAGCACTCTCCACAGCACTGATGCTTGGTAGTAAGTCCTCCTGATAGTTATTTGTGAGTCCCAATGTACATATGCAAAAACTGAGGCACAGGGGTGAGCTCCAGAGACCACCTTAAGACAAAAAGGGGGAAGGGGAGGGCCCTAAGCCTACTCAGGGCTGATGGAGTGGGAGGGAAGAGGAGGAGCAGGCCCCGTACCTGTCTGAGGGCAAGCAGGTGCTGCTCCTGCTGCTGCAGGTTCCACTGGCTCTGCTGGATGAGCTCATCCATTGACGGGGCTCCCTGGGCGGGTGGGATGGGTGCAGCAGGGGCCAACGGGGGCTGTGTGAGGGGTGGCAGCGCTGTGGCTGGCTCCAGCTCTGGGGCCTGCTGCTTGCAGATGACTGGCAGAAGAGGAGAAAAGGTGCCCCTGTGAGAAGGTGGCTGGGGTCTAGGTGTCTCCTTGGCTGCCTCTTGGGCAGCCCTAGGCCACAAGGGCTCCCCGCCCTACACTTACCATCCACAAGAGGACTTCTGCACTGTGCTGCAGCCACACTCCCACCAAAGTCTGCCAGGCTCCACTCACTCTTAGCCTGGTTCTCCCACCCCTCTCTCATTCCCCCAGAGCCTAGAACCAGCCCCTTTCCCATGTCCCATCCACCACCTTCCGCCTTTGTACCAGTCCTCTCCTTGGAGATTTCAGGACTGTACCCCTGCCACTCTTTCCAACACTGCTTGTCTTGCCCAGTGTCCTCTGGCACAGACCAAGCTAGAGCCCATCCCCCTTCACCCTCCCCACCTCACCAAGGCCTAAACTGATGCTAAACCCAGGCCAAAGCTCTGCCCCCAAGAGCATCTCTCCTAGTCCCTCAGCCTCTCTGCTACCATCCCCTAATATACTCTTTACTTTCAGGTTATCAAAGCCACCTGACGCCCAGCCAGGGAGCCCAAAATAGGAGCAGACCAGCACCCCTGATCACATGCTGTGGCCCATCACCACGTGCCTCTTGATTTCCTTATCCTGACTCTGTTTGGGGAAAGGGACTCCTCGGAGTCAAATGAGATTGAGCCAGGGTGAGACGACCATCCTACTGGTAGGAGACTGGGTCAGGTGGGTGTGTGCCCTGAATGTGGCCAGATGAGAAGAGATAGAAATTTGGGTGGTGGGATGTGGGGGGTTCTGCTGGGAAGGGTCACTGAACAAAATGGTCTCCCCATCGGCCACTGGGTCTTGTCTAGTCTGAACATAACCATGCACTTCTGGAACCCTGCTGAGTCCCGTCCCAAGGGGACCTGGTCTTTGAATAAAGACAGGCAGACAGAACAGATGGTGTTGTCCAGGGCCCATCTTGGGGCAGTCAGTCACTTCTTAGGTCTGGTTGAGCCTTCTGGCGTTGACACCCTCGGGGATATCCTCCTCCACCTCCCAGAGACATTTCTTCAGCAAATCTGTTCTCTTGCTCTCATTTCTTCATTTTCTCCTTCTTTCTGACTCCTTCCCAGCAGCCCCTAAATATACCTGTCTTCTGTCTTAAAAAACTTTCCCTTAATCGCATGCCCCTCATCTCAACAATTTTACAGCCAAGATTCCGTTTCAATTCATCTCTCCTTTACCTTACTAGCCCAGAGCAAGTCTAGCTCTGTCCACCCATCCCACCCCCTATCTCCACAGCCCTTGGGGACATCCTTATTCAGCCTGATGGCCCTGTCACAGGTCCCTGTCTCACTCAGTCTGTGTGGCCACTTCTTCAGCCCCTTCCTCTCTCTCTCTGACCCTTAACTGCTGGGATGCCATGGCTGTCTTCTCTCTGAAACCCCCAGGGCTGTGGTTGGCAAACTGCGGCTCGCGAGCGACATGCGGCTCTTTGGCCCCTTAAGTGTGGCTCTTCCACAAAATACCACGGCCTGGGCGAGTCTATTTTGAAGAAGTGGTGTTAGAAGAAGTTTAAGTTTAAAAAATTTGGCTCTCCAAAGAAATTTCAATCGTTGTACTGTTGATATTTGGTTCTGCTGACTAATGAGTTTGCCGACCACTGCCCCAGGGGAATGCAATTACAATCAGCATACCATAATTCCTAAATCTATCATGTTCACCTTGGATTCCTTGAGCTCTGGACCTAATTACAGCTCGAACAGCCCATAGCTTTCCACAGGCATACATATCCTCTTGCCCCATGCTCCACCCAACCAAGCCCCATTCCTGATCTCTGTGGCTGGCATGGCTATGCCCATACACCCAAGACAGAGCCTAGAAGTCACAAACCCTCCTCTTTCCCTTGCACCTCACACTGACAAGTCAACCCGTGCTGACATCAGTTTCCTAGATCACATTCTGGTCTGTTTGTGTCCCTGCCACAACTCTGTCACCTGTATCACCCTTGAAACTGGTCTCCCTGAGTCCAGTCCGGTCCCCTCCACATGGCAATATAGTGATGCTGCTCAAAGTGTGGTCTGAGGAGCAGTCAGGTGAAAGATTCCACAAATATAGAAGTGGTGAAGGAGTACTTGATGCTTTTATGGCTCACATTTTTACTCTATTTTGCAAAGATATACTCTCTACAACAGAATTTTAAAAAACAAAAACTGGTCCTTCAACAGAGTTTGCAAAACACCGTTATAGAACAGTCCTAGGCCTCGGTCTTTACAATGACTAACCCTGCTCCACAACACAGACCTGAAACCAACCCTTCAAGAGACCTCCAAAGCTCCCAGGAGAATTCCTAAGTCCTTGGCAAGCCAGGCCTCCCTACTCTGCACCCTCACTTTGAGCCACTCTAAGAACCCCTCTTTCTCTGGGCTTCAGACATCTTGAGCTCTTGTCCCCTCCACTTCCTAATCCCTCCTAAGGCATTTCCCTCTGCCTGAACATTTTTCTCTCTTCAGTTCCCATCTGGTTAAGTCTATGCATTCTTCAATCACAGCTAGATATTGTTACCTGCAGAAAACACTTCATGAGCCCCAATCTTCCCTTGCTAGAAGCACCCTATCCTTCCTGGGTTATGGCACCAAGTCCCAAGCAGCTCTGGATTTCTAACCCTACAGGGCAGGGTGAGTGAGCTTCCCTTGCAAGGGAAGCAGCTCTCACCCCTGGTCACTCCAGCCAAAGCACTATCCTCCCCTACCTGGTTATGTCAAAAATATCCATCTGGTGCCTTAGTTCATGGATTCGACCCTTTAACCCCAGAATACCCCCAGGCTGAGTCCCTCAGGCTCAACCCACTGTCCTAATTCAGACCTTACCATCAAATGCCCCTTTTCATTCCCTGATGGCCTCACTGGTCCCAGCCTCCATTCCTGCTCCCTCCAGCTTTGCCACATTGACCATACGAACCTGACCCATCACTCCTTTGTCTCAAACTCTCTCATGACTTCACACTTCCTGTAGCAGGGGTTTTAAAGTGGTGTGCAGGGGCTAAGGAGTAACTGCTCCAGAGACATGTAAGCACACACAACATTTTGCCTATAATTTCAGGAAGCTGATCTCACTTACCCCCATCTCAAACATAACTGTGCACAAGAACCCCTGAACTGAGGGTGAAAACCCAAACATTCCCCTGGCATTTCCACTCCAGACCAAATGCTTCCCTCCCCCACACATGTTCTGTGCTCCAGCCATACTGGGCCTCTCATGGCTTCTCCCATGGATACCTAAACACACCAAGCTTGTTCAAGCCACTGCACCTTAGCAGTTTCTTACAAATTCTTTATTGAACGCTACTGTGTACTATGTATTAGGGCACAAGAATGACCCAAAACAAAGTCTGGTGCTTGTAGTCCAGGGAACATTCAGCTTTCAATGCCCATCAACTTGAGCAATCCCCTACTCATTCAAATGTATTCAGAAGCTACATATTCATTACTGAACAAAACGGATATAGGACCTTACCACCTGGAGGCTATTTGTTATTCAAAGGCCAGCTGTGATTTCTAACTCCATCTTAAATCCTCTGAGGGCAGGACCAGAATCCTGATATCCAACTCAGTGACCATTGTAAACCTCTGCAAAGAACTAAAACCCAAAGGTACAATGCTTTTTGATTTGGACTGTAAGCAACTGAAATACACAAAAACCTTGCTGGACCCAGGAAGAGCCCACAAAGGGAGCTGAACAGTGGCTCAAAACAGAGTCCCAGTCCAGCCTCTATCACTTCCTTCCTGGGAAACACCGAAGCAATCACTACTCTGCTGACCTCAGTCATCACGTTTGCTAAACAATAGAAAAACCCCTGATCTCGAGCCCAAAGGTGGATCCATAACCTCCTTCCCCATTACACTCGGACCCAGCAACCACTTGCTGCAGGCCTGGGAACAACGGAAGAGATCATGAAGGCCTAGCTTCCACAACTTGAAAGAGCATGCGACCCAAAAGAAGGCGGTTTGTGGCAGAGCTGCACTGGTATCAGAGAAAGAAATCGCTCCAGGGTGCGACCAGAGAGCTGGAGAGGACTCACGCTGCTGCTGTTCCAGCGCTAGCTTGCACTTGTAGTAACTGTAGAAGTCGCCTCCGAACAGAAACGAGAATTTTGGGTTGTCCTTCTGCTTCTCCATCGTCATCTTCTCAAACTCGGGCCCGTTGCGAGCCACGAACTGGGCCAGTTTGTCGATGACATTTCGAAGCTCCTGGTCTGGAGAACGGAGAAAAGGCCACGCGGGGCGTCAGCGAGGACCGCCCAAATCCGGGGGCCCAGGCGCACCAGCCGCCGTCCGCCAGGTCGGGATCTCTAGGGGTGGGCCCCGCAGAGGCCGCCCTTGTACGGGTCCTGGTAGGGGCCACAAGCGCGCCGGGAATGCGGAGACCCGCGGGAGAGGCCGCAGGCAAACCCGGGAGGCCGAGCCCCGCCCCCTCCTAGGCCCGGGGACCTCAGGAGGCAGGGTAGGCCAACAGGGGATCCGGGGGAGAGAGAAACGGTCCCTAAACTCGCGCTGGGCCTCACCGTCGGGTGGCAGCGGCATCTCCATGGCTCCTGCCGCCGGGAACGACCTCCGGTGCCTCTCGATCCCCCACCAGCGCCGTCTGTGGAAGCCGGCAGGAAGTGGCGCGAGGGAGCCGTTTACGGCGGGCCTCGTGGGCTGCTTCCGTCCGCCACTTACGGCCGTCGCCGGGAAACCCCGGAAGTGAGGGTGGGAGGCAGGCGGGAAGAAGCCGCGTGAGGCCAAGCGCGCGGGAGGGGCTAGCGGTGCGCAGATGCAGGGACTCTTTTGCGCTTGCGCGGAGGCGCTCCTGTCTCCCGCCGCCTCAGAACCGCTGGGACGGCGGAGCCGGCAGTTATCTGTGGCAGGGGCTCTTTGCTTGCTTCGTTGCAGCCCGGGGGCCTGGTGGGGCACTTTCTCCACGGGGCAAGGGGGTTGGGGAGTCCTTGTCTGGGTCAGGGCCTGTGTTGTATTGTCGGGGGAGCTGCAGTGAAGAGACTGCGAGGTGAGGTGAGTCTGGGAGGCTCCCGGCCAACCCCGCGGTGGAAACAGAACCCGGAGTCGCCGGGCTTGGTGAGGGTGGAACTGGGCTTAGTGAGATTCCAAAGATCCTCCCACTCGGTTCCTTTCGCTGCACCCAGCACTGAGGTAAGGAAGACTTTGCGGTGGGAACTTCCCACTCCCGCTGGCCTCAGACTGCGTGGCTTCCGCGTAGTGGAGCGCCCACGGTCGACCTTCGGTGACTCGCTTGCAAGACTGCCTTCCTTCCTGGAAGGAACAGTGATATAACTTCTAAAATGAATGTGGACGTTAAGAAACGTCCAAACTTGTAGAGAATTTTTATGAATTTGAGCCAAACTGACAATTGCGGGGGAGCAAAATCTCAAGGAATTGAGAACATGCTCTGGAGAATGGCAGCTCAGCAGCTTATTTTATACATTAAAAGGAGGAGCGGCAAAGAGGGTTACATGAAATCCATTGGTGGTAGATTAAGGGAGTTGGAAGAAACAAAGCGAGGAAATAATCTAGGACTGGATAAAAAGGCAAAATAGAGAAACATACTTTTACATTCGTGGGTACGGGATAGTTAACATTTACAGCACATAAAGATGGTATGCGGGGAACAAGGTAACATTGAGGAATTCTTGCCCTGTGGGGTCTAGAAAAATTATCCTTACCTTTCTTTCTTTTTTATCATAACATTTCAAAGGTATTCTATCTTAGCCCTGGCCAGGTAGTTCAGTTGGTTGGAGCATCGGCTGGTACGCCGAAAGATTGCGGGGTCGACTCCCAGTCAAGGCACATAACTAGTTTTCGGGTTTCATCCCGGGTCCAGGGCATGTACAGGAGGCAATCAATCGATCTTTCTCTCACATTGATGTTTCTCTTTCTACTTCTCTCTCTAAAAATCAATAAAAACATATTCTCGGGTGAGGATTAAAAAAAAAAGGTATGTTATCTTAGATGCAAAAAGGAAATTGGACAGGCTCATATAAGGTAAAGATTGACTTTTGACAAGGAAGCTACAGGCCTGGGACATAACTACCTGCCATGACCTACCTTTAGTTAGGAATTTTTATGTTCAAACCATCCAGTGCGGTTACTTTCTGTCTCTGAGTGTAAGGCCTGCCACGCAGACCTCCCCTGAACTTGTCAGGTTTAGTATGTGGTCCCTTTTTCTATAAGAGGATGAAATCAATGTATGCTAATTGTGGGGAAAGATAAGCAGCAAACTAGAGCACTGTGGACATCCCCTGATGCTTAGTTGGCCATTTTTCCTATGCAGTTGATATACATTTTAGATATACTTTTTATTGTTACAAAATGTCTCCTTTTGACACTTTGGGATTGCCTCCTGTATGCCAGATATTACTTTAGGCAAGGGGTTGGCAAACTTCTATAAAGGGCCAGATTGCAAATATTTTAGGCTCTATGGACCAAGAGGCAAAATTGAGGATATTATGTAGGTACTTATTTAAAAAAAAATTTTTTTTTAAATGTATTTATTGCCCTAGCCCAGTGGTCGGCAAACTGCGGCTCTGTTGACTAATGCGTTTGCCAACCACTGGGATAGGGGCTTAATCACAAGGAACAGCAACAGCCTGTAATTATTGGAATTGAGAGTTTAGGTCAGTGGTTGGCAAACTCTTTAGTCAACAGAGCGGCAAACCGCGGCCCGTGAGCTGCATGTGGCTCGCAAGCCGCAGTTTGCCGACCACGGCTAGCCAATTTGGCTTAGTGGATAGAGCATCAGCCTATGGACCAAAGGGTCCTGGGTTTGATTCCTATCAAGGGCACATAACTGGTTGCAGGCTCCTCCCTGGCCTAGGCCCTGGTTGGGGCTCATGCAGGCGGGAACCAATTGATGTGTTTCTGTCACATTGATGTTTCTGTCTGTCTTTCCCTCTCTTCCACTCTCCCTAAAAATCAATGGAAAAATATCCTTGGGTGAGGATTAACAACAACAACAACAAAATGTATTTATTGATTTGAAAGAGAGAAACATCAATATGTTGTTCCAGTAATTTATGCATTCATTGGTTGCTTCTTGTATGTGCCCTGACCAGGGATTGAATCCACAACCTTGGTATATCACGATGATGCTCTAACTAAGTTACCCAGCCAGGGCCTTTGTAGGTACTTTCATAACCTAAGAGAAAAATGTCCGTAACATTTTTATTGGTGGAATTCAAAATGTAATAATTGAGTACAGTTTTAAAAATACAGGTCTATTAATGAGAAGAATGGAATGCTTTTTGAGGTTCCAAGTTAGTCTTTCCAGTTATAAATTGACTAGAGGCCTGGTGCACAAAATTCGTGCGCTCAGGGGTGGGGGGTCCCTCAGCCCGGCCTGTGCCCTCTTGCAGTCTGGGAGCCCTCAGGGGATGTCTGACTGACTTAGGCCCACAAGGAGTCAGACATCCTTAGTGCTGCTGTGGAGATGGGAGAGGCTCCCACCACCACCAACCACCACTGTGCTCAGCAGCCATGAGCCTGGCTTCTGGCTGAGCAGCACTCCCCCTGTGGTCAGTGTGCGTCATAGCGACCGGTTGTTCCTCTGTTTGGTCAACTTGCATATTAGCCTTTTATTGTATAGGATTGCAAATGTTCACCTGTAAAGACCAGTGTTGGTTCACAAAAGTCCTGGCCTGTTTGGCTCAGTGGACAGAGCATCGGCCATCAGACTGAAGGGTCCCAGGTTCGATACCTGTCCAGGGCACATACTGAAAGGGTGGAGACTCCATTTTTGTGGTAGGCCCTTCATCTGGTCCCCAGAATAAATCTCCCTTCCGGGAAAGACCACAAGAAAGCAGCTAGGCCCAAATTAGGCTATACCGTAGCATGCTCCTTCACCCATCAGGAGGTAGCAGGGCATAGCTCAGACCCAGGAATGTGTTAATCATTTCCTGCCCTTTGTGCCTGCTGTAAAGCCCTGGTGTAAGTCCCTGCTGTAAAACCCTGACCTGGAATTGACCAATCGGGGTCAGCCAACTCAGGGGTTCAACCCTCCCCCTGCCCCAGACCCCTATAAAACCTTTGTCCTGTTGAAGCTCGGGCTCTCTCTCTCCACCTCGCCACTGCGCCGGTGGGTATGTGTGGGACTGAGCTCGAGCTAGCTCGAATAAAGGCTCTTTGCTTTTGCATCGGACTTGGCTCCCTGGTGGTCTTTGGGGATCACGAAATCTGGGCATAACAATACCTCAGTGGCAGGCTTAGTCCCCAGTCCCTGGTGGGGGTGCATGTAGGAGGCAACCTATCGATGTATCTCTCTCACATTTATGTTTCTCTCTCCCCCACTTTCTCTAAAAATCAATGGAAAAATATCCTTGGGGGGCGGGGGTTGGATGTGGCTTTTGGATGAACAAGTCAGACCTAAGCTCTACTCTCAGGAGCCTACAGTCTGTGAGGTGGGAGATGGGGGCAGCAGACAGGCATAAATCAGTACATAATACAAAGGTGTTACTAGGGAAAACAACGGGGCGCTGAGACCTTGATAAGGGAGGAGGGCAGGGCCTACAATGATAAAGTTATCCAGTAACCAGATCCTAGTCAGGAGCTAGCTATGTGAACACTCCAAGCAGAGGGTCACATTGTGGGATTTTTCTGTTTAGTATGATGCTTAGTAATCTGGATAGTGTGGGCATTTTCCCATGTCATTAAAGGTATATATCGAGAAGTTTTAACTTGTGACTCGCCATGGATAGACTTCAGAGATAGCATAGTATCATGCATATATGAATTTTTTTGAATTGAAGATATACAGCATTTGTCAGATTAATAGGATCTCTGAACCAAAACAGGTTGATGAATCTGTATTGTAATTTTTTTTTTAAATATATTTTATTGATTTTTTACAGAGAGGAAGAGAGAGAGAGGGATAGAGAGTTAGAAACATCGATCAGCTGCCTCCTGCACACCTCCTACTGGGGATGTGCCCGCAACCAAGGTACGTGCCCTTGACCGGAATCGAACCTGGGACCCTTCAGTCCACAGGCCGACGCCCTATCCACTGAGCCAAACCGGTTTCGGCTGTATTGTAATTTTTTAATGACTGCATATGACTTTGTGGTGTCCAATAACGAAGGCAGGGTTGAATTATAATTAGGCGTTTATTGAGAAGGCCAGCCAACCAAGAAGACAGGGTGCTTACAAGCATCAAATCCTGCCTTCCAGCAAGATTCAGGGGACAGGATTATAAAGGGGAAGGGGCTGGGGTGAGGAATGCAGCTATGTGCAGGCCTGGGGGTCCGTAGACATCAGCTATTGTAATTAGTCATCAGGCGATGAGATGATGTTTTGACTCTTGGTGTGTTGGCCTGACCATGTTTATTGGTTCTGCTTGCTGGATTCACAGCTGAGTCACCTCTCATGCACAGGCCTTAAAAAGGAAACTTTAAGAAAAACTTAACCCCCTAATCACATAAGTATATGTGTTCTAAGATTTAAAATAATATGATTACTTTTCAGATTAATTCAGGTGCTCTATCTAGGTTGTGGGTCCCCCCTATCAAAGCCAGACTATGGAGTCTTTTGGGTTGGTTCCATTTTTAGACCACTATTAAAGTGTCTATATATATATATATATATATATATATATATATATATATATATATATATATCTTGTGCTTAATCTAAGGTGGTATACATTTAATGCTGATAATTGCTCATTTGCCTCCCAGAAAGATTGTACACCCATGACTACTACTTTCATAATTCATTTCATATTGTTTAAAATGCATTTATCTGAGACTGAAAATTTAAGTATCACAGGGCATTACCTAGGCCAGTGGTTGGCAAACTGCAGCTCGCGAGCCACAGTTTGCCGCTCTGTTGACTAATGAGTTTGCCGACCACTGACCTAGACTCTCGATTCCAATAATTACAGGCTGTTGTTCCTTGTGATTAAGCCCCTATCCCAGTGGTCAGCAAACTCATTAGTCAACAGAGCGGCAAACCACGGCTTGCGAGCCGCAGTTTGCCGACTACTGACCTAGGCTCATTTCAATGGGCTAATCTAAATCCACTGGTCAGAAGAAAACAGTAGAGTTGCTAGAAGTAGAGGCTGCTGCAGAGATGGTCTCCAAGGACTTGGAAATAAGACTTAAGTAAACAAACTATACACCCCTGGGTGAGATGAACTTGCTGAAGAGACTTACCTAAGAAGCAAAATGGAAGTTTAAAACCACATGCATGCTTGCTTTGGTCCTGCAAATATGCTGTGAAAAATGTATTCCCTGTCAGAAGTGTGTGCTATATTGTGCACTGCAAACTTATCCGAGGGCTTAATTGTAGCACATTCCCTATAATGAAATACTAAAACACTATGTACATAGACACACAGATTCAAAAGAGAATATTTAATAATATGGGGAAATGTTTCTGGCATATTTTTAAAAGCATATTACAAAATAATATGCACAATATGCCAGTTTTTTTTTTAATGTACATATATCCTCCCCTTCCCCAGATGCAACTGCTGTTCAGTTTCTTATGTATCTTCAGAGATAAACTATTCATAAACACATTTATGTATCTCAATACATTTTGGAAATTGTTCCTTCTATCCATAAATCCTTCTCATTTAAAAAAAAAAAGTTTTTAAGGATTCTTGGGAGGGAGAGGAATAGATAGAAACATTGATCGCCTCCTGCATGCCCCCTACTGGGGATCGAGCCTGCAATCTGGGCATGTGCCCTGACCCAGAATTGAACCTGCGACCTCTTGGTGCATGGGTTGACGCTCAACCACTGAGCCACACAGGCCAGGCTTTCTCATTCTTTTTTTACATTGTAGCTTTAACAATTTTGTTAAATATGTATAGACAATAAGAGTTATTTAAAAATTAGGGAGGATGGCAAAAAATCCAGACTGATATCCAGACATATAGTCTCAATAAAGCCAGAGCTTGGTATGGCCGTCACCTCATCTCCCATAGTAACTGAATCTCATGTGGTGAACTAGCTGAAGCCACAGGAGGGGAGGAATGATGTGGAAACAGAGATGGTCCTGTCTTGTGTTGGAGCACGGAGCAGTCATTGGGCCTGATCTTATTACCAAGTAAACCTGGTCACATGGCAGTTGCCCTGAGACCAACAGGTATTCCAGTCTGGGAGAAAACATTCCTAAGAGTTCAGACTCTCTTGTCTGACAAATGGGGCCATCCCTGAACCTGGCCCTTAATTGTAAGGCAGTGACGCATCTTGGGTCAGAGCTGCTGGAAGCCCTGCTGGAATTGTAGTGGCAGACTACAAAACCTCTTGGGTCGTCCTTCAGGGTCTTACATAGCAGTGTGGTCCAAGCAAGTGAAATGACAAGATACACTTTTTTTTCTTAAACATATATTTTTATTGATTTCAAAGAGGAAGGGAGAGGGAAAGAGAGAAACATCAATGATGAATCATCAATCAGCTGCTTCCTGCACCCCCATTACCCCCACTGGGGGATTGAGCTGCAACGTGGCATGTGCTCTAACCGGGAATTGAACCATGACCTCCTGGTTCGTAGGTCCACGCTCAACCACCAAGCTACAATGGCTGGGCCAGGATATATTTTGATCACACCAACTACTCTTAGGAGTATATGACTTAGGTGAAGAAAAACAAAAGCTCACTATTATGGCTGCTCTGCTCAGCAGAGTGCCCTGGACTTGCAGTCAGACACTCTTGGGTTCCAGGCCTGCTCCAGGGCCAAATCAACTCTTTCTATTTTCCTCTATAAAATGAGGCTAATATATCCCACTCGGGTTCTGATGTTTAAATGAGGCACATATAATACAAAATGTGTAAAAATACCTTGTGAATTATTAAAGTGCAAGTCAAAACATTCCCATATACCCTTCTACCCTGTATGTTCCTTAGCATTTTTTTTATGTATCTACAACAAATAATCTATGTGCTGTATAAATTAAGGTGAGTGCTCTGCGGGTAGAAGGCTTATATATCTCAGCTTTCTGTACTTAGTACAAATTAAAGGTTCAGTAAATCATTGAACAAAAGATTTATGAATTAAAAAGTTATAGGCAGTTGTTTTAACAGAAACATACCCTTTGAGGAAAGAATGAAGGAAACTGAGTCAGAATAGACAGGTTGCTAAATTACTAAAGTCAAGTAGGCTGAGGCATGAGTAAGTAGTTCTGTTCTTGCTTTAACTAGGTGAGGACTTACACTTTAAAAAAAACAAAACTGTTCTGGCTGCTCTCCCAGTCTGCGAGTCAGCCTGGCTGGGTCCCTCTCTTCATCCTCCTCCTCCTCCTCTAATCCTGGTTTTTCTACCTCCTCCGTAATGAATCTTGCTCGTTAGTGCGGAATAAACCTCCTCTTTAACATGCCTTGGTCTCCGACTCCAGTTTCCTGCACCTCGAACCTTACATCTGGTGCTGTGAAACCCAGGAGGGTGCGAGCATCCCATTTGACCGTTCACGGTCCGGGGTGCCCCCCTCTTCTCTCCTCATGGTTCGGGACCCTCGGCCTCCTCCCCCCAGCTCAGCAGCATCAGCAGTAAGTCCCAGCCCGTGTTAATTCCTGGCGGTATTTTCTCCAGTGTCTCTGTCCGTAAACCGCGGCCCGTGTCAGAGACTGCCTTCCGGGCCCCTCCAGGAGGGGTTCTGAACCTGGGGAGGCAGCGAAGATGTTCCTGCCCCCACCTCAGTTCTCTGGCCTTTTGGCCTCTTTCCGGATTCCAGGAGGTAGGGGAGACATCCCCTACTGTCCCTCAGGTTCCCGGTCCTGACCCCAGGTTTTGGTATGGGCACCAATCTGTCTACTTCTGTAACATGGCATGGCCTCAGTATGAATTGGAATGGGTCCAGATGACACGAATGCGGGACTTAACATCCTCACTGACCTTAGTAATTTCTACCGAAGAGCCGGGAAGTGGCCCAAGGTCCCATATGTCCAGGCTTTTTTAAATCTGCGCTCCCGTCCCTCCCTCTGCTCCTTCTGTTCCACAGCCCAGGTTCTCCTCGCTCGCAAGAAACCCCCTCAAACCGGTCCTCAGCCCCCTCTCTGTCTTCTGGCTCTTTCGACCCAGCCGATCTTTCATTTCCACCCCTCTCACTCCTGCCACCCCTGCCTTCTGCTCCTTATCTTCCTCCTCCTCCTCCTTAACCGCGGCCGCCCCTTTCCCGGCCGCTGTGGGAGCCACCGTCGCCACCTCAGGCCGTGGGCCGACCAGAGGCCGCCACGCAGCACGAGATCCACCTGCTTGCCGTCCCGCCAGCCGCTCCAAACAGCTAAGTAAGGTTTCTGCTTTGGTTTGCTCTTCCCTTGTGTATTGTGAGCAACCGCCATGTTGGCCGCATGGCTTGCCGTTCCCATGGGGGCCACCATCTTGAAATGGCAAGTCCTGCCCCTCTGGCCACATGGCCTGCTGTTTCCATGGGGACCGCCATCTTGAAATAGCAAGTCCAACCCCTCTCTTTAAATAGTTACTGAGACCTCCCACAGCCCGCCCCCGCAGGCCCAGCCTGGTGTGGCCACCCAACGCTGTGCTCCTCCTCCTCCGGCACACAGCCCACTGCCTGCTCTGCCATCCCCACCCCTAACGCCTTCTCAGACCCAGGTCTGAGATCTGAATATGGCATTTAAGGTTTTTTTTTTTTGTTTTTTTTTTAATATATTTTATTGATTTTTTACAGAGAGGAAGGAAGAGTGATAGATAGTCAGAAACATCGATGAGAGAGAAACATCGACCAGCTGCCTCCTGCACACCTCCCACTGGGGATGTGCCCACAACCAAGTTACATGCCCTTGACCGGAATCGAACCTGAGACCTTTCAGTCCGCAGGCTGACGCTCTATCCACTGAGCCAAACCGGTTTTGGCGGCATTTAAGGTTTTAATGCCCGTGAGGAGCAGGCAGAGTAAGCCCGCCTTCGACAGGTGAATCTGCAAACCCACGCCTTGGTAGCAGCTCTGAGGCCAACGGCAGCCATGCATGGTCCAAAGGGGACTGTGCGTGGTGGGGTGCAACGAGAGGACGAATGCCACCTGGAAGATGCTTCAAGTGCAGAAATGAAGGCCATTGGGCAAAGCAGTGCCCCGGCCCCTGGCTCCAACCAAGCCCTGTCCGGCATGCAGTAAAAGTGACTGCCCCTGGAAAAGTGACAGGCCCTCTGTCTCTCAGCGTAGAGGGGCTGCCCTTCCAGGTCATGACCCGCTGCTGGCCATGCTGGGACTGGCCAAAGATTGAAGATGCCTATACTCGACAACCCCCATCACCCTTGCCGAGCCCAGGTTAACGCTCAAGGTAGTGGGTAAGCAGATCTCCTTTCTGGTCGATATGGGGGCTACCTTCTCTGTCCTCCCCTCCTTTTTCCAGGCTACTCTTCCCTCCCACGATCTCGGTCATGGGTATTGACGGCAAATCATCCTTTAATGCTCTGAAAACTGCTCTGGCCTCAGTGCCTTCTCACCCCGCCCTCTCCCCCACTTCACCCTTCCTAGAGAACAACTTCCTTGCTGGCACAGGCTTATCAGAAACTTAGATCTTTATCTCTAGGAAAAAGTGGCAGTTTTAAAAATTCAAGCGGTTAGAGGCCTGGAAACAGGCTTCAGGGCCTGTTCCCTCCTCCCCCTGCCTTTTCTAAATATTTTAAATAGCATACAATACTGAAACATTAATTGCTAGACATGTTTAGAAATATTTAATGGAAGGTATGTTGAAAAAGAAAGAAGTTCTAAAGTTAACTGTTGACAAGAATTGTAAAAGGAGCCACTCACCTGGACGGTCCTGCCCCAGGGGTTCAGAGACAGTCCTCATCTGTTTGGCCAGGCCTTCCTTACCCAGAGACCTCCGACAATGCTCGTTAGAACCCAGCACTCTTCTCCAGTATGTAGATGATCTCCTTCTCTGCAGCCCCTTCCTGGACATGTCCCATTGGGTCCCAAATTTTGCTCTCCTAGCTAAGCCCCTATACCAGGCCACTAAAGAAACACCAGTAGGCCCCTCTCCTTACCCTCCCTCATTCACCAGGCTTTTTCTAAGCTCTGGGATACCCTTCTGGCATCTCTCTCTCTCTCCCGGACATCTCTAGGCCTTTCCAACTATTTACTGATGAGAAACAGGGAATAGCTATGGGGGTCCTCACCCAGCCCCTAGGGCCAGCCTTCACCCCTGTAGCCTACCTGTCCAGACAGCTTGATCCTATGGTTCAGGGATGGCAGCCCTGCCTCCGGGCTCTGGCTGCAGCCGCCGCTCTCACCAAGGAGGCCCAGAAGATCTGCCTCCAGCAACCCTTACAGGTCTTCTCCACCCATAGACTACAGGATCTTCTGTCCCACCAATCCTCATCTCTCCTTGCCCCCTCTCGCATGCAGGAACTCCATCTCCTGTTCCTCGAGAATCCTGACATCTCCCTAACTCAGTCTCCAGCCCTGAACCTGGCCACGCTCCTTCCCGCTGCCTCAACCCAACCTGCAGCAACGCACTCCTGCCCCGAGGTCGTCGAGGCCCTCACTCAACCTCGGGCGGGACTCTCAGATTTTCCTCTCTAATCCTGACTTAACTAAACTGCACATACCCTACCGCCCACAATCATCGGGTAAGATTGAGAGGATCAACGGCCTCCTTAAAGACCATCTAACTAAACTCTCTCTAGAAATTCGCAGCTCCTGTCCGGACCTCCTTCCCATGGCCCTGACCGGAATCCGGGCTACACCAAGGATCCCCACCTTCTTAAGCCCTTTTGAACTCCTATATGGGAGACCCTTCTTGCTCAACCATCATCTCCCTACTGACTCGTCTCCCTACTGACCCTCCTCTCCTGGCCACTTATCTTCCATACCTGCCCTTACTCAGGCAACTACTCTGGGAACACGCTGACAGGTTTCTGCCCAGGCCAGAACCAGCCGAGCAAGACTCCCGAGGACCAGCCCTCCAGCTGGGGGACTCAGTCCTCCTCAAGAACCTTACCCCCAGGTTATATTTCAGCTCCAGGCCCAGAAGAGCAGCAAAACCAGACAAGTGACACTGTGGCAGCCTCAGGACCAGCTTTTACCTCCCAAGTGACTCAACAGGATTGCTGCACCCCTCATCCAGCACGGAAAACACTCCGTTTTTCGCTTACTTACCTCCCATCATTAGGCCCACTGGTATCTATTCCTTTAATTTTGCTCTTTGGCCCATCTCATGCGCTGTTTCACTAGTTTTTTGCAGAACAGAATGCAGGCGTTCACCAACCAGAAAGTGGGAGAGATCTATCTGGCCTTGAATTCAGAACCTAGAGACACCTATGTCACCAGAATCCTTGAGACCCCCGGTAGACACCCCTAACGATGCTCCCTCTCAGCAGGAAGTAGCTACGGAAAACGGACCTTCACCACAAACTTGCTGGGACTCAATTTTTCTTATTATCACCAAAAGCCTGGAATGCTAGATCCTCCCTTCCCCCAACTGGTGGGTGGAGTATGATGTAACCAGTGTCTGCGCTGGGACACCCTGAGACATTGAAACACCAATCAGCGCGTGCCCGAGTGCCCTGGGCCCAACCCCTTCCTGTTCCTCCCCTCAAAAGGCGTGTTTACCGCTGCAGGTGTTGCTGCTCTCCCAGTCTGTGAGTCAGCCTGGCTGGGTCCCTCTCTTCCTCCTCCTCTAATCCTGGTTTTTCTACCTCTTCTGTAATGAATCTTGCTCATTACTGCGGAATAAACCTCCTATTTAACATGCAAAAAAACCAAAACAAAACAAACTTCTGATTTTAGAAAGGGAGAGAGAAACATCGATGTGAGAGCAAAACATCAATCAGCTGCCTCCTGCACACCCACTACTGGGGATCAAGCCCACAACCTGGGCATGTGCCCTGACGGGGAATCGCACCTGCCATCTCTTGTTGCATGGGATGACACTCAACCAACTGAGCTATACCTGCCAGGGCAGGACTTACCCTTTTTAACTCTTCAATTGTGCATCAATGTCTGATAGATAACCCTCTGTAGACTTAAGAAAGAATAAAGGACTTAGGAAAACTTACATCCATTATCCAGATCACAGAACTCCTAGATTACCATCACAACAGTCCAGAGGCTCAGAATGCAGGACTGAATTCTTTTCAAAAATGTACTTTTTACTGTAAGAACTGTTTTTCTTTCTTTGGAGCACTCTGGGTAGTGCCTAGTTGTGTTTCTGATTTGCAAATCCCTAAGACTCTACAGATGTTTGTCATTTATTTCTAGCCAAAGCCCCGACTGTCTAGTGCTCAGTCAACTTCAACTGCAATTGAAGGGAATGGTTTCCGAGTCATATGGAGGGGACTGGGCTTTGGAGGCAGACTTAAGTAGCTGGGTGATCCAAGACAACCCCTTTGGGCCTCATTTTCATCTATTAAATAATAAAACAAAACAAAGGGATTATAAGAATTGTGTGAGAAACCACCACTGCATTGGGCATGTAGTAAGTATTACACCTCAGAATATGCTCCATAAGCACAAGCTGCCATGACGTTCTTGGATTTTGTTACTCTGTTCAATAAAGGCATGTGATTAACTGATGATCTGGGATTTCTAGTTTTATTCTACCATCACATAAATTCACAAATAAGAGGTCCTAAACTTGGCTCAGGAAAATAAGGTTTGCAATACTCTTTGATATGAGAACCAGGTAGATTGTTCTTTCTACACCTCTTGTTCATCTTGTTGCTGGGCACACTGAAGACAGACACTCAGAAAGAGACCCTCACTGACAAACTGGGACCAGTCTTGATTCCCTGGAGACCATCATTTATTTTTGGTAAATGCCATCAATGAATATACAGTGTCATTCCCAAAGGATAGTCTACAGCATTTAAGTCTTGAAAACAGATGATATTTAAAAAAGAGAGAATTCACAATTTTCAGATCCTTTAATAATTTAACGTTCTCTGCCATTTAAGGCTGTTAGACCCTTAACAAATCAGGTCTAGTTGCATCCCAGCAATAATAAAGGGCCTATTGCATTATGTATGCCAAATACACAGCAAAATGCAGAAGTTCCAGTGCTTCACTGGAACATATTCTGGCTTCTCTCCTTTGTAAGAGGGGTGTGATTTTCCCTATAATGAATGACTTAAAATACAGTCATGACTTTAAAAATTCTACACCAAGTCTCAATACAGTGATCCAAACACTATTTAAAAATGCCCTCTGAGCCTCAGTTTCCCCTTCTGTAAAATGAAGGAGTTGGGTTAGTGTTGCAGGCCAGACCACACCACAAGTGGGTAAACTGAACTCGCTGCCACAAACCCGAGTAGTGAGGAGTGTGAGGGGAACAGCTGCAAATATGAATGTGGGAGGCGGACTAGGGCAGTAGTGGCTGGAAAACCAGCCTTCAAGGGGTTGGTCAGCTCTGAACTGTCAAGTCTCAAAAGTATGTCTTTGTCTTTTAATTTGATAATTTGGTCTAATATGATTGTCTCATTTATTCCAGTGTATGTACTTACTGTAAATTTATGTACAGAATTAAATATCCCATTTATTAACTTATAAACCATAATAAAACCAGTCCTTTTCCCTCACCAGCAATTTTTGCATTGGAAAAGGAAAACAAACTAATATACACATTTCAGCAACATCAGAAATTTCATTAAATCTGAATGAAGGCATAATTCATTTTGTAGTTCAATTATATGTTCAAGGAGTCAGTTACTCTAATCATAAAGACAACACTGCAATATCTTTGCAGTTCAAAATTATTCCCATTTGTTATTCAACTTTGAGAAAAATTCAGCTGTAGACTTGACTGCTTCTGGTGAAAGTACTCAGCAAGCTCATCACCAATAACACCCTTCAGGATTGCCTTTTCAGATTTCACATAGCAATCATCTTGAAATTTGGGGCTAAAGTAATTAGAAAGCAAACGAACAGACAACAAACGGACTTCAGAGGCTGGTGGTTCCTAAACTCACAGGTCAGAAGGTGTCCCAGACCTCTCCAGAAGTGGCCTAATGTAAGCTGACAAAACAACCTCTTAAATACAAAATTCCCATTATTAGAAACAAACCAAGTCAAGCGTAAACTCTCACTTACTCTCTGGGAAAAATGTCTCACCAGGAGGTAAAGGATGACTCCTGTCCCAACTGTTGGGGCCAGTGCTAAAGGAAGAAAGCAGCATCACCATAGACCCCAGCCAGTGGTCCCAGGAGGGAGGATAACAGTCCTTCATGATGCCAAGAAAGATGGGAATCCCTCTCCCCCACCTGGATCTTGGCACACAGGTCATCATGATGTGAACCTCCCCAAACCATCTTTTTCTTCTTTTTCTTTTTTTTTTAAGCCAACTTTTTCTTGAGCAAAGCATCTGATTTGACAAACCAGATCCTAGCTTGCTGCTCGCCTCTTTTCCCTTCACCAGTACATGATTCAGATCCCAGTGTAAGCACCGCAAGAATAGGACACGGAATCAAAGCACTGCTCTTGTCTGTCACACAAACCGTCCAGATAATTGGTATTCTTGATTCATTCTGCTTTCAGCGATTATGGTCATTTGAGAGGTGCTTCTCAACACCTCATTGTTTCCTACCAAATGCTGATAGGTGTCAGACAGGCATTAACAGTGGGAACTTTTTTTGTTTTTAAACATTTAAAGCAAAAGGGTTTTCAATCTATAAGCCAGTCCATATGCACCCCCTACTGGGGACCAAGGCATAAATACACAACTACAAAACATTTCCTACAAAAATGAGAGATCTCCATGAAATCAGCATCTCCTCGACATCCTACTAAATCGTCACAGCAGTGAAGACCCACCAGAAAAGACAAAGGTCAGAAATAGAGTTTGAAACATTGAACTTGATTTCCTAATGATCCCTCTCCCAGCCCTAGTCTCCTCCTTACTGCTCCGAGAGGAGCAATGCCCTGCTCCACTCTTCCCTCTGGATCCTGACGCACAACTCTGACTTGTTGGTCAAAGAATCAGCCTCTAAGAATTCAATGCTAACTGCCAACAGCTGTTCACTTGGGAGCGTTTGCCAGTAACTGCAAATAGCCATGAGGCTGAAAGGGAAACAGTCCATCTCCTCACCCATGCCAGGGTCTATATCCACAACGACTCCACCTTTCCGGAGGATTTTCTGGAAATGCTATCTGAGAAGCAGAACAAGAACTCTGAAGTACATGACTTGGGGATTAAGTCCACACAGAAAGGTAAAACCTGGCCATGATCTCCATAGCGCTGCCACCCCCAGATGACAAACTCCAGGAAGAAAGGGCATGAACACCAGTGCTCGAGGGCTGTGGTCCTCACTGCAGGGAAGGCATCCTGCTACCCCGGGGGCCGGGAACCCCAGGGTCCTCTGATGGTTGCGCACCGTACCCCCGGCTGGGCTTACATTCACCGGTTGTCAGAAGTTTCTGGTACTGCTGGGATGGGTGGGTTTGGGGGGAGTTGCAGAACAGCCCACCCTATCCTAGGCTCTACACGTCATAGCGGTTCAAACTGTATGAGTTTGGGTAGTTCTGCCGGCTGTACTGGAAGTGGTCTGTTAAGGTGTTGTTGCGGCCATACTGATAGTCCCCATGTTGGGGGAAAAGGACCCCGTTGTGGGGCTTCTTCAGGGGGCTCTGGCGATGCTCCTTACTGCTCAGGTCCCCTGCTGTGATAGGGAGGAGGTGCTTCTGTGCTTGCTGATTCGCATCGTACTTGGTCTGCAGGGTCAAGAGAGCAGTGGGACATTGGCTCCTTCCCCAAACACACACAAGACAAAGGGGAGCTCAAGATTCACTGCCAAGTAGCCCTTCAAGGCCATGCAAGTGTCGACCCAGCAGGGCTGGACATGGCCAGTGAACAGTTAATGGACTGGCCCTCCCTGTTAGCCATCCTACGTCCTTACAGGGGACTAAACAGAGCCTGCATAAGGAGAGAGTGACATCCTGACAAAGCCTCAGTAGACCCCAGAGCCGCAGCTGGAGTGAAGCAAGGACTGGGGTCATCCATGGGGGAAAAGGCAGGTCAGGATAGGAGGGGCTATGCCAAGACCATAAACCAGTTTGGCAAAACTGGGAGCTGGAACCTGGGCCTCTTAGCTTCTGACGAGGCCACTTCTTTTCCCCTCTCCACCAACTCTTGGTGCCTCCCAGGGTGTCAATGGGTTAGACAATCTCCTCTATCCCAGACTCACCTTGTTGTACAGGAAAACGCCCAGGATGGCTGTCATCATGCCCAGGACGTTGGTGCTGGTGACGGGGTTCCGCAGCATGATCAGGGACACCGTGATGACCATGATTCTCTTGGTGGCGTTGGCGACTGAGTAGCTCAGAGGGCTGATGAGGTTGAGGATGCTGAAGGCAATGACGTTCTGGGCAAAGTTACAGAAGCCACTGACAGCCAGAAGCAGGAGCGTCCAGGGCCACTGGGACACATAGGTCTACAGACGGGAGCAAGACAGCACCATGGTCACGTGCCAGCCCTGGCAGAGGTTGGGAGAGCAGCACAGTGGTTTATTGGGGTCAGTTAGTGGGGAGCAGACCAGGACGGGTTCCAGTGTGATAGCAGGTGCTTTATACACACAGCCTCTAACCCTCACGACACTGCATGGCACAAGAGTCATCACCATCACCATCACCATCATCACTGCCTTCAACGTCACCATCATTGTCACAATCACCACCATCATCAACCACTACTGTCACTGCCCTCATCACCACCACCACCATCATGATAGCCATCACATCACCACCACCACCATCACCACCACCCCCTTCCCCTTCTGCTGAGGAAGTGGAGGCTCCGAGAAGGATATCAGGTGTCCAAAGGGTGCAGAGCATGGCATGAACCAAAGCCTTCCCTCATCCCTGGACAGTGAAGGTCAGGGCTCTGGGGTTGACAAAGTAAGGTCTCAGTCTGATTTGGCTCCTGTAATAGACACCATAGGCCTGGGGGCTTACAAACAACAAACATTTATTTCTTAGTTCTGGAGGCTGGAAATCCAAGATCAAGGAGATTCTGTGTCTGGTGTGGGCTTCTTGGTTCACAGATGGTGTTTTCTTGTGGTGTCCTCAAGTGATGGAAGAGATAAGGATGCTCTCTGGGGTCCCTTTAGAGTACTGATCACACTTGATGAGGGCCCCATCACCCTCATGATCTAATTACCTCCGAAAGGCCCCACCTTCCTAACACCATCACATTGGGGGTTGGGTTTCAACATGTGGATTTTGGGGGAACACAAACATTCAGACCATAGCAGACATGATACATTCTGTAAGACAGGGAGGTCCTAGGAAGGCAGCCCCTGATATATGAAGAAACCGCCTGAGGTGTGGAGACAGAGGACCTGGGTCTGCCCCATCTCTGGAAGCCCTGGACAGCTGTTTGACCTCTCTGATTGTGGTTTGTTCTCTCTGCAACAGGGATGATCCCTGCTGAGCCTGCACAATGCCACCGCTGTGGAGATCAAATGCCATCATGGCTCCAAAAGTGCTTTAAAAAAATTCCAAGCCACACAAACATAAGAAGGCAATTGGTGTGTCTATCTCACGTTGATGTTTCTCTCTCCCCCCGCACTCTCGCCCAGTTCCACTCTCTCTAAAAATAAATCAATGGGAAAAAAAACACCTTGGGTGAAGATTACAAAATAAAGAAAAGGTGATCGGGCGCTGCTGGGTCCCCATCAGGGAAGCAGCGTCCCACCGAGTCCCAGCTTTCATTCTCTTGTCTATCTTTTCTCAATACTTTATCGCCCCCACTCGGGTTCACTGAACCTGGCTGAGCTGGTGAGGCACATAAGGCGCCCTGGGGCTGCGTATGCCTTGGCCGTGCTGGCTCCCCACAAGTGGCGCCCAAACAGGGCCTGAGTACGGGGGAACTACAATTATTAGGTGAAAGGAGGCCCCAAGGCATGCTCACGCAGAAAGTAAGGTAGGGAGCCGAAGTGTGGTAATAGCTCGGTGTAAAACATGGGACAAAAAAAGAAAAAAGGTGATCACTAGAAGAAAACTGAAAAATGCCCTCAATACAAGAAAAAGCAAAGAAAAGAGACCAGAGCAAAGCCTATATATACATTTGTGCGTGTATATGCATAGAGACACCAAAGAGCTGTAACATAGGACAGCATAAGAGAACTGACACCAAACCTATCAATATAATGTAGCCAATAAAAGGAATGAGAAAGACCTAAATACGTCAATAAGAGTAATCTCCAGGACATATATTGAGTGAAAAAAGCAAGTTGTTCTTCTCTAAATATCTAAAAAGTCACTTTTTGTGTAAGGAGGAGGGAAGTTATGAATGTATCTTTGAATAAACCTTGTCATATCATTTGGCTTTGGAAATATAAAGATTTGACATTCAGTAAGGGATGTGGAGAGAAAGCAATGTCTAAAAATTGAAAAGGAACCCAATGGTTGTCATTGACGGGCACATTGTGAAAACAATTCTTGCAAGTGCCCTCAGAACAGAGTATTTCAATTGTGTAGTAAGGCCTCAATGACATTGACAGGTTCTGAGACTTTAAGCAAAAGGACATATGAATGAAACCAGTTTTACCAGAGGCTAAGTGATATAAGCAAGAGTTCAGTTCCTATAGCATCTCATCAATGCTCCAACAAAATGACCTGCTGTACATTTTTTTTAATCCACACCTGATGATATTTTTCCCATTGATTTCTAGAGAGTGGAAGGGAGGGAGGAGGAGAAGCGAGATAGGCACATCAATTGGTTGCCTCCCACATGTGCCCTTACCGGAGCTGGGGAACCTGCAACTGAGGTACATGCCCTTGACCAGGAATCGAACCCATGACCCCTTTGGTCCACGGGCCAACACTCTAACCACTGAGCCAAACTGGCCAGGGCCTGCTGGACATTTTTAATGGGACATGTTCTAAGGACAAGTAGAGCTGCACAGAAATCTTTTTTTTTTTTAAATAAATCTTTATTCAGATTATTACAATTATTTCTCCTTTTTTCCCCCATAGTTCCCCTCCAGCCATTTCCCACCCCACCTTCTGCCCTTACCTACCCCCCACTGTCCTCATCCATAGGTGTATGATTTTTGTCCAGTCTCTTTATGAACCCCCCCATACCCCTTTCCCCCTGAGAATTATCAGTCCACTCCCTTTCTATGCCCCTGATTCTATTGTATTCACCAGATTATTCTGTTCCTCAGGTTTTTAATTCACTTGATTTTTAGGTTCACTTGTTGATAGATATGTATTTGTTGTTCATAATTTTTATCTTTCCTTTTTTCTTCTTCCTCTTCTTTAAGAATACCTTTCAGCATTTCATATAATACTGGTTTGGTGGTGATGAACTCCTTTAGCTTTTTCTTGTCTGTGAAACTCTTTATCTGCCCTTCAATTCTGAATGATAGCTTTGCTGGGTAGAGTAATCTTGGTTGTAGGTTCTTGCTATTCATCACATTGAAAATTTCTTGCCACTCCCGTCTGGCCTGCATAGTTTCCGTTGAAAAGTCAGCTGACAGTCGTATGGGTGCTCCCCTGTAGGTAACTAACTGTTTTTCTCTTGCTGCTTTTAATATTCTCTCTTTGTCTTTTGCTCTTAGCATTTTAATTATGATGTGTCTTGGTGTAGTCCTCTTTGGATTCCTTTTGTTTGGGGTTCTGTGGGCTTCCTGGACTTGTAAGTCTATTTCTTTCACCAGGTGGGGGAAGTTTTCGGTCATTATTTCTTCAAATAGGTTTTCAGTATTTTGCTCTCTCTCTTCTTCTGGCACCCCCATAATTCTGATGTTGGTACGCTTGAAGTTGTCCCAGAGTCTTCTTACATTATCTTCAACTTTTTGGATTTTTTTTTTTGCTTTTTGCTTTTTCGGTTGAGTGTTTTTTGCTTCTTTGTATTTCAATTCTTTGACTTGATTTTTGTGTTCCTCTTGTCTGTTTTTGGGTCTCTGTATAATATTTTTTATTTCAGTCAGTGTATGTTTAATTTCTAGTTGGTCCTTTTTCATCTCTTCGAGGGTCTCGTTATATTTATCGGCCTTTTCTAGGATATTCTTAAAAAGCCTTATAACCGTGGTTTTGAATTCTATATCCAGTCGTTTGTTTTCCTCCATTTCTTTCGTTTGTGATCTGATTCTTAGACGCCGCATTTTCACTGCTTCCCTGAGTTGGTAGATTTGTGTGCTAGGTTTCCAATTTGGCCCAGTGGGTCTGCCTCCCCAGTTAACCTGAGGTGGACACTCTTGGTGCACCCCTTTGTGGACTGTGTGTACAGCCTTGTTGTAATTAAGTCTTTATTGTTGTTGGTATCACTGGGAAGAATTGACCTCCAGGCCAGTTGGCTGTAAGGATCAGCTGTGTCTACGCTGGGAGAAGTCCGGTGCTGGAGACAGCCTTATAGGATTAGACTTGCCAAATTGCAATAGCCTCTGTGCTCAGCTTGGATGGGGTGGAGTCTCAGTCTTGGCTTCCCGTCAGCCTTGCCCTTGCTAGCACGTGTGTGCCTTCAGTCCTCTGCCTTCCCGGCTCCCGATTCTCCGCCCGAGAGTCCAGACTCCCCCCACAAGAGCGTGGGTCTCCGGGGGCTCGCCTGAAACTGGGGTTCACTGCAGTCAGAACTGGGGCTCACTTCAGTCAGAACTGGTGTTCAGTGCCGTCAGGAGCCTCTGACTCCCTTCTGCTAGGGAAAGCCTGTGGCAGCCTCCGCAGCCTTTGTGCACACTGGCGCGAGCGGACTTTCAGTCTTCCGCCTTCCCCGGCTCCCGAGTCTCCGCCCGAGAGTCCAGACTCCCCCCACAAGAGCGTGGGTCCCCGGGGGCTCGCCTGGAACTGGGGTTCACTGCAGTCAGAACTGGGGCTCACTTCAGTCAGAACTGGGGTTTTGTGCCGTCAGGAGCCTCTCACTCCCTTCCGCTAGGGAAAGCCTGTGGCAGCCTCCCGCAGCCTTTGTGCGCACTGGCGCGAGCGGACTTTCAGTCTTCCGCCTTCCCCGGCTCCCGAGTCTCTGCCCGAGAGTCCAGACTCCCCCCACAAGAGCGTGGGTCCCCGGGGGCTCGCCTGGAACTGGGGTTCACTGCAGTCAGAACTGGGGCTCACTTCAGTCAGAACTGGGGTTTTGTGCCGTCAGGAGCCTCTCACTCCCTTCCGCTAGGGAAAGCCTGTGGCAGCCTCCCGCAGCCTTTGTGCGCACTGGCGCGAGCGGACTTTCAGTCTTCCGCCTTCCCCGGCTCCCGAGTCTCCGCCCGAGAGTCCAGACTCCCCCCACAAGAGCGTGGGTCCCCAGGGGCTCGCCCGGAATAGGTGTTCAGTGCAGTCAGAACTGGGGTTCAATGCGGTCGGGGGCTCCCTTCCCCCTTCCGCCAGAGAAAGCCAGCCAGGCACTCCGCCGCCCTTCCTCTCTGCGTGCACAAAGACCCTTTGCCGTACCTCCAATTCTCTGTGAGCTTTTCTCCTTCCTTCTAGTTGTAGAATTTTCACTCAGTCAGCTTTCCTGCGGTTCTGGATGGTGTCCGTTCTGTCTTTTAGTTGTAGTTTTGAAATTGTTGTGCGAGGCAGCAGTTTAGGTGTTTACCTATGCCGCCATCTTGGTTTCTCCTGCACAGAAATCTTAAACTTCTTGCTTGACCTGCAGTTGTCCCCAGGGATGCTCACTCTGAAGCAATATGTGTGAACAGTAGAACCATGTATGTAAATAACTGGAGAAGGATAACCATATAGAAAATGTTGCAAGGAACGAAGTGTTCCAGAAAAGATATTAATAAAAACCAAAGCAGTAATAAATTATGTGATGTTAAATGGGAATTGAAAAGAATTGGAACTCTCTTTTCTGTCCCTAAATACTCCTTTCCTGAATATTTCACTGCAAAGGCTTAACAGCAATAGTAGCCCAACAGCAATATGAACACACCACTTTCCAATAAAAGCAACCTGTGTCCCCCAAGCAGTGGCTGATGGCAGGTCTGGGACTGGAGGTACACAGATAAAGGAGGAAATCCTCCTGAAACAAAAGCCACCAAAGGCTGACATGTGCTGTCAGAGGGCAGGGAGCCAATAAGAGGACTCAACTGGTCAAGACAGTTTTAATTTTACTATGAAAATAATAATATGTACAACTCACACAACTTCATAAAAACAAAAGAACCCTACTCCACGCCCAAAAAAGGAAAAACACTTGGACTCACTGGTTTATTTGCAGTCAGCTCTAACTCTTTACTCTGAAAATGGTAATTAAAAGGGAAGAGAAGCATTGCACTGCCTCTCATGCACTGTACTTCAAGATAACAGACTAGTCCTGGTCGATGATGAAAAATTCTTCACAGAGAAATCATAGCTAAGCAATGTGGAAGGGAAGTTAGAACAGGGAGCCACAGTTTTCTTATCTGGTAACTGGAGATAAGCTCCACTATAGCCACAGGTGGAGCTAAGGACTAAAGACTAATGTCAAGAATCCAGCCAGATCTCATTAAGCCCTAATAAACATTTACTGCTCCATAACTCAGGTATGGAAGAACCACGCACAGCTCCTTATCACTGTTGCCTGCATTAGTTTCTAGCGTGCTCTCTGGAGGCTAGCCGGCACAGGTGGTGAGGAGACACCATTTCCTGTGCTCAAGAGAGCTACAGCTACAACTGTAGTACACGAAAATATGTACAGAGAGGACACCAAGAAAGGAACAAACGCAGTTTTAAAGTTAGGGTGAGGTATGAACCAGATAAAGACAGGAAAGTCCCCTGTACTGGCAGTCTTTTCATCTTTCATGCCACTGCTATCAGCAGCTGGGATCTAGCTTGCTGGAGAAGGAAATGCAAAGAAAGCCAACTTCCTACAACGTGAGTCATGACAAAGAGATGAGTATTTAATTTATTTTTATTTTTATTTTTTACAGAGGGGAAGAGAGAAGGATAGAGAGTTAGAAACATCGATGAGAGAGAAACATTGATCAGCTGCCTCTTGCACACCCCCTACTGGGGATATGCCTGCAACTAAGGTACATGCCCTTGACCAGAATCAAACCTGGGACCCTTCAGTCTGCAGGCCGACGCTCTATCCACTGAGCCAAACTGGTTAGGGCAAGAGATGAGTATTTAAAGACCAGGCTGTCAGAGGCCCCAACAGCCCCCAAGTCAACACAGAGGTGTAACTCCCTGACAAAGCACCCACTTTGGAACCAGTCAAGAAAAGGGTGTGTTCTTGGTGCTGGCCAACTCACCAGGTCACTGCTGACCAAGAAAGCCGAGAGGTCCACCAGGACCCACGTGGGGATCATAAAGAAGACGGCGTGGCAGCCCAAGATGTTCAGCAGCCTCAGATGGTGGATCCGGGAGTCTCTCAATACCTGAAGAGAGAAAATCTCTTTAAAGGCCAATCGACACTGTAAGTGTCAAGGACTCGAGTTACTCAGGCTCCAAACACAGTGACTTTACATTAACCCTGAAGTCAGACCCTGACTACTAAACCTGCAAGGGTATCTGTGATGAGACAGGCAGCTCATGCCTGAAACAAGTACAATGTTTTATACACAAAGGACCGAGTAAAGAAAAACAAAGCAAAAACAAAATAGCAACACTCAATGCCTCAATGCTGGCTAGGCACTGTGAAATCCCACTAAATTGGTATATCACTGTTTCAGAACATAACCAGAGCCATAAACATCTTCTGACCCTTATCATTATATCCTTATATAAGCCAATCATAAGGAAATAACCTGAGAGAAAGACATTGTAAATTATTGCACTACTTACAATGAATAGTCGGAAATAACCTGCATTTGCAATAGAAGAACTAACTGTATTAATTGTGGTACCTGAGGAGTGTTATTGTTACAGGAGTTAAGAGCAATATTTTTTAATGATATCAGAGAATGCAATGTTACAATAGTAAATGAACAAAACAAAATTCTAACATGTATATATATATATAAAAGCCTAATATGCAAATTGTTTGACCGGGAGTTTGACCGCTCACTATGATGTACACTGACCACCAGGGGTTGGCGTGGAACATGGTGGGCGTTAGTGACACGGTGCTGGTAGTGGGCAGCAGTGGAGGCGCTTCTCGCTCCGATGGGCCCTGACAAGAGCGGGACCGCAGTGGGATGGTGGAGTAGGTGAGTGGGCGGCGCCAGGCCAATGCGGGTGCGAGCAGGGGCCTGAATGCCCTGCCGATTACCCCGCAGACCCAGCGGTGGTAGGGGGAGCAGGGCTGCCGCCCAACTCCCAGGCACTGAGGGAGCCGGGCAGGGGGCCCGGCCCTGATTGATCGCCCTGCAGGCAGGATGGTGGAGCAGGTGAGGGGGCAGCGCCAGGCCACAGTGGGGTGCCAGGCCGGGCTGCAGGGCTGCGAGGCTGTGGGCATGAGCTGGGGCTGAGAGAATGGGGCACAAGCTGGGGCCTGATCCTCGCAGGCCACCTCAAGGGACCCCACCCACGCACAAATTCGTGCACCAGGCCTCTAGTCTATAATATTATAACTCTAAAAGCTGTGCAGAAAATACTCCTAGCATTAATAGTTCACCCAATAGCATAGAAACCCCTTGGCAGGTAGGGCAAGTCTCCTGATTCTTCATTTCTAGTACCTACTACAGTGCCTGGCACATAAGTAGGTATTCAATTCTGATTTTTTTTTTCATTAAGCTTTTCTCTATATTTTTCCCATCAAGCATATGTTAATTGTATAATAAAAAACATAATCTCTTGGCACACAATGTCCTCTCTTCCTCACTCTTTCGCTCTCTCTCTGAAGCATGCCCCCACCTTTCCCTCTCTTCTTCCCTCAAAGCAAGTACCTTTGCTCCTCTCTCTCTCTCTCTCTCTCTCTCTCTCTCTCTCTCTCTCTCTCTCTCTCTCTGTCTCTCCTCAGCTCTGAGGGCCTTTCTTTTGCCTCTGAACTTGTTTCCTGAGCCCATGCAGCCCAGCTGGCTCACTTTTTCTTCCTCTGTGGCTTTCTAAATAAACTTTTGCTTGCATTTGAAAATAAATAAATAAGAAAGTAACAAAAACACATTCTTGAAAAATTAAAAAATAGAAAACCAGCAGAAGGACATGATTTTCTTCACTCCACCACCAAAGAAATCCCTACTTGGTCACTTTTTCAATGCTACCCATGCACCCCCAGAACATCAAGCATACCACAGACAGTATCTATATACCTTTTTGGAGAAAATATTCTGAAGCGAGAAGCACAGTGTGGCAGCAAGAGCACTGATGAGCCCCCACATATCAAACGACAACTCGGTGACAGTGGCCAGCAGGACGCCGCTGATGATGGGGATGAGTGACAAGTACACCTGTGGGAGAGGGCAGGAAGGGCTGATGGGCTGGAGTTGAGCTGGGCCACCCAACACAGACACCCAGGGGAAAGCCTTAGCTGCTCTCTTCTCCTTCACCAAAGGGGCACCACCTATCCTTTGGACAACAGTGTTAGCTGTGATAGCCATGCTCTAGAGGTTGGGGGCAGAGAGATGGTTATCATAGTATCTGGGGCAAGGCTGTGTCACTATGGGCAGCCCCACTCCTTATACCATCACCCCCATTAAGAGCCCTTGCTTAGGGCCACCAACTGGGGCTGCTCCTAACAGATCTATCCAGCTGCCACCACCAACACACCAGGGTCTGAAACCCCGATCCTCCAGGAGGCTGGCAGGGTCCCTTTTCTAACTTGCACTCGCCCAATGCTTTTTCTAGCTGGAGAGTTCCTACCCACTCAGGCCTCAGTTCACACACCATTCAAGGGAACTTTCCCCACCCACCTTCCCACATCCCCTCCCCTACCCAATCCCCACCCTGTCAAGTTCCTGGGCCCAGAGATCTCCACCCATTGTAAGTGTCCATTACATAGTCTGTGTCCCTGCACTTCTTTAGGGTAGGTCCTTGTTCACTGCTCTATCCTGGTGTCCAAAACACAGCAGGCATCCAGTAACTGCTGGCTGAATGATTGAGTAATGGGCTGGCATAGGAGGCCTTCCACAAGGTCCAAGCTTTCCAGGGCCTGGTACATGCAATGGCTCCTGAGCTCTCAGCTGGCTAAACGGCTCCCAATTTCCAGATAAATAGAATCAATTCCTGACATTTAGCTCTTCTGACTCCCAGCTTATCTCTCTTCTACAAAGGACTTTATTAAAGTACTGTGGAGATTTTAGGAGTGGCTGGTTAATGCTCCCCTCCCCTCAAGTACCTCCTTGCCCCCCAAGCCTCCACCCAGGGCAAAGCAAGGGCTCTGAATTCCAGCTTTCCCACTACTGGCTATGGCCCTCGGGCACATAACTCTCCCCTTACAAGTCCCATTTCCTCCCCTGAGATCTGGAATGACCTGCTTTATCTTCCTCATAGGGTGGATCCATACTTATTCCTTCATTATCAGACTCCTGCCCAAGTCATTCCCTACTGTTTCCTCACTGGGTGAAGTTTCCAGCTCCTTGTCCAAGCCAGGTCCAATGTCCTGTACAACGGGGAAACCTGATAAACATGCTGTGATATCGAGTGATGCAGCTGCACACCTCCTGGGCAACTATGACTCAGGAGACAAGTCACATCTGACATTACCCTGGGAGCAGGCAGCAGAACATACCCAGTTCTTGCAGGGAAAAAGATAGGCTGAAATAAAAAAATCAGCCAGAGGTGGCCCAATTCCTTTAAAAAAAAATAAAATAAAATAAAAAAATATATATATATAATTGATTTCAGAGAGGAAGGGAGAGGGAGAGGTAGAAACATAAATGATGTTTGGCTGCCTCCTGCACACCGAGCCCGCAACCCCAGCATGTGCCCTTGACCCAAATTGAACCTGAGACCCTTCAGTCCACAGGCCGACGCTCTACCCACTGAGCCAAACTGGCTTGGGCTGGCCCAATTTCTATAAGCTGATCCAAGGCACTGCTGCTCTTAGTTACATAAAATACAGGATGCCAGAAACCAATCAAGTAGAAAAGAGGCGCTCTGTCCAGCATGAAATGAATTCCAGCTGGGACAACAGGAGTCCTACTTCTGCTTAAGGGCATGGATGGGCAAGGCTGTCTCCGGCTAAAGCCACAGCTTCTCTCACCCCAAGGCAGGAAATAGCCTGGCTTGGCATACTGAACAGACCCTGGATTGTGCCCAAAGCACCTTCCTTTATGCAGTTCTGGGTTCTGTCTGTTATTTTAACTTCCATTCTCAAACATTCCCAATTCTTGGCTGCTTTTATTTCAAAGACTTTGATGAATTTTGCCAAAATCAGACTCCTTTGACAAGCATCTCACTTCTGACCCCAAAAACCTCCAACCTGACCATGCTTGACTCTTGTAAAGAAGTGAAACTCCATTCCAGCACGAAGTCAGATGTTCCGTCCTCAGTCCCACTAGAGGGGAATGGGTGCCTGGCCAAGATGGGATCAAGTCATCATCTACCAGACACTTTGGGTAGAACAGTGGTCGGCAAACCGCGGCTCGCGAGCCACATGCTGTGAGCCACATGCGGCTTGCGAGCCGCGGTTTGCTGCTCTGTTGACTAATGAGTTTGCTGACCACTGGACTAGACTAAATGTTACCGTGTAGTTGGAAGCTGTGAGGATAAGGCAATTATGGCATAATGTGTGCAAAGAGGTAAAGGGTAGTATATGACAGTGGTCGGCAAACCATTAGTCAACAGAGCGGCAAACCGCAGCTTGCGAGCCGCGGTTTGCCGACCACTGGGGTAGGAGCTCAAAAGAGGGAGGAAAGTGGAACTAGAGAGAGAGGGCAATGTCCACGAGACTACACAGGAGAAACAACTCAGGGACACACACACACCACGGTTCCCAGGGTGACTTCAGAAAATTAACAGCAAAAGGGCCACCAGAGGCATCTAAACTGACTTCCTTATTTGACAGGAAGCCTGGCAGCCTGCAGGCCAGGAGCCTGGACCACGTCACCAGCTGGGCAACTTCCTGGAAGCCCTTGGAGTCCCCACCTGCCCAGAGTCCTTCTGGGTTACCTTTGTGCTCTGCTTCTCTTTCATGATGATCCGGGACAGGAGGACCACCCAGATGGGCATGGTGGCCTTGACTGCAAAGAAAAGCAATGGGGCGCTCAGGTGGCCACCCTGAGAGCTCTTGTCCCAACTTTATCCGCGGGTTGAGACAGCTTGGCAGACCCTCAAAACTCTTCAGCCCTTCTCTTTCTGTGGGATTTCACCCCAACCCCACTCGGCTCTCTGCTTCCTTCTCAACCCCTCTCCTCCCTAAGGCCCGCCCCCCCATCCCCGTGCTAGACTCTCCCCAGCTAACAGCCTGGGTGGCATTCCAGGTGAGACACCACCCCACGACCAGTCGTTGCACTCACCGGTGTGCGCGTAGGACACCGGCACCTTCCAGATGCTGACGTGCGCCGACACGGACGCGAAGTACTTGCCGAAGGCGAGAGGCAGCACGTAGCGCGGGTAGAAGCGCGGCGGCAGCAGCGGGCCAGACGACGGGTGCGGGTCGGACCCGGAGCCCGAGACGGGCGGCGCGGGGGGCACGCGCCAAGCGCGCAGCAGCGGTGGGAGCCCCGCGCATAGTGCCAGGATGTGGCACAGCGATACGGTCACGGGGAACGGGAAGGCGCTCAGGATCACCTTGTTGACTACGTTGCCTCCCGCGCTCAGCGCATACCACAGCAGGCACAGCGCCGCCACCCGCGCTCCCTCACGCGCCCCGCCACCGCCGCCACCACCGCCACCCGCCGCGCCCGGGACCCCCGTGCCCGGGACCGCCGCCATCCTACCCAAGCGGCCACCCCTTCCCGCCCGTTCGACGGCCCTACGCGGGGCTGGGGCGGGGCCTGGAGGGGCGGGCGCGCCAGCCAACGCCAACCCCCATTGGCCGCCGCCTCCGTCACCGCCGCGCCCGCCATTACGTTGCAAGCGCAGGCCCCGCCTCCCGCGGGTGGGCTTCCGGTGGAGGGCAGGACCTATCCCGGAAGCGGAAGGAGACGCGGCCGAGAGCCCAACGGGGCTGCAAAGTGGTGGGCTGGCTCGGGACTGGGAGCCGAAGTTCTAAAAGAATTGGTGGGCGCGTATGAGCCACCATTGAGCTCACGGGCCACTCCTCGACATCGCGCTGCGCCGGCGCCGTCAACCAGATTCCTGATAGGCAGACACCGAGGATGAAAGATCAAATTGTGAAGAGCTAACTCCTTTCTGCAAACCGGGAGCGGACTCCCGTGGCTGGTTCTCTGGAGCACGTCCTGGGAACTGCCGCTACGTGCTCTGTGCGGTAGGTGTGACACTCTCCAGTTCACAGGCGGAGAGACCGGAAGCACAGACTTGGCCGCCGCCTCGGTCACTGTCTCCATGGCTCTGTGGAGGAGGGAGGTGCCGCGCCCCATCCGTTGATACCCAGGGCCCCCGCGGAGGAAAATAAGACGGTGTTTTCAGCAAGATGATCTTGTACTACTTAAAGGACTTCCGTCTGCTCCAAAAGTCATGTACTAAAATAACTTTGGGGGTGGGCTTGGGGGTAGGAAGGGTGTTAAAATTCTCCTAGAGTGTCCTTACTTGGCAAATTAGAAAGTGGCAGTCCATCGATCTCCAAAATGTTGGAGAAACCTTATCTTAAACTTGGGTTCTCAAAGGCAGGCAATATCTACCATGGGACTTATTGGATACTCAGACAGGAGAGGTGGTCCCTACAGCAGGGAGCAGAGACCTGTCCCAAAGCCCAGGTCTGAGGAAAGGATATACTCGTGACACTAACCTGAACCCTCATATCTCCCAGCTGTTCGGATCACCATTTGTCACAGAGTAATGTCACTTCCTCAGACATCCACATGGCAGCAGGGCTGGCCACATTAAGAGAAAAACAGGCACAGGTAGGTTAGGAAAGTAACTAATTACTCCACAGCACAGATGGTTCCACTGAGGTGCTTCTTAAAAAACCTTGATCATTTAACTTGGTCTTCACAACTCTGTTGTATCTCCCAAATGGGGACACATACAGGAGTGAAGTAAGCCACACAGCTGGTAGACAGCAGGGCCTGGACCTCTGGGTTCATCCTATGAGATTAACCTTCTTAAGGGTTAGCTTCTTCATCTGTGAAATTAAGTAGTTATGTCCAAGATGACCATCCTGGAGTGGAAAAACTAGAAAACCAAAGTCATCTTATCATTCCAGGGACAAAGGTGGAGAATTAAATGATTATGTATTATCCCTTTATAGTTAAGAAAAGTTATTTTAAAAAAAAAATCAGCACCAGCCAGATCTAAGCTCCAGGTCTGCATGGGGCCAGGGCCAAGAGGTATGCTACCAGACATGCTCTGTGCCATGCCATGTAAAAAACTGTAAATATTTTAGGGGGTAAGTAAAGGTCACAAAATCTCTCTGGGGCAGGTGAGGCCTGGATGGAGACAGGATAACATTCCTTGATGTGGACCCTTGGTCTCTATCACCCAAAGCTAGTACATGACTCTGGAGGTGGGAGAGGCAACATGTGGCCCTGAATAAATGAAAGGCAGATGGAGGTCAGTGTCCATGAAGAATGTTAACAGGCTGACTTGGCCTAACCACCTCTGTACAGACTCATACTGTAGGGCCCAAACCTTGAACATGTTTTCTTGGCCCATCCAGAATAAACAGATTTGGCTGTAAAGGACCAAATTAGAAATGATTCTCAGACCGGTTTGTGCAAATGGTTTTTTTTTATTTTTTATTTCCACATTTATATCACAAGGTGTCCACTTACTGGACCAAATAGCAAAGTTGCTCCCTTCTGCATCCTGAGAACACAGAAGTCTAGATAACTGTACATTCACTAAGGCTCCTTGTTTTTGCAAATCGCGTTATGACAACCATAAGGCAAACGAATCTAAAGGAATGGTCATGAGTGTTTCCAGCGCACAGACAGGTCTCCTTGCCAACCGTACAGCTTTACACACCAGTAGCACCTGTGGGAACTTTTTGTTTTGGGGATGAGACTCTAGAAAGGTGAAGTTTTCTAGATATGTGCAGGAAAGGGAAAATGACAAAGTAGAAAGGAAAATTATTTGGCTGGTGGTGAAATGGAATAAAATAAACTCTAGAAAACAAATTTTTGCAGCATTTCTTTAAAAAGTGAGTTTGAACTGAAACAAAATACTCATGTGTGGATGCCCATGGAGTGTGGGTCAAACAGGCTGACCAGGTGGCTCACCTGATGCCAGCAGCTCACTACATCTGGCACCATGATGGAAACACTGGCTGGATGGGGTGCAAACAGGCCATGAGGTTGCCCACTGCCTCAGACACTCAGGGCCAAATGAAAGAACAGAAAATGCAGATAGATGATGAGATGCATGCTTCTGTCACTATGTTAAAGGTAACTTCTCCCACAGGTTTTCTGTGCCTGCCTGCAACTGAGGTCCCAGCCCATGGATGCTGGGAAGTGTCCGCACCTCTCCTGGGGTGGGGAACTGACGCGTTTTATAGCTGGTTTGCTATAGAGTTCTGAACTCACTTTGCCGGCCTTCCTTCCACGCGGTCCTTCCTTTGTAATTTTGTTAGTAAACTGGTAGCAGCATTTCACAAAAGAAGGAGAATTTTGAGGGAAGAGCTTAGAGAGACCTCTAGACCCCCGCCCCTCCCTTCTGCCTCAGCTGGGCTCCAAACCACTGGAGGCTTCCAGGCCTGGCCACCCTCCCGCTAACTGCAAGGTGGGAATGCACTTAGAGGCTGAGGGCCAGTCAGTCTAAGCAAACATAAGGCAGAATGTTCAATCGCCCGTCGTCGCCGTGCGGATCAAGCGATATGCACTGCGTCCAGTCATACCAGTTACCCTGTGTGTCCTGACACCCATTCACCCCTGGCCACTGATGGGCTTGGATTCTGTCCAGATCGTTCTGCGTGACCTGGCGGCTTAGTCCCGGGAGGTCGGTGGATGGGCCTGGAGGCAGTAGCACGTGTGGCGTCCTGGCCCCACGCCGGGTGCTCTCCTCCTGTTTCAGGTACTCGGACATGAAGTGGTGGGCCCCTGGGGTCTGTGCGCCAGAAGATGAGAGCAAGCTGCTCTGCCGGCTTAGGTAGGACTGAATGATCTCATTGCGTGACAGCTCCTTCCAGTTCGTCTGCTCAAAGGGGCTTTGGAGGCTGGTCTTGGCCTCAGGTTTGTCCAGCTCTGTCCTGGGTTGCTCCGTGTGCACAGGGCTGTCGGCCCGTACTGGCTCTTTCTGGGTCAGAGGTTTGATCTGTCTTGTCATGGGGTCAAAGGTGAGCTTCCGCTCTTTTAACCGCACAGGCTTGACGCCTGCCTCAGCCACTTGGCCGCCCAAGTTCACGGTGTAGTCACGAGGCCGGTACCTCTTCTTCTTTTTGCTGTCTGAGCCACCAGAGGAGGCTGCATCGCTGTCCGCCCTAGAGGAGTCTGGGGAGAAGCCAGCGCGGGGTAGGATGGGCTCGGCTGGTGGCAGCCCTGCCTTGCAGACCGGCCCTGCCAGTCGCTGGTGGCCCTCAGGCTGCTCTAGCCAGTGCACTGGGCTCTCACCACTGGGCAACAGCTCTAGCCGCCGCACAGGGGGTGTGGATGGCTGGGCAAGTGGCAGCGGTGACGGCACCTGCGTGACATCGAGCGACTGGGGCCGAGGCAAGGGACTAGGCACAGAGCCCTTGGGTGAGTATGGGCTCCGCTGCCGGGCAAAGGAGCCCTCGTGCCGTGAGTTCCGGGGACTGAAGGAGCAGCGAGGCGGCCCTTTGGGATGGGGAGGTCCCGAGGTCTCGTCCGCCCTGTCCAGCTGTTGTAGCACTGCAGCCTTGCTTTGCAAGCAGGGCCCGGAGGGCTTGCCCAGACCCGGGGAGCTGGTGTGCGGCCTCACAGCATTGATGGGGATCTTGATGCTGTGCTTATCATTCTCGCCCTGCTCCAGGCAGCTGCCCTCAGGGCCCAAGTGCCTGCCACTGTCCAGGGGACCCGGGAAGCTCTCGGGGCTCCCACCTATCCCATTGGTGGGGAGAGGTGATGAGTTGGGAACCAGGGAGTCATGGCTTACTTTGGAGACTTTGGGAGGTGGCCCAGGGTGGCCAAGATCACGCTGGTCCCCCCGGCGCTTGCGACTGCCCAGCCTGTCCAGCCGCATCCCGGGCAGTCTCTGGATGTCATTGCGGTTCTTCAGGTCATGGATGCTCTTGGGTGTGCCAGCCACCCCCGCCTCTGGCCGGCAGTTGTGGGCACCCCCGTTAGCAGAGCCAGGGGCACCTGCCAGCCCCCGCAGTACTGCCTCATTCTGGTGCACAGGCTCGATGAGCTTCTGCCAGTTCCGCAGCAGCTTCTTGGCCCGCTTGGCGAGCTCTTCATTCTTGGTCTTCTTGCGGACGTCATTGATGAGTTTCCCAAGTCGCGTCTCCTACAACCAGAGAAAGACCATGGCACTTTTTTGGGACAGGGAGTCCCCCTGTGGCCCCTAAACCACTGGCTTACCAGACACAAAACCTATGGAAAATTTGGGTCCTTTGTGACATCTAAATTCTCAAATATAGTCCTCAGACCCTAGGGTACCAGGGCCAGAGGCAGCATTCTCACAAGTACCATCCTGCAGGCTACTGGCGCCAAGGCCACTGCAAGGACCCTTTGTCAGGAAGCTTTCTGGATGATAGTACATTGTGGGAAAGGCAACAGCAAACAAAGAGCCCAGGGCCAGCGACGCCTACTGCAGTCTCCCCTGGGCATCTTGCAGAGGATAGAACCCCAACTCTGGGACTGAACCCCCACCCCAGGTTCCTCAGTGCCCAAGGAAAGATGACATTCTCAAGCACGTGCTGTGGGCTGGGACACTCACCTCCAGTGCCTCTTTGGTAATGGGGTATTTCTCCAGGCTGGAGATGACTTCCAACACCGCCACCATGTTCCGGATCTGCAAGACAAGAGCCACTCATCATACCCCTGCCCTTCTCCCTACCCCAGCCTGCTCCACCTCTCCCACACCAAGAGCCAGTGGAGCTGGCATCTCTGAAGCCCCTGCTGCACACCTGCACCCAAGGGCAACATGGCACCCAGCACTCACTCTCCTATCCATATACACAGCGACACTCTCGAGTGTCTGCCACACAACCACAACTCACGACATTAATGAAACAAGATCTGCTCTTGATAAAAGAACACTCTACTCTGCCATTTGATAGGGTGGGAGGCTAAAGTGTTAAATAAAATATACCAAGTTAAAAGAAAAGATTGATACATAATAATCCAATAGATTTGGCTACCTTAACAAGACCTTTAGAGTTCATCCAAAGAAACCATAAAGAGAGCAAAAAGTCGTGAAGTGGGAGAAGACAGATGCCACAAAGCCCCGATGATCCCAATCTGGAACATACAGAGACCCTGAGCAAAACACAGGAGGTTGTAGCACCAGCGCTCAAGTCTCCTAGTAATCAGGAAGTAGAGACCGAACACACTGTACATACCCACCTGGCAGAAATGGTACCTGACAAGGCTAGGGAGTTCTTGGCACAGCTGACTGGGGAGTGATGGGCTTTGTCTAGTACAAACATGTATGTATATCTTATGACCAAGAAATTACAACCCTTTATGACACTTGCTTCAAGACAGGCCCTGTTCTACTAATACATGTTTCCGTATGTCACCACCTTGGTTTAGTTGTCTCTGCAACCCCAGGGTAGATACTATTATCATCCATTTTACAGATAGGAGATGATACAGAAAGTTGCAGGCGATATGTTCAAAGGTTATGATGACACCAGTGTCCTCTAGGAGTTTGAAGGAACAGAGGGAAATTTTAAGAGCCATTTAAATGAGCAAACTGCAGCTTTTGTGCACTAATAAAATGGAGTTCAAACCACAGGGAGGGAAGTATCACATAAAATATACTAGTATATGGCTACCCGGCTGGTGTGTGAGGGCACATGCCAGCGTTGCAGGCTTGATCGTGTGTTTGTGCGCACGCAGGAAGGTAACCAATCATTTCCCTCTCATAGATGTTTTTATCTCCCTCTCCCTTCCTCTAAGATCAATAAAGACATATTAAAAATATATATGTGGCTGATTCCACTTACACCAAGCACCTCAAGATGAATTAAAAATGAATCAGACCTAAATATGAAAGCAAAAACTCTCAGGCTTCTAGAAGAAACGAGAAGATCTTTGCCACTTTGTGGTAAAGATTTTTTAGGAACCCCCAAACACTAACCATTCAAGAAAAAATACGGATAAACTGGAAACTATTTTCATCAAAATCCAAGAACTTAGGTTTACTAAAAGACACTGCTAATGAAGAGGCAAGCCTTGGCCTAGGACAGCCGTGGGCAAACTACGGCCCACGGGCCGGATCCGGCTGTTCTATCCGGTTCTCTTGGTCTCCCCTCCGCTCCTTTACTTTGAATTTATATTAGTTCACACAAACACTCCATCCATGCTTTTGTTCCGGCCCTCAGGTCCAGTTTAAGAACCCATTGTGGCCCTCGAGTCAAAAAATTTGCCCACCCCTGGCCTAGGAGTACATGTTGACAAAACATTCATGCTGAAGGATTTGAATAGGTAAAGAACTCCTACTCTCCACAAACCAAGCAGCTGCAGGTTTCCAGTGGGATGGCTGGAATGGGGAAGCCCACATCTGGAGTAAGACCCTTCTCCCACCAAAATCACACCGTGAGCACATAACCCCCCTACATACACACACACACACCGAGCAGAGTTATGTAGACATGATACAGTAAGGAAAGGGACATCTCCCACCCAGCCACTGCAGCATCTCCTTGTAGCTTTCTAAGAAATATTCCTTGCATACATACACATACTCATCACATATTTAAAAAACAAAAGATGGTTTTTATGTCTTGCTCTTTCTCACTAACATCTGAAATGCCCAGCAGCAAAGACCCCTCCTTTTGCTCAGCTTTCCAGTGAGAGGAGGCCCCATCGAGCAGGGCCTGTTGGGGGACACTTAGGTGTTTTCACTGGCTGTTATAGACAAAGCTGCTATCACTACCTTTATCAGATGTGACTTTGGGCTAACAAACAAGCAACCAGAGGGGCTGTGGGCTCCCAGTACAGGAACTACTGTAATTAGCCCCTAGGGAGGCTGCTCCCATTGAAGGTGAGGAAGCCTATTTCCCATATCTTTATATCTTTGCCAGCACCATGGTGTATCAGTCTCCTCTTGATGCCAAAGTGTTCATATATGATCACAGACTGAGTGGCTTAAACAAAATGCATCATCCCAGGTTCAAAGGTCAGAAGTATGCTTGGGTCTCCTTGGGCTGTGATCTAGATGTTGGCAGACTACCCTCCTTTGGGGCTCGTTTCCTGCTCCTTCAGGTGCTGCAGAACTGAAGTCCCTGTTCTCTTCATGGCTGTCATCTGAAGGCCATTACCAGCTTCTGGTAGACACTGCATTTCCTGGCTTGCACCCCAACCCCGCATCATACCTTTGACCAGCCAGGAAATGGTCTCTGCTTGTAAAGATTCCATATGTCATTACCACCTTGTTTAGTTGATGACATCAGGCTGTGCCCACCCGGACAATCCAGGTCTGCTCCCTTAGTCACAAAAGTCCCTTCTGCCATGTAAGGTACCATGTACCCAGGTACCGGTGACTAGGATGTGGGCATCCTTGGGGGCTGTTACTCTGCTGGCATTGTGTATTCCTGGCTTTTTTTTTTATCTGCCCCATTTCCAGTTAAAGGCAGTGTGGGTGTAAACTGCACAGTGACCACAGATCACGACAGTAGCCCTCACTGTGCCCAACAGAGCTCTCGCAAAGCTGCCCCTGTGCCAGGGGCCAATTTGCGCCCTGGCAACAATGGCCTCGTCTCATCACGTTTTCATTTGGGGCTGTGGCTGGCTCTAGAAAGCTACTGAGCTAAAGGGGTGGATCTGAGAGGAGACACAATCAACCCCCTACATACCTTTAATGTGCCTTCGAGTAGGGATGTGGTGCAAAGGAGACTGCATGGTGAGGAGGCCAGTCACACAGGGAGAGCAAGGCCACCAGCTCCCTGTCCCCAGTCCTGGGATTCAGCCTGACAGGGTCCTGAGCTTGCCACATGGCCTATTTCCACCCTAGTGACCTCACTCTGGTATATTTAGAGCCCTAGGTCCCCATACACCCCTGAACCAGCAGTCCCCGCAAAGCAAGCCCAGCAGCACAGAGTGTCCTTGTCCTTGGGCAGACGCTGTCCCACTGCCAGAAAGGAGCGAGAGGCAGAACACCTGGGCAGCCTGGGACTGGCAGCCAGCTGGTGCCGCAGACACCCTGCAGCCAGGACCCTCCTTGGAAGCTTCACAGGAGATGAGACAGGTCAGGCCTGCCGGCTCTGCCATAACTTGGGTGGTGTACAGAGAGTGCCCTCAGCCCTGTGGAAAATGTTACCCCTGCCTACCTCCTTCTGCCCTTGCTTCATGGAAGTTCGGAACCTCCCTGAGGGCTCACCCCTCTGACTCTGCCCCACTCTTGGCCATGACACAGGGCACTGAGCACTGTGTGGGAAGCAGTACTTGGACATTCCAGATAGAGTCAGTCTGCAGACCTTGAGAAATGCCACCAGGAGCCTGTCCCTGAGCCCTGGTCTTACCCCACTGGACAGGCAAAAATCCTGGAGGATCTGTGCAGCATCAGATCAGGCCTCTGGTCTCAGATCTAGATGGCAGCGTCACTCTAGCCAGCCTGTTGGTAGGCAGTGGCCTGACCACAGACAGAAGGCTCCTGAACCTGCCTTACCAACCAACCCACCCACCCACCCACCCAGGAGCAGCAGGCCTCCCACCCTGGATAGAGAGGGCCTGTGGGTAGCAGAGACACCTAGGTGACATGCCAAGGGGGGGCTCCCATCCAGGCTTGAGAACTGCAAAGCCCAGCACAGATCCTCAGGGCAAGGATGTGGGTGTCAGCTGGAAGGCAGGCAGGCATGCCTGTTGCAAGGGCATCACCTGAGTGGGGTCTCCTACAGCAGAGGTCCCAGGGTCTTGTGAGATGATGAGAAGGCAACAAAGCCTGGAGAAGGGAGAGGGAACCAGAGGGAAGACAGTGGCATGAACGAGGATGCCAGGAGAACATAGCCTGCCTTCTATCAACTCCAGCCCCAATGGGAGCTGACCGCTACCACCACCCCAAAGATCACCTACCTGTCTGCATGAAAACACATGTTCTCATCACCACAGCACATACATTGTTCCATCCTGTATGGGGAGGGAGCCTCTGAGTTGTTTTTGGAATAAGTCTACAGGCCAGGGCTGAGGGCCACATGCAGCCTGCTGCTGTCATGGATGCCTTGGGAATCTTCCCAGTAAAACAAAAGCACACACCTCAAAACCATCAGCCAAGTGGCTTTCCCAAAAGGGGCAGAATCCACACACCAGGGAGTCTGAGCACTGCAGCCTCTCATTTCCTCATTAGGGCTCCCACAATAGATGCAAACTAATTTGTATTTCCTGAACAATTAGTGAGCTGAGTATCACGTCCCCTTTCTGCCAATGATGACTTCCTGTGTGAAGGGCTCACGTCCTCAAACCATTCATTCAACCCATTTGTTTTCTGTATTTACTGGCCTCTTTATTGGAAATAAATATTGCCCAGTCATGGAACCCCCAGTGTGGTGGCATTTGCTCCACACACAGATACCTAAATGTCCTCAGGGGAGGTACAAGATGGGACAAAGCTACTCTGGAATGGCAGAGAGCAGGCAGGGCAGGGCAGGCCACGCAATGGGGAACACTCAGAGAAGACCTGAGGTGTCCATTGCAAAGGAAGGGCAAGAAGTCATCCTGGATGTGACACAGGTGTCTATAAAGTTATCCATGACTACTGGTGGGACTAACTCCATAACCACCTTGCTGATGGTTTTTATACTGGATTCAGACAGCTTGAACCTGGTTGTCCATTCAGGTAGCCAGTGTCTCCAGCATCAAACATGCAGGCAACCCTTAAACTAAGGCACCTCCTGGCCTCGGGCCAGGAGAAAGAAAGAACCCTCACTGAGCTCATCCTCACTAGGGGCCGGGGAGGGGAGGATGCTCCACACTGCCAACCCAGTTCCTGGGCTCTTACGTGTTCTAATGGAGACTTCGCACACATGAGAACCAAAAGTAGGCACAAAGGAAGTAAAACAGCCTTCGTTCTCAGAAAGCCCCTCAGCATCTAAATCACTACCTCCAGCCAGCCTAGCTAGAGATATTTGCTGCTCAACTCACAGTGAACGGGAAGCAGGGGGTTGGACACACACAGGCAACAGCCCAAGGGAGAGGAGAACAACCCTCAGAAGCAGTCTGGACAAAAGTCTGGACAATGCCAGTGCTGGGTACCACCACTCCTGCTCAGGTGATGTCCCTATCCTCCCACACCCTGGGTCACGTGGGAGCAATGAAGGAACCTGCACAAAACTCCACAGCATGCTACATTCCATGTGAACATTAAAGGTACACTGCTCATCCTAATCTTTAATGACACATTTCTTACTATTTACTAAAGATATGATGCCATCTGGAACTTGCTACAAAATAACCCACTTGGGTGTCTGTTGGAGGAAGCGGAACACAGGAAACAATGTAGATCTGGTAAGTAGGATTTTAAGTTGGTATCTACTGATGCCAGGATGGTTACATTATTCTAATTTCATGTTTGAAACTTAACACAATCTTTAAAAAGTTTATTTAAATACACATATTTCCTTACATTTGGATGGGATACTTCACTAGACCTGGAATGTCAGGGCAGCTGTGTGGAGGTGAAGTGGTCAGATAACCATTTTCCAGTTCCTCACAGTGGCTTTGTGCTGCACCACCTGGTGCCTGTGAGGGGAGAAGGCTGACGACTAAGTGGTTCCACAGTGAGCCCGTCTCCTGCGGAGTTCAAACTACCTTGGGTTCACACTACCAGGCAGATGGTGCCAAAACAGCCCGCACTCCTGGGGTAGAAAAGGGCTTGGGGTCCGGGTTTCCCTGCTAAAGAGCCCAGAAGGCCAGAACTTCGCTGTGCAGCTCCTTCATGCAGGAGAGGCCCACCTGCCTCAGCCATCACACAGTGGGAAGTGCTTCAGAGTCCACAAGGGGCTCTCCAGAGGGTGTCGGCCATGAATGGAAGAGTCGGCAAGAGGGATCCCTGGCTTTTGATGTTATGGCCAACCACGAGCCACAACAAAGCCCTTGTCCAACTATGGATGGCATCGATCTATTTCAGGGATAGGTAGGTAAACCCCAAGCCCTGAGTAATTACCACCCCCGGGGGCGGGGGCTGGAAGGGGGGACTTCCACCCAGATGCGAAACAAAGAACCAAGACACCAAACTTTGGGGTTTGTGAGGCCCCTGGTTCACAGCTCCCTTTTTCCATGCATCAAGGGGTACCACTCTACCAGAAATACCCAACATCTTGGTCATGAAGCTGGACATGTGCAGCTGTGATAAAAATGGGGAAACCCTGCACTCCCTGAAGTCTAAGCACCGGTGGGACCACCTGGCCTGACTCTCACAGGACCACCACTTGTTGGGGGTTCCTCCAGGGGCCAAGCTCTAGCTTTTTATCCTTGAAACAACACTTTACAGATAAGGAAACTGGGGGTTCAGGGATCATCATGCAGCTGGAAGGTTGTGGACTTTGGCCTCATATCGGCATCCCATCCACACACTCTTCCCAATCCACTACAACAGGGAAAAATGCAGTTTACAAAGAGCTCCTTGAAGCCACACAGGGCCAGCAGCTTCATGCCCAGCAGCACATTCAGACGGTCTCCAGGTTGCCTCTGCCTTCCTCCCTAGAGGCAGGGAGACCCACACCCTCCCACCAAAGCTGAGGCTTTAGCTCACCCACCAAGGCTCAACCTGAGCTACAAGCCACTTAGTGCTAATGATGATGGCACAGGAGCCTGCTCTCCTCCAGGCCCCAGATGGCTCACACTGAGGGCGGACTCACCGCCTCTCCGTCTAGAGTTTAGACAGTCCCCCGACCACCCATACCAACTTGTTCAGTGGGCTCAAAGGAAGACAGGTCAGCAGTAAAAGCCAGTTTAGTTAAAAAACCAATGATGTGAAAGTTGTCTTTTCCCCCTTCTTTTTAAATGCATAATGGTCTTACAAAACTTACAACTTAGAAAACCACTAGCTCAAAAGACTTTTGGAAGTGTTCAGCAAGCAAGCTGTCCTTCCAAACTAAAACATGCCACAGATGGCACCCAGAAGCAACCAGACTGTGAGTCTTTCAATGTGCTGAGCTTTTCAATGCCATCCCCGGCTGAGTCATGGTTCCCTGCCAGTCACACAGCAGGCATCAGTCGTGTCTGCTGAAGGTGTGTGGACAGGGTGAATGAAACTGGGCTCTGCTGAACAAGTGTGTGTGATTTTGTATCAGCAGCACCATTTTCAGCCATAGCAAGTCTTCCTGCTTCTGATAACCACATATGTTCCCTGGCAGATGCTGTTCTGTGACTCAAACTACCTCCGTCACAAGCTGGTGCAAGAGGTGGCACCTACACCCCCCAGAGGGCCTGTAAGAGCATGGCCCCAGTCTCACCCAGTCTCCCTGAGTAATAGAAGTCAGTGCAGCTTGATCCTTCTTTTCAGCTCTGGAAGGTGCAGCCTCCTTGGCCCTGCTCTGCCTTGCCTGGTCCCACAGCCAGACTGGAGCAAGGGGAACCTTCCTTGGGCAGATGCCATGCCAGCACTCTGCCTCGCAAAGGCATCATCCTCCGCCAGAAACCCATGGAAGCCTCAGAGCCACAGGAGCAAAGTCTCTCTCAGAGGAAGAACTACACTAGGGTGCAAGGTATCCCCTGTGCGGCCGCCAAGTTCACCACTTGAAAAAGCACAATATCACTTCCTCAACAGTGGGGACCATCTGTTCCCCAGAGGCATCCTCAGCTGGAGCATGCCCACCATCTGAGTGCCCTGATGTCTGCAAAGGACCCACGGCCAGAGCATGCAACTGCAGCTGTAACTCAGCCCAGGGGATGGAAACTCCCGCCTGGGCCCAGGCACCAGGCAGAGCATAGCCTGTGCCCTATAAGCAGAATAAGAAGAGGAGGCCCAAGACCCAGGGCGCAAGCATGAATGGAGTGGCTGCCATCCATAATACCTCTTCAAAAGAGGCTTGCAGACAAGGAGAGGCAGCACTCCTCTCCGCAGCCCCAAGCTTTATATCTCAGCAGCTCTTCCCAACAAAATTATGAACTTAAACTCTCCTGACCCCTGAATTAGGTCAACAGGATGTACAATTTTGGTTGTAATTCAGCCCTTTTTGAGAACTCTCAACTCTCATCTCTACAATGACACAACTGGAAAGTCTGAATACCAAATAGAGCATTTACTTCTGCCAGACATACTCACAGAAGGGTCCAGTTGGCAGTGTATCTGACAGTACTCGGGGTGAGGGTTTTTCCCTCCCAGCGTAGCTCCTGTAAGAACAGCCAGTAAGCATACCAGCTGTACAAGATGGAATGACACGATGCTCATGAGAGAGGCACACACAATACGCAACCTACATGAACCTAGAAAACGGGCTATCCAAAAGGAGAATGAGCCAGCTTTTTAGGAACTGATGGGGACCAACATCCAAGAGACTATTAAGTGAAACAGCAAGGTGAAAACAGTACACTCCTGTGCTGCCTACTAAGAATGCCCAGCAGTGGTGTTGGGCAGAGACAGAGTGGGGCCCAACTCTGATATAAGGAAGATCAGCCACCAACCTGAACCCTGCTTCTCCATGAGCTGGGGAACCGGGGCAGAATGTTAGAAAAAGTGCAGATTATGCCCGTAGGTCCTGAATGGCACACTGACCACCATCCTTAGAGACTCTGTGTCCTCAAGGGGCAAGCCAAGGATGCCCAGCTCATTCACTGCTAAGCTCCTCTATGACCCTAGTGCAGTGCTAGGAGGCCACCCCTCCCCCAACTTGCTATCCCAGCCCACACTCCTGGGCTGTGTGTGTGGCCCAGAGTAATGGCAGTGGGCAAAAGGATCTTCTCAGTGGACATTCCTGCAACAGGGGCCACAGTGGAGAGAACCAAGGACATTGTCACCCATGGAACAGGACGGTAAGCCTGGATATTCTGTTTCAGACATCAGTGTAAGATGGGACACACATACCCTACAACCCAGCAATTCCACTTCAGGGTATGTATCAACAGAAACATGAGTACCAAGAATGGTGGGGTCAGCATGTTGAGAACAATCACAACTGAAAAACACCCGCATGGCTATGGCCACAGTGTAAGTGATGCCTAAATCATGACTTAGCCATTCAATATAGAACGAAGGAACTAATGCTACACACAACATCAAAGATAAATCTCAAAACTGTCATGTGAAAAGCCAGAAACATAAGAATATATTCTGTACTGGAGTGCAAGACTTCTTGATGGTGACAGAAGTGGAGGAAGTGGTGGTGGGGAGGAGGGGGAGGTGGGGGAGGAGTGGAGAGTGATCAGGAGATGGAACAAGAGTGGCCTCTAGAGAAATACTCTATTTCTTGACCTGACCGGGGTGGGGGTTACTTGGATGCATTGACTTCATAAACATTCACTGAAATGTAAAACTTATAACTCAAGTACTTATCTGTATGTATGCTATCCTATATAATAAAGAGGTGATATGCAAATTGACCATCACTCCAACACACAAGATGGCCACCACAAGATGGCCAGCAGGGGAGGGCAGTTGTGGACGATCAGGCCAGCAAGGGAGAGCAGTTGGGGGCGACCAGGCCTGCAGGGGAGGACAGTTGGGGGGGGGGCCAGGCCTGCAGGGAGGGCAGTTGGGGGAGGGGCCAGGCCTGCAGGGGAGGGCAGTTAGGTGCGACCAGGCCAACAGCGGAGGGCAGCTGGGGCAACCAGGCCAGCAGGGGAGGGCAGTTGGGGGCGACCAGGCCTACAGAGGAGGACAGTTAGGGGTGACCAGGCCTGCAGGGGAGGGCAGCTGGGGCAACCAGGCCGGCATGGGAGGGCAGTTAGGGGTGACCGGGATAGCAAGGCAGGGCAGTTGGGGGCAACCAGGCCTGCAGGGGAGGGCAGTTAGGGGCAATCAGGCAGGCAGACAGGCAGATGAGCGGTTGGGAGCCAGCAGTCCTAGATTGTGAGAGGGATGTCCGACTGCCCATTTAGGCCCAATCCCACCGGGCAGTCGGACATCCCTCTCACAATCCAGGAGTTCCAGACTGGAGAGGGTGCAGGCTGGGCTATGGGACACATACACACACCCGTGCACAAATTTCATGCACTGGGCCTCTAGTCTATATATATAAAAGCCTAAGCAACCATTACGACCAAATGATCAGAATGACCAGTCGACCAGTTGCTATGACATGCACCGACCAACAGGGGGCAGATGCTCAACACCAATGCAGGCGCTGCCCCCTGGTGGTCAGTGCACTCCCACAGCCAACCTCCCGTGGTCCCTACCCCCGGCCGGCAAACTTCCGTGGCCCCTCCCCACAGCCAGCCAACCTCCCGTGGCCCCTCCCCCAGCCAGGCAACCCCCCTTGGCTGCTCCCCGCAGCCGCCGGCCAACCTCCCGCAGCCCCTCCCCGCAGCTAGCCAGTCCCAATCACCCCCATCGGAACCTACCCCTATCGGAACCTCCCGTGGCCCCTCCTCCCCTCGCTGGCCCCAATCTGCCCCAATCGCCAGCCAGGCCAAGGACCACCCATGCATGAATTTGTGCACCAGGCCTCTAGTACTTTAATAAGAAGCTGATCTTAGAGGCCATCCTGTCCTAGAAACAAATGCCAGAGCTGCTGGGGTTGAGAGGAAGGGAAGGCATTGGCAAGCCAGCCCTTCACTCCCTTCCCACACAGAGGCACAGACTCTCTGAGAGTTCTACAGAGCAAGGTCTGAGACCTGCTGCACCATGAGCCCAGGCTACCTCTGAGACACTCAGCATGCACTATGCTTCACAGCTCATACAGAAACATGTCCACACATTCCTACCTTGGGTAGGGGTCAGTCTGGGGAGATCAAGGGCACTCTAAAAGTTCCAGGAAAGGAGCACTCAGTAAGCAGCTCAGTGTTCCCAGGAGGAGCAAGTCTAAGGTTACTGGAACGAAACAGGTAGGCAGCTCCCACTGCCTGGGCATCACCTGCCAGCATGCTGGACATCTGTCCTCTACCACATGGTGGTCTCCTCTGAGACCACAAACCTCCACAGTAAATATTATGCCACTGCTCCAACAAGGAAGCAAGAGCACTTGTGACATACCTGGCCAGCCACATTTTCATTTTTTACCTAACCTGCTAACCTAACCTTTTAAAGTCAGCCTAGGCCTGCCTCCATGCAACTATAAAACATCTGGAAGAAAATGTAGGAGGAAATAAAACATACAAAAAAAGAAAAGAAAGAAAGAAAATGTAGGAGGAAAATCTTAGTGATCTTGAGTTTGGCAAAGACTTAAAATATGACAAAAAGCACACACTATAGAGAAAACATGAATTGGATTTCACCAAAATTGAAAATCTTTGCTCTTCAAAAATGACACTGTTATGAAAATGAAAAGGCAAGTCACAGACTGGGAAATATACATATATACATATATATATATATGTATATCTCATATATCTAAGAGAGGACTTGTACTTAAAACATATAAAAACTCTCTCAAGTGAATAATTAGACAAAGAACCCAAAAGGGGGGGAGGATGGGCAAAGATCTAAACAAATAATCACATCGTTCACTAAGGAAGAAATATACATAGCAAACAAACACTTGAAGAGATGCTCAACCACATTACTGGACATCAGGAATATACAAATTAAAACCACCATGAGACATTCCTACATACCTATTAGAATGGCTAAAATGAAAAAGACTGACCATACCCAGTAATGGCCAAGACATAGAGCAACCAGAATTCTCATACACTTCTGGATGGTAGTTTAAGTGGTATAATCACATTGGAAGACATTTTGGCAGATTCTTAAATTTTATCAACATGTGAATGGATGAATGAATTATATGCCCATAAAATGAAATACTATTCAGCAACAACAACAACAAAATGGACTATTAATGTACAGAGTGCATGAATCTCAAAATAGACATGCTGAATGAGAGAAAAGCCCAGACCAAAATAAAACAAAAAAGAGTATATATTGCATGATTCACAAAATAGACTAATCTACAATGACAGAAAGCAGATCAGCAGTTGTCTGGGGACAGGGGTGGGCTGGGAAGATTACAAAGGGGTAAGAGGAAACTTCTGAAAATTATAGATATGTTTATTATCTTGTGCTGATGATTTCTTACATGTACTTATAGGTCAAATGGAGCAAATGGTACACTTTAGAAGTGCAGTTTACTGTACATCAATTATACCTCAATAGAGCTATAAAACAACTGTGGAGGTAGATGATAGGCGCAACAAGGTCCTGGAAAAGTAGGAAGGTAGTAGGCAAAGAGAAGGAAGGCTCTGTTGAAGGTGAGGTATCAGATCCCCATGGTGACTCAGCCCTACCTGGGGGTGAAGAGTGGAGCAGAAAAGTTACTTCTCACTGCAGTAAAATGAAGAGGACTGTCATGCCTGGGCATTCCAAGGATAGTAAGAACTGAACAACAACTGCAAAGTATGTGTAACACATTCCTCATAGCAGAAGGGACTCTGGCAGGCAACAGTAAACAACAGCTTTTCCCTCTGGGACATTCTGCGTGCCCCCAAAACACTTGTGTAGCCAAGAGCAGGAGACTCACCATGCTGGAGCTAGGTAAGCGTTTCCTATGTTGTGAAATAAAAGGCTCACCAGCCTGGCTGATGTGGCTCTGTGAATGAGCATCAACCTGTGAACCAGGAGGTCATGGGTTTCTGGCTCAATCCCCAGTAGGGGGCGTGCATGAGGCAGCTGATCAATGATTCTCTTATCATTGATATTTCTATCTCTCTTCCTGTCACTTCCTCTCTGAAATAAAAATATATTTTTAAAAATAAAATAAATAAAAGGCCCACCAGTCATCAAGGGCTGAATTTAAGGACATGAACTTTTTTCAGCCTGCCTGCAAGGTTTCATTATACTTCAACTGGAGACCCAGGAGAAGGAGCCAACTTCCCATGCTCACACAGGAAAGGCGAGCACCCACAAATATCTGCACAAAGTCTTAGGCAAATGACAGTTTGAGTGATAAATATCCATCCTCCTGACGTGGCAATAGCCTCAGTGCCTTTTCCCCCCTCTGAGCTCTACATGATTTTTTCCAATGGGAATTAAGCTCCTATGACTGAATTTTGTCTGAAACCCCAACTTTCCCCCCTTCAGCTGAGTTAGACCCTTACTACTCTCAAGTGTGGCCTACAGTCAACCAGACCAGTGTTCCTGGAAGCCAACTGCACTCACACAATCTCCGCTCAAGCCCAGACCTCCTGGATCAGAAGCTGTATTTTAGTAAGCCCATGAGGAGATTCACACAGAGAGACGATGGGCAGAACCACTCTTCCCAAAGCCATGGGTTCTGCTTGGCACCTTGTGCCCAGCCAATTCGGGTCCTCCCCAGCAGTTAATGCCCACCAGCACCACCACCTTCACCCTGCTATCCAGAGCACAGGGCTCCTCACAGGTAGATCTCATCTAATCCCAATGACAACCCTAAATCCAGAAATGTGATGTGCCAAAGCTCCAATGTGTCTGCAAGGCCAGAATGGTCACTGTGCTGTCCTGTCAGCGGTGGTCTGCAGAGCCCCGCCCCCTGCTCTAGCTGTGGGACCCTGCACATCCATTGCCAACCCAGGAGAAGGCCTCACCCAGAGGTGGTGATATGATGGGTCCATATGAACCATCACAGGATGGAAGGATAGTTAATGGCTAGGCTAGTGGAGGATAAGATGTCTAACAATGGCACCTGACAAATGTAGGCTCAGACCTGCATAAAAGGTAGCCCCTCCCAGATGGTATTAGGAAATTGTGCCACATGCATCCCTTACAAGCAAAAGTCCAACCACAGCAAGTCTTACCCTCTCGACATGTGGAGCCTGTCATCACCACCGACACCAGCTCCACAACCTAGGCTGCCAGGGCCCCAGCCTCATCCTCTCCCAGAGCTCCTGCCCAAAAAGGCACTTCTCTTCTAAACCCCAAAGGGTTTCTAAGATAATTTTATTTCAATTCCAACAAAGACCAATAACTGTTACAACACTGGTGACATTTTCTAAGGAGAAATCATGCTTTTCCAGTTTTCAGTCTAATGCCTATACCAGTGGTTGGCAAACTCATTAGTCAACAGAGCGGCAAACCGCGGCTCGCGAGCCGCACGTGGCTCGTGAGCTGCAGTTTGCCGACCACTGGCCTATACAAACCACAACTTTGGATCACAACTGTTCAAATGATGGCAGCTGTTAAGACATCACTAAACCGTGTTTTTTGAAAACACAAATCAATTAAAATAAAAACTCATACACTGCCCAGCCAGTGTGGCTCCATGGCTGAGCATCGACCCATGCACCAAGATATTGCCTGTTTGATTCCCAGTGAGGGTACATGCTCAGGTTGTGGGCTTACTCCCCAGTGGGAGGCGTGCAGGAGGCAGCCCATTTATGTTTCTCTCTCATTAATGTTTCTATCTTTCCCTCTCCCTTCCTCTCTCTCTAAAATCAATAAAAATATAATTTTATTTTATTATTTAAATATATTTTTATTGATTTCAGAGAGGAAGGGAGAAGGACAGAGAGATAAAAACATCAATAATGAGAATCACTGATAGGCTGCCTCCTGCACGCCCTCTACTGGGGATCGAGCCTGCAACCTGGGCATGTGCCCTTGACCGGAATCGAACCCAGGACCCTTCAGTTCACAGGCTGACGCTCTATCCACTGAGCCAAATCAGCTAGGGCTAAAAACATAATTAAAATACACACACACACACACACACACACACACACACTCACACCCAACACTCACAGCCAAGCCCTCCACAGGATTTGACCAAAGTTGTCCTTGTCTGGGTTGGTGCTGCCTCTGCCAGATTGCTACCACCCAGCAAGATTCCACCTTGAGGCTCCTGCAGGGCCACCAGCACAGCACCTGTAAGGAGGACAGCACAAGTCCCCAAATAGGGGAAGACTTCAACAGCCCCCAGGAATCCTCACAGACCAAAAACCTGGCATCAAGGAACCTACCTGGAAGTCATGGCCAATCTCATAAGGACCCCTCCCCTGCAGTGCAGAAAGCAATGCCAGGCTGCTCCCTTATACTGGCCAGGAGCTCTGGAAAGTAAACCACTGTACCAGCCCTGCCTTCCCTTACCTTCTCCACTTCTGACACTCCCCTCAGCTCTCTCACTATTGTCTGTTCAGTGCCTGCAGGTATGCATCACAAGAGTAAGGACCTTGGTCTTTTTCACTATCACCAACTAGGAGCCTGGAACAGTGTCTGGCACAGAGTAGAGACTTAATAAGTACTAACTAATGAATGAAAGAACAAATGGAATAATGAACAAACAGATGGAGGAACAGATGAATGAGGTCCCACCTTACAGTGTTAGGTCCCACCATATTTATTCCAAGTCAGGATCTGCAGCCATCAAATTGGTATCTGGAGAGCAAATATGTCTTGACCTATTTCCAACTGTCACCTGCATTGTTCACCCCGAGGGTCATGGGAACAGCGAGATGATTCTCAGTGGTCCTCACACACCTCCACAAAAGGGCAAGGCAAAGGGTGCCACATTTGGGCGGACAGACAGGGGGAAGCCATGGCCAGGGCAAGCAGAGGCTGTGGTCAGGGTAACACAAGCTCTGTTACTCATTCGGGCAAACATGTTTGTTCAGCGGGGCCCAATGGCTTTGGGGAGAGTCTTCTTTTTCAACACAGTGGTCCTGGAAATTACCACAAATATTTTCTCCAACTTACCTTCTTGGCAACCCTGAAATTATTCCAGAGGGTTACATAAGGAGGGAGAAGGCGAGGAGTCACAGGAGGTTTTTGCAGAGCCAGACACAAAATCAATGTGGAAAGCAAACCTCACAGTTACAATCCACATGGTAACTCGGTGACAGTGGCACTGCTGGGCATGGCAGATGAGTGGCAGGTTGCTAACTAGAGGGTGAGGGAATAGTGGAGGATCACCATAGCTTGGGGTTACTTGCCACTAACAACCAACTCAACCACCTCCTCCCAACCTTTACTACTGGGGGCTTGAGGGAGGGGAGCCTGACCACGTAATGGCAGCACTTTCTACCTCTCCCTGAACCACTGCATCACACAGGCAGCAAAATCCATGGAAGGCCAGATGCCTGCCCCATGGCAAAATGTCAGAGGAGACTCACAATCCAGAAGCATTGCAGTTCTTCTACTTGTTGAAATGCAGGCTGGCAAAAACACTGAGAACTGGGAACAGAAAAGATTATGCTTTTCACTGTATCTCCTTCATTAGCTCCTCAATATTTTAAACCTATTTTTTCAAATGTGTTTTCTTGAGTTGCTATTTTTCCCTTCTGATCCTCACTCAGGGGTCCTCAAACTTTTTAAACAAGGGGCCAGTTCACTGTCCCTCAGACCGTTGGAGGGCCAGACTATAGTTTAAAAAAAAAAAACTATGAACAAATTCCTATGCGCACTGTGGGCCCGGGACGAGTCGGCTGCTAAGCAGAAACAGGACAGGCAGTGGCACCTGGCGGGCCGGATAAATGTCCTCGGCGGGCCGCAGTTTGAGGACCCCTGAATAATACCAAATGCAAGAGAAATGCAGCAGTGTGACCAGGGGAGATGCAAGCACGATTGTTACTACAGCCTATGTCAATGAGAAAAAAGAGAAGTTTTTGCTGGTTGCAAATCTCTACCTGTCATCCCAAAACAGCTCGGCCCAGGCAACTCAGCCTCATCTCTCAGAGTAGTTCCTCGGACACAAGGCTGCTCCTTCCTCCTGGAGCCCCAACCCCAGATCCTTTCCTTCTCTCCCTCCACTTCCCCACTATTGCTGCTGTAGAGTCCCACTTCAGGGAGGGCCAAAACTGCATCATAGGCCCAGGTATGGCCTCTGGACCCCAAGGCCCACCTGGTGGCTCTTCTTTCACATCTCAAAGGTGTGGATGTCCCAGACCTGTGGTCGGCAAACTGCGGCTTGCGAGCCACATGCGGCTCTTTGGCCCCTTGAGTGTGGCTCTTCCACAAAATACCACAGCCTGGGCAAGTCTATTTTGAAGAAGTGGCGTTAGAAGAAGTTTAAGTTTAAAAAATTTGGCTCTCAAAAGATATTTCAATCGTTGTACTGTTGATATTTGGCTCTGTTGACTAATGAGTTTGCCGACCACTGTCCCAGACCAATGGCCAACTCCCCTGACCCTGGCTCCTGCCCCAGGAGCAGCAGCAGCAGCACCTTGGAGCAGGCAAGCCTGAGCTTGAGTGAGTTCCCTTTTCTCTCACCTTATGCAGGCACTACACTTCCAAATAAACAAACCCACGCTAACCCTGTTAAGATGTGTCTTCAAACCCCTGATATGGTGGGTTAAGGCCCCTGATTTCAAAACCCTGATATAGTGGGGTGAGGCCCACTTCTTACAAGTGATCAAACTGTTCATGCCTACATATAGCCCCCTAACTTTTTAGACAATGTGACCACATCTGACCTAACATGGAGCATGGTGGGCACACCAACGGGGACCCAGAGCTTGATGGTGCCTGAGCTCCCTTCCCTGACCATGTGGAGTCCTGCCCCACCCCATCATTGTTCCTCCTCTCCTCTGAGAGCATCTACTAAGCCACTACTGGTTTTACATGTGTGTCCTCCTGAACTCCAACAGCCCCAAGAAGCATGCCAATGGACATCATCACCACCCAGGTCTGAGGCACTGTCTCCCCTGAGACCCTCACATCTCCACCAGCCTGCGCCATGACAACGTTTCTTTGGGTGACTTTTCCATCCTTGTCCAGAGGCTGTGAAAATTATGTAGTTGAAATTGAAACTACACCATAGGCACTATTTTCTTTTTCACTGAATACTTCTCCTCTTCCTGTTGCTACATAATCTTCATAATGATCATGTTTAACAACTAAATGTTCCATCAATGCATCATAATTTCCTTGACCTTCTCCAACTGTTGGACATTTCACTTCCTTCTGAGTTCTCCTACTACAACCAGTGCTGCAATGAACATACAACTCACTCCTCTTTTTTCACTTGGGGACAAACTTCCAGGTGTTAACTTTGCTCCAAGGATTCAAACACTTTCAATGGCAACTGGTACTACCTCCTCAACTGTGTTTTTTTTTTTTTTTTTTTTTTCTCAACTGTTTTTAACTCCTGGCTTGCATAGGACAATGACTCTGTTACCAAGGGGAGAGAGAAAGAAGCAAAGGGTCCCTGAGAGGTGGGCCCACTTGTTTGGCAAAAGTGCACACAGGTGGAGGGCTGTTATCCTGCCTTTGTTATCTATCCTCTGACTCAACACAGGTATGCCAGGGTGTCTCCAAATGTGAGGGAAAGAAGAAAGTAACCCTCAGTGCAGTAACCCTCCAGGACTGGCACTGAGGCCAAATTGCTCACAGAGACTCAGGGAAGTAGAAGAATTTGTCCATGGCCAGACTAGGGGACGCAGGATCTAAACACACACCTGTCTGACTCCAAATCTAAGGGCTCTGATGCTGCCACACTATATACTACATCTCCGAATAACAAAATCTCCAATATTTCCACTTTCAAAGTCTATTTTGGCAGCACCTCTTGTGGTAAGAAGCCAGCTTCCCACGGTTATTCAATATCCACAGTACTTAAGATTAGAAATTCAAACCATCAACTGAGACAATCACACATGGGCAAGCATTGGGACAAGTTCATTTTCAAAAATTGACACTGGAAAACCTTAGGGAAAGCACATTCAACACCATCCCCAAGTTTGCCCTCTCCTGTTCCAGGTCCCCACTGGCACACAGAGGTGCCCCAGATTGTGTGGGCTATTTGGTGCCTCTTAGTCACTGTCCATCCCATATCCCCTCAATTTCACAGCACTGCCACTTTCTAAGGCTGTTTTCAAGCTGCCTCCTTGGAGCTCCCAGGGCCCAGTTGGGGCCCAGTCCCATCCCAGTCCCAGCCCCAGCCCTGACCAAACACGAACTATCATGGACTATTCCTTTAGCCCAGGCCCCACGTGGGTTCTGAGGACATGTTGACCCAGCCTGCCTCAGCTAATTAACCCAGCAGCACCTGCTGGAAGCATGCCCTGTCCAAGGGTCCAGAATCCCATTTCTCTCTCTCCAAAACAGCAAATCAAACCCACAAACCTTGTTACCATCAAGAAGTCACATCAACAATTATCCCCTGCACACTCTCCAACAGCTGCTGAACTATGCAAGTTGCATGGCACTGGCCAACAATCCCAGTCTCCTGAGCTGCTCCAGAGCTGGACACCTCACTTGGCGCCCTGCTGCTCTGCCACCCCACAGGTCCACAGTCCTCAGGCCATCTGCAACACTAACAAACATAACCTCACTTCTGAGAGTGGTGCATCAGGGCTGCTGAGCCATGCCCATCATTTATAACAAGTTTTAGGTCTGGATGAGAGAAAATGTGCCAAGATGGCAAGTGAATCAAATATTCTGAGTTTATCAGTAGCTGAAAGTCGGAATAATGTTACTGAATATAAATCTAACAGCTACAGTAAGTAAAATCTATATATATATAAAAGCCTAAGCGACCGAACAACCAAACGACCGGTCAACTGGTTGCTATAACGTGCACTGACCACCAGGGGGCAGACACAGGAGCTTCCCCCAGTGGTCAGTGTGCTCTCACAGCCAACCTCCCACGGTTCCTCCCCTCAAGGGACCCCACCTGTGCACGAATTTGTGCACCAGGCCTCTAGTCCTATCCTATATAATACAAGCATAATATGCTAAGTGTGCGGTCATCTGGTTGTCCAATCAACCAATCAAAGCGTAATATGCTAATGATATGCTAAGGCCACTCAACTGCTTGCTATGACGTGCACTGACTACCAGGGGATAGATGCTCCGACCGGTAGGTTAGCTTGCTGCTGAAGTCCGGCCAATCGGGACTGAGTGAGATGGGCCGGACATGCCCTGGAGCCCTCCCACAGTCCCTCCAGGTTGGCCAACCTCCTGTGTCCCTCCCCAGCCCCGATCGTGCACCGGTGGGGTCCCTTGGCCTGGCCTGTGCCCTCTCACAATCTGGGACCCCTTGGGAGATGTCGGAGAGCTGGTTTCGGCCCGATCCTGCAGGCCAGGCCGAGGGACCCCACTGGTGCATGAATTTGTGCACCGGGCCTCTAGTAAAGTAATAAAAAATACAGCACATAGCCCTAGCCAGTTTGGCTCAGTGGATAGAGTGACGGCCTGTGGACTGAAGGGTCCCTGGTTTGATTTTGGTTAATGGCATATGCCCAAGTTGCCGGCTTGATCCCCAGCAGGAGGCAGCCAATCGATGATTCTCTCCCAACACTGGTGTTTCTTTCTCTCCCTCTCTATTCCTCTCTGAAATCAATAATATATATTTTTTTAAAAAATACAGCACATTGACTGGGAAAACAACTGATACCAAATCCTGGGTTGCACACAAACTTCCTGATGTCCCTCTATGCCCCCTGGAGGGACTCACATCCTTAGACGCTCCCTTGGATCCTGAGGTAGGAATAAGCCTTGGAGAGAGGTCACTAGTCAGGCCAGGGCTCCAAATGCCACCTGAAAATTAGCCCTTTACATTTTCCCACTTTACTCTTGTCATAAGCAATAATGACTGGGCTTTGAGAAGCAGGTTATATTTTTTCTAGTGCTATTAAACGCATAGCTATCAAAATAAAATGGGATCCCCTTCAAGCCAGAAAAAGTCCTTTTGCATAGCACGCAACACTGAGCCCCCAGCACAGGATCTTCATGTGATGTACTGGCAGCCTCTTCATTTCACAGATGAGCTTGAGTCTCTCTGCCCCTCCAAACAGATGCCATGTTCATCTCACACACAAAAAAAATTGTAAATAGATACAAGGTTTCTCCTCACTTGCAGGAAGCTATTGTGCAGGCTGCAGCTGGAGGAAAGGGCAAAGCCATGCTTTAAATACTATTTTTTCTGTGCAGGGTCAAGTGTGGAGGATAGTCCTCAAGCCCTGGCTCATAGATCCCCATCTAGAATGGGGCTCACGAGGGAAGAATGGGGGTTCAGAACTGCAGGCATGCACAGACATGGGACAGGGAGAGGTAAAGGGGTTGTAAGGCAAGGAGGGAGAGGTGGGCAGAGGCCCCGTGTGCCAGCAACAAGGGTTCGGGAGATCAGCTTGCTTTGTGGGATCTGGGGTACCTTGGGGAATTATAGCGGAGGGCCGAGTTTGGGCTATGATTCCCATCATCCCCAAGGAGTGTCCCAAGCTCATCTGACTCCCTTGGCACAAGCATCTGTACCCAAAGACCCCCTCCCTATCTTGCTGACACTGCTTCCCTGCCCCTGCCAGCCTTAGGCTGGAACTGGGGCTAGGCAATTGCACCCTGCAGTGGGCAGGAGAGTCACTTCCCTTCACTGCGCCAAAAGCCTCATCTAGGCACCAGGAAGACAGTGTCATCAGCTTACGGGTGCTCTGAGGACTAGAGGCAGACTAACCAGCACTTATCACAAGGGTATGGGCTCTGCTTCTGCCCTCTCCTGGCATAACCCTGGATTCCCACTAGGCTGAGTGAAGGCACAGCAGATACCACCCTACTCTGCACCAACTTTCCTCCCAGTGATAAGCCTAAAGGCCCTGACTGCTGTAGGAGTTTGGCTAAAAGATGCACTAGGAAGAGTTGGGTTTTTTTATAGCTTCAGTAAGGCCAATCAGGCATGACTTTGTTAAAAATTCTTTTCTGTTGTTAAGAAATTCTTACAAGTAGCTCTACAAATAATCACCCTGACACTCCATGCTCTATCAGCCCCCTTTTACAGGGAGGAAGATAAGGCACAGAGAAGTCACCTAATCTGCCAGAGGTCACACAGCTGGGTTTCATGCCAGGCAGCCTTGCTCCCAAGCAATGGCTTTTCACTGCATGCTTTACTGCATCACAAAGAAATACAGATAAGGCACAGCTGTAGCCTTGAAGGCACTACTGGCTTCGCTGCACGGGCAGACCATGATTAGGGAACTTCAAACAGTGTAGGCTGGGGATATTCAATGTTTTGGGCCTTTGAGGAGGCCTGAAGAAATCAGAGGCTGCAAACCAGACAAGAAAGGTGTGGATAAACCAGACTGAGGGCACAACAGGAGCCAAGGATCAGGGGCATAGAGCAGCATAGCAAGTGCAGATAATACCAGATGAGAGTGGGAGGGGGCCATGGATAGGCCATGTAATGGATTTCAGGCCATGCTCAGAGCAGGGAGTGACACGGTCAGATTGCAGTTTTAAATAGCTGGTTCGAGCTGCCTGGTGGAGAAATCATACCTGAGGCAAGGAGACAAATCTGCATATGCTGCCCAATTCCAGGGAGCAAGATGGTGAGGGACAGGTTGGGATGGGTGTGAGGTGAAAGGGGACAATGAGGCAGGGAGAACCCAGGGGTTTAGGATGTGGAGGTCATCACTTGGAGCTAGAGAGGCCATGAACAGGAAGGAGGGTAGGATGGTCACTGAAGCCGGGGAGAGGCAAGGCCTGCGCGAGGAGAGGAAACAGGGCAGGAGGGGAGAGTCTGTAACTGGATGCCAGGGAGCTGCTGTGGTGCTGTCTTACTGATGTGTGCTTCCTAGCTTGTTTACTTCACCAGGTTCTGAGCAGGGACTTCCCATGTTTCACCCACTGAGATGCACCAATATATCACAGACCACTAAGAAAGACAAATGTGCCAACTGGAAGACAGTCTGACTCAGAGATAATGAAATGTGACTGAAAGAGACACATTGCTGCTTCTCAGAGTGACCCTGAGCGCTCAGAGGTGGGCAGAGGCACCCAGTCTCCCTCGCACCCAGCACACCATCTGGGACCAGATACTATCCGCAACTGTTCCCTCCCCTTAACCACGACTGCACGGGTCTCAAGATTGGCATACTCAGCTTCTCTCCTCCTACCAAGACTGGGGCAGCAGCAGTCACACCTGAATGCCACACCTCCCTGCCCAGCCCACCCCTGGCTCTACCGATAACCTTTCCAAGCTCAATTCAAAATAGCTCTGGGGCCCTTGTGGAAAAAGCCTCTGCACTCCTAACCTCCTTGGAGGTCCTTCTGCTTGGACTTCCCTCCCTCAAAGCAGCCCTCGGGTGCCCCCCTTTTGATGCTCTACCCACCTCATCCACCAGCATTCCTCTGCTGCTTTTCTACATAGAGCCACTATACTCTGTCATCCTGTTACCATGTCCATGCCCACCCAGCACTGTGGCTGATGAGCACATGTGCAAATGGACAGGGCAGCTGAAGGAGTGAGAGGGTTGGACTTGGAATCCAGAAGGTCATGGGCAAGTCATCACCCTGGGTCCCTTCCATGTCTCTAAGATAAGGACAGCAATTGCTCCCCTATGGGACTGTGTGACAATCTGCCCAGCACATAGTTAAGTGCTGGCCAGATGGGGGTCCCAATCTGTCAATGAGAATCATTGCACTCATAGCCTCTCAGGGTCCCTGCTAAAGCACATGTGATTCTGAATGCTAAAGCGACATCTGAGGCGAGTTACAGAAGATTCAGGGCAATGGACTTTAGTAGTTTCCCCACTGTAAGTAGCAGCGCCCTAACACTGGCTGCCTTTTGATATCTGGGAGAGACATCCTCTGGTGTCCCCAGGCTCTTCCCCACCTCCCCTCCCACCCCCTGCCAGCCCCGTGCTCAGCACACCAGGCCTCCTGAAGCCACGACCAGCTCCACCTGCATTTTCCCTTACACACCTAACCTCAGTTTTTGAGAAAGGAAGTGGGGGTTTGGGGGGGGGGGTGTGCTGAGGCTTCAAGGAAGGTCTCTGGCTAGGTGAGGCTCCAGGGAGTGCTGGCAGAAACCCTCGGTCAGAGGGTGACACTGCCTCTCCCTATCCCTCAGCCTTAAAGCACCAGCTGTCAGCAGAGCTGTGGAAGAGCAGAAGGCACCCACAGAAGTACCCCTCCATATTGCTGCTGTGGAAACCACCACTCCACACTTTAACTGACAGACCTACTCAAGCAGAGACTTAGCACACTATTCAAAAAGCATCATTTTATTAGCAAAATTCTGGAAGCTGGCTCAACAATAATAAAACAGCTCCTATCATGGAATATTATTCTGCAGTTAATGGACTGAGTTAGACTCATGTAACAAGGATAGAGAGACGCTGAGAGAAATGAACTGGCTACTGACCCTGTGCCTGGCTAGTGTGGCCCATTGGTTGGAGCATCATCCCATACACCAAAAGGTCGTGGGTTCAATTCCCAGTCAGGGCACAAGCCCAGGTTGCAGGTTCGATCCCCTATTGTACAGGAAGCAACCGATCAATGTTTCTCTCTCCCTCTCCCTTCCTGTCTCTAAAATGTCCTTGGGTGAGGATTAAAAAAAAAATTAGTCTTAAAAAAGAAAAAAAAAAAAGACGTGTGCCAGAATTTATTTAAAAACCACACACAGGGTTCTGGGGTGTATCTATCTCTACATGCACAGGAGACATACTCTAGACCTACGACAGTTTTCTACAGAGAGACAGAAGAAACTGCATCAGTGACAGAGGTCAAAGAGGACTTAGCTGTAGATTAAACATTTAAAGTTTTAAAGAAGGAGTGTGTTTTATTACTTGTGTGCTGATAAATCAGTGAGAATAAAAAGAAAGAAAATGCAACATTTTAGGCAGAGAACAGGGCAAAGGAAAGCCCCAGAGTGTGGGCCACACCTGAATGTGCAGGCTGGTGTGGGCTAAGGGTCTGGGGGATATGGGGGCTGTGAGCTGCTGGAGTCAGTTCTGCAAAGAGGACTAAGAATCTAAGGCAGGGGTGGGCAAACTTTTTGACTCGAGGGCCACAATGGGTTCTTAAACTGGACCGGAGGGCCGGAACAAAAGCATGGATGGAGTGTTTGTGTGAACTAATATAAATTCAAAGTAAAGGAGCAGAGGGGAGAGCAAGAGAACCCTCCGCTCTTTCGGCTCCGCGGGCCGGAAAGAACAGCCGAACGGGCCAGATCCAGCCCGCGGGCCATAGTTTGCCCACGGCTGATAAGGGGACTGCACAGAGGGACACTGGAGTGTGGAAGGTGACCCTATGCATGGTTTGCCAGATCACACGTTTACCTGTTGTTTTCAGTGTAATCTTTTAACAGTGTTTTGTTGACTCTTAGTGTCCTGGTCTGTATGATAAGACATATAGCTGCTCTGGCTATGAGGACAGGAAAAGAATCACAGCCACACCTCCTGACACACCCCAAACTACTGCCTCCCACGTGTACTGCAGGCCACATGCTGTGCCACCACTGCAAGGACACTGTCCCATAGAGTCCTAGAGCTGCGCTGGGGTAAGGCATTTTACAAATTCAGAAGCAAAGACTCAGAAATTAGATTCTGCCTAAGATGACACAGCTCACACAGAGTTTGAGGCAGCAATGTGGGCAGGAAGGACTTCAATAAAGCCTTGGGATCCTCAGAATGAAGGCCAGGATGCCCAGATAAATTAAAAAGAGAAATGGAGGTAACATAGACAGATGTAACATGGATATAACACCTCCAAGGTGGGAGGCACAAAAAACATCACTGGCCTTTGCCACACCCATGCAACCCAAGGCAGCTGCTGTCCTCATATATCCCACCCACATGGAGAGCAATAGCAGAAGGAACTGGCACAAGGGCACCTTGCCAGGAGGTGGCACTCTATGTTTCTGAGGCCAGGAGGAGGGTCTCCAGGCTGGTCCTACTTGGGATGGTTGGAGGAGGTGAGAGCTTCAGATGAATGGTGGGCAGGAGACACAGGCATGATGAAGGCAGAGGGGAGGATGGGGCAGGTGGAAGATGCCCAGAGAGAGGGCACAAGCACCTGACAACACAGCACTGAAATGGAAGGTGCCAAGAGCTCATCCTGTAAATGGCAGCCCCTAGGAAAGGAAGATCTGAAGGCTGAATGGAGCTCTTACTAGCTCTTTTCATATCTGTCTCCTTATCCAATCGGACTCTCAGCAAATCTGTCATTCAGTCAGGCCAGCTTTCCTCCTCCTTTCCTCACTGAACTCACACAATTCCTCACTTCCACCTCCTGGAAAGGGATGGCTGTCAAGTCACTAGCCTACCAGGCAGCTCAGAGCAAAGCTGGGGCTCCACCTGGTCCTTACCAGATCACCTGGCTTTACCCATATGGTGTGTCAGGAGGCTGCAATGCAGGCCTCTCCAAGGCTGCTATTTCCCTGCTCCCATAATGTGATGGCTTTTGGTCTGGGTCCCCAGAAATACACTGCCTTCATCTAATTAGGAATGAAACAAGTCTGCACGCTTAGCCAGTTCTTCTATCTCATTAACTAGCAGTGTGATTCTCAGTCAAGTGGCAATTCTGGATACCATGGCCGGCAGAGGAGAGGCCACTGAGACTCTCTGAAGACTGTTTGGCCTGTAAATGAGGCCCACATAGTCAGTACAAAAGCAGCCACAAGGTGCAATAGGTGTGGATTTCATTCCTTCCTTTTTGGAAGAAGGGGCAGAAACAAATAAGGCATTAGCCATGCTGAGATCTAGAGCAATTATGGCTCAGTGGTGAGGTTAGCAACAATGACTTCCTTGATCTGGAAGGAGAATGTAGTCAGAAGATAGACACACACACACACACACACACAGGACACATCAGGAAAACTTCGACATGGGAGCCTAAAGCCATCCTGACTGCACACTGCAACCATTGCAGCCAGTAGAGAATAGATGTAAGTGTTCATTTAGCAGCTATTTATTTACTGGGAAAATACAAATGTACTGCATATGTGCTGAGGAGGAAGTCAGGGAGACACACAAACAGAACAGGTGACTGTCCTGAAAGTTTTGAAGAAAATAAACAGTGTGGCACGTGAGAGAAAGGATTCCTCCCAATCACTGGCCGAGGAGAGGTGGTCACTTCTCCCTAGAGAGAATGGGCAGCAAAGGATCTGGAGCACAGCGCCCTGCTCCACCTTCAGAGCAGCTGACTCATCAAGTACCTTCAAGGGGCTCTGGGAATGGCCCCCCAAACACTCAAACTAAGAGAACCTTTCAGCAGCCAGCTGCAAAGGCAATGATGCCATCTTGGACAAGGAATCTGTGACCTACAGCCCAGATCTCCATCTGCACGTACACCAATACTTCTGCTCTCCTGGGGCTGCTGCACCAGGGTCCAACCTGGCCTAGGATAGGGACTCCATCCAGGAGTGTGCTGGAGCCAGCTCACAGCAGCCTATGAGAGCCCAAGGTTATTCAGAAATCTTTTCCTAACATCATGTTACTGGCTTGAAATTAGCCTGGTAGAAGTATTTAAGCTGTGGAAATTGACAAACACTCAAATCAGGTCTTGATTTATTGTCAGATTGGTGAACTCTATACATCCCAATGCCTGCTTTTTGTTGCTGTTTTAAAAACACTTGGTGTTGTTCAAAAAAAAAAAAAAATTACCGTTTTTTTAAAAAAATATTTTTATTAATTTCAGAGAGAGAAAGGGAGAGGGAGAGAGATAGAAACATCAATGACGAGAGAGAATCATTCATCGGCTGCCTCCCGCACACCCCTCACTGGGGACTGAGCCCAAAACCCAGGCACCTGCCCTGTTCAGGAATCGAACCGTGACCTCCTGATTTATAGGTCCACACTCAACCACTGAACCACACCAGCCAGACATCCCAATGCCTATTTCTGCAAAAAATGTCCCCCTACCCATTTTATATGTTTTTTTTATTGAGATGAAATTCACATAAAATAAAATTAACCACATAAGCAAAGTTTTTATTGGAACACAGCCATGTCCATTCATTTTCATGTTGTCTATGTTTGCTTCTGTGCTATAAATAAAGGCAGAATTGTGACAGACACTGTATGGCCAAAAATATTTACCATCTAACCCTTTGCAGAAATAGTTTGGAACCCTGGGGTTTAGATTTAAGAAAGTGATGGAGAAAATGTTAATAATGCAAATTAAACTTAATAGTGTATCATGCCCATAGCCGTTACATTAGAAATAGCACAATTGAGGACATATTCTTCTAGTCTTTGAAAACTATTATCTGATTCAGCAGATATCACTTAACTAATTAACATAAACAAAAATATCAATTGATCTTTAAGTAAGAACTATACTCCCAAGATGACTATAGATACAAAAGTTCAGCAACAATCAAAGAAAACGGTCTGTGAGAAATAATTGGCTACATGGAATTGACAACTGAGTGTCGTTTATTTCCTTGTTTGTAAACTGTGCTACTGATCCTTCATATCAGCAGAATGTATAAACTTATGTATATATGTAAATGCATTTTTTTCCCTAGAAACATTTACTGGCATACCACACAATGAATTAGAGTTCTTCATTATTTCAAAGTACTTAAAATAACGTTTGAATAGAACTAGAATCCATCTGCATTATTGTATTTCAACATTACATATAAATGAAAAGAGGGAAGAACGTGGATTCTTTAGAAATGCTAATGCTTATAAATTACTAAATGTTTACTAAAAATGGTTCTAAGTTTTATCATCTCCACTTGTAAACAGAAATTTCTCCACAGTAATTACCAAAGCCAAGCAAAATCTAACAACATATAAAAATTATGTCTATGGACACAGTGCCTAAAACTTAATTTGTGGTCCACTTCTGTCACTGCCAGGCTGCCAGCATCCAGCAAAGGGGGAGCAGACAACCCCACCTTTAGGTGCTTGCTGAGAGCCGGGTGGGGAAAAGCAAGGTCATGAAAATCACCTGCCCTTACTCCTCTCAGTTACCTAAGAGGAAGAAGCTAGGCCAAGATATGCAGGCACCAGTTTCTGGTTACCAGGTTAACCAGGGGGAGGGGACAGACAAGAGGTAATGGACAGGACAATCAGATCGGACCAGACCATAGCCAGGGCCTGTCCATGCCTCTGAACCCAAAAAACAGAAGTCTGCAGAGCATGGCTCTTGCTTGGGCCATAGGCACCGCCTTTTCATAACCATAGGAGGCCTGGGGGGTCTGGGCCTCCTGGACTGTACCACCTCTTCCGCCCAGACTGGGTCCAGGCAGTTACTGCAGCACCAGGAGAGCTGCTAGGGACAGGACAGCAAGCAGCATTGTGGCAGGAGCTCCTGGACTCCTGAGTGCTCCTCAGTCCATGATGGAGTCAGAAGCTGCAACCAGCACCTGCGCAAACACAAGGTAACAGCAAGGTGCCCAAGTGTGACTACAGGCAAGTCAGAGTCTGCGGGTTTGACCAGAAGGAATGGGTTACTCGGAACTCAGTGCTGCAACCTCACAACATTCAAACCAGCCCATCCAGACCTTATATTTCAGCTACTTCCAGTTTGCCACCTGGACCCAAGTCTCCCAGCCCCAGCACTTCACCCAACTAATTGATGGTGCTATCACATCAAAGATGTGATTAAACTAGCATGCACGCAAGGGACATTGCCAGCTTGCTCCCCACTCTACTACCCCCTTCACCCACAACAGGCCCCAATGTCTCCTGAGGCATCCCCTCTATTCTGGGCAAACCGACCAACATAGCCCGTTAATTCCAGCAAAGCCTGAAGGCACCAGGACATGTCTACTGGGGTTTCTGGGAAAGTCCCCTGGCCTTTCTTCCCTTGAATAATGTTCCACAAGGGTGAATCCTGAAGCTGCAAAGGCTAGAGGGAAGACACCACTCTGTGTGAAAGCAACACAAAAAGAACAGAAAGATGGCCTTTGAATGACTCGAGCCAATCAGCCCCTTTGCTTTCAAGCTCCTGTCATGAGCACAGGGCTACCCTTCCTCTGTGGGAGACCTGCAAACAGAATTAGTAAAGAAAGTAGAGGACAAGTGCTGTATTAGCAACTATCTAACTGAACACTGGAGGCAAACAATGTGAAATAATTAGCGGAAAGGGTCTAAGGTTCCTCTATTACACTAGAGGCCCGGTGCAAGAAATTTGTGCACCGGTAGGGTCCCTAGGCCTGGCCAGGGCCTTCCTTTGTTCCACACCTCCTCCTGGTGGTCAGTGCACATCATAGTGAGTGATCGAACTCCCGAGGGGACACTTTGCTTATTAGGCATATATACACACACACACACACACACACACACACACACACATACATATATATATACATACATACATATACATATATATGAATGATACCTACACACTAATGCCACTCACCCCCATAGACAGCATGAAAGAGGGAGCTTGCCAACTGCATGCCCAGCACAGATATAAGATGAACTGAGGGGGTAAATAAAGTTGGAAGTGGCTTCTAGGAGGGCTGGCCTTAATTAAGAAGAGGGCAGTTAGCTAGCTTAGAGATCACCTGGGGGAAAGAGAATGTGGCCACTACCCCACAGCCCAACCTGGACTGGGCCAGGGACCTGATGGCAAAAGGGGACAGGAGAGCTAATTTGGGATGGGGGAGGGGATATCAAAATAAGCCACTGAGCAGACAAGAAGTCCCCAGTCCCCAGTGCATACAAGTGGAGTTTCGATCAGCTTGGTGGGTCAGGGTACTACCCAAGAAGCCAAGTATGACCAGAGGTGTAGGTAGGGGATGGAGCTAAAGATACCAGCAGGGCAGCGGAGCCACCTACTGGGCCCTCAGTGAGACACGATCACACACACAGCAGTCCTTTATCAGTAACTCACCTGACTGCTGACATCTGCACCACAGAATCTAGGCCAGCCACCTACAACATCACTCTGTGCACACAGCAGATGAGTGACTGGGGTCTCCACAGCAGCTACAAAGCTGACCCATCAGACACTGTGTCCTGGAAAAAGCATCACCTACTTCCTAACCCTAACGAACGAAACCCAGGGGAGAGGAGTGTCCAGGAAGGATCTGGTTTGTCACATGACCAAAAAAGCCAAAGATCCCAACGTGGCATTTGAACAGTATCTCCTGGGAACATTGAAGCAGGGATCTAAGATCACGAGCCATCTTTTCTCTGTCAGGAGTAAAAAATACCAGCCAAGAAACAAAAAGGAAGAATCACCTCATACCCTTTCCTCAGAAAGTTTAAGAGAAACACAAAGCATTTCCTTCTGGCCTAAATAAAAAGGTCTACAGTGTGCCCAGCTTACAGAGTGCCTGGCTGGTGTGGCTCAGTGGTTGAGCGTCAACCTATAAACCAGGAGGTCATGATTCAATTTCCAGTTAGGGTACATGCCTGGATTGCAGGCTCCATCCCTAGTAGGGGGGCATGTAGAAGGCAGCAGATCAATGATTCTCTCTCATCCCTGATGTTTCTATCTCTATCTCTCCCTTCCTCTCTGAAATAATATATATATATATATATTTGTCATATACAGACAATATATATTATCTGTATATGACAAATATATATATATGTATATGTATATGTATATGTACATGTATATATATATATACACACACATTTTTTTTTTAAATGTCTACAGAGGAATCCTGTGTAAGGATACGAACCCAGGCAAGAAGAGTAGAACATCTTGTACCCACTGTGCTGTCACAGTGACATGGGAGGTCTCAGCAGGTGGGTGAGGACTTGGAAGTGGGTTTCAATCCAGCGTGATCACTTCTAGCAGTGTGCCAGCAGATCATCAGTTTCCACAATGGCACAGTACCTGCCTCCCCAGTCGCTGTACAGATTAAATGAGTCTAACACACAAGGAGTGCTGAAAAGTACAGCACTTAATACCTACCCAGCATTGACCACCAGTTCCCAAGATCAGTCCTTTGCACAGGAAAATCAACAAGCATCTGAGCACCCAGTTGCTATGAAGTTCTAGATACATGAGGAGGAACTCGTGGTCCTCTACCAGGGAGCTTGCAATCCAAGAACATGAATAACAAGACCTGTTATCAGCAGGAATGTAGGTTTTAAGTCATGTGCAGTACGTGGGGGAAACTGTCTTGGATTAAAGCAGGAAAGGTTTCTGGAAAAGGGAGAAGAGGGAGTGAGGAGGGAGTGAGGTGGGGTGGCAACAAACGGTACAAAGGTTCCAGCCCTAGGTGTCATATACAGACAAGAAAGGTCAGCTTACAGATTTAAGTAGATACTGTTTGGATGACAAGACATAACTTCATTTCAAAGCATGACTAGATTAGCTCTGTCCTTGAATTTTCTCAAAAAACAGCTACTTAAAGTACACCTGTCATTATGTGGGAGTTCCTGAATGTTTCTGATCATAAAAATGGATCCAGACAGAAAAAAAGATCAGGAGCAGCTAGGCTAGTAATTTTAAGGGTAGAAAGGTTGTAGAAACTGGGCAGGAAATACAAAACTTAACATTTAAAACATTTTGTTTGTAAGGTTAAACTTCAGAAGATGCACTAGAATCCAAATTTCATGCTGAGCACTGTTTGTGTGTGTTGGGGGGCGGGAGAGTGTGGAAGACTGCTGTCGTTAAGCCCATTGGCTTCTGAGCTAACCAGCACTGGGTTTAGGCCCAGATTCCAACAGCCTCCTCTTCAATATTGGACAGATCTTCCCTAAAATGAAGTTCAGAGAAGCAACCAGGATGCGAATCACTCCACACAGTTCCTGGCCCACAGTATGTGCTCAGTAAACGGCAGCTGTTCACTTCATAGCCTTCAATGAAGACAGGAAACTTCGTTGCAGTCCTAGGGACATTCCAAGGCTTTGAACTCCATCTGTCTGGCAGTGGCACCTCACCTGACATGGTCCTTCTCCTTTATTGCAGGCTCCACATGCAGTCACAGAACCTCTAGGAACTCATATATCAGGAGTCTGTGGGTCCAGACAGAGGGCCTGGGTGTGTCTGTACCCCAACCTGGTATGGTAGTCCCAAATTGTCTCCAGCCAGCTCCAGCAATAATCAAGAGCTCTCCAAAGTACAGTAGGGCCTCCCTCCCAGGAACTCCTGCCATCCAGAGTAAACCTAACACCGAGGTACAACAGCACTTCAAATACTTGAAATCAGCTCCCAAGCTCTTCACAGAACCTGACACCTGCCCCCTTCCTATTCCACTGCTGAGGGGGAAAACTATTCAAGACTTGCCAGCTATTCCTCCAAACTCTCTGATCCCCTAGGATCAGAGATAAACCAAAAACTGACTTCCTGTACCTGACTGTAAAACTTTTCATTCTGAAAACTCAAATGATGAAGTATTCTAGAAAGCCATTTCTCATGCTCTTAAGAATTCCAACAATCTTTGAACAAGACAGAACTATAAGCCTTTTAAGGCCACTTCAACCCCAGATCCCACTCCCATCCCAAATAGTCTATGTGCACACTCTACGCCTGCCCTTCTCCCTACAATGGAGGCTCCAGGTCCCTGGAAGGTAAGGGCCAGGCATGTCCAGGTCTGCACCCTTTGTACCCAGCACATAAGCTCTTACTAAAAACGTTTATTCAATGGCTGAGCTACCATTTCCAGTTTTACCATATTTCTCCATAAACAGTGTATCAGTTGGTGATTGAGATGTTAAGTATATTGCCTCCCAAGACCTGGAATTCATTCAAAGAGTACTTTTAAACAGCATGCACAATACTGGTATGCCTTCCTTATGCAGGAAATGCTCCCCAGTTCATGGACTCCCTATGTCAATTCTTGCTCCATTCCACCTGTGCCTGGAGAGTGAAAATAATCTGTTGCAGAAAGGGGCTCTGAGCATGGGCATTCTGGGGCTGAACTGAAAATGCACTACCTACACTGCCACCTGCTGAGCCACAATCTCAGTCACCCATTCTGACAACTAGCTAGTGGGCGCTGGGGGACAGGCCCATCACCAGGATTAAAAAGAAAAAGCACAACAGAGACAAAGCCCCCCGCTTCCAGAAGACAATTAGCAGTGGGGGTCTGGGTAGGAGACCCACCTACTGGACTGCAGTCACATAGAGATCAGGCTGGGGCCTGGTTCTGGTTAAACTAGAACTCCATCTAAGAAGTTGCCCACAAAGACACCAAAGTCAAGCCATAGGCGAGCACAGCTACCCTCCTACACCTAACCCCGAGGTGTGTGTCCTGCCACACATATCTGTGTCCTGAGCCCAGGAGCTCAGTTGACCATGTGCCTTTAAAAAACTGTATCAGGACAAAAACCACTTCTCACAGGCTGATCCTGGACAGTTATCCAGGCCTTTGCAACGTTCTGTCATGACAACATACTCCCTCAGGACACATGCCCGGGTTTTGGGCTCGATACCCAGAAGGGGGCATGCAGGAAACAGCCAATCGATGTTTCTCTCTCTATTCTCCTCCCTTCCTCTCTCTCTAAAAATCAGTAAAAACATAGTTTTTGCTTTTTTTAAAAAGAACAACATAGTCCAATTAAAGCCACCTCTGAGGACCACCCAGAGACCTCCATGAAGATGCAATGTAAAGTCCACCTTTTTCTGAGGGAGTGTCACAACAAGGACACACACCTGCTTCACAACAGACACTTGTTACCTGTCTATTTCCCACAGTCATAACACACCACACTGCTCTCCCCATAGATCCTGGCTACAGTATAAAGAGCAAAGACAGGAATGTCACTGAATTTGGGCAACAGCGTGATCAGGCAGAGACATGCTTAGATTTCATATCCTCTAATATATTGGAGAGAATCAGAACAGTCTTCTATTTTACAAGAGTCCTCTTTTCTGCAGAAATCAATGGCATTTTAAGTTAATATCAAAACTGCTGTAACCTGGAAGAGGAAAACAAAGCTGGAACAAGACTCATGAAAAGTTCCACGTCAGCTGGCAGCTGCCACACCACAGTGTGGTCTGGCCCAGGACTCTGTCCCTAATAGTAACCTTAAGATGTTTCTGGGGCAGGCTGCCTAATATTGTCAACCTGTTAGATCTGGCAAAGGTAAATCTAACCCAACTAACTGGGAGTCACATATAAATTTATGTGAGAGAGAAGAGGCTCTCACATCTTGTCTTATCAGCTCAAGGACATTGCCCTCTTAGGCCTCTTCAGAGCCATCTCTCCATCTTTGAAAGCAGTGTGGTAGTATTTAGAGTTGGAGGTATATCACTTAGAAACTTTGGGTATTGGGGCAGTCACCTCACATGAAGTCAGTAAGTAACAAAAGCATCTTGTCCTCTCCTGGACACAAGAGACACTCACTAAGCAGCATATACCATCACTGTGCAGAAATGAGAGACAGGTGGCTCACCTCACCTTCCTTACAGGTGAAGGGAAGTAGAAGATGCTATTAAAATGCTGTTCAAAGTCCTGTGAAGCATGTATATCTGTGTAAAACTTTGTTATTTTAGAAAGTTCACACAATGCACATTGCATTAAAAAACTTTTAAGACAATTCATGTTAGCCTCGGCTGCCCTTTCCAAAACCTGAACCCTGGATTGGGAAGGAGTTTTTGTGGCACATACTCCAGTCTCTAGTTCCACTTTGCAGGTGAGGAACCTGCAGCCCAGGGAAACTAAGCAGCATCTTAACGGTCAAATTCCTAGGTGGGAAAATTATCCTTCTTGAGTGTGTCTCTCTGCAGAGACCCTTGGTCACCTCCTGTTGGAACCTGATGTCTGCAGAACTATGAAGAAGAAAGTTATGCCTGAAGTTTCCTGCTGAAGAGCCTGACTGCTGGCAGGCATTTACACTAGCGTCCAGGGCCAGATCAAGTCCCTCTTCCCCTCAGTGCCTCCTCTAGCCTCTCCCTGCTCTGACTATAGGGATACTCACCTGCCTTGAGCAAGGCCTGCCTTGTGCTGTTATTCAACTTGCCATGGGGCTTCAGTATCTGTTCACCATTCCAGTCAGACCTTTACGCAGATGCCAGATAAATATCCAAGTTCCTTACAGCGCTACAGAGTTCTGCATTAGAATATACCATACTGAACCCCTGGGCCTATAGCAATCACAAGGGCTTTTCTGTAAAAGATGGCTCAAATGCAGCTCCTCAGTCATAAGTTCAAGAAGGATTCTAGGGGTTAGTCAGTTTAACCAGCACTTAGAAGGTACATCCTAATGCTTCTGTTCTAGAGAGAGAAGATAAGAAACAAACCATGCTTACAAAACTTTCATTCTGGTCAGGAAGACAAAGTCTGAACTTTTGTGAAACAAAAGTGGGAACCTAATCACCTGCTGAAGAGACTGCTGGGGTAGACTAACTCTGATTTCTGGGCAGGAAAAGACACTGCCCTCAACTTCATCTCTAATGAAGCAAGATTAAGCTGTAACAAATGTGCACACTGCACTCAGAGAAATTGTCAATACTCTGGGCTGACACACTAGAAGAGTAAGGCTTGACTGTTCTGAAAAACTTTTAGTTGTATCTGAAAAGGAGTGTAGAAGAATTACTTCAGTACTGAGTTGATGCTATAGAAATTCAAATACTCCAGAGGCTAGAATTTAGAGCAAAGAAACAACTTTCCTCTTAAGAACTCCTTTGTCAAGGAGGAGGTCAGTAAATGTTACTTTGTTACTTCCCTAACTTTTCAGATACTTGCAGTGCCACATTGATTTTTCAAGCAAAAGCTGTTTGTTAACCAGAACTGCCCATAAAGGTAAGCATTACATGACACAATTCTGTGTTGCTTCTCTCAAAAGACGTTTAATTTTAGTTTTGGCTCTTCAACTCTGTCCCCATTTTTTTTTCCATGAGCATCTTAAATATGTGTCAACTAACTATCCAGAAGTGGAGTTCATAATTGGGTAAGGCAGAGAAGAGCAGCTGCATGGCAGCAATGCCTTGTTGGAGCCACCTCACTCTTACCTGGACCCACGTCAAAAGACAACTACAGCCTGGCCATACTGTTGCACATTCTCCACCAGCAACCCATTCCACCATGGTTCTGAGTTTCTATACTTGGCTTTCTCTAAGCCACACTGTAGTCAAATGGTTATTAACAATGTTCACAAACACTAACAATGGCAGCATTTAAAGGAGGTACTTTCCTCATCACTCATATTCAGAGACAATTTCCTAATTCCACCCATCACACTTACTTAGGACTCTATGCACACCTATCACTAGTCACCCAAAACAAGCCACATGAAATGTGAATTCTATGCCATGTAACACAGCCATTAGCTCATATGGATGTAATGTTCCTGCCCGCACCAGGATACATGAAGCTGAGATTTGTTCTCTCCTCCAGATTCTGGCTAGTCCCTTTTCCTCCCCTACTCCTAGGAAACCTTTAGATTAGAGCCGTACACACAATGCAACGCCTGAGGTTGCTGCCCCACCTAATCTACAAAATCATGAACACTTGTGAAAGCACCTTCTGATCCCAAAGCTCTCCTAGGTGGCACTAAGGATCAATGCTAACATCTCAGCCACTCTCAGACTCCCCCGAAGTCAAACAAGCACGTGGAATTCAAGAAATTGCACTGGGACTCCACAAAGATGCAAAAGTCATCAAGACTTATATTTTTTATGTCACTTGCTTTATCCTCTAATATTTCAGTCTTGAGAATTATAGCAGCACCAGTTACTACAAAAATTCTGGAAGGTTTTACATAGCTTGTGCCTACTCCACCCCCCAAACCCTAACAAAAATGTATACATTTGTTAAAGGCAATTCCCACCAAGTCAGTCTTAATGGGGCCTGAAGACCAGGGGTACTTATGACACAGAAACCAGATTAGAGAATAATAACTCCTCAGTTTCTATCAAAACTGCACAATCCAGCATGATTTAAAAATACACACACACACACCAACAACAAAAACAGGCTAAAGCATACTAAGAGCAATTAGCCAAGCCCACATAAAGGAAAACCAAAAGCCCCAACTGAAAGTTACCTGGCCAAGCCCAAGATGATTTTTTCTTCTATCCCCAGCATGTTAAAAAGTGATCTCAATGGCCACTTCCTGGTCTCCCAGCAAATGCAGGGACTCACTTCATACCGGGATACCATCTTCCCATTGATCAACCTGCTCCTGCCACAGGGGAAAATGACCCCTATCGCCAACAACCCACTGGAGAATATGTGAGAACATGATGAGTCTTTCCCTTCACACAAGGAGGGAGCAGGGGAGATCCCTCTGCGAACAGTAGCCTCGTTGTAGGGACATCTGAGAAAGACACCTTGGGGTTAACCCTGACCTTCTAAGTCACAAACCACCCGACTGGGACCCCTAGGTAGGGGAAAGGGACAACCGAAACAGGGCTCTTGGGAGAAAGACAGAAAAGAATCACCTCTAATTCTCTACAAAAAAGTAGGACTCTGGTTTGGTCAGAGACGCAATGGGCAGTTAGGCCCAGAAAGGCAACATGATGAATCCCACCTTCCACAAGATCACCTTCCGTTGGCTGCGACCCCAAGAGGGACCCGGCAAAGGCATGGCCACTCCCAGAACCCAGGGGCCTCTCCAAGCGCCCTGGGCACCCAGCTAGGGGCAAAACGGGCACAGGGGGAGGAGGGGCGGGTTCCCTCCGAAGTCAATGTGCTTCCAGCCAGGAGAAGAGGGAAGGAGGACTTCCCTGGTCACCCAGAAGACCGAGACACGGGTGGCAAGGGCTCCCCGAATTATACCCAGGACACCAGTTGCTACACAGTCTTTCGCCCTCCCCTCCCCCACGCCCGGAGGGTTTCCCGGGGGTCTCGGGTCTCGGGCGAAGAGCAAGGAAGGTAAGCCCCGTCAGGAGCAGCAAGGGCCATAGAGCTGGAGCAGGAAGGGAGGCAAAGCTCTGGCCTCAGATCCGGTGTGCTCCCTTCACCCAGGCCGCACGGAAGCCTCGGCCTCACGTACCGAGAGCCCCGGGTCTGGGCCTGGGGGGCGAAAGGCTGGGATGGCAGCGGCCCTCGGGGAGAGGTGGGCCTCAGACGGGTCCCGGAAGCCCGGAGGATGAGGGATACTGGAGAAGGGGAGGGTCCCGGGCCCACGAGGCCTCGGTCCCGGCCCGCGCGGGGGGTACATACGTTGCTTTGGGGGTCGATGGCCTGCAGCAGCCGGTCCCTGATCTGCTGCGGAGACGACGGAGCCGCTGTCATTGCCTGGGCGAGGCGGGGGGGGAGCGGCCAGGCCAGCGGGCGGGCGGGCTGAGACGGGGGACGAGGGTCACTCACTCGCCGGCCTCCGAGAGCGGAGCCTCATGTTCCCCGCGGCGCTGGAGGATGAGGGGGCGCGCGGGGTGGTGGAGAGGGGAGCCGGAGCCGGGGCTCGGGCCCGGGGCGCCGCCGCCACCGGAGGAGGAGGAGGAGCCGCCGGAGCCGCCGCCGCTGCTGCCGCCGCCGCCTCGAGAACCAAACTCCAGTGAGCTGCCCCCGCGCGGAGCACTCTGGGTAACCCGCGCCGCACGCAGCGTCGGCGCCACGCTGAGGAGATTGGGAGTTGGGGCGGGCGGAGACGCCAGGCCTGGGCGGGGCCACGCGCGAGCCACGCCCCGCGCCTGAACGCAGGCGCACGCAGGCGCACTCGCCGCAACCCAGCGCCGCCCCACCCCCCAACCTGGGGAGCCGTTGAGAGGCGGTTGGGCGGGGCAACGGCCGCAGCTTGAAGGCCCCGCCCCCATCCGTGTCGTAGGCGGAGGTTCCTGACGGATACCCGCGACGTGCGCGGAATCCTTGAACCCAGCGCTGTGGGGACCTCCTCAGCGGAGAAAAACCTTCCCCGCACTGACGGAGGTGACAGGGGTCGTGGGCGGGAGAAACTGCCAAGTTTTCCGAGCCCAGGGGTCCTTCCTAGCCTCTCGATCGGCGTTCTTGGGGGCGAGGGAGACAAACGTCCACTTTGTGATGCGCGTGTAAGGGTCTACCAAGGGCGCGAAGGAACGCCCCCGCCCGCGTCCCTGTCCACCCCAAAGGGCGGGGGTTTGCACCGCCTAGCTGAGACAGACGCATCTCTCAGAGGAGCAGCCACCCCAGCTGGGATAGCTTCAAAGCCAGCCCCTGAGCCGCCCCCATGGTTGCAAACCTGTGCCCCAGTGACATTTGGGACCGGATCACTCTTTTGTAGGGCCGTCCTATTCATTGCAGGGTGTTGAGCAGCATGCCTCGTCTCTGCTCCTCCAGTGGCCGGCGGAATCTCCCCATGTTGAGAACCACCGGCTTTAAAAGACCCACCCTGCTTGGCGTGGAGGCTGGAAAACAAACCCTCTATTTATGAATCAATCATTTCCTAGAGGAGGAAAGTAAGGCCCAAGGTCACCCAGAGTTAAAAGTCAAATCCAGAATTGCTACTGTCTAGGGCTCCCCGCCCAGCCCCCTTACTGCCTTCGTACATTGCTGTCTTCTTCTCTAGAAGCTGTTAGAAATACTATTGTGAGAAAAGGGGTGGAAAGGAAGGGTGAGTGGATTAGCCGTAGCCTCAGGAGAAATAACCTTTTTGGTTGTTACCGGAAAACCTAGATTTAAAACAGGAGACAGGCAGCTGATGAGAACCACATGTGCGTCTTGGATCTGCCATACACCTGTTAGTCTTGCATTTGTTATTTGCAAAAACGGCTGCTTCTGCACATGTGAAAAGTTTTACATCACATTTGTGGGAGAAAATACACATGGGCAAAATACTTTATTCAGTTACTCTCCTTAGAATGAGGTGCTTTGTGTACATGGTCCAAGATGGAAACCTGCCCACTTGGAAATATTCTTTATCTCACTTAAGATAAGCAAAATAAACAAACTCTCAAAAAGAAATAAAGAAAAAGCTCTCCTCCAAGTATGATCTAGTCCTGCCTCTCCTTTTAATTTCTAGATGTATACAGTATCTTATCTTTTGATCAAGGATTGTACCAAAATAAGCAATGTTTTGCATGGATCAGGTTAAGAAAACTGGAAAGCACTCACCTACTCTTTTTATTTTTCTTTGTGTTTTTTAATATTTTACATTTTTTCCCCATTATCCCCTCTAAGCCCTCTTCCCCCTATCACCACAGTTGTCCATGTCCATCAGTTTTGGGTTTTTTTGGTCTTTTTTGCTCAAACCCTCCACCCGCCTAATCACCTCCCGCAGTTGTCTGCCTGCCCTCTATCTACGAGTCTGTCTCTATTTTACTTGGTAGTTCAGATTGTTCATTAAATTCCACCTAAGGCCCAGCCAGAGTGGGTCAGTGGTTGAGTGTGGACCAATGAACCAGCAGGTCATGGTCCAATTCCGTCTGGGTACATGCCAGGGTCCTGGGCTCCATCCACAGTAGGGGGCGTGCAGGAGGCAGCCAATCGATGATTCTCATCATTGATGTTTCTCTCTCCCTCTCTCTAAAACCAATAACATTTTTTAAAAATTCCACATGAGTGAAATCATATGGTGCTTGCCTTTCTCTGAATTATTTCACTTAGCATAATGTTCTCCAGGTCCATCCATGCTATCGCAAAGGGTAACATTTCCTTCCTTTTTACAGCACAGTTGTATTCCATTGTGTAAATTTACCACAGCTTTTTTTTTTTTAAAATATATTTTATTGATTTTTTACAGAGAGGAAAGGAGAGGGATAGAGAGTTAGAAACATCGATGAGAGAGAAACATCGATCAGCTGCCTCCTGCACACCTCCCACTGGGGATGTGCCCGCAACCAAGGTACATGCCCTTGATCGGAATCGAACCTGGGACCCTTGAGTCTGCAGGCCGACGCTCTATCCACTGAGCCAAACCGGTTAGGGCACCACAGCTTTTTTATCCACTCATCTACTGATGGACTACTTGGTCTGTTTCCAAATCTTGGCTATTGTAAATAACACTGCAATGAACATAGGGGTACATATATTCTTTTGAATTAGTGTTTCGGGTTTCTTTGGATAAATTCCCTGAAGTGGCATCACTGGGTTATAAGGCAGTTCCATATTTAATTTTTTCAGTTAACTCCATACTGCTTTCCACAGTGACTCCACCAATTTGCATGTAACCAAAGGTTCCCTTTTCTCTCACTTGTTTGTTGATTTATTGATAGCCATTCTGATAGGTGTGAAGTATATCTCATTATAGGTTTAATTTGCATTTTTTGGTGATTAGAGACACAGCATTTTTCATGTCTATTGGCCATCTGCAGGTTCTCTTAAGTGTCTATTCAAGTCTTTTGCCCATTTTTAAATTGGATTCTTTGTTTTTGTGGTGTTGAGTTTCATAAGTTCATTAATTTTGGATAGTAACCCCTTATCAGATATATCGTTGTTACCTACTCTTTTTAAACTAAGAAGAAACAGCCTGGCTGGTGTGGCTCAGTGGTTGAACATCAACCCAGGAGCCAAGAGGTCACTGGTTCAATCCCAGTTAGGGCACATGCCTGGGTTGTGGGCTCAATCCCCAGTAGGGGGTATGCAGGAGGCAGCCGATCAATGTTCCTCTCTCATCGATGTTTCTATTTCTCTATCCCTCTTGAATGAAAAAATATTAAATATAATAAATATACACGAGGATGCACATGAACACACACATATAGTTTTATTCCACATTTAACATACAGCAGGTCCTTGAGTAATGTTATAATGAAAATGTTTTTGTCATAATGATGATATGCCATAGGAACTTAACTCTTGTTCATATCAGTTCATCTGTGGTAAGACTGGTTATACATTGTTTCTTTTAAAGTTGAAGAACCTGCCCTGGCCAGTACCACTTGGTTGAGCTTTGTCCTGTGCACCAAAAGGTCACCAGTTCTATTCCAGGTCAGGGTACATGCCCAGGTTTCCAGTTCAGTGGGGGTGTGTACAGGGGGCAACCAATCAATGTTTCTCTCTCACACTGATGTGTCTCTCTCCCTCTCCCTTTCTCTAAAATCAATAAAAACATATTTAAAGTTGCAGAACCTATCCACAACATTGAGGACTTACTGATATACAATGTATGCTTGTCCTGGTAAAGATCAACTCTGAACGGAATCTTGAAAATTTTAGCAGCCTCTCTAAGGATCTATGATAGATACTGTAGTTCACCTGGCCAAGTTTCTGCTTTGAAGAAGAGATATTTGAAATGTTACCCAAAAGTGGGGCTCAAGGTAAATCCTCTTGTTGTAATATCCTTGGAGATAAATCCCTTAAATTATTTAGATAGAGCACTGGCCTCACCATTCTGAGAGGACAAGATCTTTTGTGTTTGGAATGTCCTTGGAAAAACTGTCTCATCTTTTAGCAAGGTGGCCCCCAAAGACTAGGGAGAGGAATGGCTAAGTCCATGACTTGCTCTTGCCATGGAAGTGGCTGGGAAGATAGTTTCAGGAGCTTGAGGGCAGAGCATACCCAGGCAATCTTGGCAGTGAGGGAGTGGCCGTCTCCTCCCTTGCCAGACAAGCAAAGGCATCACAGAAGGAAGCCATGAGCAGGTGAGCTACCACAACTGCACGGGACCAGTCTTCAACAGCAACACCATGTGGTGGCAAGGAGCAACAACAGGAATGCACTGGGCAGACTCCTGAAGTGAAAGCAGCTGTGCCCTTTTAGACACAAACCCCTTAGAAGTGGGCAATTTATTTTAGTTTAGTTCTTTCTGGCACCAGAGTTTAGGGCTTTTAATTTGTCCCAAAGTTGCTGAAGCCAAATCATGATAAAACATTCTGCTTTCCTTTATACCCGAACACACATATAATCTACTTGTAGGAAAAAAATTGGTTTTGTACATGGGAAAAAACAATATAAATTCACAACTTACAGATAAGGGTTACCTCTATCATTTCTTTAAAAAGTTTATGTGAATATCCAGTCAAAACTAACAGGGTATCTTCTTTGAAATGTTCTCTAAACTGATTTTTAAGTAGACCTCAGGATTGTATCCTATCTTGAAATGTTCTTAGAGGGTTCTGTCTTTCAAATGGAAGAGGGAAAGAGAGATGGAAAAAACTATTCAAACTTCGTCTTCTTTCCTCATGGCTTATAGTCTCCTCCTCTGCCTCCTAGAAGGAGAGGTGGGCAATATAAAGGAGAGGAAATTACTGGACTTATGCCAATAATGTATGTGAGCATGCCAGTGATTAATAGGGAAAACAAATGTAAGCAAATCTACCACCCCACTTTGACCCATATCTGAGTTTAACAGTCTGGTGGACATTTTAAAGAAACATTTTCTCATATTAACTCATTCAACCATGTCAATGATCTCAGAAGTACCTACAGATGGGTTTCAGAGTTCTGCTTGGCTTTGCAGCAAGTCCTGTTTACTGTAAAAGTGAAACCAATTTCAACTGGTTTTGAAAAGCCCTGATGTGTCATTGCTTTTTGAAAGGGCTTCAAAGATAGAGGGGAGAACTCAACTTTTTCAAATAATATATTTTTATTGATTTCAGAGAGGAAGGGAGAGGGGGAGAGAGAGACATCAATGATAAGAAAATCATTGATTGGCTGCCTCCTGCATGCTCCCACTGGGGATTGAGCCTGCTACCCGGTTAAGTGCCCCAACTGGGAATCGAACCGTGACCTCTTGGTTCATAGGTCGAAGCTCAATCACTGAACCACACCAGCTGGGCAAAGAACTCAATTTTTATTGTGCCTCTAATTAGGGGTATACAAAGATGAACAAAGCCTGCTCCTGAGGATCTAGTTTTGAAGCCAAGCACTGGAATCGGGTTGGGGGTCCATTAACACAATATTCTAATTGTACTGTCCAAAAAAAGGGCAGCAGGAGTAACAAGGTGGGAAAAAGCCCCTCTGGAAAGATGTTTGATAGGGAGGCATTTCAACTGAGAGCATTCATACCCTCTGACCCAGTGTTTCACAACTTCCAGAAATGTTTCCAAAGGAAGCAATCAGATGCAGACAAATATGTTCAAGAGTGTTCACAGAAGCATCATTTATAAGAAGAGTGGAAGCAACTTAAGTGTTGGGAATATATAAACACACTTGGGGTCAATTCGTGAAAATGAAAAGGTTATGTACTAGGAGAGACCACAGGATTTTACAACTCCAAGTGGGGTAGTGGTCTTGTCTTATTGATGTGTATGCACATGCAGAAATTCATCAAGCTGTATGTTATTGTATAAACTTTGAAAATAAAGGAAGAACATATAGCCCTGACCGGTTTGGCTCAGTGGATAGAGCGTCGGCCTGCGGACTAAAAGGTCTCAAGTTCGATTCCGGTCAAGGGCATGTACCTTGGTTGCGGGCACATCCCCAGTGGGAGGTGTGTAGGAGGCAGCTGATCAGTGTTTCTCTCTCATCGATGTTTCTAACTCTCTATTCCTCTCTGTAAAAAATCAATAAAATATATTTTTTTTTAAAAAAAGAACATATAGTTTTAGATGGAGAAATAGTAGCTAATCTAGCCATTAGAAACCAGTATTGAAAAATCCAATTTCATATTAAGTGATAAAATGCAACATACACTATATACTTTACCTTAATTTTAGTTTTATTAAATATATATATCTATAATAATAAAAGCATAATATGCTAATTAGACCAGACAGCTCAATGACCTTTCAGACATCCTTCCGGATGAAGCTGAGGCTGCGAGGGCCAAGCCCCTTGCACAAATTTCGTGCATCGGGCCTCTAGTGTGTGTGTGTATGTTGCATAGGAAAAATATTGGAAGGAAAGAAACCAAAATATTCACAGTAATTGTCTCTGACAGAACTACAGGTGATTTTTCTTCTGACACATTTTTGTTGTTGTTAATCCTCACCTAATATTTTTTCCATTGCTTTTTCAAAGAGTGAAAGGGAGGGAGGGGAAGACAGAAAGAGAGAGAAACGAAGATGTGAGAGAGCCACATCACCTGGTTGCCTCCAGCACATGCCCTAAGGGGGAGGGGTGGAATTGACCTGAGATACTTTGGTGCATGGGCCAACGCTCTAACCACTGAGCCACCAGCCAGGGCTCTTCTGACACTATTGCCTGCAGTTCCACATTTTCTAAAATGAACATGTGGTGCCTCCTGGTCATCTCGTCCAGTACCAAGGTTATTCTGACCTCTAGTAGTCTCTAATTCTCACCTTCTGACTCAGGTAATGCTAGTCTCAAGTGTGCTCATTATCTCCCAATTCCTGAAGATGGATTTGCTACCAGGACAACTGATGAATGTCAATCTAAGTCCTAACAGTTTGTGTTTTCCCTACTACCCCAGTTTTGTATTACTAAGAATAATAACTACAGAGAGTAACATTTATTGAGTACCTACTATGTGTCAGGTTCTCTGTTAAGGGCTTTACATGAGGACCCTGATGAAACCCTCCTTTACAGTCTTTGGTCTTCCAACTTTGAGTGAATGTTGGATGTTTTGCAACAGAAATATCACTCTGATGAGCATGTGCTAGCCCAGACACCTTGAGGTGTCCTGTCACACACAGGACATGCAGCTGGAAAGTGGGAGAAGTTCACAACCAGAAATGTTTCCAAAGGAACATTTTGGGAACTGGCTCTGGTGCCCAGGCTTTGGGACAGGCCACAGCAATGAGGACCTACTGTGTGCTGGGCACATGCCACCTGGCTTGCACCAGGAATGAAGGGGCCATAAAGCAAGGATGCGGCAGCTTCTAAAAGCTGGAAAAGGCAAGGAATCTGACTCTTCACTACAGCCTCCAGAATGAACCAGCTCTGCCAACCCTTGATTGCAGCCCAGTGACACCCATTTTGGATTTCTGGGTTCCAAATCTATAAGATAGTAAATTCATGCTGTGTTAAGCTGTGAAGTTGGTGGCCATTTGTTACAGCTGCCCAATGAAACTAAGCAGGTCCCTGACTAAAAAGGCATATCCCTTCTCCTTTACATGTAGCATTATCCAGTTAGAGCTTTCTGCAATGAAATGCACTTGAAATGTAGCTACTCTGACTGAGAGATTGGGGTTTTAGTTTTAGTTAATTGAGATGGAAACCGAAATAGCCACACGTGGCTCATGGCTGAGATAGGCTAGTAAGCCAGGACAAGTGGAATAGGGAAACAGAGTTTGTCTAGTAAAGTGGAAGAGGGTATAAATAAATAAAATAAAGGGTGAAAAAGAGCCTTGGCCAATGTGTTCAGTGGTTAGAGCATCGACCCACACATCGAAGGGTTGCAGGTTCTAGATTCTTGGGCAAGGACACACACCTGAATTGCAGGTTCCATCCCTGGCTCCGGTCAGGGTGCATGGGGGAGGCAACCGGATCGATATGTTTCTCTCATACACATTTCTCTCTCTCTCTCTCTCTCCCCCCCCCCCCCGCTCTCTCTCTCTCTCTTTCCTCCACCCCCTTTCTCTCCCCTTCTCTCCCCTCTTTCCTACCTCCCACTAGCTCTAAAAATCAATGGATAGCCAAAACCGATTTGGCTCAGTGGACAGAGCGTCGGCCTGCGGACTCAAGGGTCCCAGGTTCGATTCTGGTCAAGGGCATGTACCTTGGTTGCGGGCTCTTCCCCAGTAGGGGGCGTGCAAGAGGCAGCTGATCGATGTTTCTCATCGATGTTTCTAACTCTCTATCCCTCTCCCTTCCTCTCTTCCTCTCTGTAAAAAATCAATAAAATATATATATTTTTAAAAATCAATGGATAAAATATACTGCGGTGAGAACAAAAAAAGTACATGGTTTGCATTTCTCCTCCCCAATCAAAGGATAAATAGGTTAAATCACCTTAGGGAGACAGCAGAAATCCAATTAGTGCCAATTGTGCCAACCACACCAAGGATGAAATTAAGGGAATAAATCTCATTTTGGCACATCAACATAAAACTGATGACTATTCTATTGATCCTCTCCTAAACTTCCAGCCTTTAAAAACCCTCAAAACAAAGTTCCCAGGTTGTGTTCTCCCTACCAGGAGCATGCCCAAGCTCGAGACTCTCCATTCCCCTCTTCTTCACCCATAGTCATGCATCTCCTAAACTCTAAGGGGCCCCAGGAGACTCCCAACCAGGGAGCAATGGGCAGTGGCAGCTCATCCTGGGCAAATCCCCAGAACCTAGCCCCAAGGCCCCATTTTTCTCTGACTTCTTAGTGAGCCAAAGTAGCCCAGTCTGAGCTCATTTTCTCACCTACTCTCTCTCCTGTTGCTTCTTCTTCCTTGTTTCACTCTCCCCAACTTTAATAAAGGTCTGTAGCCCCTGGTGTGGCTCAGTGAGTTTAATAAAGGTCTGAGCCCGCCCTAACCGGTTTGGCTCAGTGGATAGAGCGTCGGCCTGCGGACTGAAGGGTCCCAGGTTCGATTCCGGTCAAGGGCATGTACCTGGGTTGCGGGCACATCCCCAGTAGGGGGCGTGCAGGAGGCAGCTGATCGATCTCTCTCTCTCATCGATGTTTCTAACTCTCTATCCCTCTCTCTTCCTCTCTGTAAAAAATCAATAAAATATATTTTAAATAAATAAATAAATAAATAAAGGTCTGAGCCCCTGGTGTGGGAGTTGGAGCATCCGCACATACACCAAAAGGTGGCAGGTGCAATTCCTGGTCAGGGCACATACCCAGGTTTTGGGTTCGATCCCCGGTTGGGGTGCATGCAGGAGGCAACCGATCAATGTTTCTCACATCTGTCTCTCTCTCCTTTTCTCTCTAAAAATCCATTAAAAAAGAAAATACTTGTCCTCTAAAAAGTCACCTGGACTTATATTATGAAATCTTCCCCGCACGAAATCAAGAACCAGCCAGCCCTAGGCAGACCAGTTAAGTGTGGCCTGTGAATCAGCAGCATGGACAATCCCTGGGAGCTGGTTACACATACAGAATCACAACTGTGCCTCCAACCTGCTAAGTCAAATCCATACTTCACCAAGATGGCCAGGGAATTCATGGGGTCATTAAAGTCTGAGACGCCAGGGTGAAAGCCACCATCCAATCCACACAAATACTTTACTATGGAACATCAGGAGGCAAATTCCTTTGTTAGCAGTTCTCAGGGTCAGCTTTCTAGACCACATGGAGTTTTAAAAAATTGTAATGCCTTGAAGCACACTATTGGCCAAGGAGATGAACTAACAGCTGCTGAATAGGTCAAAACCTTGGCCATCTGTTATAGACTGAATTGTGTCCTCTCAAAATTCTTATGTTGGAAGTCCTAACACCCAATGCGACTGTATTTGGAGACAGAGCCTTTAAAGGGGTAACTACGGTTAAATGACGTCATAAGAGTGCGCCCTGATTCAATATCGCTGGTACCCTCATAACAGAAACACCAAGAACACACACATAGAGGAAAGGACACATAAGGACACAGTGAGAAGGTAGCTGTTTATAAATTGAGGAGCGAGGCCTCACCTTAAACCTGCTGGCTCCTGGATCTTATACTTTCAGCCTCCAGAACTGAGAGAAAATAAATGTCTTGTTTAAGCCACCGAATCAGTGACATCTGGTTATGGCAGCCACAGCTGCCTAAGACATTGTCTCATTTAAGCCTCATAAAACCCTGTCAAGAGAGTCTTTTAATAAAAGTAATGACATCTATGAAAATAACACCACTTATTGAGTACCTGTCCCACATCAGGCAGGTTAGAGGCACATGTCAAAGCTTTCTCCTTCACTGTCCCGTATCACAGATGAGGATGTGGAGGTGCAGAGAGGCCAGTCGATGCTGCACTCTGTAAAGGACAGAGCCCACTCTGTCTAGGCCAGGCCTCCATCTGTGGTAGGCAGACAGATATGAGCAGAGCAAGGATGATGGGCCAGGTAAAAAAGGTCACGAGGGTAGAAAGCAAAAGCTTAGCAAAGGACAACTGTAGGGTGGGACCTCGTCCTCAGGGTGACATTTCCTCCCCTAGCATAACTCTGGTTATGTATGGGCTTTGGACCCCCTGATCTTTCCTCCCTAGAAATAACATCTAGTCCTCAGTTGTATTTCAGCTCCAGGCCCAGAAACGCAGCAAACCCAGACAAGTGACACCACAGCTGACCTCAGGACCAGGTGCATTGAATAATGACCCCCTGCCCTGACGCCAACCAATCAGTGGAGACCCGGGCCCTGAAAGGACACATCTGGAAAACTGCTGAATATTCTATTGAGATCTTCCCCTGGAAACTCCCCTAAAACCCTTAGGAATGAGGACCTAGTAGTACACAGTACACAATCCCTCCTGGGAGCACGCCTACACCTTTCCCTTCCCCTTCCCTCCCAGGCATATCACCTTTGCCTTCTTCACTTCCCAGCTCCAAGGATCCTTCTTTTGCCTTTATAACTTGTTTCCTCAGCCCATTTCTTCCACGAATTACTTCTTGTACCTCTATGATTTTCTAAATGTTCTCTTAAAGCTTGAGTCTTGGCTCTGAATTCTTTCCTAGCCAGAACTCAAGTACTGAGGTTGCTGAAGCCAGGTCTGGTCCAACCACACTGGTCTTAACACCTGGTGCTGTTCTTACCACCCCTTTCTGCCACAATCCTCTTTTCCCTAATTCACACAGTAAACTCTAATTAGATGCAATGAAGCTTTATTCCCCCTAAAATAACTTCCACAACTCCCCCAGCATAGCCTATATACTCTGGTGGCCCACATTTACCACTACCTGCCATGACAATGATGTGAAGTAAACACAGATGAACGGGATCCTCCCATAAGATGTCTTTTTAAAAAAATATTTTTATTGATTTCATAAAGGGAGAGGGAGAGATAGAAACATCAATGATGAGAGAGAATCACTGATCAGCTGCCTCCTGCACACCACTTACTGGGGATGGTGCCCACAACCTGGGTATGTGTCCTGACCAGGAATCGAACCTTGACCTCTTGGTTCATAGGTTAATGCCCAACCACTGAGCAACACTGGCCGGGCCTTTTAAATTGTGTATTTCAGGGGTTTGGCAAACCAATCTGTAAAGGGTCAACAGCAAATGTTCAGTTTTGTAAGCTAGATAGTCTCTGTCCTGTGGACGAAAAAGTGCCCACATACTAAACATGCAAGCCCAAGAGAGGCCTGCATGTGGGCCTTACAAGCTCAGAGACTGAAATGAACCAAATAGGATGGTCTGAAATGCAAAGTCAATCTTTAGGTTAACTGAGCCGGTCTTTTATAGTCTTTTTGCATCTAAGATAACATACCTTTGGAATTTACTTTTTCCAGACCCCTCAGGACACAATCTCCCACCAGAGCAGGAGATAACAGAGCCTCTCATTATTATTGTTATAGTTATTGATGTAACTATCCTATATCCACCTATGTAAAAGTGTGTCTATTCCTTTCACTTTTTAGCCAATCCCAGAGATTCACCTCCCAACCCCCACACCCAGCTTTGCTTTCTCCCACCTCCCTCATCTACCACTGATCAATTTCATGTAATCCCCTTACATCTTCTCCTTTGATTCTAATGTATAAAATAAGGTGCAAAAGAGCCATTCTCTAGGACATTTCCTCCATCCACTCAGATTTTGTTTCCCAGCAGTTGTCGTCAGTTTGGTTCAAACAAACTCATAAAAATATTCTTACAGGTTTGGACATTTCTTATGCTGACAGTCGCAAGGGCTCAATTATTTCCTTGCAGCTCCAAAGCAGCCACTGATGATACATTAATGATTGGGCGTGGCAGCATTCCAATAAAACTTTATTTATGAACAAAGAAACTTGAATTTCCTTTCATTTTCTTAATTTCCCCTCCAACCATTTACAAAAGTAAAAACCATCCTCTCTTGTGGGCCGTGAAAAGGTAGGTGGTGGGCCAGACCTGGGCAGCAGTTTGCTGACATCTGGTATAAGTCAAAACAAAAAGAAAGCCATGTAGGTAGAGGTGGAAGAGGACACAGAAGGGATAAATGGTGATGGAATAAAAGAAAAATAAAGCAAGCCATGAGCCACACACTGAACTACTTCTTGCCATTCTTCTATTGAAAAACATGGACTTTGAATTTCTGATTTGCTACAGACCCTTTTGCTTGATTTCTCATCCAGGAACACTTGCCAGTACCAAACTCTTACTTCAGGGATGCTCAAGTGCCAGAGAGGGGCTAAAAGCGGGTTCAGTACTTTCCTCTGCACAATAATGAAAGTAAGTGAAGAGAATGGTGAAAACAAACCCCCAAATCAAATTTACATTAAAAAAAATAACATGCTTTTGGCTTATGCACAAACACCTTACGTCTTTCATCAACACAGGAAAACATCAGGAGGTTTGTCAATATTTCATAAACTTAAATTTGGTTAAGAAGGAAATAATGAAACGGTTGAAATGAAAAGAAAATACTTCACTAATGAGTCTCTGGTTTTTCAGATCTAAGCACTTCAGAGGAGAGCCAATCTCATTATCACACTGAGCTGCTACTCAGAAGAATCACAGGAGTCCAGGAGGGACCTCTCGCCTAGCTAATGAGAGACATAAAATTGGGTTTTGGTCTATTAACCACATCACCTGAAAATGGCTGGCTCGATTTTCAGCAAGTCTGAAAGACATGTTTGCAAATGTCTTTATTAAAATCTAGATCACAAGACAAGCAAATGATTCCACCTGAGTGGCTTTGGGGGAAAGGGGCACCTTGAGATTCTCCATCATCCCCATGCTCAGGGGCTGGCAAATTTGTCCTGTAAAGGGGCCAGATACCCAGCATTTTTAGCTCTGTGGGCCAGATGGTCTGTCAGCAACTCTCCCATTGTAGCAGGAAAACAGACAAAATAGCCATAGACAACACATTCTCAAAGAGGGGTGGCTGAATGCCAATAAAACTTTATTTATAAAAAGAAGCAGCAGGACTTGGTGATTTCCAGTTTGTACTCTAGAGCAGCTGTAACTGAAGTACAATGAGAAACTCACACAGAGGGACATGTTCCAGTCGTAAGTTGGTAAGGGTGGAGGAAGCAAAAGGTTTCCTTTCTGTCAGTCCAGAAAATATGAAGTGATGCAGAAACGAAAAGCAGAACGGAACTGCCTTACCCACTATCAGAACTATGTGGTATATACCGACAGACGTAGGAAAGCACTGGAAAGGGAATGGGAAGACAGGAAAAGATTTTCCACGCTGGAAATTGTTTCCAAATTTTAAAATTGTTGTGATCGCCCTTTCATGGTGCAGGTCTAGGCTGAACGAATGAATCTAGGCAAGAGATAAAATGTGGCAGTGAGGAAACTCACGGTATCGAGGGTTTACCAGGTGTCAGGCGTTCAGTCAAGCACCCAACCCTAATTCAAGTGCACCAAACCTTCCAACAAATCCAGGTAGGTATGACTTTTAAGCCCCTTTAAGAGATATGGCCGAAACCGGTTTGCTCAGTGGATAGAGCGTCAGCCTGCAGACTGAAGGGTCCCAGGTTCGATTCCGGCCAAGGGCACGTACCTTGGTTGCGGGCACATCCCCAGTAGGAGTGTGCAGGAGGCAGCTGATCTATGTTTCTCTCTCATCGATGTTTCTAACTCTCTATCCCTCTCCCTTCCTCTCTGTAAAATATCAATAAAATATATTAAAAAAAAAAAAAAGAGATATGGAAACTGAGGCTTAGGGATGAGAAGCAATCAGCCAAGGTCTCCCCAGCAAGGAACGGAGATGGGATATGAATCCATACCTAAGTGACAATGAACATGAGCACTTAAATGCTGTGGGATCCTATGCACCCAAAATTCAAACTCTGATAAGCTTTGGTGCCAGTGAGGGTTCTTTTTTAAAAAAAAATATTTTTTATTGATTTCAGAGAGGAAGGGAGGGGAAGAGAGAGATAGAAACATCAATGATGAGAATCATTGATCAGCTGCCTCCTGCATGCCCCCTAGTGGGGATGAGCCCAAAACCTGGGCATGTGTCCTTGACCAGGAATCGAACCTGGGACCACAGGCTGACACTCTATCCAGTGAGCCAAACCAGCTAGGGTTCTTGAAAAGCTTCCTAAAGATCCATGAGATATGCGATTAAAAAAAAAAACACACGTACAGCCCCCTTACTCTTTGAAATCAATAAATATATTTTTAAAAAGGGAACATCATTTCTTTTTGACAGGCTCCAAAATAAATCCTAAGTGTTTTCCACAGCCTAATTCTAAACAACTCAAGCTGGGAAAGCAACTTCTTGTTTAAAAAATGTGTAACAAAAAGTCCTTTTAGGAAATGGGCTTTATTTTCAATGCTATTTAGTTCTAAAAGCCTGCGTGTTTGCTTTTTCCTCCCACCAGGCTCACCTACAAGTCAGGATTCCAAAACCCACAACAAACAAATCAAACACCTATGGGATGCAAGTACTGACCATTAGCGTTTCATTTTGGCAATTAAATCAGGACTTTCTTTTAAAGAAGCTTCTGTACAAAATGCTCAAATGAAGCTCATTGTTTTTCCAACCTTGAAATCACCCATTTGAAAAACAGACCCCAAAACCCCAAACTTTCAGAACTAGGTCCCAATATGACCACACAAATCACTCTCACTCTAAAAATTGTACAATTAACGGCCCCTTTAACAGAGGGCTTTCAAGGCAAGGCATAATTTCTCATAAGACACCTGCCTGCCCCTGCCAACTCTTCTGCACATCTCTCCCGTAGGAACCAATAAGACTTCACCCTTAAAGTCCTAGGGACGACAGCTACACTGAGCGGCCAAGCAGCGCCTATTGGGACAGAGGAGGAACTGAACACAGACCCAGCAACAATGAACTTTGTTATTCACCGAGTCTAATAAAGAGGCTGCATCAAACTTAAAAGCCAACCTTTCTGGTTCAGATCCTTGGAAGTAAATGATTTCTAAAAATGTGTAATTTGAACCAAAAGGGATGGTTATTAAAAATAAACCATGAAATAGCCAACAGAAACGTTTCTAATGAAAGCTTACTAGAAGAGGGATTCTGATCCAATAAAACTATCTAGACATGTTCTCCTTTCTATAAGGAAGGCAATGTTATCACAGCCCCTTACATAACCCCCCCGAAACTCCTTAAGTAGACAACATTTCATTACAGAGACCAAATGAAAATATCTTTTAAAAAAACCAACAGTGATGTGGCCAGGAAACCAAATGTATCTTGGTGAACATTTTTTTCACCCACCACAAGCTTGGGCTTTCTGGGAAGGTCACCGGTTTTCCAGTCAAAAACATTCTTGAAGTTGTCAGGAACAGAGGGAGGTTTGGCATCTGAGGTGTGTTACTGGTTCAGTATCTGGAGCTCATGAGCCAAATAGCCTGGAAAATTCAGAGGGCAGAAATGTCTGTGAGAATGGGAAGCTGTCACTCTGAAAACATTTTTAGAAAATATTTTATGTTGCTTTTAAGATTATTTTACATCATTTTCTGATCTTATAAGTAACTCTTCTGTTACACAACACTGTGAACACTACCAAACTATACACTTAAAAGAAAAATGTAACTTTAAAGAATTATCCACTTCATACAAATTTGCAACATTTTATTTTAACCTATTCACCATTACTGCAAGTCAGTGGTAACTTTCATATCAAAAAGACCTTTGAATAAACAAATGATTACAGTTAACTCTGTTCACTGAAGAAAATCTGGAATGGCAAAGGCCTGGAAACTGTAATCAATATTTCTGAAGTTTGGGAATGGGTATGTAGGTTACAACACAGGCCTACTGGGGAAAACCCACAGAGCTGTTAAAAAGATATATGGCCCAGCCCTAGCCGGTTTGGCTCAGTGGATAGAGCATCGGCCTGTGGACCGAAGGGTCCTGGGTTCGATTCCGGTCAAGGGTACATACCTTGGTTACAGGCTCCTCTCCAATTTGGGCCCAGAAGGCAACCAATTGATGTGTTTCTCTCACATCAATATTTCTCTCTCTCTTTCCCTCCCTCTTCCACTCTCTCTAAAAAATCAATGGAAAAATATCCTTGGGTAAGGATAAAAAAAAAAAAAAAAAAGTCTAAATATGTGAACTAAAAAATCAGTTAAAAAATAAAAGATATATAGCCCGGCCGGCATGGCTCAGTGGTTGAGCATCAACTTATGAACCAGGACAGTGGTCGGCAAACTCATTAGTCAACAGAGCGGCAAACCGCGGCTCGTGAGCCGCATGTGGCTCGCGAGCCACAGTTTGCCAACCACTGAACCAGGAGATCACAATTTGATTCCCAGTCAGGGCACATGCAGGGTTGCAGGCTCCATTCGCAGTGTGGGGCGTGCAGGAGGCAGCCAATAAATGATTCTCTCTCATCATTGATGTTTCTATCTCTCTCTCCCCCTTACTCTCTGAGATCAATAATAGTATTTTATATATATATATATATATATATATACACACACACACACACACACACACACACACACATATATATGTGAATTATCTGCATTATCTTTACAACATTTCTATAAATCTAAATTTTTTCCAAAATAAAAAGATTATTAAAAACAAAACAAAAAACAGATAGTGCAGGTACAACTGGATTGCCATATACCAAAGAATGAAGTTAGATCTCTATCCACACCACATACAAAAATTAACTCAAACTGGACATAGGCCTAATTATTAAAATTAAAACTATAAAATTCTTAGTGACAAAAGAAAAAAAGATACTGGACTTCATCAAAATTAAAAATTTTTGTGCTTCAAATGATATCATCAAGAAAGTGAAAAGACAACCCAAAAAAATGGGGGAAAATACTTGCAAATCATGTTTCTGAGAAGAGACTGGTATCTAGAATATAAAAAGAACTTATGGTACAACTCAGTAAAACCCAATTTAAAAATGAGCAAAAGGCTCTTGTGGGTGGTGGTGAACTGGAAAAGAACGCTATGAAAATCTTGGGCACATTTCAAGAACACAAGGTGGTGAGGTGCTGCCTGCCCACCCCTAAGTGCCACACACTGCTCCTCAACCACATGAGCATCTTGCCACCTAACCATATTGGTGCCAAGTCCCGCATCTGGTACTTTATTTTGCAACTGAAGAAGATGAAGAAATCTACAGGGGAAATTGTCCACCGTGGGCAGGTGTTTGAAAAATCCTCTCTTGAGGGGGGGAAACTTTGGCATCTGGCTGAGCTAAAACTCCCACAGTGGTACCCACAATATGTACCGAGAGTACCAGAACCTGACCATTATACTGGTGCTGTCCCCCGGCGCTACTGAGACATGGGAACCCAGCACTGTGCCCAAATCCACTCAATCCAGAGCATGAAGATGAAGGAGATCATGGCCAGCAAATACTGCCAACCAGCAGTCAAGGACTCCAAGATCAAGTTCCCTCTGCCCCATCAGGTCCTTCCTTGCCAGCAGTCACGCTTCACAACCAAGAGGCCCAACACCTTCATATAATTTTTCTTTAAAAAAAAAAATCCTCGCCAAAACCGGTTTGGCTCAGTGGAAAGAGCGTCGGCCTGCGGACTGAAGGGTCCCGGGTTCGATTCCGGTCAAGGGCATGTACCTTGGTTGCGGGCACATCTCCAGTGGGAGGTGTGCAGGAGGCAGCTGATCGATGTTTCTCTCTCGTCGATGTTTCTAGCTCTCTATCCCTCTCCCTTCCTCTCTGTAAAATATCAATAAAATATATTAAAAAAAAAAAAAAATCCTCACCTATTTGATTTTATTGATTTTAGAGAGAGAAGGGGAAGAGAGAAAGAGAAACATCTCTGTGAGAGAGAAACATTGACTGATTGCCTCCCCTATATGCCCCAACCAGGGATTGAAACCGAAACCTAGATATGTGCTCTGACCTGGAATTGAACTCACGACCTTTTGGTGTACAGGACAATGCTCCAACCAACTGAGCCACCTGGCCAGGGCCCAACACCTTCTTTTATATGCAGGGCCTCCTTGTCCCCTATCCCCTGGGAAAACCAGGTTGCTCAGGAGAAAAAACAAAGGGCAAAGGATCTCAACAGACAGTTCTCCAAAGATATACAGATGGCCAATAGCACCTGAAGAGATGCTCAATGTCATTAACCACCAGGGAAGTGCAAATCAACCTTCACATCTACTAGGATGGTCATAATAAAAAAGTCTGACCATAACAAGCGTTGGCAAGGATGTGGGGAAACTGAAACCATCACACACTGCTGGTGGGAATGTAAATCGCTGCAGCTACTTTGTAAAAATCGCTGGCGGTTCCTCAAAAAGGATTAATATAGAGTTACCGTATGACCCAGCAATTTCACTCATGAGTATATACCAGAGAACTGAAAACAAATGTTTGTGCCAGCATTATTCATAATAGCCAAAAAATGGAAACATCCCAAATATCCATCAACTGATGAGTGAATGAACTGTGGCATATCCATACAGTAAACTATTATTCAGCCATAGAAAGAAATGAAGTCCTGATTCACGTACAACATTAAAGAAACCAAAAAATAAAAAATAAAAAAAAATAAAAAATGGCCGGCGGAATAGACGGACGTGTCCCAAGCCTTGTCCTGGAGCAGATAGAAAGAACAGCTGAGGGTCGCACGGGGAGTGTTTGTTGGAGTGTTAAGGGACAGCTATACTCCAGGAGAAGGTGGGGGACTGCTGGACGGGTCTCCCCTGACTGGGCAGCCCCCACTACTGCTGGGTCCCCTCCCGGAGCCAATGGCTCAGACACAGAGACCGCGCCATCTTGAAGGGGAAAGTAGATGTTACTGGAAGCCTGAAAATCTGCAACTATGGCACCCACCGAATGCTGCGAACCCCAGAGCATCGGTCCCCAATTGGCGCAAACACGCGGATTCAGAGGAGCTCTACACTCCACCACGGAAAGGTCAGATTTCGCCTGGGATAAGGTGAGGTCTCTGGTCCCGGCAGGACAGAGAAGCATGCGCACTGCGGGAGCTGGAGGACCGAGGGAAGTCTGCACCTAGAAGAATCCGTGGCTGTTGGGGCTGGCATGATCCATGAATGTGGAAGGGGGTCCTCAGAGCTGCTGACAGGGGGGATCTCTAAAAGGCAACCCATTTTGATCTGGCGCAGGACAGCCTAGAAATTTTAAAAGTGTGCCGGCTGCTTGAAAAAAAGGACTGCGCAGACTTGCACACAGCCCCAGAGTTCGCGCACTTGCGATTTCCTCTTTAAATCCTTGCTTCTGGTTGCTAAGCCCAATACATAGGATCACCCAGTTGGGGACACCCTGGAAGACTGCAGGGGCAAGTTGTTTTTCTGGAACCTGGGGATCAGAGCGGGGAGTGACCATCAGAGAACCAGCTCTGGGGCAGCCCACTCCCACAAACCAGTATTGAGTGCCACAGGGAAAGCAGGATCTAAACACAGGCTAGAGAGGACCTATAGACCTGGAGGTCAATCCAGAAACACTGCCACCCAGGGGTCGAATCACAAATTGACTCTTGTGTAATCACAAATAAAGGAATGCAAGAAAATAAGACACACTGCCTGCTTAAAAATCAGGACTGGCTTACAACACTGAGGAGCAGTGGAACGCAGGGAACTGCAATACTGTCCGGACTGAGAAACAGGCGTGCCAAACAGAACAATAGAGGAAGTGAATGACCTTCACTACTGAACTTTTTATTTTTATATTTTTTATTTTTTTCATCTTTTACTTAAGAAACTAATTTTTTTCTTTTTTCCTCACTTGATTTTACCTTTTTAATTATTACATTTTTATTTTCAATCAGTATTATTACTACTACTATTTTACCTTTTTTTTTTAAAGTGTCATTTTATTTTCTCTTTATTTTACTTTGGGATTAGTGTTCTACATTCGATTTTCATCTTTCCTTTAGCATCATTTTACTCTATCTCAACTCTACCTTTATGCCATCACTCTCTTCCTAACTTTTCCTGTTTCTCTTATCCTTCTCCTGCTTTAGATTCTCCCTATTCTTTCTTCTTACCCCCTGTTAAAATTTCAAGCTACTTATATATCTAATTTCGAATCCCCTGCTCCGAGTTCATACACACCTCTCTCTTCTGTCTTCACTATCCAAAAAAATGTTTTTCTCTCTGTCCTTTTGTTGTTGTTTGCTTGAATGTTGATTATATCGTTTTTTATGCTTGTTTGTGAGATTGTTTTGCTTATTCTTTTTTGTTTTGTTTTTCTGTTTGTTTTTTGCTTCTGTTTTCCCTCGCCTCGCTTGATATTAGTTGATGTTTGTGGTTTGTATTCATCTCCAGGTACTTGTTGCTGGCATTTATTGGGATTAGAGGCTGTTCTATTGGAGTTTTCTCCTCATATATATAGTTTGTTCCACTTTTCTTTCTTATTCTCTTTCTTTTTCTCTTACTTTGTTTTTTCTTTTCCCAATTTCATTTTTGCACTCCTTTCTTTTTTTTTCTTCTTCTTCTTCTTTCTTTCCTATCCTCTAATTTGCCTTTCTCTGGTGGTCACCTTTATTTGGGGTTATTAATATCGTGAATACATTTCTGTTCAGTGCCTTGTGCATTGTACCTGGTTGTGCTGTATTTTGTGCCTTTGAATCAATGTAGGAGAGAAAGAACTACATACCCAGACACCCAGAGAAGAGAGACCATGGAGAGACAAAGAAACAGCCCGCATATGAAAGAAAAGCAGGCATCACCAGAAAAGGAAGTAAACAAAATGGAGGCAAGCAACCTGCCAGAGAAAGAATTCAGGGAAATGGTCATAAGGTGGCTGAAAAGAATGAAAGACAAATTTGACAATATAAGAACCAAGAGGAAATGAAGAACCAAGAAGAAATGAAAAGTGACATCGCTGCTGTAAAGAACTCAATAGAAAGCATCAAGAGTAGACTAGAAGAAGCAGAGGACCGCATCAGTGAGCTAGAACACAAGGTAGGAAAAAATACCCAAATAGAGCAGCTTCTAGAAAAAAAAAAATTAAAAAGCAGGAGGAGAGCCTAAGGGAACTTTGGGACAACACGAAACAAAACAACATCTGCATAATAGGGGTTTCAGAAGGAGAGGAAACGGAGCAAGGAATAGAAAACTTGTTTGAAGAAATAATGACAGAAAACTTCGCTGATATAGGGAAGAAAAAACCCACACAAATCCCAGAAGCTCACACAGCCCCAGAGTTTGCAAAATGAACCCCAAAAGACCGACGCCAAGGCACATTATAATTAAACTGGCAAACACCAACGACAAAGTAAGCATCTTAAAAGCAGCCAGAGAGAGACAGAAAGTTACCTACAAAGGAACCCCCATCAGACTAGCAACTGATTTCTCAACAGAAACTCATCAGGCCAGAAGGGAATGGAATGAAATATACAAAGTCATGCAAAGGAAGGGTCTGAATCCAAGAATACTGTACCCAGCAAGGCTATCAATCAAAATTGAAGGTGAAATCAGGAGCTTCACAGACAAAAAAGGACTAAGGGAATTTATTACCACCAAACCAGTGATGCAAGAAATGCTAAAGGGTATGCTGTAAAAAAAAAAAAAGAAAAAAGAAATAGGAAGCAAGGAAGGAACACAGGGGTAAAGAATAAAAATGGTGACAAATAAGTACCTATCAATAATAACTTTAAATGTAAATAAATTAAATGTCCCAATCAAAAGACATAGGGTAAGGGATTGGATAAGAAAACACAACCCATATACCTGTTGTCTACAAGAAACCAACCTCAGAAAAAAAGACACACACAGACCGAGGGTGAAGGGATGGAAAAAGGTTTTCCAGGCGAATGGAAATGAAAAAAAAGCTGGGGTAGCAATACTTATATCTGACAAATTAGATATCAAAGTGAAGGACATAACAAAAGATAAGGAAGGCCACTTCATAATACTAAAGGGAGCAATCCAACAAGAAGAAATAACTCTGGTAAACATATACGCACCCAATACAGGAGCACCCAAATACATAAAAAAACTCCTGGAAGATATCAAGGGAGAGATTGACAGCAATACAATCATAGTAGGAGACTTTAATACCCCACTATCACCATTGGACAAATCCTCTAAACAAAAAATCAGCAAAGAAACATCAATCCTAAATGACTCACTAGACCAGATGGAACTAATTGACATCTTCAGAACATTTCACCCCAAAACCACAGAATATACATTCTTCTCAAGTGCACATGGGTATTTTTGAAAGATAGACCATATGTTGGGTCATAGGCAAAGTCTCTTCAAATTCAAGAAGACAGAAATCATATCAAGCATCTTCTCCGATCACAGTGGCATAAAACTGGAAATCAACTACAATAAAAACAATCCAAAAAAATCAAACACATGGAGACTAAACAGCATGCTATTAAACAATGACTGGGTTACCAGAGAGATCAAGGAAGAAATAAAAAACATCATGGCAACAAATGACAATGAAAACACAACAATCCAAAATCTATGGGACACAGCAAAAGCAGTCTTGAGAGGGAAGTTCATAGCTCTACAAGCCTACTGCAAAAAACAAGAAACAATGGTAATAAATTACCTAACCCTACAACTCAAAGAATTAGAAAGAGAGCAACAAGAAAAGCCCAGTGTAAGCAGAAGGAAGGAAATAATAAAGATCAGAGCGGAGATAGATGACATTGAGACCAAAAAAAAAAAAATACAAAAGATAACAAAACCAAGATCGGGTTTTTTGAAAGGATAAACAAGATTGATGAACCTCTAGCCAGGCTCACCAAGAAGCAAAGAGAGAGGACCCAAATAAACAAAATCAGAAATGAAAGAGGTGAAATAACAACAGACCCACAGAAATACAAAGAATTGTTCAAAAATACTATGAACAACTCTATTCCAACAAACTGGACAACCTGGAGGAAATGGATATATTCCTAGAAAAATATAACCTTCCAAAACTCAATCAGGAAGAATCTAAACATCTCAATAGGCCAATAACTATGGAAGAAATTGAAGCAGTCATCAAAAAACTTCCAGCAAAGCCGAAACCGGTTTGGCTCAGTGGAAAGAGCGTCGGCCTGCGGACTGAAGGGTCCCGGGTTCGATTCCGGTCAAGGGCATGTACCTTGGTTGCGGGCACATCTCCAGTGGGAGGTGTGCAGGAGGCAGCTGATCGATGTTTCTCTCTCATCGATGTTTCTAGCTCTCTATCCCTCTCCCTTCCTCTCTGTAAAATATCAATAAAATATATTTAAAAAAAAAAAAAAAAAAACTTCCAGCAAACAAAAGCCCAGGGCCAGACGGCTTCACAGGGGAGTTTTACCAAACATTCAAGGAAGAACTAAAACCTATCCTCCTCAGACTATTCCAGAAAATTCAAGAGGAAGGAACACTTCTAAGCTCCTTCTATGAAGCCAGCATCACCCTAATACCAAAACCAGATAAAGACAACACAATGAAAGAGAATTACAGGCCAATATCCCTCATGAACATAGATGCCAAAATCCTCAACAAAATTCTAGCAAATCGGATCCAGCACTATATCAGAAAGATCATACACCATGACCAAGTAGGATTTATCCCAGGAATGCAAGGATGGTACAATATCCGCAAATCAATCAACGTGATACATCACATAAACAAATTGAGAAAAACCACACAGTCATATCAATTGATGCAGAAAAAGCATTTGATAAAATCCAACACCCTTTCTTGATAAAAACTCTCAACAAGGTGGGAATAGAAGGATCACACCTCAACATAATAAAAGCTATATATGATAAACCCACAGCTAACATCATACTCATTGGGCAAAAACTAAAACCATTTCCCCTAAGAACAGGAACAAGACAAGGATGTCCACTCTCACCACTCCTGCTCGACATAATACTGGAAGTATTAGCCATTGCAATCAGACAAGAAGAAGAAATAAAAGGCATCCAAATTGGAAAAGAAGAAGTAAAGCTGTCCTTATTTGCAGATGACATGATATTGTACATAAAAAACCCGAAAGACTCCATCAAAAAACTAATAAACTTAATAAATGAATTCGGCAATGTAGCAGGATACAAAATTAACACCAAGAAATCTATGGCACGCCCTAACCGGTTTGGCTCAGTGGATAGAACGTCGGCCTGCGGACTCAAGGGTCCCAGGTTCGATTCTAGTCAAGGGCATGTACCTTGGTTGCGGGCACATCCCTAGTAAGGGGTGTGCAGGAGGCAGCTGATTGATGTTTATCTCTCATCAATGTTTCTAACTCTATCTCCCTCTCCCTTCCTTTCTGTAAAAAATCAATAAAATATATTAAAAAAAAAAAAGAAATCTATGGCATTTCTATACACCAATAGTGAACTTATAGAAAGAGAGACTACAAAAGCAATCCCATTCACCATCGCACCAAAAAAATTAAGATACCTAGGAATAAACTTAACTAAGGAGGTAAAAGACCTATATGCGGAAAACTACAGGACACCGAAAAAAGAGATAGAGGAAGACGTAAACAGATGGAAGAACATACCATGTTCATGGATTGGGAGAATCAACATCATTAAAATGTCCATACTACCCTATAGATTCAATGCACTCCCCATTAAAATACCAACGGCCTATTTCACAGACCTAGAAAGAACTCTCCAAAAATTCATCTGGAATAAAAAAAGACCCCGAATAGCTACAGCAATCCTGAGAAAGAAGAACAAAGTAGGTGGGATCTCAATACCAGATTTCAAGCTGTATTACAAAGCCACTGTCCTCAAAACAGCCTGGTAGTGGCACAAGAACAGACATATAGACCAATGGAATAAAACAGAGAATCCAGATATCGACCCAAACCACTATGCTCAATTAATATTTGACAAAGGAGGCATGAACATACAATGGAGTCAAGACAGTCTCTTCAATAAATGGTGTTGGGAAAATTGGACAGATACATGCAAAAAAAAATGAAACTAGACCACCAACTTACACCATACACAAAAATAAACTCAAAATGGATACAGGACTTAAACATATGACAGGAAACCATAAAAATACTAGAGGAATCCACAGGCAGAAAAATCTCAGACATATGGCGAAGCAATTTCTTCACCGATACTGCTCCTAGGGCAATGGAAGCTAAAGATAAAATAAACAAATGGGACTACATCAAAATAAAAAGCTTTTTCACAGCAAAAGAAACCATCAACAAAACAACAAGAAACCCCACTGTATGGGAGAACATATTTGCAAATGTTATCCCTGATAAAGGTTTAATCTCCAACATCTACAGGCAACTTATACAACTTAATAAAAGGAAGACAAATGATCCAATAAAAAAATGGGCAACGGACCTAATTAGAATCTTTTCAAAAGAAAACAGAAGGAAGGCCAAGAGACACATGAAAACATGCTCAAAGTCACTAATTATCCGAGAGATGCAAATCAAAACGACAATGCGGTACCATCTCACACCTGTCAGAATGGCAATCATTAACAAATCAACAAATGACAAGTGCTGGCGAGGATGCTGAGAAAAAGGAACCCTCGTGCACTGCTGGTGGGAATGCAGACTGGTGCAGCCACTGTGGAGAACAGTATGGAGTTTCCTCAAAAAACTAAAAATGGAGCTCCCATTTGACCCAGTAATCCCACTTCTAGGAATATATCCCAAGAAACTAGAAACACCAATCAGAAAGAATATATGCACCTCTATGTTCATAGCAGCACAATTCAACATAGCTAAGATTTGGAAACAGCCTAAATGCCATCAGCAGATGAGTGGATTAGAAAACTATGGTACATCTACACAATGCAATACTACGCTGCTATAAAAAAGAAGGAATTCTTACCATTTGCAGCAGAATGGATGGACCTGGAGAGCATTATGTTAAGTGAAATAAGCCAGGCAATGAAAGAAAAATACCACATGATCTCACTCACTTATGGAAAATAAAGAACATTATAACCTGATGAATAAAAAGTTAGATACAGAGGCAGTAAAGCACCAGTCAAATTACAGCAGGAAGGCTGGGGAGTGTTGGGGAGGGAGGGAAATAGATCAACCAAAGACTTGTATGCATGCATATAAGCACACCAATGGACACAAGACACTGGGGGGTGGGATCAGGGCATGCGACAGGGGTTAGGGGAGGCTGGGGGAAGGTCAATGGGGAAAAAAAAGGAGATATATGTACTAATATATGTAATACTTTAAACAATAAAAAAAAAAAATTAAAGAAACCAAAAGACATTATGCTCATGAAAAAGGCCAGACACAAAAGGCCACATGTTATATGATTACATTTATATGAAATATCAAGAACAGACAATTAACAAAATAAACTGTTGAACAGAGTGGATCCAGAGACATAGAAGCATGGAACAGAGTGCAGAATCTGAGGAAAAGCGCAGGAGGGTGGGTGGGTGGGAGGTAATCAACCAAAGACCTTGTATGTATATATGCATAACCCATGGACACAGACAATAGGGTGGTGAAGGCCTGGAGTGTGGGGCGGGGGTGGGCTGGAGGGAGACAACGGGGTGGAGGGGGGAGGGGACATGTAATACTTACAAAAATAAAGATTAAAAAAAAAAAACACAGACAAATCTATAGAGACATAAAGTATATCAGTGGTTACCAGAGGCTGGGGAGAAGAAAGAATGGGAGCGACTGCTTAATGGGTATGGAGTTTCCCTTTGGGGTTGCTGAACTTATTCTAGAATGAGACCGTGGTGATGGTTGCACAACTTTGTGAATGTACTAAAAAATCTTGAATTGTGAAAACCAACTTCCACTTTTTATCTTTCTCTGTGGTTTGACACCTTCATTTTCTTCCTATCTTCCTTCCAATATTTTGTTATGAAGATTTCAACAAAGAGTTAAAAAAGACAGTTCAGTAAACACCCACATACACACTACCTACATTCTGCAATTAACACTTTGCTTTATTGTGCATCTATCTATTTATCTGTCTACCTTACTTTTGATGGGTTTCAAACTAAGATGCAGATATCAGTACCTTGGTCCCTAAAAATTCCGGCACGTTTCTCCACATTTAAAGTTTTCCATGACTTTTTAAAATTTCCAAAGTAGCCCAGCTCAAACAATATAGAAGTGGGTGCATGGAATAGCAAATCATCCCTCTGATCCTGCTACAGTCACAACCATAGATAGTCTGGAGCAGATTCTTACAACTCCCTTGCTGGAAGTGTTTCCATCACAGACTTCAGCACGCACTCAGCATTTATTCAATGTTTACTGTGTGCAAGTCACAACTGAAACCAAAGTATGCATACAAGTGACAAAAGCCTTCCTTACTCTCAAAAACATTTCCCCAGTGTAGACATACCCTTCTGGCACATTATCACCGATGACATCATGATAGTTGGTCACATTGGTGTCCTTAAAGTTACCTGATTCTTCCCCTGTTCTTGGACATTTAGGTGATTTCCAGTGTTTTAATATCCTGAAAAAGCCAGTCACTGTCTCCCTGACACCTCATTCTGGAGGGAATCTTCCCTCACCCATGACCCCTGCAGGAAGAGCTGGCCTAGGTCAGGGTTCAGCACGCTCTGTAAAAGGCCACACAGAAAGCAGTTCAGGCTTTGTGGGTCCAGGCAGTCTGTCACAGTGGCCCAACCGCTATAGTGCAAAAGCAGTCACAAACATGGGCAAGGCTGTGCGACAATAAAACTTCATTCATGAAAACAGGGAGCAGATATGACCCATGGGCTGTGGTTTGCTAACCCCTGACCTCAGTTGTTAGGCTAGAATCAGGAACCTCCAATCCAACTAGAACTGAATGACCTACATAGGCCAATCAGACTTTGCTCCCAGGAAATGAAATCAGGACACTGGCTACTGACTAAGCTTGCCTTGGGCTGAGCTGCGAGATCACGGAGCCTGAGGCTACACCTTCTGGTCACTGTCAGAAGATGAACAAGAGAGAAGAATAAAGCCAATGGACAGAAAAGAACAGAATGATAAAAACACACCAAGTTCTTCCCTGCTCCAGGACCTTTGTTCATGCTGCTTCCAGTGCTACCATGCCTCTCCCTAGCTCCGCAAATTGGACTTCCTGTTGTTCATGATTTTTTTTTTTTGCCAATTTTATTTTCATTTTTATTGATTTTAGAGAGAGAATAAGGGAGAGAGAGAGAAACACTGACTTGTTCCACCCATCTATGCATTCATTGGTTGACTCCTATACATGCCCCACTTGGGATTGAATACGCAACATTGGCATATCAGGATGATGCTATAACCAGCTGAGCTACCCGGCCAGGCCCCTGTGTTCTTGATTTAAACAGCATACTATCAAAGAGCCTCTTCCTGATTGCCTTCTAAACTGGAAGACTCCCTCCTTTTGCTACTCACAATTCACTTTTTCCCCCATTTGTTTGTTTTCTGTCTGTTTTCCACCTGTCATGCTGTTCATTCACTAAAGGCAGGGACTGTGGCTGTCTTAGTCTTAGTTGTTACCCCAGAGCACAGCCCACAATGTGTAGTTGTGAATGAATAAATGGATGGATGGATGGATGGATGGATGGATAGGTAGGAACCTAGAGAGACAAAGGCTAGAGGAGAGGTTTGCCACCTCCAGTGCTCTGTTCCCATGAGTCCTAGTTACATCTCCTGTACCCTTCTGCAAATTTCCTTCTCTCTTCAGGAGCCTCTCTGTACCTGAGCAGGCCTCATCCAAGCTCCCAAAAAGGGCCTCTCTGTATATCTATCAAGGTCCTCATTCTGGACTCTAAAACCTTTCCTAGTGGCACAGGGAACCCCCTCATCCTCTGATCCCCTAAGTCAGGGGTGGGGAAACTTTTTTCTGCCAAGGGCCATTTGGATATTTATAACATAATTCGAGGGCCATACAAAATTATCAACTTAAAAATTAGTCTGCTATATTTTGGCAAACATTTAATTAACTCATCACTAATGCCTTGGCAGGGCCAGACAAAATGATTTTGGGGGTCTTATCTGGCCCACGGGCCAGACGTTCCCCACCCCTGCCTAAGTTCTAGAAATATCTCCTTAAACAGTCATCAGCGACAAGGACCACCCAGCAACTTCAAATTCAGCATTTCAATCAGTCATTCTCTTCTTTGGGGGAAACATACAAGATGGGCCGAGCATGGCCTAGAACTACAGATTCTTCTACTGTTTGAATCCTGAGTCTGTTTACTCGGCATCTCACAATTCATTAATAGCAGTATTAGAATTACAGCCTGAGGCTGGAAGGAAAACCAAACATGCTGGATTTTTTTAGCTTAGGAAGAAAATAAAGAAGGGCATAAAAACAAACAAAAACTTCTTTAAGTACACAAAAACAGAAGTAAAGTCTGAATACACTTCTGCTGGGTTCCAGCAGGCGGGAGCAGGACCCAGGAGCACAATGGCTGTCCAACCACATTTTTCACCTTGACAGATGCCAGATATACACTAAGCACAGCAGAGCTGGCAAGAGGTGAGCAGGCCACAGGCTCAGGGAAAGCATCTCTTGGCAGCTCCCGGTGACACACCAGGCACAGCCAGGACTTGGAGAATGCCACATTTCAATCCAATCTCCAGCCTGGACCATGGTGACATAGCTTAAACCTGTTTTCTCTCTAGCTTGGAGAGTTCTTATCTTGAAAGCAGAAAGCATGACACCAAAGTGTAGACTGAGCCCAGCCGGCGTGCTCAGTGACTGAGCATCGACCTATGAACCAGGAGGTCGAGGTTTGATTCCCGGTCAGGGCACATGCCCAGGTTGCCAGCTTGATCCCAGTGTGGGGCATGCAGGAGGCAGCCGATCAATGGTTCTCTCCCACCACTGATGTTTCTATCTCTCTCTCCCCCTCCCTTCTTCTCTGATATCAATAAAAATGTATTTTTAAAAAACAAGTGTAGACTGAGATGACAGAGAATGACCATCAGGTGGGTCATTTTGGAGAATGTTGCAGAGGATGACAATGAAAGAGATGGGCAGGCCAGACTTACACGATCATGCAGAACATCATGAAAACATTCCACAGGGCGATGAAGATTCGGAAGTACCTGAGGCTCAGTAGGAATTCCCGGATGTTGTCACCTGGAAAGTCAGAAAGCATGTTTACAAGTAATGCTAACATTTCTGCTGTCACAGCTGCAGATGCTTCTGCAGTTTCTGCCCACCCCAACCCACTGCCCTCATGTTCCATAGTGGCAGCTCCGCTTTTCCTTTGGGTCTCTTCTGCTCCCCAACCCTCAGCACTCAGGCTGCCACTGACCAATCTCCCAGCCTCTGATTGGTCAGGAAAGAGTAAGTGACCCCAAGTATGTATGCCCAATGAGAGTCAGCCCTGGGACTTTTGCCCCAACTACTGTTTTCTGCCAGGCTTCCTGGGCTAGGCTGGAAAGGTATAAGCTGAGTCCTCTAGGACAGGCACTGGCAACTTAGGCTCAGGAACTGAAACCAGCCCCTGCCACCTGTTTCTGTGTGACCCAGGAGCTAAGAATGTTTTTCATATTTCTTTTTTTTAAAATATATTTTATTGATTTTTTTACAGAGAGGAAGGAACAGGGATAGAGTTAGAAACATCGATGAGAGAGAAACATCGATCAGCTGCCTCCTGCGCACCCCCTACTTGGGATGTGCCTGCAACCAAGGTACATGCCCTTGACCAGAATCGAACCTGAGACCCTTCAGTCCGCAGGCAGATGCTCTACCCACTGAGCCAAACCGGTTAGGCTTCGTATTTCTTAATGGTTAAAAAAAAAAAAAAAGTAATAGAGTATTTGGTGAGATATAAAACTTACATGAAATTCAAATTTCAGTGTCAATAAATAAAGTTTTATTGAACAAAGCCATGACCATTCATTTACATATTGCCCATGGCTGCTTTCCTGTTTCAATGGCAGAGTTGAATTGTTGCACCAGAGATGGCATGGCCTGCAAAGCCAAAAACATTTATAATCTGGCCCTTTACAGAAAAATATGCCAAGCCCTGCTCTAGGGTCATCTTTGTCCACACCCGCCAGCCTGATAGTAAAACCAACCTAGAAGGAAAAAGAGAGCTAGAGACAGCCACATGCTGGAGGGCTGCTTTGAGTCCTAAATCAAGTGTGCTTGAAGACAATTCTATCCTTGGGTGTTTCAATTTGCTTTAACCACTCTGAAATGGGATTTTAGTGTTTGCAATGAAAAGCATACTAATTTGGGCAAGTATAACAGCAGTTCTGCTTTGGTGACGAGTTACTCTAGTTCCCTCTGCTGCCAAAGAACAGAAAGCACTCCAAGAGGAGGCCATTTGGTACATTAAGAGACCTATGTTCCAGAACCTTCCTCTTGGGTTTTGAGTCATTTTTCCCCACCCACCCCCAACCCCAGCCTCCGGAATGAAATTAACTGGTCCAGGTTAGGCAACCTACAAGGGTGCTACCCAAAGTGTCATCTAGAGATCACAGCTCTCTGGTAAGTACAAAATACCGGGTAGGAACTCTTTTTGCAGAAACCCAGCACAACAGTCACCTGTTACTGGTACTGCTGTGCCATCCTAGTGCATGATCAGCACACAGTCTTGTTAGCCAGTATTATCCACCACATGTAGTTGGCCATGTGTCGCACAGCCTATATGACTTAGCATGGGCTTCAATGGTCAGAGACGGGTCTGTCCAAAGGATGTCTGAGAGGCACTGCTTGGCAAGGCCCTTCTCTAAACTGAAGATCATGTAAATGGGCTCTCCTGCCATCAACTGATGCTGATTAAGGCCACTGGCTCCAGGCAGGAGCCTAGTGTGGGAGACACAGGGAAGAACAGACAGGTGTCCCTGCCCTAAGGAGCTCTCGGGGGAGAAGGGGGGCAAATACTAAACAAGCACACAGCAGGGAAGAGCTAAATAAGTGGGAGTCTCTTCTCTGGAGCTTAAAGTCAAGTGTGAGGGGTAGAAATTAGTCAGATGACAAAATACATATAAAGAAAAATAATAACTGTAGGAAGTAATGAGAGTGCTGACCTATGCACGGAGATCTGGCAGGAAAAAGAAATGGGTTGACAAGTAGGCAAGAGGAACATCACATCCTTGTGCCTCTCTCTCTCTCTCTCATACACACACACACACACACACACACAAAGAAAACGGGTAGGACCTGAGAAAGAACTGTCCTCTCTGGACCAATTCCCGAGTCCAGACAGGAGGCTTTACCTGTGCCAGGCTCCCTGGACTCCTCCCCAAAGCCATGCGTGTCCTTCTTTTTCCTACAAAGAGAAGCAGTCAGTGTCCACTTTCGATAGGATACAAGGACCGCTCAGTCCCTGGCATCAAAGGACCACAGACACTCAGCTCTATCGCTGACTTGCAGTGTGACCTCGGCGGTTCAATGACCCTCTCTAGGCGCCCACCTGCCCCACCAATTATAGCCATCAACAAAGTGGAGAAGGTAACCCGTGGGTACAGGTTAGGACTAAAAGTTTCCTGGGGGATGGGCTTGGGGGTCTTCGGGGTGCGAGCAGAGGGATGCCCGGAGAACGGAGAGCCAAGATTTCAAGCCGCGGAGGCGCCAAGAGTCTCAGGGGCAAGGACCAGGTTGCAAACCGGTTCGGAGGGTTGGCTGGGACGTGGGTGCAGGGCCTGCGACGTAGGGCTGGCTCACGCTCGCGGGGGCGGGCTACGGGTGCCCGGGTGGAGTAGCGGTCCTTTGAGGCCAACTCACAGCTTAAAGTTAAGCACCGCTCCGGCGTTCATCAGCAGCGTTCTGCGGAGGAAGAATGCAGTTACCTAGGCCGCCCCCAACGCCGTCGGGCCCTACTTCCCCGGCCTCTAGTCCCCTTAATTACCCGAAGAGCAGGATGTCTCCGATCATCTTCACAGCCCAAGCGTCCGACAGAACCGGAAGCGGAAGTCTAGGGAGGGCGGGGAGAAGAACACGAGACGACCAATTGTGAAGCAGCGCTGGCGAGGGCTGAGTCAATCGAAGACCAAGGCAGGCAGGGTCCCGCCCTTTGCAGGCCCAACCCTCTAAGCGCCTTGACTAGCTGGAGAGGCCAGGAGCGTAGCGGAGAAGGGCTGGGCGATCGTGTGACGTCATATGTGGGCGGGGACATCTGGGGATGCGATTAGGTCATTCTTGGGAGGCGTGCCGCACAGGGGGTTAGGGACCCGCGCGCTGGAGAATTGGCTCCCGGCTTTTATCTTCCGGAATGGAATCTCAGATGGGGCTTCTGGAGAAACGGCGCCCAAGACCACGGAGCAGCACAGAGGAATGGTTCCTGACGCAGTGGGCTGTCCGGGGCATGGACGCCCTGACTGATTGGGGAGGGTCCTCCCGGGCCCCATGAGACGCAGATCCCCACTACCATGGCGGGGGATCCCTACTGAGCGGTCCCTTTGCAGGACGGAGGTCCCTGTGGGGGATGGAGGTCATAATTTACGGAGTCACATGGAAGACTGGGGTCGTGACAGCTGCACAGAGGACGAAGTCCTGACTAAAGGGACCCTCTGAGGCACGGAGAATGGGGTTCTCCACTGATCAGGCCCCACGAGGGATGGAGGTCCCGATCCGAGGGCTCCACAGAGGACGTGGGTCCTCATCGAGCACCACCTGGACGCGGTTCTGACTGATCCGTCCCACCTAGGTGGGCTCCGTGCGTGAGGGATCCCTCTCTCCGAATAGACAGCTCCCCTGCCCAACTCCACAGAGATCAGCACCCCGCCTCGCTGGGCTGAATGGACTCGTGAAGGCTCAGAGGAGGGACATATTGGGGACACCTGACCAGCCGGGCTGCATGGGACAGGACGGCCCCAGGACAGCTGTCGCCCCTCCTTTCGCGCGGGGCCGGATTGGGGGCGGTGCCTGGCGGGGGTGGGCGGGGGTGGGCGGGCCCCGCAGCGGGGGGAGGGGGCCGCAGTCGTGGGTTCGTGGGCGGCGGGACGCACCGGGCTGGGGGCTGGGGTGGGACCCTGCGTGTGCCATGGAGCTGCTGTCCGCGCTAAGCCTGGGCGAGCTGGCGCTCAGCTTCTCTCGGGTGCCACTCTTCCCCGTCTTCGACCTCAGCTACTTCATCGTCTCCATCCTCTACCTCAAGTATGAGCCAGGTGAGCCCGGGCGGAGGGTTGGAGGGGGCTGGCATCGCGGGGCGGGGGCGAGGAGGGGGAAGAAAGTCCTGGATCGTGGCGGGTGACGGAAGACGGGTTCGGGAGAGCAGGCATGTGCTGGGATCATGGGGTTCTCCCATACCGGGGTGGGAGAACCGTGGAGAAACGTGAGGGAGGGCAAGGAGATGTTAGGGCTGGGGGAGGGGAAGCAGATGGGGGCAGGAGGGAAGGAGAGGAACCTGATAGTTCAGATTAACAGGTGTTGGGGAGTTTGCAGGGAGAGAAGGTCAGGGGTTCTAGTAGGGTAGGGTCGCATGAAGTTGGGTTAGGGGCGTAGGTCGTGGTGAGGGGCCAGTAGGGGGTGGGCGCTGCGGGCTAGGCCAGATGTCTTGGCTGCCCGCAGCGGTGACCTCCCTCCTTGCCCTTGGCTAGGGAGCCAGAGCGGCAGCTGAGTGTCTATATTAGGGCCGGTCGCGCCGGGGTCAGTTTCAGAGAAAGTGACACCGGTGCCCCCTCCCCGCTGCCGCTCTGGGGCTCCCTCCCCTCCCTGCCCCTCAGGGAGGCTGCGCTGGATCTCTGCTCCCGGCCGGAATTCTTCCAGCTCTGGCCCCCATCCTTTCCACTTACTGATCGGAATCGGCCCTAGGGCGGGGTAATTTGGGGTCAGCCTTCTCCCACCAGCTCCAGACCCCCATGGAGAATCGCAGAGGGGAAGACCCAGCTTCTCGGATTTAAATACACACACACACACACACACACACACACACACACACACACACCATTTTTAAAATGAGGATAAATGGCCTCCACAGAATGTGTTCTATTTTTATACAAGGTTCAGGGACTAGTTATTGTTCTCCTAGTATTTTAATTATTCTAGATACACCGGCAAACTAAATGGACGGTAGAATTTAGCTTTAGAAAAAAGATTAATCACCCAAAACTTTGTGACCCTTTCTCCTACTTAGATGTATATTACCCCAGTCTCTTCTCGGAATGGAAATAGTTTTTTTTTTTTTTAATGATAAAAATAGGTGCTCCTGTTTATTTTAAAATCAAGCCAGAAAGCACAAAGGAAAAAAAGAGAATTACAGTTGATGTGGTGGCCACCCTTCCAGACCTCCCTTCTCTGCACTTATAACCCCCAGAGTTATGAATGTAAACCCACGATCTTATGCAGAGTATGGTACTCTGCTTGCCAAGTGTTTTTGTTCCGTTTTATTTTTGCCAGTCCACAGGCCAGAGCCTATTTTTTTTAAAAGCTTTTCTATAGAGCAGTTACTTTGCAAAGCAAAATAAGCTTTGCATTGTCTGTATTTAATAGGCATGACCATGGGTCTGTATTTCCTGAATAGGGATGAATTCCTGGTGGCTCTGGCCAGTCTCAAGGTGAGTACAGAACCCAGCACACCTAAGGAAATCTCATAAATGTAGGACACAGGTGTCTGGAGGAAAGGGGTCTCCAGGCTGGCTGGGAGGATGCAGGAGGGGTCAGGACATTCCTACTGGAGTCACAGAGTAAGGTCCTTTGAACTAGAAGTTTGAATGTTCCTGAAGGTTGAGAGGGTTCAATGGTTCTCAACTCTAGCTGCACGTTTGCGCCTCCTGGGGGCTCTCAAACCCTCCAATTGACTCAGAATATCTGGGGAGGGGCTCTGGTATCCTCCTGTTTGAAGTTCCCCTCCCCCAGTGATTGCTGTCTACTGTCAAGGTTGAGAACCAAGGCCCAGTAAAACTTCCTCCTTTTGTAACTGGGGAAATAGAAAACAGGCGAAGCTAATTTACATACGCAATGAGCCTCTTGTCCTGTGGCTGGTAGATGCTGGTGCTGGGATTCCAACCCAGGTCTGTTTGACCCCAAGAATCACTAGGATTACTCTGGGGTACTTGCTTCCCCTTGGAAAAGCAAGGCGTTGGACTTGGCTGTTAGCGTTCCACCCCACCCCACCCAACCCCCGCATTGGTGGTTCTGCTGAGCCTTTGTAAAGATATCTACTCAGAATTCATGTACAGTTTGCAGAAGCAGGTTCAGAATTTGCAGAATCCCTTCAGAAATTAAGAATTTCCAGACAGTGACAGCAGAACATGAAACTGAATGCAGGGCCCTCTGAGCACCGTGTCCTGGGCAATTGCACAGGTAGCACTCTCAAAGATGAGAGCCAGGCCACCTTTAAGGAAAAATCTCCAAATTGGGAGTGATTCTGTCTCTAGCACAGGCTGCTTACTGAGTCTCCATGAGCTTCAGTTTGCTCATCTGTGAAATGGGCGCATTGGTAAAATAATCCTGAACTTCCTTTCCTAGCTGTTGTGACGATCTGTTGAGAACTTTGTCAATGGTAGGGTCTAAGGCACTTGAGAAACGTACTTACAATTATTTTTTAAGGCAATGAGGGATGTGTTTCCTGGGATGCAGGCATTTTCTGGGTCAGGATTTCCTGAGAATTAAGATGAAGCTGGGAGTGTGGTCCTCAAGTGAACAGCACCTGTGTCCCCTGGGAGCTGGTTAAGAAATGCAGAATTCCAGGCCCACCCCTGACCCAGACATGCATTTGAATAAGATCTCCATAAGCACACTAAAGTTTGAGAAGTGATGAACTGTAAGAGGCTGGAGCTCCTTTTTTAAAAAAAAAATTTTTATTGACTTCAAAGAGAGGAAGGGAGAGGGAGAAAGAGATAGAAGCATTAATGATGAGAGAGAATCATTGATCAGCTGCCTCCTGCATGCCTCCACTGGGAATAGGGCATGTGCCCTGACTGGGAATTGAACCGTGACCTCCTGGTTCATAGGCCAACACTCAACCACTGAGCAACACTGGCTTGTCTGGGGCTCCTTATTAAACCAAGAGTTACTTCCTGGGGCAGGGGGTTCAGGTCTGGCTCACTTCCAGGACCCCCACCTCTATGCAAGAAGACAGGAGGAAGCAGTGGGTGCTGGCTGTTGCCTGCATTATGGAAGGAAGGGAAGAAGGAAGGAAGGAAGGAAGGAAGGAAGGAAGGAAGGAAGGAAGGAAGGAAGGAATTATAATCCTGGTTACCTTAGGCCTGACCCATCCAAAGAACTTTTCAGACCAGTGGTCCTCAGATTAGACCCACTTTGAGAGCTTTTAAAAATCATCTAGGTAGCATCCCTCCATCATTTAAATCAGAATCTCTGGGGGTAGCACCAGCATCAGTATTTTATTTTCTATAGAGCAGTTACTTTGCAAAGCAAAATAAGCTTTGTATTGTTATAGCATGACTATGGGTCTGTATTTCCTGTATGGGGATGAATTCCTGGTGGCTCAGGACAGTCCCATCCCAAGGTGAGTACAGAATCCAGCACACCTTAGGAAATCTCAAACTGTGGAGCAGGAGCCTCCCAGGAATGTAGGACACACGCGTCTGGAGGCAAGGGTCTCCAGGCTGGCTAAGAGGATGCAGGAGGAGTCAGGACATTCCTACTGGAGCCACAGAGTAAGTTCTCTGAACAAGAAGTTTTGCCAATATAATATGTTTTATAAAATGCTTTTATCTTATCATACCATTTAAATATTTTCTAAAATGTATTTTTCAGTTATAATATTATATTAGTTTCAGGTGTTTTAAGGTTCCCCTCATGAGACCCAGGTCTCTCCACCAATGTTTCCCAACCTCGGCACTATTGATGGTTAGAACCAGACCATTCTCTGTGGTGGGGGCAGTTCTGTGCATTTCAGGGTGTTTTACAGCATCACTGGCCTCTACCCACTAGCTGCTGATCTTTTTACTGTCTCCATAGTTCTACCCATTGTGACAACCAACACTGTCCCCATACATTGCCAATGTCCCAGATATTTGCTCCCAGTTGAGAACCATTGATCTAGACTGAATCTCAACCTCCAGTGCTATCAAGGACCAGGCAGGTGACAGATGGGAAGCAATAAACCAGCTTGTGAGGACCATGCCCAGGTGAGATCCAGCCAGGCTCATCTCCACCTGGTTGGGGCTTGGAACCATCAGAACTGGTTTTTCCAGGGAAGCTGGAAATGTGATTTGGCTATTGGAACACTTCTTTTTTTTTTTCTTGTTTTCTTTTATTTAAATTAATAGACTATTTCTAGAGCCATTTTAGATCTAGATCAAAATTAATCTGAAACGACAGTTTCTATATATTACTGACCACCCCCATCACATACACATAGCCTTTCCCACCACCAACATTCTCCACCAGAGTGGTACATTTGTTACAATTAATGAACCAACATCATTATCAACATTGTTATTATCATGTAATTATTATCATAGATTGACAACATCGTTATCAACCAGTCTATAGTTTACATTAGGAATCTTTGGTGGTGTACATTTATGAATTTTGACAAATGTATAATGACATGTACTCCCCATTATAGTATCATACAGAATAGTTTTACTGCCTTAAAAATCCCCTGTGCTCCACCTATTCATTACTCTCCCCTACCCTCCACCTGGAACCCCTACCAATCTCTGATTTTTTTTCCTTTTAAAATATGTTTTTGTTGATTTCAGAGAGAGGAACGGAGAGGGAGAGAGAGATAGAAACATCAATGATGAGAATCATTGCTTGGCTGCCTCCTGCACGCACCCTACTGGGGATGGGGCCAAATCTCAGGCATGTGCCCTGACTGAGAATCGAACAGTGACCTTCTGGTTCATGGGTTGGTGCTCAACCTCTGAGCCACACCAGCCAGGCAACCTCTGATCTTTTTACTGTCTCCATAGTTCTACCTTCCCCAGACTGTTAGACTCATGCAATCTGTATCCTTTTCAGACTGGCTTCTTTCACTCAGTAATATGCATTTAGGGTTCCTCCACATCTTTTTGTGGCTTGATAGGTCATTTCTTTTTACTGTTAAATAATATTCCATGGTATGGATGTACTACAGTTTAATTATTAAACTATTGAAGGACATCTTGGCTGCAGTTTGAACATTTAAAAAATTCTGTGTGGGTACCAGGCCAGTGTGGCTCAGTGGTTGAGCATCGACCCATGAACCAGGAGATTGAGGTTCCATTCCCCATCAGGGCACATGCTCAGGTTGCAGGCTCAATCCCCAGTAGGGGGCATGCAGGAGGCAGACGAGCAATGATTCTCTCTTATTATTGATGTTTCTCTCTCTCTCTCCTCTCCCTTCCTCTCTCTGAACTCAATAAAAGCATATTTAAAAAGCAATTCTGTGTGAGCTAAGAGAACACTTTCTTTTTTTTTTTTAATATATTTTATTGATTTTTTTACAGAGAGGAAAGGAGAGGGATAGAGAGTTAGAAACATCGATGAGAGAGAAACATCAATCAGCTGCCTCCTGCACACCTCCCACCGGGGTTGTGCCCACAACCAAGGTACATGCCCTTGACCGGAATCGAACCTGGGACCTTTCAGTCCGCAGGCTGACGCTCTAACCACTGAGCCAAACCGGTTTCGGCAGAGAACACTTTCTTGATCTCTGGTTTGAATTGTAAGCTTTTTGAGGGCAGAGGGCTGCTCATCTCCAACCTTGCAAGGCAGGGACTACCAACTCCTACAAGGAAGGAAACTGAGGCAGAGAGCTTTGCTCAAAGGCTCAGAAAAAGAGGATTTAGAGTTGCTGAGAGATTCTGTCAGTATACCTCATATGTTTAGACTTCAGACTAAATAGCACCAAATGAGGGGCAGTGCTGAAAATGCCCTGGGGGACCTGCTAGCACTTCCCTGCCTTGGGAATGTCATGGAGCCCATCAAGGAGACCTGATCGGGTCTCCTCCTTCCTCTAAGGCAGAGCTGATTTTTATAAATCCATCCACTAGAATTTCTACCCACAGGTACTTTCCATTTCAGTTCAGTTCCAGGAATAACTCTCACATAATTACTAGGCACTAAGCAATTCTTTTCCGCCTCACAGGCACACTGGGGTGACCAACTCAGCCAGGTTTGCCCAAGATAAGAATCCAAAGTCCCATGTCCCCGGAACTCTTAGGTCCCAGGCAAACTGGGATAGCACCTAAGCAGATTGAAGCCAGGAGAGGGGAGAACTTTGGTGGCAAACCTGGGGTTGAAACCTATATTTTGCTGCTTCTGGGTGCTATCCCCAAACCAAGGAGTGTGGCAAAGGGAAGGAGCTGGACTGTTTTTCAGCCCCTGCCTTGCTATGGGTCTTCAGGGCAGGTTGTCTCCATCAGCCTCAGTCTTCTCATCTGTGGCAATGGGGAGACTGTTCCTGTCCTTCCAGGATTGCCAGAAGGGTATTGATAATGAATAAGAAACATGACGATTATGATGCACATTGCATTGATTAATCAATACAACTCCATGAATGGGGTACTTCCATTCTCTCTATCTCTCTTTTTGTTAATCCTCACCAGAGAACATGCTGAGAGAGAGGGAGGGAGAGCGAGAGGGAGAGCGAGAGAGAGAGAATCCATGGGAGAGAAAAACATCTATTGGTTGTCTTCCATATGCTCCCCAACTAGGGATCAAACCCGCAAACCAGTTATGTGCACTGACTGGGAATCAAACTTGCAACCTTTCGGTGCACAGAACAAAGGCTCAATCAAATGAGCCTCATTCTCTTTTGACAGCAGAGGAAACAGAGATTGGGGAGGGAGCAGTCATTTGCCCAAGGCCATGCCTGAGTGAGCAGCAGAGCCAAAACCCAGGCGTGTGACTTTATTTTAATTAGGACTCACCATGGTACAAACATGGAATCTGCTTTACTCCTGTGAAACCCAGGTCCTCACCCCTACTCCCCAGTCTCAGTCCCTGGGATAGCCCCAGAGGGCACCCAAAAGACCCTGGAAAGAATTCAACCCCTGGGGGCTATTTTTAAACGCAGAGGTATCCATTTCTGCAAAACATGGGTGCCTCACCTGACCTGGTCCCTGCAGGCCCCACCAGCTGCTCTGAAGGATTAACGCTCAGCTGGCAGGGTTTTAAATAGACACTCCAGAGAAGAGAACTCTGCTTTCTTAAATCCTGTAATTAAATCCTTAAATACTGAGACTTTAAGATAATCTGGCAGGGAAAAGATGCGCATGGTGCACGTAACTACATGGTGAGATTGAGGAAGGAAAATTTGGTTCCAATCATCAGTAGGAGTTGAGCAAAGTAAGGATTAAGGGATTGCACCTGACAGAAGGAAAGGGACACACAGAGAAAAAAATGGTTTGTCCAAGATCACATGGTTAGTTGGTGGGGATGGCGAAGAGGAAGGGTAGGGTGTTGATGACTTACTCTAAAACAACTTTTATTAGGCATGCTTTCTCATTATAAAATGTAGAATATGCAAGAGAATGGTTAAATAACTTGTGATCTAGTTCTATGATGGAACATTATACAACAGTAAAAAAATGAATATTATTTTTAAACATATTGTGCTCAGTGAAAAAGACACATGCAAAAGGCCATGTCATATACAGGGGTGGGCAAAAGCAGATTTACATTTGTAATACAAATAAACAATACAATGATTAATAAATAACAGTACAAGAATAAACTGTTTTGTGTACTCATATCTCTAAACCTACTTTGCCCACCTCTATATTTCCATCTACATGTAATATATAAGTTTTAGGACATTTTCATCACCCCAAAAGGAAATCCCATTGCTATTAACTGTCACTCCCCATTACATCTCCCCCAGCCCCTGCCAAGCGCTAATTCGCTTTCTGTTCCTATGGATTTGCCTGCTCTGGACATCTATATATACATATATATAAACAGGGAATATGCTAATTAGCCAGGCATCACAACCGCTCAGGAGGAGGCTGCATCACGACCTCTTAGGAGGAGCAGTGCACGCAGATGGGCGGGAGGGGACTGCATGCCTCCCCCAGGCCCATCGGCCACGGGGAGGCTGGGGCTGGGGGTGGGCCAGAGTGGAGACACAACACACAGGAGCGCCTGCCCTCACCCCAGCGGACACAACAAACAGCTGGCGCTACGAGGGTCTGGCGCGGGTCCCGGCCCCCCTCGGCGTGCCTCCTCGCACGGCAGGAGGTGGGGTGCCTCCTCGCGCGATTTCAATCCCACGCTGGGCCTCTAGTTTCATACAAATGGTATCATACAATGTATGGTCTTATGGCTTTTTGTGTCTGGCTGCTTTCACTTAGCATGTTTTCAAGACTCATCTATGTTGTAGTATCTATCAAGACTTCATTCCTGCCCTTGTCAATGTGCCCAGTGGTTAGAGCATTGGCCAAAGGGTTGAAGGTTTGATTCCTGGTCAAAGGGCACGTCACGTACCTGCATTGCAGGTTCAATCACCAGTCAGTCAGGACAAGTGTGGGAGGCAACCAATCAATGTGTCTCACATCAGTGTTTCTCTCTCTCTCCCTCCCACCCCCCCAAAAGATTTTATTCCTTTTTTAAAATTAATTTATTTTCCAATTACAGTTGACATACAATATTATATTACTTTCATGTGTACAATATAGTGACTAGACATTTATCTACCTTGCAAAGTAATCACTCCAATAAGGACTTCATTCCTTTTTAAGGCTGAATAATGTTCCATTATATGGATATGTCACATTTTGTATCTATATATCATTTGATGGACACTGAGGATGTTTCCACCTTTTGATGATTATGCTGCTATGAATATGGACTTTTTAAAAAAATGTTTTTATTGATGTTTAGAGAGAGCGGAAGGGAGAGGGGAGAGAGGGAGAGAAATATCAATGAGAGAAACATTGATCAGCTGCCTCCTTCACGTCCCCTACTGAGGATCAAGGCCACAACCTGGCCTTGTGTCCTAACCAGGAATCGAACTGGCGACCTTTTGGCGCCTGGGACAATACTCAACCAACTGAGCCACACTGACTGGGCAATATATCTTTCTGAGGTTCACAGTTCAATTCACACACGTTCTCTATGTCTGTCTGGAATATTATTGAGCCTTAAAAAGAAAGGAAATTCTGACACATGCTACGACATGGATTAACCTTGAGGACATGAAATAAGCCAGTCACAGAAAAAAAGCCAAATACTTTACGATTCCACCCCTTTATCCCCCTGCCTCCCAGGAGCAGTAGAGCTGGCCCGGCGCCACCCCATGGCATCCTGGCTGTGTGCCATGCTGCACTGCTTCGGGAGTTACATCCTGGCTGATCTGCTCCTCGGGGAGCCCCTGATCGACTACTTCAGCAACAACTCCAGCGTCCTGCTGGCCTCCGCTGTCTGGTAAGCATTGCCAGGCTAGCAGGGTGTGGGAGAGCAGAACTGGAGGGCCAGGGTGACCCATTCACCAGAGAGGTGGGAGGCGGGAGGGACTGGGATCCAACAGCACAACCTCCACAGTGGCCCTGCAGGCACTGTTCTGTTGCTCAGCTCTGTCCTGAGCCAGGCACGCAAGAAGTATACACCCTCACCTCCCAGGGCCCCCAGAATCTCTCCCCCTGATGCTTGGCATTCTCTCCCTGAAGGTACCTGATTTTCTTCTGTCCCTTGGACCTCTTTTACAAGTGTGTCTGCTTCCTGCCTGTGAAACTCATCTTTGTGGCCATGAAGGAGGTGGTGAGAGTCCGAAAGATCGCTGTGGGCATCCACCACGCGCATCACCACTACCACCATGGGTGGTTCGTCATGATTGCCACTGGCTGGGTCAAAGGTAAACAGGACCATAATGATGACAGCCAAAAATCACCCAGTTGAGAACCCTGGTCCAATGGTACATATTGGGCAGCCAGGCTGAGGGGTATCAGGACTGCTGCAAGGGTCCAAGCTCCCCATTAGCCCACACCTTTAGAGCAAATAAGAAGATTCTTCCAGAAATTTAACTGTCAAAGGTAAATAGGACAATGATGAAACAATGACAGCTGATTCCCAGAGCAGGGTTTCTCAATTGTGGCACTACTGACATTGGTGCTGGATCATTCTCTGTGGTGGGGGCCATCCTATGAATGGCCAGGTGTTGAGCAGCATCCCTGGCCCTCACCCACCAATAGCACACCCCCCTCCCCAGTTGTGACAACCAAAAATGTCTCTAGACATGGCCAAATGCCTCCTCGGGGACAAAATCACCTCAGTTGTGAGCCCCTGGTACAGTGGTGCAGGTCAGGAACCCCAGCTCACAGCTGCTCCTGGAGAGGTTATTCTTTTTTTTTTTTTTAATATATATTTTATTGATTTTTTACAAAGAGGAAGGGAGAGGGATAGAGAATTAGAAATATCAATTCAGCTGCCTCCTACACACCCCCTACTGGGGATGTGCCCGCAACCACAGCACATGCCCTTGACCGGAATCAAACCTGGGACCCTTCAGTCCATAGGCCAACGCTCTATCCACTGAGCCAAACCCATTAGGGCTAGAGAGGGTATTCTTCCTGGAAATGTAACCATTGTGTCTCCCTGTACTAATTCCCCGGGGGTGTAGCATGCCTCCCCAAGGGCAAGTGGTTTGAGAAAGATTGAGAGCTCAGAGTCCTGAGGAGAGAGGCTATGTGTAGGGGGCCCCCTGGAAACCTCAGGGTCCTGGATTGGAAGCCTCAGGGCAGACAGCCCAGGTTGGTCCAAGCCTTTCAGGTGGGGTATTAGCTCGATTCCTTCATGCTTGTTTTGTTCCAAATGTGCTGCTGTGTGACCTTCGGCATGACTCTGCCTGCTCTGAGCATGTTTCCTCACCTGCAACTGATCCTCACACACCCAGGCTCATTGTCCCCCTGGAGAGGACTCCAGGAGCGGAGAGTCTGCTTCCTTGGGAAGCAGCCAAGAAGGAAGCTGGGGGTGGCGGGTTCATTCAGAAGCACCCTGTTTCGTAGGCTCTGGTGTTGCCCTCATGTCCAACTTTGAGCAGCTGCTCCGAGGGGTCTGGAAGCCAGAGACCAACGAGATCTTGCACATGTCCTTGTGAGTACCCCGTCCTCCCCGCCTGTTCCTCCTGTGCCCCCTGGACCTGACCCTGGATTGGATACTTCTGGTAACTTGGAGGTCTAGCTCCTGATTCTGCCTTCCAAAAGCTTCCAGAGGACATGTCTGGGGGTACTCAGAGAGGGAACCACAACTCTGCCTAGGGAACAGGGGCAGGCAGAGATGCAGGGAAATCAGATACTTGATTTGGGTTTTGAAGAGTGAATAGGAGTTTTCTGGCAAAGAAGGAGCCTCTGATTCAGAGGCCATCACTTCTGCCAAGTCAGAAAAAGAACAACAATTCTGCCTGGTCTACAGGGTAGGCGTGCACAGGTGGGTGGGGAGCATGGGGCATGGAGTGTGGGAATGCAGCTGGAGCTCAGTGGAGAATGGTGGGCAGGGCCAGACTGCAGCATCCAGGACCTACCCCAGAACCCTGCACTGCATTTAGCCTAATGCATTTTTTAAAAGACCTCACAGGGTCAGGCTAGTTAAATTTTCTCCCAATCTACAATAAGTAAGACTATAGCTATTAAAATATGACAAAACTAAAAGGCTTACCCATAGACCAATGAAAATTGCCTGTTGTTTTACACTTTGGAGAATGTGGCTATATCTCGTTTCATCTCCACGAGAAATCTGTTCCCACCCTTAGTTCACTGACAGAGAAATAGGGCCCAGATGGTTGCATCGCCTGCTACTAAGCAGGCAAGTGGCTTCCCCTCTCGGATTCTCATCAGCTGAGGGGAGGGTTCCATGGAATCACAGACATAACCCCCTGGCCCTGGTACCTGGTGAGTGCTTTGGCAATATCATCGTTAGGTACATGCAATGAGTGACAGACATCAGAAGCAGAAGTCATGGGTCTGTCTCTTGCAACAAGATAAAATCTGAGAAACCTAGCCTGCAAGGAAGAAAAAGAAAGCTAAGAAAAATGGTTTATTGTAACCCCACATCCTGGGGAGCGTGCTGTTTGGGGGTCCCTAGGACCACCCTCGGGTTTGATGATTTGCTAGGACTCACAGAACTCGGCAAAGCCCTTTTGCTCAGGGTTACAGTTTATTACAGGACACAGATTAAAATGAGCAAAGCTAAGGTACACATGGGGCAGCATCCAGGGGAGACGGGGCTGAACCTCTGGCTGTCCCCTCTCAGTGGAGCCGTGTGGACGGCGCCTGTTTCTCCCAGCATCCATGTGTGACTATGTGCACTGAATAGTCACAGCGAACTTCCCAACTCTGGTGTCCAGGGATTTATTGCGGCTCCGTGACACAGACATAGCTGACCACCTGCATGTCTGACCTCAGCCTCCAGCTCCCCTAAAAGTTGAGCTGATACCACATGGCCCAAGATCCCCACCGTAAATCACACTCTTACTCTCTGGTGTGACCCAAAGTCCCCAAGGAAACAAAGACTCCTGTCACATGGGACACTCCCAGGCTTAGAGGACACCTCCCAGGCTCCAGAGACAAAGGCCAGATCTCTCTGAGTCAAGTTAACCCTTTACTGCACAGAGACACCACCTCCCCCACACCATGCGGGTGTTTTCCCATTTCACACTCAGCCAAGGGGAGCTGCGGCCGGCTGGGGGCAGGCAGAGAAGGGGGTCTGGGACAGAGGTCCAAAGGCCTGAGCTGTGACATGCCTCCCAGTAACCATGGCTGTCCCCTCCAGCCCCACCAAGGCCAGCCTGTATGGAGCTATCCTCTTCACCCTCCAGCAGACCCGCTGGCTCCCGGTGTCCAAAGCCAGTCTCATCTTTATCTTCACCATGTTTATGGTGTCCTGTAAGGTAAGCCTTCCTGTCATGACCCACGCCCACCTGCACTTTCCTGTCCAAGAAAGGAGAACCCTAGGTGGGGATGGAGGCCGGGACCTTGCCCATAGGTCTGTGCATGGAGAGGGGTCTGAGAAGAGCCAGCAGGTGGGCTCGAGAGTGAGGGAACAAGTCTTTCCCAGCAGAAGGCCCAGCCTAGGAAAAGCTGAGAGGGAGACAGGAGTATGCAGGGTCTGCGTGCCTTGGGTGTGGAGAGCAGAGGGACAGGTACCCTCAGGATGCTGGGCTACACCAAGAATGGTGCTGGTCTGATCATCAGGCCTTGAGTTGGGGTCTCCCCACCCTCCAGGAGGAGTTTTGAGGGGCCACATTCTCCTCCCTCCCTGTGGAGCTGGTACTGAGGTACAAAGGCCTGAGCCGTCAAAAGAGAATTAGTGACTCCAGGCCGAGCAACGCTCCTCCCTGAGCCCAGGTGTGGGAGTTCTTCTGGGGAGAGAGTGACCAGCTGTCCCGCTGGGCCCAGCATTGTCTTGGTTTTAGCACCAAAAGTTCCACAGCCCCGGACAGTTGGTCACCCTCCTGAGGGTGCGGGGTTATGCAGCCAGAGGGCTGGGTGTGGCCTACCTCTGACCTTGATCTGGCTGATCTTCTCTCCCCCCACCCCCTTGGCTTTCTCTCTCCATCTCTCTCTGTCGCTCTGCTGTCCCCCTGTCCCCCTGCCACCTCTCCTCAGGTGTTCCTGACAGCCACCCACTCCCACAGCTCCCCTTTCGATGTTCTGGAGAGCTATATCTGTCCCGTGCTGTTTGGGACGGCCTTGGTGGGTGACCATCACCACGACAACCACGGTGGGGCCCATGGAGGGGCCCATGGTGGCAGTGGGCCCGGCTCCCCGCACTCTGCCATGGCCACCAAGTCCAAGGAGGAGCTGAGTGAGGGCTCCAGGAAGAAGAAAACCAAGAAGGCAGATTAGGCAGTGGCCCACGGGGCTTGTGGGGTGCTGGGGAGAAGAACCAGACCCAGAACCTTCAGAGTCAAGGTTGGGGGAGGTGTCTTGGGCTCATTTGTCCCCTCTCTAGGCCTCACCTTCCCTGTCCGCAAACTGGGGCCCTTAGCCCACCTCTGGGGCTGATGTGAGGGGTTAGATGAGATATGGGGTAAAGGGCGTTTGTAGGAATGGGGTTTCTCTCTGTGGAACCCCTGTCGAGCCAGATTTGGGGGAGGGGAGGGGCACAGAATCATGGCAGTGGCTCCAGCCAGAAACACTGGCAGTTATGTTCTTGGCTCTATTATTTCCTTCTAAAATTATGTTTTGACTGTATTTCAAGCATTATTGAGACATTTATTTGACGGATGATTCCTGAGTACCTTCTGCGAGACAGCTGCTATGATTGCCACATCTTGCAGACTCCTCCTGGGCGTCCCTGGGCAAGGGGCCTCCTTCTCTGAGCCTTGTGCTCCCCATCTGTGTAATGGGGTCCCCTGGCCCTCCTCTAAACAAGAGCTGATGTGAGGCTGGACATGAGCCAGCCTTTCGTGCTCAGAAGCACCGTGCAGTCAGCAGGAGAGCCATGGCGGGTGTTCCCTGTGCTTGAGGACTGCTTTGTGCTTTAGATTGTTTGTGTTTGTGGGTTGGAGACCCCCACAAGGTACCTGGCAGGAAGGAGGCCTTCAGTAGACACATCTAGGCCAGACTTGAGAACGTGGAAGAGGGGGAGAGGCTTGTTCTGATCCTTGGCTTCGGGCTACCCCTAAACCAAAGAAATACAGCTGGCTGAGCAGGGGTCCCAGGGTCCAGCCTTGTCCAGGGGGCTCCAAGCACTCGCTGTTGGGCCCTGGAAGCATCAGGCCTTCCTCATGCTGGCTCATTGCTGCTCATTCAGTCACTCAACAAACATGTTTCCGCTTACTCTGCCAAGCCTTGCGCTGCTGCTGGGTAGGCTGGGAACTTGCTTCTGGGTGAATAAGGAGGATGGTAGCTGAAGGCCCCTCCCAGCTGCCTTCATCTAATCCTAGGTCACCAGGATGTCTGAGAGAGGTGGGTAGATTGAGTATGGCCAGTCGCAGGTGGGAGTTTGGGCCCAGACCAGGCCAGCCAGGGGTTGTCCTCCGCACATGGGTGCTCAGAGTGTGCTCAGGGCATTAGCCTGCAGCTGCTTCAAGATTGTCTTGGAGTTATTGTGGTCCCAGGTGTTGCCCAGTTGCTGGGAAAGTGCCTTGATCTGGTGATACCTGGGAGCTGGGTGGGTCCTAAGACTGTAAGGCCCTGAATCCATCCTCTTGCATGTCCATCAAGGCTCGGCATGAAGGTTCAGCAAATAAATCTGTTGTGAAAGAATCCTGTTGGTTTGTCTGATTCATTCCTGATTTTTTCTTAGAGATGCTCAGAGTTTCCTGGGGAAGGAGGCTCATGGCATCCTTTGATCGCCAGTGGGAAGTAGTGGCCATGGGTGAGGTCTGGGTTCAAATTTTTGCTCTGCCACCAGCAGGTCATGGGGCCTCCCCTTTTCCAAGCCCATTTGCTTCCAGGGAAAAGGGGGTGATAATTATCATTGTCCTTCAAAGATAGGTGGGATTAATTAAAAGGGGGTGATAATTATCATTGTCCTTCAAAGATAGGTGGGATTAATTTGCAGTTAAGAGTCTGTGCAAGATTCTGTTAATAGAAAAAGACAAGCCACAGATGGGAGGAAATCTTTGAAAATTATATATCTGATAAAGAATTGTATCCAGAATGTATAAAGAATTCTAAAAACTCAAATATAAAAAAACAGCTTAATTTTAAAATGAGCAAAGGACTTGAATGGGCACTTTGCCATAAAGAATATAGAAATAAGCATACAAAGAGACACTCAACATCCGTGGCCATTGGAAATATCGGCGGGAAGGTACCACTTCACACTCATGAGGACCGCTAACAACAAAAAGACTGACCATGCCAAGTGCTGGGGAGCATGTGGAGCAACTGGGACCCTCATACACTGCAGGCAGTGTAGCCCCTTTGGAAGGCAGTTTGGCAGTTTCTTAAGAAGTTAAAAGTGCACTTATCATACGACCCAGCATTCCACTCTTGGGTATTCGCCCAAGAGAAGTGAAAGTGTGTCCACACAAAGACATGCACACAAAAGTTCGTAGCAGCTTTTTAAAAAATTGTTGACAGTATTATAGATGTCCCCCATTTTCCCCTTTGCCCCCCTCCACCCAACCCTTGCCCCACCCAAGGCCTTCCTCACACTATCGTTTATGTCCATGGGCTATGCATATATGCATATATGTTCTTTGGTTAATCTCTCCCCATCCCTCCCACCTCATTCCCTCTGAGAGCTGTCAGTCTGTTCCATGCATCCATGTCTCTGGACCTATTTTGTTCATCAGTTTATTTTGTTCACTAGATTCTACATATAAGTGAGGTCATGTGCTATTTGTCTTTCTATGACTGGCTTATTTCACTTAGCATTATACTCTCCAGGTCCCTCCATGCTGTCACAAAGGGTAAAAGATCCTTCTTTTTTTTATAGCCACATAGTATTCTTTTGTGGAAATGTACCACAGCTTTTTAATCCACTCATCTACTGATGGGCATGCTTAGCTGTTGTAAATAACACTGCTATGAACATAGTGGTATATATATTCTTTCTGAATGGTGTTTCAGGATTCTTAGGATATATTCCCAGATGTGGGATCACTGGATCAAATGGCAGTTCTATGTTTTTGAGGAAACTCCATACTGTTTTTCATAGTGGCTGCACCAGTCTGCATTCCCACCAGCAGTGTACCAGGGTTTTGTTAATAGCCCCAAACTGGAAACAAACAAATGCCCCAAAAAGGTGAACGGATAAATAATTGCCCCATCCAAGGGATTACTGCTCAGCAATAAAAAAGAACCAAATGGAATAGCATGAATGAGCTTCATATGCATTGTGATAGGTAAATAAAAGTCATCCAAAAATAATGCATATTGTCTGAGCCCCTTTATATAAAATTCTAGAAATAGAAAGCTGATTAATGGGTGCTTGGGGAGAGGAGGAGAGGTGGGTGGGAGGGATGGCAAGAAAGCACAAGGGGTCTGGGCGATGGATGTCTTCACCATCCTGTGTGTGGTAATGGCTTCACGGGTCTATATACCTCACAATTTATCAAATTGTATACTTACTAATATGAACAGTTTAGTATATGTCTATGGTACCTCAACCAAGCTGTAAAAAAATCTTCAGTAAGAAAAACACACACATTTAAAATTAGGCAAAATATTTGAACAGATAATTCACCAAAGAAAATATATGGATGGCAGGTAATCACAAGAAATACACATTAAAAGCACAATGAAATGCCACTGCATATCTGTCATGGGCTGAATTACCTTACCTTCAACATTTATATGTTGAAGTCCTAAGCTCTAGTACCTCGGACTGTAACCATATTTAGAGATAGGGTCTTCAAAGACGTGATTAGGTTACAATGAGGTCTTTAGGGTGGACCCTAATTCAATATGACTAGTGTCCTTATAAGGGGAAGAGACAAGGACACAGACACGTGCAGAGGGAAGACCATGGGAGGACACAGAGAAGATGGTTGTCTGCAGGCCGTGGAGAGAGGTCGCAGAAGAAACCAACCCTGCCAGCACCTTGATCGTGGGCTTCTAGCTGCCAGAACAGTCAGAAAATACAATTCCGTGGTTTAAGCCACTCAGGGTTTTGTTATGGCAGCCCTAGCAAATGAATACAATATTGTCCAGAAAGGATAAAGTAAAAATAACTCACAATACCAGGTGCTGCTAAAGATTTGGAGCCACTGGGACACTCACATGGTGCTGGTGGAAAACAGTTGGGCAGTTTCCTATGAAATTATGCATTGTGAAATTAAACATCACTTACCATATAACACAGCGATCCCATTCCTAAGTGAAACGCACACTCGTGTTCACACTAACGTTTAAAGCAAGCTGATTATGGTAATCACCGAGAGCTGGAAGCATCCCAGGTGTCCATCAGCTGGTGAGTGGGTGAACGTTACACAACGGTCCCATCATACAATGAATACTACCCCGTGATGAAAAGGAAGAAACTTCTCATACTCACAGCAAAGTGGAAGAATCTCAAGTGCATTTGCTAAGGGAAATGTGAAGGACCCACGTCCCACGTGGTTCAGGGTTCGGGCTCTGGAAAAGGGGCCGCACGCAAATGAAAGAACGAGACAAGAAATAATAATTTGGAAATATTGGGGGACCAGGCGGGAGCCCAGCTCAAGAGGAAGGACTCCGCTTGGGTTCCAGCCTCGCCATCCTTTTATTCAATTTGGGATACACCTATAGCCCCTAGGCAGGCAATTTCCAGTATCAGGCAGACTATCTTATCAGTAAGGATTTACATGACTGTCTGGTGGGGAAGTTGCTTCAGCTACCATTGTCTGGACTAAACAGTGGGTGTACGCCCTGACCTTTGCCAGAGCTCAAGGGTCACTAGCCTTCTGGGATCCCTGTCCACACCTCTCTGCTAGTCAAGACAATGGGCGGCTTCTCGCAGGGAAAGAAGCCAGGTTCACTGTATCCTGTGCACTCCCATTATAGGGATTTTAGGAAAGGCAAAATTAGAGGCACGGAAAACAGGTCAGTGGGTGCCAGGGGCGGGGGTGGGAGGGGAGATGGTCTGGAAAGAGGCCGGGGTATTTGGGAAGGTTGACGAAACTGTTCTGTATCTTGATGTGGTGAGGAATCCATAACCATATCTTTATCAAAACTCATAGAACTGTGCGCTGAGAATTCTACTTTCTTCTAAAATGAAAAGGATAAAGCAGAATAGGCACTTGAAGCTTCCCAGACCCTTCACATCCTGGCTTTTCACCTGCGAGGTGTGTGGCCAGGGGCGGGTGACTCCCCTCTCCGCACCTCAGTCTCCTCTGAGGACGACTAGCAGGAGTGGCTGGGCCCGGGAGAGAGGTCTGGATTGGATTACAAAAACCAGCTCTGCGCGCCCAGACACTTCTGCTTGGCCTCATCTAGCACCTGGTGGGTGTTGACGACCAGCCAGCCGGCTCCCTCCTTCCAGCACAAATGTTCTGAGATCTCATTTTATGGGAGGACAGGCTGTACCAAAATAGCCTCCCAGCCTATTTTGGGAAGAGGGTGGGCAAGCGCTGGCAGGCTGGTTGGGGATGATTGGTGGGGCAGGCTGACCCTGTGGCCCTGTGCAGGTGTGAGAACTCAGACGGCCTCTCAAGACCAGCCCAATTTTAGCTGCAGGAGTCACACTCAGTAGTTTCTTTGGTCATTAGCTGAGAGAAAAGTTCTTTTATTATTATTGTAAAATACGCAACATAAAATTCACCATCGTAACCATCTCTAAGGATCCACAGTTCAGTGGTGTAAGTACATTCACATTGTTGCACAACCATCCCCACTGCCCAGCTCCAGAACTCTTCATCTTGCAAAACTGAAACTCCGTACATTAACCCCCCCGCCCCCTCTTCCTCCCCCGGACCCTGGCACCCACCCTTCCACTTTCTGTGTCTGTGAATCTGACTATTCCAGGAACTTCATACAAGTGGAACCACACAGTATTTGTCCTTTTGTGGCTGACTTATTTCATTCAAGGTTCATCCATGTTGCTGTATGTGTCAGAATTGCCTTCCTTTTTAAGGCGGAATAATGTTCCATTGTGTGAATACACACATTTTATTTATCCCTTCACCTGTCCAGGGACACTGGGGTTGCTTCTACCTTTCAGATGTTGTGAATAATGCTGTGGTGTATGCAAGTATCTATTTGAGACCCTTACAGTTCTTTGGGATATATACCGAAAAGGGAAATTTCTGAATCATATGCTAATTCTTTATTTAAATTTTTGAAGACCCACATCCCATCACTTTTGTTGTTGTATTCTATTCCTTAGGAGCAAATCCCAGGTCCCCTACACTCAAGGGTAGGGGTTATACAAAGGCGTGTTACCAGGCATGGGGATTCATAGGGACCACCTTAGAAGGTACCCACCATGCCTCATAAGCAAATCCAGACCACAACTGAACATAGAAATTTCTATTAAGTGCTTGAAACATGCCAAGCACATAAGCATGTATTTTACAAACAGTATGTCTTTGAGGTGGATTATTTTATGGGGAAAATATTAGGCTCAGTGGAGAAGCAACTTGGAGAGCTGATAGTGGGGCAGAATTAAAATCCAAAATCTTATTCCAAAGCTCATGCTTTTCCCTTTACACTTCACTTCTCCTAGTCTCTTTAGGGAAGCAAAAGACACACACAAGGGCAGAGGTTAACAGAGTCTCAGCCGCTGAGCAGGTGCTCAGCAAAGGTGAGAGGCCACCATCCAACAGTTACTGCAGATGTGAGTGGTTATAACTGTGTTTACCTTGCACTTTCTGGTTGGTACCTGCCTGGAGGCTTCTGGAAAAAAATACCAGCTCAATTAGTGGAGGAAATTAACACCTAATTGAGTCCATAGGAGCCAACTGAGAGATCAAAGTGAAGGCACAAAGGCAGGATGTTGGCAGGCCTGAGAGTGAGTTCTGGTTTTGCTCCTAACTTGCCAAGTGACTCTGGGTGAACCCCTCCTTGTCAAAAGAAAATGTTGGACTAGGTCAACGGTAGGTACACGATGGCCCGAGGGCCAAATCCAGCCCACCACCTGTGTTTATAAATAACGTTTTGTTGGCACACAGCCATACTCATTTGTTTACATATTGTCTGTGGCTTCTTTCAACCTATAACAGTAGAGTTGAGTCATCAAAACAAAGACTGTTTGACCTGCACAGCTGAAAATGTTAATTGTGGCTTTTTGTAGAAAAAGTTTGCCAATCCCTGGACTGGATGATTTTTTCTTAAATTTATTGATTTCAGAGAGGAAGGGAGAGGGAGAGAGAGACAGAAACATCAGTGATGAGAGAGAATCACCCATCAGCTACCTCCTGCACAACCCACAATGGGGATCGAGCCTAAACCCCGGCATGTAACCTGACTGGAATTGAACCATAACCTGGTTCATAGACTGATGCTCAACCACTGAGCCCCACTGGGCTGGACTGGATGATTTTTAAGATTCTTTTTGTTGGCAGCGGTGGAAATGGCACCAGGTGTTAGACCAGTGGGGTCAGACTGGACTTGGGTTCAGCAACCTCGGTACTTGAGATCTGGCTAGAAAAGAATCCTATATAATAAAAGCCTAATATGCAAAATGACCAAATGGCAGAATGACCAGTGGAACGACTGGTCACTATGACACGCACTGACCACCAGGGGGCAGACGCTCAACACAGGAGTTGCCCCCAGCCCGCAGGCCCCAGGCCAGCCAAGGTGGGTGCCAGTGGGGGCCCCCCTGATTGCCCCGCCGGTCGCCCTGCAGATAGGCCCTGATTGCCAGCCAGGCCTAGGGACCCTACCCGTGCACGAATTTTGCGCACTGGGCCTCTAGTTCAAACTATAAGAGAACATTTATTTAGAAAATCACAGAGGTAGAAGAAGTAATTTGTAGAAGAAATGGGCTGAGGAAACAAGTTATAGAGGCAAAGGAATGGCCCTTGGAGCTTAGAAGTGAGGAAGGTAAAGTGATGCACCTGGTAGGAGGGGGAAGGGAAAGGCCTGGCATGCTCCCAGGAGGGAGCAGGTACTGGGTTCTCAGTCCTAAGGGTTTTAAGGGTAGAGATTTAAAAATACATATTTTTTTTATTGATTTCAGAGAGGAAGGAAGAGGGAAAGATAGAAACAGCAATGATGAGAATCATTGATTGGCTGCCTCCTGCACACCCCCACTGGAGATTGAGCCCGCAACCTGGGCATGTGCCCTTGACTGGAATGGAACCTGGGACCCTTCAGTCCGCAGGCCAATGCTCTATCCACTGAGCCAAACCAGCTAGGGCAAGGGTGGAGATTTTAGGAGAGGTTCCAGGGGGAAGATCTCAGTAGAATATTCAGCTGTTTTCAAGGTGTGTCCTTTTAGGGTTGGAGTCTCCACTGATGGATTGGTTGGCATCAGGGCAGCGGGTCATTATTCAATGCAGCTGGTCCTGAGGTCAGCTGTGGTGTCACTTGTCTGGTTTTGTTGCGTTTCTGGGCCTGGAGCTGAAATACAACTGAGGCCTAGATGTTATTTCTAGGGAGGAAAGGTCAGGGGTCCAAAGCGCATGGCCAGCCATATGCTAGGGGAGGAAATGTCACCCTGAGGACGAGGCCCCACCCTATAGTTGCCCTTTGGTAGGTGCCCGGGTCTTTCCACACGGGTGGCCTCTGTACCTGGCCCAGCGTCCTTGCTCTGATTGTGCCTATCTAACTGCCTACCACATTTTCAACCCTAAACATATGATGATTCATAAAAGAAATGAACAGGACAAATAACTAGGTAAAGCCAAGAGAGCTGTATCTGACTCTGTGCCACGTTACCAACAGGTGTCTCACCATCCCTCAAGTGTCCATGTTTCCTCTCTAAAGACAGACCATCACCAGTTGGGTATCTTAGTCCCTTCAGGCTACTGTAACAAATTACCATAGATCGGTGGCTGAAACACCAGACATTTCTCATAGTTGTGGAGGCTGGGCAGTTCAAGATCAAGGCACCAGCAGATCCGGTATCTGGTGAGGGTTCTCTTCCTGGTTTGTGATCACTGTGTTCTCCTTGTAACCCCACGTGGGGAGAGCAGAGGGAGATCTTTCGTTGCCTCCTCATTTTATAAGAGCACCCATCATGAGGGCCCCACTCATGATCTAATCGAACACTAATCACTTCCCAAAGGCCCACCTCCAAACACTATCATGTTGGGAGTTAGGATCTTAACATATGAATTTGAGGGGACACAAACAATGAGTCTATGAGATCAGAGCAGACATGAATTCATTCAACAAACACTTCCCGAGGCTTACTGTGTTTGTCCTGGGGCTGCGCCCTCAGGAGACAGAGAGGCAAAGACCTATCCTTTGCTGTTAAGGAGTGCCTGAGAGAAGGAAGGAAGTGCCGGGGGTGCTCAGCGGGGCTGTGGAGTTAAGGAGGGCTTCTTGGAGGAGAGAGATTTTTAATGCACAGGGAGGATTGGAAGATGTCTTGGAGAATATTCCAGATGAAGAGCACAGAGTGGACATAAGCTGGGAGGTGTGAATATTTGGAAAACAGGAGGCAGAGATCATCAGGACCCATCTAGAGGCTGCCTTCCAAACCCATGAAGACTGTATGGCTCTGGGTGGCACCTAACCACCCCCAGCCTCAGTTTCCCCATCTGTGCTCCAATCTGAGCCTCAATCACTGCTTCTCATCATAACTGAGGACTGCCTACCACAGTGGTCGGCAAACTGTGGTTCGTGAGCCACATGCGGATCTTTGGCCCCTTGAGTGTGGCTCTTCCACAAAATACCACAGCCTGGGCGAGTCTATTTTGAAGAAGTGGCGTTAGAAGAAGTTTAAGTTTAAAAAATTTGGCTCTCAAAAGAAATTTCAATCGTTGTACTGTTGATATTTGGCTCTGTTGGCTAATGAGTTTGCTGACCACTGGCCTAACACATAGCTGGGGATGGTCCCGCTTCTAACCCATCAGTCTGACCATCTCCAGCATTGGCTTCAAAGCCCTCCAGAATGTTTCAGCATCTTCCAATGAAAAAACAAACAAACGCTAGAAACAATGATGCCCGTTGACAAGGAGAATGAACAAATTGCTCTATAGTCATATGATAGGATACCATCTATACTAATAAAAGGGTAATATGCTAATTAGACTGGACGTCTTCCAGACGACCATCCGGACATCCTTCCTGACAAAGCTGGGCCTGGGAGAAGCTGCCTGCCCCTCGGTCCCGGGCGCCAGTGCCTGAGGCTGTGGCCCGTGAGATGGAGTAGCCATCCGCCCACAGTCCCCTGCAGCTGCAGCCAGCCTGGGCGAAGCCGGCCCAGGTCTGGGTGCCTACAGCCAGCCAGAGGGAGGGAAGCCTGGGTCCCGGGTGCCTGCGGTCAGCAGGAGGAGGCAATCCTGGGTCCCGGGTGCAGGGCCAAGGCAGAGGTGGTTAGGGGCGATCAGGTCAGCAGAGGAGCAGTTAGGAATGATCAGGCCAGCAGGGGAGCAGTTAGGGGCGATCAGGCAGGCAGGCAGAGGTGGTTAGGGGCGATCAGGCAGGCAGGCGAGCAGTTAGGAGCCAGTGGTCCTGGATTGCGAGAGGCAGTCAGACATCCCCCGTGAGGTCCTGGATTGGAGAGGGTGCAGGCCGGGCTGAGGGACCCTCCTACCCCCGTGCACAATTTTTGTGCACTGGGCCTTTAGTACAGCATTGAAAATGAGCAAACTATAGCATGGACAACCTTGAATACACAAAGCAAGTTGTGTCAGAATATCTACAGCATGGTTCCCCTTTATATAAAAGCCAAAAACACACAAACCTGCCAAAACCGGTTTGGCTCAGTGGATAGAGCGTCAGCCTGCGGACTGAAGGGTCCCGGGTTTGATTCCGGTCAAGGGCATGTACCTTGGTTGCGGGCACATCCTCAGTGGGAGGTGTGCAGGAGGCAGCTGATCGATGTTTCTCTCTCATCGATGTTTCTAGCTCTCTACCCTCTCCCTTCCTCTCTGTGAAATATCAATAAAGTATAATTAAAAAAAACAAAAAAAAAAACAAAAAAAAAAACAAAAACACACAAACCTAATGATATATTGTTTTGGAATACATATTTATGCAGTAAAAGCATCACACAAACTAAAAGAATGATGGACCCAATTTTCTCTTTTTTTAAAATATGTTTTTATTGACTTTTTAGAAAGAGAGGAAGGGAGAGGGAGAGAGAGAGAGAGAAACATTAAAAAAAGAAAATTTTGTGAAATTAAAATGTCAATGTTCAGGAATAGTGTTATTGGCACACATTGACACCCATTCCTTTATGCATTTTCTATGGCTGCTTTTGAGCTACAATGAGAGAGTTGAATAATTGAGCCAGACACTGATTTGAAAAGCTGAAAATATTTACTTTCTGGTCCTTTATGGAAAAAGTTTGCTAGGTGATGGGTGTATGGATGTTCATTTTGTTATTTCTTAGACCTTATATCTAGATTTCATATATTTATCTAATACTAGAGGCCTGGTGCACGAAATTTGTGCACAAGGGGGGGGGTGGTCCCTCAGCCCAGTCTGCACCTTCTCCAATCTGGGACCCCTTGAGGGATGTCCGACCCCCCTCTCACAATCCAGGACTGCTGGCTCCCAACCACTTGCCTGCCTCTGCCTGATTGCCCCTAACCGCATCTGCCTACCAGCCTGATCACCCCTAAACACTCCCCTGCCAGCCTGATAGATGCCTAACTGCTCCCCTGTCAGCCCGATTGCCCCTAACTGCCCTCCCCTGCTGGCCTGATCACCCCTAACTGCCCTCCCCTGCTGGCCTGGTCACCCCTAACTGCCCTCTCCTGCCAGTCTGGTCGCCCCTAACTGTCTTCCCCTGCAGGCCTGGTCGCCCCCAACTGCCCTCTCCTGCTGGCCCGGTCACCCCTAACTGCCCTCCCCTGCTGGCCTGGTCACTCCTAACTGCCCTCCCCTGCTGGCCTGGTCACCCCCAACTGCCCTCCTCTGCTGGCCCAGTCACCCCCAACTACACTCCCTGCTGGCCTGATGGTCCACAACTGCCCTCTCCTGAAGACCTGGTCTCCCCCAACTTTCATCCTCTGCCAGCTTTGTCACCCCTAATTGCCCTCCCCTGCAGGCCTGGTCACCCCCAACTGCCCTCCCCTGCTGGCCTGGTCACCCCTAACTGCCCTTCCCTGCAGGCCTGGTCGCCCCCAACTTCCCTCCCCTGCTGGCCGGGTCACCCCTAACTGCCCTCCCCTGCTGGCCTGGTCACCCCTAACTGCCCTTCCCTGCAGGCCTGGTCGCCCCCAACTTCCCTCCCCTGCTGGCCGGGTCACCCCTAACTGCCCTCCCCTGCTGGCCTGGTCACCCCTAACTGCCCTCTCCTGCCAGTCTGGTCGCCCCTAACTGTCTTCCCCTGCAGGCCTGGTCGCCCCCAACTGCCCTCCCCTGCTGGCCCGGTCACCCCTAACTGCCCTCCCCTGCTGGCCTGGTCACTCCTAACTGCCCTCCCCTGCTGGCCTGGTCACCCCCAACTGCCCTCCTCTGCTGGCCTGATGGTCCACAACTGCCCTCTCCTGAAGACCTGGTCTCCCCCAACTTTCATCCTCTGCCAGCTTGGTCACCCCTAATTGCCCTCCCCTGCAGGCCTGGGTCCTCCCCCAACTGTCATCCCCTGCAGGCCTGCCCCCCCCCAACTGCTCTCCCCTGCAGGTATTCCCCCCCCAACTGCCCTCCCCTGCCAGCCTGGTCACCCCTAACTGCCCTCCCTGCTTGCCTGATCGCCCACACCTGCCCTCCCCTGCAGGCCTGAGTCCCCCCCAACTGCCCTCCTCTGCCAGCCTTGTCACCCCCTAACTGCCCACAACTGCCCTCCCCTGCAGGCCATCTTGTGGAGGCCATTTTGTGTCCACATGGGGGCAGCCATCTTGTGTGTTGGAGTGACGGTCAATTTGCATATCACTCTTTTGTTAGATAGGATGGAGCCTCTACACACAATATGCAGTCTCTACAACATGCCGTGTCCTCTCTCATCCCTGGGCATTTGCGCATGCCATCCTTTCTAGGGGAGGATCCTTCTTGGCCTCTTTCAGCTTTGGTGGCTCCAGGGGAATCCCCAGCTGGTGGCCACATCACTCCAATTCCTCTGCCTCCATTGTCACCTAGCCGTCTCCTCTTCTATGACCATGACTTCTTCTCTTCTAAGGACACTTGTCATTGGGTTTAGGGCCCACCTTGGTCAGCCAGGATGATCTCATGTTGACATCCCTAAAGTAATAACATCTGCAAAGACTTTTTCCAAATAAGGTCACATTCACTGGTTCTGGGGCTTAGGAAGTGGGCATATCATTTTAGCAGCCTCCATTCAACCCACTACACTTGGTTCCATTAAAATCTATTGGTCTGCCTGAATAATTTTATTAACCAATGTCACCCCAATAAATTCAATAAAAAAGAAATGAAAAGGAGAGGAAAGCAAAAAAGGGACCTTTGAAAACAAACAAACAAAAAATCTGTTGCTCTCTCTGGCAATCTGAATGGACCCGCTTCAATGATTGTGACATCATGCACCGACCATTAGTTCACTGAGTTATGCAGAGGTTGCCACATTTCATTATTCAATATCAGAGAGTCAGATTCTTTAATAGAACTACCCATCTAATCAGACAAGCCTTGAAGTATCAGAAGCAGTCAAGCTCACAGTGGTCGATACAGGTTTTTACAAAATTCTGATTTTTCTCTTGAAAGCTTGAATTTTATTCTTGGAAACAATAACCAGCAGTTGCTTTCCTTGAAGTGACAGGCTCATTTTATTCATTTTTGAGAACATTTCTGCCAAACAGCCAAGTCTAACCCATAGTTTGTCAGACATTTCAAGAAAAATGGTGCTCCCTGAAAAAGAGGCCAGGTTGGACTCCAGCGTTTCTCAAGTACTTTCCCTAGAGACGGTCATTGAGCTTAAGGCTCTGTTGGAGGGCTTTATGTGTACTTTCAATTTTGTAACGAAAAAGATTAAGACATGGACTTTTTACAACCTGGACCAGCAGAATGGCTCCCACAAAGAAGGGTGGGGAGAAGAAGGTCCATGTTGCCATCAACGAGGTAGTGACCGGAGAACACACCATCAACATTCATAAGCGTGTTCATGGAGTGGGTTTCAAGAAGGGTGACCCTCGGGCAATCAAAGAGATTTGGAAATTTGCAATAAAGAATATGTGCATACTGATACCAGGCTCAACAAAACTGTCTGGGCCAAAGGAATAAGGAATGTCCCATATGGTATATGGTGTGGTTGTCCACAATACATAATAAGGATGAAGATTCATCAAACAAGCTCTATATGTTGGTTACCTACATACCTGTTACTGCTTTAAAAAATCTACAAATAGTTCATGTGAATGTGAACTAACTGCTGATTGTTGAATCTATATATATAAAAGGCTAATGCACTAAGTGTCCATACAGGGAATGATGTCACGTAGCAACGCCCAGGTTCCTCTCCCTAGCAACTAGCTTCCTTGCAGTGTGTTCAGCCTAGGAACACGACTTGCTTTATAGCTGGGTGCAAACATTTCACACTTTAATCAAATGTCTGTGAAGCGTTTTCCCGTGCCTCATCTCATTTGATCCTCAGAGAAGTCCTGGAGTAGGTAGATAGGAGACTCAGTGGAATCCCATTTTCTTTTCTTTAGCTGGAAAATGGAGATTTAGAAAACTTAGAAACTTGACCCGACTGAAAAGAAGTAAGAAATGGTGAACCTTGAAAATGACTTCAGGTTTTCTTACTGCACAGAATATAGTCAAACACTGCTGCAGTTAAATATTTTACCCTTTGTTCTCCCTGCATGATCTCCAATAATAATCTACTTCATGTTGATATTTACTGCTGTGTTGCTGGCAATTACCTGAAAGAGAAGTTGGGGTGCTTCACTGGGCTGGAAAAAGTTTAGCTAAATCAGAAAGCAGGTCTATATTAAGCAAGTTTATTCTATATATATATAAAAGGCTAAGTTGATTCGCGCATGCACAATACATATAAAGCTCTCACTAGCGCCAATCGCATGCGTGTATTTCCCTCTGTCATTGTCAATCATGAATTTGGTTGACACTTCTATTACAGAGAAAGGGAAAATAGCAATATTAAAATATTTCTTCTAATTAATTTCCTTTCAATATGCACAAATTCGTGCACCAGGCCAGTAAAGTTATAAAACTGAAAGAAAGAAAAAAAAAAACAACCATGGAGTCACCAGTTATGGGGTGAATTGTGTCTCCCCAAAAGATATGTTGACATCCTAACCTCCAGCACCTATGAATGTGACCTTATTTAAGAAACAGAATCTTTGCAGATGTCACCAAGTTAAGTTGAGGCCACGAGATGGGGCCCTAATCCAATGTGACTGCTATCTTTATGAGAAGAGGAACACTGAATTCATATATAAAGAGGAGAATGCCATGTGGTGATGGAGGCAAAGACTGGAGTGATGTATTTCCATGCCAAGATTGACAGCTATCACCAGAAACAAGAAGAGGCCAGGAAGGATCCTCTCCTCAAGGCTTCAGAGGAAGAATAGCCTTTTTTCAGACTTCTGCCTTCCAGAACTATGACAGAATACCTTTGTGTTGTTTTAAGCCCCTCCGTTGGTGGTATTTTGTTATGGCATGCCCATGAAACTAATCCATCACCCAAATATCCTGAATGGAAAGAGACTGCTACGTGAAATGGAGAGAACTTTTAAAAATATGTATGTTTTTATTGATTACAGAGAGAGGAAGGGGGAGGGAGAGAGAGAAACATCAATGATGAGAGGGAATCATTGACTAGCTGCTTCCTGCATGTCCCCTACTGGGGATTGAGCCCAAAACTCTGGCATGTGCCCTGACCAGGAATCAAACTGTGACTTCCTGGCTCATGGGTCAATGCTCAACTACTGAGCCACACTGGTGGGGCTGGAGAGAACTTTAATACATGGGACAATCTGGATGAATCTGAAAAGCATTATTCTGAGTGAAAGAAGCCTGTCTCTGAAGGTTGCATACCGTATGATTTCATACATGTGACTTTCTCCAATACACAGATCTTTCATGATGGAGAACACACCAGTGGTTGCCAGGGGTTGGAGAGGGGTGTGAGTACAAAGGAGGCAGCGTGACAGAGCCTTTGGGGAATCTGTGGATGCCCAAAAACTCAGCTAAAACTCACAGTGAAGTCAGTTTTAGTGTATGTAAATTATAAAATAACATGATAAAATGAATGAGGGGAAAAAGACATACAAATTACGCTGTCGGTTGTTCCTTAGAATTGAATCACAAAGTATTTGTCTGATTTGGAGCGTCTTAACCTGGACTTCATTGGCCCCATTAGAACCCAAGGACAGGAATTAGAGGCAAATTGTGGGCATGTGCCATTTTCTAGGAAAGGGTCCAAAGCTTTTATTGTGGAGGTTGGAGTGTGGTCTGTGACCCCAAAGCCTTAGGAACCACAGGCAAAAATGAGGCCAACTGTTGATTTCCAAAAGACCGTCTTTCTGGACCCTGACAGGTAGGTTCAGCGCAAGGCACTGGGCTTGTGCCCTGACTGGAATCGTACTGTGACCTCCTGGTTCATGGGTTTGATGCTCAACTACTGAGCCACACTGGCTGGCATGTGTTTAACTTTCAAAGGACCTGACACACTGTTTTCCATAGCGACTGTCACATTTTACATTTCTAGCAGCAGGGTACGAAGGTTCCAGTTCCTCCACATCCTCACCACTTGTTATTTTCTACTTTTTTTACTCTAGCCATCCTAGTGGGCGTGAGGTGGTAGTATCTCACTGTGGTTTTAATTCGCAGATAAATACTATTTTGAAATAATATTTTTAAAAATCCAAGCAATGCAAAATATCCACGATGAGCAAAATAAAAATAAAAACAGGTTTCAGCCCTGGTTTCCACATCCCCTGACTTGCCTCGCTGTATTCAAAATCATGACATCTCATTTATTGTGAAATTTTTCTTCATTGATTTGGATTTTTAAAAAAATTTCACTAAAATAGTTATCCTTTTACCACAATTTAAAAACTGAAGAGAGATTATTTATCTTTATTGCTGGGGTTTTTGGGGGGTGTTCCTCTTCCCCCACCCCTCCCCCCACCCCTCCCACCCCCGCCCCAATGTTGTGTTCCAGGACAATGTCTCACCTGTCTCCCCCTCCTACACTCTGGGGTTACAGCGGCTTCTGCCCATTCACGTGACAGTTTCTGTGCTGGACCCCAGGGGGCGCTGCTACCCTGCTCATGCTCCGCGCAGGCACCTCGGAGGCTGAGACTGCGATTCCGTTTATGAACATCTCCCAGCCTGGATTTCTCCTCTTTAAGGTGGGGATGATAACATTGGGCGTTTGGGGATGGCAGAGGCATGGAAATCCCCTGGGCTCAGCACCTATCAACACAGAATAATCATGACCATTCCCTAAGAACACAGATGGAAGAATATTTTACACTTTCACTATGGAGAATTTCATACATAAAAGTAGGCAGAATCATAGAAGGAGCCCCCAGTCCCAGCCCTGATCTTCATCACCCCCTAGCCAACCTCATCCCATCCTCCTTGCCACCTGGGATTATTTCTAAGCAAATCTCAGTCGTTCTATATACCTTATCACTCTATAAATATTTTTGTTATGTATCTCCAAAAGATAAAGATTCTTTTATAACCTAACAATACCATAATCACATGTTAAAAGCTTTGAATAGAATTCTTTAACACTCATAGATCCCAAGATGGCCAACAAATAGGTTGGACTCTCCGTTCAGCTTGGGAAAATTATTATTATTTTTTTAAATATATTTTTATTGATCTCAGAGAGGAAGGGAGCGGGAGAGAGAGATAGAAACATCAATGATGAGAGAGAATCACTGAATAGCTGCCTCCCGCACGGCCCCCGCCGGAGATGGAGCCCGCAACCCAGGCACGTGCCCCTGCCCAGAATCGAATCCGGGATCTTTCAGTCCTCAGGCCGACGCTCCATCCACTGAGCCAAACCGGCTAGGGCTTGGGCAACTTATTGAATTTCTCTGAAGCTGATTTTCATCATGAGTAAACCTGGATAGCAAACTGAAGTCCCCAGGTCATGGTAGTAGTGGAGAGTATGTATATTTGCACCTGAAGTTAAAAAGTTACCCAACATGTAGCAACATGATTATAGTAACATGAGTATATATAGAGCAGTGGTTGTCATCCAGGGGATGGAGGTGGGGACTCTGCCCCCTCAGGGAACAGGGAGCAGTGTTAGGAGTGGTGGTACTATGAGCATGTAGTCGAGGAGAGGTCAGGACACTTCTCAACATCCCACTGTGCACAGGACGCCCCGCCCCCGCCCCCGCCCCCCCCCCCCTCCACCCCAGAGGATGAACCAGCCCCAAATGTCAGCAGTGCCAAGGATGGAAAACCCTGCTCTAGAGACTTCGATTTTATTAACACTTGCTGGAACGTGGACACCCGAGGCGTTGATTCCGGACTCTGCCACTTGTTGAGCCAGTCTGGTAATAATAGTAAGTAATCATGGCCAACATTTTGAGGGCCTTTTGCATGACCCAAGAGTAGCGCTAGGCTCACTATACATGTGCATTTCATTCTCTTACCAACCCAGGAGGTTGCTGAGAAGACTCGAGTTCAGAGTGGCCCACACAAGGGGTCTCTCTCTCTAGACCTCATTTCTTCATGCGTGGTACAGGATCACAATATTTGCCTCTTGGGTTGTGTGTGGACTGCTGATGCCAAAGGCCAACCAGCTGACACCTCATGGACCCTCAACAGAAGCATCTGCTATGTTGACTACATTAGCCTGGCACACAACAGTTAACTGCCAAGCCTGGCTAAGTGCCCAGCTAAGCCAGGGCCTGAGAACCACATAATTTCTTTCATTATCCCAGTTGCTGGGGGAATTGGCAGCGAGAGACCTGTGAAATACCTAAGACAAAAGTGACTAGGATTGCCAGGGGCTTGCCTTCCGATCAGTGCTGAGCCCCAAAAACTTTCTTTTCCAACCTGCTTCCCTAGAGGATTGCAAATTGGCCCTTCCGCCCGCAGCAGGAGTGAGAGGGAGGCTGGAGCCCCCCCAGGAAACCCAGGAGGCAGTTGTGGCAAGTCCTTCCCAGGAAAGGCCGGTCCTGCTTCGTTGTCTGCAGTGGCAAACAGGAGCTGAGAAAGATGGGTAGTTGTGAATGAGCCTGTTGATGTGACCATTATTTACTAAGCACCTACTATGTTCCAGGCACGCCAATCTTGACAGACAAGGTCCTTCACTTGTGGAAGTCACATTCTCGCAGGAGAGACAACCAGTAAACAAGCAAAGAAGAAACACCAGCTGGTGGTGAGTACCATGCAGAGAATTAAAATAGGGTGATGGCGTCCGAGTGACCTGGGAGGTCACTGAGTAATGGGAGGGTAAAGGAGGGCCTCTCAGGAGGTGGCATTTAAGCTGAAATGTGGAAGACATGAAAGGATGAAGAATGGGGTATTCATGGCATGTGCAAAGGCCCTGAGGTTAAAATAAATCAGCTATGTTAGACCAGGGTTTCTTAACCAGGCATTGTTATAGCGAGCCTAGTAAACATTGGCAATGTCTGGAGATAGTTTTTTTTTTTTAATCTCACTATAGGATATGTTTTTATTGATTTTAGAGAGAATGAGAGAGAGAGAGAGAGAAAGAGAGAGAGAGAGAGACCAATTGGTTGCCTCCCGTATATACCCTGACCTGGGAGTCAAACCCGAAACCTAGGTATGTGCCTTCACCGGGAAGCAAACCCACAATTTTTTGGTGCACAGGGTGATGTTCCAACCAACTAACTAAGCCACCCAGCCAGAGCTGGAGATAGTTTTGATTGTCACAACTTGGGGAGAGAGGTACTGCTACTGAAATCCAGTGGGTTGAAGCCAGGATGCTGGCCCACATCCTACAGTGCACAGGACAGCCCTCACTGCAAAGGATGACATCCCCAAATGTCAGTCATGCTGATACTGGAAAAGACTGGGTGAGAGGGAAGAAAGAAAGCCTGGTGTGAGTGTCAAGGTTAACACCTCCCAATCCTTCTATGAACATCAGATAATGGTAACCAAGGGAATGTGGCCCTGCACTGGAGTGGGGTCACGTCCAAGGGGCATCCTGGGGACCCAGGACATGGGAAAAGGAACAGAGATTTCCAGGGAGGCAAGTTCCAAGTCAGGAGACAGATGAAGAGAGGCTACGATAAGGCCCTAGACAGACACTAGAGCCCAGAGCTGAGGCCTAGGAGAGGTCAGCCGAGTGTGACTAAACCAGAGGGTCTGGGTGGACTGTGGGAAGCTGGCTGGATGGCCGGGCTGGGGGTGGAGGTCCCTGGAGGAGAGGGATAGCAGTATTTGCTCCCCGACCCTGTGCTTCTAGGCTAGTGAGAAAGTTCTCCCTCTGAGCCTGTTTCCCATCCATAAAATGCTGACAGTCAACTCCACATCACAACATTCATCAGGCCCGTGCAACAGAGGACTAACTCAGCAGGCCTGGCTTGTCCATATCCGGCGCAGGAAAGTTTTGGCCTTTGCCCAGCTCCTGGGAGGTGTCCCTTAAAAGCCCTGGAAATAACCTGACTGATAAGAGGATCTTCGTTAACTTAGGGGCTTTGGGATATGCCTGATAACCGATGCTAACACTCTGACTTATACCAGGGGCCCTGGGCCATACGGTATGAACTGGACTGCTGGAGGGGCTGAAGACTGAGGTACGCCATGTCTATATGAGCAACACCCAGTAAAAACCCTGGACACCAAGGCTTGGGTGAGCTTCCCCGGCTTGCAGAACACCGTGCATGTTGTCACACGTCGTCGCTATGAGAATTAAACCCTGTCTGCACGACTCCACTGGGAGGGGACGATTAGAAGCTCACGCCTCTTCCCTTGGCTGATTTCAATCTGTATCCTTGAGTGTGTGTGCGGCTTCCTCATAGGGGCCCTCAGTTACCACCCAGTGTCAAGCAGGAGCTGCTTGTTCATCTTTTTCATACAGCCAGTGTTGGAGTAATCTTACACTGAAGGTCTCCTTTCAGCTCACCTTGTTTTAGTAATGAGACATTTACAAAAGAAAAGGGACAAAAAAATAAAAAAAACAAATACGACATCCTACTTCGAATCCTGAATGTTGATCTTTTCCTGGGCCAAGGATATGTGGGGCGGAACTCTCTCCTGGTGCTGGGCAGTGGCAGGGGGCCCAGCTCCAGTCAGCCATGTGGTCATGAGGGTGGACAACAGATACTCTACAGTGTGGCATTAAGTGCATTTTTGACTTAGCATCTGTATAATAAAAAGTAACTTTCCCTTCTGATCCAGGCCTTGAAACTCTCTGTTAATCTGCATCCTTTCACTGCAACAAACCATAATTATGAGTAAAACAGCCTTTTCTGAATCCTGTGAATCCTTTTAGTGAATCCCTGAAACCGAGGGTGGTCTTGGGGGCCCCAGAGCAACAGGGTCTTTCCTGAGTGGACAAGGCAGGGAAGGGAAATTGAGGCAGAGAAGGAAGAGGTATGGAAAAGCTCAAACTACTTGATTGAACTGATGCTACCATTTCTTGAGTGCCCGCAGGTAAAGTGGGGACTTTACTTACCATCTCCCAAGTGCCTGGTGCACATTCTGTTGGTCACGGGCATTTTGGCATTCATCTTGATCTTCAGGCACATCGCGCTTCCTCATGTGCTGCCCCCAAGGGGGGTGCCTCACTGTCCCCCCCTAGCCCACCCCTGAGTGGCCCTCACTCCCGTTTCACAGACCATGCAGCTGATGTCCTGGGAGACAGGCCACTTGCTTGAATCCTCCGGGAAGGCGGTGGAGGAGACAGCACTCCCGCCGGGCCCATGGACGTCGAGGTACAGCTCCCTTCTGTCTGTGCTTTACTAATATTGACAGGCGGGTGGGCAGGCCTTAGATCACCAGGGCATTTCCAATGAGGTCTAATCGTGAGAAGGTCTTTCCCCTGGCTACACAGCCTGTGGTTTTTATTATTTTTTTCCTTGCTTTATTGTGATGTAATCAACACATAATATCGTTTAAGTTTGAAGTGTACAGCATGTGGACTTGATGCACTTATATGTCACAAATTGGTTACCATAGTAGGTTATCTAACGCATTTATCACATAGTTACCATTTTTTTTGTGTGTGTGTGGTGAGATTTAAGATCTACTGTCTTAGCAAGTTTCAAGTATATAATACGGTATCATTAACTATGATCGCCATCCTGTACGTCAGATCTCCAGGACTTATTCATCTGTTTTTGTGTGTGTTTGTTTATTTATTTATTTTATAGAACTTATTCATCTTATAATTGGAAATTTGTAACCTTTGACCAACATCTCCCCATTCCCTTCACCTCCCCTACTCTCTGTTTCTCTGAGTTTGGCCCTTTTAGAGTTCACAGGTAAGCGCCATCACAGTTATTTGTCTGTCTGACTTATTTCGCCTAGCCCCTAGCACAATGCCCTCGAGGTCTATCCATGTTGCTGGGAGTGGAATTTTTTGCTTATTTCAAAGAGCTCATCAGTTTGATGTGGGCAGGGTCCTAACTGCCCCTGGAGACTTGCTAATCTCCCTTCTTATCAAAGACAGCTGGCCTCAGCCCCAGGCCTCCTGCAGGCAAGGAGATGTGATGAGTTTATTTAAAGTGCTTTCTCAGTTTCCTGCACTGCTCACATTAGGGGACAGAGAATTCTCTGTGGTCGTGCTGCCCTGGGCCCTGCAGGAGGCTCAGCAACATCCCTGGGCCCCACCCACTAGATGCCAATAGCTCCCCCTCCCCAGTCATGACAACCAAAGTGTCTGCGGCCATTGCAAGTGTCCCCTGGGGAGAGAATGGTCCCCGGTTGAGAACTGCTGGTTTACATAGTACACGAGGTGCTTGGACATTTGTTGGAGGGAATGGTGAGCGCAGGACCGGGTGGGGAGTGCCTCTGAGTGTTCATCCTTTGGGCTTACCCTGGCAGGGCTGGGCACAGCTCCCAGCATCCTACAGTCTCCCTCTGTACACCTGGGCCCAAGCTCAACTTTCGTGGAGCCCCAGGGGACCCAGGTGTTGGAGAGGCTGGCTGGTCCCTGGGCCCCAGTGCCAAGCACCAAGAAACCACAGTTGCTGTGGCGACTGCTGAGCTCTTAGGGCGAGAAGCTGGTTGGTTGAGGGGCAAAAGGCTCCGGTGCCTGGAGGAGCCAACATCCAGGGACCTTGGCTGAGAGGTCACAATCCAACGTCCACCCATTAGCATTGTTAGCAGACCAAGCAGAGCAGCGGGGAGCAGTTGGTTCAGTTCCCCAGGGACACCGCAGGTGACAGGGCTGCAGGTCACTGAGGGGGCCTTGGAGGGTGAGACAGACACACCCCACTCCGATGGCCCTGCCTGGCTGGCCTCCCAGGAAGGCCACTCGGCCACTGGTGTGAGGTGTCTGAGACCCAGTCCCTGTCCCGGGGAAAGATCGTCCAAGTGGGTGGTCAGCATGAGCACGGGCCCCCTCAGCCCAGGCACCCGCCGGCGGCTTCTCCAGGGTCAGGCAGGCCCCCTCCCAGAACCTCCATCCAACAGTGTGGCCATCTTCATCAGCTCCACGGTCTCAGGTAAGGGGCGGGGCAGGGCTTGGGTTTTCGAGGCCAGGGGACACTCTTGGGGGTGCCAGGGCAATGGGCATGGCTCACAGTGTCCCCTAAGAGACCTGGATGTGAATGCAGCCCGGCCAGTGACCCATGTGGGAACCGGTAAAGGGGAGCGTCCCAGACCCTCTGTTTCTTCTTTATTTTTTTTTTTAATTCTTTTTTTTAAAAAATAAATTTTTATTTTATTTTTATTTTATTTTTATTTTTTATTTTTTTAAAAATATATATTTTATTGATATTTTACAGAGAGGAAGGGAGTGGGATAGAGAGCTAGAAACATCGATGAGAGAGAAACATCAATCAGCTGCCTCCTGCACACCTCCCACTGGGGATGTGCCCGCAACCAAGGTACATGCCCTTGACCAGAATCGAACCCGGGACCCTTCAGTCCGCAGGCTGACGCTCTATCCACTGAGCCAAACCGGTTTCAGCTAAAAATGAATTTTATTGATTTTTTTACAGAGAGGAAGGGAGAAGGATAGAGAGTTAGAAACATTGATGGGAGAGAAACATTGACCAGCTGCCTCCTGCACACCCCCTACTGGGGATGTGCCCGCAACCAAGGTACTTGCCCTTGACCGGAATCGAACCTGGGACCTTTCAGTCCGCAGGCCAACACTCTATCCACTGAGCCAAAGCAGTTAGGGCTCTGTTTCTTTGATAATCTAGGCTGGGAGCCTGACTTGATAGAGTTGCTATGAGTGGCAAACGATATTGCAACTAACATTTCTGATGAATGCACGGTGCACGAGGCTTAAAGAGTGCCAGAGTCTTCCCACGGCCCTGCATGACTGGACTGTTCACCTCCCCAACTTTATCTCATACGATCCTCTCCTCACCCATGTGTTGCAGTCACACTGGGTTCCAGCAGATCCTGGAACCCATGAAGCCCTAGGCCCCAAAAGCTATAGTTATTTAATTTACGTGTTTGTTTAATGCCTGGCTTCCCCCACTAGGCTATGAGCTCCGCCAGAGCAAAAACTACATTGAGCAGTGTTCTGGCAAATGTTTAATAACCTGATCTTCAAAAATATTAAGGTAAAACAACAACAAAAACCATGTAAAACACCTGATTTGTACTGTCTGCCAATTTCTGTGGTGCAAGTCCTCCACCATGGTCAATTTCAAGCTGCCAGTGTGACTTCATAAACATGGAGTGGGGAAGAACTGGGCACTGTCCCTCCCCCCCGCCCCCCCCCCCCCCCCGCATCCTCTAGTATTTTCCTGCTACAAAGGCAGTAAACAAACTCAGGAGCAGAGCTCACAGCCAATGTGGTAAGATGATTTGGAAGCGGTGACTTTTGAGTACTTATGATCTCTGCTTTTGCTATAATGTATTCCATTGCAAGTTCAGATCATTTAATTTTTCATAATGGCTATGTCAACAACCACTGGCTCACAGAATTCCTGAGGATTGCTCTCCCAAGCCAGTAGGGGCCAGCTCTGGCAGACTGCATTATTTATATATGTCTCATTTACTGTTGTGCCCTTGATCTAAGCAATGTCTAGATCTAAAGAAACTTCCCAGTTGATATTTTATGGACAAATGTAAATAACCTGTGGGATTTCTAAAACGGGCATGGGAAGGGGAGGGGGTGGGACAAGATTGGCATTGAGGTCAGCTGACCTGGGCAGCTTCTTTGTACCAGTGGCTCCCAGACTGTGAGAGGGGGCAGGCCAGGCTGAGGGACCGCCCCCCCCCCCCCCCCCGCTCCAGTGCATGAATTTTCATGTACCGGGCCTCTAGTGTGTGTGTATATGTGTGTGTGTGTGTGTGTGTGTATATATATATATATATATGGAGGCCTTTTATTTTATTTATTTATTTAGTTAGTTAGTTATTTTTTGTTCATCCTCACCGGAGGATATTTTTCCATTAATCTTTTAGAGAGACTGGAAGAAAGAGGGAAAACAGAGAGAAATATCGATGTGAGAGAACCACATTGATTGGTTGTCTCCTGCATGCGCCCCAACCAGGGCCCTGGGCCGGGGAGGTGCCTGCAACCAAGGGACATGCCCTTGACTGGAATTGAACCCAGGACCCTTTGGTCCGCAGGCCGACGCTCTATCCACTGAGCCAAACCGGCTAGGGCTGGGAGGCCTTTTAAAGAAACTAATGTGACCTCCTCCTAGCCATGAGGAGAAAACAAATGCTTCTTCAAAATCTATGTTGCACTAGGTACTTTTACTTGTAGACTCAGTGGTTCTGCCAACCTTTATTGAGTGTCCGTGTTGCGTGCTGAAAAATCAGGAATGGCTGCGACAAGAAGAGGTTTTTCTTCTTTGGGAGCTTGCAGGCCTGAAGAGCAGAGGGGGAAACTGAGGCTAGCCTGACCCTTGGCATAAGGCCACACAGCAAAGTCAGTGGTGGAGAAGGTCTTAGAATCCATCCAGGTTTATGCTGGGTAGGGCTGCCAGATTTAGCAGAAACAAACAAATAAACCAAAAAACAAAACGAGGGTATCCAATTAAATTTCATTTCAGATAAACCATGAATAATCGTTTTCTATAAGTCTATCCCTTATGGTAACACATGATTTGTTGTTTATCTCACATGCAATGGAACTGGCTTTATCAGATATGCAAAGGTATCCAAATATTGCATGGAACAGGATCATACTTATGCTAACAGGTTATTTGTTGCTTCTCTGAAGTGCGAATTGAACAGGGTTTATTAGAAATGCAAATTTAGCCAAAACCGGTTTGGCTCAGTGGAAGAGCGTCAGCCTGCGGACTGAAGGGTCCCGGGTTCGATTCCGGTCGAGGGCATGTAGCTTGGTTGCGGGCACGTCCCCAGTGGGAGGTGTGCAGGAGGCAGCTGATCGATGTTTCTCTCTCATCGATGTTTCTGACTATCTATCACTCTTCCTTCCTCTCTGTAAAAAATCAATAAAATATATTTAAAAAAAAAAAGAAATGCAAATTTATCCAAATGGTGTGTGGAATGGGCTATACGTATGCTACCAAGTTATTCATTGTTTGTCTGAAATGCAAGTTCTCATGAGCATCCTGTATTTTATCTGGCAGCCCTAACCCAGGGCAACTACCCACCCTGGTTAGCTGGGAGCTAAGGGTTTCCTGGGATGTGGGATGTTTAGTGCTAATAGCTGGAAAGTCCCAGGCAATCCAGGAGGTTTGTCTCCTTAGGTTTACCTCATGTATTTGTATCTTTTGATGTCCCCTCAAGGGCCTCCGCCTGGGTGGGAGGGAATGGAGCGAAAATCAGAGCCATGGACCAGGATAGAGTTCTGGGTTCTTCCATCGAACGCCGTCCATGTCGTTCCTTGCAGATATGGATGCGGAGAGAGAAGCTCTGCAGACGACCGCGTACCCCGAAGTGCAGACCTTCTGCCAAAAGCATGGCCTGATGTTTGAGGTAATCCTCAGCTGCCCACGCCTCCCTGCCTCAGTTTCCTCTCCCTGGGAGGAGGGAACAAGGGTGTGCCACCTGGGCAGTCCCCCGGGGCTCTGTGCTCAGTTTCATGCTTTCCTGTTGAGTCTTGAAATTCATCATGATTTTTGAACAAGAGACTCGCATTTTCTTTTTGCAGCAGACCCTGCAAATTCTGTAGCTGGTTCTGGCAACGGCCCAGGGAGATAAAAGTCTTTTGAAAAGGCAGGTGGAGGGATGATGGCTGTGCGGTGGGCACTGCGGTTGGCACAGGCGGGGTGACCCAGTTCTAGGAGCAGAAGCCTTGAGACCCTGCTCCTTGGACGCGTCACTTATGTGTTGTCTTCCCTGCCCTCCTGGCCCTGCCTGCCCTGGGGCAGCTTGAGGACTGTGGGATATGCAGGGTGGGTGTTGAGTGGGATGTGCCTTTTTCCAGAGTGCTGGACACAGTCGCTACTGCCCCCAAACAGAGTCTCCTACAGCTCACACCAATCAATCTTGGGGCGGGGGGGGGGGGGGGGGCGGGGAGAGTCACTGCCTGTATGTTTGATGTGGAAACTGACAAACCATCTTTGGGGGTCTCAGCTCTAACGGGCGCTGCCTCCTTGCCATTTATGACAGCAATTCAGCACCTCAAAGTCCCTGGATTATAAGACCAACTGCCATTGATATATTAGTAAGAAAGAAGCAGTGCTGGAAATTCGACTGCCTGCCATTGAGCATGAGACACAGCTCCATGCAGAGGCACTGGAAAGGAAAACCTACACGTTGAGAACTGATGAAATGCCAATGTTCATCCCTTAATGTCTACATGGGCGCTAGCTAGGCAGCACGCACTGCAGACATCCTCAATCAGAGATGGGGGACGGTGGCCCACAGAGAGGAAGGTTCTTGCCCAGGGCTGATGGCTGACCCTTTTTCTTCCTCCCTTCCTTCCTCCAGTCACATTCAGCACTGTGGTCCTTTCACCCTGTGCTGTAGTTCACTAGGAATTGATGTGTCTTTCCCTCGGGGCAAAATAATTTAAAGAGGTAGGGACTATTCTGAGTCCCATCCTCCCTGCTTCCTCATCCCAGCCTTTCAGGGGGTCAGCCTCGCTCCTTGAATTGAGCCATTCTGCCGGGGGCCCTCCTCTGGCTAGCAGGCAAAAATGGACCGCAAGCGTGTGGTTGCCAAGGCGACTTGGCCACATCTGATTTTGGCCAAACGAAACACCCTCCTTCGCAAAGAAAGCTCTGCGAACAAGTGTGGACATGTCCTTGCTTTAAAAGAAACAGTTTGAAAATGCTCAGGGTCTTAATTTTTTTTTAATGTTTTTAAGTAAACTTCTACTTTGGGATTGAGATTTACAGGAAGCTTGTGTGTGATACAGAGTTCCCATATATCTTGCACCCAGTTTTTCCCCTGAATGTGAATATCTCACATTATCAGGTGCATTTGTACAACTAAGAAATGGACACTGGCACATTGTTATTAACCAGCCTCCTGATGTTACCCAGATGTCACCAGTTCTCTCTGGTCTCAAGCGCCCCCTCCCCACCGCCCCCGCTGCCCCCGCAGGTCTCCCCAGTCTCCTCCAGTTTGGGATGGCTCCTTGGTCTTCCCGTATTGCTCATGACCTTGGCAGTCTCGGGGAGGACTGGCTTGGCATCCTGCAGGATGCCCCCGATCTGGATCTGCCTGATCTTTTTCTCAGGATTACTCTGGGCATTCATTCAAGTTCTTTTAATCCAGACATCCCCCTTCGGGGAGAAGCTGTCAAAAGTTATTGAAAGAAACTTTATGCCTTTGCCAAAGGTAACGGAAAAGTCACCGATCCCGCCATGTTCCTGACACACCCACACTTGTAATCTCCAGGTCGTCGATCTGAGGTGGGGAATTCAGCACACACAGGCCACGGACCACATGACCACGGAACTCTGCTTGGAGGAGCTTGATCGGTGTCGGAAAACATCCCTAGGGCCGGCTTTTGTTGTGAGTCTCTTGGGAGAGATGGGGTCACTCTTACGTCTCTTCTAGCACCAGGATTTGGCTCCTGCTTCCCAGCCAAATCCAGGCATGGAGGGATATAGGTGGCATTTCTGCTATCATACCCTATCTCCATAGCCTGTCTGTGGCAGACATTGCTAATCATTCGCAGCACGTTTTCTGCAGAGCTAGCTGACATCCAGACATTAACAGTCAAGTGCAAGCAGCAGGTAAGTTAGAGAGCAGAGTGTTGAAGTCCAAAGGGATCTTAGGATTGGCTCTGGACTTTCCATGAGCTTTCCCACCCCATCTACTTCATTTATTTATATTTTAAGTCTTTATTGTTTTGTGTTTTTTTTTAAATAAATCTTTATTCAGATTATTACAATTATTTCTCCTTTTTCCCCCCATAGCTCCCCTCCACCCATTTCCCACCCCACCTTCTGCCCTTACCTCCCCCCCACTGTCCTCATCCATAGGTGTATGATTTTTGTCCATTCTCTTCATGAACCCCCCATACCCCTTTCCCCCTGAGAATTATCAGTCCACTCCCTTTCTATGCCCCTGATTCTATTATATTCACCAGATTATTCTGTTCCTCAGGTTTTTAATTCACTTGATTTTTAGGTTCACTTGTTGATAGATATGTATTTGTTGTTCATAATTTTTCTCTTTACTTTTTTCTTCTTCCTCTTCTTTAAGAATACCTTTCAGCATTTCATATAATACTGGTTTGGTGGTGATGAACTCCTTCAGCTTTTTCTTATCTGTGAAGCTCTTTATCTGCCCTTCAATTCTGAATGATAGCTTTGCTGGGTAGAGTAATCTTGGTTGTAGGTTCTTGCTATTCATCACATTGAAAATTTCTTGCCACTCCCGTCTGGCCTGCATAGTTTCTGTTGAGAAGTCAGCTGACAGTCGTATGGGTGCTCCCTTGTAGGTAACTAACTGTTTTTCTCTTGCTGCTTTTAATATTCTCTCTGTCTTTTGCTCTTGGCATTTTAATTATGATGTGTCTTGGTGTGGTCCTCTTTGGATTCCTTTTGTTTGGGGTTCTGTGGGCTTCCTGGACTTGTAAGTCTATTTCTTTCACCAGGTGGGGGAAGTTTTCGTTCATTATTTCTTCAAATAGGTTTTCAGTATCTTGCTCTCTCTCTTCTTCTGGCACCCCCATAATTCTGATGTTGGTACGCTTGAAGTTGTCCCAGAGTCTTCTTACATTATCTTCAACTTTTTGGATTTTTTTTTTTTGGTTTTTGCTTTTTCGGTTGAGTGTTTTTTGCTTCTTTGTATTTCAATTCTTTGACTTGATTCTTGGGTTCCTCTATTCTGTTTCTGGGTCTCTGTATAATATTTTTTATTTCAGTCAGTGTATGTTTAATTTCTAGTTGGTCCTTTTTCATATCTTCGAGCGTCTCGTTATATTTATCGGCCTTTTCTAGGATATTCTTAAAAAGTCTTATAACCGTGGTTTTGAATTCTATATCCAGTCGTTTGTTTTCCTCCATTTCTTTCGTTTGTGATCTGATTCTTTGACCCCGCATTTTCACTGATTCCCTGAGTTGGTAAGGTAGATATTTGTGCTAGGTTTCCAATATGGCCCAGTGGGTCTGCTTCCCCAGTTAACCTGAGGTGGACACTCTTGGTGCACCCCTTTGTGGACTGTGTGTACAGCCTTGTTGTAATTAAGTCTTTATTGTTGTTGGTATCACTGGGAAGAATTGACCTCCGGGCCAGTTGGCTGTAAGGATCAGCTGTGTCTATGCTGGGAGAAGTTCGGTGCTGGAGACAGCCTTATAGGATTAGACTTGCCAAATTGCAATAGCCTCTGTGCTCAGCTTGGATGGGGTGGAGTCTCAGTTTTGGCTTCCTGTCAGCCTTGCCCTTGCGCGCATGTGCGCTTTCAGTCCTCCGCCTTCCCCAGCTCGAGTCTCCGCCTGAGAGTCCAGACTCCCCTCACAAGAGCGTGGGTCCCCAGGGGCTCGCCTGGAACTGGGGTTCACTGCAGTCAGAACTGGGGCTCAGTGCAGTCAGAATCCTCTGACTCCCTTCCACTAGGGAAAGCCTGTGGCAACCTCCGCAGCCTTTGTGCGCACTGGCCCGTGTGCGCCTTCAGACTTCTGCCTTTCCCAGCTCGAGTCTCCGCCTGAGAGTCCAGACTCCCCCCGTAAGAGCGTGGGTCCCCAGGGGTTCGCCCGGAACTGGGGTTCAGTGCAGTCAGAACTGGGGTTCAGTGCGGTCGGAGGCTTCCTTCCCCCTTCCGCCAGAGAAAGTCAGCCAGGCTCTCAGCCGCCCTTCCTCTCTGCGCGCACAAAGCCCCTTTGCCGTACCTCCAATTCTCTGTGAGCTTTCCTCTTTCCTTCTAGTTGTAGAATTTTCACTCAGCCAGCTTTCCTGTGGTTCTGGATGGTGTCCGTTCTGTCTTTTAGTTGTAGTTTTGAAATTGTTGTGCGAGGCAGCAGTTTAGGTGTTTACCTATGCCGCCATCTTGGTTTCTCCCTAAGTCTTTATTGTTGAAAGTATTACACATGTCCCCTTTTCCCCCCACTGACCTCTTCTAACCCACCTCCACCCCTAACCCCAGGCCTTCATTACCCTATTGTCTGTGACCATGGGTTATGCATATATGCATACAAGTTCTTTGGTTGATCTCTTCCCACCCACACACACTCCCCTGTCTTCCCTCTGAGATTCCACAGTCTGTCCCATGCGTCTATGTCTCTGGATCTATTTTGTTCATTAGATTCCACATATGAGTGAGATCATATGATACTTGTCTTTCTCTGACTGGCTTATTTCGCTTCCCATAATACTCTCCAGGTTCATGCTGTTGCAAATGGTAAGAGTTCTTTCTTTTTTAACAGCTGGGTAGTATTCCATTGTGTAAATGTACCACAGCTTTTTTATCCACTCACCTGCTGATGACCACATAGGCTGTTTCCAAGTCTTAGCCATTGTAAATTGTGCTGCTATGAACATAGGGGTGCATACATTCTTTCTGACTGGTATTTCTGATTTCTAAGGATATATTCCTAGAAGTGGGATCACTGGGTCAGAAGGGAATTCCCTTTTTAATTTTTTGAGGAAACTCCTGTTTTACACAGTGGCTACACGAGTCTGCATTCCCACCAGCAGTGCACAATACTTCTTATAATCACCCTTTAATTGAAAAAGTGCCCAAACTGCCGTGTCTGGGTGGTTCAGTGGGTTGGAAAACCATCCCATGCACCAAAAGGTTGTGGGTTCGTTCCCCGGTTGGAGCACGTTTGGGAGGCAACCAGTCGATGTTTCTCTCTGTCTCTCCCTCTCTCCCTTCCTCTCTCTCTAAAATTAATGAACATATCCTAGGGTGAGGATTTTAAAAAAGAATACTGAAAACTAAAATAATTATTGAAAAGTATCCCAACTCTGAAAATGCCTTACCAGTTTAAAAAAATAAACAATTTAAAAAATATCTTATAAATATAGAGAATAAAAGAGACAAAAAAAAAAAACAACACAAAAAAAACCCACAAAAAACACACATACACAAAAAACCAAAAACATTTTTTTCTAAACAAATGCCTTAACGTTTATAAACTCCAACTAAAAGACCCCAAAGAACCTGGGAGGTTCTCCAGTGAGGATTAAAGAAAAAGAACAGTAAAAGAGGAAAAGCCAAGAAAGTATCTTTGCCCAACACACCTTAATCACAAAGGAGCTTCGAGCAGCTACCAATAAAAATAAAAATACTCTGAACCTCTCCTGGAGATAAGAACGTAGAATGTAGGAGAGTATGGCCCCATTTTAAAAGCTCTTTTCTAGGGAAATAAAGAGAACTAGGTGAGGTGTGTTTGGCCTTAGAATTGCCTGCCCAGTGTGGTAGTTATGAACCACATGTGGTGATTTAAACTTAAATTATTTAAAATCAAGCAGAAGTAAAATTTCAGTTCCTCAGTCCTCCTACCCACACTGGGATGGCAAGGAGCCACTGTAATTGGAGAGCACAGACGAGAACACTTCCAGTGGTGCAGAAAGTGCTGCCCAAGAGAGCAGGCCTCCCTATAAAAAACAAGGTGTGTGAGAAGCTTCCTTTGTTATACATTGTTTTGTCTATACAACTAGAGGCCCAGTGCATGAAATTCATGAACTAGTAGGGTCCCTTGCTGCTGCCGGCTGCTGGCCGGGGCCTCCCTCCTTCCCCCCAGTGGGCCCTGCTCCCTGGTCGAACTCCTGGACGAAGTCCCAGTCGAGGTGACAATTTGCATTCTACGCTTTTATTATATAGGATGGCACTTGGGTTCACTCTTTTGCTGTATCCTTTTCTTGGCACCACCTTTTTTTTCTGCCCCCTCCAGCTTTATTGAGATACTAGTGGCCCAGTGCACGAAATTCGTGCACGGGGGTGTGTGTTCCTCAGCCGGCCTGCACCCTCTCCAATCTGGGACATCCCTCTCACAATCAGGGACTGCTGGCTCCTAACCGCTCACCTGCCTGCCTGCCTGATCGCCCCTAACCACTCTGCCTGCTGGCCTTCTCTCCCCCAACTGCTCCCCCCAGCCTGATCATCCCCAACTGCCCTCCCCTCCTGGCCTAATCGCCCCTAACTGCCTCTGCCTCGGCCCCGCCACCATGGCTTTGTCCAGAAGGTCTCCCAGTCTAATTAGCATATTACCCTTTTATTAGTATATATAACTGATATACAGCATTGTATACTGTATGTTTAAGGTATACAGCATAATGACTTGACTTACATAAACTGTGAAGTGATTACTATAATAAGTTTTGTTAACATCCATCATTTCATATAGATACAAATAAAGAAAGCAAAAGAGAAGGATTTTTTTCCCTTGTAATGAGAACTCTCAGGATCAGCTTTCAAATATCCCACGCGGCCGTGCTCAGTACAGCCGTCACATTGTACATTACATCCCAAGGACTTGTGTATCTTGTAACTGGATGTTTTTACCTTTTGAACCACTGTTTTCATTATTGTTGCTTTAAAATACAACCTAACATCTGGAAAGCTCTACACTCTTGCTTGTGTATCTCCTTCATAAATAATGTTTTCCCAATCTTCTCATTTTAGCTTTCCAAATGAGCCTGGTGATTGATCATTTTGTTAAGTTTCAAAGAAAAAAAATGATTAAAGGGAAAAGGGAGGTGGGGAGAAAAGGAACTCCAGGGGGAATTTGATTTTGCACTGCACGAAGGCAGTGAAAAGCACAACACAGTTTCCAGGTGACCAGGGGAACCGAGGCTGATCTCTCAGCCTCTCCCAGGCCCCGCCGGCCCAGGGACCTCGCAAATCCTTCCAGAGGGCCTCTGTGGGCCGGCCGGATGGAGGGCCTCTACCCACGTCCTGCTCTCCTGCTGTACCGGGTACCTCCCCTCTGCTGCCCCAGAGTCACAGCTTCATTCTCCTTTCGTGGCTCCGTTTGGGGGGCTCTCCATGGAAATCAGAGCTGTGTGGGGGGCCCTTGGAGAGGCTTCTCTCTGGTAAATAAGTCATTAGGCGGCGTGGCAGGGGACCTCTCCTCAGGCACTTCTCAAGGCCCTGGGTCTCTTGGCGCACCAGAAGCTCCAGAGTCTCCAGACAGTTGCTCCTGATAGCTCCTTGATCTCATTCTTTGCAGCTCTTTCCACTCCCCTTGTTTTGGTACCACTGACCCGAGTATTTAATTTTTTAAAAAAATATTTTTTTAACCATCTGTCTTCTTCCTAAGATTTCTGGTCTGTGGTTGGCTGGTGACACCTTTCTCAACTTCCCTTTTCCCTCCAAGGCTGTGGCTATTGGGAAGGCCCTGGGAGAACCGCGTCCTCTTCAACATCCTGTCATCTCAGATTCCATATCCAGGTTTCCGGGGTGCACACCCCTGGAATATTCTGAAACAACCCCATTAATAGGGAGGGGTGCTTGCTTCCATTTCATGAGGAAACTCGAGACTTTGGATCCTATGTTCTAGACCTAATTCTCTTGCATTCCAGTCTGCACTTTCTCGGAATCTGTTGGGGCAGAGAGAGGGCCTCCTAGCGTTCTCAGCACCAGAACCAAAATATTTGGTCCTCACCACACCCTACAAAATTATGCCCGCAGGATGGCCTTTTCTCCCCCCGCCTGCTCCCTTCTTATTGGTGCTTTCCTGCACTGGAACATGCTGTTTCCTCTGCTTGTACATGCCTGCACTTCCTGCCACAGGGCCTTTGCACATGCCATTTTCCCTGTTTGCCAGGCTCTTTGTCCAGTGCATCCTTCTCAGATCTTATTCTGCAACTCAATCCTCATTTCCTCAGGGGAATTTTCCTGACTCTACAGCCCACATGTTTATTCTTTCTTCCTAGCATCAGCTGCACTTTGACATTGGTCCCTGACTCACCTGTTAGGACTCCCAGGTCCAGGAAGGCAAGGACCAAGACCATTCTGGTCACTGCTGTCTCTTGAGCAGCTGTCATGGGCTTGGCTCAATAAATATTTGGGGAATGACTGTGTTCAGAAATCAGAGGTTCCACGTTGGGACCTGATTCCCCCACTCTCCTCCAATTCCAATTTGACACCTTCCCTGGGGCCTCAGTTTCTACATCTAACAAGGAGGAAGCAGGACTTCGGGTTTTCCAGGGAGCATTAGAACTGGGAGGAGAGTGAGGCACTCGCCTGCAGCACAAAATTAAAGGGGGTGCCAAAAATCGTAGTTATCAAGATAAATATTTTAGTGCAATCTTTTAAAAAAAATCCACAAGGAACAAAATGTCAAAATTCTACATAAAGACAAGATCCTTCCTGCCCTTGTGAGTTGTCCCTGGGCCCGGCTCCCTGGCTGCTGTTGGAGACAGTCCTGCTGCCAGGGCCACCTCAGGGCATGAGGCTTGGGCAGAACCCATGGAGCCTGTAGCTCTTGTCCCAGTGCCTATTCCTGGGGCAACCCAGTGCCTACATATGAGGAGCTGCCATTTCCTCTTATGTGCAAAGAAGGGGAACACGAATGTCCTGGGGCTGCTGCAACAAATGGCCACAAACCAGTTGGCTTAAAACAACCGAATTTATTCTTTTGTGGCCTGGAGGCCAGAAGTCTGAAACCAAGGTGTCAGCAGGGCTGTGCGCCTGCCTACATTTCTCAAGGAGAATTTTTTCTTATCTTTGCCAGCTTCTGGGGGCTCCAGGCATCCTTGGCTTGTGGTTGCATCACTCCAATCTCTAGCTGTGCTGTCATATCATCTTTTCCACTTTTGTTTGTGTCAAATCTCCCTCTGCCTGTCTCTTATTAAAGACTAGAGCAGCGGTTGCCAACCTCACTGGTGGTCCATGAGGACCGAAAGGTTGGCGACCGCTGGACTAGAGGCCTGGTGCACAGATTCGTGCACTGGTGGAGTCCCTCAGCCTGGCCTGCGGGGATCAGGCTGAAACCTGCTCGCTGACATCCCCCAAGGAATCCTGGATTGCGAGAGGGCAGTTCTCGGGTGATGCATCCTGGAATCGGGCTCCCTCCTCTCTGGTTCTGGGTGTGTCACCCGACAACTGCGGCATTGAGCGCCTGCCTCCTGGTGGTCATTGTGTGTCATAGCTACTGGTTGGATGGTCAGACGGTCGGACAGTCGCTTAGGCTTTTATATATATACTAGAGGCCCGGTGCATGAAAATTCATGCACGATGCCACTGCTCCTGGGCCTCATCACCCAGGAGCAGTGGCATCGCTACCAATGGTCAGGTGAGGTAGTGATCCCTCAGCCCAGCCTGCCCCCTCTCACAATCCAGGAACCCTCAGGGCAGGAGGCGATCAGGGGAAAGCGACGCCCCATCACACCTCTGCTGCCTCCACTGCCAACAGCGCAAGCCTCGGCCGGCCCTGGTTACTTGAGCCTCAGACGGCCCTGGGTAGCTGGGCAGCTGCCATCCGAGGCTTGCCTGTGCCTCGGGCCGGCTCTGGGTGGCTGGAGGACTGAGGGGACTGGGGGACTCTGGAGGCAGGTGCTCAGAGCGGCTGGACCCGCCTGGAGGTGGGCCCAGCCTTGCCGCATGCCTGCCGCCCTGGCAGGCTTGAGGGGACTGTGTGCCGCCATCTTTGAGGACGGGGCAGTCAATTAGCATATTCCCTCTTTATTAGATAGGATATATTCTCAGGATTGCATTTAGGGCCCATCTAACTTAATTGCATCAGCAAAGCCTCTAGTATTAATGAGGGGTCTCCAGAGAAACAGAACCAATGGGATAGATAGATAGATAGATAGATAGATAGATAGATAGATAGATAGACAGACAGATACATAGATAAGAGGAGATTTGTTATAGGAATTGGTCCACATGATTATGGAGGCCGAGAAGTTCTACCATATGTCATCTGCAAGCAGGAGACCCAGGAAAGCCGGTAGTGTAATTCAGCCTGTGTTGAGGCCTGAGAATTGAGGGGCCGATTGTGTAAATCCCATCTGAGTCTGAATACCTGAGAACCAATGTCCAACAACAGAAGACAGATATCTCAGCTCAAGCAGAAAGGAAGTTTGCCCTTTCTCCTTTTTGTTCTATGGGGCCCTTCGTGGATTGGATGAGGCCCACTAGCATTGGGGACCATCTACTTTACTCAGCCCACCACTTCCAATGCTAATTCTTCCAGAGACACCCTCACAGGCACACCCAGAAAGCATGTTTGACCAGCTATCTGGGTAACCCTTAGCTCAGTCAAACTGACACATAAAATCAACATCACAACCTTTTTTGATTAAAGGTACATTCACAGGGTCCAGGGATCAGGACCAAATATCTTTGGGGGAGGGGCTGCTATTCAACTGACACAGAGGGCTTCCCAAGCAAAAGATGCTCGGTCAGATTCCAAATGTACCTCCCGTGTTCTTGGTACCTCCGTACGCAGGTGCGATCTCTGCCTGCACTTCTTAATGTGATTTTCACCATGGCACTACAGCCAGGCACATTTTTAGGAGCTCTGCGTGCCTCACCAGGGTCATAGAGCTAAGTGCCAGAGCCGAGATTTGAACCCGTGCCCCTCTCTCTTACCCTCTCTCTGCCAGGCCCTCCTCGGTGACCAGTACGGCCCCTGTCCGGTCCCCATGCTGATCGAGGAGAAGGAGTGGGAGGCACTGAAGGCCCAGCTGACCACCAGGCCGGGTGACCTGGAGCTGGTGGCTCACCACTTCCGGAGGGACGAGAACACTGTGCCCCCCAGCTACGTGCTGCAGGCCCTGGGCACCAGGGACACCCGCGGGCCAGAGGAGGCCACCCTGACCTCTGTGCTGCGCTGTGGAGCCCAGGAAGCCAGGAGGCTGGGCCTCATCACCCAGGAGCAGTGGCATCGCTACCAACGGTCAGGTGAGGTAGTGAGACTCCCCTGGGACCCATGGGAAATGCCCATGTAATCAGAATACACATTGAGGGTTGTCCAAATGCCACGGTCCGCATTTCTATAAATGCCGAACCAGCCTAGTTCCCCGGTTCTGAGAAAGGTCATTTTACAGATGACCAAGGAGAGTTCAGCCGTGTTCCGGTTAAATTTTGGTCTCTCGGGATCCTCCTCTCCTCCTCCAGCTCCATTGCTTCTCCCAGGGAGGCTCCTGGCTTTAGCGGACATGTTCTAAGACAACCACCATCCCTGTTGGCCTTGGACCAAGAGGCTCCGGGGATGCAGGACTGTTAGGGCCAAACCCAGGACAATCCTGGGAAAATGGAACGCCCGAGTTAGATCCTGCTGAGAGCTCAGTCCTCTGGCCTTGCGGCACCTGCCTCAGAGCGGAAACTGAGGCCCCGGAAGGAGGAGTCTCACCTGGCCCAGGGTGAGAGTAGGGATCAGACCCTGTAACTGCTGAGTCCATCACCCGGCTCCCGCCTGGCCCCTCACCTCTCACCCCACCCTCCACCCACATTATCCTCCACTCCAGATATCAGAAAGATTTTTCTAAAAATGCAGCATAATCAGTTCCCTTCCCCATCTCTTGCTGCAAGCAAGAAACAGGTTCTTATTGCTTGTGAGTTAGTAATACATCAGTTTGTGGGTTATTAGTATGTCAACTTATATTACCAAACATTACATGTAGGAATTTATGTTACTCAAACTATTAAATATATGAATTCATTTATCTACATATTCAATATATGAATTTAGATTATAAGTATACTAGGGGCTCAGTGCACGAATTCCTGCACCTTGAAAGGAACTCTGGGCTGCGAGGCTGCAGTGGGCACAGGGGCGGATCTCGGGCCATCATCCATGCCCCCGCCTGGCCCCTCCCAATGTGGCCTCCTGTCCCCTGTCTGCTGGCAGCCCCACTCCCGCCACCGCTGCTCCCACGTGCTGACGGCGCCTGGCCCTGCTCAAACTGACTGTCAGCGGGTGCAAGCAGGGCCAGTGTTGTCAGTGGGTGCGAGCAGCTGCTGCTGCTCCAATCACCCCTCAGGAGCAGGGGGAGATGGAGGAGCACTCAAGGGTGATCGGGGCCTGCAGCCGCTTGCACCTGCTGATGGCACTGAGCGAGCGGGTGCGAGCAGGCGGGACCATGGCGCGTGGGAGCAAAGAATTTTCAGTAACCACCAGAGGCTCACCCCGATGGCAGCGACTGGTGCCCCACCTTGGTCTGGCACCCCCTGCTCACCTGCTCCACTATCCCACTGCAGCCAATGCCCGTCATGTTCCATACATGCCCCTGGTGGTCAGCGCACGTCATAGCGACTGGTTGTTCAGTTGTTCTGCCACTCAGTCTATGTGCATATTAGGATTTTATATATATATATATATATATATATATATATATATATATATATAAAATATGTGGATTTATATTATATGTAAACATTAAATATATTGATTTATTTAAATATATTGAATGTAGTAATTGATATTAATAGTATCTTAATTTTGTTAAAATATATTAATTATATATTTTCTATTACTAAAATATTAAATATATAAATTTATTTATAAACATATTACATATATGAATTTAATTTTATTAAAATATATTGATTATATTTTACCTATTACTAAAATTTAATGTATGAGTTTATTTATCAACATTAAATATGTGAATTTATGTTATGAACATTAAATATGTGGACAAATTTAATATACTGATTTTTTAAAGATACTAAATATAGTAATTTATATTAATATTTAAATTTTATTAAAATATATCATTATTATCTGTTAGATATATATTAATTCTAGTAATGACATATTCACTTTTAAAAAATAAACTTTTTGGAGAGAGGATCATTTAAAAATTTAAAAAAATATATTTTTATTGATTTCAGAAAGGAAGGGAGAGAGAGAAACATCAATGATGAGAGAGAATCATTGATCAGCTGCCCCCTTGGGAATCAAACTGTGACCTTTTGGTTCATAGGTCGATGCTCAACCACTGAGCAATGCCCGCTGGGCAAAGGGAGGGTCATTTTAGGTTAACAGGAAAGTACAAGGTTATAAAGCTACAAAGATAGTGCAGAGTTCCCGTATGTTCTTTGCTCAGATAAGTTAACATCTTATGTGATCGCCGTACATTTGCTGGGACTGAAAATTTGACACTGATGCTTAATGTCAGTACATGATGATTAACTCGACTCCAGACTTCATTCCGATTTCCTCAGTTTCCCCGTTAACATCCCTCTGTCCCAGGACCCCATCCAGGGTCCCACATTGTGTTTAGTTGGCATGTCTCCTTAGGCTTCTCTGGTCTGTGACAATTTCTGTCTTCCCTTGTTTTTTCATGACCTTGACCACTTTGGGGAGTACTGGCTAGGTGTTTTGTAGAACGTCCCTCACTCTGGGCTGGGCTGGTGTTTTCTTGTGATTAGACTGGGGTTATAGGTTTCTGGGAGAAAGATCACAGAGGTGATGTTCCCTCTCCAAGCCATCATATCAGGGGTATCGGGTACTTGATGCCCACCTGAGATCACGGTGATGCTAACCTTGATCCTTTGGTTAAGATAGGAAAGACATATCAATTTTGAATACATGGTTGATGAGACTAATGTTGATGGCTACTGTTTATTGAACACTTACTAGGTCGCTATTGTTTGCTCCATGACATGGAGCTAAATATGCTAATTGCTTTCATGACATGTCTGCCATCAAAGCTATAATCAGTATCTGGGATCTGCGCTTTGAAATGGGGCTGGATTTACAGCTCAGCCTGGCCCCTTTCCAGCTGTATTGACTTCTTGCAGGCTTATAGCCTCAGTTTTCTCATCTGTAAAATGGAACTAGTCAGAGTTAGTATGTCATGGAGTCATGGTGGGGTTTAAAGGGTCTTGTCCCAGCCATGACCTCATTGGAGCTCTGAGCGGCAATGTCAAACCTAGCCAGTTAAGAAGTCCCACATGAAAGAACAAACAGGGACTCCGCGGAAGTAGCAGGAAGCATTCTGCCTGTCAGCAATGGCATCTCGGGCATGTTGTTTTCCAGTTCCTTGCTCAGCTTTCTTTTCTAAAAACTTTTTATTTTGAAATTCACAGGAAGTTGCAAAAAAATAGTAGAAAGAGGTTCCATGTATTCTTTCTTTCTTTATTTTTAAAGAAAAAAGGTTTATTACTTACTGGCCCAGGAGTGGATGAGGCAAACCACGGGGCACACAGCAAGGTGGTGGGGGGAGAGTGCGGGAGAGAACAAGCCTGGGGATCTGCTTTTCATTTATTTATCTATTTTTTCAAAAAATTTTTTATTGATTCCAGAGAGGAAGAGAGAGGGAGAGAGAGAGATAGAAACATCAATGATGAGAGAGAATCATTGATTGGCTGCCTCCTGCACATCCCACACTGGGAATGGAGCCTGCAACCCAGGCATGTGCTCTGACCGGGAATTGAACTGCAACCTCCTGATTCATAGGTCGAACTCAACCACTGAGCCTTGCTGGCTGGGCTGCTTTTTATTTATTTATCTGAACATTCAATATTATTTTATATTCATTTCAGGTGTGCAGCATAGTGGTTAGACATTTATATAATTTATAAAGTGATTCCCACCTAGCACTATTCATAGTTATTACAATACTAGAGGCCTGGTGCAGCCTGGCCTGCAGGGATAGGGCCGAAACCAGCTCTCTGACATCCCCTGAGGGGTCCCGGATTGTGAGAGGGGGCAGGCCAGGCTGAGGGACCCCACCGGTGCATGATCAGGGCTGGGAAGGGACTGCGGGAGGGCTCCAGGGCATGTCCGGCCAGTCTCGCCCAGTCCCTATTGGCTGGATCCCAGCAGGAAGCTAACCTACTGGTCTGCCCCCTGGTGGTCAGTGCGCATCATAGCGACAGGTCGAATGGTCGATCGGTGGGACACTTAGCATATTATGCTGTTATTATATAGGATGGTTGACTAAATTCCCTATACTGTTATTTTGTGACTACTAACCAGGCATTCTTTAACTGGTTTCCACCAAAGGTAACAGCTTGCAAAACTAGAGTACAATATTACAACCAAGATGTGGACATTGTTATAATCCAGAGAGAGTGCTACTTGGCGTGTGTGTGTGTGTGTGTGTGTGTGTGTGTGTGCAACTAGCCTATGCATGTGTATTTCATTTCGTGCAATTTGATCACCTGTGTAGCTTATAGTAACCACCACAGTCAATACATAGGGCTGTTCTCTTACTGGAAGGATCCCTCCTGCTACCCCTTTAGAGGCACACTTACCCCTTCCAACACCCAGCCCTTGGCAACCACTAATCCATCTCCATCTCTATAATTTGATTTCAACATGTTATAGAAGATGGAATTGCACAGTCTGTAATCTTTTGATTGGCTTTGTTCCATCAGCATAATGTGCTCAGCTTTTCACAGTATTAGTTCATAGAAAATCCTCAGAACAGCCCCTCACGATTGGACTAGTATGTCCATGTTACAGGGAGGAAACAGATTCAGAGAGGTACAGTGGTTTGCACAAGGTCACACAGCTTGAAGATGGTCTTGGATTGGTTCATGCTGAAATGTGTTCAAGAAGGATCCCATTTTGGGACTGTTAGCTGCCTTCACACCTGTTCACAGGGCTGAGGCGAATGTGGGGTCACTCCAAGGAGGACTTTTGAGTGGCTCTTGTCTTTGGCTCAGAGACTAATTCCTGTCTCCAAGGGGCTGGCTCACTCAGCTGCAAAGAGCTAGGAGCCTCTGCTGAGTGCAGGGCAGCTTCAAAAATAACTTCTTAGGTAGGTTTGATTGCTATTTCCAAACAATGGCTTCTAAGTAGTCAACATGGCCCTTCGGTTCTGGAAAATATGGGTTCTCAGGGCAGCTGCTACCTGCTCTGGAACAAAGGTCTGGCAAAAGATGGCCCGAGGACCAAATCTAGCCCACCATTTGTTTTTTAAAATAAAGTTTTATTGGGACATACTCGAGAGCATTCATTTGTCTAAGGTTATGCCATATCACTCAGGCGCATGTTGAACTTCAGAACCACTACCCCCACCTCCCACATGTGTCTCCCAAGTGTCCCCACTCAGGCCAACGCGTGACACACACTTTCTCCCCTTCTCCTCTACTTTTGCAGTCATCGAGTGGGAGATAGAACGGGGTCTGCTGAGCTTGACAGATGGGGAGCAGGGGGCCACTGTCTTCTTGAGGGAGATCCAAGACCTTAACAGACACATCCTGGAAGACTGTGCCCTAAAGATGGTGGACCGGCTCGCAGACGGCTGCCTGGACACAGACGCCCAGAACCATCTGAGCAGCCTCAAGAGGCGCATCGCTGACATGCAGCCGGGAGTTCTCAGGGCCCACCACCTGCCGTGGAGCCGCGACCTGGTGAACCCCAAAAATAAGGCTCATGCCCGGTACCTGCAGGAGCTAGGGGAGCAGTTTGTGGCCAGGGCTAACCACCAGGTCCTCGAGCGCCTCCGGGAGCTGGAGGCGGGCAGGCAGGAATTGGCATGGCTCTACCAGGAGATCCGTCACCACCTGGGGCTGAGTGCCGAGGCCACTAGGACCTTCTGCGGGCGCCAAGAGCTCCTGGCCGAGGTGGGACAGCGACTCCGGCAGAGTGACAATCACCCCCACACGCCCCTGGTGTTTTTTGGCCCCCCAGGCATCGGGAAGACGGCTCTGATGTGCAAGCTGGCCGAGCAAATGCCGGGGCTGCTGGGCTGCAAGACGGTGACCATCCTGCGGCTTTTGGGGACATCACAGATGAGCCGCGATGCCCACGGCCTGCTCCAGAGCATCTGCTTCCAGGTGTGCCTGGCCTACGGGCTGCCCCTGCCTCCTGCCCAGGTCCTGGAGGCCCACACCAGGGTGGTCCAGTTTTTCCACACCCTCCTGCACACTGTCTCCTGCCGGAACTTCGAGTCCCTTGTGATCCTGCTGGACTCTGTGGATGATGTGGACTCCACCCACCGTTGGCGGAGGGTCCCCTGGCTGCCTCCCAAGTGTCCCCCCAGGGTCCACCTCATCTTCTCAGCCTGCTCAGGGCAGCGGGGAGTTTTAGACGCTGTGCAGCAGACACTCACGGACCCAGAGTCCTACTGGGAGGTGAAACCCCTCTCCAGCAACCAAGGGCAAGAGATGATCCAGCTCCTGCTGGCGGCCTCCAGGAGGACACTGAGCCCAGGGCAGAGGGATCTGCTCTGGGCCAGCCTCCCGGAGTGCGGGCACCCTGGGCAGCTGAGGCTGGCCTTTGAGGAGGCCCGGAAATGGGCGTCCTTCACTGTGCCCGCCCCTCTGGCCTCCACGGCTGAGGAAATGCTGCATGAGCTGTGTGCCCGTCTGGAGCACACCCACGGGCAGCTCCTGGTGGCCCGCGTGCTGGGCTACATCGTGTCTTCCCGGTAAGTCTCTGTTTTTTCCCACATTAAAAAAACACACCTGGATTAATTTTATTTTTTATGCTAGTAATTAGAGCTCATGTACAAGAAAAATATAAAACATACTACATAAAAGTCCCTCTCTTAAAAATAAATATGATTTAGTGAACTAAGTTGTAATCTAATATACAACTCATATTATAACGCATATTGCCGAGAAACATTAGTTGCAATGCACTTTTTTCGTTTTTTGTTTTTAATCCTCACCCGAGGACGTGCGTATGGATTTTAGAGAGAGGAAGGGGGAGGGGGAAGAGGTAGGTTGCCTCCCATACCGGGGATTGAACCCATAACCCAGGGATGTGCCCTGATCGGGGATGGAACCTGCAACCTTTCAGTGTATGGGACAATGCTCTGACCAACTGAGCCACACGGGCCAGGGCAGTTGCAATGCATTTTTTGGAAAGGCGCTTTCAGCCTTATTTTTTACACATAAAATAATTTTTAGTTTTTTTGAAAACAACGAAATTCTCAGAAAACCTCAAGCAAAAACCTTGCACAGACCTGAGGGAATCTGATGGCACTTTATAATATTAATCTGACCTTTATTATTACTGTTATTCTTTTCAATATTTCCTTGTTCTAGATCATATATTTTTTCTTTTCCAGCCACCCCCATCCTCCTCCCCTTTGGCAACCATCAGCTTGTTCTCTATATCTATGGGTCTGTTTCTGTTTTCTTTATTTATTTGTTTAGTGTTTTAGATTCCACATATAAGTTAAATCATATGGTATTTGTTGTTGTCTGACTTATTTCACTTAATAGACAGCCCTTTAGGTCATCCAGGTTGTCACAAATGGCAAGATTTCATTCTTTTTTATGGCAGAGTAATATTCGACTATATATATATATTTATTATGATCTCTGAACGCATAATAATCTGGCCACTCAGTGTATATCCTATATAATAAAAGGCTAATATGCAAATTGTCCCCTCGACCAGGAGTTGGACCATCAGGCAGGCCGGCCAACAGCCTATGTCCCCTCCCCCTGGCCAGGCTGGCTGGACCCCACCCATGCACGAATTCATGCACCGGGCCGCTAATATATCCTATCTAATAAAAGAGTAATATGCAAATTAACCATCACTCTGCTACACCCACAGGCCACGCCCACAAGCCATGTCCACCAGCCAATCAGGAGTGAGTATGCAAATTAACCCAACCAAGATGGCTGTGGCCATGGAGAGAGCAGGAGGGAGGCTTGGGTTTCCCCAGCGATGGAGGAAGCCAAGCTTTCCGCACACCCTGGCCGGCCCAGGCCTCCGCTTAAGGCTACAAAGTTTCAATTATAGAAGATAAATTAATCCCAACAAAAATGGCAGCAGCCATGGAGCTGGAGAGAGCAGGAGGCTAGGGTTGCCCGTGGCGATGGAGGAAGCCAAGTTTCCACAGCCCTGGCCTGCTTTGGCCTCCGCTTAAGGCCACAAAGTTTCAATTACAGAAGATAAATAAATCCCAACAGAAATGGCTGCCGCCACAGTGGGAGCAGAAGGCTTGGCTCCACTCCAGGCTACAAAGTTTCAATTATAGAAGATAAATAAATCCCAGATACCAGGGCCTCTGCTTGGGTCGCCAGGGGACGTGGCCGGCCTGCAAACCACCACAGGCCCCTTGCCCAGGCTGCCCCATGCCCCAAGGGAACCTCCACCCTGATCTGGGACACCCTTCAGGGCAAACCAGCTGGCCCCCACCTATGAACCAGGCCTCTATCCTATCTAATAAAAGAGTAATATGCAGATTGACCATCACTCCAACACACAAGATGGCTGCCCCCATGTGGTCAAAGATCCTGCCCCCATGTGGACACAAGATGGCCACTACAAGATGGCCAGCAGGGGAGGGCAGTTGGGAGGGACCAGGCCTGAAAGGGAGGGCAGTTGGGGGTGATCAAGCCTGCAGGGGAGGGCAGTTAGGGGTGACCAGGCCGGCAGAGGAGGGAAGTTGGGGGCAATCAGGCTGGCAGGGGAGCAGTTAGGCATCAATCAGGCTGGCAGGGGAGTGGTTAGGGGGTGATCAGGCTGGCAGGCAGAAGAGGTTAGGGGCAATCAGGAAGGCAGGCAGGCAAGTCGTTGGGAGCCAGCAGTCCTGGATTGTGAGAGGGATGTCTGACTGCCCATTTAGGGGTCCCAGATTGGAGAGGGTGCAGGCTGGGCTGAGGAACACCCCCCTCCGTGCACGAATTTCACGCATCAGGCCTCTAGTATATATATAAAATGTGTGCACTAGTAGGGTCCCTAGTAGCTGCTGGCTGGGGCCTCCCTCCCTTCCCCTGGCTGGCCCCGCCCCCTGGTTGAACTCCCAGACAAACTCCCGGTTGCAAGGGCAATTTGCATACTACACTCTCATTATATAGGATACCATCTCTTCTTTATCCATTCACTCATTGATGAACATTTAGGTTGTTTCCATATCTTGGCTATTGTAAATAATGCTGCAATGAACATTGGGGTACATATGTCTTTTCCAATGAGTGCTTTGGATTTCTTCAGATAAATACCCAGAGGTGGAATTGCTTGGTCCATATGGCAGCTCTATTTTTAATTTTTTGAGGAACCTCCATGCTGTTTTCCACAGTGGCTGCACCAATTTACAACCTCACCAACAGTGCACCAGGGTTCCCTTTTCTCCATGTTTAACTCTCTTTATTTTATCTATCTATCTATCTATCTATCTATCTATCTATCTATCTATCTACTAGTGGCCCGGTGCACAAAATTCATGCACATTAAAAGGGGATTGATTAGAGAAAATATTTTAATATTGTTATTTGCCCTTTCTCTATAATAGAAGTGTCAGAGATGAAAGAAAATTAGTAAAATGTATATGAAAATCTTCCTCCTGTCAGAGTCTGGGGCACGCCGCGGGACCCAGAATCAAGTCCCTGCCCACCCACGTGCACCTCAAAATCGCGCGAGACACAGACCCGACCGCGCCCCCCCCCCCCATTGGGCTAGATCCAGACCCAGCCGGTTCCACCCTTTTCAAGCCCCGCCGGGTGGGGGGCGCAGCCTCAGGTCCCTTGGCCCAGTGCTGGGGCAGGAGGGAGTGGCCTGAGGTCTCCCAGCCCAGGCCGGGGCAGGAGGTGCTCCTTGAGGTCCCCCGTCAAGCCCCGCCGGGTGGAGGATGCGGCCTGAGATCCCCTGTCAAGCCCAGCCGGGTGTGGGGCATGGCTTGAGGTCCCCTGTCAAGCCCTGCTGGGCAGGGGGCATGGCTTAAGGTCCCCCGGCCTGGTGCCAGGGTGGGGGGCATGGCCTGAGGTCCTCTGTCAAGCCCCTCGGGGACAAGGAGGGGGGCACAGCCTCAGGTCCCTGCTGATTGCTCATTAAGGCTGGTTAAGGGAACTCGGCCTCCGTTGTGGGTGCAGTCATCTTGTGTTATGGAAACCTCGCCTCCGCTGTGGGCACAGCCATCTTGTGTTACGGAAACCCCCAGCCTCCGTTGTGGGTGCCGCCATCTTTGTGATGGAGTGATGGTCAATTTGCATATTCCCTCTTTATTATATAGGATTTTTGTTAATCCTTACTCAAGGATATTTTTCCCATTGATTTTCTTTTAGAGAAAGTGGAAGGGAACTAGGGAGAGGGAGAGAGAGAGAGAGAGAGTCAGATTGGTTGGTTGCCTCCCACACAGTGCTCCTGAACAAGGCTGGGGATTGAACCTGCAACCCAGGTCCTCTTTTTTGACTTGATCTATAAGGCATGCAGTCATCTCCTAGGGCTGCTGTTACAAATCACAAACTGGGAGGCTGGCTTAGAACAAGAGAAATTTGTTCTCTGACAGTGCTGGAGTCCAGCAGTCTGAAATCAAGGTGTCCACAGGGCCGGGCTCAGGTGCTAGAGGAGAACCTGTCCTAGGCCTTCCTTGGGCTCCTTAGCGTCACTCCAGTCTCTGCGCATATTGTCTCCTGGCCTCTCCCCATGCGTGTCTCTCTGTCTGAATTTCTTTCTTCTTGTAAGGACACTGCTCGTTAGATGAGGGCCCACCTTAATCCAGGATGACCTCATCTTAACCTGATCACGTCTCCAAAGACTGTTGTCAATAAGGTCCCATTCATGGGTTCCAGGTTGACGCTTATTTGGGGGAAACACTATTCCACCCACAATAATTCATGTATCGTAAAGTTCACTCTTTTAAAGTGTACATTTTGCCCTGGCCAGTGTGGCTCTGAGAAGACTAAAAAGGGCTAATTCCAATGTAACCCTGATATTTGGGGGCTAGTGATCTGAATCCATGCCAGCAAGCTCAGTGTACATTCTTGGTAACCTATAATTAAGTTACTACCTCCTTCCCAGATACTGGTCTTGCAGAACCTGTTATAAAGGCCATAAAACTGTGAATAGTGCACTGCCCTGGAGGGAGGGTTATTAATGCTGGCACCAGGCCAAACCATCAGTTATGGCCTGGAGACCCCCAACACCTGGGGGCCTTCTTGCAAGGCCCACGAAAAGGACCAGAAGCATGGTCCATATTTGCGGGACAAAGACCACAGGGAGCTATAAAAAGAAGCCCCATGCATGTTTCTGCACTCAGATTTGGAAAGCTATTCCCTGAGTCTGCTGGTGTATTAAACAGTGTCCCTCCTCTTCTTTAAAGTGTCGCTTGGTTTTTCTTTGGTCTTCTGCAACAGCTCCGTTGGTCAGGCATTGTCTTGTGCACTGAAAGGTTGCTGGTTCGATTCCTGGTCAGGGCACATGCCCAGAGTTAAAGGCTCAATCCCCAAGAAGAAGCCAATCGATGCTTCACTCTCACATCAATGTTTCTCTCTCTCCATCTCCTCTTCCTCTCACTCTAAAAAAATCAATAAAAATATTTTAAAAAAAGAAATTATAAAGTGCACACTTCAGTGGCATTTTGTACATATCCAGTGTTTAGCAACCACTATCCATCTCCAGAACATTTCATCACCCCCAAAGGAAACCCTATCTGCATTAGCAACCCCCCATTCTCCCTCCCCCGGTTCCTGATACCCACTGATCTGCTTTCTGTCTCTATGCAGACAGAGATACAAGATTTATTTTGTAAAATTTTTACTTTGAAATACTTTCAAAGTATAGACTAATGGAAGAACTCCCATAGTGCAAAGAATTCCCCTACATCAGGTTTTCTCAGCCTCGGTGCTACTGACATTTGGGGCCAGATTCTTCTTCGCAGTGTGTGTGGGCCTCCTGTGCACAGTAGGGTGGTAAAGAGCATCCCTTGCCTCCACCCACAAAATGCCATCCTTATCAGGGCAACCAAAAATGACTCAGGGCGTTGCCAAGTGTCCCCTGCAGGCAGAATCGGCTCTAGTTGACAACTGCTGCCAAATGCCCTTCCTCCAGAATCACCAATTGGCCACATTAGCTTTATCTCCCTCCTTCCTTCTCTTTCCCCCCCCCCCCCCGCTCTTTTTCAATATGTGTTTATTGATTTCAGAGAGGAAGGAAGTGGAAGAGAGAAATAGAAACATCAGTGATGAGAGAGAATCATTGATTGGCTGCCTCCTGCATGCCCTGCACTAGGGATCAAGCCCGCAACCCCAGCTTGTGCCCTGACCGGAATCGAACCGTGACCTCCTAGTTCATAGGTCGACACTCAACCATTGAGCCATGCTGGCCAGGCACTCCCTCTCATTTATTTATCAATGTTTTCATTCATACTATCTATCTATCTATCTATCTATCTATCTATCATCTATCATTTTTCTTTCTATTTTTTCTACTGATCTATCATCTATTTTTTGCTAGCTAGCTAGCTATTTTACTTTTATTTATAATCCTTTCTATTTATCTATCATTCTCTCTTTTTATTTATCTACCTATCTAATCTCTGTCTTAATATCTATCTATTTAAGCACACACATAGTTTTCCCCTGAACCATTTGAGAACTTATTACAGGCATCACTCCTCTTTACCCTTAAATATGTCACATTTTCCCTAAGAACAAGGACAACCAGAACCCCACATTGCCACAGGACAATGATAAAACTCAGGAAATGTATCGCCGACACAATTATATTATTTAATACACAGTTTATAGTTAAAACTTGCCAATTGTCACAAAAATGTCCTTTATAGCTGCCAATTCAGAACCCACACATTGCATTTAATTATCATCTCTTTGGTCTCCTATAATCTGGAACATTCTGTTGTCTGTCTGTGCCCTTTTGAAGAGCATGGATCACATTCCTCAATTTTTAATGGGTATATGTATCCTGGTCCTGCTTTTGAATAATAGGTCTGTTACAGCAGGTCTGGGGTAGGGCCTGGGACCTGGGTATCACTCCTTCGATGCTACTGGTCCAGGGAGCACAGCTTGCGAGGGAGGGGGCAGGTGTGTAAGAAGATTGTAGGTCCTTCCACCTAATGTTTGGTCTGATGTTTCCTTTTGATCACATCCAGGTTAAACCCGAGTGATGCCTGGCCCTTCTTGGGCACAATTTTTCCCCCCACTGTAAATGTGCAATGTTTCCCTTTGTAATTACTAAACAACGTGCGGGGAGATTTCCGAAAAAACAACAACACAAAAACAAAAAAAACAACTCCTTAAAGCAAACTTCTCTGGCCCAGCCGGTGTGCTCAGTGTCTGAGCATCGACTTATAAACTAAGAGGTCACTGGTTCAATTCCCAGTCAGGGCACATGCCCAGATTGCAGGCTCGATCCCCAGTAGGGGGTGTGTAGGAGGCAGTCGATCCATGATTCTCTCTCATCATTGATGTTTCTATCTGTCTCTTCCTCTCCCTTCCTCTCTGAAATCAATAAAAAAAACTACACTAATAAAAGAGTAAGATGCAAATTGACCGTACATTCACAATGCCCACCAGCCAATCAGGAGTGAGCATGCAAATTAACCCCAACAAAGATGGCAGGTTAATTTGCATATGCAGGCACCTAGCGGCTGGGGGAGGGGTGAGACGCAGGCATTCCGCACCACCCCAGCCGCTCCAGGCCTCTGGGCAGCATGAGAAGGCAGAAAGGCGGCTCTGGCCGGAGCGAAGGCAGTGCCAGCAGCCAGGGAAGGAAGGCCCATTCTTGCACGAATCTTCATGCATCGGGCCTCTAGTATATATATATTTAAAAAGCAAACTTCTCTGAAGAATCAACCTCAAATCTGTATCTACATCTAATTATAGGCTTGTGGCATGGGAGTCAGCAAAATTGTAACAGGAAAATCTAATTCTATTGTGTTTATAGAATTTAAAGAAATGAAGTTTGCCCAGCCCAGAGAAAGTTTTGGGGCTGCAAACTCTGGTGAAGCTGGCTCAGGATGGTCAGGAGGGATTGCTCAGAGATGCCAGATGTGTACAGTGAGTCAGAAAAAACGAGCAGGAGCTAGAAGCGTGTTCATCTCACGCACCCAGCAGCCCAGCTGAGCTCCCGCCCCCAGAAGGGTGGGATGGAGGCCAATTAGCAGACACACCAGGCAATAGAGCTTTAGCTTAATAAAAGCCGCCAGGAACACTCGAGCCCATCAGCAGAGATGCTTAACAATCCAATTTTGCCTCTTCTCCGTTTTAGGGGCAGTTTTTCTCTTTCCGACCTTTGTCTTTTGCCACAAATCAGGCAAGATGGGCAGGGATCAGGGAGGGGGCTTTTGTTTGTTGTTTGGTTGGTTTGCCAGGAACAGAATACCTTTCACACTAACGCTTAAGCAATAAGGGCTTTATGCCGAGGCCGTGGGAGGCGCTCAGGAATCCAGGGCCACTCCAAAGCTAACTCCAGGGGGCATGCCCCAGATTTTGCCAGTAGTACCCCGGAGTGGGGGCCTGGCATGGACTCTACAATGACAGACTGGGGAATGTTCCGGAATAAAGGGTTTGGGCCATCAGGCCACTGCGCTGCTGTCTTTATGGAGGAAGCAGGTTGTCATGGAAACAGGCAAGCCACAGGAATCAGGGCAGCTTTTCATCCCCTCTCCCTCTGGATCCGCTCAGCACATCAGCTTTCTTGCTAGGCCCTTCCTTCCTCCTCCCCAGAAGTCCAGCTTGCCACAAGCTTCTGTTGGCATCCTGAGCTCCCATTTCAGGGGCCTGACGCCATCGTCCTGAATCCCCCTTGAATCCTGCTCGCAAAATCCGGGGAGACAGAAATCAATTGGCCTTTCTGGCTCCACATCTGATGCAATTAGTGCAGCAGAGGGGCTTCGCAGAGGGCAGGACCGCCCCTCCTGCGGGTGCGGAAGGCGGTTGAAGGTTGGTGACTACAGGGGAGGGGACTTCAGTGCCTCCAGCTCAATGAACATACGCTGTTTACAGATGGACTCGTCAGGGTGATGGTGGAGCCAGGAGTGTGTTCACTTCACAGCACCCAGCAGCCCAGCTGAGCTCCCGCCCCAAGACAGATCTGAGTTGGAGCAGATCTGAGTTGCTCTAGGCCAGCGCCCTGTCCCCAGGGAACACCTGGCAATGCTTGGAGACATTTTTATTGTCATAACTTGGGAGGGGGGTGCTACTGACATCTAATGGGTGGAGATCAGGGATGCTGCTCAACACCCTGCAGTGCTCAGGACACCCCCTCAGGGAATGATGAAGCCCCAAATGTCAGCAGTGCTGAATGTGAGAAAGTCTGCCTTAGCCTGAGAGACCCTTTCTCTCTCTCTCTCTCTCTCTCCTGTTGATACCCACCTTGTCATACATCAGAAAATTCTGACTAGGTCATCTCTATATGTGAAGAATGTGGCCAGTGTCTTGATCAAAATGAAGACTGTTAGGTTTGATGGACCCTAACAAAGACTTTGCTCAACATAACAGAATTAAAAAAAATCCACATGAGTTTCTAAGTGAGGTGCAAGCAGAAGCCAACCTCCCTCGCTCCCCTGCTCTGAAACGAACTCTGATAGTCTCCATCCCTGCAAAGCTCTCACGCTTGCAGGTGTTAGAAAGTCCATTCAGTTCAGCACCAAAACTTCAGACGGTCACCCCATTTAAAGCCACTCCCTCTCTCTCACTCAGCCCTTACTCAGGCCAGGAAATATGGGGTAGACTGGGGTGGGCATAGTTGGTTTCTGCATTATTTTCCCAAGTTACCTCCCCTCTCCCTCCCTATGCTCCCCTGGGGAGGCATGGTTGGAGGTCCTGTAGCTGTGTGGATGCAGAAGAAAAGGACAGGAAAGGTCTTAGGTGATGGGTACAGATGGAACCAGGCGTTGGTGCCCACTGGGCCTGGGCATGTCCAAATGCTGATCCTCAGGGTGACGGGCAGGACACTGTGCAGCGAGCTGGCCATGCCCCTCTATCCCTTGGCGTCTGCGTCCTCCACGTGCAGGAGACACAGGTGTGTTTCCCATCCTTCCTTCCTGCAGGCACGGGCTCTCGGAGGCTGAGCTGAAGGACGTCCTGTCCTTGGATGATGAGGTCCTGCAGGCTGTGTACCAGGACTGGACCCCACCCAGCAAGGAGCTGCTGCGTTTCCCACCCCTGTTGTGGGTGAGGCTTCGTCGCGACCTGGGGAACTGCTTGGCCAGGCGGCCTGTGGATGGCTTCACACTCCTGGCCGTTGCCCACAGGTAGGCCCAGTGCAGAGGCGATGCTGTCTGGGTGCCCAAGAGCAAGAGCTCGCTGACCAGGCTCCTCCTTGGTCCAGACCCTTGTCTCTCCCCATTCCCAGGAGTCAAGTCCACTTGGTTCAGCATTCAAGGGTTTCCGTGCCCCAACTCTAACACAACTAGCTTGTTTTCTATGAGGAGAAATTCACATATAAAATTCACCATTTTAAAGTGTACAACTCAGTGGCACTTCGTACATTCACAGTGTTTGCAACCATCCTCTCTAAGTAGTTCCAGGACATTTTCATCACCCCAAAGGAGACCCCAGCCCCAGGAGCAGTCACTCCCATTTCCCCCACGGCCCCTGGCAACCTCTAACCCGCTTTCTGTCTCTGCACATTTGCCTGTCCGGGACATTTTACATCAATGGGATCAGCGTGTGGCCTTTTGTGTCTGGCTTCTTTCACTCAGCATCATGTTTTCGAGATTCATCCAGGTTATAGCACGTGTCAAAGCTTCATTCCTCTTTATGATTGTATGGATGCATCACTATTTATTTATCTGTTCATCCACTGATTGATATTTGGGTTGTTTCCACCTTTTGGTGAGTATAATAGTGCTGCTGTGAACTTGTGTGTACAAGTTTTTCCATTCCCTTGGTATATACTCAGAATATATATACTGCATATATACTGTATATAATTCCAGGAATAGAATTGCTAGGTCATTCAATAACTTATTTTATGTTTAACACGAGGAACCCAAAGGTTGTTTTTTTTTAATCAATTTATTTGAGGGGGGGAAAGATGGGCCGATTAAGAGATAAATGTTAAGTAGCAAATAGGACAGGTGGTCAGAAGACTTAGTGAGCATCTGGATGTGATTTAGAATGGACTTGCATTTGGGATCTGTCTCCTGGAAGACCAGTGGCCAGCTCTGAGCTTGCTGGGTCCCCAGGCCCACCAGCCCATATCCCCTCTCTGCAGACAGCTGGCTGAGGTGGTCCGAGAACGCTACCTATCGGGGCCTGAGAAAGCCACTAGGCACGGAATCTTGGCTGACTTCTTCTTGGGAACCTGGAGCCAGGGCACCAAGAAACTCATCACCCTGCCACTGGTGGGGAAGCCCCTGAACCTGGACCGCAAGGTGAGGTGTCTGCACCCCTGTTCCCCACCTTCAACCTCCACCCGGCTGTGCGGGGTAAGACCAAGTCACTATTCACACATTTCCTTCCAGTCTTTCTTCTTTTATGCCCAGGAGCTCTAAAACTTGGCATCCTTAGCTGATGTGCTGCCTCCTCGTTTTTGTTTTGTGTTGTGTGTTGTTTTTTTTGCCTCTCAAACACCTCAAGGCACAGCTTAAATGCCTCTTCCTACAGGAAGCCTTCCAGGTTTTTCTTCCTTCTCAATTACTTGGTCTTTACTTTGTGTTTCCTTCACTCCGAGGCAGAACTTAATACGTTTTTAAAATCACTTTTTAAAATGATTTTTGAAATCATTTTAGATTTACGGAGGAGTTGCAAATTGAATACACAGACTTCCCATGGGCTCTTCTGTCAATTTCCCCTGACATTCACATTTTCCATAACTGTAGCCCATTGACTGCAACTAGCAAATACACTTGCAAGTCTTCTGTTGCCATCGATTTTTCTTTTTTCTTTGTCCCCCGTGATGGACAGGGGAGGCCAGAGACAGGGCCAGGCCTGATGGTTTCTCGGTGCTGCCGTTTCTCCTCTCTCAGGACTACAGGTCTTCTCCCTTGTGCCCAGAACCCCTGCAGGCTGCCGCATCCTTTCCCTCTGGGACGTGGTCTGAACTCCTTCCTGGCCTCCCAGCCTCAGGACCTCCTGCTTCAGTCCATTCTCCCAAGGAATGCTTCTGACAGTGCAGTCTGATCATGCCTCTCCTCTAACACCTCCCATGGCTCCCCAGTGCCCTCTGTGTCCTGTCCAACCTCCCCAGCCTGATATTCATGATCTGCCTACAAACTCCCCAGTCTCTTTCCCACCATGATCGCCCACTATGCCTTATTATTCAGCCCTCCCCAAACTCTCATTCTGCTCTCTCTCACCTTTGGACGGTTGCACATGCCATTCCCTTGCCCAGGAATCCCATTGTTTGCCCTCACATTTCACCAGACAGACTCCTACTTATCCTCTCAGGCTCTGCTCTAATGCTCCTTGGCTTCCCGGAACCCCACATCCTCCCTCTGCCCCAGCCCAATTTGTGGTGGGTCTAGGGCATCTCTGTCTGGAATTGTGTCCCTGTTCCCCCCACACCACATAGTGCCCAGCCTGGCCTGCCATCCCCTCCTCCTCTGCAGGTGGCCCCCCAGCCTTTGTGGTTCTCGGATACTGTTGCAAACCTGCGGAAGCTGAAGGAGTTGCCCTATCACCTGCTCCACTCGGGCCGCCTTGAGGAGCTGAAGCAGGAGGTACTGGGTAAGCCCTGGGCAGTCCCGACCCTCCATTGTGCTACCCCTTTCAAGAGCCTGGAAAGAGTGAAGGGCAAAAGTCAATGTCCTTGGCTTCTCTTAGGCACTGGATCTCACCTGGTGTCCCCTTTTCAGAGGACACTTGGCAATGTCTGGAGATATTTTGGATGTCAAGACTCGGGGAGGGGGTGCTATTGGCATTGAGTGCTGGTTGATAGTGCAGAGGGCGAGAAATTCAGCCTTAGAATGAGAGCAACCCTTTCTATCAATATAGCAATTGTCTCTATCTGTTTACCTACCATCTTTCTATCATGTCTATTCCTCAATCATATCGACCTGTCATATCTATCCATCATTTCTATCTCTATCTCTCATTTATGTCTTTCTATCATCTTTCTATCTATCTATCCATCTATTATCTATCCATCCATCTTTCTTTTTGTCTATTTATTATCTACTAGAGGCCTGGTGCACGACATTTGTGCACTGGAGGGGGGTCCCTCAGTCCGGCCTGCGCCCTCTCGAGAGAGGCTCCCGCCACCGCCACTGTGCTCGCCAGCCATGAGCCCAGCATCGGGCTGAGTGGTGCTCCCCCTGTGGGAGCGTACTGACCACCTGGAGGCAACTCCTGTGTTGAGCATCTGCCCCCTGGTGGTCAGTGCGTGTCATAGCCATTCTGCCGCTCAGTCAATTTGCATATTAGCCTTTTATTATATAGGATTATCTCTATCTCTCATTACCATCTATAATTGTCTGTCATTTCTATATCATCTATGTCATCTTTATGTCTTTCCATCTGTCATCTATCTATTCATCCATCTTTCTGTCTATCCTATGTATCTATGTATGTATATGTATATCTGTGTATCTATGTATCTGTGTATGTATGTATCTCTCTATCTATCTATCACTCATTCATTCCTGTGATTCTCAACCAGGGGTGATTCGGCCCCCCGGGGAACACTTGCCAATGTTTATGTTTTTGATCATCATGACTCGGGGGGATGCTACTGGCCTCTGGCGGGTGGAGAGCAGGGATCCCGCTCCACACCTGCAGAGTACAGGACTGCCTGCCGCAGAGAACCACCGGCCCTGGGTCGCAGTGCAAGAGTGAGAAGCCCTGGGAGCCCTCCTCCCAGGATGAACCGGGGGGAGGTATGTGCTCCTCACAGCCCTTCTCCCCACAGGCAGCATGAGCTGGATTTCCTGCCGAGGTGTCTCCGGGGGCATTGAGAGCCTGTTGGATGATTTTGACCTGTGTGCCCCTCATGTGGACTGCCCCGAGGTGGGCCTGGTCCGAGAAGCCCTCCAGCTATGCCGCCCGGCCATGGAGCTCCGGGGCCTGGGTGAGTCGGGCGGGCCTGGCGGGGGTCCACTCTGTAATGACCACTAGAAGCCCACTCCTCACTGAGCCACCTGCTGGATTTTTACTACCCAGCATACCTTTCCTGTCTACACCTTGGGCTTTCTCCTAGTCCAGCTTCTAGAACTTTAACTTGGACCTGGGAGAGTTTTGGAGTGAAAACTACCAAAGCAGTGTCTACCCCTCGCCCCAGCCCAGCACCATTTCTAGAAAGGATCAGATAGGTGATAGTTCAGGTAAAATCAAGGAAAGAAGGTCAACACTTAATATAACAAGAGAGAAAACACATTCCCACAGATTTAAATATATATAGTTGATTTCTGAGAGGGAGAGAGAGAGAGAAACATCAATGATGAGAAAGAACCATCGATCGGCTGCCTCCTGCACGCCCCACACTGGGGATGGAGCCTGCAATCCGGGCATGTGCCCTGACCGGGAATTGAACCCTGACTTCCTGGTTCAGAGGTTGACACTCAACCACTGAGCCATGCCAGCCCGGCCCAACAGATTTTTTTTTTCATTGATAAAATGTAAAACATAATTGTAACAATTGAGCATGACTTTTTGGTAACTCGGGTCTACTAATGAGAAAGAGGAGGGAATCCTTGTTCTGAGGAATAACATTTTTGCTTCATTGTGGTTCAAAGTCAGTGTTTCCTGTCATCCCATCAATTGCAAACATTGATCTGAAAAGTCCTTCTCAGCTCTCAGGGCAAGTCATGGGGCTGCCCTAGGGACGGGAGAATCTCTGCGTCCTCAGCTGATGCTCCGTCCAGCATGGCATTTGTTTGTTTGCCTTTTGTTGTAAACACAAAACTTACCATTGTAACTTTTTTAAAAATCCTTACTGGAAGATATTCTTTTCTCTTGATTTTTTTTTTTTTTTATATAGAGTGGAAGGGAGGTGGAGAGACACAGAGAGAAAAATGTCAATGTGAGAGAGACACATCGAGTGGTTGCCTCCCACATGCACCCTGACCAGGGCGGGGATTGAGCTTGCAACCCTTCAGTCTGCAGGCTAATGCTCTAACCACTGAGAAAACTGGCCAGGGCCCACTGAATCATTTTTAAGCGTACAGTTCAGTGGCATTAAGTCAATCATATTGTTCCGTAGCCATCACCACCATCCATCTCTAGAACTTTCCATCTTCCTAAACTGAAACTTTGTCCCCATTAAACACTAACTCCCCATCCCCCTTCTCCAGCCCCTGGCACTGGCCATTCTACTTTCTGTCTCTAGGAATCTGACTACTCTAGGGACCTCATGTAGCTGGAATCACACAGTATTTGCCCTTTTGTGACTGGCTTCTTTCACTCAGCATAATGTCCTCTAGTTTCATCCATGTCATCGTATGTGTCAGAATTTCCTTCCGTTTAAATGTTGAATAATATTCCACTATATGGATGGACCACACTTTGTTTATCTGTTCACCCATTGATGGATACTCGTGTTGTGCATAATATTGCTGTGAACATGGACGTACAAATATATTTTCAAGACTGCTTTCTTTTTAAAAAAATTTTTTATAGATATCAGAGAAGAAGGGAGAGGGAGAAAGAGATAGAAACATCAATGATGAGAGAGAATCATTGGTTGGCTGCCTCCTGCACGCCACACACTGGGGATTGAGCCCACAACCTGGGCATGTGCCTGGCTGGCTGGGAAATCGAACTGTGACCTCCTGGTTCATAGGTCGACGTTCAACCACTGAGCCACACCGGCCAGGCAAGACTGCTTTCAATTCTTTTGGTGTATACTCAGAAGTGGCATTTCTAAGTCATATAGTAATTCTATGTTTAACTTTTTGAGGAACTTCCATGCCGTTTTCCATAGCAGCTGCACCATTTTGCAATCCCACCACCAGTGTACAAGGGTTCCAATTTCTCCACATCCTCACCAATACTTGTAATATTCTGATTTTTAAAAGCATTCTGACGAGTGTGATGTGGCCTGGGTGGCCTTTATCACATGATTCCCACCAGGTTTTGATTAGAGGATTTTATAAAGGTGCTGAATCTCTATATCCCTCCCATGGTTCCCTCAGAGCTCAGCCAAACACTGCTCCTCCCAGCAGCCTGTCCAGCCATCACTGAAGCTGAACACCCTCTGCCCGCCCCCGCCCCAGCCCTTGCTGTTTCCATCACTGCACCCTGCTTCCATCTGTCTTAGCTCTTATTTATTATTTCTGCTGGTTTTCTTTTACATTATGTGTCTGCCCCACCAGCTTGAGCTCCGTGAGTGGAGGGGTGTCATCCACTTGCTCCCTGCTAAATCTGCCCCCGCCCCACGCATAGACCAGTACTGGCCAAGCATGCATTTTGAGCCCCACTGTGTTGATTTAAATCAGGGCTCTCCCACTTACTGGTAGTGTGACCTCGCAAGCCCCTTATCCTCCCCACCCCACTCCACCCCTGCCTTGCAATCCTCAGTTTTCCATTCTCAACCAGGGCTCTACCAAAATGGAATGATGATTGACCCTCCTACCTAGGGGTGCCTGGAAGGGTAGGTGAGTCAGTTCATGCACAGCCTGTCCCCATGGTGCCATCGAGGGTCTTTTCACTGTCACACAACAGCATCAATATTGTAAAGAGCCTTGGACGAGCCATTTCTGTAATGAGTGAGCCTCGCCTTCCATCATCTACATTAATAAAAGACAAAGATGCAAATTGTACCTTCGCGACACCCACCAGCCAATCAGAAGTGAATATGCAAATTAACCCAACAAAGATGGTAGGTTAATTTGCATACACAGGCGCCAAATGGCCAGGGGCAGGACACTTGCGTCACCACCATGGCGACGACACAGGCATTCCACACCGCCCCAGCCGATCCGGGCCTCTGGGCAGCGTGGGAAGGTGGAAAGGCAGCTCCGGGACTGGAGCAAAAGCGGTGCCAGCAGCCAGGGGAAGGAAGGCCCGTTCTTGCATGAGTTTCGTGCATCAGGCCTCTAGTCTGTGAATAAAGTGTCTAGGGTCCCACCCAAGTTGAGGCGCTGCTGTCCACCATTAGTTATGCATTTCTCGCACAGTCATGCTCACCAGGAGTTGTAAACCTCACAGGGAGTGTTTGCCCAGGAAAACAGCCTTGCGCACAACTGCCTGGTTGAAGGGAAGAATTAAAAGCCCCAAAATACAGCATGTTCTTTGCAGCATCCTTGATTGACAACCTGTGGCTCCCCCAGCACAAGGAGGTGTAGAAACAAATGTTGCCACCAGAGGACCCAGCTGGCCAACCATCTGATCTCTGCACATTCCAAAACTTTCAGCTCCTAACAATGGGTGGATATTACTGACTTCTGCTGCCTTGGGCTCCAAGGTGACCTGGCACGTTGCCATTTATTACCCTGTTTTTATTTAAAAGACTATATTCTGTTCATCATGGTGTGAGAAATGGCTCACCTGTCCGAATTTCCAATGACAGACTGGGAAACAGAAGCATGGCAAAAAGGAGACTTTTAATACCACTCTGGAGAGCAGGCACCCATTGTGCAGGAACACACCTGGGGCGGGGATCATAGCCTATGTAGTCCCTCCTCCAGTTCCTCATTGGCTGAGTACTATTTGGTCACCTGTTTCCTAATAGTTGCCTAGGTCTTGCTGTCTCCCATTGGGCCATTTAAAAAAAATGGGCTGGCTTTCTAGCTGACTCCACCTCCCTTTGTTTAGGGCAGTGGTTCTCAACCTTTGGTTTAGGAGAATCTTCCTGGAAAATGTGCTCTCAGCCACGTGCACAGCTCTCATACACTCTCCCCATCCATACCCTCTCCCCATCCCCTCACATCCTGTTTGCTCTGGGGAAATTCAGTAACTGCCTGGCCATATGCTGTTTCTTTTCTATGAAGATGAATCAGAGGCATGTTTCTTACAATGGGTTTTAGGTACATTCATTTTTATTTTTTTTAAATATGACATTAAAATTATATTTATCTTAATGGTTGAGCTTATAGGCACCACATTAAATTCTGCATCCATGACGAGTGAGGCACTTGCCCTGGGTCCTGGCTCTGCCCCATTTCACCCACCAGCAAACCAAGGCACAGGACAATGCCATTACTGCCCCAGGACCCAACGACAGGGACAAATTAAACTGTCTGCCTTCAGTGTCCCTAGTCTTTACTTAGCACTGGAATCAAACTCTTTGGGTCAGATTCCTGCCTCTGACTGGCTGTGTGGCCTTATGCAAATTGATTAACCTCTCTGTGCCCCAATTTTCCCCTTTATAAACTTGGGATAATACTGATGATGCCTCTGTGTGGTAGGCAGAAAAAACTGCCAACCCCTCACCCAAAATATATATTCACTTCCTAATGCCTGGAACCTGTGATAATCACCTTATATGACAAAAGACATGATTAAGTCAAGGATCATGAGATGAAGAGTTCATGCCAGATTATCTAGGTGGACCCTCAATGAAGTCACAAGTATCCTTATAAAAGGGAAGCAGAGAGAAATTTGAGATAGGAAAGGAGAAAACATGGAGACACACAGAGGAGAAGGCTGTGTGAAGATGAAGGCAGAGATCTGGGTGATGTAGCCACAAGCCAAGGACACCTGGAGCTCCAAGAAGCTGGAAGAGACAAGGAAGTATCCTATCCTAGAGCCTTCCGAGGGAGCATAGCCCTGCCGACACCTTGATTGTGGACTTCTCATCTCCAGAACTGGGAGAGAATAAAGTTCTGTTGTTTTAAGCCATCCAGTTTGCGGCCATTTGTTACAGCAGCCACAAGAAACTAATACACCATGTAACTGTGAAGTGCTGGGGAAATGATCGGTATTTCTCTAACCAAGACTTGCTGGGTGTCTATAAGGTTCTAGGCAGTAAGGACACAGCAATGAACGAGACAAACATTATTCCTGTTTCCAGGAAACACCAGGTCTAGGGTAGTGGGGTGGCTGGGCCCTGAATAAACACACAAAGAAATGCCAGATTGCAACTGCGATAAGGCCTGAGCGTGGGGACTGTGCGGACTGGAGGGTTGGACTGGAGAATGCTTTTTTTCAGAAGTAACCTTTGAGCTGAGATGAGAATGAGATGATTGGCATGAGAAAGGGGAGGGGAAGAAAACATTCCAGGCAGAGGCTCAAAGGCTGGAAACCACCTTGCGCACTTGAAGTAGGGGCAAATGTACCTGGATAAGAGGCAGGAGAGGATGATGGGCAAGAGGGGGCGTGCTTGACCCGGAAAAGCAGAGCCCCTCCCTTTAACTGGAGTCCCCTCTGTTGCAGAGAGGAGCATCCTATACACAGAAATCCTGGCCAGGCTCCATTTCTTCGCTACCTCGCATCCGGCACTGGTGGGAGAGCTGTGCCAACAGGCCCAGCGCTGGTTCCGGGAGTGCCCACACCCTGTGCTGGTGCCTCTCGGGGGATTCCTCCAGCCCCCAGGAGGACCCCTCCGGGCGACCCTCACTGGCTGTCACAAAGGTGGGTCTTCCCCACGTAGCAAAAGTCCTACCAGCCGCCCCTCCCCCCGCCCCCCGCGTGCACTGGAACTGTGGAGGATAGTTGTTTCAGGCTACTCTCTGGGGCTCCCCTCTGCCAGTCTGGAGGCCCCGAGGGTGCCCACAAGGCTGCCCTCGCTGTCTCATGCTGACTCGCTCTCTCTGGCCCACAGGGACTGTAGATTACTAGTGTGAAGACTGCTAATGAGCCCAGAGTGAGGGGGTGCCAACTGCCTCAGGGCTCTAGTCTCTAAGAATTTAGTGCCCATCCTACAGAGAGTTTCTGCAATTTGCAGGCTGATGCTAGTAAGTCTGGAAGCTAAGGGCTGGTGCCTGACTGGCCCCTGAGATGCTGATGGAACTTGTAGATTCCCTGGGGCACCAGAATGTCAGTGGGTCAAGAGAATTTCATTGTCTCTTCATTTGTCATCCATTTGTCCATGCGTTCTTCCTTCCTTCCCTCCCTCCCTCCCTCCCTCCTTCCTTCCTTCCTTCCTTCCTTCCTTCCTTCCTTCCTTCCTTCCTTCCTTCCTTCCTTCTTCCTTCTTTCCTTCCTTCTTTCTTTCTCCCTTCTTCCTTTCCTTCTTGCCCCCTTCCTTCCATCCATCTATTCATCTGTCTGTCTTATCCATCCTTCCATCAATTATCCATCCATCCATCCATCCACCCCCCTTTCTACATTTCTTCCTCTCTTCCATCCATCCACCCACCACCATCCATACTTCCATTAGTTACCTTCCTTCCATACCTCTATCCATACCACTTATCTTTCTATTTCCCGCATCTGGCCATCTTCCATTCACTCACTTACCCTCCACCCATCCATACGCTCAGCCATTCACCAGTTTGCCTACCCATCTATCAATTGACTCATCTGTCTACCCATTTAATACCTATCTATTCACTCACCTACTCATCTAACCAGTCATCCATCCATCCATCCACACATACATCCATACATCCAAACATCCATCTACCAGCCCATTGCCATTCATCCATTCCTTTTTCTGCTCACCCACAATCCCTTGCATTAGTCAGGAGGCCACTGAATACAATTAGCTTGTGGTTCAAATGTCAGTTATTGCAACTCAGAACATTTCTATGCCACATTGCCTTATAGGGAAAGCTATACTCCCAAGGCATAATGCTTCCAAAATAGAAATTCTAAGCAACATTAAATACAATTAATGGAACAGTTGGTTTAGGAACAGCCACTATAATGCTGTATTGAGAAGGATTCTGAGACTGAATCTGGTTTAATGGAAAACACTGTGTATTTGTTAGAATACATTTGAAATGTTGTAACAAAGGCCAAAATAATAGCGGCTTAAATTAAATAAAATAGTTCATTTTTCTCTCACATTACAGCCCAGTGTTCCCTAGGGAGCAGAATCGCCCCTAGGTGGGAATCGCTGAACTAGAGACACACTTATGACCAAGTTATGGTTTAGTCCCTAAGAGCAACATAAACATTACAGCCGAGATCTGAATCTGGTGTCTGGCAGCTCTGGCTTCGAAGTCCTGGCTCTGCTACTTCCTAGGTGTGTGGCTCTGGACAGGGACTGAATCTGTCCATGCCTCAGTTTCCCTATCTGTGAAGTGGGGACCCAATAGAGGACCTCATGGCTGAGGACTTGTACATGGGAACTGAGGTCCTCACTGTTGTCTTCCGTGGGCTGTAGGCATCACTGCTATGGCGTGGAGCCTGGAAGAGAAGCTGCTGGTGGTTGGCACTCAGGATGGCATCGTGGCTGTGTGGGACATGGAAGAGCATCAGGTGATCCACATCCTAACTGGACACACAGGTGAGGCTCGGGAGGTGGCTCAGGATCACCTTCTTCCTGGTGTCCCACATCCATCAGTCAGTCCCCAGATCCCCTTCACTACAAACTCACTTCTCTGTATCAAAACCTTGGCTTTGATCCTGCATCTTCTAGTTGGTACCACACAACAAAACACCCCAAAACATAGTAGCTTCAAATAATAGCTGTTTATTTAGCTCACCTTCTGTGAATTGACAAGTCAGGCTGGACCGAGCTGGGCAGCTCTTCTGGTCTGAGCCAGGCTTGCTCATGCACCTGTGATCAGTTAGTGAGGCATCTGGGAGCTGATTGGTCCAGGATGTTCCCAGCTGAGACAACTCAACGGTGCTCCACGCGGTCTCTCATCCTCCAGCAGGCGAGCCGGGGCGCAGGCAGGGTCTCTGAAGGGCAAGCACAAGGTCTCTTAAGGCCCGGCACTGTCCTTGGAACTGGCACCCTGTCCATTCTGTTGGTGAAAGGAAGTCACAAGGACAGTCCAAAATCAATGAGCAGGGAAATAGACTTTATCTCTTGATGGGAGGAGTAGGGCCACGCTGCAGAAGGGATAGACCAGGGCGGGTAAAGCGCTGTGGACATCTATGCAATTTGTCTGGCACTGTCAAGTTTTCATTTCTGCCGAGTCCCATCACCGCTTATAGTTTGTTCATTTGATCAATCATTGACTGTCTACTTACACCAGGCCCTGTTCTAGAGGCTGAAGAGAGACAGACCAGGGCTACGACTAGGGTGACAGGGGTAAGGCACACACTTTAGATGTACAAGTTAAAGGGGTACCCTGCCCGGGCTCCGTTGGTTGAAGCATCGTCCTGTACACCACAAGGCTGCAGGTTTGATTCCCTTCCTCAAGGGGTGTTTGGTTTTATAGAGTCATATCCCGCTTAACAAAAAGAATCTGTTCTGAGACATGCGTTGTTAGGCAATTTCATCCTTGTGGGAGCATCATAGTATACAACTGGCAGCACAGTAGGTTTGTTTAGACCAGCAGCATCACAAACACATGAGTGAGGCATTGCACTACAACGGCTACAATGTCACGAGGCCATAGGGATTTTTCAGCTCCATTGTAATCTTATGGGATCACCATCATATATGCAGTTGTTGACCAACACGTCATTATGTGGCATAGTCATATAAGCTTTTGCAACCATGTTTGTTTGTTTTTTCAGTTAACATCATATATTTTACCTTTTTCCATATCATGTATACGTGTATATCTCTCATGTTAACAGTAATATAGTGTTATCTATGGGGATATATTGTTTTTCTAAAATTTCTTTATTGATTAAGGTATTACATATGTGTCCTTATTCCCCCATTACCCCCACCCCCCCCATTCATGCCCTTACCCCCCTGTTGTCTGTGTCCATTGATTAGGCTTACATGCATGCATATTAAGTCCTTTGGTTGATCTCTCCCCCTTACCCCCACCCTCCCCTACCTTCCTTAAGGTTTGATGTTCTGATAGATGTTTCTCTGTCTCTGGATCTGTTTTTGTTAATCAGTTTATGTTGTTCATTATATTCCATAAATGAGTGAGATCATGTGATATTTATCTTTCTCTGCCTGGCTTATTTCACTTAGCATAATGCTCTTGAGCTCCATCCATGTTGTTGCAAATGGTAAGAACTCCTTTTTTACTACAGTGTAGTATTCCATTGTGTAGATGTACCACAGTTTTTTCATCCACTCATCTGCTGATGGGCATTTAGGCTGTTTCCAAATCTTAGCTATGGTAAATTGTGCTGCTATGAACATAGGGGTGCGTATGTCCTTTCTGATTCGTGTTTCTAGTTTCTTGGGATATATTCCTAGAAGTGGGATCACTGGCTCAAATGGGAGTTCCATTTTTAGTTTTTTGAGGAAACTCCATACTGTTCTCCACAATGGCTGCACCAGTCTGCATTCCCACCAGCAGTGCAAAAGAGTTCCTTTTTCTCTGCATCCTCGCCAACACTTGTCGTTTGTTGATTTGTTGGTGATAGCCATTGTGACAGGTGTGAGATGGTACCGCATTGTTGTTTTGATTTGCATCTCTCGGATAATTAGTGACTTTGAGCATGTTTTCATATGTCTCTTGGTCTTCCTTCTGTCCTCCTTTGGAAAGTGTCTATTTAGGTCCTTTGCCCACTTTTTGATTGGATTGTTTATCTTCCTTTTGTTAAGTTGTATGAGTTCCCTGTAAATGTTGGAGATTAAACCCTTATCTGTGATGACATTGGCAAATATGTTCTCCCATGCAGTGGGCTTTCTTGTTGTTTTGTTGATGGTTTCTTTTGCTGTTTATTTTTATGTAGTCCCATTTGTTTATTTTATCTTTAGGTTCCATTGCCCTAGGAGCAGTATCGGTGAAGAAATTGCTTCGGCATATGTCTGAGATTTTGCTGCCTGCAGATTCCTCTAGTATTTTTATGGTTTCCCTTCTTATGTTTAAGTCAAAATGTACCCATTTTGAGTTTATTTTTGTGTATGGTGTAAGTTGGTGGTCTAGTTTCATTTTTTTTGCATGTATCTGTCCAATTTTCCCAACACCATTTATTGAAGAGACTGTCTCGACTCCATTGTATGTTCATGCCTCCTTTGTCAAATATTAATTGAGCATAGTGGTTTGGGTCAATTTCTGTGTTCTCTATTCTATTCCATTGGTCTAGATGTCTGTTCTTGTGCCAGTACCAGGCTGTTTTGAGAACAGTGGCTTTGTAATACAGCTTGGTATCTGGTATTGAGATCCCACCTACTTTGTTCTTCTTTCTCAGGATTGCTGCAGCTATTCGGGGTCTTTTTTTTTTTTAAATTCCAGATGAATTTTTGGAGAGTTCTTTCTAGGTCTGTGAAATATGCTGTTGGTATTTTAATGGGAAGTGCATTGAATTTATAGATTGCTTTGGGTAGTATGGACATTTTGATGATGTTGATTCTACCAATCCATGAACACGGTATGTTCTTCCATCTCTTTATGTCTTCCTCTATCTCTTTTTTCAGTGTCCTGTAGTTTTCCACATATAGGTCTTTTACCTCCTTAGTTAAGTTTATTCCTAGGTATCTTAATTTTTTTGGTGCGATGGTAAATGGGATTGCTTTTTTAGTCTCTCTTTCTGTAAGTTCACTATTGGTGTATAGAAATGCCATAGATTTCTTGGCATTAATTTTGTATCCTGCTACATTGCCGAATTCATTTATTAAGTCTAATAATTTTTTTTGCAGTCTTTAGGGTTTTCTATGTACAGTATCATGTCATCTGCAAATAAGGATAGTTTTACTTCTTCTTTTCCAATTTGGATGCCTTTTATTTCTTCTTCTTGTCTGATCAATGGCTAGTACTTCCAGCACTATGTTGAGCAGGAGTGGTGAGAGTGGGCATCCCTGTCTTGTTCCTGTTCTTAGGGGAAATGGTTTTAGTTTTTGTCCATTGAGTGTGATGTTGGTTGTGCGTTTGTCATATATGGCTTTTATTATGTTGAAGTATGATCCTTCTATTCCCACCTTGCTGAGAGTTTTTATCAAGAAAGGGTGTTGGATTTTGTCAAATGCTTTTTCTGCATCAATTGATATGACTATGTGATTTTTATCTCTCAATTTGTTTATGTGATGTATCACATTTATTGATTTGCGGATATTGTACCATCCTTGCATCCCCAGGATAAATCCTACTTGGTCATGGTGTATGATCTTTCTGATGTACTGCTGGATCCGATTTGCTAGAATTTTGTTGAGGATTTTGGCATCTATATTCATGAGGGATATTGGCCTGTAATTCTCTTTCATTGTGTTATCTTTATCTGGTTTTGGTATTAGGGTGATGTTGGCTTCATAGAAGGAGCTTGGAAGTGTTCCTTCCTCTTGAATTTTCTGGAATAGTCTGAGGAGGATAGGTTTTAGTTCTTCCTTGAATGTTTGGTAAAACTCCCCTGTGAAGCCATCTGGCCCCGGGCTTTTGTTTGCTGGAAGCTTTTTGATGACTGCTTCAATTTCTTTTATAGTTATCAGCCTATTGAGATTTTTAGAATCTTCCTGGGTGAGTTTTGGAAGGTTGTATTTTTCTAGGAATCTGTCCATTTCCTCCAGGTTGTCTAGTTTGTTAGAATAGAGTTGTTCATAGTATTTTTTAACAATTCTATGTATTTCTGTGGGATCTGTTGTTATTTCGCCTCTTTCATTTCTGATTTTGTTTATTTGGGTCCTCTCTCTTTGCTTCTTGGTGAGCCTGGCTGGAGGTTCATCAATCTTGTTTATCCTGTCAAAGAACCAGCTCTTGGTTTCATTGGTCTTTTGTGGTTTTTTTTTTTGGTCTCTAAGTCATTCATTTCTTCTCTGATCTTTATTATTTCCTTCCTTCTACTCACTGTGGGCTTTTCTTGTTGCTCTCTTTCTAATTCTTTGAGTTGTAGAGTTAGATGATTTATTACCATTTTTTCTTGTTTTTTGAGGTAGGCCTGTAGAGCTATAAACTTCCCTCTCAGGACTGCTTTCATTGTGTCCCATAGGATTTGCAATGTTGTGTTTTTATTGTCATTAGTCTCCAGGATGTTTTTAATTTCTTCTTTGATCTCTTTGGTAACCCAGTCATTATTTAGTAGCATGCTATTCACCTTCCAAGTGTTTGAATTTTTTGGAATGTTTTTATTGTAGTTTATTTCTAATATTATGCCATTGTGGTCTGAGAAAATGCTTGATATGATTTCAATCTATTTGACTTTGGGGAGACTTTGCTTGTGACCCAATATGTGGTCTATTTTTGAAAATGTCCCATGTGCACTTGAGAAGAACATATATTCTGTGGCTTTGGGGTGAAATGCTCTGAAGATGTCAATTAGGTCCATCTGATCTAGTGAGTCATTTAGAATTGCTGTTCGTTTGCTGATTTTTTTGTCTAGAGGATTTATCCAGTGATGTCAGTGGTATATTAAACGCCCATACTATGATTGCATTTTTGTCTGTCTCTCCCTTGATATCTTCCAGGACTTTTTTTTTTTTTTATGTATTTGGGTGCTCCAGCATTGGGTGAATATATGTTTATCAGGGTTATATCCTCTTGTTGTATCGATCTATGGGGATATATTGTAAAGCATCCTATCTAATAAAAGAGTAATATGCAAATTAATTGTCACTCCAACATACAAGATGGCTACCCCATGTGGTCAAAGATGGCTGCCCCCATGTGAACACAAGATGGCCAGCAGGGGAGGGCAATTTGGAGGGACCAGGCCTGCAAGGGAGGGCAGTTGTGAGCAATCAGGCCAGCAAGGGAGGGCAGTTGGGGGCGATCAGGCCTGCAGGGGAGGGCAGTTAGGGGTGACTGGGCCGGCAGAGGAGGACAGTTGGGAGGGACAAGGCCTGCAGGGGAGGGCAGTTAGGGGTGACCAGGCCTGCAAAGGAGGGCAGTTGGGGGTGACTAGGCCTACAGAGGAGGGCAGTTGGGGTGGGGGGGAATCAGGCCTGTAGGGGAGGGCAGTTGGGGGGGACCAAACCTGTAGGGGAGGGCAGTTGGGGTGGACCAGGCCTGCAGGGGAGGGCAGTTGGGGGGGACCAGGCCTGCATGGAGGGCAGTTAGGGGTGACCAGGCCTGCAGGAGAGGACCAGGCCTGCAGGGAGGGCAGTTGGGAGGGACAAGGCCTGCAGGGGAGGGCAGTTGGGGGCAACCAGGCCTGCAGGGGAGGGCAGTTGGGGACGACCAGGCTGGCAGGGGAAGGCAGTTAGGGGTGACCAGGCCAGCAGGGGAGGGCAGTTGGGGGCAACCAGGCCTTCAAGGGAGGGCAGTTAGGGGTGACCAGGCCAGCAGGGGAGGGCAGTTAGGGGCAATCGGGCTGGCAGGGGAGTGGTTAGGGGGTGATCAGGCTGGCAGGCAGAAGCAGTTAGGGTCAATCAGGTAGGCAGGCAGGCGAGCAGTTGGGAGCCAGCAGTCCTGGATTGTGAGAGGTATGTCTGACTGCCCGTTTAGGCCCAATCCTGATCCTGGTGGGGTCGGGCCTAAATGGGCAGTTGGACATTCCTCGAGGGGTCCTAGATTGGAGAGGGTGCAGGCTGGGCTGAGGGACACACACCCCCATGCACGAATTTTGTGCACCGGGCCTCTAGTTACTATTTATAAAAATGTTGCTTGAAAATACCCAAATTGCAACAAATAAAAATCACCCACTATCTTGTTGGAATCCTATTTAATAAAAGAGTAATATGCAAATTGACCATCACTCCAACACAAAAGATGGCTGCCCCTGTGTGGTCAAAGATGGCCACCCCCATGTGGACACAAGATGGATGCCATAAGATGGCCAGCAAGGGAGGGCAGTTGGGGACAATCAGGTCAGCAGGGGAGAGCAGTTGGGAGGGACCAAGCCTGCAAGGGAGGGCAGTTGGGGGCAATCAGGCCTGTAGGGGAGGGCAGTTAGGGGTGAATGGGCTGGAAGAGGAGGGCTGTTGGGGGTGACCAGGACTGCCAGGGAGGGCAGTTGGGGGGACCAGGCCTGTAGGGGAGGGCAGTTGGGGGGGACCAGGCCTGTAGGGAAGGGCAGTTGGGGTGGGGCCAGGAACGAAGGGGAGGGCAGCTGGGGGGGAACAGGCCAGCAGGGGAGGGCAGTTAGGGGTGTCCAGGCCTGCAGGGGAGGGCAGTTGGGGATGACCAGGCCTGCAGGGGAGGGCAGTTGGGGGTGACCAGGGCTGTAGGGGAGGGCAGTTGGGGGTGACCAGGCAGGCAAGGGAGGGCAGTTTGAGGTTACTGGATCAGCAGGGGAGGGCAGTTGGGGCAATTGGGCTGGCAGGGGAGCAGTTAGGCATCAATCAGGCTGGCAGGGGAATGGTTAGGGCGTGATCAGGCTGGCAGAAGTGGTTAGGGGCAATCAGCCAGGCAGGCAGGCAAGTGGTTGGGAGCCAGCAGTCCTGGATTGTGAGAGGGATCCCAGATTGGAGAGGGTGCAGGCTGGGCTGAGGGACACACACCCCCCATGCACGAATTTCATGCACCGGGCCTCTAGATTAAATTATAAAGACCTAAAACTCTCTTCCTTTAGTCTCTCCCCTTTCAATCTTCTCCTGGAAGTGATCAGTGTTCACAGTTTGTCATATACCAATAGGGAATTTTCTCCAGGATTATGCTAACATAACTCTCTATAGGCTCAAATACTTTGAGTTTTTGTCAAAAATCAGATCATGCTATTTTATATACTGTGCTGCAACTTGCTTTGATCATAATATAATGTAACAGTATTTTGTAGTGATTGAGAGCTTGGGCTCTGGGCTCAAATAGTGGCTCCATTACTTATTAACCAGGTGGCTTTGGATAAGTTACTCCATTCTGCTGAGCCTCAGTTTCCACATCTGTATAATAGGATAATAGTCATATCTCACACTCTTGTTACAAGGATTAAAGGAATTTAATGCATGTAAACCACTTACAACTATGCTTGGCACATAGAAGCAGTAAGTATTGGCTATTAAAATAATAATGATTATCATGGTCAACTGACTATATATATATCTTTTTATTTTTAATGCCTGCATAATATCTTCATATAAAACAATGATACAATTAAAGTCCTTTTATACTCTTATTTCTGTAAGACATTTCTAGAAGTGGAATTTCTGAGTCAAATTGTATGCACGCTTTTCCTTTATTCTTCTTTTTCTTAGCTATTTATTTTGAAATACTTATAGACTCACAAAAGGTTGCCAACTAAAATAGTACAGAGCTCCTGTGTACCCTTTATTCACTTGAATGACAACATCTTACATAACTATAGTATATTATCAAAACCAAGAGATTGCACATTTTAACTTTTAATAAATGGCACCAAATTACCTTCTTACAAATATATGTCAACTTAAACTCCCATTAGCAAGGTAGGAGAATAACTGATTTTTTTATGTCTTTGCCAGCACTCCAGAGATCAATCTATAAAATTTTTGCCAATATAATGGATAATAATAGTATTAGTATTTCATCTTGCATTTTTGTGGTAACTATGAGGTTGAGCATCATTTCATAATGTTTATTGTCTACTGTACTGTTTCTGTCAATTTCCTGTTTATATTCCTTGTCCAATTTGTGAATAGGTTATTTGTGTTTTTCTTGCTTATTTGTAAGAACTTTTTGTTTATTAAGGAGAGTCTCCATTTATCTGTTATATACTGCAAATATTTTCTTCCAATCTGTCATATGCCTTTCAGTTACATTTTACCTACTGAAGTTTTACATTTTTATGTAATCCAATTGGTTAATTTTTTCACCCATTATGTCTTCGAAATTTCATGTTTTGCTTAGAAAATATCTCTCCAAAATTATACAGTGTATAACTTTACCTTGCTTTTCTTACACTCCCTGGATGATGCGGAACTTTTATTTAGTTCAATAATCTCTGTTTATTACAGACTCAACATCTGGGCAGTTGATTTAATCCCAACCAATTGTTACACTCTCACTTTAGCTTTGCCACATTCCATTATTTCTAACTTGGTATGTTCAAACCTATCCATCTTTTCTTTGGTAAACCAGGGACTTTCCAAGCCAACAGGCATTTTGGTAGTTGGAAGGTCAAACTGTTCCCAGCTAATATCTTCTCCCCACCCTGGCCTGCTGCAGGAGAGGTGAGGTGTGTAAAAGTGTTTGCCAGAGGGACGCAGGCCATCTCCGCCTCCAAGGACCGCACCCTGCGCTTGTGGAACTTACTCTCTGGCCAGGAGAAATTCACCATTTGGGATGGAGGCTCAAAAGATCCCACTGTACCTCAGAGCCTTCATGTGGATGAAGCAAAGAAGGTTGTGTATTCAGCATCTGGCTCAAAGGTAACCAAGGTGGCTAATAAAAATTTAGTCACATGTGGCTTGCATTATATTTTTACTGGCCAGTGCAGGCTTAAATATTAAAGAAGTGTTGGTTGATTTCAAAACTGATTCTAGAAATCATCTTTGTTATCAGCAAAAGTTTGCAGTTTTATAAAGCTACTAGAGGCCTGTTGCACGATATTTGTGCAAGAATAGGTCTTCCTTCCCCTGGCTTCGCTCCCGGCCACCTGGGAGCCTGCAAGTCCCCACTCCCAGAGGAGCACCACTCCTGTAACTCCCTCCGCCGCCCCCCCTCCCCCTCATAGCAGGCTCCCGCCCCTCCAGCTGCTCCCTGCCTGTGTATGCAAGTTAACCCGCCATCTTTGTTGGGTTGATTTGCATACTCACTCCTGATTGGCTGTGGGAGTAGCAGAGGTACGGTCAATTTACATGTTTGTCTATTATTAGATAATATTCTCATTGGTTCATACCGTTAAACATTCTTCAAAAAGAGGATCTTAGTGATCTCATAGGATTCCATCACCTGGCTCCACTATAGTTTATTTAACTAATCCTTTACTGTTGGACATATAGGTTGTGTCCAGTGGAGCTTTCAAATAACTGAGATAACTTTCCTTATGCATATATTTTTGTATCTCTCCTTATTTCTTTAACGTAAACCCTATAAGTAAAATTAATGGGCAAATGTTTACTATTTAAATGGTTACTGCTGATAAAAAGATACCTTTTTTGTGAGGTTAAACAGGAAAACTTCTTTAACCAGTTAACTGCCATGTGTCCAAAATGGAAACCATCCATACCCACATGCCATGATATTTTGAATTTAATTTAAAAAATCAATTTGCAATGAATATTATAAAAATAAATATATTACTCACAAATCAGGTGTTCTTGAATATTTTCAGCTGAAAATTCTCACAAAAAAATAATTTTAAAGTTGGTCAGGCCTGCCACTTAGGGAAAACATTTTCTTTTATAGACGCGCATGGCATGTGGGGAAGGTCTGCTGCTTGCGTCTACAGATGCTTATGGCGTACAATAGGTTAATCAATAATTACTTGCAATGGACATATATGTCAATGCATATGGTATGCCAGGCTTTTTTCTATTATTAAAAATTTTTTATTTTGCAGCAATTTTAGATTTATGCAAAAGTTTTAAAATGTTATAAAGAATTCCCACATGCCCTTGATCCAGCCTTCTCTAATATCAACATCTTACATAACTACATTTGTCAAAACTAGGAAATTAATACTGATAATTTCTATCAACCTAATTCCAGGCTTTATTTGGGTTTCATCACATATTCCACAGATGGCCTTCTGCTCTTCCAGGATCCGATGCAGTATACCTGTCTCCGACCCCCTACATTTGGAACTAGCAGAGCGTTGAAAATCAAATGCATCAACTATGAAAAAGAACAGGTCTTGCATTTGACTCTGAAAACTTGCAGCCTAGGTGTCCTGCTGAGTTTTCTCTTCATTGTCATCCTTCTGTTAGGTCAATGCTTGGAATCTGGAAACTGCGGAGCTGATTTTCCATATCCGGGGAGATGCCTCCGACCCCTGGATCTGCACGGCAGTGCTGGCTTCTCAGGTCACGCTGCTGACTGTGTCTGAAGGCAGTGTGGTCAGTCTGTGGAGCTCAGCCACAGGAAAAGTGCAGGGGAAGCAACACTTGTCCAGCATCAAAGAAGAAACACCTACCTGTGGGGTCTCCGTGCAGAAACCAGGACACATGGTTGTTGGGTTCAGCAAGGGCTCCATCTCTTTGGTAAGCAACTTTATTGAATACTAGAGGCCCAGTGCACAGATTCGTGCACCGGTGGGGTCCCTCGGCGTGGCCTGCGGGGATCAGGCCGAAACCAGCATTCCAATGTCGCCTGCCGCTCCTGCCTGCTGCTCCCATTCATCCTGGCCCCACTGTGCCTGCTGCGGGCTTGTGCCCAGTCAGTCCCCATCAGGAAAGGCTCACACTGCCCCAGCAGCACTCACCAGCTGTAAGCCCTGCGTCTGGCACCCCTCAGTCAGCTGAGTGGTGCTCGCACGCACTGACCACCAGGGGGCAGCTCCTGCATTGAATGTCTGTCCCCTGGTGATCAGTGCGCATTATAGCGACTGGTCGACCAGTCATTGGGTTGTTTGGTCACTTAAGCTTTTACATATATAGACTAGTAGCCCTGCGCACGAATTTGTGCACAGTAGCTCGCCAGTAGCTCACTGCCGCCCTCCAGTAGCTCTCCGCCCGCTGCCCCACCCTCCTGTAGTTCCCCCCGCCCCCTCATAGCTTGCTGCGCTGCCCCTCCTGCCCCCTCCTGTAGCTCTTTGCTGCCTGCTTGTAGCTCGCTGCCCACCCTCCTGCTGATCCATGATCCGATTGTTACGTGGTCAGTCGTTAGCTTCATGGCATAACGACCATTTGCATATTACACCTTTATTATATAGGATGATGCCAACATTCACTCAACTCTAAAGTGCTCAGATGTCCTAGAAGTTGGGAGAAATCATCTCACCATTGATCTTTTAATAAATGACACTTAGCTTCCTAATCCTAGAGATTCACAATTCAGTGGAGTTCAGGAAACATCTATTGGTGTCTCCTGGGGGATGGCCAATGCAGGCAATTGTTGGCACTCAGTCCTGCTGAAGATGATGTGGGAGACAGTGTAAGGATGAGTTTTAAAGCTGTCCCCACTGAGGATCCAGGAGCTGGGGTACTACCCACCAGCTCCGTCAGTGGTTGGACACTCCCAAGGGCATTCATACAGGAACCACGTTTGATGATGGGATGGGGGTGGGGAGTCACAAAAAATACCAACCCAGGTGCAGAGTTGTAGAGTGCAGTAAGCAACCTTCAGGAATAGAAAAGAACCTTGAAGGGATATTCATGGGCCACCAATAGCAAGTTATATAAGGAGTCTTGGTTTGGAGAAACAGGGGCATCACACCAGGCACTGGAGGGGCTGTAGAAGGACCAGGAGTCCAACTGCACTCTCAAGAACTCAACGTAGGCCCTGGTCGGTGTAGCTCAGTTGGTTGGGCATTGACCCATGCACCAAAAAATTGCCGGTTCTACTCCTGACCAGGGCACATGCCCAGGTTGTAGGCTCAGTCCCCAGAAGGGGGTGTGCAGGTGGCAGCCGATTGATGTTTCATTCTCACATTGATGTTTCTCTCTCTCCCTCTCCCTTCCTCTCTCTCTAAAAGTCAATTTCAAAAAAACAACACCAAACTCAACTTAGGGAAGGAGATGAGCTTGCCAATGACAGCCACACTAAAAGAAACAGATAATTTTCAGTAGAGGTAGAGGTAGTGTGTTGGATGGGGGAAGGAACAAATACTTCTGGAAGAGGTGATCTGGGAAGGCTCCCTGAGGGAGGCATCCTTGCAGCAAGAAGAATATCCAAGATGGAAAGGGAAAGATAGAGGGGATAAGGGATATCGTGGTAGAGAGGTAGGACATGCCTGGCATTTTAAGGAAAAGAGAGGTGTCATGGAAACAGGTCACAGAGAGTCTTCTATGCTGTGCCAAGGAGCTGAGAGTTTGATGAGGGGAGGAATATGGCCACTAGAGAATCATCCCAGAGCTCCACACTTCTGAACCTCATGGCCTCTTAGCCTCCCTGAGCAGTCGAGGCATGTTTTATGTTACCTGAGATCTTCAGAAATACTCCCCTTACTTAAAAAATGCAACCAGCCTAGAAGATGGTATTTCCTGCAGCACTCTATGTAACAGGAAAACGTTGATATGATCTTAAATGTTCATCTATTGAAAAGTGGTGAAATGAATTTAGGAATATCTATACAATGGAAGATTATGTAGCTATAACAAAATCAGGTGGTCTTGCCCTAGCCAGTTTGGCTCAGTGGATATAGCGTTGGTCTGTGGACCAAAGGGTCCTGGGTTCGATTCTGGTCAAGGGCACATACCTCGGTTGCAGGCTTCTCCCTGGCCCAGGCCCTGGTCAGGGCACTTGCAGGAGGCAACCAATCGATGTGTTTCTCTCACATCGATATTTCTCTCTGTCTTTCCCTTTTACTCTCTCTAGAAATCAATGGAAAAATATCCTCGGGTGAGGATGAGCAACAACAACAAAAATCAGATAGTCTTGAGCAGTGGTAGGGAAACTGTGGCCCATGGCCTGTTTTTGTGTAGCCCATAAACTAAGAATGGCTTTTCTAATTTTAGTAGTTGAAAAAATTTTTTAAGTACCTTGTGATATAAAAATTATATGGAATCCATATTTCAGTGTCCATAATGAAGTTCCATTGGCACACCACACCCATCCTATATAATAAAAGCATAATATGCAAATTGACTGAATGGCAGAACGACCGGTAGCTAGGACACACACTGATCACCAGGGGGCAGACGCTCAACGCAGGTGGGCGGTAAGGAGCAAGGGGCCCCTGACTGCGAGAAGGCGCAGGACAGGCTGAGGGACCCCCCTACCAGTGCACAAATCTCGTGCACCAGGCCTCTAGTTTGTTTATATGCTGTCTATGGCTGTGTTTGTGCCATAACGGCAAAGTTGAGACCATATGGCCACAAAGTCTAAAATAGTTACTATCTGGCCCATTACAGGAAAGATTTGCCAACTCCAAGGCTAGAGCTATCTTCATGGAAATTACAACAAATTTTCAGGTAGTGCTTGCTGTGTACTAAGCATTATTCCAGGCACTTTCTATTTGTTAACTCATTCACCCCTCAAAGCAATGCCAAGATGTAGCTGCTGCCATTTTCTTTGTTACAGATAGGTAAACTGAGACACAGAGAGGCTCACACATGGGATTTGAACTCAAGAAGTCTAGCTGTAGGATCCATGCTCTCAACCGCTATGCTACACCCTCCCCGGCACTATTGACATTTGGGGCCAGGTCCTTCTCTGCTATGGGCGGCTGTGCTGTGCATGGCAGGATGTTTAGCAGGATCCATGGCCTCCACCACTAGATACAAAGTATCTCCCCAATCTTCACAACCAGAAATGTCTCCGGACATTGCCCAATCTCCTCTGGGGAGGCAAAATCACCCCTCAGTTGAGAACCACTGCCCCAAATACATTAAGTGAAAAAGCAACTTGCAAAACATCTGTGATGGATTGTGCAACAAAGGATGCTTGTGTAAACATTTATCTATGCAAATGGATAACAGCCCCTTCTGGGGAGAAGGAAGAATACAGGGAAGGAGAAAAGACGCTCATGGTGTGCACTGGGTATTTCTTTTTTTTTTTTTTTTAATATATTTTTATTGATTTCAAAGAGGAAGGGAGAGGGAGAGATAGAAATATCAATGATGAGAGAGAATCATTGATCAGCTGCCTCCTGCACGCTCCCCGCTGGGGATCGAGCCCGCAACCCAGGCATGTGCCCTTGACTGGAATCAAACCGGGGACCCTTCGGTCCACAGGCAGACGCTCTATCTACTGAGCCAAACCAGCAAGGGCTGGATATTTCTTTTTAAAAAATATCTTATACAGTATTATTGTTTAATTTTTTAAGTTTTAAAAGAATAACGTTTTGCCATGGCTGGTATGCTCAGTGGTTAGAGCATAGGCCTGTGCACTGGAGGTTCGTGGGTTCGATTCCCAGTTAGAGTCACATACCTGAGTTGCAGGTTTGATCCCCACCCCCAGTTGGGGTGTATGTGAGAGGCAACCCATGGATGTGTCTCTCTCATCGATGTTTCTGCTCTCTCTGTCTCTCTGTCTTCTTCCTCCTTCTCCTCTCCTTCTTCCCTCCCTCCCTTCCACTCTCTAAATAATCAATGGAAAAAATATCCTCACTCTTTGGGTGAGGATTAAAAATACATAAATAAAAATAAAAGAATCATGTTTAGCCCTAGCTGGTTTGGCTCAGTGGATAGAGCGTTGGCCTGTGGACTGAAGGGTCCCGGGGTCGATTCCTGTCAAGGGCACATGCCTGGGTTGCAGGCTTGATCCCCAGTGTGGGGCATGCAGGAGGCAGCTGATCAATGATTCTCTCTCATCATTGATGTTTCTAGCTCTCACCTCCCTCTCTCTTCCTCTCTGAAATCAATAAAAACACATTTAAAAAAAAAAATGTTTACTTAAGCCCTAGCCAGTTTGGTTCAGTGGATAGAGCGCTGGCCTGCCAACTGAGGGGTCCCAGGTTTGATTCTGGTTAGGGGCACATGCCCAGATTGTGGGCTCGATCCCCAGTGGGGGGCGTGTAGGAGGCAGCTGATCCATGATTCTCTCTCATCATTGATGTTTCTATCTCCCTCTCTTTCTCCCTTCCTCTCTCTGAAATCAATAAAAAAATTTTTTTAAAGTTTACTTTAAAAAAATCATGTGTTTAAAAATATCAGCAGTAACATCCATAAAGAAATTCACTTTCTCCTGCACCTGCTAAATAAATGTTGAACAAATATTTTTAAATTCCTGGCTTGAATTGGTGCAAAGGAATCACTTTCCTGGGCTGCCCACGTGTCCTCTTCCCTCTCTCCCCAACAGATAATGATCGCAATGCTTTTGGCACACAGGCTGATGGCAGTCAGGAGCTCAAAACCCAGGGGCTGGATTGGGGCTGAGAATCAGGGTTAATGAATGAATCTCACTTTTAGATTTGATCAAAATCGGCTCATTTCTGCAACTCGGGAATGGGGAGAACAGTGCTTCCTTCCTCTGGCTCAGCCTTGTGTTTTGATTTTTGAGATCGCCAGACCTCCTCTGGGGCAGAAAACAAATGCTAGAATGTTCTCTGGGTCCCTGAGTTTGTTGCAACAACAAACAATAACAATGTCAACAATAATAATACCTGCCACTTTGGAAGAGCTAACTATGTGCCTGAGGGTAGAGGGGTGAGGGGACCGTTCTACACACTTCTTAGCCCGGAATAGCCCTGTGTGGCAGTCCTGGTTTCATCACCCATTTCACAGATGAGGAAACTGAGGCACCCAGGGTTTAAGGAATTTGCTTAGGATCACATTGCTGGTAACAGCCCTGCGTCAAGCTCTTGACTCTGAACCCTTAAGCCTATGGGAATGCTTGATAGGAATATTTGATTTTATGCAGGTTTCCTCTGAAGGAGACAGCCTGCTGGGGAAGCTTCCGGAAGCTGTGGGGTTCCTGGTCATCTCTGAAGATGAGTCCCTTCTCGCCGCAGGTAGCGTTTAGCTCACTGGGGAGTGGTGAGGAGGCAGCTCTGGATTCGGATGGAAGTGAAGAGGGGCTTGGGGAAAAGGCAGAGTCCTAGACCAGCAATCAGCAAACTTTTTGCAAAGGGCCACGTGGTACACGTTTTTGGCTTTGTGGGCCTGATGGTCTCTGTTAGGACTATTGAACCCTGCCCTATAATGCAAAAGCCGATGTAGCAATGAGCCAATAAATCTTTATGTATTCTGAAATTTGCATTTCATATTATTTTCATGTGTCATAAAATAGTCATCTTATTTTGAGTTTTTTCAACCATTGAAAAATGGAAAAACTCTTCTTAGCTCATGGGCCATACAAAAAAATAGGTGGCCAGTTCAGGCCTATGGGCTGTCTTTTGCCAACCCTTGTTCCGGGCAAATCTCCTAACCTTCCTAGGTTTCTGGTTCATTATCTTTGAAGTGGGAGTGGATAGTCACAGGGACAGAGCGGGGCTGGGTGAGGGGATGGTGAGCCTCCTGCATGCCCCACACAACTCCTGCTTTTAGGGCTTCCAGGCTAGCAGGGAAGATGGCAGGCACAAGAAAGACGAGAATCAGGGGCCATGGAGTGTGTGACAGGGTTTCCTTCTTTAGTTCGAAGCAGTCAAGGAAGGCTTCCTAGAGGAGGTGACTAACATATGCTTGAGAGCCTGATTTTTTTAAGGTCTTCCCCCCCACCGCCCGCCGCCAGATCAGTTTTAGGTTCACAACCAAATTGAGCACAAGAGACAGAGATTTCCCATATGTCCTTCCCCCACTCCCACACATGCATAGCCTCCCACGTTATCCACATCTCCCACCGGAGTGGTGCATGTTGATAATCAATAACCCAACATTGACACACCACCCAAAGCCCACAGTTTACATTAGTTTTCACTCTTGGTTTTGTACATTTTATGGGTTTGGACAAATGTATAATGACATGTATCCATCACTGTAGTCTCATACAGAGTATTTTCACTGCCCTAAAATCGGCCTGATTTTTGCAAAGCCGTTTCCAGGGGTCAACGACACTGTAGATCAGTGCTGTCCAGTAATGTGAAACACAAAGGTGAGCCGTGTTTCTAGTTGTGAATGTTCTCATGACCTTATTTCAAAAGGTAAAAAGAAACAGGTGGCCTTCATGTTAATAATATCGTATTTAACCCAACACATCCAAAAATTCAATATGAAATCAACATAAAAATCATTCATGGTATATTTCACATCATTTTTTAAATTCTTGTGTGACGTTTCGAAATCTAGTGTGTATTTGATACTTATACTTATCTCAGTTCAAACCATTAACAGCCACCAATGTGACCCTATTGGAGAGTGCAGGGCTGATAGGTGAACACTTACCCTCTAAGATCAAATGATAGATGATAGATTGGTATATACCCTCTGTCCTATCTCCAAAAGAATCTCAGGCTTAAGCATGTGTAACATGTAGCACAGGAAATAGGAATGAAAGGAAAAAGAAAAACTGAGAGTCAGGACCAAGGCCACAGACATTGAGGCAGTGACCTACACACTTGTTACAGATCACCCGGCCAGCGTGGCTCAGCTGGTTGTGCCTCAGCCAGTGCTCTGAAGGGTGCTGGCTCCATTTCAGGTCAGGGCACATGCCTGGGTTTCGGGTTTGATCCCTGGTTGGGGAGCATACCGAAGGCAACCGATCAATGTTTCTATCTCACATAAATGTTTCTCTCTCTCTCCCTTCCTCCCTCCCCTGGCACTTCCTGATTCTCTTTCCTTACCTTCCTGATTCTCCCTTCCTCTCTCTAAGCACATCCAAAAACACCCCACAACCTCCCTCCCCCTTATAGTTGGGTTTCAAGTGTGGCTCTTATCAGCAGCCAATGAGAAGAAGGAGCCTGGACAGCTTCCCCATTCACATGGGGTTTTTTTCTTTCTTAAAATGTATTTTTATTGATTTTCAGAGAGTAAGGGAGAGGGAAAAAGAGAAACATCAATGATGAGAAAGAATCATTGATTGGCTGCGTCCTGCACGTCCTCTACTGGGGATCGAGCCCACAACCTGGCATGTGCCCTTGACCAGAATCAAACCCCGGGACCCTTCAGTTGGCAGGTAGACGCTCTATCTGCTGAGCAAACCAGCTAGGGCACCCATCCACAGTTTTGAGGACCAACCTGTTGGTTAGGAGATATAGTCCTCATTTGCCTACCTCCCTGCTAGGGGTTCTCCTAGACCGTATTTGGAACGCAAGTGAGCAAGTCCCCTTGGGCAGCGTTGCCAGATAAAATGCAGAACGCGCAGTTAACTTTCAGATGAACAGCAAATCAAAATTTTAGTACAAGGATATTCCACACGACATTTAGGATATACTTATATACCAATAAAACGTTTCGTTGTTCATCTGAAATTCAAATTGAACTGTGTGTGCGGTTGTTGTCTTGCTGAATCTGGCACCCCTTTCTCTCCCGCATCTCCCCCTCCTTCACTGCGCTCCAGCCTCCCTGGCCTCCATGCTGCTCCTCAGACACAGCAGGCCTGTCCAACTCCTGGTTGACCGTCACTGCTGTTCCAGTCTCCCAGTGCCTGCCACTTCCTCATTCCTCTGAAGTCAGCTCACAGGTCCAGAGGTAGCAAACTACCACGCAAATTCAGTGGCTTAACACAACAGGAATTTCTTCTCTTGCTGTTTTAGAAGCCAAAAGTCAGAAATTACAGTGCTGGCAGGGCTGGCTCCCTCCACAGGCTCCAGAGAAGAAGCCTTTTCTGCCTCTTGCAGCTTCTGCCTTGTGATTCCTTGACTCGTGGCCACATCCCAGTCTCTGCCTCTGCCTTCACAGCCTTCTCTGCCACGAGTCTGTGTGACATTTCCTCACAGCATCCAGTCCCCTGACCACATTGCTCGTATCAGAAACTATAACCATTTTATTTTCCTTCCTCCCTCCCTTCTTTCTTCTCTTCCTTCCTTCCTCTCTCCCTTCTTCCCTCCCTCTCTCCCTCTTTTCCTCCCTTCTTCAAAACATATTTACTCTGTGCCCAGCTTTGTGTTGCATTCTGGGATACCATGAACAGCCCAAATAAGCAGTCCCAGTCCTCAGAAAACTCATTGTCTTCTCACCATAAATATCTTTACTGTTTTTCTGTGAGATTATTGATCACAGTCAACCCGCACCCCCCTTCTCCCAATGGTAGGCTCTGTGAGGACGAGGGCTGTGTCTATCTTGCTCACCATTGTATTCCTTCCCCTGGCACATAGTAGGTGCTCAAAAAACGTTGTTGACTCAATTGAATTACTCAAGCTCCTCCAGAAATGAAAGGCGTAACCCCGTTCCCTGCCATTTCAGGCTTTGGAAGATCCGTGAGGATATTCTTGGCCAACTCACAGGGGTTTCATCGATTCATGGCCACTGACCTTGAACATGAGGACACAGTGGAGACGGCTGCTTTTGGTCCTGAGAACAATGTGATTGTCACTGGGTCCCGGGATGCACTCATTCAGGTGAGGGGGAGACCTGGGACCTGTCATCCTCAACCCTGCCTCTGAAATAACAAGTATGATTTTTTTAAGGTAACTTTGACTTTCAAAACATAGAAACCCACAAAAAACGAGTGCAGGCAAAACAGGGCAGGTCATTGGGAGGATAAGGGGTGGGTGTCTCTTAGGACCCAGTGACAGACCTGGGGGAATTACCAAAATATTCAAAAGAAGAGATAGCATTCCCACTAAACCTGAAAGACTAGAAGGACTTTGACCTTTAGAGTGGAGCCGGGTCTGGGGGAGGGGAGGAAAGTTCCTATTAAGCTCAGAGTTCTCAAGGTTGGTTCTCCATCGTTCTGATCTCACCATATCTTTACATTCTTAAAGATTTTTGAGATACCCACCCCCCCCCCAAGAGATTTTGTTTATGTCGGTTATATCAATTTGATCTATATATTTTTAATAACTGATTTATTTTGAAATAATTTTAGTATTTAAAGAAGAGTTATATCTAAGAGAGTCCCCAAATATTTATCTACTCTTTACTCAGCTTGCCCCAACTTTCACATATCATATTATCTTGGTCCCTTTGTCAAAACCAAGATATTAACATTGGAATAATACTCTTAACTGATCTGCAGATTTTGTTCCAATTTCACCAGCTTTCCCATAAATGTATTTTTTTCTTTAAAAAATATTTTTATTGATTTCAGAAAGGAAGGGAGAGGGAGAGAAAGATAGAAAAATCAATGATGAGAGAGAATCACTGATCGGTTGCCTACTGCATGCCCCTACTGGGGATCAAGTCCACAACCCAGGGAATGTGCCCTGACCTGGAATGAACCATGACCTCCTGGTTCATAGGTCGATGCTCAACCATTGAGCCACACCAGCCAGGCCAGTTGTACTTCTTTTCTATTACAGGATCTAATTCAGAATCCCACATTGCATTTAGTACTTATTGGCAATTACCATATTAAAAATAAAAAATAATGCAATCCAAAAGTACTTATCGATTAATTCAGTAACATGAAATGTCAACATAATATCTTACTTTTATGAAAATAATTCCATTTTCTGAAACAAACCAAGTAACTCACCAGAAGAGTGTCATTATTTCACATTTTGGCAAATCTCTTTCACGTCTGACTTAATAGAAAACTATTGGACGCTCCTACTTGATTCTGCGTACTTCTAGCTATTATAATATCACATGTGCCATAACTCTGGAAAACTCCACTGTTTGCTTGTGAGAGAAAGAGAATGAAAAAAGCAAATAATATCTTAGAAATATGAAAATAGTCTTGCTTTTGCAGAAAAGGCTGAGGGGTACCCTTCAGTGGTTCCCTGGAACACACTTTGAGAACTGTCATGATGGTAGAATGGTGAGATCTAGGGATGTTCTAGGGGGTGGGGAGACACGAAGGCCTTTGAACCTCAGCCTAAGAATTCACCTTAGTTGGACAAATGAACTTAAGCATATTTTCAAGCTATAGCTGCATAAGGAAGAAGTCAGCTCTGCCCCTCTGCTCTCCATCCTCAGGTGTGGAGTCTGTCGGAACAGGGGACCCTGCTGGACATCCTGGAAGGCGTTGGGGCCCCCGTGAGCCTGCTGGCCCAGGGTGGGGCTCTGGTGGCATCCGCTTCCCAGCAGTCCTCATCCTTCAAAGTCTGGGATCTCACTTACACTCAGAAGCCACGAGCCCCTGCCCCATTTCTGGACCGCACTGGCCTCACTGCTGTGTCACACAATGGAAGCTACATTTACTTCCCCAAAATTGGGGACAAAAACAAAGTCACCATTTGGGATTTGGCAAAAGGTTTGTATAAGCACGGTCAGTGTGTGTGGGTAAGCACTGAAGTCCTGTCTTAGTCTCTTTGGGCAGCTGTAACAGAATACTATCAATTAGGATAGTGGAAACAGGGAAACTTGCAGTAGCCAATTGAAGCTTATGGATGATGAAAGCATTGAAAAATTGGAAAAACTGGAATGAGCATTTCTATGATCCATTCTTTTTTTTTTTAATTGATTTCAGAGAGGAAGGGAGAGGGAGAGAGATAGAAACATCAATGATGAGAGAGAATCATTGATTGGCTGCCTCCTGTGCACCCCACACGGGGGATCCAGCCTGAAACCCAGGCATGTACCTTGACTGGGAATCAAACGATGACCTTCTGGTTCATAGGTTGATGCTCAACCACTGAGCCACACCCACCAGGCTATGATCCATTCTTAAATTTTTTATTTTTTGTTAATCCTCTCCCAAGGATATTTTTCCATTGATTTTTAGAGAATGGAAGGGGGGGTGGGGGTTTGAGGTAGAGATACAAGAGAGAAACATAGATGTGAGAGAGACCTATCGATTGGTTGCCTCCAGCACATACCCTGCCAGCGCTGGGAATCGAGCCTGCAATCCAGGTAAGTGTCCTTGACCGGAATCGAACCCAGGACCCTTCAGTCTGCAGGCCGATGCTCTACCCACTGAGCCACACCGGCTAGGGCTATGATCCATTCTTGATGCAGGCTTAAACAACAGACATTTATTCCTCACAGTTCTGGAGTCTGGGAGTCTAAAATCAAGTGTTGGCAGACCCAGGATTCGGTGAGGGTTCTCTTCCTGGTTTGCAGATGGCCATCTTCTCACTGTACCTTCACATGGTAGAGAGCAAAGAGAGAGCAAGTTCTCTTTTAGGGGCCCTCATCCTACTGTGACCTAATCACCTCCCAAGAACACCACCCTCATGACCTAATCTCCTCCCAATGACCCACCTCCAAATACCATCACATTCAGGGTTAGAATTTCAATGTAAGAATTTGGGAGGGGCACAAACATTCAGTCCACATCACCCCCATACTACAGTAAAATTGTAAGTGGCTGGTAGGAAACAGGATTTGGTTTTATAAATTTCTGACACAGGGCAACTGATAACTGGTTGTCAGTCTCTGTTTTAGTTCAGGTTCCAAGGAAAGCAGGGCATGTGATGGGGAGATTTGCCCAAGTGGTGTATAGAGGGGAGCTCCCTGGAGAAGCCTGGGAGGTAGTGAGGAAGCAGGCAGGGCCGGGCGGGGGGCAGGGGGAGACTGAGCAAGGGCAGAGGGTTCAGCCTGGTCCCACGGAGAGCTCTAGAGCATAAATTGCACCTCAGAGTTTTCCCATTCAAAGCAAGGGGGCCATTTTGAACCCCATATTAGGCAGTCATTGGCCTGATGCCATCCTTGGGGGTGGGGTGGGCATAGCCCCCAGGCATTTCCAGATGAAGGTTCCCTTCGTAAGGGCAGTGGGAGCCTTGGGTCTGGGTGAACTGGCCAGTAAAAGGAGTCTGGGTGTTTTACCAACAGTATCTGCTCCCACTGTGTGAATAGAAATATAGAACTTCCTGTTTATGATAAAATAATGTAAGAAAAGAAATTCATTCTCAAGTTCATGCATTCATTGATTTGACAGATGTTTGTATAGTGCCAGGCATTGGGGGTGAGTAAGACAGATTCTCGAGGAGCTTGCCTGCTAGTTGCGGGGCAAAACCAGACAAAAAGGAATGGAGTGTGGTGGGGGATAAGATAGGAGTAGGCAAACTCTGGCCCGCGGGCCAATTCCAGACAGACCCACTTGTTTATATATTGTCTGTGGCTGTTTGGGGGATACAAAGGCAGGGTTCAATGGTTGCCACAGAAAGCATATAGTCTGCAAGGCTAACGTATTTACTCTTTAGCCTTTACAGAAGTTTGTAAAGGAAACATTTGAGATGAGGTCAAAGAGGTCATGTGAGAGGAGTGGGAAGTCACTGGGGGTATGCAGAGCAGTGAGATGGTGAAATTTTCTTTTCTTTTTGATTAATCCTCACCCAAGGATATTTTTCCATTGATTTTTAGAGAGTGGAAGGAAGGGAGAGAGAGAGAAAAAGAGACAGAGAAACATCAAGGTGAAACACATGGATTGGTTGCCTCTTGCACGCACTCCAACTGGGGCCAGAGATCAAACCTGCAACCCAGGTACATGCCCTTGACCGGGAATTGAACCTATGACTCTTCAGTCCACAGGCTATTGCTCTAACCACTTAGCAACACCAGCCAGGGCGAGATGGTGTAATTTTCTTTTTTTAAAATTTTTTTTCAAATATATTTTTATTGATTTCAGAGAGGAAGGGAGAGGGAGAAAGATAAAAACATCAGTGATGAGAGAGAATCATTGATGGGCTGCCTCCTGCACGCCCTCTAGTGGGGATCGAGCCCACAACCTGGACATGTGCCCTGACCAGGAATTGAATTGTGACCTCCTGGTTCATAGGTTGGTGCTCAACCACTGAGCTACATGGGCTGGGCATAATTTTCATTTTTAAATCCTTGGATGGTTTTGTGGCAGGAGTGGAAGCAGAGAAACTTGCAGAAGCCAAGTTGAAGCTTATGGCTAATAAAAGCATTAAAAAAACATGGAATGAGCATTCCTAATGTGGTCTCCTCCCTGTGGCAGGTGAAGAGCAAGATGCCCTGGACACCTCCAATGAGGTCAGGTGCCTGGAGGTCGCCGAGCAGGCCAAGCTCCTTTTCACTGGCCTCGTTTCCGGCATCGTCCTCGTGTTCCCCCTGAACTCCAGGCAGGATGTGATGTGCATCCCCCCTCCAGAGGCCCGGAAAGCTGTCAACTGCATGGCCCTGAGTAAGGGCGAGGAGCACCTGGCCATCGCCTATGACAGCATCGTCTTGGTGTTGGACATTACCCCTGGGGACCCCTGTCCAGTCATCGATGGGCCAACCTACACCTTCTACACCCAGCTGCCTGTGACTATATCCAGCGTGGCCGTTCTGGCTGACTACCGTGTGATTTACGGCATGACCAACGGCGACCTTTTCCTTTACGAGTGTGCGAATTCCAAAGTGTTCCCTCTGGAGGCCCATGGGAGCCGGGTCACCTGCTTGGAGGTCAGCCACAAGGAGCAGCTGGCGGTAAGCGGGTCCGAGGAAGCCCTGCTATGTCTCTGGGACCTGGAGGTGTGCAAGTGGAAGTTCGAGATGAGTTACACGGTATGTGGCCATGCTAGGTCCTGGTGTTAGAAAACGAATGACCGGAGTCGTTTATTAAGTGCACCGTGGGTCATTGACCAGGGTCAGGACTAGGATAAGAAAAGTGAGGTACTCGCCTCGGGAGTAGAGTTTAAAGGGTTACCCAAAACTCAGTAATTAAGAGAAATAATATTTTAATACAATGTTTAAAAAAAAAATCACAACAAAGGCAAAAGATCCACGAAGAAAAAAAAAATCAACGTTTTACATGAAGACAGGAAAAAATCCTGTACTGGCACAGCCCTGCCTCACTCGCCCCAATCATGACTGTGTCATTCTTTCACTCACTGGCTTTGACTGCACAAGCCATGGCAGGCTTCTTTCCAGCAATGAGGAAGCAGCTGTGACCAGGGCAGACACCCACAGTCCCACCTCTGGAGCCATGTTCTGTTCGGGGAGACACGAGATCCCTGTGAGGGCAGAATTTTTTGTTCTGCTCATTGAGATGGTCCCCATCCTTAGGAGAGCTCCTAACATATCCTCAATAAAAGTTTGTGAAAAAATAAATAAAGCAGCAAATATGTGATGGGTTGAGGAACAGGCCTTTGGGAAAAAATAGGACAATGTGAAGAGGATGGAGAGTAGCATTTATTAAGTGCACACACCAAGGGGTGCTGGTTAAGGTCAAATAAGTCCTGTGGAATAGCATTCTAGGCAGAAGGAACAGTAGCTGCAAAAGCTCTGAAAAGGGAAACCAGTGACTCCTTTATATACAACGTATCTTGGAGTCCACACTGCCTATCTCAAGGAGCTATTATAATTTTCTATTAATATTATGAAAAACTATATTATATATTTACTAGAGGCCGATGCACGAAATTCATGCAATAGTAGGCCTTCCTTCCCCTGCTGGCACCAGCTTCCCTCTGGCACCCGGAAGCAGGGTTTCCCTCCGGCCGCGGGCAGGCACCGGGGACCCAGGCTTCCCTCGCAGCCCCAGCTTCGTCCGGAAGGACATCAGGAAGGACGTCCAGTCTAATTAGCATATTATGCTTTTATTATTATAGATATATTCATATTATATACACATTATATAAAAATGTATATATTAAAATACTCTCTGATTTAACCCTCACAATGATCTTGTACCGTTGGGGTTATTATTCCAGTTTTTCAGTTGGGTAACAAGGGCTGAACCTTAGGTTGCAAGATGTAAAAATTGTTAAAAACAGGGAGGTGACCTTGTATTAAGTGAGCAGAGTATGAATAGTTCTATCTTAAAAAAACTTTGTCCCACCTGACTGACTTATTTTTATGAAGCCACTATGAGGCTGGGATGCAAGTAATGTTTTGCCTTGTTGAAATGTCACTGCTGCAGTTACGGGTAAACACACCTAGCTTTCTGGTTTTGTTATTAAAAAAACAAACTTAATTTTGAGATGATTTTAGAACGACAGAAAAGTTTAGATTTACAGACAGTACAAAGGTTCCCATTTACTCACCCTTCACCCAGCTTCCCCTGATGTTAGTATCTTATGTAAAAAGAACGTGTTTGTCAAACTAAGGAATTAACATGTTAATCATATTTTACTAACTAAACTATCAACTTTATTGGGATTGTACGTTTTTGACAAATTCCCTTTTTTCCATTCTAGGATCCAATCCAAGAGCCCATATTGCATTTACACAGAGCTTTTAATTAAAGTCAACTATAGCTAATACTTGTATAACTGAGGCCATTTAAGAATTAAATCCTAGCCCTGACTGGTTTGGCTCAGTGGATAGAGCGTCGGCCTGCAGACTCAAGGGTCCCAGGTTCGATTCCAGTCAAGGGCATGTACCTTGGTTGTGGGCACATCCCCAGTAGGAGGTGTGCAGGAGGCAGCTGATCGATGTTTCTCTCTCATCAGTGTTTCTAACGCTCTATCCCGCTCCCTTCCTCTCTGTAAGAAATCAATAAAATATATTTTTTTAAAAAAAGAATTAAATCCTAGAATTTCTGCTCTCTAATGCAGAATATCTCTAAGACTCACAATCTAGTCCCAGTGAAGGTATGTTTTGATCCTGGAAATACCAATACTACCTGTTTCGCCAGGTTTTCACTGGATCCATCCTCCATGGGGTGCTTACAGCCTTGCTTCCTACACACATGCTTGGGGCTGGTGTCCTGTGTATCTTTCAGTCTGAAATCAAGATCACATTGTCTTTTTCAACAGAACTCTTACTGTCAAGGAGTCCAATGTGCTTGCTTCTCCAAGGATGACAAGTATGTGTACGCGGGCTTGAGGGATCGCTCCATAATTGTCTGGAGTGTGCTGGATGGTGAGTCATTTTACTTTGAGAACAGGACTAAGCTTAGATCTGAAGAAGAAAGCCTTGTTCTGGGCCGTGGGCATTAGAGGTCCCATTCTGGCATCCTCTAGCTGGTTCTCTCCCAGGTCTCTATAGACCAAGTGACAGACCTACCTGGAGCTACAGCTCCTTATCTAGACCCATGCTAGGTACTTGGAACTCACCCTCCCCATCTGGCCTGGAGTCCTCTTTATGGCCTACACAGGCCTCTTCCCCAGGTCCATCCTTCTGAGGGTGGACGGTGCCACCAATGTGCATACCTCTAGGCTTAGGGGGTAGCCATGGGGTGCTGTGCAGGGAATCTGGATATGTGAGGCCCCTAGGAGTTTAGGATCAAGCTGGGTGTGGGAAGAAAAGGGAGCTGAGCCACAAACAGCTGGAGGTTGGCTCTCCCACACCACTACCTTCCAGCATGGAACTGCAGAGATTGAGAATTCTCAACCTAAACCTGACCTTCCAAAGGTATATCCATCAATGTAGGAGGATAGAACATATTTCATTTAATAGTTTATTAGCTGTATTTGCAACATTTACATATTGTGTCTTATAGGATGTGAGCCTTGATTCATTCTCTTGCACCAGGCCCTGTCAAAGTTAGGAGCAGCCTAACTTTTGAAAACCCCATATCTCTTTGTCTGTTCAATATTACACTAAGGGAATATTAATAAGAAGGGAATATTAATAAGAGTTAACTCTTCTTTTGTACTGGGTACTGTCACTGAACTATTTAATTTTCTCAACAGTCACCCCCATTTTACAGAGTAAAAGCTGATACTCTGAGAGATGGGGTGACTTGCCCAAGGTCACACAGTGAATAACTGGTAGGCGATGGTTTGGAGCTGGTCTGCCTGCTCCCCATGCTCACCTTTTTCACCTTCCTACACTGTTTCCTATAGACAGTGGCTGAGGGGTAAGTGCCATTGCCATTTGACAAATGAAGAAGCTGAAGTTCAGAGAGGTAAAAGACTATCCCAAGGTCACAAAGGAAGTAAGTGGCTGAATGAATATTAGGTAGAGTCAAATACATTATAATAGAATACATTGTAATTAAACACATTATAATAGAATACATTGCAATCCAATACATGCAATCCAATACATTGTAATCTAATACATCATAGTCTATTACAGTGTAGCAAAGATGCCTGGAAAATGACGCATGGCTCAAAAGCTGAGGTCTGTGGATTGTGGCCTTAAAAGCCCATCCTGGGCAGGTTCAGAACTTCTCTTTCTACTCTTCCTCCAATAATAAAAATAATATTCACTGAGCTCACTCTGGGCTGAAATTGGTATTAATCATCTACATGACATCTTCAAACCTTCGGAATTCCCCTCAGCACATAGTTTCAGCTATCATTCTCATACTGCAGTTGAAGCAAGAGGGACTCCGAGAGGTTAGATGTCATGCCTGACCAAGTAAGGAGCATAGCAGATATTTGACCCCACGCAGCCAACTCTTGAACATGTGAAATTGAATCTTTGTGGCCCTGATTTTCTCATTTGTGCTGCCCTGACCTCCACCCCTACCCCCCACAGGCACCCTGCTGGCCAGCCAGTTTGTCCATGCCATAGTGAACAGAATCATCCCAACCTCCAATGGCTTCATTGCCCCCACCAGACATGGCTATCTCATCCGTGAACGATTCCAGTGCCCTTCATCAAGAGCCTCACAACAGGACCCTCTCAAGAACTTCAAGAAGGCAGTGTGGATGGTCAAATCAAGGCAGAGAGAAGAGTTGGCTGCTGCTGCAGGGGCACTGCAGGACTCAGGATTAGGGGGTGCCCAGAGAAATGAATGCAAATCAAACAAACGCTCACAAGTCTGCCTAATAGTGTAGAACCACCTGTGGGGGCATGAGGCTCCAATCTGGCTAAAGTAAAGAAAATAATTTGTTGATGTATAGCTGGACACAAAGCCTCATATCATGTGACCCAGACCTTGCTTCTCAATATCTTTCCATTGCTATATCCTCCTTGTGGGCTCTATTTGCAGACCTCCCATCCCTAGGTTAGCAACATGGTAGCAATTCAGTAGAAAAGAGAGCTTCCCTTCCCCTACAGTTTGAACTAAAATCCTGGCCTTGATTCTATTGATCCCAGTTGGTTCATATGCCCATCCCAGAACCAATCAAAGAGAATGTAGCACTGTGATAAACCATACTGACCCAATGACCTAACTGCCCACTTGGGCTGCGCATGGAGTCAACACCATCCAACTATGTGGACTGAGAATGGAAGAAGCTATTCCCAGGACAGAAACTGGGGTACTGGTACCAGGCAAAGTGGGGATGGATGGATATGAGACTGATCAACCCACAGATGTTAATTACAAAGCTTTACAGTTTATAAAGCACCAGGTGCTATGGTCTGATCCTTATCACAGCCCATACTTCAGGAAGGGCATGAGTTTCTGCGTCCATTTTACAGGTAAGGTAGCTGAGCCTAGCTGTGATTTGCTTAAGTTAATAGGCCTCGATGCATGAGCTCTGAGAAACAAGAACCAGGAGCCTTCCTGTCCCATCCTTCTTGTACTACCTGGCTCTAATTTTAGTCTCACAAGTACAACTACCTATTCCATAGGTGGCACACTGAAATGCCCACAGGGGCCAGTGAAAAATCTTAATGATTATTATGCATCTGGGTGAGGAGCCGAGAGTGGAGACAATGGGAACATGGAGGACACGTGCTCAGTCTAGGGTGGGCATGGGCACCTTGACTGTACCTCAGAATTTCCATGAGGAAAGCAGTCTACTTTTGCCAGAGCTTTCTGTTGTCAGCAAAACCAGAAGTCTGGACTTTTAGGCAAAATATTCCCGTTTTTAAAAGTTGGTAATTGCCTCAAATTTACATTTTAAGACACATATAGCCTATGTTTCTCTAATTCATAAGCTGATTTCACGACCCAAGCTGGCGTTAAAACAATAAACTCGTTAGAATTCTTCCATCTCTACTCTCTAGCTCCCAAACTTTGAGGATAAAGATGCTTTTTTAAAATCTTAAAAAACAGAGGATCTTAGAAGCAGATGGAAAAAGCTGCCAATATCTCCCTGATATGCTTTTGGACCATCTCTGCCCTGTGTAAGTTCAACAGTCCAACTGTTTCCATTCCACTCAAGCAGATCTTACTTCTGTGTCCGTAGTATTCTGAAAGACCCACTTGGTTCTGGGGATTTTGTTGAAGAATAGGAAAGTCAAATCTTTAAGGTGCTATTCCTTCTTCCTTCTGTGATATGCAGAATTTCACAAAAAGTAAACGTAGAAAAACAGAAGCTTTTGAACTGGATGTGACCTTACTGACTATCTTGTTTAGTTGTTTCCAAGGAGGGCTTTGGCAGTTCTGCATATAGCATCCAATTCCATTAAAAATTTTTAACTGTAATTATAAAATGCATGCTCAGGTGCATTGTGCAGCAAGTTTTTAAGGTGTTGGATTTTCTTGCCATCTCCGTTTAACTTAGATTGAAAGGGGGGCCCTTGAAAAATTACTTACTCTTTACCACCAGTTCTCTGTCAGTCAGGGAACAAAGTGGATGTGTGACAAAGTAAGATTTCTGGTTTAACATGTATGTGTCCATCTCAACAGCCTCAGTGAGAATCAACTGCTCTGTGGGTAAATACTAAATTGAACATAGAAAAGGAATTTTTACTAATAAAATGCTGTTCCGAATTGTTGCTCATATTGGAGGCTCTGCAGTGCATTTTCACTTGAGAAAGAGTTTGGTTGCTGTGAATGTTTGACAAGCCCTGTACTTGGAGGAGTGACTTACCTAAGGTCTCCCAGCTGTGGAGGAGTCAGGATGAGAGTGGGGTTATAAAAATCCTCACGTTGTTCTCTTATGCTAAGTAGGACCATGTAATGTTTCATCCAAACAGGGACACTTTTGGGGAGTAAAAAGGGATGCTTTTACCAATTACTCCCAGAGTACCTAAACTGGACTGTCCCAAGATTATTGAAATCTACAACCCCTCCAGCTGTAGCAAGAGTTAATTTGTAAAATTCTAGAGACTTTTAAAACTTGAGCTATAAGTGACATATGACATATTAGTTTCAGGTGTATAACATATGATTCATTATATGTATATATTGCAAAATTATCATCACAGTAAGTCTAGTTAATATCCATAACTGCACAGTTACAATTACTTCTGTTTGTTTGTTTCTGTTGTTGCAATTTTGTCCTAATTGCTTTTGTTTTGTTTTGTTTACTGAGGTATAATTTACCTATAACATTACATTAGTTTCAACATAACGATTTGATGTCGCAAAATTAACACCACAATAAGATCTATTACCACAAAAATTCTTTTCTTGTGATAAGAAATTTTAAGATCTATCCTCTTAACAACTTTCAAATATATGCTACAGTATTGTTAACTATAGTCATCAAATTGGACATTACATCCCCAGGACTTACTTATTTTATAATTGGAAGTTTATGAACATGTTTATGCATCTCACGCACCCCTTATCCCTCCACCTTTGGCAACTACCACTCTGTTCTCTGTATCTATGAATTTAGTATTTTAAAATTTATTTTTTTTAAATATATTTTATTGATTTTTTACAGAGAGGAAGGGAGAGAGATAGAGAGTTAGAAACATCGATGAGAGAGAAACATTGATCAGCTGCCTCCTGCACACTCCCTACTGGGTATGTGCCCGCAACCAAGGTACATGCCCTTGACGGGAATCGAACCTGGGACCCTTGAGTCCGCAGGCTGATGCTCTATCCACTGAGCCAAACCGGTTAGTGTTTAAAATTTATTTTAAATTTTACTTTATTTTCAAAGTCTAAAGACTATTTGCTTATCTCAACTTGAAAAATGTTCAAACTTACAACAGAGTTGCAATATTCGCAGAATGAACACACATTTATTCACCATTTTGAGATTCAACCATTGCTCTTCACTCTCAATTTCCTGCTAAAACCATTTCAAAGTGAGGAGAGTGAGTGAGGCACTCATCTAAGGCACAACATTTAAGGTGGCACCAAAAAACTCAACAATCAAGATAAACACTATTTTATTACCATGTTTAAAAAAAATCAATATGAATTTTAAAATGCATGATGAACAAAATATCAGCATTTTAATTTTATTTTTTAATATGTTTTTATTGATTTCAGAGAAAGAAAGGGAGAGGGAAAGATAGAAACGTCAATGATGAGAGAATCATCGATTGGCTGCCTCCTGCACGCCCCCTACTGGGGATCGAACCTGCAACCTAGGCATGTGACCTCCTTGTTCATGGGTCGATGCTCAACCACTAAGCCACACTGGCCAGGCACTATCAACATTTTATATAAAAATGGAATTTGACCCCACACTTGCACAAACTTGTCTCACCCTAATTCTAGCCCTAGTGACATCAAGACACATTACCTGTAAATACTTCAGGACAAATCTTTTAGAAATAAGGTCATTCTCCTACATAACCACACACACACACCTATGAAAACTAATAATCATTATTTAACATCTTTGAATAGGCATTTCTAATTTTCCTAATTAGCCCTAAAACATGTTATAGCTGTTCCTTTCCAACTGGGACCCAATCAAGAGTAGTTCATGCAGTGTATTTAGTTATTTTGTCTCATTAGTCTCTTATATTCTAGAGCTAGAGTCAGCAAACCACAGCCTGTGAGCCTGTCACCTATTTTTGTGAATAAAGTTTTATTGGAACATGGCCACGTGTATCATATACATATTGCCTGTGGCGATTTTCATGCTATAGTGACAGAAAATGTATGACCCCAAAGCCAAAAATATTTGCCATCTGGCCCTTTACAGGAAAGTGTGCCAAGCCTGGTCTTAGACTTGATTAGATTCAGGGTAAATATTTTTAAAATAGACATTTTCTTTTAGAGTAGTTTTAGGTTCATAGCAAAATTGATTGTAAGGTACAGAGAGATTTCCCATATGCCCCTGCCCCCATACATGCATAATTCCCCCCATGATCAGTATCCCCACCAGAGTGATAAAATTGATGAACATACAAAGACACATCATTATCACAGGATAAACATTTTTGACAAGATTACTTCATAGGAGTATTAGTTACCTATCCTATATAATAAAAGGCTAATATGCAAATAGACCGAATGGCGGAACAACCAAACAACCAGTCGCTATGACGTGTACTGACCACCAGGGGGTGCACGCGGAACATGGAGGGTGTCAGCAGCAGAGCGGGGAACATGGCGGGCAGTGGCCACGGGGGGATGGTGGAGCAGGTGAGTGGGGGTGTCAGACCAAGGCAGGGCACCCATCACTGTCATCAGGGCAAGCCTCTGGTGGTTACTAAAAATTCTTTGCTCCCGTGTGCCACAGTCCCACCTGGTGCTCACACCTGCTGCTGGTGATGGCTCCGCTCGCACCCGCAGCCAGTGCTGGAGTTGCTGCTCACACCTGCTGCCAGCACTCTGCGCTGACCCTGATCGCCCCTGAGGGCTTCTCCACCTCCCCCTGCTCCTGAGGGGCGATCAGGGCAGCAGCCACCACTCACATCTGCTGACAGTGCCAGACCCGCTTGAACCCACTGCTGGCACCAGCCCCAATCACTCTGCACTGTCAGAGGGTGCAAGCAGGGCCGGTGCCATCAGTGCATGGGAGCGGTGGCGTCGGGAACGGGGCTGCCAGCAGACAGGGGACCGGGGGCATGGAAGATGGGCCGAGACCTGCCCCTGTGCCCACCGCAGCCTCACGGCCCATAGTTCATTTCAAGGTGCACGAATTCGTGCACTGAGCCCCTAGTTGCTGTATAACAAGTTACCACAAATTTGGCAGCTGAAAATAACAGCCATTTATTACCTCACAGTTTCTATGGGTCAGGAATCTGGGCGCACTATGGTTGGGTGCTCTGTGCGGGTTCTCTGTGGGAGCTCATTGAGAAGCCTAGAGCCCTCTTCTACACTCGGTCAGTTTGTTGGCAGCATTGAGCTCCTTGTAGCTCTAGGCCTGGGACCTCAGCTCCTAGAGGCTGCCCTCTACCTAGGCCAGCGGTCGGCAAACTGCGGCTCGCGAGCCACATGCAGCTCTTTGGCCCCTTGAGTGTGGCTCTTCCACAAAATACCACGTACGGGTGTGCATGTACAGTGTGATTGAAACTTCGTGTCCCATGCGCAGAAGTCGGTTTGCGGCTCTCAAAAGAAATTTCAATCATTGTACTGTTGATATTTGGCTCTATTGACTAATGAGTTTGCCGACCACTGACCTAGGCAGTTCACAGGCTGGTTTCTCCTTCTAGGCCAGCAGGGACGCATCTGTTTGCTGCTTTAAGACTCTAGACTGTCTTTTACAGGGTGCCCCTGATTAGGTTGGGCCCACCCAACATAATCTCCCTTCTGATGAACTCACCATCAACTCATTTGAGACAGTAAATACACCTGCAAAATCCCTTCGCCTTTGCCATGGTGGCATAACCTAATCTCAGGAGTGGCATGCGTTGTCCTCCCAGGTCCCACTCACACTCCAGGATGGCGGATTTGACAGGTACCAGGGTGCGCACAGCAGGGCTGAGAATCCTGGTGTCCATCTTGGAATTCTGCCACAACATGTGATTCTGGACTTTAGAGATTTGGATCATAAAGTCTGCCACCTGGGAAGACTTAGGTTAAAAACAGGACCTTTTGATCTTGTCTTCTTAACCTCGCCAAAATACTAAGAAAAGACCTACTTAAGAATCTTACCTTAATGTTAAACTTTACAAAATGTAAGGAAATTTGTGTTCCAAAGCTGGTCTATCTAAACTGTCAATCTAAGGTTTTCAACTTACTCTGTGTAGATGAAAATGGTAAAGAAAAATATTTAGCTTAGAAACTTGTTATGCTTTATAAAAATAAGAATGACAAGATGTATGTGTACCATTGTCCACATGTTGACACATGCACATAAACATACAGGTTCTGCAATAGCATGGCAGGGGGAGGCAGGAAATATTGCTGTGACCATTATGGGAAAATACCTCCTGCTACCCAGGGCACTTAACCTAGCCTAGTGGGGCTTGAGGAAGGCTTCTTGGAGGAGGTGGCATTCTAGCTGAGTTCTGTAGGATGTGTATGCATGCACCAACACACACACACACACACACACACACACACACACACACACACACACCCCTAAGGTGGAATTGGCCTGTGGTTGCCTATTCTCCAAGTGAGTGAGAGCTTCCTCTGACCATATGTGATCTATGAAAAGAATGGAAAATGAAAAGAGATCCTTAAAATTTGAATAGAATCGCAATCCTTGGAGGCAGGGAGTATTGTGCGAGGACTCTTGTCAGCATGTCAGAAGCTTACACACGCCTGGTTCTCCAAGACAGTGACTAATAGATTGCCAGGTGGCATTGGTGTGAAAAGGACTATCGGGACATCTGGTGGCCCAGTCCACCTTAGCTGCTGTTCCTACAGGAACGTGCTGAAACCATGCAGAATTCCTTTCTGGGCTGGGAGCCATGAGCTGCTTCCTTCGCCCTCAGCCCGACTTCCACCCAGCACTCTATCCTCTGTGTTTTACCTCCTAAATATGGCTCCCTTCCACACCCCCCTCCACCTTCACTGCTCCCATCCTGGTCTAAGCCACCATCGTCCTTCGCCTAAGGCAGGGGTGGGGAACCTTTTTTCTGCCAAGGGGTATTTGGATATTTTTAACATCATTCTCAGGCCATACAAAATCATCAACTTAATAATTGGCCTGCTATATTTGGTCAAACATTTAATTAATTTACCCTAATGCCTTGGCTGGGCCAGACGAAATGATTTCACGGGCCTTATAGGGCCCTCAGGCCTGGTGTTCCCCACCCCTGGCTAAAGGATGGAACAGCCTCTTTGCATTCTCCCTTGAATCCCCTCCAATCACTTCCCTGCAGAGCAGCCAGAGTCCTTTGCTTCCAAATTCAAAGCTGCTCAAACACCTCTTTGCATAAAATCCATGCACAATTTCTAGCAGTGTGAAATGCCAAGGCCAAAATTCTTAACTCATCCCATCAGGATAAGTGGTCTGTCCCCTCTGGCCTCTCCACACTTATCCTGCAGTCCCAAAACATTGGTCTTTTTCCTTTTTTAGTTCAAATGGGCCGCACTTCTTCCCAGCTCAGGGCTTTGCACAGCTGTTGCTTCTGACCTTGGTGGTGAATGCCTACATCTTCAGAACTCAGCTAGCATACCACTTCCTCTGGGAAGCCTTCTTCATCCCTTACTACACTGGGTTAAGGCCCTGCGGTGGCAGGGGATATTTTCCCCAAATGGCAATATTTCCTGTCCCCCATGCTATTGCGGACCCTGGCCACTCCCCAGCTTCTAGAATCTGTTTGCCCTCAACTTGAATTTGGGAGGGACTTTGTCATAGCCACTATGGAGAGGCTGCAATGGAAATGATCCCGTGTGACTTGAAAGACTAGATCAGAAAAGGAGATATTGTATAAGGCTTCCACCTGGCTCAGTTGCTCCTCTCCTCAGTACAACTGTGCTGGGAACCCAGCTGCCATGTGGGGAAGCTCCGGCTGCATGAAGAGGCCACATGCAGGTGCTCCTTGCAGCAGCCCCAGCGAACAGCTAGCAGCAACTCACCTGCAGACAGGTGAGTGAATAAACCTTCAGAGGATTCCAGCTCCAATCTTCCAGCTACCCACCTGACACCAAACCTGCCCAAATTTCAATTATTGGAGAACAAAATAAATGTTGTAATTTTACATCTCTAACTCTTCAAGAAATGGGGTGGTTTATCACACAGCCACAGTAACTGGAATATAGTAACTTATATTTGTACCTTCTCTTTAAAGTATCTATTATAGTTGAAATTTTATGTGTGTGTGTGTGTGTGTGTGTGTGTGTGTGATTATTTGATTCCTATCCTTGAAAGATTAAAAGCTCTAGGAGGGCAAAAGCTTTGTCAGTTTTGTTCACTTTTCTATTTCTGACACCTACACTTATTACCAATGTATTCTCAGCTTTCCCACACCTCTTCACGTATAAAAAGAAATGTCATTTGGTCATTGATTATATGCTCATTCATTTGATAAATGCTCACGGATGGGGCTCTATGTCAGGAATTTATGATGAAGCATGAAAAGATGATGTCTATAAGGGACTATGGGAGGGCAGAGAAGGGTCAGTTCAATTGTGTTTTGAAGGATGTATAGGTGTTCTCTGGGTAACGAAGAGATAGAACACAGCTTCTGGCAAGGGAGATGGTATGTGCCAATGCATGGGGCTAGGAAGCAAGCAGGCATTAGCAGGAGGTTCTGCACAAATAGAGCATGGATGAAAAATTCTTCAAGAAATGGTTCTTAAGGGCCAGGTTCTGATGGCCTTCAGTGCTGGGTGTAAATGCTTAGAATTCAACTCACACAAAAAATAAATAAAAAATAGGAAGACTTTGAAGGTTTGGAAGCAGCTGTAGAATTATCCCAGTTCTTAATAGCACCAGGACTGGGAAAACTGGTTAAGTGGCTCCTGAACTGGTGCAGTGGGGACGTGATGGAGTCAGGACTAGGGAAATGAAGATAGGAGGAGAGGGACTATGGCAAAAGCCACTTAGCAAAAATTCATCGCCTAGGGGTTAGGCTGCTGTGTCACAGTGTTACATCAGCTCTAGAAAGAGGGGCCCACCAACATTTTTTTAGTAAATATGTCAGGCTCTACAAACCTCAGGATCTGTCTCACCCACTCATCCTACTGCTGTAGTGCAAAAGCAGCCAGAGATGATGGGCCACGGGGGGGGGGGGGGGGGGGGCGGGGAGGGGGCGCCGTGCATGTGTTCCAACAAAACCACAGACTTTGAAATATGAATTTCAGGATTTTCACGTGTCACGAAATAGTCTTCTCTTCTGGACTTTTTCCAACTTTTACAAAATGTAAATATCATTCTGAACTTGCTTGTTAAGTCGGGCAAAAGCAGGTGGCAGGGCTTGGTTTACCCACCAGCGCTATAGAAGGCGTTACTTACTATAGTACTTAGGTTTCAGGGGTAAGAGCTTACACAGCGAGGCCCTCACGGAGCCCCGCCCTCCCTGGCACACAGGCCGCGCCCCCAGGGCGGAGCGGCGCATGCGCATCCTGCCCGCGGGCGGGGGCGGGGGCGGGGGCGGGGCGGGCCGCGGCTCTGACTTCCAACATGGCGCACGCTGGCGGCGGCGGCGGCTCCGGGGGCCGGGGGCTGAGTGGCGCCCGCTGGGGTCGCTCGGGCTCTGCGGGCCACGAGAAGCTGCCGGTGCACGTGAGTGGCGCCCTAGCCCTCCCTCGGGAACCCCGTCATCCGGCCCCGCGCCCCCAACCTGGGCCCCGCCCGGCCCCACCTCGGCCCCTCCTCCGTGCGGCCCGGGACCCCAGACCCCTGACCTCTCACCTCGGTCCCCTCGGAGGCCGGCCTGTCCCCCTCCCCGCCAGAGACTTGCGTCCCCAGTTCCCTCCACTGACCCGGGCCCATCGGGATCCTCCCCGACCCCTTCCCCTTCCTCGCAGGTGGAGGACGCCCTCACCTACCTGGACCAGGTGAAGATCCGCTTCGGCAGCGACCCTGCCACTTACAACGGCTTCCTGGAAATTATGAAGGAGTTCAAAAGCCAAAGGTACCTGTGGGGCCGCTCCCCACCCCGGGGGGCCGCCGTCGGGCTGAGCGAGTGGAAGTGCCCCAGCTGCATGACCTTGCACAGGTTGTCGAACCTTTGGAAGCCTCAGTTTCTTCAAAACACGAGAGTGTAGACTCTACACTGTAGAGTCTTCCTTTGTGGAGCTGTTATGGGGGTTCCTGGTAGGAGGGCAAGTATTGGGGTGAGGCGAGAGAGGCGAGTCGGACTAGCAAAGAGTCTTTCTTCAAAATGTTGGATTTTTTAAAAATGAATTTTGTTCAGCCAGGACTTTAAAAAGATATTTTTAAAGCACTGCATTACAATGTTATTTATCTTGATTATTGAATGTTTTGGCGCCCTCTCCCCCCTAAATCTTGTCCCCCAAGGTGAGTGTCTCACTCACATCACCCAAGTCCCAGGCCTGCTAGGAAGTTATGCACATAAAATGCTTAGTAAGGGGCCTGGCATTTTAGAAGGCATTTGAAACACATTAGCTGTGTTTGTAGGCACAGAATCAGGAGGGTTAGAGGTCCATAGGGGACCTCACAATCATGCCTTCGTGTGACAGGAGGCTCACTGAGGCTTAGGGGACAGTGCAGGACTAGAACTTGGGTCCTCTGAGTCTTAGGTTCTCGATGATCACATACCTACCATGCTGCTTCTCCCTCTGAGGAAATATGACAGGGTCTGGTTTTTTCCACAAGCACTCTGCCAAGGCCTTGACCCTAGCTGCAGCCATGAGGGAGACCCCATCCCACTCCTCGAATTTTTAAGCAATTCCCATACTTGTAGGGCCCTTGGTATTTATGCATTGTAATCAGTTGCTGGGATCAACTGCTATGTCATAGTTGATCCTCAAGTCATTTAAAATAAGGGAATTTATCTCATCTCATCATTTAGAGGGCTTGAAGCTCAGGACTTACAGTTACTCTCCTGACATTTTTGGCACTGAGTTACAGGTGCTTGGAGTGTTTTGGGGAGCTGTGCTGTGTGACTTATTCTGTGGTTCTCTCCAGGGGCACAGGGGGCCCAGGCCTGGCTGCTCTGGAAGTAGATCACTGTCAGCAGATTCCCCCCAGTCACATTTTAGGGTGCTTTGTGGTCAGTGAGAAGCTGGTTACATGGCACTGTCATGGGAGTCTAGAATAGATTTTACTTTTGTTTCCCAAGACGCTTTTGCCCACTCGTGATCTTTATTCCAGCATCGATACTCCTGGAGTCATCCGACGAGTCTCACAGCTCTTCCACGAACACCCTGACCTCATTGTTGGATTCAACGCTTTCCTTCCCCTTGGGTACAGAATCGACATTCCCAAGAATGGCAAGTTAAACATACAGTCGCCTCTGTCCAGCCAGGTATGCTGCTGCAGTGGTTTGAGTGATCTTGGCCTTAACACAGCCTTCACTGGTTCTCGGGGACTCAGGTCGGACAGTGTATCTGGTGTATTGCGTTGCCGGAAAACCAGTGACAGTCTTTTTCTAGACATGCTATTCGTAGCACAAATCAAAATAGATTGAAACACCTATACAGGCAGCCTCTGCTTCCCAGATTAGTCCGTTTGGAGGGGCTGTGTTTATGAATGTCAGGGAGGCATTCTCTTGTACTGTTTTATGTCCGGTCATAATAACCTCATCCTCGGTGGCCGAGCTCTTGCCCTGAGGCCTTCCCTGTGAGGGCACCAGGCAGGTCACGCTTGTACTTGGGCATGTGATCACTCTGATCACCCTTGGTGCCACCCATAAAATGAAGTCGTTGGGATGTGGATGTTAATGGCCATTTTTATAATTACCAGCAGAGCCATTGGTTCAGCTCAGGCTTGTGGCTTTGGTCTCTTCTCTCGAGGACAGCTTGCTGTCTCCTTTATCTGGAATCCAAAAGCCTATGTGAGCCTTACTTTTATAAAGTCATTATTGTTTTCCCCACCTCGGCCCTGTTGCCATATAAGGTATAATGTTTAGCTGCGGGTGGCGGGGTTGGGGGGTGACCAGAGCAGTGAGGGATGCTTAGTAGTTAGTGTCCCTGACTCTACCCACTAAGTCCTCACCCAGTGGAGGCAGTCAGAAATGTCACCAGATATTGCCAAGTGTCTCCTGAGAGTAAAATTGCCCCTGATGAGTACCACTGGTCTAAGTGAACCTGCTCTTACAACCTCCTTCATCTCTGTCCCGGGGGTTTTAATGGGGAAGGTAAAAATCTACTGTATGGAAGCATTTTGCAGGTTTCTCCTCTGATGAGGGAGTGTCCTATTAAAGGAGGGAGTCAGGTTTGAAAGGAGAACAGTGAGAGGCCTACATAAGGCAAGCTGCACCTTCAGTGTGTTGTCTTATTAAAGCTGAGGAGCACATCTCAGTTTTAAAAAGGAACTTGGAAGCCTGTGGCTGCTGAATTCCAAAGGGCTTCCATTTCACGTTTTCGAATGGAGCTGCGGGATCCAGATGTGGGACTCATGCCTCCAGACAGTAAAAGCCTTGGCAGGATTAATCTTTGTAATAGTCACAGCTAGGGGAGGAAACCAAGCTCATTGGCAATAGTGTGCATGGAGCACTTGGTGAGTCTAAAGTGCCCTATAAACTCGGGGTGTCATTACCATCATTTGCTAAGAAAGAGCAGGATGGAAGTTCTGAATTGTGCTCACTCTATGGACACGGCCTTTCTCAGTCTCTGCCTGTGGGACTCCCTCTGCTCTGGGGCTGGATCTCCACATGAACTGCCCAGTGGTGGCCCTGCCCAAAATAGCCACGGAGCCCCTGCTGTTGCACACTCCAGGGAGGGCTCTAGTAGAGAAAACAGACCAGATCAGTCTTGTCTCCCCCTGGCTCCCTTAGGTGACGAAGGTTCATTAACTTGAAGGAAGGCGGGAGAGAACTTAATTAACAGCCACTTAAAGGGCTTTATAGTCTTGTTTCAGCCGGAAGAAGCCACATCCAGGGCCTGCTCCCTCAGCTGGAGAAGTGCATTCTGGAACATACCAGCCCACACAGCTTCAGTCAACAGTAAGGACCAGCAGGGTTTTTAGCCTCCTTTGTTAGTGTCCTCAATGCCAGGCACAAATGACACGGCTTCCTGGCTTCCTGGAGTCCTTTGCGAGGCTAGAATAGCTGGAGATCTTTACACGGCTTCCTGTACACCAGTGCCCTGGTGACTTTTTAGAAATTGGTTTTTATAGTCTCACTGTTTTGAAGTACAGCTTTATTCTTTTCATTTTTCACATTTTCATGAATCCTGTCAACTACAGACAAAGAGAGAGTAGCTCTGTGCTGAGGAAGAAAAGTAAGGGTGCTCCAGCCTTTGGGGAGCCCTTCGTGTGAGGTTTCTCAGCTTTGGCACCGTTGCCTTTGGGGCTGGATCATTCTTTCTCTTGGAGGCGTCCTGTGCACTGTAAGGCACTGAACAGCATCTCTTCTCCACCCACCTGATGCCAATAGCACTCCCTCCTCCAGTATGACAACTTAAAAGCATCTCCAGACATTGCCAAGTGTTCCCTGAGGGGCAGAATCACCCCAGCTGAGAACACTAGTCTATAGAGGAGGACTGACGGACGTGTGCCATGATGAGGGAAGCATGGGCGAAGGAGGGCAAGGGACCATGGTGGGAAGAACGTCCCCTTGCTGGGGCCACAGCCTGCTGAGTCGGCACCATTTTGGATCCAGTCATCTGGGCCTCAGTTGTTACCTCACCTCTGCAGAGTCCCTCCATTGTCACCTCCAAGTCATTCTCCCACCATATTTGTTTGTATATTTCAGGGTAGCAAAGGCAGGAAAAAAAATTAAAAAGCCACTGTTTCTTGTTGATTTGCCTTCCCTGGAAAACTGGGAGTCCTCATGATCAGGCATGACCCTCGCCTGTCTTGGTCATGACTGAGTCCTCCTTTTGGCACGTTGTCAGGGAGCAACGATGTCAGTGGGTCCCCTTGAGGGCAGATCCTGTCATCTCGGAGCTGACTTTATGCTTGGCTGGGATGATGGCCAGCTAGGACAGAGATAAACATAAACCTTTAGGTGCTGCTTATAAGAAAGTGGCCCTATTGCGTTCAAAGGGAGGCCTGCTTTCCACTTTCTGGGGAGAGTCATTTGGAAGTTCAGTCACTTCCTGGCAGATCATCTCTGTGCCTAAGTCACTCACAGAGTAAGTATAGACATCTCGTCTGTGTCAGGCCCTGAGGTTTATTGGAAGTTCTAGCTCTTGAGGTGCTTGCATAGATGAAGTGAGAACTGTTGCAAATCAGATATGACGTATGTGCGGGAGTTCAACACTGCAAGTGAAAGATGGCAGGGCTTGAGGGGGGCAGCAGGAGCCGTGCCTGTGTCTGGGTAGAATGGGAGTCTTCCTGGTGGAGGGGGTAAAGGCCTGAGGTAGGAATGAGTGGGTGTGCTTGAGAAATGTCCAGAAACCCAGTAGGTTTCCGACATGAAGGCTAGGGGGTGGGATGGAGAGACAGGAATGTGGGGAGTTGGTGGGGAGTTCAGGATAGGCCACTCTGGCTACTGTGCCAGCCATGGACTGAGGAGCAAAGAAGATGAATGAGGCCCCAGGTGATCCAGACAGTGGATGGTGTTGCAGACCGGGGGTGGGTATCAGAAAGGGAGAGGTCCAGGATCCAGGATGTCTGAGCCGTGGGGGAAGGTTGAGGCCCCTGCTGAGATGAGCAAGGCCAGGGAGGACTGGGACTGCTGCTCTGTGTTTAATGAGGCATCTCTTAAATATCTAGGCGGGGCTATATGTGCATGCTTAGATGGCCAAGTTGGCCGTGAAGGGTGGCTCATCAGTGTCTAGGAGGCGTTCTAACTGTGCCTAGACCAGGCCAGCCCCAGCTGGCAGAGAAGAGAAAAGACCGGATTGTTCTGGAAGGTTCGGACCAAGAATTGGTGAACTATGGCCCTTGGGCCAAAGCCAGCTTGTTTTTGTATGGCCAGTGGTTTCTGCATTTTCTGAGCGTTACATTTAAAAAATATTTTTAATTGTAATATTTACAAAACAAAATTCATCGTTATAACCATTTAAAAGTGTCCAGTGGTTTCTTAGTATATTCACAATATCGTACAACTACCACCAATTCCTGAACATTTCTGTCACTCCAAAAAGATACTATACCTCCCAATTCTCCCCTGGCAGTCACTAATCCACCCCTCTCTCTATGGATTTGCCTGTTCTGGATATTTCATGAAAATGGGATCATACACTATATGACCGTTTGTGTCCAGCTTTCTTCACTCAGCATGGTGTTTTCAAGGTTCATCCATGTTGTAATAGAGCGTCTATGAACCAGAGCTTCATTCCTTTTTATGGCCGAATAATATTCCACTGTATGGATAGACCACCTTTTGTTCGTCCATTCATCAGCTAATGGACACTTGGGTTGTTTCCACCTATTGGTGATTTTGACACCTGTTTTCAGTTCTTTTGGGATGATACCTGGGAGCAGAATTGCTGGGTCACATGGTAACTATGTTTAACTTACTAAAAAAATGCCAGACTGTTTGCTATAGCCATTGTACCATTACTGTCTGGCCCATTTTTTTGGAGCCCTCATCTCTAGGGATGGTACTCTTGTCTTGTCACAGTGGCTCACTCCAGGGGGGGTGGAGGGGAAATGTGGCACTTGAAAATGCCCCCTCGGAGTGGAGTCGTGGGGAGCTTTGGGTGAATGCACAGCTTTCTGTAAAGCAAACCCTGACCCCAAGGCTGTTCCCTTTCCCTGCTCCTTCCACCTTCCATTGGGAGGTAATTAGCAGGAGCACCCCCAGAGTGTCTTAGAATGAATTCACTGCTCAGGAGAAGTGGTGTTTAGAATTGTGACTGCTCTGGATCTGTTGTGTGTCTGCTTTCCTCAGCTCAGACTTTCTGGAGTTGCCCCTGCACCCACTGTTATGAGCTGAATTGTGTCCCCTTCCCAAATTCATACATTGAAGGCCTAACCCTCAGTGTGTCAGAATGTGACTATATTTGGAGAGAGGGTTTTTACAGAGATAATGACCCCTAATCCAATCTAACTGGTGTCCTGAGGAAATCTGGACCTAGAGAGAGACCCAGGGTTGGGTGCACACAGAGAGACAACCGTGTGAAGACACCATGAGAAGGCGGCCATTACAAGCTAAGAGGCCTCAGGAGAAACCAACCTCCAGACTTCCAGCCTCCAGAACTCTGAGGAATAAGTTGCTGTTATTGAAGGTGTCCAGTCTGTGGTATTTTGTTATGGCATCTCCAGTAGATTGGTACACCCACCCAGCTGATGGGCAGTGTGCCCAGCAGTCCTCATCCTACTCCAGAGCCTTTTTGGTCAGGGGTTGGTGCAGGTGGGCTCCTGGGCGATGGAAACAGTAGACTCATTTTGTTCCTTCACCTGTCCATCTGATCATTCCCCAGCAGTGGAGGAAGGTTGCTCTGTCCCAAGCTCTGTTCCAGGCACTGGGGATATAGTTGTGAACAAAGTAGAATCTCTGTCTTCATTATGTTTGCCATCTGGTCAGGGTGGGCAGACAACAAAATAAGTACAATATGTTACAGTAAGAGAAAACAGCAAGAAAGGGGCTCAGAGTGCTGAGAGACAGGGGCATTTTAGTTGGGCACAGGATGGTTCCAGAAGACTTGTTGAGAAACAGCTTCTGCTTGCTGGGGATCTGCAGGATGCCGAGGGTCACTCCTGATGGCCCAGCTCCTGTCAGTGGCAGAGGGAGGCTGTCATCAGAACCACACGCAAAATTCCAGTTTAGAAACACAAATATCACCTTGGGCGTGGGTCCTGTCCCACTAAGAACTAGGATTCTGAGTGCACAGGAGAGAGACGTGTGTCTTTTTTATTTGTATTGATGGGAAAGCACACAAATGAGGAACATGCTTGATGACTGGTCAGGGCCCATCTCTTCTCCCAAGTGACTTGCCCTGGGCTTAACACCAAAATTCCCGCAGTTCCATGTAGCCTGGACAGTGGGCCCCCTTATCTGCAGGGTCCCAGTTTTATACCTGCTAAGAGCAGGTGCTTTTACAACTGAAAACAATCTCGCTGAAATGGGCTGGCAAAAAGTGTAGGAAGATTTCTTTTATAAAGAGGCCAAACCTCCACTCTGAAAAGGATTCAACAACCCACATTTTATACATTTCTTGCAAATGCTAATTTTTTAAAGTGTAGAGTGTTTCTGAAACCTTCGTGTTCTCGGAATCAGTTGGAAAGGATCAGGCGGAGGCGAGTTCATAAGACTTGCCCAGGAGAGCACAGACCCACAGAAGGCCCAGGAGGAGCCATCTGCTTGTTCTGTGGGCTCCCCCATCTGCATTCCTCCCTCTAGGCCCGCAGACAGCACCTTTTTTCTGCATCTAATTGAAATACTTGGCTTTGTGCGAGGTTTTGCCTTTTCTCATACAGATAGTGGCGTTTGTTACAATCTGTTCCTGGTGTCGGGCCGACAGTCACTGTCATATTGTTGTCAGGAGAATTCGCACAACCACAGCGACTGTACTGAGAACTTCAAACAACAGCTGCTGTACAAAGAGGACAAACCCCAGGTGCCCTTGGAGTCGGATTCTGTGGAGTTCAACAATGCCATCAGCTATGTGAACAAGATTAAGACCCGCTTTCTGGACCACCCTGAGATCTACAGGTCATTCCTGGAGATACTGCACACTTATCAGGTAAGAGGCCTCACTCAGGCCACACTTCTCTGCGGCTCTTCTTGGTGTAATCCAATGTCAGGTGCATTTTCTTGTCTGAATTCATGGAATCCTGTAAAAATCTGATAAGTTCTTGTTTTTGCATTAATTTTTTTACTGTGATAAAATATAGATAATGTAAAACTTAGCATTTTAACCATGTTTAAGTGTCCAGTTCAGTGGCATTAAGTACATTCACATTGTTGTGCAGCCATCACCACTATCCTGCTCCAAAACTCTTTTCACCTTGTAAAACAGAAACTCTGTCCCCATTAAACACTAACTCTCAACCCCCTTTTCCAGCCACTGCCACCCACCCTTCTTTCTGTCTCAATGAATTTTTTGACTCCTCTAGGGACCTCATATAGTGGGATCATATGGTATTTGTCCTTTTGTGACTGGCTTATTTCACTCAGCACGTGTTGTAGCATGTGTCAGAATTTCTGTTTTAAGGCCGAATAATATTTCATTGTGTTAATGGAACAGATTTTGTTTATCCATTCATCTTTTGATGGACATTTGAGTTGCTTCTATACTTTGGCTGCTTTGAACATGGGTGTACAAATACCTATTGGAGTTTGGTTTAGTTACGGTTTTAATATACTCCTTGAGGCAGCTCTGTACCCAAGGAAACATACATCAGAAGGATTAAAAAAGAACCTAAGGGGATGCTCTTTTTATAGACGACTTCATTATTGTTTAGACCACACAGCTTTTATTTCTGCTGATTACAACTGTGCAGGCACTGAGGCAACAGAGGTAAATGGTTGCTGCTGCTTAGGAGTTCCGTCTAAAGTGGGAGAAACTTGAGATGATTTAGGGTGGAAAAGAAGGGAAATGCAAAGAAGTATGTCAGGGTTAGTGGTTGCCAACCATATAAGGGTCAAGAGAAGATACTCAGGTTGAATCTTGACAAATGGGCTAGACCCATCAGGTAGACAGGTACAGATAAAGGATGGACTCTTGGTGTTGGGAACAGCCCATGCGAAGGCCCAGGGGTCAGAAGGAGACTTTAACAGGAAGCACAGGCAGGCCAGTGGTGAGGGACATCTGTGTCATGCAAGGGCTTGGACATCATCCTCTTCTAGACATGGAGTTTTGACACCTTTTCTTTTTCTAAGCAGCAGAACCCACTTTAAAAAATGAAATCTGCACAACCTTGATAAGTGAAATAAAGAAGTGGGATTCTCTTTAGCATAAGTGTGTATGGTCAGATAACTTGTTCCCTGAAAACCCAGCGGAGCTGTTTTGACACAACAAACTTTTGCCAAACTTTTGCTAGTGGTGCTGGCGGTATGCATGGCCCCATCTGGCTCATGTCTAGTATGTAGTGCTTGTACAGCAGTAAGGACTTGCTTCTCACAGATGAGCAATTGCAGTGGCAGCTCTGAACATTCGATCTGGGGGTGGGGGCAGTGATGTTTGGGATCATAGGAGCTTATGGGTCCTTCACAGCTTCCATGGGGTCATTATAGCTTAGGGGCTGGAAGAACCATTATAGAGAGGAGACTGGGAGGTGTCTGTTCTGTTGATGGTAATGGGGCGGCAGAGAAGTTAGATTTATTTATCTAAGGTCATATTGATGGGACACAGACTCATTCAGAGAAGACTCAATGGTGAAGGTACAGCTTGGTATCCTCCATCCAGAGCCACTGGGGGTTGGTGCCTGGGACTCATCCCAGTTATGACTCCTCACGTCTGGCCCAGCATCTGCATTTCAAAGAAGCCTCCTGATGACCCAGACCCGAGGCTGTCTGTTTCTTCAAGAGGAGCTAGGAGTCTTGAGTTTTTGTGTGAGTTATCTTGATTTTAGAACATTGGCTTGGATTTTTAAAAGACACTGTGAGGCCCACAGCAAGCAGCTCTAGGTAAATTTGGCCATGTGTTCCTGGGTTTTATGTCTGTTAGGTCTTGGTTCAGATTTTAGCTCTGCCACCTGCGCCCTCAGAGCCCTTTCCTTCACCCCCCTGAACCTCCGGTTCTAATCTGTAAAATGGCTATAACACTGGTGGTGCTGACCCCTCGATTAAATGCAGCTTTCACTAAGGTCCTCGACGCACAGTGCTTGCCTTGGGTCAGCTGTGGAGAGCTGGTCCCATTATCCAGCTGCATACAGATGTCCCATGTGTACTTGGATGAGCACAGCCAGTTCTGCCCTGAATGACACGTGACATCCTAGAAGTGACCTTGCTCTGGAAATCACACCCGCCACAGGGCTTATGGGAAAACAGGGTCAGGGCACAACACTGGGAAACTGTTAGTGACACGTTAAAGAAGGCACCTACTAAAAATGGTAGCTTCATTGTAAACATTAAATGGCTAAGAATGACATAAATACCACAGCACTTCTGGCACTTGACCTTGGAAAGACTTGTGGTTCATGTGTGGGTGTGGGAAGGTTGCAGCCAGTGGGTCACTGTGAGATGCTAGGAGGTGGTTTCCTGAAATGGGACAGACATTGTAACTCCCGATGGGGATGGCTGGTCGCTCCTGACAGTTATGACAGATTGCTCCTAACAGATGTTAAAGGCGGGCAGTTAGATTCCCACACTACTCAGTGCAATTTTCTGCTCTTGCCCAGGGCTTCTCCCACATAAGCAATCGTAAAATCCACACTGCACTCAGATGATTCCTTAGTACAGTGGTCGGCAAACTCATTAGTCAACAGAGCGGCAAACTGCGGCTCGCGAGCCGCAGTTTGCCGACCACTGCCTTAGTACATGTGTCAAGCTCAAACAGATGTGCTTTCAAAACAAATGTTAGAACAGAACTGACCATCTCTGTGGGAACATTTCAGAATGTGTGTCCCTAGGTCAGGGTGTGCGTCCATAACGTGGTCATAGATAGCACTACGCTTCCCTGTGCCAGTCTTCCTTTCCGCTTTATAGTTCCCACATCCTCATTGGAAAAACCAGTTTTTTTCATCTTTGTCGATCTGATGAGCGAAGTGGCACTGTTTGATGTTTTTCTTTAAACATCACCCAATTTGATCATCGTTTCATGTGTATAGAGGTGACTTAATTCTCTGAACCGAGTGGTCTTCGCCCATTTTCCCTTTGTCTTTCTGGTGGCTTTGGTGGGGGGCGAGGCAGTTATTTTTCCCCTCTTAAATAGGGATTGAAAACTCGCTTCCCTCAGGTGCAGCAGGATGAGAGGAAGGGAGACATGGGCTCATTCCCCTTTGTAGCTGTGGAGTAGGCATACTGATGGGAATGTCCTTCACTCTGGGAGGGCCCCGGCCTCAACACCTCTTACTTGGTCGTATCCTCAGGTGTAAAGTTGAAAGGAACTTATTTTTAACAAGAGGCCCAGTGCACGAAATTCGTGCACTGTGGGGGGGGGGGGCTGTCCCTCAGCCCAGCCTGCACCCTCTCCAATCTGGGACCCCTCGGGATCGGGCCTAAACCGGCAGTCGGATATCCCTCTCACAATCCGGGACTTCTGGCTCCCAACCGCTCACCTGCCTGCCAGCCTGATCACTCCCTAACCACTCCCCTGCCAGCTGATGGACACCTAACTGCTCCCCTGCCGGCCCGATCGCCCCCAACTGCCCTCCCTTGCCTGCCTGGTCGCCCCCAACTGCCCTCCCCTGCAGTCCTGGTCGCCCCCAACTGCCCTCCCCTGCAGTCCTGGTCACCCCCAACTGCCCTCCATTGCTGGCCCGATCGCCCCCAACTGCCCTCCTTGCTGGCCTGGTTGCCCCCAACTGCCCTCCCCTGCAGGCCTGGTCCTCCCCCCCAACTGCCCTCCCCTGCAGACCTGGTCCCCACCAACTGCCCTCCCCTGCAGGCCTGGTCCCCCCCAACTCTCCTCTCCTGCTGGCCTGGTTGCCCCTAACTGCCCTCCCCTGCCAGCTGGTCGCCCCTAACTGCCCTCCCCTGCCGGCCTGGTTCCCCCACAACTGCCCTCCCCTGCAGGCCTGGTTCCCCCGCAACTGCCCTCCCCTGTTGGCCTGATTGCCCACAACTACCCTCCTCTGACGGCCATCTTGTGGCAGCCATCTTTGACCACATGGGGGCAGCCATCTTGTGCAAGGGCGTGAGGGTCAATTTGCCTATTACCTCTTTATTATATAGGATATCCAACTTGAGTTTTGCTCTCAGCTTCCTGCCCTCCCAACCCAGGTCCCTGCGGGTCTTTATATTGTTACTTTGAGTTCTGAGTCAGGCCATCTTTCTTCAAGTGTTGGTGACTCTGGTGAACCCTTTTGTTGGCCCTTCTCTTTACCCTCTTCCCTTGAAGGCCCAGCACTAGTTCCACACTCCCCTGTCCAGCAAAACATGCTCCCTTACCCTTGGGTGGGCTGGGACCATGTCCTTCCATGGCTGTGTCCCTGTCTACATCTCCTCCACTCTCCTAGCACAGGCCCCATCCGAGGCCAGGGCTCAGGCTGTGCTGTGGAACTGGGTTCAGACACAAGCACATAGGACTGTTCTCCAGGCAGGGGAGCCAGATACAGGGCACCCCAAGCTGGCCCCTCTCTCCCAGTAGCCGTCCTTCTGTCTCCTCCACAGTGGAATGCCTGAATGTCACAGCCTAAGTACCTGGTTCCTTGGCTAACAACTCATTTTCTTTCCCATCATTTGGCAGAAGGAGCAGCTGAGCACAAAGGGCCGGCCCTTCCGAGGCATGTCTGAAGAGGAGGTGTTCACCGAGGTGGCAAACCTCTTCCGGGGCCAGGAGGACCTGCTCTCAGAGTTTGGACAGTTCCTGCCCGAAGCCAAGCGGTCCCTGGTGAGTACAGAGCACCCACCCAGCCCAGGGGCTCCTTCTCAGCCAGGGCCCCATGCCTCAGTGCAGCCCCCAGAGCCAGGCCAGGCTTGTCCAACCCCCAGGACATACTGGCTTCCCACAGGAGCCACACAGACTCCTAGGGAGGCTCCCATCACAGGCTCCACCTCCATGTCAAGCGGGAGTAGATCCTGAAGAGGGCTTCTCAGTGTGGACAGTGCCAGATGGCAAGGGCTGCTTTGGTAGGTGGAGACCAGGGGAGGGGACCTTGTATTCCTCCTGACCTTTAGTCCTGTGACAAGGACTGCAGAGCCACCTGCCTTGTAACCAGGACTCTGTGGGCAGGTGTGGGGGGCGTGGGCTGAGTCTTAGCAATGACGGGGAGGCAGAGAGCAGAAGAGGCACCTGGGACAGGGACTGTGAGGATACAGACTGAATTATTAGTCTGTCTCCCCCTTTTGTGGCCCGAGTTTTGCTGGACTGCCCTTTCCATTTCCTCTTTTTCATGAACGTAAGGTGCTTGCTTTTGTTGTTGTTAATCCTCACCCGAGGATATCTTTTCCATTGATTTTTTTTAAATATATATTTTTATTGATTTCACAGAGGAAGGGAGAGGAAGAGAGAGATAAAAACATCAATGAGAGAGAATCATTGATCGACTGCCTCCTGCACGCCCCCTACTGGGAATCAAGCTTACAACCCAGGCATGTTCTCTTGACCAGAATCAATCCTGGGACCCTTCAGTCCACAGGCCAACACCTAATCCACTGATCCAAATTGGCTAGGGCTCCATTGATTTTTAGAGAGAGTAAAAGGGAGGAACGTGGGGGTAGAGGGAGAGAAACATGGATTGGTTGCCTCTCACATGCCCCCCGACTGTAGTTGAGGGTGGAACCTGCAATCCAGTTGGTGCCCTTGACCGGAAATTGAACCCGAGACCCTTCAGTGCTTGGACTGATGCTCTAACCACAAAGCAACACCAGCCAAGGCACTTTTTTTTAATTAAAGTAAAATTCACCATTTTAGTAGTGTTTAATACATTTATATGTTGTACAGGCACTACTTCTCTCCATTTCTTGAACATTTCCATTACCCCAAAAGGAGACTCCATCCCCATTAGCAGTCACTCTGCATTTCCCTCCCCCAGTTCCTGACAACCACCAATCTGCTTTCTGCATATATGGATTTTCCTGCTCCGGACCTTTCATATAAATGGAATTATATAACATGTGGCTTTTTGTGTCACATGCTGTGGCTTCTCTCCCTCAGCATGTTTTCAAGGTTCATCCACGTTATAGCATGTGTCAGTGCATCATTCCTTTCTGTGGCTGAGTAATAGTCCATTGTAGGGATGGACTTTTTTTTTTTGTTAATCCTCACCCAAGGATAATTTTTCCATTGATTTTTTTTTTAGAGTGGGAGGGAGGGAGGGGGAGAGAGAAAGAAACATTGATGTGAGAGAGACACATCAATTGGTTGCCTCTTGGGCGTGTAAGATGTGGGAGCTGGGGATTAAACCTGGAACCCAGGTATGTGCCCTTGACTGGGAATCAAACCTGCAACCCTTTGGTGTGCAGGCCGACGCTCTACCAGGGGTCCTCAAACTTTTTAAACAGGGGGCCAGTTCACTGTCCCTCAGACCATTGGAGGGCCGGACTATAGCTTAAAAAAAAAACTGAACAAATTCCTATGCACACTGCGGGCCCGGGACGAGTCGGCTGCTAAGCAGGACAGGCAGCAGCACCCGGCGGGCCGGATAAATGTCCTTGGCGGGCCGCATGTGGCCCGCGGGCCATAGTTTGAGGACGTCTGCCCCCTGAGCCCAGCCAGGGCTGTACCATACTCTTTTTATGCTTTAGTTGACATTTGAGTCATTTCCATTTTTTGGCGATTGTGAGTAGTGGTGGTGTGCACATGTGTGTATAAGGATTTGTTTGAGTCCCTGTTTTCAATTCCTTGGGGTCTATACCTAGGAGTGGAATTGCTGAGTCTTGTTGCAACTCTGTGTTTTGGAGGAAGTGCCCAACTGTTTTCCATAAGCAGCCACACCATTTTATGTTCTCACTAGCAATTTCTCCCCATCACCAACACTTGGTAATTTCCTTTTTTTAAAAAAATATATATTTTTTATTGATTTCAGAGAGGAAGGGAGAGGGAGAGAGAGAGAGAAACATCAGTGATGAGAATGAGAGAGAATCATTGATCAGCTGCCTCCTGCGTGCCCCACACTGGGGATCAAGCCCGCAATCCAGGCATGTGCCTTGACCGGCAATCGAGCCGTGACCTCCTGGTTCATAGGTCGATGTTCAACCACTAAGCCACACGGCCAGGCTCCTTTTTTTTTTAATTATAGCCTTCATGGTTGATGTGAAATAGTATCTCATTGTGGTTTTTATTTTTATTTCCATGCTGGCTAATGATATTGAACTTTTTTTTTCATGTACTTATTGGCCATTTGTATCTTCTTTGGAGAAATGTGCGTTCAAGTCCGTTGCTCATACTTTAGTTTGTCTCTCTGTTGTTGAGTTGTAAGAGTTCTTTATATATTCTGAACACTAGATCCTTATTAGATATTTTCCTTCATTTTGCATGTTGTCTTTTTTTTTTTAGTGTCCTTTGATGCACTTAAGTTTAACGTTTGATCAAGTCCAATTACCTATTTTTTCTTTTGTTGCTCATGCTTTTAGTGTCAAATCTATTGCCAAATCTTCTGAATTCAGGAAAGCTTCTCCATGTGTTTTCTTCTAATAGTTTTAGCTGTTATATTTAGGTTGTTGATCCCTTTTGAGTTAGTATTTATATAGAGTGTGAGGTAAGGGTCCATCTTCATTCTTTTGCATGTGGAGATCCAGTCACCCCAACACCATTTGTTGAAGAAACTATTCTGTTCCCATTGAATGGTCTTGGCACCCTTGTTGAAAACCAGTTGGCCATGGTTGTATGAGTTTATTTATTGACTCTCTATTCTAATTCATTAATCTCCATGTCTTCCCTTATGCTAGCACCACACTATCCTGTTTACTGTAGCTTTGTAGTAAGTTTGAAAGCCAGAAATGTGAGTCCTCCAGTTTTGTTATTTTCTAAGAATGTTTTGGCTATTCAGGGCCCCTTGTAATTTCATAGAAATTTGAAGATCAGCTTTTCCATTTCTATGAAAAAGGCCATTGGGATCTTGATAAGGATTGCAATGAATCTTTCAACTGCTTTGGGAAGTATTGCCATCTTAACAATAGTAAGCCTTCCAATCCATGAACTTGCAGCATCTTTCCATCTATTTAAATTGTCTTTAATTTCTTTCAGCAGTGTTTTGTAGTTTTCAATGTTTCTGTCTTACACTGCCCTGGTTAAACTTATTCCTAGGTATTATTATTTTTTGATGCTAATGGAGAGGAAATTTTCTTAATTGCATTTTTGATCGTTCATTGCTAGCATATAGAAACACCACTGCTTTCTGTGTGTTGATTTTGTAACCTGTAGTTTTTCTGAATTCATTTATTAGCTTTGTTTCTGTGCATTTGCTAGGATTTTGTGTGTATCAGATCATGTCACCTGCTAATATAGTTTCCCTTCTTCCCTTTCAATTTTAATGCCTTTTTTTTTTTTTGCCTAATTGCCCTCCAGTACTGTGGTGGGAGCAAACATCTTTGTCTTGTTCATGATCTTAGAACAAAAGATTTAAGTCTTTCACCATTGAGTGTGCCGTGAGCTGTGGATTTTTCATAAATGCCCTTTATTGGATTGAGGAAGTTCCCTTCTCTTCCTAGTTTGTTGACTTCCACTTCCTCTTTTCATTTTTCCTTCCTGTCCTGATGACGACTTGGAGTATGAGCACAGAAGTCACACACACACACTTCACACTTCATCACCACCTCTCGTGGTTTCTGCTTCTGAATGAAGATCCTGTGAGGATGGTCTCAAAGGGAGGAGATCAGGGGCAGCAGGAGTCTGGGTTTGGATGCCCTGAAGACACTTGGTCCAGTCAGGCAGACTTCCAGTACGTGGGCTGGGGCTTGTCTCACGTGCCGACCCCTCTTCCCCCTGCCCATGTCACTCTCTCCAGGACACTTAGTGATATCCCTAAGCAAGGATGCCACCAGGAAATACTTCCTGATTCCAAGTTGGAGAAGCTCTGTGCCTATCAGTGCTGGAACTGCAGCCCATCCTTTCAACCTGCTTGGAGCCCAGTGCATCCTCACTGAACCCTGTGAACACAGCCTGGACCGTGGCACTTGCTTGGCCTCCTTGGGTGCTGTAGGTGGGCTTGAGCCAGTGCCTCCTGGGCCTTGTTTCCTTCCTGCCTCCTGCTTAGATGGGGACTCGACAAGCTGTTGTTCTTCAAGTGCCTTCTGCAAGGCCTGGCATGTGCTCAGTGCTCCATCTTTTCTCGGCAAAAGTCCCTCTGCTTCCTTCTGCATCCCTGGTAGTTCAAGCTGCATCCTGTCATACTCTGAAGCTCCGTCTTGCCCCCTTGTATGCTTTGTAGACCCCTTGGGTCTCATCCCCTTGGATCTGGGCCTTGCATCTCAGCCTTGGCAGCTTTTTCCTTGAATTCCATCTTCACAGGGAGATGGGCACCTGCCTTGACCAGAGATAGTGGGTGCAGTGCCTGGAGCAGCAAGGGCTCATGATTGCACACCTTGGTTTAGTCTCACTTTGTCACCTTCTTGCTGTGGGAGCCTGGCAGGTCACTTTGGGAGCCTGTAGAAAGTAACCCTCTCTTCCTGGGCCAGTTGCAAAAATCCTTAGGGAAGTGCCTGGCCAGAGTGAGCCTGGGTCTTTGCTACTGAACCACCTTGGTAGTCGGTATAGTGGGTGGAGAATGCTGTCCATTGGGGTTATGGGGGCATTGCACAAGAGACAGTAGGTAACTGATAAAATTGTCTGTCTACACTGTTTGTTCCAACTCTTAGCAATTTTTGGGCAAGGGTGGTCTTAGTTCTGATGAAATTTCTTCTTGATAATGATGATTCTTGAAGCACTGGTGGATGGCCAGTGAGTGGAGCCTCTTGTCCTCTGATGGATGTGGTCGCAGCACCCCCTGATGGGCATGACTGGAAATTTACAAAATTGGGCATAGATAAAGCCCGTCCTAAAAAATTAAGCATTTCCCCCAGAAAACTGCCTGCCCACATTTTCTTTAAATGGCATTTGTTATCAATTCAGCAGTTTTTTAGAGTATACTAGGTATTAGAGCTACCTGATATATTTAGAAAGATTGAATCAATGTTTAAATTATTAAAAACACCCATGTACTGGTACAATTTGTTATATAAAGTGATCTTTATATTATGATCCTTTATATTAATACTAGAGGTGTCCCCTCAGCCCAGCCTGCACCCTTTCCAATCTGGGACTGTCGGACATCCCTCTCACAATCCTAGACCGCTGGCTCCTAATTGCTCACCTGCCTGCCTGCCTGGTCACCCCTAACTGCCCCCCCCCCCCACCAGCCTGATCGCCCCTCACTGCCTCTGCGTGCCAGCCTGATCGCCCGCAACTGCTCCTTCCCTGCCGGCCTGGTCGCTCCTAACTGCCCTCCCCCCCGCTGGCCTGGTCACCCCTTACTGCCCCCCCTACTGGCCTGGTCACCCCCAACTGCCCCCCCTGCCAGCCTGGTCATCCCTCACAACCCTCCCACCCCCCACCCCCCACCGGCCTGGTTGTAGGCAGCCATTTGTGAGGGTGTGACAGTCAATTTGCATATTACCTCTTTATTATATAGGATTTGGATTTCTATTAAAATTTCAGGAAAAAGAAACCAAGATGAAATTTGATGTTGTCCTAATTAAACCCGACTGTTTGGCCTAGGTCAGAGTTGGCAGATGTTTTCCTGTGAAGGGCCAGGTATCTTGGGCTTTGCAGGCCAGGCATCCTGTGTTGCAAAGACAATTCTGCTACCCTTTGGTGTGTAGGCCAGCGCTCTTATCAGGAAAGTAGCCTTGGACTGTATGTCAAGTGGGTGTGCCTATGTGCTAATAAAACTTTATTTATAGAAACAGGTGAAGAAGCATGGTGACTATGGCAACCCCCAGCCAAATGGGCTTTGGGTCCATCTAGCTCAAGTGTTCATAAATTGGAACTGTTAACTAATGTTAGCTAATGTTGCCCTTAGGCTGGGCAAGCACTGGGTTTCCCCGTTGGCCCCCAATCTCTGTCCCACTCAGTGCATGTCATAGTGCCACTGCCTGTCTCCTTTAGGAATTGGTGTTTTCACCTATTCTTACATCTACAAAAAGAGATGAGAATTTTCCACCTAGTATTCTTACGAGTAACTGAATCTTTAGATGACTATTCTCCAAAGAAGTTTTCCCTTAAGGGACAAGTGTGGCCTGTAGTTAACGATAAGATTTTATTTTTATTTTTTATTTTTAAATCTTTATTGTTCAGATTATTACAATTGTTCCTCTTTTTTCCCCCATAGCTCCCCTCCACCTGGTTCCCACCCCAACCCATGCCCTTACGCCCCCCCCCCCCCCCACTGTCCTCATCCATAGGTGTATGATTTTTGTCCAGTCTCTTCCCACACCCCCCACACCTCTCACACCTCTTTCCCCTCGAGGATTGTCAGTCCACTCCCTTTCTATGCCCCTGATTCTATTATATTCACCAGATTATTCTGTTCATCAGATTTTTTTATTCACTTGATTTTTAGATTCACTTGTTGATAGATATGTATTTGTTGTTCATAATTTTTATCTTTACCTTTTTCTTCTTCTACCTCTTCTTAAAGAATACCTTTCAGCATTTCATATAATACTGGTTTGGCAGTGATGAACTCCTTTAGCTTTTTCTTATCTGTGAAGCTCTTTATCTGCCCTTCAATTCTGAATGATAGTTTTGCTGGGTAGAGTAATCTTGGTTGTAGGTTCTTGCTATTCATCACTTTGAATATTTCTTGCCACTCTTGTCTGGCCTGTATAGTTTCTGTTGAGAAATCAGCTGACAGTCGTATGGGTGCTCCCTTGTAGGTAATTAACTGTTTTTCTCTTGCTGCTTTTAATATTCTCTCCTTGTCTTTTGCTCTTGGCATTTTAATTATGATGTGTCTTGGTGTGTTCCTCTTTGGATTCCTTTTGTTTGGGGTTCTGTGCGCTTCCTGGACTTGTAAGTCTATTTCTTTCACCAGGTGGGGGAAGTTTTCAGTCATTATTTTTTCAAATAGGTTTTCAGTATCTTGCTCTCTCTCTTCTTCTGGCACCCCTATAATTCTGATGTTGGTATGCTTGAGGTTGTCCCAGAGGCTCCTTACACTATCTTCAAATTTTTTGATTCTTTTTTCTTTTTGCTTTTCCAGTTGGGTGTTTTTTGCTTCTTTGTATTTCATATCTTTGACTTGATTCTTGCGATCCTCTAGTCTACTATTGGATCTCTATATATAATTTTTAATTTCAGTCAGTGTATGCTTAGTTTCTAGTTGGTCCTTTTTCATATCCTCGAGGGTCTCACTAAATTTATCAGCCTTTTCTAGAAAATTCTTGAAAAACCTTATAACTGTGGTTTTGAACTCTATATCCAGTCATTTGCTTTCCTCCATTTCTTTCATTTGTGACCTGTTTCTTTGTCTCTGCGTTTTGGTTGTTTCCCTGAGTTGATAGAGTGGCTTTGTGCGCTAGGTGTCCTATAGGTCCCAGTGGCTCAGCCTCCCCAGTTACCTGAGGTGGACACTCTTGGTGCACCCCTTTGTGGGCTGTGTACACAGTCTTGTTGTAGTTAAGCCTTGATTGTTGTTGGTATCACTGGGAGGAATTGACCTCCAGGCTGTGTCTACGATGGGAGAACTTCTGTGCCAGAGACACCCTTATGGGGCAAGACTTGCTTCAGTGGGGCTTTGGTGCTCACTGAGTCTGCCCCCTGAGTGTGTCCCTAATGGATCTGAGGAGTTGTAATCTAGATGGTCCTACTCTGACCCCTGGGTACACTGGCTCTTGGATCTCCAAGGAGGTGCTAATTTAGCCTCTGCCTGAGGCCACCCAGCAGGAGCTATGGAAAGATCTGCAGATTCCTCTTTTTTGTTTGGGTTTTGGAGGTGCCCAGTTGAGGCCCAGCTGTGAAGCAATGCAAGCTGCTGTGGGGCCTTGGGCCTTCTTTTGGATGATCTGTGTCTTTCTGACTCAGCTACAGTTTGTTAGGTAAGTTTAGATTTCAAAGGACCAGGCCATTCATATGCAAAAGCCTCTGCGCACAGCTTGGATGGGGTGGAGTCTCAGGGCGGAGCAAACAGCAATGGCTTCCCATCAGCCCTGCCCTAAGAGGCCCCCGGGTCTCAGTGTCCCGCGGTAATCTCTGCAAGCACCTCTGAGAGAAAGCTGCCCTCGAGTTCCACCCAATGCCAGACAGTCCAGTTTCTCCCCATATGAGTCTGAGTCCCCAGAGTCTTGCCTGGAACTGGAATTCAGAGCCGTCGGGAGCTTGTGTCTTCCAGCTGATTGAAAAAGCCAGCCCCGTACTCAGTTGCCAGCCCTCTCTGTACGCGCGCCTCCGTACCTCTGCACTTTACTTCCGCAGCTCCTCTGAGTCTCAGTGTGCTTTTCTCTTCCCTTCTAGTTGTAGAATTTCCACTTAGCCAGCCTTCCTGTGGTTCTGGATGATGTCCATTTGTCTTTTAGTTGTAGTTTTTAAGTGGTTGTGCGAGGCAGCAAGTTCAGGTGTTTACCTATGCCGCCATCTTGGTTTCTCCCCATGATAAGATTTTATTACTGTCATCATAATCATTATAAAATAGTAGGTGCTCATGAAAAAATCAAGTACCAGTAAGAGTATCAAGTATGAAAAGTAAGTTTCCCTTCCTCTCCTTAGTTTCCCAGTCACTGTCCTCAAGAGTTAAGCACCCACAGTGTCTTGTATTGAGTCCCTCTAGAAATTTCCACTGCATGTGCAAACAAATGTTTATCCTTTTTTTTATTAATCCTCACCATGAGGGTATTTTTTCCATTGCTTTTCAGAGAAAGAGTAGCAGGTCGGGAGGGAGAGAATGGGAGAGAGAGGGGAGGGCCGGTGAAAACATCGATGTGAGAGTGACACATCAACTGGTTGCATCCCACACTCACCCTGACCAGGGCTGGGGAGGGAACCCGCAATCCAAATATGAGGTACTTGTCCTTGACCTCTGGAATTGAACCCGTGACCTTTTGGTGCTCAGTTCAGCGCTCTAACCATTGAGAACACTGGCTAGGGCTATCTTTTTTTTTTTTTTTTTTTTAATGGCATCCTGTTTATTCTGCTTAAATTTTTTTTTTCTTTTCTGTTTTACCTAACAATGTATCATGTACACTGGTCCCACAGATGCAGAGTCACACAGATGCAGAGCTCACTCTTACCTGGTAGATGCTGCTGTTTTGTTTGGGTGCAGCATGTCGTACTCACCCAGCCCACGCTTTGGGCCTATAGCACGTCCTTTATGTGGTGTCTCCCTGTCCAGGTCCCATGGTGGGGTAGGAATGACGTGGTGGGTGACTTTGGAGTGCCTCCCCAGCCCTGCCCACATCCTGCAGGAAAGCTGCAGTCTGTCCACTTTCCTCCACCCACTCCAGCTTTCCAGCACATTTACATAGACGCAAGTTCTGACTAGATTCTCCCAGATGCATTTTTTGCTAACACCCTATAGATACCCCACTTGGGAGAAACATCCCTAACCTGTTCATTGATGGCTGGTGTGGAGCCCGAGAGTACCAGCGATGAGCTCCCACCGAGTGCTGACATTCTCGTTCATAGGAAAGAATACGCATTGGGCTGGAAACCCACCCCCACCCCGCCCCCGCCAAGTGACCTGGAGGCTGTCAACTGCTTCCTCTTGCTGCTGGGGCTCTGTGCGTGCCAGTCCCCTCGTCTGAAGTGCTTTTCCCTTCTGGATGCACTTGAACACCAGACCCTCGTTATCAGTGGTCCACGGGTGAGCCCTACACACCTAGGCCCAGCTCCAGTGTTCACCCTATGGCCTCCCTTGCCTGTCAGGACCCAGCCTCCATCATGGCCTTCTGTGAGCCTTCTCCCAACCTCATGGTGTTTGTCTCACTGTCATGATCTGGGTACACGGGTCTCTCCCCAGTAAATGTGAGCATCTCAAGAGTTAGAATCACCTCACATGTGGACAGAGCCCCTGGCCTGTGGCAGACAGTGCTCTTTGGAGCCGGGGGCCAAGCTGAAGGCTGTTCCAGGCACTCAGACAAATGGAGAACCAGCACTGATGGGCCCGGCTGTATCCAACGCTAACCACCTCCTGTGTGTGTGTCCTTAGTTCACAGGAAATGGGCCCTGCGAAATGAACAGTGTCCAGAAGAGTGAGCACGAGAAGAACCTGGAACACAGCAAAAAGCGCTCCCGGCCCTCCCTCCTCCGTCCTGTGTCAGCACCGGCCAAGGTAATTGCCAGCCCTGGGTGTGGATATACATGTGTGTGGGCACACGGCAGCCTTGCCTTCTCTGTACATGAGCTGGGGAGCAACATTCACAGTCCCCAAGCAAGCAGGCCTGGGGCAGGAGGCTGAGTCTGGGCCCTGGTCTGGCTTGAAATGCACTGGCTGTGGGGCCTTGGGAAGTCAGCTTACCTCCAAGGGTGCTGCTCATCTGTTTCCCTGGATCACAAGATTGCTGTGAGGAGTGTCACCTCCTCCTTGAGAAACCGATTAATGCTCATTCTGCTCCTTGTCACCATCATGGCTCTGACGGGCAGGGCCCCAGGTACAGTTGTGCAGGTCGGTCCCTGCACTGGGTGCCCCGCTGAGGGATGGAAGGGGTTGAGGTCTAGCTCCTCATGCACTCATCACCTGTGATAGTGATTTTCTCATTCCATCATTGTTTGTGCATCTACTAGGTGACTTTCTACTGTGAGGAAGGACTTCTCTTTACCCCATTTATTTAGTTACCTATGTCACTATGAACTCCGGGTTATAATCTGTAACTACTAGTTTATCTTGATGCCCAAACTGTCCCAAAATTGGTCAGTGCGGCCCTTTCGGGCTGGCTCCTGTGTCCCCTTGACATGTTTCTATCATTCTTCAGGCATCGGAAGATGGTTTTGTGGCCTCAAGAGTGCAGCCAAGTTTAGGTCCTAGTCAAGCTTAGAGACAAAAGTCTTCCAGAGACTTAAAACCTGGGCCTCTGTGGGATCCCACCAGTGCTGTCCTTTTCCTGTACCTTTCCCATCACGGCCATGGCTCACAGGATAAAACAGGCAGGGAGGGGTTTCTGATATTGTATCCAGGGGCATAGCCACCTTGCTATTTCAACTTCATGATGTTTCTGCCTGTTATCAAAAGCCCTAAGCTGTCGAGACTTAGATCCCAGATTATGGGTGGGGCAGTCCTGTGACCTTCACCTTTCACTAGGCCGTGGAGGTGAGTGGTTCTGAGATGGTCATCCACAGGGGTCCTGGGCAGACCTCATCTAGCACCCAGTGACAGTTTCTGTCAGAAGAACCCAGTGCTGGCCGTGCTGGCTCTGACAAAGTCGTATGCATAGAGCACTGACCGCAAGAATTTCTCTCCACAGAAGAAAATGAAGCTGCGTGGTACCAAAGACCTGTCCATCGCTGCTGTGGGGAAGTATGGGACTCTGCAAGAGTTCTCCTTCTTTGACAAGGTGACTGGTGGGACTCAGGTGTGCAGAGCGGGAGCTTCAGGGAAGGGAGCAGGGGGAGGAGGGGAGCTCTTGAGTGGGTCTGGGAGGAGGGCCTGGCACCAGCTTTCACAGTGGAAGGGAGTATGGGCCATCATTGAACAGATGGCAGGTGGTGCACTGTAGGCGTCAGAGCTCAGGGCCGAGCTGGATTTGAGGACACACATCTGCCACACCCCAGCTGTGTGACTTCTAAAGCAGAACTCATGCTGGGGCTCCCATGGGGTCAGTGGCCTGAACCAGCAAGATGTCCTGTGCTATCTGAACTGTGAATACTCAAGGAGAGCGTTGCCATGCAGACCACGGCCAGTCACTTTAGAGCAAGCCCATGTTGGTGACTTCGTGTACCTAGTGATGGCTAAGCCAAGTAGGCACAGGGGCCAGGGTTGGGCCCAGCCCGCAAAGCCTCCTGACGTACTCTCCCTGCAGGTGCGCAGGGTCCTGAAGAGCCAGGAGGTCTATGAGAACTTTCTTCGCTGCATCGCACTTTTCAACCAGGAGCTCGTGTCCGGCTCCGAGCTCCTCCAGCTCGTCAGCCCGTTTTTAGGGTGAGCAACACTGCGCCAGGCTCTCCACAAGTTTTGCTTCTGTAAACTGTCCGCCTTTCTTTGGGCTATTGTTTTGAAAGATGATAGGTACTTTTTTTGATACTGTCTTTAAATAGAAATTGTTGTGGAGATTGTCATAGATTCACCGGCAGTAGTAAGAAAGAACACAGATCCTAGGACTGGTTCCCCCCATGGGAACATCTGAAGTCAGCACCACAACCAGGATGGTGACACTCAGGCAACCCACCCATCTGTGCAGGTTTCCCTATTTCTAGTTTGCGCGAGCGTGCGTGCGTGCGTGCGTGCGTGTGTGTGTGTGTGTGTGTGTGTGTGCGTGCGCGTACAGTTCTATCACCTGGGAAGGGAGTGCGTCTCACTACAGTCACGATACTCAGTGGCTCCAGAACCACAAGGGTCCTGTGCTGACCTTTGATACCCAAGCCTGTGTCCCTCTTGCTTCCTGCTCCAGTCCCCGCCACAGGCCCCTGGCAACCATCTCTGTGCTCCATCTCTAACACCTACACAACAAAAGTGTTATATAAATGGAATCAGGATCAGCTTTTTCCACCCACATAAAACCCTGGAGATTCTCTCAATGTAGGCTTTTAAATTCTAACAATCAGAAATTGCAGGAAGAATGAAAGACTGACTAGCATCCAGCCACTCAAAGAGAAACACAGCTCTAGCACATCCTGTTCAGTGTGTGGGTGGCAGTGTGTAAGAAACAGGGTAAGAAACAGTGTAGCCCCAGGCTCGGGCAGCAGCTGGGAAGGTGGGGATGTTCTAGGACAGCGGTTGCCAACCTTTCGGACCTCCCAGACCACCGGTTGGCAACCGCTGTTCTAGGAGGTAGACACGAACGCACGGTTCGTACACAGTGAGCTTTAGGAAAGGGGGTTCGCCAGGTCCCAGCATTGCCTCCCCCTCACCAGCCCTGTCATGTTGGGCAGCTTTCTTAGCCAGTCTGACCTCAGTTTCGGAAAGCTCCATGTGGGCTCTGTGCATAAGACCCTTCAAATAGAATCCATAATATGGCGAGTGTGCATTATATATAACTGTATTTGTGACCTATTTAGCCCCAAAGAAAACCCCAGGGGCGGAGCCTGCCTGGCTGTTACGGCAGGATCACTGTGCCAACTGTCATAGTGACTGCGCTCGTGCAGTTGGCTTTGACACTCATTTAAACATAAATCCAGGTGACATTGAGGTGGATTGCACGAAAACCTTCCCATCAACGTGCATGGCGGTTACATTATGACTTATGAGAATGTATCCATAGAGGGTGTTCCTAGGAAGGTCTCCCCCCTGGGGGAGAAAGACTCTGGAACAGAGCTTGGCAGACTGATCTTTGAGGGCCAGGGCTAGGACTACCCAACTCTGGCATTGTGCAAAAGAAGCCACAAGCAGTGTGTCAGGATGGACATCACTGTGCCAGTAAAACTTGATCTACAAAGACAGGTGTGGGCAGGTTGGTCGACCCTGGCCTCTTCCAGTCAAGGAGCATTGCTGACCCAGCTTCTGCCAGTCTAGGTTGTCTTTTCCAGAGTGTTTCAAGGCCTCCTCAAGTGGTGGGCCTGACTGGTGAAAAAGTTTTGGGGGGCAGATTCACTCCCAAGTGGGGACTTTATGCACATCTGGTGCTAGGTTCCGCTTCCTGCCTCCCTGAGCTTGCATTCTGACCATTTTTAACCACAGATGTCTCTATGGAACCATTCTGAAATCTCTAGATCACTCCCAGAAAGCCCTGGGAGTGTCGACTTACCATTTGTTTTTAATTCTGAAGGAAATTTCCAGAACTTTTTGCACAATTCAAGTCCTTCCTGGGGGTGAAAGAACTATCATTCGCCCCGCCCATGAGCGACAGATCTGGGGATGGAATAAGCCGGGAAATCGACTATTCATCTTGCAAGCGCATTGGATCCAGCTATCGGGCGCTCCCCAAAACTTATCAGCAGCCCAAGTGCAGTGGGAGGACGGCCATCTGCAAGGAGGTAGCTCCCTGGGGCTTACGTTGGCTTGTGTGGTGCATGTTTCCCACCCCCACCCCCCCCAAAAAACACCCATCATTCTCACATATCAGATAAAAGACTGAATGTCAGCCCCCTAAATGTTGAGTAATGGATGTGGTGGGATGTGGCAAAACAAAATACCGGAGCAGAGGTGAGTTTCTTACCCTGTTGGCAGTTTTGGTAAGCCATGGAGCCCATGGCACCAGCATAGGGTTGGCACATTCCATCATTTTGCTGAGCCTGCTCTGTCCTGGGTTCACTGCCCTCAGTACGTTTTTGTTTAGTGTGACAATTGAATACTTCTTCAGGGTTAGAGGACAGGCTGTTACTGTATATCCAGAATTCAAGAGTGCCTGCTGGGTTCCAGGGATCAGCAAGGAACTGCCTGTGGGCCAAATCCCAGGCCAAAGCTGGTCCATTGGTTGTGTTTGTCAATGAAGTTTTATTGTCACACAGCTACGCCCATTGATTTGCATACTGCCTGTGACTACTTTACTAAGACTAAGGCAGAATTAAGTAATCCCCACAAAACTTGAAATATTTTTTAAATACATGTATATATTTAAAATATGGCTTCTTAAAAATATATATATATATATAAAATATTTTTATTGATTTCAGAGAGGGAGAGAGAGATAGAAACATCAATGATGAGAGAGAATCACCGATCGGCTGCCTCCTGAATGCCTCCTACTGGGGATTGAGCCCACAACCCAAGCATGTGCCCTTGACTAGAATTGAACCTGGGACCCTTCAGTCCACAGGCCGAGGCTCTATCCACTGAGCCAAACCAGCTAGGGCTTTAATATATATTTTTATTGATTTTAGAGAGGAAAGGAGACGGGGAGAAAGATAGATATATCAATGATGAGTGAGAATCATCGATCAGCTGCCTCCCACATGCCCCACTCTGGGGATCGAGCCCACAACCCAGGCATGTGCCCTGACTGGGAATCGAACTATGACCTCCCAATTCATAGGTCAACGCTCAACCATCGAGCCACGCTGGCTGGACTAATTTTTACAATTATTGAGGTATATTTCCATGTCTCAGGCGGCTGGGAAATCACTGACAGTTTCCGGTCCCAGTAAGCATCTGGGCCGAAACAAGATGGGAACCCAGGCATGTGATGCCTGCCTTGTGGTGTAGACAGATCCATGGAGTGAGCCCATGGTTAGGTTAGAAGCTCTGATTCATAAATGCATTGTGCTGGGGGCATTGCCCTGAGAAGATGGACTTACTGGAGGTGTAGTTCTCACTGGCATGTATGTGCATAAATGTCCCTCCCTCTCTGATCTTCTTCCTGTCCTGACTCTGGTTCAGGGTTGGTGGCTGCTTGGCACTTGCTTACTCTTTTTTAACTCTACTTGAGTCCTGGTGCACAAAATTTGTGCACTCGGCAGGGGTGGGGGCGGAGGGATCCCTCAGCCCGGCCTGTGCCCTCTCATAGTCTGGGAGCCCTCAGGGGATGTCTGACTGCTGCGGAGGCAAGAGAGGCTCCTGTCACCACCAATGCACTCGCCAGTGGTGAGCCCAGCTTCTGGCTGAGCTGCGCTTCCCCTGTGGGAGCGCACTGAACACCAGGGGGAAGCTCCTGCGTTGAGCATCTGCCCCCTGGTGGTCAGTGTGCATCATAGCGACCAGTCGTTCTGCCGTTTGGTCCATTTGCATATTAGCCTTTTATTATATAGGATGAGTTGAGGAGCCAGTCCAGTGGGAGTGTGCATTATCTGGTTTTTTACAGAGAAAGTTTGCCAACCCCTGAAATACTATGATTGGTTCACTTGATCACATTTACTGTTTGTATGATAAGGGAATTTCCGGTATTACTTCTTAAATTTTCTACACTGAACAGTACAGTAAACAGTTCTGGCAGCCAGGGCTTGTTGCCTGGGGTAACAGCATTTCCTCTTGATGCAGGTGCTGAATGACACCTGGGTCTCATTCCCGTCTTGGTCAGAGGACTCCACCTTTGTCAGCTCTAAGAAAACACCCTACGAGGAACAGCTGCACCGCTGTGAGGACGAGCGTTTTGAGGTGTGTATGCTGGTGCTGCAGGGCCCTCGGGTGGCCCTGAGTCCTGGCCAGGATGGTGGGGACATGGGGTGTGCCTTGTCCCCCATCCTCCATGGCACTGCCCTCACTCTCCCCTGCTCATCTCCCTCTCCATCCTGGGATGTATCCTTCTTAACCTCCCCACCCCACCCCACCCCACCCTCGTCTCCTCTTGAGTATCAGGGATGCCAGCACTTTCCAACAGGGCAGGTCCTCACAGATCTCTTTTCTGCCTTGCTTTCCTTCAGGCTGGCTAGGCAATGTATTTGAATTTAATTTCTTTAATTAAAATTAAGTTAGCTTGCCTGACCGGTGTGGCTCAGTGGTTGAGTGTCGACCCAGGAACCGAGAGGTTGTGGGTTCAATTCCTGGTCAGGGCACATGCCGGGTTTTGGGCTCAGTCCCTTGTGGGCGGGGGGGGGGGTGTACAAGAGGCAGCTGATCGATGATGTTGCTCTGTCATCGATGTTTCTATCTCTCTGTCCCTCTCCCTTCCTCTCTCTCTAAAAATCAATAAAAACATATTTTAAAAATTAAGTTAGCTTAAGTTAATTTTTTGAAAATTTTGCTGACATGCAGCGTAAGAAATGACACAACAATCAGGTTCCCTTCCCCAATGGTAACAGCTTATAAGTCCCTGTCACAATACTACAGCGAGGTCAATGACATTGGCACATTTACCCCCTTGGGCTGTATTTGTGTGTGCATATGTGGCATGTGCATGTGTTGAATTGTGCATACACGTGTGTTCAGCTCTGCCTGTTCCCACCTTTGGTGGTTCCTGTATTCACCACCACAGCCAAGATACTGAGCGGCTCCTTACCACTAGGACCCCTCCTTCTGCCCTTTATGTCTGAACACTTCCCTCCCAGCCCCACCCAGCCCTGACCCCTGGCAACACTGACCTGTCCCTTCATCTCTCACTGTGGCACAAATGGAATCACATGGTATGTCCCCTTTGGGGATTGGCTCCCCCTGCACATGCCCTGAGAGTCTTCCAGGGGCTGAGTGCACCATGGGTCTGTTCCCTTTTATTGCCAAGCAAAGCTTGCTCTCTGTGCCTGTGCAGGGGGTCAGCCAGCAATGAATGGCCCATGGCTCTCGTCCCTCAGCACCAGGTCCTGCATTTGTGCCTCCCCTGACGATCCCAGCCCAGTAATCAGCCTCACTTGCTCAGGGCCCCACCTTCTAATGCCTGTTCCACCCCTCAGACGTGCAGTTTGTTAGCTCCGTCCAACCATCCCTTCTGCCAGCCCAGGCTCTTCCCTAGGGCCCCACTGACCCCTGCCCGCCTTCCTCTCCATAGTTAGACGTCGTCCTGGAGACCAACCTGGCCACCATTCGAGTGTTAGAAAGTGTGCAGAAAAAACTGTCCCGGATGGCACCGGAAGACCAGGATAAGTTCCGGCTGGACGACTGTCTTGGGGGCACGTCGGAGGTGATCCAGCGTCGCGCCATCCATCGCATCTATGGGGACAAGGCTCCTGAGATCATCGAGAGCCTCAAGAAAAACCCTGTCACCGCTGTCCCAGTCGTTCTCAAAAGGTTCCCTCAGCTCTGGCCCCTGGGCGCTCATTAGTGTTTGTCACAGATGTCACACAAGGTGGGGAGGGAGGTGGGGGGCCCCTGGGGCCTCAGGCTGCCTTCCTGGGTGTCTCAGTCTTCCTGTTCCCCTCCCGAGAGGAAAGCACGGTTAACACTTGTCCTAGTCCTTTGGCCACCACACACATAATTAGGGCGAAACATGATGAGTGGGACCTGTCTCACAGCTTGCCTTGTATTTAGTATTGTGTCTTAGGAACTTTTCCGTGATAGTGAACAGGTATTAAGTGCTGCCCTCAGTTGGGTGCTATGCTTGGCCCTGGCGTTGCAGAGCTGAGCGAGACCCACACAGTCCCATCCCTCATGGGGTTCACAGTTGAGCCAACAGCTACATGGAATATGGTCAGTGGCAGAAGCCAGGACAGGGAGGAGGTTGGTTCCGTGGCAGCAATGTTTGAGAAACCATAAAACTGTCCACATTGGTCCTCCAGGACCATGGCTTCCTCCTTCCCTCCTTTACTCAATAGAGACAAGCCTGGAGCTGGTTGTCCCACGTGTGCAGTGCATGGCTAGTCTGTGGATGGAAGACAGGCTGGTCCTAGTGCAGGGATGACTCAGGCGGGTGTCACAGGCTGTTCCCATGCTGTCCTTGTGCTGAGCCCCTCTGGCCCCCACAGGCTGAAGGCCAAGGAGGAGGAGTGGCGGGAGGCCCAGCAGGGCTTCAACAAGATTTGGCGGGAGCAATATGAGAAGGCATACCTCAAGTCCCTGGACCACCAGGCCGTGAACTTCAAGCAGAACGACACCAAGGCCCTTCGCTCCAAGAGCTTGCTCAACGAGATTGAGAGTGTCTATGATGAGGTGAGACCCTCCTCTGCGCTGGGTCTCTGCCTTTTTCCCAGCGGGTAGGCGAGGTTGGTAGCATTGCCCTCACGGCTGTGTAAGGGTGAGGGTGGAGGTTTCTGTAGCACAGACAAGGGCTGTTCAGGGAGGACTGGGGCTCTTCCCTCCTCCCTCCCCTTGTGGGCCTTGATGGACCTTCCTTCAGATGCCTGGTGCCAGCAGCTTTATTTTCTCCACAGCCAGTGGGTACCAGATAGCACTTGAACCCCCAGAAGGAACATCCCATAGAACCCTTGATCACAGACCTTCCTATGCAGTACTGTTATCCAAATTTTAGTTTCCTCAGTGAGGAGACAGGCACAAAAAGTCACAGGAGATCAGAGCTCTCGGCCCTAGGGCTTCACCTCCAGCAGATGCACCGTGTCCTCTTGCCAGTCTTGGACCGCCTAGGCTCATGGGTCCCGAACCACATAACTGAGGCAAGGCTGGGCTCTCAGGCTCTGAGAATCTGGACCTTTGAAAAATGGATGTAGGAAGCGGCCTGGCAGGGAGATGGAGGCCACTGGGGGGCAGTCAAGGAGGTTGCGGGTGCTGTTCTCAGGCTGAGTCCAGGAGACAGGGACAGAGCAGCATTGATGGCTGAGCACTTGCCTGGGCAGGGTCATGTACTCCCTTTTACTCTTCACATAAGCAGCAAGCCCTTCAGCCTCCCTCCCCCAGGGGCACCCTCCCCCCTGCAGGGCCCAGCCCCTAGCCCCAGGCCTTACTCTTGAGCTTGTCTGACCTCCTCACTTGAGGAAGGACCTTGAAGCCTGCAACCTCTCCCCAACAATGGGGTCTGTGGTACATTGTCAACTTGGGGTGATGATGTAGCCCAACAGACCCACCACTGACCACTGAGTTCTTGGCTCTTCCCTTGGGGCCAGAGGGGAAAAGGGGTGTTTAGCTGATGAGGGTCAGGGCACAGAGGGCCCCATCTCTATTTCCTGCCAGTCACTAGTTCCGTTTGAGAAACAGCCTATGCCTCCTCCCTCCCCCTGCCCTGCCCTCAGGAGGTCCTACCTACAGGGATGGCATCCATACTCAGTTTCTCTAAGAACCTAGACATCCCCCGTCTCCCACGTGCTCAGGCAGTCTGGAGGAAGTAGTCACTGTCTAGGTTTTCTGGAAGAAAAATGATTAGCTAAAGACTGAGGAGAGGGGTGAACCCAGGGATGTGGTTCTCCAGGGAGAAAGAGTAAACAGGCTCATGCAAAGGTCCTGCACTCCTAAAGCATCAGAGGAGGAACCATGTGAGCTATGAGACCGGGGCGGCTGCAGGACTGCATGCCAGGGGCTGAAGTCCTCTGCTGACCAGTGTGGGAGGGCCTGGTGGGGGTGATAGAGTTGGCTGTGCTCCTCTCGCCATATTGCTCTAAACTCGGTGAGGAGAGTCGTTGGAGTGGGCAGGTGGGAGGCGTGCGCAGCAGGGTAATAGGAGAACTGTGGAGGGACTGGTGGTGGGTGGGAGGGGGGCAGAGGCAGGGTATGCGCCAGGTGTGAAAGGCTGAGGGAGAAGAGGCTGACATGTAAGTAGTCCCAGGTCTTCATGGTCTAGCTGAGCATCCATGAATGAATGATGGTGGGCAGAAAGGCCCAGGGTCCACCCTGAGCCTTCCTCACCCCCATGGAGAGCTTGGACTGGGCACCTCGGGTCAGCTGGAATTTGGTAACCAGGGCACTGCTCCCCTCAGGTCCCCTGGCCCCTAGGCACTGCTGCAGGCATTGGTGGTGGGAGGGAGATTGGCCCTGTTCTGGTCCTAGCGCTGAGCAGTGTGACACTGTTAAAGCTGAGGGTGCAAATCTTGGGTTCTCGTAGCGGGTTGCTTCCTCCCTGACATTCACCCTGTTCCCAGCACCAGGAGCAGCACTCAGAGGGCCGCAGCGCCCCCTCCAGTGAACCACACCTTATCTTCGTGTACGAGGACAGGCAGATCCTGGAGGATGCGGCCGCACTCATCAGCTACTACGTGAAGCGGCAGCCAGCCATCCAGAAGGAGGACCAGGGCACCATCCACCAGCTGGTGCACCAGTTTGTGCCCAGCCTCTTCTTCTCCCAGCACCTGGACCTAGGGGCATCTGAGGACTCTGCTGACGAGGGCCGGGGGAGCCCCCAGGGGCAGAGTGTGGAACCTGGTGACTGGAAGAAGCCAGCGCCTGGGCCACAGAGCAGCCCCCCGGTGGAGAAGGGGCCCACCGGCGAGGGCTCCACCCCTGAGCAACAGCCACCGCCACCACCGCCACCGCCACCACCATTACCACCACCACCACACAAGCCCATGGATGACGTCTACAGCCTCTTCTTCGCCAACAACAACTGGTACTTCTTCCTGCGTCTCCACCAGACCCTGTGCTCCCGGCTCCTGAAGATCTATCGCCAGGCTCAGAAGCAGCTCCTGGAGTACCGGACGGAGAAGGAGAGGGAGAAGCTGCTCTGCGAGGGCCGGCGGGAAAAGGGCAATGACCCCGCCATGGAGCTGCGGCTGAAGCAGCCCAGTGAGTCCCCCAGCCCCTGTGAGAGCCCATGGATGACATGCAGGCGCTGGGAGACGGGCAGTGGCCCCAAGGATTTCAGTTCACAGCTTATGATCGGAAATGTCCCCTTGTGTTTTTTTCTGGCTTTTCATTTTGAAATAATTACAGTATCTCAAATGAGAAATAACAAAAATAATAGAGTCTCGAACACCCTTCCTAGCTTCCCCAAACAGTAGCACCACTTCTGACTGTGGTGCCGTGGTAGGAGCAGGAAACCGGCATCACCAGGCCACAGCCACAGCGCTTCTTGCCTGCCTCCCAAGCTGGGCCCCGTGCAACCACTGCCAGTCAAGCTTCCGTCCTGGAGTTGGGCCAACATTAAGAAGCCCATGGTGGGAGGTGGGAATGTGGGCTCCTTGTTCTATGGAGATTCTGGATTCATCTTGTGGTTACAGCCCTGTGTGACCTGTCTCCGCCCACCCTTAGGTGAGGTGGAGCTGGAGGAGTACTACCCGGCCTTCCTGGATATGGTGCGTAGCCTGCTGGACGGTAGCATCGACCCCACGCAGTATGAGGACACGCTGCGCGAGATGTTCACCATCCACGCCTACGTTGGCTTCACCATGGACAAGCTGGTGCAGAGCATCGCGCGCCAGGTGAGCAGGTGCAGGATGGGCAGCGAGCAGAGTGACAGGAGGCCTGACACATGGGGCAACAGCACCTCCTCAAGACTCCTTGCCAGTCCCCAGCTTTGAAAGCCTGCACTTCTATCACGCTCATGCTGTGTGGTTGGTCCCATGCCAGCATCTTTCCTTTTTTTTTTTAACCAAGGTAGAGTTCACATAACATAATGCTAATAACCATTTTATTTTATTTTATTTACTAGAGGCCTGGTGCACGAATTCGTGCACTAATGGGGTCCCTCGGCCTAGCCTGCGAGATTGGACGAAACCGGCTCTCTGACATCCCTCGAGGGGTCCTGGATTGTGAGAGGGCTCAGGCCAGGCCAAGGGACCCCACCAGTGCACTATCAGGGCCGGGGAGGGATGCGGGAGGTTGGCCAGCCAGGGAGGGACAGTGGGAGAGCTCCAGAGCGTGTTCCTGTCTCACTCAGCAGCAAGCTAACCTACCGGTTGGAGCATCTGCCCCCTGGTGGTCAGTGCACATCATAGCTAGTGGTTGAGCGGCCTTAGCATATCATTAGCATACTAGAGGCCCGGTGCATGAAAATTCATGCACTGGAGGAAGGATCCCTCAGCCCGGCCTGCCCCCTCTCACAGTCCGGGACCCCTCAGGGGCGCAAGGCAACCCAGCGATCAGGGGAAGGCAACACCCCCATCACACCTCTGCTGCTGCCACTGTCGGCAGCGCAAGCCTCGGCCGGCCCTGGTTACCTGAGCTTTGGGCAGCCGCCATTGGCGGCCTGCCTGTGCCTTGGGCCGGCCCTGGGCGGCTGGGCAGCTGCCATCCAAGGCTTACCTGCACCTTGGGTGTCGGCTGGGCAGCCACCATCTGAGGCTTGCCTGCGCCTCGAGCCGGCCCTGGGTGGCTGGGCAGCCAACATCCGAGGCTTGCCTGCGCCTTGGGCCAGCCCTGGGGTGCTGAGGGGACTGGGGGACTCCAGAGGCAGGCGCGCAGAGCTGAGGGGACTGGGCATCGCCATCTTGTGGCTGTGGGTGCCGCCATCTTTGAGGGCGTGGCAGTCGATTAGCATATTCCCTCTTTATTAGATAGGATTACGCTTTGATTGGTTGAATGGAGGACTGGACACTTAGCATTTTAGGCTTTTATTATATAGGGTTTTTTTAACTGAATTTAGAGAGAGAAGAAGGGATAGGGATAGAGAGATAGAAACATCAGTGAGAATCATTGATCGGCTGCCTCCTGCACGTCCCCCACTGGGGGTCAAGCCCAAAACCTGGGCGTGTGCTGTGATTGGAAATTGAGCCAGTGACCTCTCAGTTCATGGGTCAACGCTCAACCACTGAGCCACACTGGCAGGGCATGTTAACCATTTTAAAGTAAATAATTCAATAGCATTTAGTACATTGACAGTGTTATACAATCTTCACCTCTGTCTAGTTCCAGAACATTTCTATCACCCCAAAAAGAGACCCTGTCCCCATTAGCAGTCACTCTCCATTCCCCTTCGCCAGCTCCTGACTACCACCAATCTGCTTTCTGTCTCTGTGTTTACCCATTCTGACATTTCATATACATGGAATCATACAGTATGTGGTCTGACTTCTCTTACTTGGCATGATGTTTTCAAGATTCATCCACATTGTATCATGTCAGTGCTTCGTTCCTCTTTACAGCTGAGTAATATTCCATTGTAGACTGGACCACATTGTGTTCATTCATTCATTCATGGATGGGCACCTGCATTGCTGCCACCTTTTGGCAATGGTGGATAATGCTGCTGTGAACATGAATTTGAGTCCCTGCTAACAAACGTGTTGTGAGGGTAACTTGGCAGTGTGTAAAGAATTGTGGCCCACTTGTAAGGGTGTGGGGTGGATATCAGTGACGTTCCTCAGCACTCAGTATCATTTATAGTAGCAAAACACTGGCAATAGAAATGTCAAGGAGAGGAAATGAGTCATAAAATATAAACAACAAAGCCCCAGACAGGTCGGTGTGGTCCTGGGACATGTGTCCTGCTGGTGGTGTTCTTCAGCTTGACTTTTGTTTCCTGATTACCAACTAAGGCTGTTCACTTAAAGTGGAAGAGAAGCAGTAAAATCTCCCACCCAGATACAGTCAGTGGGACCATTCTAGAAAAGCCATTTCCTTCTGGGTTAGGAAAACTTCTCATTGAAGTAGACACACAGAAAAGTGCCCAAATCCTAAGTGGGTGGCTCGGCGGGTCTTCACATGTGGCTGCCCTCTCCCACTCCCCCTCCCAGCTACTCCTCACCATGGGCACCCACTGCCCTGATTTCTGATGCTGAGATAGAGTTCTTGTCTTGAGCTGTGTCTAAATGGAAGTGTACCACCCATCTGGCATCAGGCAGTGTGATTCTGCAACATTCCTTTTTGCAATTGTGGCTCCTTCATCCTGGCCTGCTCCAGGGAACAAACTCCCTTTTGGGCCCTTGGAGCAACACTGCTTGTCTCCTGGTGGACATCTGCGACTTTCCTCCACTCACTGGGTGGGGTGGAGGCAAGCCCACCAGCTGCAGTGGAAGCTTTTGGTTTTCCAGTGGGTACTCTGTCCTGCCCAGAGCTGGGATTGGCGGTCTCTCACCTCTCCTGGCTGAGGGGCAGCAGGATCTCATCGTGTTTTACATTGCATTTCCCTGGTGGCTCCTAAGGTTGGCACCTTTTCCTCCCTTTGTGGCCATTTGGATGTCCCGTGATGGGGAAGCACGCATGAGACCTTGCACACAGCTCCAGGAGACAGTGGCTCGGGGGCACCATGGGGCAAGCACTTCACTCTCAGAGCTGTGGCTTCATCAAACCCCACCGGAAATGCCGTGGGCCAGATATGCTCACAGGCCTCTCCCATGCTGACACCTGTAACTTACCTTAGAGGGAACATAGCCACACCCTTTGCCTTTTTTTTTCATTATTATTAGCATTTCTTGTTTTCAGTAACAGCAGCCACTATTTGGGGGAACTTGCCGTGAGCCAGGCACCATATGAGATCCGCAACACTCGGGGCAGAACCCAAGGCCCTGCTCCAGCTAGTGGTGGCAGGGCCGACTCGCACAGCTCCATCTGACCCTGTGCCTCAGCTATCTCCGTTACTCATTTCTTCTTAAACCTTATGGTTTTAAATGTTTGTAGGAATTGAAGGAATTCATTGTGTTTATTGCTGAAAATTTAGGGAAAATAACCTCCTCCATCCCACCACTCAGATAATTACGATCCCCATTTTGGAACATTTTCTTTTGCATTTATTCCATATGTTTCTCAACCCCAAGCAGGGTTTGCTGGTCTGGTCTAGTTTGAACTGGTCTGCTTGGCTCTGGACTGGTCTGCTCTTGTCTGTTCTAGTCTGATCTGGGCTAGTTTTTCTACTCTGGTCTGTTCTGCACCCTGTGCCAAGGTACTTACTCTGCATGGCCCATCTGATCCTGGCCTTCATCCCCATTTCATGGACTTGACCACGTTGTCTTTGGGTGAGGTGGGGACAGCAGCAGGCGGTGTGCTAGAAACTGCTCCCCCCTCCAGAGGGGCACACACTCCAGGCACCCACCAGCTTTCCTCCCCACCAGCTGCACCACCTCGTGAGTGATGACATCTGCCTGAAGGTGGTGGAGCTCTACCTGAACGAGAAGAAGCGGGGCGCTGCCGGTGGGAACCTGTCCTCCCGCTGCGTCCGTGCCGCTAGGGAGACTAGCTACCAGTGGAAGGCTGAGCGATGCATGGCTGATGAGAACTGCTTCAAGGTGAGAGATTAGCCATGCTCAGTCCCATGTGAGGCTAGGGGTGCAAGGGGAATGCCCAAAACAGGAGGGGCCAGCCATTGTGTTCTGGCCTGGGGGGAAGGATTGGACTGAACCATGACTTTCTCGGCCAGTCCAATTACATGTACTTCCTTGACTGGGCCTCTGGATGCTGGTCCTGGCCTCAGAGGGCACCACTGAGGGTCCATGAGGTGGGTACCCAGCACATGATCCCTGGAGGAAGGGTCTAGGCCAGCCTTGGGCAAACTATGGCCCGCGGGCCGGATCCGGCTGTTCTATCCGGTTCTCTTGCTCTCCCCTCCGCTCCTTTACTTTGAATTTATATTAGTTCACACAAACACTCCATCCATGCTTTTGTTCCGGCCCTCCGGTCCAGTTTAAGAACCCATTGTGGCCCTCGAGTCAAAAAGTTTGCCCACCCCTGGTCTAGGCCCAGAGGCTGGCAAAGGTGGTTAATTGATGAGCTTTTGACCTCATCCTGTGTCAGCTTGGACTGTTCTGTGGCTTCAGGCATTGTCTCCCACCTTCCCCAGGTGATGTTCCTTCAGCGCAAAGGGCAGGTGATTATGACCATTGAGCTCCTGGACACCGAGGAAGCGCAGTCGGAGGACCCTGTGGAGGTCCAGGTGAGGACGACGGCCCTGTGCTCTGTGCCTTGTGCACACTCTGGGGCCAGGGGAAGCCATAGTTAGCATCGTGGAGTTCCCACCCCAAGAGCTACATGCACAAGCACAGGCCACATGCTCTCCATGGAAGCCTGAGGGAGGGCCAAAGTTGCAGACAACCCCTCAGGAGTCCAGGGTGTGTTCCAGGGCAGGACCCTGGGTCCTGATTCCTCCCACATGCTGTAGACACCAAGCCATCCCAGTTGAGCCTGTGACCAGCATGGTCACCCAAGCCGTGTGACCTCTGCACTCTATATAAAGCTCAGGGCTCCGGGTCGCTAGCCTTAATCACCAGGAGAACATCCGCCTGGCCACACTCTGAGCCACACATTCCACTAGACAAGACACTTCCCCTATGTTTGTTTTCTGCTCTTACAAGGACACCAGGCATTGGGTTTAGGGCCCACCTTACTCCAGTGTGACCTCACCTTACCTTGATTACTCTGTTTCCAAATGAGATCACATTACAGGTGCCAGGGGCTAGGGCTTAGACATGTCTTTTTGGGGGACACAATTCAACCCACAATAGTGAATAGCTTGTCCCAGTTTACCTGGGACATTCCTGGTTTTATCACCAAAGATTCCACATTCCAGGAATTGCTTGTTCTCAGACAAACCACAGCAATTGGTCCACTGACATGTAGCTGTGTCACACCTTTTCTGGAATCAAGCAGTACAAATAAGGACGTCCAAAGGAATCATATTTCAAAAAGGTTTTGCTGCCTTCTTGACCTTGAGTCAATCAGCCAAGTTCTGTGGACCAGGAGCTCTGGAGCATCATGTCCGCTCAGGAGCTTTGTGTCTGGAGAAATGGGAAGGTGTAGTGACACTTGGCGCCCTCACACCAGGGCCGGTAAGCCCAAGCCTCCTTCCCAGAGCTGGGGGCACCACGGCCGCAGGGGCTCCCCTCCCAGCATCCTCCCTGCCTACCTCAGGACTCCCCCACACAGGAGCTCCAAGACAGCGAGGGTGGAGGCCTGCATACCTCGCACCTTCCGAAGTTTCCAGCAAATGCGCTTTTATTAAGCTCATGTCTGGAGGAGCCTCTGGCTTTAACAGGGTGGTGAGCAGATGGTCACCGGACACCACCATGCCCTACTGGACCTGTGTGGCCCCTCCCAGCCCCACCTCCTGTTCACTCCCACCTGTGACCTGGTCTTTCCCTCTTTCTACTGCTGCTCGTGTCCCGATATCCATTCTGGACCTTGATTCCTCCATAAGGGGGTCCCCATTCCCTGTGTGAACTTGATGAATAGGTTGTTACACAGCAGGGACTTCTCCACTTAAGCACAAAATGCCGTAAAATGTCTCGTTGTAGCTGGTATGCACGTCCCTCCCCAGCTGCAGTCTGGTTTCCGTCACACATCAGGGTCTTCAACAGCCACCATCCCCCTAACACAGTGGTCGGCAAACTCATTAGTCAACAGAGCCAAATATCAACAGTACAACGATTGAAATTTCTTTTGAGAGCCAAATTTTTTAAACTTCTTGTAACGCCACTTCTTCAAAATAGACTCACCCAGGCCGTGGTATTTTGTGGAAGAGCCACACTCAAGGGGCCAAAGAGCCGCATGTGGCTCGCGAGCCACGGTTTGCCGACCACTGCCCTAACACATCCCCAGGAGCCCTGAGCTCAGGGGCCTGGCTGAGGAGCCCTTACACAGGAAGTCACGGCCATGTCTCCTCCTGTTCCCCCAGCACCTGGCTCGATACATGGAGCAGTACGTGGGGACCGAGGGTGCGTCCAGCTCCCCCACTGAGGGCTTCCTCCTGAAGCCCGTGTTCCTGCAGAGGTGAGAGGAGCCGCAAGGAGACCCTGTGTCTTTAATTGAGGCTAAAGACCGTTTCCTTCGTCTGGGAACACTAATTGGGCACCTGATATGTACAAGGTGTGGCTGTGCCCTCCTGAGGTCTGGGGTGAGCAGAGCAGTCATGCAGTCATCCCGGGATGAAGGGGCTGCCCTACCTAAGGGAGCAGAGGGGCTGGGAGGAGGGGGTGAGTCCCTGGAGGGAGAAGCTCCCAGAAATGGCAGCCATCAGGCCAGGGACGCGAGTGCCAGCATCATTAGACCCTGGACCTGAGTCAGGCAGGGCCAGATCTCCTCTCAGGCCAAGTTGAGACAGTGGACTTTAAGATCAGTGGGGACTGTTAGTTGGTGTTTAGATTTGTGGGGACCCATTGCCAGGTGGGGGCCAGCCTGGGAGTGGGGTCCCAGGCCCACTGATAGGAGGGAGATGGGACCACGTCTGGGAGGGTGGAGGTAGGGAAGGGGGTCCTGGGTGAGGGGCTCCCTGTTGGAGGTACATAGGAAGCAAGCGAGAGGAGCCAACAGGGCTGGCCAGGCAGCCCCTCCCGGGGTTGCTAGCACCTGTGTGACAGGTTGGTTTTCTCTGGATTGAAGGGTTTGGGTCGTGGTTTTTTGCTTCTGTTTGCATCTCCCTTACCCTTGGGAAATCCAGCCACGGATTTCCTGATCTGCAAATCCTCCTATGACCCTCAGGAACCTCAAGAAATTCCGTAGGTGGCAATGCGAGCAGGTGCGGGCCCTGCGTGGTGAGGCCAAGAGCTCCTGGAAGCGGTTGGTGGGGGTGGAGAGCGCCTGCAACGTGGACTGCCGCTTCAAGCTCAGCTCCCACAAGATGATGTTCATTGTCAACTCCGAGGACTACATGTACCGCCGGGGGACCCTTTGCCGAGCCAAACAGGTACGCCTCCCACTCTGCCCTGGGACCCTGGGTCTAGCCCACAGCCATGTATCAGTGCCCAGCCTCCCATCCTGGGGACCTGGGTCCAGCCCACAGCCAGCTGGGGCTCCCGGTCTCTTGACTCCACCCCACGCACCCCCTACAGGTACAGCCCCTGGTCCTGCTGCGGCACCACCAGCACTTTGAGGAATGGCACGGCCGCTGGCTGGAGGACAACGTGACTGTGGAGGCAGCTGGCCTGGTGCAAGACTGGCTGATGGGCGAAGAGGATGAGGACATGGTGCCCTGCAAGACACTCTGCGAGACGGCCCATGTGCATGGCCTGCCTGTGACCCGCTACCGCGTGCAGTACAGCCGCCACCCTGCCTCCCCCTGATGCACCTGAGCAGCCATCACAACACACAGTTTGGTGTGGTTGCTTCCTCAGGCCTAGGTGTCCCTCAAGAGCATTTTCATGAACCACCCGAGGGAAGGAGAGCATCCCCAGCCTTGCTGCTACAGGCTGCCGCTCCAGAGAAAGGGTTGTCAGCTTGCGGCCCCACGCTGCCATCACTCTCAGCTCCCCAGCCTCCTTTGGGCCAGTCCTGTGCCAAACCTGAACCCCCTGCACTTGAACTTGGGGCTCAGTCCCCAGCAGAAAGGGGAGGATCCACCCACTGCCTGAGGAGCAAGCAATTGTGTTCACACACCTGCCAGGCACTTACATCACATGTGCCAAATCTCTGGGCGGGGCTGCGCTGGTCGTTTTGTGCACAGGCACTTGGGAAAGTCAGTGACAAGCCATGTGAGGGCACATGTTTGGGAGGGGCCGGCATTCGAGAGCTCCCAGCATAAAAGGAGTTGGGCAGTGCCCAGATCTGACAGTGTGGGCATCAGCTTGGCCACGCCAGTGCTCGGATCCTCGTTATTTTATAAGCAGGAAGAGCCCTTTCAGCCAAACTGTCAGGTGTGGTGTGGGCAGGGCATCCGAATGGCCCAGAAGACCCCACTCTGAAAAAAAGACATGCCAAACCCTGCATTGATCCAGCAGCCGGACTCTGGGTCTGTGAGGGACAGGGCTCGGCCCCCAGCGAGTGGCCCATGTCGGGCAGGCTCCAGGGTGGATTGTGTACCAAGATGGACATTCTAGAAAGACAGGTGCACGCACCTATTTATTCCTTTACGCGCTCTCGGTGGTAACTTCCAACAACCACGTCCCAAGGCTTCTAGGGAGTGAGAGCCTCTTCATACCCACCCGACACTGCTGTTCCTGCAGTTGCCACCAGGTGTGGCGGGGGTAGGGGGCAGGGGGCAGGGGGCTGGGGCGACTGTTCTGCAGAGGCGTCCATGGCTTTCTGGGCCAAGAATGCCAAGCAATTCAGGCTGGGGACCAGCTCCTTAAAACTCACTGCACACGAGAAGCCCGGGCCGGGCCTCTGGCAACATCATACTGAGCGTGACCCACTGACAGGTGGGCCCGAAGCAGTCCCCGTGCAGCCTCTGCCCCTGCAGCCCTCGCCCTCCTGCTGAGCTGTGCCAAACCCACGGTTCCCGCAAGTGGAGGCGTGTTTCTAGAAGTTGCCTGTGGAACTCAAGGTTGGTGAAGCCTTTGACTCTGGGCCAAGGCTTACTTATCCCTCCTGGGGTCTCCCTGCCCTGTTTCCTCAAGTGTAACCCAGGCACTTTGTCTGAACCCTTGTTTTGTAAGAAGGGAACTTACCAGAACTCTGGCACCAGCCCCGTGAGGCAGCCCCTCTGTGCCTCAGCAGGGGTCCTGGGGTGTTTGCCAAACCCCTGATCTCCCTCCCCTGCATGCTTCTAAGGAGCTCTTTCTCATTTTTGAAGAATTTCTCTTCTGGGGCTTGAACTTCCTTTGCAGCTGTTTTGAATGTAGTTTCCTTTTCTATTTATTTGCACATTAAAGTGAACAATTAAATATTGACCTGAAGCTGTGAGCTTCCATCCGTTATTTCCTGTTAGCAAATCCCAGGGTGGCTTTTCCCACCCAGTGAATTCAGGCAGCGGGACCCACAGAGAGTGTCTGCACCTGTGCACAGTGGTCCCAGATCTCCCAGATAGTTTCCTGTGGGGTGGTTCTCCATCCTCATACCAGAGCATTTTCTAGAACATTCCAGTTCAGTTTTATGTTCAGTAGAAATGTGAAGTGTTTCCTTCTAATGTGCTTGCAAAAACCAATTACAACACCTGGTGTCTGCTGAGTTTTCTCTGCCCTTGTGCGTCTTATGCCAAGTCCTGAGGCTCATGGGAGGTGGATGGGACATGGGTGGGATGTGGGGGAACCTTGCTTCCCCAGCCCCACAAAACCACCCTCCATACTCTACCTCTGGGGCCACCCCCTTCCACCTCTCGTTTCTTCACTGTCCTCTGAACATCTCTAGGACCCCTCCCACTGGCTGGCTCCCCCTCCAAGGATCAGGGGAGCCCCCACCTCTCTCAGGGGCCTTTAAGCTGGCACCTCTTACACTGCTGCAGAGGAACTGGCTGTGCCCTCTAGCTGCACCATGTACCTACCTCCCCTCAGCCATACCCAGTGCCTACCACCAGACCCCACCTGTCAGGTTCCTGAGCTCAGTTGGCACCGCTCTGCCCACCTGGCCAGTCCTCTCCCAGGAGTTGCCCACCTCCCTGAGTGGCAGTTGCTGCCTCCCAGGAGCCCCTCCACCCACGTGGGGCCCCTCATGGTCCCTGCCTCCCCCTCCAGAATGTCGGGTAGCAGGCAGCTTGGAGAAGGAGGCTTGTACTAGCTTGGATTCGTGGCACCCACCATTCTACTTTCTGTCCTGGGATCTGACGAGGAACCTCGTATAAGTGGAGTCATACAGTGTGTCCTTTTGTGTCTAGCTTACAATGTCCTCAAGGTTTATCCATGTAGCATGTGTCAGAATTTCCTTCCTTTTTGAAACTACCTTTCTGCTTTTTTAAAAACGTAAGTTTTTATGGAAAGTGACACATGTACAGAAAATCCCAATAGTACAAAGAAGCACACGAAGGACTAGGGGCCCAAGTCCCTCTCCCCAAAGGCAGCTGCCCCAGTCACTCACCCTCTCCTCCCCCTGTGCTCCAGCCTTCAGGACATTGGGGGTCGGGGTGCCACTCTCAAGGCTGAATCCCAGTGCCAGGGGCCACAGCAGCAGGAGCGCCCACATGCTATCGGGGCCAGCGCCAGCTGCTCTGGGCTTCAGCCAACTGGCCTTGGGCTTCCTTCTGCTGGACCCCCACCCCCAGCTTCCTGATTGCAGGCGGAGAAGCAGACACCTCTGCGCCACTTGTCACCCAATTGGGACAGGACAGCAGCCGACACCTCCCTGTTTGGGGTCCTTCGTTCTGCTGGCACAGGGTTGTCTCCATGGTGGAGGGGGGTGGGGGAGGCTGTCAGTGAGCAACCCCTCCCCCCCCCCGCCCCCGGCCCTGCCTTCCTGTACAGATACCTTCCTGCACACACGTGTCTGCCATAAATTTCAAGACACGGAACTCCTGAGTCAGACCACCCTCCTGGGGGCTCCCAGTCTGCCCTGGCCCGGTGGCCCGTTCCCAGCATCCCCTGCACAAGTTTCCTGGAGGGTGGCAGGGGTCCCCATCCTGGTTTTCCTGTGCTGAGGGCATCTTCAGTTGTGCGTTGTCCAGAGATGTAGGCATGGGCTGAATTTTACTGGTGGAAACCACTCCAAATGGGAGAGCTCCTGGCTGAGACGCTGCCCCAGCGCGAGTGCTTTAGGCCTCAGTCCCCCTCACCCCGGGGCTGGAGGCAGGACTCGGCATCTCAGCCTCTGGCCACGTCCAAACTGCTCAGTCACTTCCTGTTGGTCTCTGTGTCCCTGAGTGTGTTGAGATTAGGGTTGCTATGCCAAGGCACACCACATCTGACCCCCTCTACCACCCCCCACTGCCCCTTGGGGTCCTCCTGCTTCCAGACACAGGCCCATGGCCCAGTGCTGACCACACAGAACTGAGGCCCCTGAGTTCCTGGCTCCCCAGGCAGGACTGTTGGAGGCTTCTCTAGGCCCTCGAGGGGAGTGGGGGTGGGGGTTTGCATGCAGGAGAGAGGAATGCCCTCCCTCTGAGCCTCAGTTTCTTCATCTGCACAGTGGCCCCCATCAGAATATAGGAACATGGGGCGCCAGAGGAAGGAGGGCCCCTGGGCAGTGGCTCAGGTGTCCCGATCTGAGCTGGCGTGCTGCCTCCCTTGGGCTCAGATGTGGACGTGTGTGACCAACCCTCCCAGTCATACCTGGGGCCCAGGCTGAGGTGGGGCCAGGGCAGGAGCAAAAGATGCTTCGAGAACTAAGGACAGACATCGCCCAGAGGTGGCTGCGCCAGGCTCCCCTCGACACTCAGGGCCACAGGACAACGGGGCTCATGCCTCCTCAGCTCTCCCCAGCAGACCCAACTCACAAGGCGCCTTCCCCTCTCCGCACCTCACTTTGCGTGTGCCCAGGGGGTCGTGCTGGGTAATGGGTGAGGAGGCAAGAAGGCAGGGCAGACCTCATAGAGGACCCGGGGGCTTGGGCACATGTGGGGGGACAGAGGGTTCACCTGCTCTGACCTATGACCTGAAAGGCAGGACTCTAGTCTTGCCCCCCAGAGAGAGACGAGGTTTCAGGAAGGGCCAAGAGCTCCTGATGGAGGATGTGACCTGGAGGACTGGGCTGCTGTGAGAACAGGAGCTGTGACCAACCAGCAGGAAGTGACCACTTAGCCCACATAGGCTTCCTGGTCTGGACAGGGGCTGGTGGGGCTGCTGCAGCTTGAGACTTCCTCCCCATCTTACTGGCCCAGCACTTGTACCCAGTGAGGCACCTCTGCCAGACAAAGTGGCCCCAGCCACCAGGCCACTTAGGTCATCCATGAGCCTCCCACAGGCTGGCTGGGGGCAGGGGCTGGTTTATCTCACTGGGCCTTGTCCGCTCCCCCACCTCCACTCAGGAAGCTGGGGGTGGGAGTCCAGCAGATAGGAAGCCCAAGGCCAGTTGGCTGAAGCCCAGAGCAGCCGGCGCCTGGCCTCGGTAGCATGTGGGCGCTCCTGGTGCTATGGCCCCTGGCCCTGGGATTCAGCCTTGAGCGTGGCACCCCGACCCCCAGTGTCTACGATGAAGACTGGAGCATAGCGGGAGGAGATGGTGAGTGACTCCATGTGCTGCCTTAGGACTGGGGCAGCATCATAGATGGGCGGAAGGACACGGGACTGGGGGGCCCTCCAGCTCAGCCCTGAGCCCACGGGGAAAGGCTTTCCATGTCCAACTCTGTCCCACCAACCTGGGGGCTCCTGCAAGCTAGGGCCTGGGCTGCAGCCCCTGGAGGGGGGCATCACCCAGCAGGAGGGCTGGTTGAGAGGCAGGAGATGATGCCTCCATCCCTGTTCCCTCCCCCAGATGGCCAGCTGGGACCTTGGACCACACCCCAGGGGGCAACACGTTGCCTACCTCGCTCCTTCCCCGGCTGGCCCTGTGCCAACAGCAGCAACACTCTGGAGCTTCCAGAAAGTTCACGGGCACTGCTGCTGGGCTGGGTGCCCACAAGGATGGTGCCCGCTCTCTATGGGCTGGTCCTGGTGGTGGGGCTGCCTACCAACGGCATGGCCCTGTGGGTGCTGGCCACGCGAGTGCCTCGGCTGCCATCCACGGTGCTGCTCATGAACCTGGCAGCTGCCGACCTGCTGCTGGCCCTGACCTTGCCACCCCGCATCGTCTACCATCTTCGGGGCCAGCGCTGGCCCTTTGGCGAGGCCGCCTGCCGCCTGGACACAGCCGCATTCTACGGCCATATGTACTGTTCCATGCTACTGCTGGCTGCCATCAGCCTGGACCGCTACCTGGCCGTGGTACACCCACTGCGGGCCCGCGCCCTGCGAGGCCAGCGCCTGGCCACTGGGCTTTGCACCTTGGCCTGGCTGGTGGCGGCCACCCTGGTGCTGCCCCTGGGGCTGCAGCAGCAGACCTTCGGGCTGTTACACTCGGATCATGTGCTATGCCACGACGCACTGCCCATAGAGACCCAGGCCTCCTACTGGCGACCCACCTTCATCTGCCTGGCCGTGTTTGGCTGCCTCCTGCCCCTGCTGGCCATGCTGCTCTGCCACGGGGCTACCCTGTGTTCACTGGCCGCTGGAGGCCAGCGCTATAGCCACGCGCTAAGGCTGACTGCACTGGTGCTGGCCTCGGCCCTGGCCTTCTTCACGCCCAGCAATGTGCTGCTGCTTCTGCACTACTCAGACCCAGGCCCAGAGGACTGGGGGAACCTGTATGCTGCCTATGTGCCCAGCCTGGCACTCAGCACCCTCAACAGCTGTGTGGACCCCTTCATCTACTATTATGTGTCAACCGAATTCAGGGACAAGGTGCGGGAAGGGTTGCTCTGCTGGGTGCCGGGTTCCACCACGGTCTCCAAGGAGAGGGGCAGCCCAGGGACGGGCACCAGGTCCTCATCACTTGTCTGACAGCCCCTCAGGAGGCAGAGCAACAAAGAAGGGTTGTACTGGGGTTGAATGGGTCCCCCGCCAAATTCATGTCCCTCAGGAACCTCTAATGAGCTTGTATGGAAATAGGGTTATGCAGGTGTAATTAATTAAGATGAGGTCACATTGAAGTAGGATCAGCCCTAAACCTGACATGACTAATCCTATCTAATAAAAGAGTAACATGCAAATTGACCGAACCTCCGCTACACCCACGAGCCACGCCCACCAGCCAATTAGGAGTGAGTATGCAAATTAACACCCAACCAAGATGGCTGCTGCCACGGAGAGAGCAGAAGGGAGGCTTGGGTTTCCCCGGTGATGGAGGAAGCCAAGCTTTCCGCACACCCTGGTCAGCCCAGGCCTCTACTCAATGCTACAAAGTTTTGATTATAGAAGATAAATAAATCCCAACAAAAATAGCAGCAGCCACGGAGCTGGAGAGGGCAGGAGGCTAGGGTTGCCCCCGTCAATGGAGGAAGCCAAGCTTCTGCAGCCCTGGCCTGCCTTGGCCTCCGCTTAAGGCTACAAAGTTTCAATTATAGAAAATAAATAAATCCCAACAGAAATGGCTGCCGCCACGGAGGGAGCAGAAGGCTTTGCTCTGCTCCAGGCTACAAAGTTTCAATTATAGAAGATAAATAAATCCCAGATCCCAGGGCCTCTGCTTGGGTCGCCAAGGGGCGTGGCTGGCCTGCAAACCACCACAGGCCCCTCGCCCAGGCTGCCCTATGCCCCAAGGGAACCCCCACCCTGATCCAGAACACCCTTCAGGGCAAACCAGCTGGTCCCCACCCATGAACCAGGCCTCTATCCTATCTAATAAAAGAGTAATATGCAGATTGACCATCACTCCAACACACAAGATGGCTGCCCCCATGTGGACACAAGATGGCCACCACAAGATGGCCAGCAGGGGAGGGCAGTTGGGAGGGACCAGGCCTGCAAGGGAGGGCAGTTGGGGGTGACCGGGCCTGCGGGGGAGAGCAGTTTGGGGGTACCAGGCCTACAGGGGAGGGCAGTTAGGGTGACCAGGCCTGCAGGGGAGGGTAGTTAGGGGCAAACAGGCTGGCAGGGGAGCAGTTAGGCATCAATCAGGCTGGCAGGGGAATGGTTAGGGGGTGATCAGGCTGGCAGGCAGAAGCAATTAGGGGCAATCAGGAAGGCAGGCAGGCGAGCAGTTGGGAGCCAGCAGTCCTGGATTGTGAGAGGGATGTCCGACTGCCCGTTTAGGCCCGATCCTGGTGGGCAGTCGGACATCCCTCGAGGGGTCCCAGATTGGAGAGTGTGCAGGCTGGGCTGAGGTACACCCCCCCCATGCACAAATTTCATGCACCGGGCCTCTAGTCTCTCTATATAAAAGGCTAATATGCTAAATGCCCGATCGTCCGACCAGTCCCTATGACGCGCACTGACCACCAGGGGGCAGACACTCAACACAGGAGCTGCTGTGACGCACACAGAGAAACGGCACCATGGATCTGGCGCCCACAAGGCAACACTCAGCTTCCCCCAAGTGGGACACAGGCCCTGCCACCACCCCGGAGCAACAGCCCACCAAATCCCAGCCAATGCTGCCGAGACTCCATGACGCAAAATGTGTCCCAAGCCCAGCCCAGCCGTGAGCACCAGGTAATGAAGTCATGTAGCAACACCCAGCTTCCTCTCCAACTAGCCTCCTTGCAGTTTCTTCAGCCCAGGAACACTACTTGCTTTATAGCCAGGTGCAAACATTTCACACTTTAACCAAATGTTTGTGAAGCGTTTTCCCGTGCCTCATCTCATTTGATCCTCATAGAAGTCCTGGAGTAGGTAGATAGGAGACTCAGTGGAATCCTATTTTCTTTTCATTAGCCAGAAAACAGAGATTTAGAAAGCTTAGAAACTTGACCCTACTGAAAAGAAGAAATGGTGGACCTTGAAAATGACTTCAGGTTTTCTCACTACACAGAATATAGTCAAACATTGCTGCAGTTAAATATTTTACCTTTTTTTCTCCCTGTGTGATTTACAGTAATAATGTGCTTCGTGTTGATATTTACTGCTGTGTTGGTGAGGCCCGATGCACAAAAATTCATGCACTTGGGGGGTCCCTCAACCCAGCCTGCACCCTCTGGCAGTCCGGCACTCCTCGGGGGATGTCCACCTGCTGGCTTAGGTCTGCTCCTCAGGGGATCAGGCCTAAGCTGGCAGTCAGACATCCCTCTGACAGCCCCGGAGCCCTTGGGGGATGTCCAACTAATGGCTTAGGCCCGCTGGTTCCCACCACCACTGCTGTGCAGGCCAGCCATGAGCCGGCTTCTGGCTGAGCGGCGCTCCCCCTGTGGAAGCACACTGACCACCAGGGGGCAGATCCTGCACTGAGCGTCTGCCCCCTGGTGGTCAGTGTGCATCATAGCAACCAGTCATTCCTGGTCATTCTGCTGTTAGGGTCAATTTGCATATTACCCTTTTATTCTATAGGAAAAGGTTAAGTTGACTCGTGCATGCATGATACATATAAAGCTCTCACTGGTACCGAAACCGGTTTGGCTCAGTGGATAGAGCGTCGGCCTGCGGACTGAAGGGTCCCAGGTTCGATTCCGGTCGAGGGCATGTACCTTGGTTGCGGACACATCCCCAGTGGGAGTTGTGCAGGAGGCAGCTGATCGATGTTTCTAGCTCTCTATCCCTCTCCCTTCCTCTCTGTATAATATCAATAAAATATATTAAAAAAATAATAAAAAATAAATAAAGCTCTCGCTGGTGCCAATCGCACACGTGTGTTTCAATCTGTCATTGTCAATCGTGAATTTGGTTGACACTTGTATTATACAGAAAGGGCGAATAGTGATATTAAAATATTTCTTCTAATTAATTTCCTTTTAATATGCACGAATCCATGCACCAGGCCACTAGTGTCCTTATAAGAAGACACAGAGACATAGGGAAGAAGGCTGCATGACCATGGAGTCAGAGATCGTGACCACATGCTACACAAGGGTTGCTGGCAGCCACCAAACCCGGGAGAGCAGCCTGGGAGGGAGGGACCCTCCCTCAGGCCCTCCAGAAGGACCCAACCTTGCCTGATACTAGATTTCTGGCCTCCAGGATTGAGACAATAAATGTCTGTTGTTTTAAGTCACCTGTTTTGTGGTACTTGGTTACAGCAACCCCAGGAAACCAAAATGGGGAAATGCAGATTCCAAGGCCCAACAGCTTCCCTGTGTCCAGGTGGGGATGAGACAGGCTGATGGTGCCCTGGACCCGCCCAAGAACCCCTCCAGGAGAAGGTTCAGACCCTCCCACCCCCGGCGGCCCAAGCAGGGGAACCTGGTTAGAGGTTCTTGTTCTCAGAAGCCCAGCTTCCAGCTCCAGGGTTTAGGGTGTCTCCTGAGCAATCGCTGTGGAAACCTCCACTCTGCTCTCCAAAGCCTCATGCAGCCCATCATTGGGAGCCGCAGGCTCAGTCTCCTGCTGTCCCCTGGCTGCAAGACGTCACCTCTTCCCTTTAACCTGACTTCTGCTTTCTCTTCTCATTTGTTGTTAACTCCCTGCCCCCGGGACCAGGGGGGAGAACTAAAGGGGAAAAGCTGTGCACCTGGGGACAAGGGGCTTCAGTCTCAGACCCCCACCCCCAGCTGTTTACAGCTGTTCTGAACTGAGTGGGAGGGGGATGCTACACGGGGAAAGGCAGCAGCCACTCTCCCCTTCTCTCCGGAGAGCAGCCTGGGTTATCAGCAGCCACTGAGGCATCAGCTGTGGGGTTAGCAAGCCTCCTAAGGCACAGGGGATGGGGTCACTACTGAATTCACATTGGGCCTATGTCTCTGGTCTGGGGAAAAGGAGCTGGTGAGGGGGCAGCCCAGGGATGGACACACACACACACACACCTGGGGAAGTGTCAGATCACCAGTAGCCTGGTGTGATGAAATACTAGTTTTCTAAGATGTTACCACTGGGGAAACCTGGTGGGGGTACTAGGAACTCTCTATTGGTGTCATTTCTTACAAATGTGCAGGAATCTTGGGGTGCACGTGTGCAGCACCCTCCTCCCCACCTGCTCTGAAAGGTTGGGCTGTGGATGAAGGAACAGAGGGGGGGACCAGATGGGAACTGGGGCTCAAACTTTTGGGGCTGGCCCCCACCAAGGCGAAAGGCTGCCAGTGACCATGGAAACGAGCTTTTATTATACCAGCAGCCTCTAGTGAGTGAAATACGGCCTCGTCCAGTGAATTGTCCCTTGTAGATGGGGGGAGGGGGGCAGGCAGGGGCATGGGACACTGCTGGTGCTGCACCACGGAGGCCTCATGGCAGGCAGCCACCTCGGGCCCTGGGGGCGCTCTGTGCTGCTCTAAGGGTCGGTCTGAAATAAATACCACGTGGGGGTGGGGGTGGAGGTGGGGGTGGGGGTAGGGAGGCAGGCAGGTGGGAGAGGGTTACAGGAAGTAATCAGAGCCCAGCTGGAGTCCTGGCAGGAAGGTCTGAGCTTGCAGCTTCAGTGGGTCGTGGAGCTGGGCACCCCCTCCCTGGGGCTGTGGAGGGGGATGGTCCTCCAGGTGGGGTGCCAGGGGACGTGGGGTTCAGGGGTGAGGCCTTGACAGGAGTAAGATCTGCCCAAGACTAAACATCAGGCACCCCTGGGGCAAGACTGGGCGGAGTGTGTTAGGGGCTGCGGCCACCCTGGTACAAGCCTGGGTCTGGAGAGGTGCTCAGTGGCTCGGGTTCCCCAAAGGGAGGCCAGGCTTTGCATTTTGGAGAAAGGCAGCCTCTTCATTTCAAAGATGCCAGTGAGAGCACGGATGCGTCCTCGATGTATCCAGAGTCCTGTCTTCTCGGAAACAGCCCGTAGGCCATGAATTCTTCCCAGAAACATCCCTTCTCCCTGGAGCAGAATGTCCAGCTGAGGGAGCTGCGCTGGTCCGCAGAAAGGGGGCGTCAGCCCTGGGATGGAGGCTGGGTGCCCAGAGCTCCAGCTGCAGCTGTGGAGTTGGGGGTCGACGGGCCTCCAGCCACCGCCCAAGGCCTTCCCTCCGGTGGAGGTGGGGGCTGGCCCCCCAGGAGGCCAGTCATCCATGGGGCAGTCAGGTCTCTGCGGTTGGGTTTAGAGGGTTCATTTGGAGGTGAGACCACCTGGGCCAGTCCACCAGCCACCAGCCAATCAAGGGAGCTCTGCAGCCAGTGGCCTCCTTCCCGCGGGCGGACAGGAACAGGAAGCAGCCAGATCCCGTCCTGCTCTGAGCATTAGGAAGAGAAGCCGCTCTGACTGATGGGGAGAGAAGGAGAAAAAGGTTGTGGGTTGCCATGTCTTGAGGGGCCCTGTGAGCTCTTCCCTGACCCGGCCTCCTCCGCAGGCCTCCACCTCCACAGGCCTGCCTGTGGCTCAGCCGGCTACCCCGCCCATTGAGACAGCAGCACCTCACCTAGGGGCCCAGCCCCGCAGGCCCCTGCCCACCCTACTGGGCCACAATGATGGGACAGGGCTTCACAAATTGAAAAATTATCGGAAGGCCTCAACTCAGTGGTGAAAAGGAACTATTGATACACAAAAACCACACGATGGATTGAAAGGGAGCTCTGCTGCCCAAACCGGTTTGGCTCAGTGGATAGAGCGTCGGCCTGCGGACTGAAGGGTCCCGGGTTCGATTCCGGTCAAGGGCATGTACCTTGGTTGCGGGCACATCCCCAGTGGGAGGTGTGCAGGAGGCAGCTGATTGATGTTTCTCTCTCATCGATGTTTCTAGCTCTCTATCCCTCTCCCTTCCTCTCTGTAAAATATCAATAAAATATATTTAAAAAAAAAAAAATTTAAAAAAAAAAAAAAAAAGAAAGGGAGCTCTGCTGAGTGAGAAAGCCAATCTCAAAAGGTTGCATACTCTACAGCTCCGCTGACATAGCATTCCTGAAATGGCAAAATCACAGAGGGAGAACCGATGAGTGGTTGAGGAGGGGAGGTGGGGGCAGTGATGAGGGTGGCTATAGAACAGGGGTCCTTGAGGTGTCAGCTGTTCTGTGTCTTGACTGGGGTCGTGGTTACACAAATCTACATATGAGGAAACCATGCAGGCTCGATTGCAAATGAGCGCACGCAAAAGTGGTGACAGCGGAATAAGATGGGTGGATTGGCCCTGGCTGGGTGATTCAGTTGGTTGGAGCATCATCCCATACACCAAAAGGTTGCGGGTTCGATTCTCAGTCAGGGCACATAGCTAGGTTGCAAGTTCAATCCCCGGTTGGAGTGTGTGCAGGAGGCAACCGATCCATGTTTCTCTCTCACATCGATATTTCTCTCCCTCTCTTTTCCTCTCTCTCTAAAAAATCAATACAAACACTTTTTAAAAAGTTGAACAAAAAAAAAATCCCCTCTCCAAAACAAAAGTGAAAGCAGACCCCTGGGAGGCACTGGAGAGAGCTGGCAGATCCGAAGGGGGTGCCCACATTGGGAGAGTTAAATGTCCATGTGGCAGCTACAGCCTGGAGGATGGGTGAGGACAAAAAACGGAGACACACAACTTCAAGGGTGATACATTTTTGGCAAAGTGGTACAATATTCACCCCAAGTATACAGAAAGGTTTAAGGAGGTATATGGTACTCCCCACCCGGCTCCAGAGCTACTAACAAAAATAAGGCTAAAAGGACACTCCCTGAATTAAAATGGAACCCTAAAGAAACATTCAATTAATCCAAAAGGGAGCATGAAGGGAGGAACAGATGGGACAAAACAAAAATATTCCAGCAGTAGCCCTACACCCAGCCTTCTCAATCATTATCTGGAACGCACGTAGGATGACGCCCCCCTGCAGCTCTGCGACTTCAGTGGGTGCTGACGGAAAAGCATTCTTGCAGGCTTTGCTGCGTGGGGTCAGAAGCAGCCTTTGCCACTGGTATGGGGCGGCTAAGACTCTCTTCCAGGAAGTCAGGGCTCAGAAGACAGAGCCTGAGGCCTGATGGTGCAGCAGGCCCAAGCACCTGACAATCACTCAGCTACTGAGTTTGCTGTAACTCACCCCCAAAAGATAGGCCTCCTCCAGGAAGTCTGCTCAGAAGCTCCCTCCCAGCCTCACCCCACAGGGCTCTCTGGTCTGACCACTTCCACTGGGGTGACAAAGGTTCTCTCCCTGACCAAACTCCACTCGGGCTCCTCCGGGCTCTTTTTCAACTAGGTCTCTGGCTTTGGACTGCTGTGTTCATCTCGGTTCTGTCCAATTGCAGGAATCCACTTAGTCGGTTTAGCCAGAATCCCCACTGTCCATATCTGATCCCCCTCACACCTAATCAGGTGCCTCCCCGACCCCCCATCCACACCCAGGGGATAATGTCTGATAACCCAGCCTGCCCGCAGCAAGAATCCTGTAAGGTTGGTTTAGCCAGATTCCCCCTTACCCCTGATGTTTCCTCTTAGTAATTTTCCATCCATTGACCCACCACCCTGCTCCCTGGCTATAAATCCCCACTTCTTGTATTCGGAGTTGGGTCCAATCTCTCTCCCCACTGCAAGACTCCCTCTACCTATCTCGATAATCCCCCCTTAAACAGATCCTTCCTTGTGTCGTGAATATTTTCTTTATTTTTTGAAATATGTTTTTTTATTTATTTTAGAGAGAAGGAGAGGGAGAGAGAGATAGAAACATCAATGATCCGCTGCCTCCTGCATGCCCCCCACTGGGGTTGGAGCGGCAACCCAGGCATGTGCCCTGACCCCTGACTGGGAATGGAACTGGTGACCTCCGGCTCGACCCACTGAGCCACACCAGCTGGGCATGAATATTTTCTTGAACAGTGGTCCCAAGCCCAGTGGGTCTCAGGGACAAGTCTCACCTCAGCCTCACCCTGCACAGACAGGCTGTTCTCTATGTACTGGATGAACATGGGTGGGAGAGACAGGATCCCCCACCTTGTCCTGGAAACCCCAGAAGGCAGACCCCTCCATTGTCACTCCCATCTCTGCCTGGATCCAGGGCTAGTGGAGGAGGTTGGGGGCAGACCGAGCTCTCACCTGTCCTCCGCCTCCCCCTCCAAGTCCATGGCCTCATGGCTGACTGACAGGGGCCCAGAGTCCAGGGGGACCGGGTCATAGTTGTAGTTGTAAGCAGAGGCTGGCATCGGCTGCTCTGGAAAGAAGGGGGACTTAGTAGGTAAAGGGTGCCGGAGGGGGACTTAATGGCAGACAGCCCAGAGGGACAGGAGAGGAGATGTATGGCCCAGAGCAACAGACAAGGTGAGAGGTCATGAGAAAGGGGAAGGGACACAGAGGTCAGAGATGGGGAGATGCAGACAGGGGTGGGGGAGGAGGAGACTTAGCAAGACTGGGAAGGAGATGCAGAGGCTCAGAGGCTAAGGAACGGAGATGGGGAGGACAGGAAGCCAAAGGAACAGAGAGATGGGTGGGGTGGGGGGGGCAGATGGGGACACAAATAAGGGGAAAGTTGAAGGGAAGGAGGGGGAGACAGAGGGAGCCTGGTTCCGCACGGGGAGGAGAGACACAGACCCATGCGGTGGGGGAGGGCGGGAAGTGAGGGACAAAGTAGGAGCCGGGGAAATAAGTGGGAGAAGGGAGACTCAGACGTGGGGGGCGGGGAAGGGGGCTCAGACAAGCAGGAACAAGGGAAAGAGAGGTCCTCGCCAAAGAGAGGTGGAAGCAGGGGCTGCTCAGCCAGGCAGTGACCAGAAGGGAAAGGAGGGGAGGGAAGGGAAGTGGGGGGGGGAGGGGAGGGGAGGGGGAAGCAGAGAATAGGAGTGAGTGATGCAGGACACGGTGTGGATGAGGTGATGAAAAGAAGAGGGAGATGCTGGGGAGGAGGGGCAGGTGCAGGGGAGGAGGGGCAGGTACTGGGGAGGAGGGGCAGGGGCTGGGGAGGAGGGGCAGGTGCTGGGGAGGAGGGGGAGATGCTGGGGAGGAGGGGCAGGTGCAGGGGAGGAGGGGCAGGTGCAGGGGAGGAGGGGCAGGTGCTGGGGAGGAGGGGCAGGTGCTGGGGAGGAGGAGATGGAGAGAAGAGAGCGTGACAGGGATGGGGTGAGGCACTCCTGGGCGAGGTAGGATCCCGAGGCCGGGTGCGTGTGGGTCCTCACCAAGGGAGCAGCGGCCGGGGGGCGCGGGCTCCAGCCTCAGGCCCCTGCGGCAAGCGGCCTCCTGCAGGCGGCAGGCACTGGTGTAGATCACGCCGTCAGAGCCACACACCGGGTCCCCGCGGGCGCCACAGTCTCGGGTGCAGTCGCAGCGCGCGATGGTCGCCTCCTCCTTGGGGTCAGCCGCAGGGCCCCGCTCGTCAGGAGTCCAGCCTGGGGAACGAGGCAAAGTCGGCAGAGCCCAGGGCACCCCAACTCCCCACCGGCCTGCGTCTGCCTGGATAGGGGACAGGTCCCTGGGGGAGGGGCCACCCTCTCCATGCGTGGGGACCGGTGCGCTGGGGTTACTGGAAGGCTCTGAGCCTTGACCTAGAGTAATTTCGTTCAAGTATTTGCATAGTACTTACTAAAATAAATTTTAAAATATAGAAGGTTTAAATTAAAAGCATTTCAAGAAGTTTGGAAAATCAAAAGCCCCAGGGACCTCCAGCCCCGCCCAGACCTTTACTGCGGCCACTCTCTGAGCTCAGGGGTCGGCCGCTGTCCGCACAACCCTCAGGGTGGAGGAGCAGGAGGCAAGGGCTCTCCACCCAGCCCGGGTCTCACAGGGCCCCTCCCTGCTCAGCCCCGCCCCTCAGCCCAGAACTCGCGCCTTTGACAATGCTGGGGTGCTCCTGCCTCACCACGCTGACTCCTCCTCTGCCAGGCCAGCGCCCCCCCCCCCCCCCCCGCAGATCTCAGCTCCCAGCGGGCGGCCCGCCCCGACGCGCGCGGAAAGTGGGGCAGGGCCCTGCGCACTCACCAGGGCCCTGGGCCGCGGAACGCTCCACTTCGTTGCACGCGGGCCCCGCGCACAGCTCCTGGGCCAGCGGGCTGTGCGCGCTGACATTGTAGAAGCGCGTGGCCTCAAAGGCTGCGGGGTGAGGGGGATGGTGACCATGTGATAGGGTGACAGGTGAGGGGCCGAGCTGGGGGAGCTGGGGTGTGAGAGAGCAAAGGGGCCTACCGGGCTCGTAGTAGTCGTACACGGAGATGGGCAGCGCGGACGTCCTGCCCACCACGTGCTCGCGGAGCGCCCGGAACTGCACGCAAGTCAGGCACTGGCTGGAGATCTGCGGGGCAGCGGACAGCACGGCTCGGGCTCGGCTGGGTCCACTTGTCCCAGGGCCTGAGCTGCGGCCTCCATGCTCTTTGGCACCCCAAAGCATGGGCCCAGACTAGCTGATTTCGGGGTACCCAGGAGGAGTGAAACAGAAACCTGGTCCCATTTCAGTTTGTGGGTCCTTTTATCCTCCTGGAAAATAAGTCTCAGCTGGCCTTTCAGCTCCCCAGTCCTGCAGCGGGCCGCCCCTCGCTGTGTGTGACATTTAGTTCCTTCACAATGTCGTGTGACATCACCTCTGTCTAGTTCCAGAGCATTCATCACCCTAAAGGATACCCTGTCCCCAAAGCAGTCACTCCCCATCCTCCCCTTCCCTGTGCCCCTCCCTCATGCCCTGGCAACCACCGCTCTGCTTTCTGTCTCTATGGATCTGCCTGTTCTGCACATCCTATATAATAAAAGCATAATATGCTAAGTATCCAACCGCTCAACCAGTCACTATGATGCACACTGACCACCAGGGGGCAGATGCTCCAACCAGTAGGTTAGCTTGCTGCTGGGGTCTGGCCAATCAGGACTGGGCAAGAGGGCCGGACACGCCCTGGGGTCCTCCCTAGGTCCCTCCCCAGCTGGCCCCAATTGGGACTAGGCAAGATGGCCCCGATCGCCTGCCAGGCCGAGGGACTCCACCCGTGGATGAATTCGTGCACCGGGCCTCTAGTCTCATATAAATGGGATCACACATTATGTGGTTTTTTTGTGCCCTGCCTCTCTTAGCACGTTTTTGAGGCCATGTTGTAGCCTGTGTCAGTGCTTCATTCCTTTTTGTGGCTGAATACTATATTCCATTCACCCCCAACTTTTCCCACCAAAACCAGCTGGCTGGGGCACACCATCAGCTACACCAGCTGTGCCTGAATTTACTCTCCCGGTTTCTTTCTCATGGTATGAAATAGTTGGAGGAATCACACTGGACCATGACCGCTGTGCCCTCGCCAATGTGGGTGCTGAGGAGGCCTCTGCCCACCACCCCAGCTGGCAGTACCTCATCAAAGTAGAAGAGAACTCTGCGTCCAGCCACCTCATACCTCTTCAGTGCCACATGCTGGCCAAGGAGCAGCTGGTGAGGAAGCCAGAGGTCAGGGTTCCCCCAGGCCCTCTGCCTGCAATGCTTGCTTCCTCCCCCATCTCTTTGGGGCCCACACTGGTCAGTGGGAGATAGGCCTGGGGAAGCTGGGGCCCCAGAGGCTGGGGGATTGCCCACTGTCATCAACAAGTCCCTATAGGCAGGGTCCAGGGGATGACAATTAGCACTTCCCAGGTGCTGCGGACCCCCCAGCCCAGGAGAGGGCACCCAAGGCGGCCCCTGTCCCTAGCGGTGCCTCGCCTCCTCTTCCTGCAGCCTCTTCCTATCCAGCTGCAGCCCTGGGTCAGGTCTCCCTGTGGTCCCCCGGGGACCTGGCTGAGCCCTGTCACCAGCTCCTGCCTCACCTGCACCATTCAACACCCTCCCTCCAGCCCCCCTCCCCGGCCTGGGACCCCTTTTCAGTTTTTTTGTTTGTTTGTTTTTATTGATTTCAGAGAGGAAGGGAGAGGGAGAGAGAGAAACATCAATGATGAGAGAATCACTGATCGGCCGCCTCCTGCACACCTCACACTGAGGATCAAGCCCGCAACCCAGGCATGTGCTCTGATGGGGAAGCGAACCATGACCTCCTGGTTCATAGGTCAACACTCAACCACTGAGCCACTCCTGTCCCAGAGCCTCTGTGCTGGTCTCCTCCTTCCCCTGGTACTCCTTCCAGTCCCCTGATCACCCCATCCCCACACTACAGACCACCTTGGGCCGAGGCAAGACCGTCCCCCACTTTGTGCACTCCCCTCCCCCACAAAAGAGGACATGAAACTGGTCTCTCTTACAGCCAGTCTGCTGAAGCCCTCCACTGCATGGGCGGCCCAGTGGGAGACTCACCTGATGGGAGAGCCCCCTCTTCCCACTGGCCCCTTTGCCCAGAAAGTGGGGGTGGGGGGAACCATCAACCAACCCATTTTACAAAGTGCTGGGAATTGGCACGCTGGGCAGGACCACCAACCAGAGACCCCCCTGGCCTCTGCCTGCCAGAGCCGCCTTACCTGCTCCAGGCTCTCCATGTCCACCCGCAACCCCGACAGCAAGGGCACCTCCAGGACAGCCATGTTGGAGGACCCTGCATGCAGCCACCTTCCGATAAGAGGAGAACGGGCTCAAATGCAAGCCCCCTGGTGGAATTCACGGCCCCCTCCGCCCCCACCACCCACGTGGCTGACGTCCTGCCCCGGTCCTCACTGGCAGGCCATCTGCACACACACGGTTTGCTGGTCATCCGTCAGCCCATTTCATAGCTGAGACACTGAGGCCAGGGAGAGGGCCTTGCTGAGGGTTCTGGGCCCAAGGGAAACCTCGTCACTCTCAGTGCCAGACCTCCATTTCCCCTTCTTTGACATGGGATGTGGCAATTGGCCTCTGGGGCCTGCTACCTGTGCTAGGTGTTGGTGACAGGAGGGAGGCTGACATTCAGAGAGAAACCTGCAGACTGCGGGTGCGAGGGGACAGAGTGGCCACCACCCTGGGAGGGTCGGGAAGCTCCCTGAGGATTGAGGCTGAGCGAGCCCACACCCAGATGGCACACATAGTGGGTTCTTTCTAACACTGGCAGGCTGGGGGCCCAGGTCAGGGCAGGTGCCACCGTTTGGGCTCCCAAATCTTGGGTGTTTGTAGCCAATGCCATCGCTGTCAAGGAGCTGGGCCTGACACAAGCACAGGGCAGGTGGCCTCACCTGGTGCACACCTCCAGGGTCACCTGGTACTCCTGGTGATGCAGGTCGGCTGCTGGGTCGTCGTCATCAGCAGAGGGTGCTGGTGCTGGGTGCCGGGGCCGCTCAGCCTCGGGCTCCTGGACACTCACGAACAGCTGGAAGGACGGCTTGGCCACCGGGTCTGGCACGTTGTAGGTGACATCAATCTGGGGTGGGTGAGAAGACCAAGTCTTAGGGCTCTGGGATTGTGTGGGGGAGCAAGGCAGGGACAGGTGGGAGAGGCCAGGCTGACGACGACAGTGACATCAGCAACGATTCCGGGAACTACGGTTACTCCATTTAGCCTTGAAATGGCCAGAGCTGTTTAAACAGACCATCATCCCATTTTTACAGGCCTCAAGCCAGGTCTGCCCGCTTCCAGGACTCTCTCTTTTACCTCCGCTGAGACCACTGTGCCATCTGGGCTCCCATTTTAGAGATGGGAAGGCTGAGGCTGCGAAGGTCTCCAGGCACACTTGCCTTCTCACACTCTCCAGAGCCCGTGAGGCCATCCTGCCCCCGCCCAGAGCTCAGCTAAACCTCAGGACCTGGTGACAGAGGGGCTATAGGGAGGGCCAGGGGGAAGCCAGTCAAATGGATCTTTCTGGAGGGACCCGATACCCAAGGGGACACGTGGTCACCTTCATTGGGCCCTGCCTTGGGCAGGGTGGGCTGCATACGGGGTGCTGACAGTCTGTCCTGGGGTCTCTCTCACATACCCACCCCGCATGCTGAGCTCAGAGCTGTGGCCCACCCCTCCCAGGGTCCCGGGTTCCAGGTGCCACTGTGAGCACCCTCACCTGCATCAGGCAGCAGCCTTCACCCTTGGCACTCACAAACAGCCCAGTGGGGAGGCTGGGGATCTGGGGAGAGAAGACACCGTGATCCCCCCGCAGACACACATGGGCGGGCGGGCAGCTGCCCCCACTCCCAGCCCTGGGAACACTCACCACTGCTGTCTGCAGAACCTTCTGGTTGGCCCTGTGCAGCTCGAAGGTCTCCTGGTAGTCCAGGTTGGTGGAGGCCAGTGAGATGGTGAGGTTGACACTGCCAGCATAGGACAGGATAGCATACTCTGCCAAGGCCTGCAGAGCCACACAGGTGTCCTGGGGACAGAAGGGGAGGCTGCCCTCAGCGCCAGGACCAGGCTGGCCAGCGGTCCCTCGGCTCCCCCTCCTGGACGGTGCTGACCCTGCACAGACCCGAGCCCCTTCCCTGGCCCTGCCCAGCTCGCCTGAGTGGAGGAGAAGCCCCCCAGGGCGTTCCGCTGCTGGGACAGCCACTTCACCACGGGCAGGGCAGTGGCCACGTCGCCCAGGAGGGTGTAGGTCAGCAGGGCGTAGGCCGTCATTTCCACCTCCGCTGAGACCACTGCAACGGGAGAGGCGGCTGGGCCCTTTGGCCGCCAGGACCCAAACCCAGGGCCCACGGCAGGCAGCGGGGGAGGGGCTGGCAGTACCTGCCTGGGAGACCCCGTCGCTGAAGCTCAGGAAGGTGTCCTTGCCCCCATCCTGGGAACCCGTCAGGCTCCAGTGGGTGACCCCGTCTGCAAGGCCAGGACGGATGAGAGCCACACCCCAGGACATTCAGCCTGGCATCCCAAGGTGGGCATCAAGGCTCGTGGTCTCAAGAAGAGACCCAAAGACTGGGCCCCAGTGGGGGGAGGGTGCCCGGCAGAGATGCTGGGACAGGAGGGGCCTTGGGACTGTCTCAGATCAGCAACTATGTGACAGACCCAGCCTTCCTGTACCCCTGGCGACATCACTAACCAATGGCCTCCCTCCTGGCTAAGCCCTGATGTGTCCCATGAAGTCACTCCCCACTTGCAAAGGCTCCTTCCCTGTGAGCTGTAAAAGGCCCTCAAACCCGGAGAAAACCAGCCACCCCGCTCCCCATCCTCAGCATTTAGTCCCAAATAGACACCAAGCAGCCGGCTGGCTGCTTTCAGAGTTTTGCTAACTTTTTCCCCCTTAAGTAGTGAAAACAACTTTTCAGGTGATGTCTGAATCAGAAAAGCCAGAATGGAAGCTCAGCCCCAGTGCGGCTGCTGGGAATAGGCGGCGGGGGGCGGGGGTCAGGGGGAGCGGGAGTGTGGGCAGTGAAGGGGGAGGGACTCAGTGTAGGGGCATTCCAAGAGGTCGCAGGTCAGTCAGTGACTGGCACTCCAGGGACACAATGGGAGTCATTTAGTAGTTGGGGAGACTGACACCCTGAAGACAGAAAGGCTGCCTGAAGCTCACCCTGTGATGGGGGCGGGGTGAGGACCAGCACCCTGCCAGGGATGATTTAAGGAAGCCTGGGGGACCCTCTGCTGGGGATCCCTGAGCAGTGTCCTCCCTGGTGGGGTTTGGGGGTCAGTGTTCCCTATTTTCTGGGGGAAGAAAGTGATGCTCAGGCACAATCCACATCATCAAATGACGCCACTAGGAGATGCAATAATAAGTGAATAATCCAACAAACAAAATGAAGTGAGCAAAAGATGCCTCCTTATTCCCATCGCATGAGTTCATGAACTGTTTCCTGGGCATCGTGGGTGGCCCCACACGGTGGCCACTGGGGTGGCAGGTATGGGACACCTACCCTGCGTGATGGCCAGGCTGCGGAGCCTCCGCAGGGCCACGGGGGCCGCCGGGCTGCGGAGCAGGGTCAGCGCATAGGCAGTCAGGGCACTGGTGTAGGGGTCTGAGGCCAGGGCTACGCTGGACTCCAGGAAGCGCTGCGCTCTGGCAATGGCACCCCTCTCCTCCTGGGGTGGGGGGAGTGGCAAGTGCAGTCCTGAGAGATCATTCTGCCCCCACCCCACCCCCACACAGCACCCCCACCTGCATGCCAGGGGAGAGCGCTGGATGGCTCACAGCCCCTTGCTTTTATGTTGGTGCCAGCATTTTCCATATGAAGTCTGAGCACAGCAGATCAATCCAGGGAAGCTCTGGGGACACAGGCAGAGCGCTGGCCGCCCCACCCACCTCACCTCATCACCAAGCTGGCCTCTGAGACCCACTGCTCGGCTTTTCTCGTCTTCAAGGCCTCGAATCAATGGTTGCCTCCTTCCAGAGAGTCCACCAACCCTGCTCACACTCACCCCACCCCAGTGTGAGTTGCTGGAGGACGGAAACCCAGTTTATTGTCCAGTGACGGGCTAGGTTCAGGGAAACTGCCCCAAAATAATGGTTAAGTGGGAAAATGAGTGATTGGAAGCATTCAAGAATTTAGCAAATGAGTCATGTGTTCCTGTGGGCACCAGGGGCGCCATGGAGTCAAGCTGACTCTGCTTTAGTGTCATAAAGATCGCAGAAGGCAGGGTCTCCCAAGCTTTCCATCTTTAGACCAGGACAGAGTGTGGGAGCTGCTGCGAGGGTGTGGTGTCGAGATGTAGCCTGTACCTTCTGGGGCAGGTGCCAGGGATGACACAGCAGGAGACCCAGACCCCAGGCCTGGCCCACACAGGCCTGCAGGGGAAATCGCTCGCTCATTCCTCCCGCTGACCTCTCGGGCCCCTGTGCTCACCTCGGAGGCCACATCCGTCTCCAGAAGTGCAGCCACTACATAGGCTGTCAGCGGAACTGTGCCATGGATCCCGCCCTGCAAGAGGATTCTTGGCTTCACTCCGAGCCAGAGGGGACAGCCCTCTCCGCACGGCCCAGCAGCACCAGGAGCAGGCAGGGAGCTCACCTGGATGTCCTTGTTCAGGATCCTGCCTATGGCCGGGAAGGAGCCGTCCACCTGCTGCTGCCGCACGATCCAGCCCTTGGCGGCTGCCAGCTCCCGGGGATCAATGAAGATGAAGCTTCGCGCCTGGGCAAAGGACTTCAGGACAAAGGCTGTGAGCCTGAAATAGGACCCAGGGGGCTGGGAGTTGCAGGACAGGGTCACCTCCCACGTGCCCGCTGAGGGACTGTGGGATACTCCCAAATCACCCTGAGCCTCCACTTCCTCATCTGTTAAACAGGTGAGTCCAGTCTGCCCTTCCAGGGCCGTTGAGAGCACTCAGTGGAAGTGTGTGGGCTCCCAGCTGGCCCAGGGATGGAGCCCAGTCTCCTTGCCAGACCCTCTCTCTCCAGCACCCAAGCCTTCCTACAAACTGGTCCAGTCCCACTTCCCCATGCCATGTGCATCAATGGTACAACTAAGAAAGTGGCCTGCCACACAGGAGCACCCACTAAATGAACAAGTGAATGAACGAATGAATGAATGAACATGAAATGAATGCATGGATGCACAGGAAACCATCTGTAACTGATCCTGAGTTTTAAAGCTTCAAGGCTGGATCCTGCTAGTCAAGCATTTAGGGAGAAGCACAAAAAGATTGTCCGTCCTGATGGACACCCGGCTCTGTGCTGAGCACGCCCACATCCTATCCCATTGTTTTCTTGGATCCCAGTCCTGGATGTATCCTGAGGAAACAGGCTCAGAGAGGTTGGGCATCTGGCCTAAGGCCACACAGCTCACAAGAGACACAGCCCCGTTTTCCCAGCTCCAGGTGGAGGCTGCTGCCGCCGCCTGTGCTTCCTACAGCCTCATCCGAAAGGGTTCTTCTCAGGGGAGGGGGAGGGAGGAGCCTTGGAGCGCCACGTCCCCACCACAGTGGGAAGGTGTGTAAAGAGTCATAGCTCACTGTTTCTGACCCGCAGAGGCCTCTGGGGGCTGCTGGGGCTTGGCCAGCTTTTGAAGAACGAGTCAATGGCTTTGGCCACCCGGGGGCAGTGTTCCTGTGGCCTTGCATCAAGGGCTATCAGCAAGACAGGGCCCTACGACCAAAACTGGGACAGTAGACAGACTGCTGGGGGATGGGAGACTGGGCAGGTCACCAAGCGCGGGCCCCTCTGGAGCACGTGAGCGACACTGTCACCGCAGGGCTCAGCCTGGCGTGTCCCACGCCCCCGGTCCTAGGCACTGCGGTTGTGCAGTGGACACTGTCAGCTTAAGGACAGGGCAGTCTCCACACCCACAGTTGCTGCAGGTGCCGCCAGGCTGGTGCTTTGGGAGGAGGGCCCTGGGGACAGTTGGGGGTGGCCTACAGTTTGTAAGCCCCAAAGTGGCCGAGGCAAATCCACAAACTTGCGTGGTCTGAGGATCCCAGGGAACAAGACCCAGGTGTGCCCAGCCCCCCACTGGGCCTGCCCTGGTCACTCCAAAAGTCAGAGGGAGCCCCTTGCAAGGGAAACCGGATGCCAGGCCACTCTTCCCGAGCACCTTGGCCTAGACCTCTCTAGCCATCCCTTCCGGCTCGGGGTCCCCATCCTCAGGTCCAGTGGGCCCAAAGGAGGCCCAGAGTGCCCGGACCCGTTCCCAAAAGGCCGGAGAACTGGGGCTTGGGGTCCCAGGGGCCAGGGGTCCCAGGGGCCAGGGGTCCCAGGGGCTCCGGGTCCCAGGGGCTGTGGTTCCCAGGCGCTCCAGGTCCCAGGGGCTGTGGGTCCCAGGGGCTACGGGTCCCAGAGACTGTGGGTCCCAGGGACTGTGGGTCCCAGGGGCTGTGGGTCCCAGGGGCTGTGGTTCCCAGGCGCTCCAGGTCCCAGGGGCTGTGGTTCCCAGGCGCTCCAGGTCCCAGGGGCTGTGGGTCCCAGGGGCTACGGGTCCCAGAGACTGTGGCCACAGCAGCAGAGACTGCCACCACCCTCACTGCACCCAGGCCTGGCAGAGTCTCCACTTCCCAGGCAGGCTCCTTGTCACCCTGGGGGTCAGGCCCCGAGCCCTGGCCTCGCTGTGCTGGATGAGGCCCTCTGTGGCAGCGCTGGGCGTGGGACTCACCACATGCTTCCTGAGGCGTCCCGCTCCCCAAAAGCACTGTAGGAGCCATCCCGGTGTTTATAGGTCAGCTGCCGTTGGTAGCCTGTGGGGTGAGCGGAGGTGACAGCATCCTCTGCTGAATGGCCTGGCCCCGGCCGGCCCATGTCCTACCCTGGGGACCACAAACAATGCCACAGCCACATCTGGGATCCTTGAAACTGCCCCTGTCACAGCAGGGCTGGCTAACGTGCACCATCTCAAGGCGACGCCCTCTGTCCCCAAGGGTGGGGACTGCTCCGCCCAATGGAGGCGCCACAGGGACCAGAGCAGGAGAGCAACAGGGGACAGGAGGGAGGAAGGGAGGGAGGTCAGGCAACTACGGGGGCCTCCAAGCTGGGCATTTGGTCTTATTATGAGGCCAGCAGGGGGCATGGGCAGTGCAAGCCTTGAAAGTGATTACAAACTGAACAGATCATGAGACTCAGAAATTCCACTCCAGCGATATTCAGACATGTCTTTACCCAGCCCATGAATGGGGCAATGCATGGCAGCACCATCCTGAAAGTCCTGAACTGGAGACTGCTCCAGTGCCCATCAATACACACATCATGGTCCCTCTACACAGCAACGAAAGGTGAAAGGACCCCACCATCCCCCAGCTCAGGGGGCAACTCTTACAACTCTTACGCTGTGGATGCCATGGTCAGAGCTCTAAGAGCAGAAAGCTCATCTGTGCTACTGAGGGCAGGAAAGTAAACCCAGATCCAACTCTGACATTTTATAGGACTTTTTTTTCCTATTCTAAATGTTTTTTATAATATTACTAGAGGCCTGATGCACGAAGATTTGTGCAAGAATGGGCCTTCCTTCCCCTGGCTGCCGGCACCGCCTACGCTCTGGCTGGAGCAGCCTTCCCACCTTCCCGCACTGCCCAGAGGCCCAGAGCGGCTGGGGCAGTGCCTGCGTATGCAAATTAACCCGTCATCTTTGTTGGGTTAATTTGCATACTCGCTTCTGATTGGCTGGTGGGTGTCACGAAGGTATGGTCAATTTGCATCTTACTCTTTTATTAGTGTAGAAGATTATATTGCTCTTGTTGGTTAAAAAAAATCTACATTTTTAAAAGATGCTGTTCCTTTCCCCCTGGCTGACTACCAGCACTCAGAGCCTTGTCCTCACAGGTGTGGCCCCAGCTCCTGCTGACAGTGGCAGATCAGGCTATCCAGAGTGGCCCCATTCACCCACTTCCTTCCCTCCCCCCATCTACTGTGCCTGGAGTGTGGGCTGCCCCAGCAGTCATGGCTGCCTTCCTCCCCACACCTTCTACCTCAGCAGATCCCCCAGTACCTTGTACCAGGTAATCAGTGGTCTCCCTCTCCATTTCGGGGCTGAGCTGCCTGGTTTTCTGAAGATACTTCAGGACAAAGACGTTGGGGGCAAAATGGATCATGTTTTGCTCTCCACAGCCAAAGGGCAGCCGCAGGAGGCTGCTGAGGTGGTTCAGGGTGGGCCCCATGACGTCTCCTGGGGAGAAGAAAAAGAGGGCTGGGCTGGGGGTCGGCCTTGCCCAGGGTCCTCGCTGTCTTTGGGACAGCTTTGCAGAGGTGGGAGCCCACCTGTGGCCTAACAGTGGCCGCCCCCACCTCTGAATGCTAGTGCTGCCATTTGGAACTGGACTGTACCCTGTCCAGTCAGCCCACCTGGTCTACCAGCTCTGGTGGCCACCTCATACACACCTCCCTGTGTTCCTTAGCTTGAACTTAGGTGTTCTTTCTCTACCTTTTCATTACGCTAAATGCTTTTTGCTTTCTGGCTTTTTAAACAGGTACATTCAAGGCTATGAATTTCCCTCAAAGTATGATTTTGCTGCACCTCACAAATGATAATGCATCAATATAGCCATTTAGACTTCTAAATCATTCTAAATATTTTTCTAACTTTTAATAAAAAATGTGATTTTTCTCCCTAATCATGAGTATTTAGATTTTTTAAAATTTATTTTAGAGAGAGAGAGGAAAGGAGAGAGAGCAAGAGAAACATCAACCTATTGTTCCACTGATTTATGCATTCATTGGTTGATTCTTTTTTTATATATGCTTTTATTGATTTCAGAGAGAGGAAGAGAGAAACATCAATGATGAGAGAGAATAATTGATCAACTGCCTGTTGCACATCCCCTATTGGGGATCGAGCCTGCAGCCCAGGTATGTGCTCTGACCGGGATTGAACTGTGACCTCCTGGTTCATAGGTCAACGCTCAACCACTGAGCCACACCAGCCGGGCTATTGGTTGATTCTTGTATATGCCCTGACTGATGGAACCCACACCTTGGCTTATGGGGATGCTGCTCTAACCAACTGTGCCACACGGCCAGGGCAGTATTTGGATTTTTAATAAAAGTTTCCATACATGGGTGGCTTTGTTGGTGCATTTTTTAATATATTTTTTTCTTTTATTTCTGGTCCTTATTCTCAACCCTTCAGCACTGCGTCTTCCTCTTCTTGGCCTCTCTGTCCCCCAAATTGCTGATGGGCCCTCCAGAATCCCCACTGTCCCCTGACCGCACCTCCTCTCCTTCCTTGGCCTTTCCTCCTGTCCCACTGCCTCCTCCCGTGCGGGGGCTGCCTGGCTACTTTCTCATCAACCCCCTCTGGGTTCCCCACTTCTTCTCTGCCCTTCTGCCCTATTGCGCTGAAGGCACTGGCACACGGGGCCAGCCTTCCCTCCTCTCCACCTCGGCCCACGTGCATCCTCCCCTATGCCCATCACCTCCATTTGGGCCACTAACCCTCCCTCTCAGCCACCTCTAACTTAACCTTGTACTTCAGAAATCAACTCCAATATCTTCTGATCCAGCCACAACCACCAACCTCCCTGAGCCCCAGGGCTTCCACTCTCTGATGTCAGAGACCTAAGACCCCTCAGTCAGGTCTGTCTGCCCCTCCTGGCCTCTCCCCCTCTCACCACCCTTCCAGCTCCCACAGTGCTACTTCCCACTTCCGTGCCTGAGCTACAAAAGACAATCCACAGCCCCAGAGACCCCTGGTCACAGCCTCTTGCCCCTGTCCAACCAATGTTCTAGATGCCTGCCCTCTCACAGGACCCCACTCCCCACCCTGTACCTGGCTGGTTTCACCTGGCCATTTGGCCTTCTTTGCACATCACCCCAGCTCCATTGCCCCTGGAGTTTATCACCTACCCCTTGGGGTCACCCTACATAGGGCTTGGACTGTGAAGGTTGGACCTGCCTTCTCGGCCAGACAAGGAGCTCCTCAAGGGTAGGGTTGGGATCATCTCTGGGACTGTCCCCAGAGCCCCGCATGGAGAAGACACTAGAAACTATTTGTCGGGAGAGAGTGGGTGGGTGGCTGGAGGCCCCGGGGGCACAGGTTCCCAGCAAAGCCCAGTGGGACCTGAGCCTGAAGAGGCCACCTTGCCCTCTAGGCTCTTGCCCGTCCTCCCAAGCCAGGCTGCGGAGCAGACACACCTATGAGGGAAGCGGCCGCCCGCTCCGAGCCAGGGATGGCACTGTGTGGGACCCCCAGGGTGAAGGCCTCGCTGTAGCTCTCATCCACCTCCATCTTCCTCCAGATGCGGAACTCGCCCATGGAGCCCCAGCCCGTGGAGAAGCCAATGAACTGGACCTCTGGTGCCTTGGGGAGGGTCCAGGTCATGATGACAGACTCGTTGGATGGCTCTGGACCATAGCCAACCTGAAAAAAAGAGGCCGAGGCCGCTGGAGGCTGGAAGAAGGCACACAGTGGCGCTCAGGCAGCAGCGACACAGGCTACAGGGCCAAGGTCAGAGACACTAGAGATTATCCTATCCATTAAATGGCCAACAGAGACACAAGCATGGCACCTACAGGTTCCGAAGTGACCGGGCGCCCTGGAACCTCTGGGCCTTTGCACTTGCTGTTCCCTCTGCCAGGAACATCCTTCACTCTGGTTTGCCCAGTTGGCTATGTCCCTCCTCTAGGAAGCTGTTTCAGGTGTTCCTTTTCTACAGCCCCTCTCCTTGGATCAGAAAGTACCCTGAGCCCCTTTTTACCTGTTCACACCCACTTTCCTTCTCCCTAACCCCCCACCACCACTCAGCTCCCAGATCCCCAGGCGCTTCCTCTACCATAGCTCTCACCACAACTCCGGGAAGACTGTGAGAAACTTGAGGGGCCGCCCTCTGTCTATCCTCCCTCCTCCCCACCCCTCCTCAGAGCCAGACACAGAGCAGGAAGCAGTCAAGGTCAAAGAACCGCGAGGTTCCCGTGCCCAGCCAGGCCAGCCCAGCCGTGCCTGGATGAGCCCGCCATGCCAGCTGATCCAAAATGTTCGGAACTCATCCCAGGAGAGGATCTTGGCTGTGTGTGTGCTGGCCACGGGCTCGCCCATCTTGCTGGTGGAGATCCAGGACCTGGTGTTCTGGTGTCCCCCCAGGACGATCTCAATCATCCCCGCTGTGTCTTGGGGCCCGGGGGACAAGGCCACGCGGGCGTCGTTGTGGGCTCGCACGGCCAGGTCGAAACGAGTGAGGCGCTGTGGCCGCTGCACGTACTGGAACTCGTACTTGTTGGGCGTGGAGATATGAACTCTCTCTGGATGGAGGAAAGGAAGAGGGGGCATTGTGGGTCGCCTGAAGGCCCCACCTCTCTGTGCCTGCTCTTAGCGCTGAGAATTGGGACCATGGGGAGTGGGTCTCACTGTGGCTCAGTCAGCAGCTGCAGAGGCATGGCTGCTGCTGGCGTAACGGCGGCTTGTCCAGTAGCACAGAAAAGAAGTGCTCTCAGGGATACTTCCTACAAAAGATGCACAAGACCTGTACACTGGGAATGGGAAATGCTGCTGAAACTAAAGAAGACCCAAGTCAGTGGGGAGCCAGATACGTTCGTGGGTCTGAAGACAATATTTTGAGATATTAATCTATAGATGTGATATCATCCCAACAAAATCCCAGCAGGGTCTTTGGAGAAATTGCAAAGCTGATTCTACATGGAAATGCAAGACCTAGAAGAAGCAAAACAACTTTGATAAGAAAGAATTGAGTTGGAGGACTCACCCCATATGACATTAAGACTCTAAAGCTACAGGAATAGCCACTGGTGTGGCTCAGTGGTTGACCATCACCCTATGAACCAGGAAGTCATGGTTTGATTCCCGGTCAGGGCACATGCCTGGGTTGCAATTCCCCTCCCCCAGTAGGGGGCATGCAGGAGGCAGCCGATCAATGATTCTCTCATCATTGATGTTTCTATCTTTCTCTCCGAAGGGTGTGTGTGTTCCTCTGCCAGGAACGTCCTTCACTCTGGTTTGCCCAGTTGGCTATGTCCCTCCTCTAGGAAGTTGTTTCAGGTGTTCCTTTTCTACAGCCCCTCTCCTTGGATCAGAAAGTACCCTGAGCCCCTTTTTACCTGTTCACACCCACTTTCCTTCTCCCTAACCCCCCACCACCACTCAGCTCCCAGATTCCCAGGCGCTTCCTCTACCATAGCTCTCTCTCCGAAGGGAGAGAAAGATAGAAACATCAATGATGAGAGAGAATCATTGATCGGCTGCCTCCTGCATGCCCCCCACACACACACACTGGGGATCAAACCTGCACCCCGGGCATATGCCCTTGACCAGAATCGAACCTGGGACCCTTTAGTCCACAGGCTGACGCTCTATTCACTGAGCCAAACCAGCTAGGGCAAATATGTATTATAAATTTTTTTAATTCTCAAAAAATAAATAAAACAAAGCTACAGGAATCACAACAGTGTAGCTTTGCTGTCAACATAGACAAATCCCCAATGGAACAGAACAGGGAGTCCAGAAATGGACACAGACATGTATGAACAACTGACTTTCAACAAAGCTGTGAAGGCAATTCCAGAGAGAAAGAAAAGCTTTTCAAGAAATGGTGCTAGAGCCCTGGCCAGTAGCTCAGTGGGTTAGAGCGTCATCCCGATATGCCAAGGTTGTGGGTTCAATCCCTGGTCAGAGCATATGCAAGAATCAACCAATGAATGCATAAATAAGTGGAACAACAAATAGGTTTCTCTTTCTCTCTCTCCCCCAACCCTCTCTCTCTTTCTCTCTTTCCCTCTCTCACTCTCTCCCCCTCCCTCTCTCTCTCCCTCTCCCTAAGAAAGAAAGGAGAAAAGAAAGGGTGCTGGAACCACTGGCTATCCAGATGCAGAAAAATAAACTTTGATCCATATCTTGCATGGTCTCCAAATATTAACCCAAAATGGGTTGTAGCCATTTTATAAATATAAAACCTAAAACTGTAAAACTTTGAAAAGAAAATGTAGGATTTGGCAAAGATTTCTTAGATACAATCCCTAAAAAGAAAAACTGATAAATTGGACCTTGTCAAAATAAAGAACGTCTGCTCTCGGAAAGATACCATTAAGAGAACGGAAAGACAAGCCACGGAGTGGGAGACAGAGCTCTGCCAAGCACTGGACCGGTTAGGGGCTGGTATTCAGAATACACAGTCATGCCAAACGCCTGGGCAGTGGGAAGGTCGTTCACTGAGGGCTGGACATCACCCAAGGACTCCAGACCCTCAGCTCTGTCTCCTGCAAAGCCCCCTGTGACTGCCCGGTGCCCAGCCCGGCCCAAGCTCCAAGCTGGACGGCTTCTCAGGCAGGATCTGGATGGAAGGGGACAGACTGCCCCACAGGCAGCCCAGGCTCACATTCCACCCAGCATTTCCATGACTCCACCAAGGCAGAGGTATGGCCCTTCTCCGGCCACTCCACCCACTGGGCACTCTCTGTACCCATTTCCTGTTCACGTGCAGGCATAATGCTAATTTAAGGGGAGTCACGGCAGACCCCAGATCCCCACCTTCTGGAACTCACTTTAATTTCCCATGTCCTCCTCTGCTGCGCCAAGGTCTGGGTCTCCCTAATTCCTCAGTGTCACTCTAATACCCCTTCCCTGGACCCTGGGCTCTACTCCTGCCCACGGTCACTCTTCTCGTTGGCATCTACAGTCTGCAATTGTGTACATTCACTTCCTGTGCCACAGGTGTCCAGCCCTCACTCTGGTTTATGGTTGTCCCCAGACAGAACATCTCCGTTCTCTGCTGCTGGGTCCTCAGCCCCCAGGCAGGGTGGGTGCCTACTTAGCAGCTGGAGAGCTGCAACACTGCAGGGGTAAGGGCCAGAGTCCTCAGTGGGGTGGGCCTGGGGACTCACCGTTGGGACAGAAGAAAGCACTGTAGGTGTATGTGCGGGGAGCTCCTTCGGGCTGAAACAGAAATGGGAAAAACCGTGTTGGGTGGCAGTCAGGAGAGGGTGCAACTGCTCCCCCATGGCAGCGGCTCCAGCTCTGGACACTGCAGGGTGATGCCAACTTCACAGCTACACAGAGAAGGACTGGGCTGCGCACCTCCCAGGTGCAAGTAGGGAAACTGAGGCTCCCGCTCCCTTCCCTGGGCTCTAATCAAACAAACTCACCAACCAATCCTGGACTTGTCATGCTCCCCACACCCCCACTTGCCCTCCTGGCCACCCTCTTCCATCGGGCTCCCAGCCCAGCTTCCCTCTCGGGGTGGGGAACACTATGACTTGAAGGCCACCATGACCTAAGGCCCCATCTGATGTCCTTCAGCACCCAGAAGGGGATGCCTGCGTCTGCCAAGGACAGGGTCTCCATCCCACTGTCTGTCCCAAACATCCCCTGTCTCCTGTCTCTTCCACCCATGCTCCTGCTCTGCCCCTTCCACAGACATCTCCCAAGTAGCAGAAGACAGCTTAAAAGGAGGCACCCAGAACTGAACCCAACAACATGCCCCTCAGAGTTTGGTGTGACCAGCACAGCCCCGTGGGACTCTCAACTCGCAACACCTCTTTTATCCCACAAAACTAGTAAGTTAGGGCCACACTTTCCTAGAGAATCCCAGGCCGATTTGCCACGGCCTGCTCTGTGCCATGGAGAGGGGCCAGATGCTGCAGTCTTCTGGAGAGGAAGCCCCCTCACCTGCTCCAAGGCCCCGAGGGAAAGAAACCAGGGAATTCCTAGGGAACAGAGCCCTGGCCAAGTGCCCTGGGCGAGGGCGAGGGCGTGGGCTCACCTCAACGATCACGCTGCGCCTGAGGTGGTCCCGCCCGGTGGGGACCCTCCTGTCCGCGTTGCTCTCCTCTGCGTGTTTGCTGGGCTTCCCGTCCCGGCAGCAGCTTGTTTCTCCGTAAGCTAGGACTTTGGCTGCAGAGATTTGAGTGCTCAGTGCTGCTCTCAGAGCAGGGAGCTGTCCTGTCCCCCTTGGAGCATATATGCACATGTATGTGTGCGCATGCACGCACATGTGAAAGCTGCACGTTGTGTGTATGCATATGCTCTGTGTGTCTGTGCATGTGTGCGTTTGTGTACATGCATGTGTGTGCGTTTGTACATGCACACGTGTGTGCTACATTGGTTTGGCGCCTTAAGAACCCGGCTCTAGCAGGTAAGGCCTCAAGCCCCATCCTCAGGGGCCCCTCCCCCATGTGCAGACCATTCCCTCTGGCCTGCCTCCCCAGCTGCTGTCCTGCCCTTCAAGACGGGCCCGCCCCGCACCTGCTCCCCCCGCCTGCAACCCCCTGCCGCACCTCGCCCATGCCTGTGGTCAGGGCCTGGGCCCCTTGCTGGCCTGGAGGGGTGCCCAAAGAACAGGGCCCTCACCTGTGATGTTGCTGAGCCCCAGGTCGCTGAAGGACAGGACCACCCAGATGGGCTCAGTCTCCCCAGAGGCCACGCACATCTTCTTGGTCAGATGACGTTTGCCGGGATGACCGACAAACCGGATGCCCTTGGGAACGGAGATCTTCACATACACCTGCAGGGGGCGGGCTCATGGTGCCCGAGTCTGTGCGACTCCCAGCACATCCTCCTCCCACCGCCACCATCAGCCTGCCAGCCCTCCCCAAAAGCTGTGCCCTCCTGGGAAGCCCCCTTTCCAGTTCTAACCAGAACCAATACTCGCAGTGTCCTGCGGGGAGCCCCCTTCCTCCCTCAGCTCCCCACCCCCCACAGGTCCAGTTCCCCCTCAGACCAAGACCAGTTCAAGGGCAACCTCGCCACAGCCACCCCGGGGCATCGAATGACGAGCCACTCCCCGTGCAGGCCCCACAGAGCAGTCCTCTGAGACTCTCTCCAACCACCGGGGTCTACAGCATCGTAACAGCTCTGCGTGTGCACCATGTGTCTCTGTGGACATGTGTCCCTATAACCCCAAATCTAGGACAGGCTCTTTGCTCCACATCTGTTTGTCCAGCCAGCATATATGAAGTACCTCGTGGGGGCAGGTGCCCTGCTAGGAGCTAAAGAAAGAGAACTGAATGAACCACGGAGCCTGTGGGAGTGAGTGGGACCAGGCTGAACGCTCACGCCCAGTTTATAGATAGGAACACTGAGAAGGAATGAGCTGGTAGTTTAGCCAAGCTAAAGCCCAGGGGGTCCTCTGAGGAAAGTGAGGCACAGAGGTGTTGAGACCACGCCCCAACCCCCAGCAGCCTCGGCGCCCTTCAGGTCACAGATTCCAACCACGCCCTTGACAGATGTCCTCGTTTTTCAGGAAAAGCCAGAAATCTGTTTGGGAGGAGCAGCGTCTCAGTTTCCACGGCGTCTCCGGTGTGGGGCCACACCTCACATCTGCTGTCGGTGTGAAATAAGCCAGAAGCCCGGGGGACGCTGTGCACACGGGCAGGGCCTGGAGAAGGCCAGCTGGCCGGCTGAGGCCGACACCTGCGGCCGGAACTCTGGGCCAACCTGCAGAGAGCAGCAGGCTTGCTCCGAGCTGGACCCCTGACCCTGTGCCCCGCTTACCTCTCCGCCCTGACCTCAGTTTCCAATCGCCGCCCCTGAGAGCTGCCTCGAACCATTGGGAGCCCTCCTCGCCTCCCTTCCTCTCACCCTCCAGCAGGCATCCAGGCTGAGATGGGGCTCAAAGATGACAAGGTCAGGGAGGATGGTCTCCCCAAGATGCACCGAATCAGGGCCCCCCAAACACCCCTTCCCCACTGTGCCCCTATCAGATCTTGGTTCTCAAGGGTCCCTCCACCTCACCTGCCATCCTTCCCTGTCACCAGGTTCTGAAATCCCCCAGCCTCCAAGGTCAGCCTCCTCCAGGGGAGCTGCTATGGGTTGAACTGTGTCCCCCAAAAAAGATATGTTGAAGTCCTAACCCCCCACAACCTGTAAATGTGACCTTATTTGGAAATAGGGTCATCAAATTACAATGAGATCTTAGCGTGGACCCTAATCCAATATGACGGGGGTCCTTCCTTATAAAATTTGGACACAGACATTCACAGAGGGAAGGTGGCCACGTGAAGACAGGGCAGAGATGGGAGCGATGCAGCCACAAGCAAAAGGAACACAAGGGTTGCAGCAGCCACCAGAGGCCAGGAGAGCCATGCCGGAGACCAATTCCAGCATGTCAGCAGGGCTGAATCATCTGGGAATGGCTAACGGCATTTCCCCAAACCTGAAAAGGATGCATAAATGATTGCTTGCTGCCAGACAGCTGAGGGCATCTTAATCTACATGTTTTTGCCTCCTACTGGCCAAACACCTGAACAGCTGAAGGCAATTCCCCAATCTGACAATGGATTCTGTACCTAACCCTACCCTTCGATGTGTATATCTACCTCACCTTGGGACAAATTGTGTTAATAAAAAGCAAGGGGTCCTGAGACGAGGAGAACTTAGTTCCTTTAGCTAAGTCTTCTCTGACTCCCCATAATGCCTTCCAAAATTATGTTTCATCTCTGGACCCTTATTTAATTTACGCACAGCGCCTTCTTGATGCTGGATCAAGACCACCGGCATTAGAGCCATGCAACACTCTCCCTCAGAGCTTCTAGAACGAGCCAACTCTGCCCACATCTGACCTCGGACTCTGGCCCCCGGAACTGTGAGAGGATAAATTGCTATTGGTTTAAGCCACCCGGTTTGTGCTACTTCATTACGGCTGCTACAAGAAACTGACACAGAAGCCTTTTCCATTTCCTCCAAGAGGGAGCTGTGGCCCCCACTGTACACCCCCCGTCCCAGATGGGTGTATGAATTTCAGTGTCCAAAAATAAAGATCAATGCTGCAGCTGCGTCTGTTCATGTACATATCGTCTATGATGGCTTTCCTGCTGCAACAGAGACCAATATGTACGGTCAGGCCCTTTACAGAGGAAGTGTGCCGACCCCTGCTCCATGCAGGCTAGGAGTCAGGCCAGGGGGCTCCGTGGCATCTGCACCCCCACCCTGCCAGGCACACATCCCCATCCAGCCCCGCCCCAGCTTAGGTGGCTCCTGCCTCTGCCTCCTCAACAACACAGATGCTGTCCACTCCAGACCCCACCCTGTTTCCCAATATCACAGATGCCATTTCCATGGCCCGAGGATGACCCCACTTCCCATACCTCCCCAATACCACAGATGCTCACCCCATGGCCTCCCCAGGATGACCCCATCTCTCCCCTGCTTCCCTGATAGCAAAGATGCTATGCTCCTCCAACATCCCCCGGACGACCCCCCACAACACACACTTCCTGATATGGATGCTGCCCCTGCAGCAGGAAGGGCTGTGCGGGGCGGGCTCAGTACCTCAGTGCAGGTGCCCATGTAGTTGTAGATGCTGAGCGGGATCTTGACCTGCTCTCCGCGGACCACCTGGGGGGGCAGCGTGAAGTCCACAAAGAAGGGCTTGAAGGTCTTCAGCAAGGAGGGCGTGGCGATGCCCAGGCCCCACACCGAGGACAGACCCGCAGCCTCGCCCACCCAGCTGGTGATGGAGTCGGGGACCTGCACGCTGAACGTCTCCTCGCCAGACGGGTCACTGCGGAAAGATGGACAACCTGTGGGCCCTTCTCCGGGGCCATGCTGCCGCGGCTAGGTGAGAACAGATGACCCTAGCCACACGGCCTAAGCCCAGGAAGGTACCCCCTGCAGCTGTGAAATAATCATTTAAGACACCATGAGCATGTGACAGCAGAAAGCCGTCCCTCTGCCCTGACTCTCTGTGAGGGTCAGAAATGTGAATGGCTCTCAGGATGAGAGCCCATAGGGACACAGAATACGGGTTCAGAGGTACAAACTTTAGCAGGGCATGCTCCACCCAGTTTACGGGAGAAGATGCTGAATCGAGGGGACCACTCACTTAGGGCATGCCTGTGAGTCCCAGAAAGGTGTGTCCCCATCCTGACCCCTGTACCTGTGAATGTGGCCTTATTGGGGAACAGGTCTTTGCAGATGTTAACAAGCGGTCATGCTGGAGTAGGTGGTCCCTAACCCAATAACAGGCGTCCTTATAAGAAGAGGGAACTTCTGATACAGAGCGGGAAAGGCCTTGGGAAGACAAGGCAGACACAGGGGCAGGGGGCCATGGGGAGACAGAGGCAGACATTGGGGTGATGTGGCCACAAGCCAAGGACGCTTAGAGCCCCCAGAAGCTGGAAGAGACAGTGAAGGATCCTCCCCTAGAACCTCCGGAGGGAGCTCAGCCCTGCCGACACCGTGCTCTTGGACTTCCGGCCTCCAGAACCGTGAGAGAGTAAATCTCTATTGTTTTAAGTCCCCGGCTCGTGATCACGTGTTACCACAGACCCAGGAAACTGATACAGTAACCCCCCAAGAAGAAAGAAAGACCATAAAAAGGCTTAGCAATAATTTTTAAATTGATCACATGAAACAATATTTGGGGCATATGTAAAATATATAATTCAAATGAACTCCACCTGTTTCTTTTTATGCCTCTGACATGGCACTAGGAGGTTTGAAATTACATATCTGACAGCACTGCTCAAACCCACGCCAGATCCTCCCTGCCCCCGCCAGTGGCACGCTGATGGCTCTGGGATGGCCCTGGGGACAAACCCTATTGTCTCCTTTGCAGTTCCAGGATGTCCTTTTGCGATTTGCCTTGGCATTTGGTGCAAACATGCTCGTTGGGAAATAAAACCTTTAACCCGAGAAGCCTAAGAACGGAAGCCGGAATCGCTCCTGGGCTGGCAGGGGCCAGGCTGCTGCTCCTCCCCTGCCCATCCACCTCTGTCCACTTCCGGAGCCTGACCCAGGCAGGCCTCACGGGGCAGCCAGACACCCCAGCCTACAGCTTGCAGAGACCACACTGCCGGTCAGGCCCCGCAGTGCCTGCGTACCTATCGTCCCCTTCTGTGAGGGTCACACGCTGCCGCCCCCTCCACAGCTCAAGCCCAGCCTCTTCCCAGTTGGCAGAACTTTCATGGCTTAGTATGGTCACAGCCAACAGAGGGGGAGGGAGCACCTCAAGTCTCAAATCCCTGGTTGCAACCCTATGTGGCTCTCCACATTCCCCACCACAGCCCATGCTGCCTTCACCTCCACAAACCCCCTCCTCTAGGCCCTTCCAGCTCACTCCAACCTGCTCTTGTCCATGCTGGTCCTGCCACCTGGACACCTTCCCTTTCTTGTTTGTCCATCTTGTGGGACTCAGCTTAGGCTCCACCTGCTCTGGGCGCCTCTCCAGCTTCTCCAAAGGGCTCCTCTTCCGCCTCTGGAGCCCCGTGCCCAGCCCGTCATGAGAACATGAAGCTTCAGTAGGATTGGTGCCAGGAATGGTACCACATCACCCCTGTCTTGGTACCATTCCTGGCACCAAAAGCATCACCTGGCACCCAGAAAGCAGATACACAATTGAATGATGATGGCCAGACAGCCCATCTTAAGTCTGGGGTCCCAGAGCAAAATGCAATAACCTGGATCTATTCTGACGGGGAGTTAAGCCTTCCCACAATGGGCACACACACATCTGTGAAACAGCCCGAGGAACCCCGGCGGGGAGCTCTGTTCTGTGCGGAGCCCATGCCATGTGCCTCGTGGCACCTCGTGCCTAGAAGGGGGACCTGGCTCAGGAGGCAGCACCCCAATGGCCCGGGGTCTGAACTTTCAGGCCACCACTGCCTTCTACTAGTGCCATTGGGGTCTCATACTGAGCATTGCAAGAAAAAAGCCGATGGCATCCTGCAGGAATTTGCCAGGGCCCTGCTGCTTCAAGAACTAAAAGGAGGAAAATGTGGAAAGGAAATGTGCTGAGAAAAGCAGCCTGTGTTTTGGGCAGGCGTCCGAGTCCCCTGAGGCGTGAGGAGGAGGTAGGTGGGGTCGAGTTCCTGTTCCAGGGAACTGTAATGGTTTTAATGAGCTCGTTATGCAAACAGGGCGGATAGAGTTACCCCCAGAGGGAGCCGTGAGAGGCACAGAGCCCTTACATTTTAAATGTCATGGGCAGATGTCAGAGGCTGCAGCAGGATTCAGGGCTGGCTTCATGGCTTTGGGTTTTACGTGTTAGAAAAAGATGCCCCAAGTCTCACTCAGATGGGGGTGTCGAGCTGCAGGCGAATCCCCTGCGAACCATCTGGACTTATGTGAATGCCCCAGCGCGGCCCACAAAGACGGCGAAGGAAGGGAGCCTTCCTGTACCTGATGTTGAGACAGTGCCAAATCCAGGTTTCCGGGAAGAAGGTCCTTCTCCTCTTCTCTGCTCTGGCGGGGGCGGGGAGAGAAGTAATTAAAGGTCCATGGTCATAACTTAATTCTGTTCCCTGGCAGGTTAGCATTCTACTCCATTAGGACGTAACATGTTAATTCTCTGACTCGGCAGGGTTAACGTTCTACTAGATTAGGGCTAGAAGTGAGGCATCAAAGGCTTGGCAGAGTCACCTTCCAATGAGAGTGCTTCAACTCGGAATTTAGAAGGTAAGAAGGGCCGCAGGGACTACCCCAAACCCTCCCCTTGGGTTTGTCCTGTTTTTCTGCACCATCACATGAGCTCTTCCCCACCCCAACCACTCCCATTCGGCCAGAGCGCCTTTCCTCATTGGTCCATCCTCAGAAGCCTCACACTCCCCCTTCCCTGGAGGCTGTCCCTTCACTTAAAAATAATAAGAAGCCCAACTCGAAATTTAGCAAAATGGCTCAGAATTTAAAAATGGTCATATTCTTTCAACCTGTAATACCTCTCCTAGGAATGCACCCTGGAGATGCCCACAAACACCTGTGCCAAGACAGACAGATGGAGTAGTTCATGGCAGCCCTGTGAGAATTAGCAAACAGCTGGAATCTCCATCAGCAGGGGACTAGTTAATCACATGACACTACATTCATACAGCAGAATATTATATGTCAGTGAAAAAGAGGGAGATAAGCATATACTGTATATACAGATAGGGACTGTCTCCAAGACTTATTGTTGACTTTAAAAAGGGAGGTACAAAACAGTATTATAGTCTCTCCCATTTTTTTTTAATCCTTATATATGCACCCAAAAATTCTAGAAGGGTATCTAAGAAATTATTGGCCATGGTTGTCTCTAAGAAGGGAATACGAGACTCTGGAGATGGGAGACTTCTGCTTCTGTGTATAACCTTTCATACTGTTTGAAAACATTTTAACCACATGCACGCGGTTAAAAAAACATCTTGTCCTCGGATTAAGGATGTTATCCAGACCTAACCAGTTTGGCTCAGTGGATAGAGCGTCGGCCTGCAGACTCAAGGGTCCCAGGTTCGATTCCGGTCAAAGGCATGTACCTTGGTTGCGGGCACATCCCCAGTAGGAGGTGTGCAGGAGGCAGCTGATCGATGTTTCTAACTCTCTATCCCTCTCCCTTCCTCTCTGTAAAAAATCAATAAAATATTTTTTTTTTTAAAAAAAGAAGGTTATCCAATTACGAAAAGGCACAGACACCTGCTTTTTAAGGCATTTCCTGTGCCTGGTGCATTGGGATTTGCAGTTACCCTTTTGTGGTTTGGGGTTTCAGAAGGCTGTTTCCAGGCCAAGCTCTCGCGGCCCCTGGGGCAGTGGCTGACTGGTGGAGCCTGAGGGGCCAGTATTCACCTCCCTCACCCAAACCACATCCCAGAAATGCCTCTGAGTGCATCCAGACTGCCACGGGAGAAGCCTGGTCTGCCACACCCTGATTTGGAATTTGGAAGCTAAGATCCTTGTGGGCCTGCCCAGGCAGGAAGAACCCAGGGGTCCCAGGCACCCAGGAGCCACTGCAGAGGGGGCTGGCGGATTGGGAAGGCTCTCAGTTTAGGCAGAGAAAGCTTGAAAGGTGAAGAGGGCTTTCATGGGTAGGCCCATCAGAGTGGAAGGCCCTCTGGTCCATTTCTGGTTCAGAAAAAGGGCCGAGGAGCCTGGGGCTCATCCTCAGGGTCTCTGGAGAGACCCAGATACGGAGGGACTGCTGACTACATCGACCCCATTCCTGGCCCCCTTTGGCTGTGTGCCCTCTCTCAGAGGAATAGGTGGGAAAGAGGACATCCAAGGCTTGCCTCCCCTGTCTCAGCTCATAGGCCCTTAAATCCAGAGAGTGGGGAGGCAAAGTCTTCAGAGCACCCTTCCCCTTCCCAAGCTGCTGGCTAAGAGCCATGATTGAGAAGCCAGTGGCAAAAGCAAAGGAATGAAGAGGGTGGGAGAAAAAAGAGGTAGGCAATAGGGGAGCAGAAGGGAGGGGACAAAGGGGGAAATAGGCGAGAAGAGAAAACATCACCTCCGGTAAAACAAGGGTTTCCATAACTCCAGGAACAAAGACACAAATCTGAGGAAGATATGTGAATGCCTCTCTCTCAATAATTGATAAGTTAGCAAACAAACAAACAAAAGATGAGTAAAGATATGGAGGATCTGGATACCACCATCAGTAGGCTTGACCAAAAGTATGCATAGAGAGCCCTGTACTCAATGATAGGGGTTGGGATAGTCAAATAGACATGAGCATTTACAAACACTGGCAATATAGTCAGTCTCCAAAATAAAAACCAGACAACAGATATCATACAGACCATGCTCACTGAATATGATGCACATTTGAAACGAATTTACAAAACACATTAAAAAATCACTTGAGCCAAAACTGGTTTGGCTCAGTGGATAGAGCGTCGGCCTGAGGACTGAAAGGTCCCAGGTTCAATTCTGGTCAAGGGCACGTAACTTGGTTGCGGGCACATCCCCAGTAGGAGGTGTGAAGGAGGCAGCTGATCGATGTTTCTCTCTCATCGATGTTTCTAACTCTCTATCCCTCTTCCTTCCTCTCTGTAAAAAATCAATAAAATATATTATTAAAAAATCACTTGAAAAGTTTAAAAACTTCTGGACAATTCACAGCTCAGAAAGGGAATAGTCTGAGCTATAATGGAAACACGTACAGAACAACCCAGGTGCAGCCAAAGCAGTACTCCGAGGGAAATTCATAGCCTTCAAAAGGCTTAAACATTTAGAGTTAAAATAAGAAAGACTGAAAAGTAATTCTTTGGTTTCAACTTGAGAAGGTAGAGATTTGGAGAGGAAGGAGGAAGAGCAAGAAAAAGAAGCAGGGGAAAGAGAAAGGATAATAGAATTTTCTAAGCAGAGTCTCTGGGAGATGGAGTATCAAGTCCCAGCTTCCCATCCTGTCCTGATCCTTCTCCCCTCATGGACCTTCTTCTCTCTACAACCCCAACCCATGCACTGGGATGTGGCTAAAAACAGGGAAGGGTAGAGCTGAATGCTCAGTGCCCAGCCCACTAGGTAAGTAGTGATTTTGTCCCCAAGAGGACATGGGTAATGCCTGAAGACGTTTTTGCTTGTCACAACTGGGGGAAATTGATGCTACGGGCATCTGATGGGTGGAGGCCAGGGATGCTACTCAATACCCTACAGTGCATGGGTCGGCCTCACCACAAAGAATGATCTGGCCCCAGCCTTTTCTTTTGGTTAGAATGCATCTATCTACCTTTTCTTTTTTGGCCACAGCCTTAGATGTCAACAGGGTGAAGTTAGAAAACCCTGCTCGAGGCAGCGGCAATTACCTGGGAGGTTGCCTGGAGGATGCCACTGCCATCAGGCTCCCTGTGTGGGGTTGGAAGGTGTGGACAGCCTCGTCGGTGTATAGGCCACCATCCTGCCGGTGGTTCAGGCTCACCAGGTCAGTCATCACCACCAGTCCTGTTTCCTAGACAACAGACAACATCCAGACCCACAGTGGGGAAGTGGATGTAACGTCCCCAACAGTTCTCATCACCCTGAGGCCACTGACCCAACATTGCTTCTATGTCATGGCCCTGCAGCAGGCTTGGTGACATGGACTGAGGGGGTCATGGCACCCAGTGACCATCCAGTACAGAATAGAGGGAAGGCCAATACATTTGTGGCTCAGACACAGCAGTCCATATGTCGTATGATTCCATTTATATGAAATGTCCAGGACTGGCAAATCCACAGAGACAGAAAGCAGATTGGTGATTGCCAGGGTGGGGAAGAGGAAATGGGGAGTGTCTGCTGATGGAGATGGGGTTTCCTTTTGGGGTGATGGAAATGTTTTGGTACTAGATAGAGACAGTGGTTGCATAGCATTGCAAATACACTAAATGCCAATGAATTGTTCACTTTAAAATGATTAAATTTCCTGTTGTGTGACTTTGACACACACACACAAAATCAATTATTGTAGTGCCTGATCTGACCAAGGGCCAGTGACTGTTACAATTATCTTCATCACTCTGCTAATTATTGGGAACAACTGGATTGAGGGAAGCCCCGTCCTGGACAGGCTGACTCTGCTTTGTGCATAGAAATGTAAACCTAGTTACTCTGACTCAGAGACAGCACCTCCTAATTCCCAAAGCTTTCAGGACCCAGGGGTTCAAATCGCCCGGCATTCAACAAGCATGTAATTGAAACATCATTTGTTCCAATGTAGATATATAGGTATAGAGAGATATGGAATAAATATATTTTAGCTAATATAGCAAAATAAGTCATTTGTTCAAACATACTATATATGTTTTATATATGTAATTTTTAAGATAATTTTTTAAACTATTACAGCAAAAAGTTAATTGTGAGATCTAGGTGGTAGGTATACAGGGGTCTATAAATTTGTTCAACTTTTCCATATGTATGAAAAATTCCATAGTAAAAACGGTGTGTGTGTGTGGCGGGGGGGGGGGGGAAGGATGCCTTTTTAAAACTGGGAAGAAAAGCACCTTCAGATAGGACATGCATTCGAGTGGAGACCATCGGCATGTAAGGTGGGCTCCCAGCCTGACCTAGACTGACAGACCTAGACTGACACTTGTACATATGGCGGCTGCTGGCACCAGCCCCCGCCCTTGTAGCCAGGAAGGAGAGGGGTGGACCCACCACCTGAGAACACAGCCACCTCCTCCCCATGCGAAGGTTGTCCTTCCAGCAAAGCCCCTGAACATCACTGCTCCCTATCAAGTTCAAGTTGTCGGTCGTGCTGAAAACTGTTCTACTCTCATCTGCCTTGCACACTGGGGGGAGGGGGGCGCGGTCCACTTACGAGCTTTCACTGGGGAGGATCGCAAACAAGTTCTGCAGCAATGAGTTTGGGAGCCTCCACCCCCACCCAACTCTGTGTCCCCAAGACCCTTTGTTTCCAAATGAGAAGCGCACAGAAGTGGGTTCCAAGACCACCTCTCCTTACGGTGAAGGCAAACCCGGAATCCTTGGTGACGCCCCAGAGCCAGGGGAAGGCGAAGGAGCGGCGGCGGCGGCGGGCGGTCAGCCCAGCCCACCAGAGGGGTCCGTCCTCCCACGACACCCTGAAGGCATCAGTAACATCGTAATCTTCCAATTCCTGGAAAACCTACAGGCAAGGGGGGAGTGGGGATCAGTCGCTAAGGGTTTCTTTTCAGCCCAAACAGGTTCTCCTGGGTCTGATATTAAAAATAATACAAACGGAGCCACTTTAAAACGGAGCCCGAGCGGCCGTGCCAGAGGAACTGCTTTGCACGACTTATGCCTCCAACGTTTGGAATGTTAAAACCGGGCAAAATAACCTGTGGACTGGGCCTAAAGCAACATTGGGCCCCAAAGAACTGTTTGCAAATAGAACAAGAAAGCAGTTATTATAACTACCAGACTTATGACTACTAGACTGAAAAAATGTAAAAACTGTCTAGAATTAGCATCACTACGTTATGTTATCTGCACCAACAGAAATGCCTTCCTCCTATACATGTAATGATTCCTCCTCCCTTTCTCATAAACACCCTTTGCCTTTGTCTTCTAACCAGACACTATTTGGGCTTCTACCTGAATCAGTGAGTCCCTAATAGCTCTTCTTATTGATCTAGAATAAATGCTTGTTGCCTCTCACTTTGAAATTCCTCTTATTTTTAGGTTGGTAGTGGCATTAGCCCATTTTAAAGATGGGCAGACTGAGGCCGGAGAGGTGAGACCTGGACAAAGTCACACCGCAAAGGTCTTCTGAATTGGACTCCAAGATCTTTCAACTGCACAGAAGCAGCGACCAGGAGTGGGTTCACTGAGAAATGAGCCCCATGGAGAGAGAGTATGTGGATTCACACCGGGCTCTTCACTTGCTGAAAAGCAAGAGACCGCCTGTGGAGGTCTAGGAACCCGGCACTCACCTGGGCAGGAGTCAGCCGAAAACCAGACCTCAGCAGGTAGACGCTCTTATCAACCACAGCGACACACGCGCAGCTGCCCCTGGCAGCCTTGACCCGCAGGTCAACAACCTCCCCGGGCTGGGTCTCATTCACGGAATACGTCAGTGAAACCTGGACCCAAACACAGCAGAGAAATCAGGAGCTTGGCCAAAACCTCCCAAACCGCCCACTGACCCTCTCCCGCTGCCTAGAAGCGTCGGTCCTCGCTAGCCCAGCCAGAACTGACCTTGCCGTCCAGGTGAGGACACAAGGGGAAGGCAGAGTGACAGGAACTAAGCTGGTGCAACTGGGACATTCTGTGCACAGGAGGGGAGGGTGGGCCTGGGAGACAGGCGCCGGCCGAGGGCACGTTGCAGCCAGGTTTGAAGGGTGCAGGGAGAGGGCAGGCTGAGCCTGCTTCTGGGGCATAAGCGGTATCCCTTAGGTCGGAGCCCAGTGGGGTCAGAGAACAGCTTTCCCTGTGTGTGCTGAACGCAAATCCCCATCTGGGTAACTTCTGGAGAAGCTCCACCTAAGATGCAACTTACGTTCTGGTTATTCCCGAAGGTAGGGCAGCCCTTACAAGTCCTGCTTGTGACGCCACCATGTGGCAGCTGTGCACAGCCCACCCCGCATTGACACCCTGGGGTTCCCAGCCCTGGACGGGGATTGCACCTCCCTCACCCCATTACCCCGTTGGGATCCCGATGTTCTACCTGGTTTTCAAAAAAAGTCTCCACAGTGAACTGGAGGCTGTCAGCAACCCCTTCTCCATTCTCCCTGACATAGAAGACCAGCAGGCGGCTGAGGGGGACCATGCTGGGGGTCACGGCCAGTTGGAGAGAGGTCATGCATACACTGAGCTCAGCTGTTGGGGCTGGAGGGGGCTCTAAGACAAGTCAAAGGTGGGAGAGGTGGGAGAGCCAGCATTCCACAGTGGGACCACCAATGCCCAGGCTGCACAACACAGGGAGGGGCTGATTCAGGCCCAGTGCTCCCGGAGGGAAGGGAAGCAAAGCCCCAGAGTAGGAAGGTACTAGAGCCCCACTCGGGCCAGCAGCTCTCACCCAGGGCGATGCTGCCCCCTAGAGGCCATTCAGCAATGTCTAGGGACATTTGTGGTTGTCACAACTTGGAGGCGCTACTGGCATCTGGTGGGCGGGGCGGGGGGGGCAGGGCTGGCATACTGATCAACACCCTGCAGTGCACAGGGCACAGAATGATCCGTCCTAAACACCAGCAGGGCCAAGGGTGAGAAGTGACTTAGCATGAGAGAGGAGACCCTGTCTTCCTGTCTGTCTCTCTATGAATATGCATCTATCTACCCATGAGTCTATCTATCTATCTATCTATCTATCTATCTACCAATCCGCAATCAATTTGTCTGTCTGCCTGTTTATCTATAAGTGTATCTATCCATGAATCTATGTATCTACCTATGAATCAACCTACCCATGAGTCAGTCAGTTTGTCTAGCTGGCTGTTTGGGTATCTACCCATCCATCCATCCATCCATCCATCCATCCAACCATTCATCCATCATGCTTTCCTCTTCCCTTCCTTCCATCCATACATTCATCTGTCTGTCCTTCTATTTACCCATCCATTCCTCCATCATCTGTCTGCCTGTCTGTCTGTCCATCTATCTCAGGGATTCTCACCCAAGGTGACTTTTCTCCCTAGGGACATTGGTGATGCCCGGGACTGTTAGGCTGTCACACTGCGTGTAGATGGGTTGTTACTGACATCTGGTGGGTGGAGACCAGGGATGTTGTTTCACACCCTATGATACCCAGGACATCCCACCACAGAGGACGACGTGCCCTCAAGTTTCCATAGTCCCCACTTTGGAGATCCTGCTCTAGGCAAAAGGACTGTGAAAAGGAGGAAGACCCTGGGACAGAGGTGGGGCTCATGAGGAGCACATGGAGTCAAGGAGAAGAAATAAAAACAGGATTCCTAGAAGCGGTAACAGCCTGGGCAAAGGCTGAAGGGGGCTGGCAGAGGCACCATAGCAGAGTGTGGGCCAGTGCAGGGCCCCGCCTATCGCCCCTGCCCTTGTCCCCTGCGGACACATAGTAAGGACCTCTTCCCCCTGGAGCAGCGACCACCCTGCCATCCTGGCCCCAGCCCTGTCTCACTAGGGACACGTGCCCTGCACCTGAGGCAGGCTCGCCTCTTAGCTGTGTCTGGCTTACCCCTTCTTTCCGGGGCACCTGTCCCAGTCTCCATGGCTGAGAAGGAGGGACAGGACCTCCAGCCTGCAGCCAGCTCACCTGTCTCCGAAAGGTGTGTTAAGTGAATCGGTTTCTCCAGGGCTGCCCGCCTGCTTCTCTGCTGGGTGATGTGGGCAGGCTGCTGGCCTGAGAGCACGATGTTGCCCCGTGCAGCCACCTCGTAGTGCAGGGTGAAATTGCAGGAACATGTGGACGTCACGGAAAAATGGGCTTCTTCCCCGACCTGCGGGAAACATACAGTGTGGCTGGCCCTGCCTGGTACCCACGCCTGGCACCAATGCTACAGCCCACCCTGGGAGATGGCCACTCAGGAGTGACGGGGGCTGGGAAGGCTAAGGGAGGAGTGCTGGCCTTAGGGCAGGTCGCCTGTGTCCCGTCCTGGCTGGGGCCATGTCCCCCTGACAGCCTCACTGCTGCTCTACAAACGGGGCTCTCGTGCACATGAAGTGCCATCCTGGAGCTCTCCATGAGGTGTCGTGTAGTAGAGAATTAAACTTGGTCCAAAGAGAGGTCTGGCCTTTGCTCTCAGCTCCTAACAGGTGATCTCCAAGCCCCTGAGGTGTCCTGCCGAACACGTGTCTTCGTTTACCTACGGTCTTGGGCCACACAGTTATGGTGGGGGCCGTGCTCTCTGTTTCACCTCTAGAGGGGCTGGGACTGAGGCCAGACATGCAGTGGCCAGCTGTGTCTATGGAACTGACCCCTAATATAAACTCTGGGCACGGAGACTCAGATGAGCGTCCTGGTGGGCAGTACACACCATGCATGTGGTCATACATTTTTCCTGGGAAAGTAACACAGTCCGTGACTCCATCGGGGGAGGACGATGGAAGCTCACCTTCAGAACGTTCCTGGACCCTGCCTCTTTCTGGGCTGATTTTAATCTGTATCTTTCACTGTCATAAACCATAACTGTGAGCACAACAGCTTGCAGTGAGTCTGTGAATTCCTCCTTGAAATTAGAAAACCTGAGGATAGTCTGGGGACCCCCAAACTCTGCAATTGGTGTCAGGAGAGAAGGTAGTCTTGGGACATTTCCCTAACTGTGCAGGTGCCAGTGCTGGCAGTGGGCTGGCCCTTCTCATGGAACACAGGCATTCATTCCGAGGAACACCCCATCACTGGAGGGATGGGGGCTCCAACACCAGCATCAGCATTGGCCCTGCGGGGGCGTGTGCAGGTCCCCTGGAGGCACTGGAGCAAGCACGCCTGAAGCCTTACCTGCAGGGGGCGGGAGGGTGGCTGCAGCTGCAGGTAGCACTGGCTCGGGGAGTACCAGCTGCTGAGAGACAGGTAGCTGGGCAGGTACTGGGTCCCCACAGGCTTTCCATTGAGTGCCGTCACCTTGGTCTGAGGAGGAGAGGGTGCTGGGTCAAGGCCTGGGTGCCTGGAGTAAGAAGCGAATCTTGGGGATGCGTCTGCCTGTCCAGCCATGTAGCAAGACTCTCGCAGACTCCAAGGTCCCTTTGGGGAACTCCCTACCCGATTCTCAGTCAGTGGCGTTTAGTATGGCTAGCCTGTTCTTCCCAGCTCTATGGGAAACACGCATCCAAGACTGGCCACAGGGTGTTGGGGGTTGGCTAGGGAGGGACAGGTTGCCCACTTGGCCACTGGGAGACAGTTCCACCACATATTAGGGAATGCTGCCCCCCACCCCCAGGCTCGCCAGCAGCCAGGCGGCTTCTCAAAGGGAATCGCCTGCACAGGAAGTGAACACCGGGGAGAGGGCAGTCAGGGGAGGGCCCGTGGTGCGGGACAGCATCCCAGGGCTCTGGATCAGCCCCGCCTGCAGCTCACAGCCCTTCTCCTGCCTGGCCCAGGTCCTGGTGGCTACACCACTATTGCTCCTCGAGGGTCTGCACCTTTACTGGATGCTGAAAGAATGTGGCTAACACAAGGGAGACTCAGAGGGGGCAGTTTCAGACCTACGTGTGGTGCAATATAAGATCTTGTAACAGAAACCTATATGTTCATGTTGATCAATGTCACTCCAATCAATTTGATAAAAATGAAAATTCTCATGTGTGATAAAGAATAAAGACGTTGGCAGCCTCGGTCCAGCTCCTGGGAGGTAGCCTCTAGCCCCCTGGAACTTCCCGAGTGCTGTGAGCTTGTTATTTGTGGTGGGCCCTAATAATATGTGCTAATGAGACGACTCAGGATGGGAACAGCCACGCCAGGAAGACCAACCATGTGATTAGAGGGTTGGGAATCTGAGCCACATGATATCAGCCTGACCTCCAGGGAGAGGGAGGGTTGCTGGAGACTTAGTTCAGTCTCAGGGCCCATGATTCAATTAGTGGCACCTACATAATGAGACACCAATGCAATCCGTGGACACCAAAACATAAGTGAGCGCCCTGGTTGGCTGTTCTTTGTGTCTGTCATTACATGTGGGTGAGCCAGGGTCCCGACTCCACGGGGGTGGCACAAGAAGCTTCAAATTTGGCACCCTCCCTGCTCTCGCCCT